>NC_086451.1:222808997-225208997 GCF_028390025.1 Pseudophryne corroboree | reverse complement strand
AAAAGGAAGCCAGTGTGGATTGCAAAAGAAGTAGCAAATATTGTGAAAGCAAAAAGAATGGCTTTTAGGAAATATAAGCAGACACAAAATAATGAAGACAAAGAGATATATCTTATTAGACAGAAGGAGACTAAGAAGGTAATCAGATGTACAAAGGCACAAGCTGAGGAGAAAATGGCCTAGTCAGTGGGTAAAGGAGGCAAAATGTTTTTTTTTTAGGTATATAAGCGAAAGGAGAAAAACAGAAGGTGGAATGATAAAACTAAAGACAGACTGGGAGTCTTGTTGAGGGAGACAATGTAATAGCAGATCATCTTAATAATCATTTTTGCTCAGTATTCACTACTGAAAGAGAGGGGAAGGGGCCACAGTTAAGTTGCAGAGATATTCAGGAAAATGAAACAAGTACATTTACGGAGGAGAACTCTCAAAGCTGAAAGTGGACAAATGGGGCCATATGGGATACATCCAAGGATACTAATAAAACTTAAAGAGGTGCTGGTAGCACCATTGACAGAATTATTCAACCAGTCATTAGCTACAGGGGTAATTCCAGAGGACTGGAAAAGAGCAAACGTAGTCCCACTGCACAAAAGTGGAAGCAAGGAAGAGGCAAACAACTACAGACCAGTGAGTCTTACATTAGTATAAGGGAAATTGATGGAAACACTCTTAAAATAAATAATTGTAGACTACCTCAAATCCAGCAATTTACAGGATCCCAAACAGCATGGATTCACTGGGGGGAGATCATGTCAAACAAATCTTATTGACTTTTTTGACTGTGTGACTAAAATGATGGATAAAGGTGGAGCCATGGATATAGCTTATCTAGACTTTAGTAAGGCTTTTGACACTGTTCCACATCGCAGACTGCTAAATAAACTTGAAAGCTTGGGATTGGATACTAGGATTATTGAATAGATAAGATCTTGGTTGCAGGATAGAAAACAGAGAGTTGTGGTAAATGCAGTGCATTCACAGGAGGGAAGTGTTACCAGTGAAGTACCCCAGGGATCTGTACTTGGACTAGTGTTTTTTAATATCTTTATTGGTGACATTGCAAATGTCATGAAAGGGAAAGTATGCCTTTTTATAGATGACACTGTTACGTTCACTGTACTTGGTACTCCTGAAACTGGGCAGATGAGCCCCAAGTACAGGAACGTGATGCTGGAGCGGGAACCGAGTTCAGCAGCAACCCCTACGGAAACCCTGACTCCGTTGTCTCACCCACGTGGTCAGTTTACGCCTGCGAGAATGTTTGCTTGGGCCCACGGCAGCCGCGTTTGAAGGGCAGATTAGGTCTGCCCAACTCCGATGCCCCCCGGTCTTAGTTGGAGACAAGGCATAAACTGAGATGGGGCAAGAACAAGGGGAACCTCTAACTAAACAGAACACTGAGTTAGGGGCTACTACAGAACTCTAACAAAAGGTATGTGCGGCGCGGCCGCCAAGACAAAAGGCAACAAAAGGCAATGCTGTCCACACGACTACACGACACAGTCGTATACCAATGAGGACAGCTAACGCGGAGACCTCCGCAAAAAACACCAGAGCCAAAACAAAGAGAATAATATGGCCAAGGCCGTAAGGCGCGGCAAAGCCGCTACTCACAACACCGGTGTAGATGCACGCAGGTGGACAGGAACCTCAAGGCCGCAGACACTGGCACACTGGACAGGAAAACTGGACAGATATCAATGACAGGCTCCGGACACCAGGACTCAGGACTCTGGACTCAGGGCTACTGGATCACTGGAACACACCAGGGCAGGAAGCAGCTCACAAGAAGCTGACAGGTTCTCACTGAAGGTAGGAATGCAGATGGAGAGTAGTAAACTCCAGATTCTGCCAGAACTGAGTATGCAGGATTCCACTATCAAACAGGGCCTGGACACCGATACAATATTGGACATGAAACAAACCAGGAACATACAGATATCTTTAACAAACATCTATCACCAGCTCAGAACTGCAGAGCTAGCTAGGTAATAAGGGAACACGCCCCAATCAGGATGGCTGGAAGCCAGGCACAAGCTAATTGCACAAATACCTGCAGGTGAGTCTAAACACATAGAAAACAGGCTGCAGTAACACAGACTCACCACCGGCGGCCAACAAGAGTCTTCTTAAACAAATACAATGGAAATCCTAGCATGCGAACAGAACTATAATGCAAAATACATGAACAGAAGGTAAACAGGAATGAACCAATGCTTGTGGTTCATAACAATACCCGTTCCTTAAGGGTGAACTCCGGACACCCGATAAAAGCCAAGGGGAACAGAAACAGAAGAATAACATAAAATGCATAACTAAAATGCAAAACAAAAATGAGCCACTGCCGTGGCTTACAACAGTACCCCCCCTTGAGGAGGGGTCAACAGACCCCAAAATACAGGTTTCCCAAAACAAGGGATACTCTAAAAAAACCTGACACTAGAAAAAACAGACAATGGCAATAAACAAAAACAAGCTCTGGCAACAGCTTGTAACGGTGCCCCCCCCCCCCCACACACACACACACACACACACACACACACACACACACACACACTTGACGGTGGCCACTGGACACAAGACAAGAACTTTTTTTTTTTTTTACAAGGCAAGAGTCAGCAATATCTATTTTTGTTCTTCTTCTCTTTCCCCTGTGCCTGCTTGAAGACATCTCTGGCTCAAAAAAGTCTTCAAAATATATATGTCGAGCAGTCAGATGATTCTTCCCTTTCCTTCTAGAATGCCCAGGCACATAAGAAATCTCATTAGTTTCAGAATCTGAGAACAGACCATAGATTGGTTCCATTCCCCTAGGTACTGAAACTTTAGGATAATTCCTGTGGGGAGAAGACAGGAAAGCACATCCAGCAGCAGTGGTAATAGGCTGTGATTTTTGTGCTGACTGGCTGGAGTGCTTCACTGTGACCAAGTCACTACAGACCTTACTCGAGGCTGTGACTTTCAGAACCCCACCTGGGGCAGTGGCCTTCAAGAACCCCGCTGGGGCAGTGGCCTTCGGGAACCCTGCTGGGGCAGTGGCCTTCGGAATCCCTACTGGGGCAGTGGCCTTGGGGAACCCCGCTGGGGCAGTGGCCTTTGTTAACCCTGCTGGGACAGTGGCCTTCGGGAACCCGCTGGGGTCAGCACCTCGGATTCTCTTGCTGGGAACGGACCGTCGGACTCCCTCTCTGAGATTATGGCCTCTGAGATGCCTAATGGGGCTAAGCCATTAGAGACCCCTCCAGAGGGAACGGCTTCTAGAACCCCTCTGGAAACTGCCTTTCAAGACCCCACCTGGGGATACTGCTTCAAAGATCCCTTCTGGGGTTGTGCTTCTCGAATTCCATCCATGAGCCATGATTTTAGATACCCAATCATGGATTGTGCCCTTCGAGTCCATACCTGGGGTAACAGCTTCTGAGACCCCTTCTGGGATTGACACCTGAGCTATTATATCCGATGTCCCTCTTCGACCCTGGGCATTGGGCACCACTCCTAGACCCTGAGCATCGGGCACCACTCCAGGACCCTGAGCATCGGGCACCACTCCAGGACCCTGAGCATCAGGCACTGCTCCAGGACCCTGGGCATCGGGCACTGCTTCAGGACCCTGGGCATCGGGCACCGCTTCAGGACCCTGGGTATCAGGCACCGCTTCAGGACCCTGGGCATCGGGCACTGCTCCAGGACCCTGGGCATCGGGCACCACTTCAGGACCCTGGGCATCGGGCACCACTTCAGGACCCTGGGCATTGGGCACTGCTTCAGGACCCTGGGCATTGGGCACCGCTTCAGGACCCTGGGCATCAGGCACCGCTTCAGGACCCTGGGCATCAGGCACTGCTCCAGGACCGTGGGCATCGGGCACCACTTCAGGACCCTGGGCATCGGGCACCACTTCAGGACCCTGGGCATCGGGCACCGCTTCCACTACCAGGGTTTGAAACTCTGATTCAACAGGAAAGTCAAGAGAGGAGAGAAATATTCTCCTTTGGTTCCTGAATCTATAATGGGGCTCCCTAGCCCAAGGACCCCAATTATAGGATAGAGTGCTTTTTAGTGTGGGTTTTGTCACAAGTACCTCTGCCACAGTAGAGACAGGAGTAAGTCTTGAATCCTGAATCAACTTTGCCAGAGGGCAGGACTTGTGGCCACACTTTGGCTTGCGCAACTCACTGGTCTGCAGATAGTGGCCTAAACCCCCACAATATAGGCATAGATTTAAGTTTCTGCGACGCAGGCGCTCCTCTTCTGAGAGCCTGGGCCGCAGAAAACTTTTAAACCTTTTCTCTCCTACCGAACCTGAGGATTCTCTTGTCACAATATTGTGAGCAAGAGTCTCTTTAGAGATAGATGAACTCTTAACAACTTCTGGCAAGATAAGCAAAATTTTGGTCAGAAGGTTTTGCAGTTGCTTTAAGGACTGCTGCAAAACCTCCAGCCGTTCTGGTCTCAAGGCACCAAAAGCAGAGTTCAGGGCTGAGAGAGATGCCTGCAGGGCTTGCATAGTTGGCACAGGAGGATTTCAGGCTAGACAAGACTGGACTGGATTCTATACAAGACAAGACTGGACTGGATTCTAGACAAGACAAGACTTGATTGGATTCTAGACAAGACAAGACTGGAATGGATTCTAGACAAGACTAGACTGGACTGGATTCTAGACAAGACTAGACTGGACTGGATTCTAGACAAGACTAGACTGGACTGGATTCTAGACAAGACTAGACAGGACTAGATTCTAGACAAGACTAGACAGGACTGAACACTGGACTGGATTCTGGACCGGACACTGGACTGGATTCTGGACCGGACAATGGACTGGACTGAACCAAAAAAGAAAAAACTACTCCACTAGCTTTGTTTCTTTTTTGTAGTTTGGCTGGTGATAATGTTACGTTCACTGTACATGGTACTCCTGAAACTGGGCGGATGAGCCCCAAGTACAGGAACGTGATGCTGGAGCGGGAACCGAGTTCAGCAGCAACCCCTACGGAAACCCTGACTTTGTTGTCTCACCCACGTGGTCAGTTTACGCCTGCGAGAATGTTTGCTTGGGCCCACGGCAGCCGCGTTTGAAGGGCAGATTAGGTCTGCCCAACTCCGATGCCCCCCGGTCTTAGTTGGAGACAAGGCATAAACTGAGATGGGGCGAGAACAAGGGGAACCTTTAACTAAACAGAACACTGAGTTAGGGGCTACTATAGAACTCTAACAAAAGGTATGTGCGGCGCGGCCGCCAAGACAAAAGGCAACAAAAGGCAATGCTGTCCACACGACTACACGACACAGTCGTATACCAACGAGGACAGCTAACGCGGAGACCTCCGCAAAAAACACCAGAGCCAAAACAAAGAGAATAATATGGCCAAGGCCGTAAGGCGCGGCAAAGCCGCTACTCACAACACCGGTGTAGATGCACGCAGGTGGACAGGAACCTCAAGGCCGCAGACACTGGCACACTGGACAGGAAAACTGGACAGATATCAATGACAGGCTCCGGACACCAGGACTCAGGACTCTGGACTCAGGGCTACTGGATCATTGGAACACACCAGGGCAGGAAGCAGCTCACAAGAAGCTGACAGGTTCTCACTGAAGGTAGGAATGCAGATGGAGAGTAGTAAACTCCAGATTCTGCCAGAACTGAGTATGCAGGATTCCACTATCAAACAGGGCCTGGACACCGATACAATATTGGACATGAAACAAACCAGGAACATACAGATATCTTTAACAAACATCTATCACCAGCTCAGAACTGCAGAGCTAGCTAGGTAATAAGGGAACACGCCCCAATCAGGATGGCTGGAAGCCAGGCACAAGCTAATTGCACAAATACCTGCAGGTGAGTCTAAACACATAGAAAACAGGCTGCAGTAACACAGACTCACCACCGGCGGCCAACAAGAGTCTTCTTAAACAAATACAATGGAAATCCTAGCATGCGAACAGAACTATAATGCAAAATACATGAACAGAAGGTAAACCGGAATGAACCAATGCTTGTGGTTCATAACAATACCCCCTCCTTAAGGGTGAACTCCGGACACCCGATAAAAGCCAAGGGGAACAGAAACAGAAGAATAACATAAAATGCATAACCAAAATACAAAACAAAAATGAGCCACTGCCGTGGCTTATAACAGTACCCCCCTTGAGGAGGGGTCAACAGACCCCAAAATACAGGTTTCCCAAAACAAGGGATACTCTAAAAAAACCTGACACTAGAAAAAACAGACAATGGCAATAAACAAAAACAAGCTCTGGCAACAGCTTGTAACGGTGCCCCCCCCCCCCCCCACACACACACACACACACACACACACACTTGACGGTGGCCACTGGACACAAGACAAGAACTTTTTTTTTTTTTTACAAGGCAAGAGTCAGCAATATCTATTTTTCTTCTTCTTCTCTTTCCCCTGTGCCTGCTTGAAGACATCTCTGGCTCAAAAAAGTCTTCAAAATATATATGTCGAGCAGTCAGATGATTCTTCCCTTTCCTTCTAGAATGCCCAGGCACATAAGAAATCTCATTAGTTTCAGAATCTGAGAACAGACCATAGATTGGTTCCATTCCCCTAGGTACTGAAACTTTAGGATAATTCCTGTGGGGAGAAGACAGGAAAGCACATCAAGCAGCAGTGGTAATAGGCTGTGATTTTTGTGCTGACTGGCTGGAGTGCTTCACTGTGACCAAGTCACTACAGACCTTACTCGAGGCTGTGACTTTCAGAACCCCACCTGGGGCAGTGGCCTTCAAGAACCCCGCTGGGGCAGTGGCCTTCGGGAACCCTGCTGGGGCAGTGGCCTTCGGAATCCCTACTGGGGCAGTGGCCTTGGGGAACCCCGCTGGGGCAGTGGCCTTCGGGAACCCTGCTGGGACAGTGGCCTTTGGGAACCCGCTGGGGTCAGCACATCGGATTCTCTTGCTGGGAATGGACCGTCGGACTCCCTCTCTGAGATTATGGCCTCTGAGATGCCTAATGGGGCTAAGCCATTAGAGACCCCTCCAGAGGGAACGGCTTCTAGAACCCATCTGGAAACTGCCTTTCGAGACCCCACCTGGGGATACTGCTTCAAAGATCCCTTCTGGGGTTGTGCTTCTCGAATTCCATCCATGAGCCATGATTTTAGATACCCAATCATGGATTGTGCCCTTCGAGTCCATACCTGGGGTAACAGCTTCTGAGACCCCTTCTGGGATTGACACCTGAGCTATTATATCCGATGTCCCTCTTCGACCCTGGGCATTGGGCACCACTCCTAGACCCTGAGCATCGGGCACCACTCCAGGACCCTGAGCATCGGGCACCACACCAGGACCCTGAGCATCAGGCACTGCTCCAGGACCCTGGGCATCGGGCACTGCTTCAGGACCCTGGGCATCGGGCACCGCTTCAGGACCCTGGGCATCAGGCACCGCTTCAGGACCCTGGGCATCGGGCACTGCTCCAGGACCCTGGGCATCGGGCACCACTTCAGGACCCTGGGCATTGGGCACCACTTCAGGACCCTGGGCATTGGGCACTGCTTCAGGACCCTGGGCATTGGGCACCGCTTCAGGACCCTGGGCATCAGGCACCGCTTCAGGACCCTGGGCATCAGGCACTGCTCCAGGACCCTGGGCATCGGGCACCACTTCAGGACCCTGGGCATCGGGCACCACTTCAGGACCCTGGGAATCGGGCACCGCTTCCACTACCAGGGTTTGAAACTCTGATTCAACAGGAAAGTCAAGAGAGGAGAGAAATATTCTCCTTTGGTTCCTGAATCTATAATGGGGCTCCCTAGCCCAAGGACCCCAATTATAGGATAGAGTGCTTTTTAGTGTGGGTTTTGTCACAAGTACCTCTGCCACAGTAGAGACAGGAGTAAGTCTTGAATCCTGACTCAACTTGGCCAGAGGGCAGGACTTGTGGCCACACTTTGGCTTGCGCAACTCACTGGTCTGCAGATAGTGGCCTAAACCCCCACAATATAGGCATAGATTTAAGTTTCTGCAACGCAGGCGCTCCTCTTCTGAGAGCCTGGGCCGCAGAAAACTTTTAAACCTTTTCTCTCCTACCAAACCTGAGGATTCTCTTGTCACAATATTGTGAGCAAGAGTCTCTTTAGAGATAGATGAACTCTTAACAACTTCTGGCAAGATAAGCAAAATTTTGGTCAGAAGGTTTTGCAGTTGCTTTAAGGACTGCTGCAAAACCTCCAGCCGTTCTGGTCTCAAGGCACCAAAAGCAGAGTTCAGGGCAGAGAGAGATGCCTGCAGGGCTTGCATAGTTGGCACAGGAGGATTTCAGGCTAGACAAGACTGGACTGGATTCTATACAAGACAAGACTGGACTGGATTCTAGACAAGACAAGACTGGAATGGATTCTAGACAAGACAAGAATGGACTGGATTCTAGACAAGACTAGACTGGACTGGATTCTAGACAAGACTAGACTGGACTGGATTCTAGACAAGACTAGACTGGACTGGGTTCTAGACAAGACTAGACAGGACTGGATTCTAGACAAGACTAGACAGGACAGAACACTGGACTGGATTCTGGACCGGACACTGGACTGGATTCTGGAACGGACAATGGACTGGACTGAACCAAAAAAGAAAAAACTACTCCACTAGCTTTGTTTCTTTTTTGTAGTTTGGCTGGTGATAATGTTACGTTCACTGTACTTGGTACTCCTGAAACTGGGCGGATGAGCCCCAAGTACAGGAACGTGATGCTGGAGCGGGAACTGAGTTCAGCAGCAACCCCTACGGAAACCCTTACTTCATTGTCTCACTCACATGGTCAGTTTACGATACAATATTGGACATGAAACAAACCAGGAACATACAGATATCTTTAACAAACGTCTATCACCAGCTCAGTACTGCAGAGCTAGCTAGGTAATAAGGGAACACACCCCAATCAGGATGGCTGGAAGCCAGGCACAAGCTAATTGCACAAATACCTGCAGGTGAGTCTAAACACATAGAAAACAGGCTGCAGTTAAACAGACTCACCACTGGTGGCCAACAAGAGTCTTCTTAAACAAATACAATGGAAATCCTGGCATGTGAAAAGAACTGTAATACAAAATACATGAACAGAAGGTAAACAGGAATGAACCACTGCTTGTGGTTCATAACAGACACAAAGGTATGCAACAGTGTAGACACACCAGGTGGAGTAAAACAAATGATTGAGGATCTAGGTAGACTAGAGGAATGATCAAGAGTGTGGCAAGTACAGTTTAATGCCAAAAAAAATGTAAAATCATGCACTTGAGTCTCAAAAATCCAAAGGCTAAATATAGTATTAATGGCACTATACTGGAAACTACTGAGGAGGAAAGGGATCTAGGCGTCACTATTTCAAGGTGACTTAAAGTCAGGTAAGCAATGTTACAAAGCAATGAGGAAGGCTAGTCAGTTGCTTGGCTGCATTGGGAGAGGAATCAGCAGCAGAAAGAATAATGCCACTGTACGGCCTCATCTAGAATACTGTGTTCAATTCTAGAGGCCATATCTTCTAAAGGAAATTAATACATTAGAGACTGTACAAAGAAGGGCAACTAAAATGGTGCATGGCCTACATCACAAAACATACAGTACCCAGAAAGACTTAGAAATCTCAATATGTATAGTTTGAAGCAGAGAAGGGAAAGGGGGACATGATAGAAACTTTCAAATATATCAAAGGTTTTAACAAAGTCCAGGAAGGGAACATTCTCCAAATGAAGAGAAGCAATAGGACACGAGGACATGCACTAAGACTGGAGGGGGGGAGGTTCAGGGGAAATTTGAGGAAAAATTACTTCACAGAAAGGGTAGTGGACAAGTGGAATAGCCTCCCATCAGAGGTGGTAGAGGCTAAGACAGTAGAGCAATTTAAACATACATGGGATAGACATAAGGATATCCTTACAAAGAAATAAGTATCAAATAAAGTTTGAGATAAAAAAAATGGTTAAAAAGAAAAAAAAAAGGGCAGACTGGACTAGTTCTTATCTGCCATCAAATTCTATGTTTCTAAGAGTGGGAGGAGGTAATCAGTTGGTAGGAGATAGCATGCATTAGCAGAGCGAAAAGGAAGGGTGGGAATGTAAAGAGAGATAAGGTCAGAGATGTAAGAGGGAGAAGTGTGGGTGAGGGCTTTGTAGGTGAGTGTGAGAAGCTTGAATTGGATTATGAATGGGAAGGGTAGCCAGTGGAGGGCCTGTAAGAGACGGGAGGTGGATGTACAGTAGTATGTTTGGTGAGGAAGATGAGATGGGTAGCAGCATTGAGGATAGATTGGAGTGCAGAAAGGCATTTTTCAGGGAGGCCAGATAGGAGGAGATTACAGAAGCCCAATCTGGAGATGACCAGTGAGTGGATGAGGGTCTTAGGTGAGAAAGGGTCTGATCCTTGAGATGTTTTTGAGATGGAGACGGCAGGTTTGTGAGACGTACTGAAAGTGTGGTTTGAAGGATAGGGTGGAGTCAAGGATTACTCCAAGACAGTGCACCTGAGGGCTAGAAGAGACAGTAGTGCCATCGATGGATAATTAAATTGTGGGAGGTGAGGTTATGCGGGAGGGTGGGAAGATGATCAGCTCAGATTTAGGCTTGTTAAGGTTATGAAAGTGCTGGGACATGCAGGAAGAGATAGCAGAGAGACAGATGGAGATACGAGTGAGGAGAGCATGGGAGAGGTCAGGGGAGGACTGGTAGATTTGTGTAGAGATGATATTGTAAGTCAAAAGAGCTAATGAGTTTACCTAATGAGGATGTGTATAGAGAGAAAAGTAGAGGCCCAAGAACAAACCTTGGAAGACACCTACTGGTAGAGGAAGTGGGGGGAGATGGAGTCATGAGAGGAGACAGAGAAGGAACGGTCAAAAAGGTAGGAGTACAGCCAGGAGAGAATAGTATCACACAGACCAAGGGTGTAAAGCGTTTGCAGGAGGAGAGGGTGGTCCAGAGTGTCAAAAGAAGCAGAGAGGTCAAGGAGAATAAGCAGAGAGTAGTAGCCCATGGATTTATCAGCAAGGAGATCATTGCAGACTTTCGTGAGGGCAGTTTCTGTGGAGTGCAGAGGATGGAAACCAGACTGAAAAGGGTCAAGCAGTGAGTGGGAGGAAAGAAAGACAGTGAGGCGGTTCTAGAGAATACATTTAAGGAGTTTGGAGGCAAAAGGGAAGAGAGAGATGGGTCGGTAGTTGGAGAAAGCAGTAGGATCAAGGGTAGGTTTTTTAAGAATAGAGGAGACAAGTGCATGCTTGAAGGCAGAGGGGACAGTGCCTGATGAGAGTGAGAGATTGAGTAGATGGGTAAGATGGGAACAGGCAGAAGAAGAGAGGAAGCGAAAAAGGCGGGAGGGAATATGGTCAAGTGGGGAGGTGGAGGGAGGGCGTGACCAGATAACGGCCATGACTTCCTCTCCAGATAACGGGAAGAAAGATGTCAGAGTTGGTAAGAGGGAAGGAGGGGGGTCAGGGAATGGAGGAGGGGGGTTATTCAGGTTCTGCTGGGATGTTATTTCCTGACAAACGAAGTCGATTTTGGATGTGAAGTAGGTGGCAAAGTCGAGAGCAGAGAGTGAAGAGGGGAGTTGAGGCGGGGGTGGGCAGAGGAGCAAGTTGACAGTGGCAAAGAGGCATCGGGGGTTTGAGTATTGAGAGGAGATGAGGTTTTTGAAGTATGATTGTTTAGAGAGGGAAAGGGCAGCAAAGTAGGATGAGAGCATAAATTTGTAGTGGAGGAAGTCGGCCTTACAGCGTGATTTCCTCCACTGACGCTCAGCGACATTTTTGCAGATATCTGGTGCGTTTGGTGTGCCAGGGTTGAGGTGTCAATCTGCAAGGGTGAATAGTGGTCGGTGGGATGACAGAGTCAAGAGCAGAGGTAAGGGATGCATTGTATAGGGAAGTAGCTTGCTAAGGGCAGGAGAGGGAGAGAATAGGAGAGAGGAGTGAGTCAAACAGGGAGGATAGGTAAGTGGTATCAGTAGCCTCAATGTTACGTTTAGTAATGGTAGTCTAAGGAGTTAGATATGGAGAAGCAGAGAGAGATAGGGTAAAAGTGAGCAGGTGATGGTCAGAGAGGGGAAACAGGGAGTTGGAAAAATCAGAAAGATCACAGCGGTGATTGAAGATCAGATTCAGTGAGCTCCCATTCACATGGGAGGGGGAGGAGGTCCACTGGGAGAGACCAAGTGAAGAGGTGAGGTTAAGGAGTTTAGAGGCAGGTGATTTTGTGGGGTTATCAATAGGGATGTTGAAAACACCTAGGATAATGGAGGGAATGTAAGAAGAGAGGAAGTGAGGAAGCCAGGAGGCAAAGTTGTCAAGGATTTGGAGGGCATGCCAGGGAGGGCAGTAAATGACAGCTACTCGAAGATGACCAGGTTGAAAGAGGCGTATAGCATGGACCTAAAATGTAGAGAATGTAAGGGATGGTTCTGGGGGTATGAGTTGGTGTGAGTAGCTAGAGGGTAAAAGTAGCACAACACTACCACCGTGGCGACCCTCAGGGGTGTGTGTGAGAACATGAGACCTCCAGCAGAGAGAGCAGCATGAGAAACTGTGTCAGTTGGTGTAATCCAAGTTTCAGTGATGGCTAGGAGATGCAGGGAATTAGAGATGAAAAGGTCATATGTGGGGACCAGTGTATTACAGAGGGCATAGGATAGGGGGTATGAGTTTGTGGGAGAGATATGAATGAGATTATCAGGGTTGCTGTAGCAATGAGGTGAGAAGGCTTTAGAAGGCACTGATACAGAGGGTGTAGTGAGAGTGTTGGCTCCAGAGCTAGGAAGGGACACTGCAGAAGTTGAGCATGGAGGGAGTAAAGTGTGGTACAGAGGGAGATGAGGGGAGGTAGGAAGAGGAGAGAGGGAACAGGGCTGAGTGGTGGAGGATTGGGCCAAGGTAGGGTAGAGGTGAATGACAGTGGGGTGACAGGGGTGGAGTGGGAAGGAAGCAGTGGGGTGGATGGGAGACAGAGAAGGGGAGAGATGAGGAGATGTAGGAGACTAGGGGAGAAGGATAGAGGTGGGGGCAGGGGACAGAAAAAAGGATAGGGTAGACAAGGAGTGTTGGGGGGTGTTAGCGACAGGCTGGACATGCTGTAGTATGGATGAGGTAAATAGGATTATCAGTGTGGAAATAGGAGTGGTGGTTGTATGACGAACAGAGCAGTATTGCAGAAATGCAGGTGAAAGGACAGTGTTGGAAGTGTTCAGTGGCAGTAATTTGGTTAAAGCAGAAAGTTTATGTACAGTAGTTGCAGAAATTGAAGTTCAAGGAGGTGTTAGAAATGAGAGGACATGTGAGGGTAGGCAAAAAAAAGCAAAGGAAAATCAGACTGGATTTGCAAGAATGTTAAGACAAAATGTTATAGGTTCAGCATGTGCATGAAGATGTTTGTGAATACTGGAAATAAACATACAAGTAACTGAAGGGAAATTGGAAAGTCATAGATGCATCAATAACATGGATATACAGTGCTCATTGTCCAGGTTACACAGACATGAGTTGTTTGGTGTGGTGAGAAGGTGAACTCACAATTGTGTCAATGTAGATCTACTGTATGTGATTCTGATTATGAATAGAAACATGATCTCACAAATGTTCATTTCTACAAATGGGCAGGCTATGATATTAAAATGATTTTTCTTCACCCTATGAGCCTACACCCTTCGAGTCCTGCACCCTGGATCAATCAGCCAGGCTAATCAATCAGCCTAATATACTCTAATATGAAACTAATACAAACATGTGTAAGGTATAGGGTCACTGATTAAAACCCCACCCATTGCCCAACATCCACTGGTGGAGTATAAAATCTAAAACAAACAAATACTGATAGGGGAGGAGGCCATCACAAATTCCCCAAATATCTATCAATGAAACAGGCTAAAGTCTGTTAATAATAGTTACTCCACTTTACCTGAGCAATACAGACAGAGCTATGCAATAGTATTCTAGTTCACTGTGCAGCTGGTGAGAGTTGTAGTAATTGTTCTGTTTACCTAAGCAATACAGACAGAGCTATGCAATAAGTGGGGTTGGCTACAGTGCAAGGTCAGAGACAGTGCGAGATGCAGTGCAGGTTGGATACAACAATAGTGCACTTACTGTGGCAGGGGGTGTCAGCAGTGTGGGGGTTTCCTCAACGCAGGGGTGCCGGTGGTGTCAGCAGTGTGAGGGTGCCAGTGGTGTCCTCAACGTGGGTAAGCTGGTGGTGTCAACAGCGGTGGATGAAGGCAGGGTCCTCATGTGCAGGGGTGTTGGTGGTGTCAGCAATATGGGTGTAACTGTGAAAGGACCATTGACAATCCAATGTGCCAAACATTATCTATTGAATATTAAATCTGCAGATATCATTTTTTAAAGTACAGTTGGATGTGTGCAATATTGCATATATATGGTGTATGTGGTCCACCTGCATATCCATTGCTCTTTTTTATATTTTATGTATTTTAGTAAATATTCACTGTCATAATAAATTGCTCATTGCATTCAAACAAGCAGCCCAGTATAAGCACTCCCATTATTTTATTTATTAATCACTATAAATGATAGATTTCTAATTTCAAAAGCATTAATGCCGGTGAAGTCTGTGCACAGTCTAGTTGATGACCAAAACATACTGGCACGCCAAGATCATTTTGCTGAGATACCATGATACTTAAGATGGCCAGATGGATCTTTTCCTTTGAAATGTTTATTTAATGGGAGGGAAAAAATGTTTTAGTTGTTTGTTTTGATTTTAATATGTGAATATATAATTTTCAAAACAATAGAGTAAAATCCCTGTCTAATGAGCTAAAAGCTAAATTGTGGCTTGAGGCAGGCAGTGGTATAGTTAGCTGTGCACAAACAATTGTTCAGATATGTAAGGGTTAAGACAAAAAGAAAATTAAGCAGCTTTTCTTGCAGGAACAGCAGGGTAATTAATTGTCCTTTGTGCGCTAGTGAATAGCGTCTGATAGAGAATGCTGCAAAATATCTGAGCTCACCCTGATAATTACAGCCTGACAATTCCAGAGACGCCAATCACAGGGGAAGCCTGTTAATTCCTCTAAAGTAGGGGGAGGCAGGGGGTGCCACGCCTGGTCTTTTGTCCTGTTCCTTTATCCACTTGGCTGCAAAAAAAATAGGAGCAATCACATGATACCTATGCAAAGCAATGCACAACTATTGCCAAGGATTTAGGTAACCCTCTTCTTTTGACATATCAATGAAAATGAGATCGTTTCTGTGCACAAAAGGTCACTGTGTAGAAAATCCTAAAATTTAATGAAGGGCCAGAAATTAGAATGTGTGATTTTTGTAGAGTTTTTCATATCGTCAATTCTGCAGTAGCCCTTTATGCAGATGCAGAGGTCTTGTTCTGTCCCTATAAATAGGCTTACAATACTTTCCCTTTAAACCGGGACACTCATGAATTACACAGGTTCTGTGGCCGGCTAGGGATATTATGGTAAGCCTACCTATAAACACTAATAGCTGCCCATGCCTAATTCAGCATTTTGAGTTGGAAAAGTTACAGCTGTTAGACAGCAGTGCACTCTAGCACTGTCCCTTATGCTGCAGAAATAATGGTCACTGGAACCCGGAGGCACCCCTGAACTGATGATGTCATTGCCAAGCTCCTTAGCATGTGTACCTGGGGACAGGAGCAGCTCTTGCCGCGGGCAAGCAGGATTCTTGCCAGGGGCGCCGCATCCTGAAGGGTGCCGCCGCCGCTGCGCCGCCTACCCTCCCGAGTCCCGGCTCAGTTTGTATGCTCCCCCCTCCTACCTGTCATTACTACTCCGCTCTGGGGCAGAGTTTTATGCAATGACACGTTTGCGTCATGAAGTCACAACGCAAACTCGTCATTAGAGATGAGCGCCTGAAATTTTTCGGGTTTTGTGTTTTGGTTTTGGGTTCGGTTCCGCGGCCGTGTTTTGGGTTCGAACGCGTTTTGGCAAAACCTCACCGAATTTTTTTTGTCGGATTCGGGTGTGTTTTGGATTCGGGTGTTTTTTTCAAAAAACACTAAAAAACAGCTTAAATCATAGAATTTGGGGGTCATTTTGATCCCAAAGTATTATTAACCTCAAAAACCATAATTTACACTCATTTTCAGTCTATTCTGAATACCTCACAATATTATTTTTAGTCCTAAAATTTGCACCGAGGTCGCTGTGTGAGTAAGATAAGCGACCCTAGTGGCCGACACAAACACCGGGCCCATCTAGGAGTGGCACTGCAGTGTCACGCAGGATGTCCCTTCCAAAAAACCCTCCCCAAACAGCACATGACGCAAAGAAAAAAAGAGGCGCAATGAGGTAGCTGTGTGAGTAAGATTAGCGACCCTAGTGGCCGACACAAACACCGGGCCCATCTAGGAGTGGCACTGCAGTGTCACGCAGGATGGCCCTTCCAAAAAACCCTCCCCAAACAGCACATGACGCAAAGAAAAAAAGAGGCGCAATGAGGTAGCTGTGTGAGTAAGATTAGCGACCCTAGTGGCCGACACAAACACCGGGCCCATCTAGGAGTGGCACTGCAGTGTCACGCAGGATGTCCCTTCCAAAAAACCCTCCCCAAACAGCACATGACGCAAAGAAAAAAAGAGGCGCAATGAGGTAGCTGTGTGAGTAAGATTAGCGACCCTAGTGGCCGACACAAACACCGGGCCCATCTAGGAGTGGCACTGCAGTGTCACGCAGGATGTCCCTTCCAAAAAACCCTCCCCAAACAGCACATGACGCAAAGAAAAAAAGAGGCGCAATGAGGTAGCTGACTGTGTGAGTAAGATTAGCGACCCTAGTGGCCGACACAAACACCGGGCCCATCTAGGAGTGGCACTGCAGTGTCACGCAGGATGTCCCTTCCAAAAAACCCTCCCCAATCAGCACATGATGCAAAGAAAAAGAAAAGAAAAAAGAGGTGCAAGATGGAATTGTCCTTGGGCCCTCCCACCCACCCTTATGTTGTATAAACAAAACAGGACATGCACACTTTAACCAACCCATCATTTCAGTGACAGGGTCTGCCACACGACTGTGACTGATATGACGGGTTGGTTTGGACCCCCCCCAAAAAAGAAGCAATTAATCTCTCCTTGCACAAACTGGCTCTACAGAGGCAAGATGTCCACCTCATCTTCACCCTCCGATATATCACCGTGTACATCCCCCTCCTCACAGATTATCAATTCGTCCCCACTGGAATCCACCATCTCAGCTCCCTGTGTACTTTGTGGAGGCAATTGCTGCTGGTCAATGTCTCCGCGGAGGAATTGATTATAATTCATTTTAATGAACATCATCTTCTCCACATTTTCTGGATGTAACCTCGTACGCCGATTGCTGACAAGGTGAGCGGCGGCACTAAACACTCTTTCGGAGTACACACTTGTGGGAGGGCAACTTAGGTAGAATAAAGCCAGTTTGTGCAAGGGCCTCCAAATTGCCTCTTTTTCCTGCCAGTATAAGTACGGACTGTGTGACGTGCCTACTTGGATGCGGTCACTCATATAATCCTCCACCATTCTATCAATGTTGAGAGAATCATATGCAGTGACAGTAGACGACATGTCCGTAATCGTTGTCAGGTCCTTCAGTCCGGACCAGATGTCAGCATCAGCAGTCGCTCCAGACTGCCCTGCATCACCGCCAGCGGGTGGGCTCGGAATTCTGAGCCTTTTCCTCGCACCCCCAGTTGCGGGAGAATGTGAAGGAGGAGATGTTGACAGGTCGCGTTCCGCTTGACTTGACAATTTTGTCACCAGCAGGTCTTTCAACCCCAGCAGACTTGTGTCTGCCGGAAAGAGAGATCCAAGGTAGGCTTTAAATCTAGGATCGAGCACGGTGGCCAAAATGTAGTGCTCTGATTTCAACAGATTGACCACCCGTGAATCCTTGTTAAGCGAATTAAGGGCTGCATCCACAAGTCCCACATGCCTAGCGGAATCGCTCCCTTTTAGCTCCTTCTTCAATGCCTCCAGCTTCTTCTGCAAAAGCCTGATGAGGGGAATGACCTGACTCAGGCTGGCAGTGTCTGAACTGACTTCACGTGTGGCAAGTTCAAAGGGCATCAGAACCTTGCACAACGTTGAAATCATTCTCCACTGCACTTGAGACAGGTGCATTCCACCTCCTATATCGTGCTCAATTGTATAGGCTTGAATGGCCTTTTGCTGCTCCTCCAACCTCTGAAGCATATAGAGGGTTGAATTCCACCTCGTTACCACTTCTTGCTTCAGATGATGGCAGGGCAGGTTCAGTAGTTTTTGGTGGTGCTCCAGTCTTCTGTACGTGGTGCCTGTACGCCGAAAGTGTCCCGCAATTCTTCTGGCCACCGACAGCATCTCTTGCACGCCCCTGTCGTTTTTTAAAAAATTCTGCACCACCAAATTCAAGGTATGTGCAAAACATGGGACGTGCTGGAATTTGCCCATATTTAATGCACACACAATATTGCTGGCGTTGTCCGATGCCACAAATCCACAGGAGAGTCCAATTGGGGTAAGCCATTCCGCGATGATCTTCCTCAGTTGCCGTAAGAGGTTTTCAGCTGTGTGCGTATTCTGGAAAGCGGTGATACAAAGCGTAGCCTGCCTAGGAAAGAGTTGGCGTTTGCGAGATGCTGCTACTGGTGCCGCCGCTGCTGTTCTTGCGGCGGGAGTCCATACATCTACCCAGTGGGCTGTCACAGTCATATAGTCCTGACCCTGCCCTGCTCCACTTGTCCACATGTCCGTGGTTAAGTGGACATTGGGTACAACTGCATTTTTTAGGACACTGGTGAGTCTTTTTCTGACGTCCGTGTACATTCTCGGTATCGCCTGCCTAGAGAAGTGGAACCTAGATGGTATTTGGTAACGGGGGCACACTGCCTCAATAAATTGTCTAGTTCCCTGTGAACTAACGGCGGATACCGGACGCACGTCTAACACCAACATAGTTGTCAAGGCCTCAGTTATCCGCTTTGCAGTAGGATGACTGCTGTGATATTTCATCTTCCTCGCAAAGGACTGTTGAACAGTCAATTGCTTACTGGAAGTAGTACAAGTGGGCTTACGACTTCCCCTCTGGGATGACCATCGACTCCCAGCGGCAACAACAGCAGCGCCAGCAGCAGTAGGCGTTACACGCAAGGATGCATCGGAGGAATCCCAGGCAGGAGAGGACTCGTCAGAATTGCCAGTGACATGGCCTGCAGGACTATTGGCATTCCTGGGGAAGGAGGAAATTGAGACTGAGGGAGTTGGTGGGGTGGTTTGCGTGAGCTTGGTTACAAGAGGAAGGGATTTACTGGTCAGTGGACTGCTTCCGCTGTCACCCAAAGTTTTTGAACTTGTCACTGACTTATTATGAATGCGCTGCAGGTGACGTATAAGGGAGGATGTTCCGAGGTGGTTAACGTCCTTACCCCTACTTATTACAGCTTGACAAAGGGAACACACGGCTTGACACCTGTTGTCCGCATTTCTGGTGAAATACCTCCACACCGAAGAGCTGATTTTTTTGGTATTTTCACCTGGCATGTCAACGGCCATATTCCTCCCACGGACAACAGGTGTCTCCCCGGGTGCCTGACTTAAACAAACCACCTCACCATCAGAATCCTCCTGGTCAATTTCCTCCCCAGCGCCAGCAACACCCATATCCTCCTCATCCTGGTGTACTTCAACACTGACATCTTCAATCTGACTATCAGGAACTGGACTGCGGGTGCTCCTTCCAGCACTTGCAGGGGGCGTGCAAATGGTGGAAGGCGCATGCTCTTCACGTCCAGTGTTGGGAAGGTCAGGCATCGCAACCGACACAATTGGACTCTCCTTGTGGATTTGGGATTTCGAAGAATGCACAGTTCTTTGCTGTGCTGCTTTTGCCAGCTTGAGTCTTTTCATTTTTCTAGCGAGAGGCTGAGTGCTTCCATCCTCATGTTAAGCTGAACCACTAGCCATGAACATAGGCCAGGGCCTCAGCCGTTCCTTGCCACTCCGTGTGGTAAATGGCATATTGGCAAGTTTACGCTTCTCCTCCGACAATTTTATTTTAGGTTTTGGAGTCCTTTTTTTTCTGATATTTGGTGTTTTGGATTTTACATGCTCTGTACTATGACATTGGGCATCGGCCTTGGCAGACGACGTTGCTGGCATTTCATCGTCTCGGCCATGACTAGTGGCAGCAGCTTCAGCACGAGGTGGAAGTGGATCTTGATCTTTCCCTAATTTTGGAACCTCAACATTTTTGTTCTCCATATTTTAATAGGCACAACTAAAAGGCACCTCAGGTAAACAATGGAGATGGATACTAGTATACAATTATGGACTGCCTGCCGACTGCAGACACAGAGGTAGCCACAGCCGTGAACTACCGTACTGTACTGTGTCTGCAGCTAATATAGACTGGTTGATAAAGAGAAGATGTCTATGTAACTATGTATGTATAAAGAAGACTGAAAAAAATCCACGGTTAGGTGGTATACAATTATGGACGGACTGCCTGCCGAGTGCAGACACAGAGGTAGCCACAGCCGTGAACTACCGTACTGTACTGTGTCTGCAGCTAATATAGACTGGTTGATAAAGAGAAGATGTCTATGTAACTATGTATGTATAAAGAAGAATGAAAAAAAACCACGGTTAGGTGGTATACAATTATGGACGGACTGCCTGCCGAGTGCAGACACAGAGGTAGCCACAGCCGTGAACTACCGTACTGTACTGTGTCTGCAGCTAATATAGACTGGTTGATAAAGAGAAGATGTCTATGTAACTATGTATGTATAAAGAAGAATGAAAAAAATCCACGGTTAGGTGGTATTACAATTATGGACGGACTGCCTGCCGAGTGCAGAGACACAGAGGTAGCCACAGCCGTGAACTACCGTACTGTGTCTGCTGCGACTGGATGATAAATGATATAAAAAATATATATATATCACTACTGCAGCCGGACAGGTATATATTATATATTATATAATGACGGACCTGCTGGACACTGTCTGTCAGCAGAATGAGTTTTATTTTTATAGAATAAAAAAAAAAAAAACACACAAGTGAAGTCACACGACGAGTGTTTAACTTTTTCAGGCAATCACAATATAAGTATACTACTAACTATACTGGTGGTCAGTGTGGTCAGGTCACTGGTCAGTCACATTGGCAGTGGCACTCCTGCAGCAAAAGTGTGCACTGTTTAATTTTAATATAATATGTACTCCTGGCTCCTGCTATAACCTATAACTGGCACTGCAGTAGTGCTCCCCAGTCTCCCCCACAATTATAAGCTGTGTGAGCTGAGCAGTCAGACAGATATATAATATATATAGATGATGCAGCACACTGGCCTGAGCCTGAGCAGTGCACACAGATATGGTATGTGACTGACTGAGTCACTGTGTGTATCGCTTTTTTCAGGCAGAGAACGGATATATTAAATAAACTGCACTGTGTGTCTGGTGGTCACTCACTATATAATATATTATGTACTCCTGGCTCCTGCTATAACCTATAACTGGCACTGCAGTAGTGCTCCCCAGTCTCCCCCACAATTATAAGCTGTGTGAGCTGAGCAGTCAGACAGATATATAATATATATAGATGATGCAGCACACTGGCCTGAGCCTGAGCAGTGCACACAGATATGGTATGTGACTGACTGAGTCACTGTGTGTATCGCTTTTTTCAGGCAGAGAACGGATATATTAAATAAACTGCACTGTGTGTCTGGTGGTCACTCACTATATAATATATTATGTACTCCTGGCTCCTGCTATAACCTATAACTGGCACTGCAGTAGTGCTCCCCAGTCTCCCCCACAATTATAAGCTGTGTGAGCTGAGCAGTCAGACAGATATATATAATATTATATATAGATAATAGATGATGCAGCACACTGGCCTGAGCCTGAGCAGTGCACACAGATATGGTATGTGACTGACTGAGTCACTGTGTGTATCGCTTTTTTCAGGCAGAGAACGGATATATTAAATAAACTGCACTGTGTGTCTGGTGGTCACTCACTATATAATATATTATGTACTCCTGGCTCCTGCTATAACCTATAACTGGCACTGCAGTAGTGCTCCCCAGTCTCCCCCACAATTATAAGCTGTGTGAGCTGAGCAGTCAGACAGATATATATAATATTATATATAGATAATAGATGATGCAGCACACTGGCCTGAGCCTGAGCAGTGCACACAGATATGGTATGTGACTGAGTCACTGTGTGCTGTGTATCGCTTTTTTCAGGCAGAGAACGGATTATAAAGTAAACTGCACTGTCCTCACTAGTAAACTCTCTCCACTCAGTCTCTACACTTCTACAGTAACAGTACTCCTCCTAGTCAGCTCCAGTAAATCTCTCTCAGTCTCTTATAATCTAAATGGAGAGGACGCCAGCCACGTCCTCTCCCTATCAATCTCAATGCACGTGTGAAAATGGCGGCGACGCGCGGCTCCTTATATAGAATCCGAGTCTCGCGATAGAATCCGAGCCTCGCGAGAATCCGACAGCGTCATGATGACGTTCGGGCGCGCTCGGGTTAACCGAGCAAGGCGGGAAGATCCGAGTCGCTCGGACCCGTGAAAAAAACATGAAGTTCTGGCGGGTTCGGATTCAGAGAAACCGAACCCGCTCATCTCTACAGTCGTCATTACACTAAACTCTGCCCCTGAGCGGAGTGCTGATGATGGGGAGGAGGGGGAGCCGCTCGGAAATGCCAGCAAGCTAGTAGAAGGAAGGAGAGCTGGGCCATCACGGGCCGAAGAGCGGGGAGCGGGATCTAAGAGGACTGCTGCAAACGTAAATATAACTTTCTCTCACTCTCTCTTTCTTTGTAGAAGGGGACTGCCTGCTATTATGTGTAAAATGGGGAATCTTGCCTGCTATTATGTGTAAAATGGGGACTCATGCTTGCCGTAATGTGTAAAATGGGGTCTCTGCCAGCTATAATGTGTAAAATGGGGATCTTGCCTGCCGTAATGTGTAAAATGGGGTCTCTGCCAGCTATAATGTGTAAAATGGGGATCTTGCCTGCCGTAATGTGTAAAATGCGGACACTTGCCCACCGTAACATGTAAAATGGGGACTCTTGCCTGCCGTAATGTGTAAAATGCAGACACTTGCCTGCCTTAATGTGTAAAATGGGGACTCTTGCTTGCCGTAATGTGTAAAATGGGGACACCTGCCTGCTGGAATGTGTAAAATGGGGACACTTGTCTGCCGTACTGTGTAAAATGGGGACTCTTGCCTGCCGAAATGTGTAAAATGGGGACTCTTGCCTGCCGTAATGTGTAAAATGGGGACTCTTGCCTGCTGTAATGTGTAAAATGGGGATTTAATGTATCAAGGGCATTGCGGTGTGTGGCATAATATGGTGCGTGGGGCTTAATATGGTAATTTTTTTTTCTCCCTGTGGTGGCCGTGATCTGTTGGTGCAGGGTCAAAAACTGGGGTGTAAGGTAGTCTTTTAAGAAGAGGCCACGCCCATTGAAATGAGGCGCCAAAGGAAACTTTCGCCCTGGGCGCCACAAGGTCTAGAACCGGCCCTGCCTGGGGACATCCTTACAAACACGCAGTACTTAGCTCCCATGGGTGCCTCTATTAACCTCTTCATTACTGCTGTTACCTGTGTACCTATTGATCCCAATCAACCAACAACACAGTTAAGGACTCTTTCACTTTCATGTCTGCTGTGCACCTTTTGTTACCATCCTAATAGTCTATAGCCATACCTGCAAACTGTCCCTAATCGGACACTGCCCCCAACTGCCCCACCTGCGGGCCACAGTGTACCCAGGGGGAGGGGGGCAAGTTAGGGGAGCCTGTGATCGCCACTGCTCTGCTCTGCAAAGCACAGCACCTAACAGTGCAGGGAGGTAAACCAGCTGCTGAGGGAGCACTGTGCACTGGGCACCCCCCCAAATGATGAAAACCGGGGTCGTGTTGAAAGACCACGCCCCCTCCTCCGAGGCACAACCCTCCTCACAAGGCCCATACCCTTTTCAGCCGCAGATGCGATGAAGGCGCGCCCTGTCCCACTTTGCAGACTCAAGAAGTTGAGAGGTATGGTATAGCACAGGTTCTCAAACTCAGTACTTAGTACTCCAAACAGTTCATGTTTACAAGGTCTCCTCACAGAATCATAAGTGAAATAATTAGCTCCACCTGTGAATCTTTTAAAATGTGTCAGTGAGTAATGAATACACCTGTGCATCTGCTAGGTGACCTGGAAAACATGAAGTATTTGGGGTCCTGAGGACCAATTTTGAGAACCAGTGGGCTACATGTATATCAATAAGAGCTACAACTTGTGTCCCAAAAATCTTATAAATGGTAAGAATGATAGAAACTGTCATTAAAAATTATTCACCCACACAACTAATGTCAGTAAGTTCTGTACGTAATTGAAAGAACAATGCCTTATCAAATTGTTGAGTTGTAGGGCCTGATGCACAATTAGATGTTAATCAGGCTTACGTTTTCCCGCATTGTGTGCACAGTAAAATACTCAGTATTTTCGGCAGCATGCAAAGTTATCTGTGTGCTTGGTTTGATATCAGACACTCTTGCTTCAGACCCCTCCCCATGTTACAGTAGTGCCTCTATTCCCTCCTCATATCTGTGCCTATGCCACCTCCCCATATGTGTCTCTGCCTCATGTCGCCTCTATGCCTCTTCATATATAAACAGTATGACTTAGCCCCTTCCCTGTCTGTTCCCCAGCTAGGAACAGATGGGATAGAGAGTAAACCCCCTCTCCATTTGTGCCTCAGCCCCTTCTCCCTTTGAGTTCCTCTGTCCCCATCTCCCCATGAGTGCCTTTAACCCCATGTGTACCTCTTCACCCTCATCCCAGGCGTAGTAGTAGTAGTAGTAGTAGTAGTAGTAGCAGTAGTAGTAGCAGTAGTAGTAGTAGTAGTAGTAGTAGTAGTAGTAGTAGTAGTGTACTTTAAAATATTGCCAGAGATAAGGGAAGGAATTTAAATCCTTATATAACCCAAAACTTGGCACCTAGATGGGAGCACTTATGTATTCAAACTATGTGCCCCCATATGGATTATTGTCTGGTGAACAATGTGATCTACAGAAAAATCATGGAATTCCAGGGATAAGGGAAGGTCTCCCCTACATCTGGCATCCATGAAATCAGAGGCACCTGTAACACCCCAGTCCGAAGGTGTGTCTAGTGCTCCAACTGCAGCTGACGATCTTCAGGAATTTCATCGTAATCAGCACACCGTGACAGAGAGGCAAGCATAAAGCTCCCCTTTCTTGCACAGGCACAGAATGACCCGCACAAGGTACAACAATATGTTATTGTAACACACTAAAGCAATTACAATAATAAAGGTGACATTGACAGAGTTTGTAAATTATGTAAGTAAACTTTTGTTTACATACACAAGAGGAACGAAAACTTAGGTATAAGCTGGCATTGTCTTTAGATGGCACAGTCTCAAATAACCAGCAATAAAAATCGGCAGGTGAGTTGCGGGAACAGGTAAGCAAGCTGGCGTTGTCTTATTAATAGCACAGTCTCGTATAACCAGCAATAACAATTGACAGGTGAGTTGCGAGAACAGTTAAGCAAGCTGGCGTTGTCTTATCAATAGCACAGTCTCGTATAACCAGCAATAACAGTAGGCAAGTGAGTTGCGGTAACAGGTAAGCAAGCTGGCATTGTCTTTACAATAGCACAGTCTCTTATAACCAGCAATAATAATAAGCAGGTGAGTCACGGGAACAGGTAAGCAAGCTGGCGTTGTCTTTATAATAGCACAGTCTCGTATAACCAGCAATAAAAATAGGCGGGTGAGTTGCGGGAACAGGTAAGCAAGCTGGCGTATGACCAGCAATAACAATAGGCAGGTGAGTTGCGGGAAAAGGTAAGCAAGCTGGCGTAGTCTTATTAATAGTACAGTCTCGTATAACCAGCAATAACAATAGGCAGGTGAGTTGCAGGAACAAGTAAGCAAGCTGGCATTGTCTTATTAATAGCACAGTCTCGTATAACCAGCAATAACAATAGCAGGTGAGTTGCGGGAACAGGTAAGCAAGCTGGCGTTGCCTTATTAATAGCACAGTCTTGTATAACCAGCAATACCAATAGGCAGGTGAGATGCGGGAACAGGTGAGCAAGCTGGCATTGTCTTTCTAATAGCACAGTCTTGTATAACCAGCAATAACAATAGGCAGGTGAGTTGCGGGAACAGGTAAGCAAGCTGGCGTTGTCTTATTAATAGTACAGTCTCATATAACCAGCAATAACAATAGGCAGGTGAGTTGCGGGAACAGGTAAGTAAGCTGACATTGTCTTTACAATAGCACAGTCTCTTATAACCAGCAATAACAATTGGCAGGTGAGTTGCGGGAACAGGTAAGCAACCTGGCGTTGTCTTTACAATAGCACAGTCTCTTATAACCAGCAATAACAATAGGCAGGTGAGTTGCGGGAACAGGTAAGCAAGCTGGTGTTGTCTTTATTTAGCAACAGTCTCTTATAACCAGCAATAGCAATAAGCAGGTGAGTTGCGGGAACAGGTAAGCAAGCTGGCGATGTCTTTACAATAGCACAATCTCTAATAACCACCAGTAACAATAAGCGGGTGAGTTGCGGGAACAGGTAAGCAAGCTGGCATTGTCTTATTAATAGCACAGTCTCATATAACCAGCAATAACAATAGGCAGGTGAGTTGCAGAAACAGGTAAATAAGCTAGTGTTGTTCCTTAAATAGCACAATCTCATATAATATTTTTTAACAGGCACTGATGGGCGGAGTTTGCATAACACAGTCAATAATAAGCCTGCCTTGAAGCAATAAGTATACAGGTATAATAACTTTAACAGGCACTGCTGGGCGGAGCTTGCATAAGACAGTCAATAATAACCCACCTATGTAATAAAAGCACACAGGTATAATAACTTTAACAGGCACTGCTGGGTGGAGCTTGCATAGGACAGTCAATAATTACCCGCCTTTGTAATAGTAGTAAGCACACAGGTATATTAGCTTTAACAGGCACTGCGGGGCGGATTTGCATAACACAGTCAATAAAAAATAACCCAGATGTATTTAATTGCCTGCGCTAAGGGATTAAGCTGCTTTCTTAGAATAGATTTTTGTGGTGTTTAAAAGAAAGCGCTAGGGGTGTTAAATTAAAAAATTGCACATAATGATTAATAAAAATGTTGATGTGAGAGTAAATGTGAAGCGGTACCTGTAAAAAAGAAAAAAATGTTATTGATAAAATGTTTACACTCTTTTGAGTGAATGTGGAAGAGGAGATTGCCGGCAACACTTTATTACTGCTGAATGTCCATGAATTCCTACCTTTCCCTGTGCTAGACTTCGGTGCCGTGGAGAGCACTGATTGCAGGGACCGCTGGGTGCCAATTCAGAAGCCGCTGGACGCCGCTGTGAGCACTGCGGCTCTGTTGTTGTTCGTCCGCGGCTGTTGGTATTTGATGGTGCTAGCGGTACTTCCGAGTGCCGCTGAGTCCAGGGCTGGCAATGTTAGCGTGTCCTGCTGTGTGTTCCGAGATGCGCTCCGGCGTGATGTTAGGGGCAGCTTAAGTTGCAGCGGGTTCTGTTTGTGTTGCGGCTGTTGATGGATTTTCCTCTTTGGAGTGTAAATGATGATCTCCAACGCGTTTCATGCACTTTTATGCACTTTTTCGAGGAGTGAACTGATCTCGACCCCTGCAGAAATCTGAACGCATCTCGGAACACACAGCAGGACACGCTAACATTGCCAGCCCTGGACTCAGCGGCACTCGGAAGTACCGCTAGCACCATCAAATACCAACAGCCGCGGACGAACAACAACAGAGCCGCAGTGCTCACAGCGGCGTCCAGCGGCTTCTGAATTGGCACCCAGCGGTCCCTGCAATCAGTGCTCTCCACGGCACCGAAGTCTAGCACAGGGAAAGGTAGGAATTCATGGACATTCAGCAGTAATAAAGTGTTGCCGGCAATCTCCTCTTCCACATTCACTCAAAAGAGTGTAAACATTTTATCAATAACAATTTTTTCTTTTTTACAGGTACCGCTTCACATTTACTCTCACATCAACATTTTTATTAATCATTATGTGCAATTTTTTAATTTAACACCCCTAGCGCTTTCTTTTAAACACCACAATAAAAAATAACCCGCATAACACAAAGTCCTAAACACTTCATTGCTTAGCATAAACAATTCTTTCTCTATCACCACAGTTCCAATGAATGGCAAATTTTAGAATAACATACATAGCCTCTGAGAGCACTTAACCATAAAAAACAATCACCTTTGGAATACTGCAGCAGTAAATACCCAGGGGAATACACACCCCGACCCCCTTTGCACACACTGGGGCACCAATAACTTGAGGGGAGCCTACCCCCATTGATTATTTAGTACTGCGGGCACTGGCTGAGGGGAGCCTATCCCCTTACAACAAATGGGATGCGGGGCAGAGGGATGACGAGTGCATATGGCACAATATAGTGGAGCCTACCCCCTATTGAATTTAACAAGGACCGGGGTGCTGAAATTAAGGGGAAGGAAAGCGTATAATTTTTATTATAAAGAAACCGGTCCCCAGTTCTCCCATTTGCTCAGTACAAGTATCGGGCTGGATGATGTGGGCACAATACCCCTTCGACACTTTTCCAGCCCACATGGTTTTGATCCCACGTGTATACCTATACCAAAAGTACTTCCCACTTGTGGCTATCTTACGTACAAGTTCGGAGTTGATGGGTACTTTATCAGCTCTATGTGAGAAGGTCATTGTCTGGTTATTCCATGTCACTTCCCAATTACCTGGTTTCCGGAAATTGGACACGTTAAAGCACAATAGTGACCTATCTACGTGGTACTGGTGGAGCTTCAAGCTAAGGAGCCTAGATATGTTACATTTCTTGTCCACTGGTCCCCCCCCCCCGTAATTCGAGTACCTCATCTACTGTTAAAGGGTATGGCACTAATCCCGACTTACTCTGTCCTTGAGGTACTTGTGAGCACACCCAGCATTCTGTTTGGTTTAAGACCGTACCCACTAATGAGTGGTAATCACTCTAAGGATGTCCGCTCATGTCAATATTATCGTTTGACTGACATCTCTGGATGCACCCATCTTCGACTATGTTTTCGCAATACCTACATATGCAGTATTCATCAGACAATAACCCTTCACATTGTCTCCGAGCTCCGTGACTACCAGATCTCTTACTGATACCAGCTTTGACCAAAGTGATGCGCTGATCCTGGGGTCCTACAAATCCGTACTCTCCATCAGAACCCATTCCAGATCCTTGCTCGACATCTTGGGGGCCCTCACAAAAACAAATTGTCCTGATCAAAAACAGAGTCACAAGAAAAAGCCGGATGTGGATCCATTTTGTTAAGGAGCAAAAATAGAATAGGGAAAAAAAGAAAAATGCAGTGGGGGTGAAAAAAAAGGAAAATGTTACGACAACCGTCCTTGATTTTGCTGCTCTCCACGCTCAGGTGCCGTCCAACAGTCCTGCCTCTCAGCTTTCCCGGAATAGATTCTCTAGTGATACGAGGTTCTCTTCACCTTTCTCTTTGTCACGAGTTTTCTCCGGGTCAGTGACCTTCTTGCAGTGGGACGAGTGGACCCAAGTCTCTCTCTCGGCAACCTTTAGTGCTGTCGTGCTGGTCAACAAAACTTGATACGGTCCTTCCCACCTGTCAATGAGACAACCTGAGCGTAGAAAATTTTGAATCATCACATAATCCCAGGGTTCAATGTCATGACAATTACTGTTTGGTAGGTCAGGAATCACCAGTTTTAGATTCCTTTGCTGGTTTCTCAGTTGCTGGCTCATCCTAACCAAATATTGCACAGTCATCTCATTAATGCACTTCAAATCATCCTGGGGTCTATTATTACATGGGGTTGTCGTCCAAAAAGAACTTCGAAGGGTGATAAGTTAAGCGGTGACCTGGGAGTGGTTCTGATGCTGTACAACACTAGTGGCAATGCTTCAGGCCGCAAAAGTTCGTTTTCAGCCATCACTTTGCTCAGCTTGTTCTTAATAGTGCTGTTCATTCTCTCCACCTTCGCACTGGCCTGTGGCTAGTATGGAGTATGCAGCTTACTATTAATACCCATCAGTTTGCACATGACCTGAAAGACTTCACCTGTAAAATGGGTACCCCTATCACTTTCAATCATTTTAGGGATACCATATCTACACACAAATTCCTGCACGATTTTCTTTGCAGTGAACATGGCAGTATTTGTGGCAGCGGGGAATGCTTCTACCCAGTTTGAAAAAGAAATCGGTACATACTAATACATACTTTAAATTCCTACAGGGTGGTAACTGTATGAAGTCGATTTGTATTACCTGGAAAGGTCCGTCTGTAGGAGGGATATGGGATGGCTCCATTGGTATTGTCTTACCAATATTCTCCCTCAAGCAAGTATGACATGTCATTGCTTTCTTACCTGCATAAGAAGAGAACCTTGGTGCACTCCAGTAGGCTCTTACCAATTTGCACATACCTTCCTTGCCCAGATGAGTCAGACCGTGTGCCACCTCAGCTAGGCTTGGGATATATGCCCTGGGGGCCACTGGCTTACCGTGTCCATCTCTCCAAAGTCCTGAGGACTCCTGACCATATCCCTTCGCCTTCCAGACTGCCTTCTCCTGTAGGGAACACACATTTTGCATTTCGATTAATTGTTGTGTATTTGTTGTGTAGGGTAAAAACATCTCTAGAGGAGAGAGAAAAGAAGAGAAAAAAAAGAAAATGTCAGGTTTGCGTTCACCAATGGGCTGTCACACCATCATGCATATCAGTGTCTGTACACAATTTCCCTTCACCAGTATTCTCATTCTCCACCCTTTGTGCATGACAAGGAACACTGCAGTAATACTGGTGCCATCGTGCTGGTGAGATATACCGGGTTTGGGCAGCACTCTGAAAGACCGATAAGGCATGTGGTGTATGAACTGTAATCTGGTCCATGTATTGTACCCTCCTGTAGGTGAACGTAGAAGATGGAGGGGAAAATGTGAAGAAAACAGAATAGAGGTTGGTGACAGATAAGTTTTGTAGCGGTGAAGAGGATTTTATTAAAATGACAGCTGGATTGGGCACTACGGGGAATTGATTCTCTTTTTGGTCTACTTCCCCTTTAAAGTTTGTGTTTGTTGTATCACTACTGGGACTATCCCAGCCATCAATCCAGCGTCCTGTCCATCCTATGTTCATAGGGAACCCGGTATCTGTGAGATAATTTCCTCTACCTGTGATGGACATGAATCAAGAACAATGGAATGCAACATTAGTCTTTGTGGGTGTCTAACATACTTTGTACTTCCTGAGCGGGAGCACACTATATGTATATCATATTTAACCAAGTCTCTGTCGATTAAGTTAGTCAGGGGCCACTGCTGCCAGGAATAAAAGAAAAGGTTTAGCATCATAGAGGCCCAATCTTAACTTCAGCAGGTTTTGTCAAAGGGTAATGTTGCACTTATCTCGTTCTTCCCATTTGCCGAATTAGTGTTTTCTATATGGCTTTAAATTCTTACAATATGTCCCTTGGTCCCGTCTATGTGTTTGATAACGTGGCTCGTGTTCTTTGTCTAGGGGGTCTATATTTACTATGTGTCCCATTACTCCTACAATCCCTGGCAAAATGCCCCTCCTTTCTACAAATATAACATTCTTGCTTGTTTCCTGTCTTTAAGGGCCTCGGATCTTGGTTGATTGGACATCCCTTTAAGTGCCTGTATGCTTACCGTCCTCAGCCTCTTCTCGTGCTGTTCTCTGTGTTTGGAGATATTCCTGTCATGAACGAGAGCGCACTCTCTGAGAGTGTCTACCATGACCCCTCTCCAATAAGGCAAAGAAGTCTGTACCCTGACCTTCAATGCCTTATAGAGCCCATCCATTAGCACAGAGACAGCCACCTCCCTGTAATTCGCATCGTTCCTTATATCCGATACCCCAGTGTATCTAGCCATTATTTGTAAGGCCCTATGGAAATATTCGGATGTCAGTTCATTTTCTCTCTGTTTTATGGAGATAATTTTATTCCACTGGACAACAATGGGAAAGTACAATCCTAGTTGTATGTTAATTCATTCCACGTTCTCCTGATTGTATTCGTCAGTCAGAGGATCGTCTGACTCTATCTTACAATCCGTGATACATTTTTGGGTGTCAATATTAGGGGGTAGGCAAGCTTTCAAAAGTCTCCACCAATCCTTTTTTTTTATAGGTTCGTGGGCATTACCCAGATCCTTAATAAACTTCTGACATCTAGCTAAATGTCTCCTGGGATCAGGGAATTCTGAAATGATTGACCTCAGTTCTGATCTGGTCCAAGGGCAGTACATTGCAGTATTCCTGGTGAGGGTTACTCCCTGGCTATCTGTTCTCCCATTGTGAGTTGTTATTACCAAGACAGGATGTAACCCAACCATTCCATTCCTAATTGGCTCACTGTGAGGTGTTACTGTCTCTGTGTAATGAACAGTCTAACACTTACCGGTGGCTGTGATCTCACCCGTCCCTTCAGTGGGAGACACCGTCACTGTTCTTACTGGTTGGACCGACCCCACCTGAGTTTCCTGCAAGGTGACTGCCTGGATGAGGGTTGAGATTAGGCCGGATCCATCATCTTCCTCCGACCTATGACCTTTGAGAGAACTTAAGACAGGGTACAATATGTATGGGTTAGGGTTAATACAATTTACATTAATGTTCCTATCATTTGTCGATGTACCATTGGTTGTAGCTGTTTTCTCTTCATCGACATGTGTCGGTGATGGTGTGCTCGCAATCACATTCCTGTCAGGTTTGGAACTTGCTGTGCAAGCCAGCTCCCTTTGCACATCTCCCTCTTGTTGCCATATATTTAAACAGTCGTTATGTTTGTTCCTTAGACTCGATCAGACATATTCTATTCCTTACATTCTGCAGTACCTCTGCTTTAAAACTACCCATCCTAGGAAATGATGCCTTATCCCCCGCAGTCATACATACCCATTCATCACAAAAAGCCTCTGAGCATGGACCATACTTACCACACATTAAATCAATACTTACTAACCTTGTGGACCCTTTAGGCCCTTCCTCTCCTCCAGCCTGAACCCTGGCCACCGAACACCTCTCGCTTGTGCACTTGGCTCCCATTGTGGGCCTTTTAAACACAATCCCCAAATGCACAAAGAAAAGCGGTGAAAGTCCTTATTGAGTGCTTTCACTCACTCCAGTCCCTGCTGGCTTGTACTACGACCCACTGTAAATAGTGGGATCGCAATGAGCCCAGCCTTCGGACTGCTATCAGACCCTTCAGCACCGTAATTACTTTCGGTGGAGGTTCTGTTGGAATATTTTCCTTAGAGGACCAGCAAAAAACTCCTTTTCGGTATCTTTCCACTGGAATTTTTTTATAGGATGAGAAACATACCATCGATCACCCTTTCCAGTGAATGTCTGCCAGGGAGATTTCCTGAAGAACATCAGTGAAAAACCCCTTGTTTACACAATCACGTCTGCGTATGCTTTACAAAGCGCCTATGACACAACTGCGCAAAATAATGCAAATGGTATCACATTGCGCTGTGCATAACACACGGACATGCGGTGCAATCGCATGGCCTATAGATACTAGTTATCTATATGCCCTACAATCACGGGAGTCGATTTTAAGCCGCGCTCCTCAGCCGGAGCGTAACACTAAAAACACTTTACAAATCACAAACTTTTACGCTCCTCCAACACGTTTTAGTACATGCCAAACTTCGTTAAATGTGTTAGTTTGCGACCCTTCTCGCAGCTGAGCCCTTTCTAGCTCAGGCGGTTTGTCCACGGGATCCGGTTTTTCGAGGTTCAATACGTCCACTCCTACTTTCAGCCCACACAAATACACAATGTTTTTCTGTACAGAAAAATATCACTCCCTTTGATTGGTAGCCTATCCCAGAGGTAGTACAGTTTAAACAATGTATTATAATAATCTGCTTTTAAAATCGGATAGTTATTTGCTACTGTATAAATGTCTTCTATCCCACCTTAAATTGAACTGCTGTTGTGCAGTTATAACTTGCGCTCGCAACTTCATGCAACCTTGCGTAAACAAGCGACCGTGCGTGTCCCTGCGCCATGTGCGCGCTCCTGTACACTTTCCTCTTGTACCGTGCCATGTGTACAATGTGCGTTCGCAACTCACTAATCCACACTATATCCCGATAAATGTGAGCAACAAAATACTACTGCTCACTAACACAACACACAATTGTTCCTTACACTCGCCGGAAGTCACCCACAAAGGTAATCCTCTTTTGAGTGTGTACCTAAATGTTTAGGCCGGAACTGCTTTTCGTGTTTTTAGAATTACTCCCTTATTACACTAATTCAAATATATATATACAGCAAATAAATGTATCTAATTTTACACAGCTCTGTAATGACTATTACAACATATGGCAACAACATGTGAGAATGTATGCAAAGTATCAGTACGCTTTGTGTACGCTTTCGCGCCAAGAATTACACACAAATAATAAACAGCTTTTTTTCTGTTTGTCCCTCGGGTTACACCAGCACCTCTAAGACTATACAGAACAGACATGGTCTAACAACACAAGATGGTTTTAAACACAATGCAAGGTTACTTAAGATGCGTTTCCACCCTTTGTTGATAGATCAAAGTCTGTTATGGCCTGCAAGTCTGTAAGTATGTGGTGAACCGGGCGAGTCCCCAGTTGTTAAGTTCGTTTAACTTACAGGAAGAAAAAGCACTACCTTAATACAGAAATGTTCAGGCCGCTGCGACCTCTAAGCATGTGTGTGTTAAACCTCTATGAAATGCGTACACATTGTGTTAGCACGCTGCCACGCTGTAAGCACAAATTAGCTACACGTGCGGCCGAATACACTTTAACCCCTAACAGGAAAGGAATGCAACACCAATTGTATATGTTATGTTGTGGTCCAATGCAGCTACAAATATTTGCTTAAAGGGGGGTACAACAGAAATACAACAATACAAGAGAAAAGGCTACAACCAATGGATACATACGTTTGTTCGCCTGCGCCACCCGGATCCGGTCCTTAGTCAATCTGGAAAGATGACCCTCAGAGAATAGACTGAGGCCAGCCAGGAGCTTGGTTTTCATACAATAGTCCAAAGCATGAAACAAAGGATACTGTAATCTCTTCTTGCATAACACAGTCAATAATAAGCCTGACTTGAAGCAATAAGCACACAGGTATATTAGCTTTAACAGGCACTGCTGGGCGGAGCTTGCATAACACAGTCAATAATGGAAAAGCAGTGGACGTGGTTTACTTAGATTTTGCAAAAGCCTTCGATACAGTGCCACATAGGAGACTGGTCCACAAATTAAGGGAACTTGGCCTAGGAAATACTATTTGTACATGGATAGGTAATTGGCTGGATAACAGGGTACAACGAGTAGTGGTCAATGGGATTTTTTCCAGCTGGGCACCAGTAGTCAGCGGAATACCACAAGGGTCCGTTCTTGGCCCACTGCTGTTCATTATATTTATCAATGATCTAGGAATAGACATGGAAAGCACAGTGTCATTCTTTGCAGATGACACTAAACTGTGTAAGGTAATTAACTCAGAAACCGATGTGGAGTCTCTACAGAATGACTTAGTTAAACTGGAATTATGGGCATCTAAATGGAAAATGAGGTTCAATATAGAAAAATGCAAAGTTATGCATTTTGGAGAAAAAAACACACTTGCATCCTACACTCTAGAGGGAGAAAATCTAGGAGTAACTATGGTGGAAAAAGATTTGGGGGTGCTCATAGACCATAGGCTTAGTAACAGTACACAATGCCAAACTGCAGCAAAGAAGGCAAGTAAAGTGCTTGCGTGCATTAAACGGGGCATTGAGACCAGGGATGAGGATGTAATCCTGCCATTGTACAAATCATTGGTACGCCCACACCTGGAATATTGCGTTTAGTTCTGGGCCCCATATTACAAAAAGGATATCAGGGAACTAGAAAGAGTTCAAAGACGAGCTACTAAATTGATTAAAGGGTTAGATACACTGGAATATGAGGAGAGGCTTACTAAATTAAATATGTATTCACTAGAAAAGAGGAGACTAAGAGGAGACATTATTAATATCTTCAAATATGTAAAGGGTCATTACAAGGAGTTAGCAGCGGATTTGTTTATTAAAAGAAATCTGTATAGGACGCGAGGGCACTCACTGAGGCTAGAAGAGAGATAATTCCGTACACAACGTAGGAAAGGGTTCCTCTCCGTAAAGGGAATAAAGATTTGGAACCCACTGCCGGAGACGGTAGTAATGGTAGACTCTGTAATTGCATTTAAAAACGGATTGGACAAATTTCTAACAGGAAAATGCATCAAGGGCATTTAGCATAATGACATTAACATTATCTGGGAGTGGTTGGAATCATTGCTGTAAATCGGTACTAAAACATTACTTCAGCATGCACATTTTATAATATGAACAGATTAAGCAGAATACAGGTTGAACCCGATGGGCATTTTGCCTCTTTTCAACCTCACTGACTATGTAACTATGTAACTATGTAATAATAATCAACCTTTGAAATAAAAGCACACAGGTATAATAACTTTAACAGGCACTTCTGGGAAGAGCTTGCATAACACAATCAATAATACATAGAGATGTGCACCGGACATTTTTCGGGTTTTGTGTTTTGGTTTTGGATTCGGTTCCGCGGCGTGTTTTGGATTCAGACGCGTTTTGGCAAAACCTCCCTTAAGAATTTTTGGCGGATTCGGGTGTGTTTTGGATTCTGGTTTTTTTTTTTTATAAAAACCCCTCAAAAACAGCTTAAATCATAGAATTTGGGGGTTATTTTGATCCCATAGTATTATTAACCTCAATAACCATAATTTCCACTCATTTCCAGTCTATTCTGAACACCTCACACCTCACAATATTATTTTTAGTCCTAAAATTTGCACCGAGGTCGCTGGATAACTAAGCTAAGTGACCCAAGTGGCCGGCACAAACACCTGGCCCATCTAGGAGTGGCACTGCAGTGTCAGACAGGATGGCACAAAAATAGTCCCCAAACAGCACATGATGCAAAGAAAAAAAGAGGTGCACCAAGGTCGCTGGATGGCTAAGCTAAGCGACACAAACACCTCAATATCACAGGAATTATTCGTTCTAATCAATGGTATTATTTATTGGTCCAAATCACTAGAAGAAAATGACAAAATCACTAGAATTAAAAGCCAGTATCACAGGAATTATTTGTTCTAATCAGTGGTATTATTTATTGGTCCAAATCACTGGAAGAAAATGACAAAATTGCTAGAATGAAAAGCCAGTATCACAGGAATTATTTGTTCTAATCAATGGTATTATTGGTCCAAATCACTGGAAGAAAATGACAAAATCACTGGAATTAAATGGCAGTAATGTTGGGAATTATATATTATATATATTCTAACCCTGGGTAATAATTTTTATTACCCGGGATTTAATTATAATCACTAAGGCTCCCCTGTAGTGATGTAGATGAGATTCCCCCCCCCCCCCCCCAGTGCACCTGTAGAGGGTGCAGACTTTCCGCTCTTTCTATGGCCTAGCCTCGTGCAGAAGTAGGCCCTCCTGAATTTTCTCGATCTGGCAGCCCAAGGGGACTGCATCAGAGAAGCAGAGTTATGTCTTCTCACAGGTGGTCTGCGGAAGGATTTGTATTCAGAGTGTCCCCAATCGGTGTCTCACCTGCGAAGGGGATGTACCTCTTGGATTCGGCGTCTGCGTTCCATTGGCGGATCCAGAGACCTCTGCGAGCCACTACTGCCATGGAGGATGCTCTAGAATTCATCAGTCCAATGTCCCTCATGGCTTTCACCATGAATTTAGCCGAATCCTTTATGTGACCTAGAATCAAGACAACATCGTCCCTATGGATTGTATCAAGGTCTTCTATTAAATTTTCTGACCATTTTAACATAGCCCTAGCTACCCAAGTGCATGCAATAGTGGGCCTAAGGGCGGCTCCAATAGCCATGTAAATGGATTTTAGAGTTGTCTCTATCTTGCGGTCAGTCGGCTCCTTTAACGAGGCCGAGCCTGGTACAGGTAATGTAATTATCCCTGATGGCCTGGACACCGAAATGTCCATTATGGGAGGAATCTCCCATCTCCTTCTATCCTCCTCTGAAAAGGGATATGTCTTAAGTACTTTATTGGGGATGTGAAAAACCTCTTCTGGGTTTAACCAGGATCTTTCAAATAGGTTATTCAACTCTTCCGAAAACGGGAATGTCACTAATGATTTTGCAGTTAGCATACAAGAATTTTCCTCTATTTTGTATAGGTATTTCTAACATATCCCTAATGGCATTGATAAATTGCTGAATTTTATATTCCAATCTATCATAGTGCCCCCTCTAACTTCTGTGTCGATCCCTGTGTTGGCATCGATGTCCGCGTTGGCCTGCAAGACCTGTGTATCAGGAGCTGAGGGGGTCCTAGATGAAATGGACTGATCCATATCTAGAACATTCTTCGTAGCTTTTTTCCAGCAACTTAATAGAGTATACCCTAATTAACTCTGAGGAATCTTATGTTCTAGACTATCCAGCCATTCTGTCTCCTTCCTAATGGGATGAAACCACTCAAGGCAATCCTGAGTACCTGGTACAGACTCCTCTGAGCAAGACACCTCCACAACCTCCAAACATTTTGTTATGACATGACACTGACCAGTGATACTGAGCACTGATGAGGATACTAGAACAGACATGGAGCAGCAAGATACAGCAATGGACTACTGTATTGTACTACTATATACTGGTCACCACAATGCAGCACTGATACTGAGCACAGATATTGAGCACTGTTCAGGATACTAGAACTGACATGGAGCAGCAAGATACAGCAATGGACTACTGTACTGCACTTCTATATATTGGTAAGTGGTCACCACAATGCAGCAATGATAATAATGAGCACAGATACTGAGCACTGTTCAGGATAATAGAACTGACACTGGGCAGCAAAATACAGCAATGGACTACTGTACTGTACTACTATATACTGGTCAGTGGTCACCACAATGCAGCAATGATAATAATGAGCACAGATACTGAGCACTAGTCAGGATAATAGAACTGACACTGGGCAGCAAAATACAGCAATGGACTACTGTACTGTACTACTATGTATATACTGGTCACCACAATGCAGCACTGATACTGAGCACAGATATTGAGCTGAGATTTAGCTGGTATTGGGCTATTCAGGCAGAGAACGTAGCCACGTCCTCTCGCTATCTCGACAATGCACGAGTGAAAATGGCGGCGACGTGCGGCTCTTTATATGGAATCCGAATCTCGCGAGAATCCGACAGCGGGATGATGACGTTTTCCCTCGTTCGGGTTTTGCATGTAAAGCGAGAAGAACCAAGGCTGCCTCGGACCAGTGTAAACCACGTGAAGTTCGGGGGGTTTCAGATCTCGATGAACCGAACCCACTCATCTCTTATAATAACCCACCTTTGTAATAAAAGCACACAGGTATAATAACTTCAACAGGCACTGCTGGGCGGAGCTTGTATAAGACAGTCAATAATAACCCACCTTTGTAATAAAAGCACACAGGTATAATAACGTTAACAGGCACTGCTGGGCGGAGCTTGCATAGGACAGTCAATAATAACCCACCTTTGTAATAGTAATAAGCACACAGGTATATTATCTTTAACAGGCACTGCTGGGCGGAGCTTGCATAACACAGTCAGTAATAAATAACCCGCATAACACAAAGCCCTAAACACTTCATTGCATAAACTATTCTCTTTTCTATCACCACAGTTCCAATGGATGGCAAACATTAGCATAACATACATAGCCTCTGAGAGCACTTAACCATAAAAACAATCACCTTTGGAATACTGCAGCAGTAAGTACCCAGGGGAATACACACCCCGACCCCCTTTGCACACACTGGGGCACCAATAACTTGAGGGGAGCCTACCCCATTTGATTATTTAGTACTGCGGGCACTGGCTGAGGGGAGCCCACCCCCTAACAACAAATAGAATGCGGGGCAGAAGGGTGACGAGGGCATATGGCACAATATAGGGGAGCCTACCCCCTATTGAATTTAACAAGGAACGGGGTTTCGAAATTAAGGGAGCCTACCCCCTTTTCTATTATCACCCAATGCAGAGTGCTGGCAGCAGAAGGGTTAAAGGCAGAGTCTGGCAGTGGAAGGGTTACAGGGGCACCAGGGTCTCACCACAAGATGCGGCTCTTCTGCCTCCTTCGATCACCTCGGTCTTCAGCGCCACCTGGGATGCAGAGCACCGCACCGGGGATGCACCCTTGTCCCGGTCTCTGCGCTGTCCTCCACACACCAGGGTTTTCTCTGGGTCCTCGCTGTCCTCCCACCGCTGCGCCGATCCACACCGTCCTTCTCAGCAGCCTGGGGTCCTCTTCTCTATCCACGGTGCTCTCCAGTCCGGCTACAGGGGTCCTCGCTGGGGGTCTTCTTCCCGGGGACATCCTTCGCCGTGGCCGTACTTCTGACTTCGCACGAGTCTCCTTTTCCTCTGCTGAGCTTCCCTCGCTGGACTTCTCCTGAAGACTCTTGGTCCGCGTCGCAACCACCTCCTCTGCGAAGCCACTGCCTCCAGGTGGTACTCTGTCTTCACCAGTGGGCAGGCACCATCACGGGCAGCTCCTTCTTCTTCCGGCGTCCAAGTTCCTGTCCTCGACCCGACCTTCCTGCTGAGTGATACTCTTCTCTTCACAGGTCAGCCTCCTCCTACACACCGCAGGGTAGCTCCTGCCACACTCTCCAGGTCAGCGATCCATCTTCACTCCCCAGGGCTTCTTCCCCTTCCCGCGCTGCGGTCCTCCTTATAAGGGTGAGCACTCTCCAGCCCACTTCCGTTCCTTGACCTAACTGGCTCCTCGGGCCCTGGTAACAGCCCGCCCCAGGGTTCTTCTGCCCTGCAACCTGGGGGCCAATCTGTGGGGGGACAGTTTCCCGGGCTCTGCTGTTGCTGAGCAGAGGGGTTAATTATAGGAGGCAGTGGAGCCAATCTCTCCCTGTGTAGGCTGACAGGGTCAACAAAAGGGCAGCCTAACTGTTCTATGGGCTCTATTGTTTTTACCCATGTGTGAGGGGACCCCTGTATATATATAATTAAACAAAAAAATGTAGTGTGGGGGTATTACACACCCATTTTAAAAATATCAGGGTCTTCTCTGGCAAATGATACCTTAGTACTTCTTGGCTGTTGATCACATATGACCTATTTGATGCTGTTCTTCAGAAAAATGTATGTTTTCCATATATGGGGGAGGGCACTTTGTAGCCCGCTTTGTAGTTTTTTTTTTTTTTTTTTTTTAATATATATTTATTAACGATTTTCCACATACAAAAAGGAAATAAAGACATCATACAATAAGGCAATAGCACAGTAATCCCAAATATTACAACAGAGTTAGTACTATGCATGTACTTAATCTCCCCAAGGAGAGAGCAACAAAACCACAGGTTGAAGTAATACAGGGATATCAATACAAGCTTAAAACACTAACGAAGACAAAAGACATAGACAAAGGAGGGAGGTAAGGAAAGAAGGGAATAGGAAGGAGAATATACATAATATTCATAATGTACTTTTTGCACAGTATCTAAATTCTAAAGCAAAAAGGCATAATTTAACTGACTCTCAGAACACACCCAATACTCAGAACACACCCAATACCAAGTCATGTATTATATAATACCTTATGCTCTTCGAAGTTAAAATTTTCAAAAGATTTATATATATGTAATCGGGTCTCTCTTTCCAAAATATTAATAAATGGAGCCCATTTACAGTAAAACTTTTGAGCCCCTAAAAGTAAGTCAACATCTGCATATTTCCGCTCATAATAAAGTATTTGAAGTAATTTTTGTTTAACTTCCATAACACTAGGTACAGATTTCTTGATCCAATGACACAAAATACATTTTTTACATACCGTTAATATTGTGATCAACAATGGAAGAGTACGTTTTTTATTTCCTAGTAGAGTCCAATTTTTAAAACTGAACCCCAAGCAAGCCAAAGGATCATGTTGTAAGTCAAGACCAAATAAAGTATTAATAAAATTCAGTATCTTATACCAAAATTTACGTAACTTAAAGCAGTCCCAAATACAGTGGTAAAAATCAGCAACTACCGTTCCGCACTTTATACAATGTCCCAACTCCTCCTTGACCATATGCCTTCTTTGATATGGAGTTATATATGCTCTATGCAATATTCGGATATAAACCTCTTGTAAATAAGCTGATTGTAATACTTTCAATGAATAAGAGTATAATCCAGTTAAATCATGAATCTCAGTTAATAATGGGATATCCTGAGTCCATTTTTTTAACAGTGTCTGCCATTGTACATGTTCCACAGAAGCAACTAGAATATTGTACAAATATTTCACTTTATAATCCTTCGCAAGGAGAAAGTATAACAATGCATCAATAGATTTAATCTGAGCCACATTAAACTTTTGGATCTTGGTAGGGAGTTTAGGTGCATTAATAGAAAATAAAAAGTGTCGCATTTGAAAATACATAAACCTCTGTGAGCTTGGTATCGAAAATTTGAGACATAACTCCTGAAAGGTATACAAAGAGCCTCCTGGATCAAAAACCTTGCATGATACATCCAACCCCTTTGCTCTCCAACCATCAAATAATGAATTTGAAAGCGAGGGGGGAAATGATGGATTCCCCCATAAAGGAATAAAGGGGGTAACATAGGGATTGGAGTTACATCTCTTATTTAACCCAAGCCATGCCTTACATGTATCTGTAAACAAAATATGATTCCGAATATGTAGTGGAATAGAGAGCCATTTGGTTTGTAAAAGTGCACTTGGGGAGTATGGGGAAAAAACTGCTAAATCCAAAGATAAATCTATGTATTGGTCCAGCCCGCTTTGTAGTTATTGTCTGGCAATCACCTGTGGATAAAACATAGTTTTAATAATGTGTCCTATTTCCCCCATACTAGACCGCGCAAACATGGGCACTCCAGAATGATGTACAAACTATAAATGATGTACCCCCTTAGTAGTTACTGCCTGGTGATTACCAGATGATAACTGAAAGAGAACTCAGAAAATAAAAATAATAAATAAAATTTTCCCAGATGGGATGAATCTAAAGCCCTTATCTCCCTTATCTTGTGTCAAATGAAAAATAAGTGATCCCTACACAAATTAAGCATTTAAACCGAGACAGTGAAAATGTGAAAAAGGAAATGCATTTTCAATTACAGTGCAGATTTTTTTTTTGAACCCTACACATTTATCTTATTTACTATTTTGATAAGGCGGATTATTGGTGTAATGAAAACCACAAAGTGTTTCTTAGTTGTTCTTATAAGGAGGGGGGGGGGGGGGGGATCACATTGCATTCTCTCTCTTGAAGTTTCAATAAAATAGCTTTTTTGCCCATTTGGGGTAAAAAAAAAATGACTTGTTAGAATGAGTGAAGAGACTAATGGTATTTTGTGAAAATACAATGTGGTAAATTTACTAAAGCTTCTAAAACAAAGAATTGGTAATGTTGCCCATAGAAACCAATCAGATGCTGTCTATCATTTCTCTGTTGCCTTTTAGAAAATGATAGACAGCATTTGATTGGTTGCTATGGGCAACATCACAAATTCTCTGTTTTAGAAGCTTAGTAAATTTACCCCAATGTCTTATGAAAAAAAAAAAAAAAGTATTTTGTTTGCTGGTACCTTATAAAACAAGTAGTGATATTGGTGTTGGAATGTGATGTGTTAACGTTCTAAAATGTCCTCAGCACAAGGTTGAGAAAATTCTCAGCAATGAAGGGGTTATTCTTTTGAAGGTTTTAAAATAGATTTAAAAAAAATACTTTTAATCTATTTATTATTTTAAAATATGAAAAAAATCATATATAGATATAATGGTCATATAATTTTGCAATGAAGATGGCAGTGTATCACGATTTCAGCAACTTTCAATGAGACTTGATAGTATGTGCCAGAGATCTATAACAGAAAAAAGCTGTTGTGCCTTCAATTGCGCAAAGGGCTGCCTAGCCACTAAAACTCCCAAAACAAGTGTCTCCCCAAAACACTCCAATACAATAAGAATACAATTTAGATAGGCAGTTGTTAAAGCTGGGCGCCCCTAGACAATATGTGAGCCATTCAATTAAATAGAATGATACATTCCTTTGTAGAGGTCGGTCCTCAAGATCTCTTTTGCCCGATGCGTATTTGATTCTCAGCACATAGAATGGAAAAAAAACATATCATGTGTAGTACAGTTTAAAAATTTTTTAACATTTTAATACAACACATATAAACAAATCCAAAATGTTCTAAAATTTCAATCCCACAAGTCCAGGTGTAAGGTGCTAGAGATGGAACAATTACCAGAGCAATTGGAGAACTGGTTTGAAGCAGTCCTCAAACAAGCGTGTTATTTGAATAGTCACCACAATGATCCTCCCGGGCAGGCAGTCAGGTGTACTACTCTGGTAAATGAATGGCAGTTCACCCTTCGCTGGAACACAGCATCCACAAAACAGCCAATGCGTTTCAACCCAAAGTGCTATGGGTCTTTCTCAAGGCAATGTGTAAAATGACCCCTCCTGAATCCCCTTTTAAACCATACTCCACCAATCGTGGATCTTAATTTAACATCGTAAAATCCTTTACCCAATGACAGCCTTCCTTAGTACTGAGCTATGGTGGACCTAGCTGTCACTCAAATCCATATCCACAAGTTCCTCCTCCTGCCTAAACTCCTATTTGGAGATTCCCTTGTCCATCAGCATTAGGTATCGACGCTCCCCCGGAAGTACGTCCAACAACTTCCGCCCGTCTGGCCGATCCTCCCCATGTGCGCCTCCACGTGGCCTCCCCGACGCGTCATCACCGGAAGTTCGGGACTCCGTCACTTCCGCCCGGCCGCCGATCCCCCGTGGACGCGTCCACATGGCCTCCTTGGTGTGTCCCCATCGGAAGTTCTGACCCACGGGTTGGAATCGCGTCACGTCACTTCCGGTTATGCGTCTTTTCCTCCCATGTGCTGCTCAATCGGGTTCTCTGGGTTACATGCAGCAATTGACGTTCCATTATGGCATTTTGGCATTAAATATTCCTCTGTCCCCAATGTACAACGATACTCCTCTATAGAATATAAACATAATTAAAAATATGCACTTCATAAATATATACAATTTCATCAAATCACTTACAAGTATATAAAAATGGGATATTTTTCTAAGAATTTATAAATAGACCCCAATCTTCCCATAAATACCTCCGTATTTTTCATTCAATAAAATGGTATTGCACACAAGTGACAAATTAGTGATATATTAAAAAAGGGATAAACACCACCTAAAACCAGGATTAACACCATCTATAAAAACCATTTTAATTCAAAGTCGCTGTTGATCCCGTGTGGATGTAATGTATTAAAGTTGTAAATACACTGCATCTCACATTTAGCTAAAAGAGAAGCTATATCCCTTTGTCGCTGATTGCACTTGACTAATCTGATTCCAACGAATCATACTATCCCCTGTGTTGAACAGTTGTGATATCTTTTAAAATGGTTGGAGAGAGCATGTGACTCCAGTCCCTTCTTAATGTTACGGCAATGCTCTCCTATTCGTACTTTTAAGGGACGTGAAGTCCTTCCTATGTAGAAGAGATGACAGGTACATTCTATAATATACACAACATTTTTCATATTGCACGTAATAAAATCTTTCCATTGCCATGAAAATCCATTAACGGTAATTGCATCTAATTTCTTTGTACCGTCATTCTTAATCTCTCTGCAACCTAAGCATTCTCCACAGCGGTGAAAACCCTTGGTCATAATTCTACCTTCCCGTTTCTTTTGTGGTACACAACTCTTCACTAAAGCGGTTTTCAAATTTGGCGCTTTTTTGTATATAAAAACTGGACGTTCAGGAATCATTTTGCCTAAGACAGGGTCCTTAAGCAAAGTCTTCCAGTTCTTTCTAAAATATTTCTCTAAAAGCTTATGCTGTGTATTAAAACCTGTAATAAAAGCCCATTCATATCTGTCCCCTTTTGATTTGACCAAGGGTCCAGTCCAGAGCCGGCCTTAGGCATAGGCAAACTATGCAATTGCCTAGGGCATTTGGTATGCTTAGGGGCACCAGCAGCTTCTGCTGATTAAAATGATATGCGGCATGCCTATATTCTGTGTGTATTCCTGGAAATCACTGTAATGTAGCATTTCATATGCAGATACAGCCGCAGTCGCACACAGAATATAGGCATGCTGCATATCATTTTAATCAACAGAAGCTGCTTGTGTATCCTAGCCACATAGTAATGCAAATAAGATGCATTTTTATAAACAAAAGACGCCCAACGTTAGCAAAGCTGCCAGCTGATTCATGCCAGGCATCTCTTGCAAAACTGGCGGCGGTGCTAGGGGGCACCAGCCAAAATCTTGCCTAGGGCATCATATTGGTTAGGGCCGGCTCTGGTCCAGTCTCTAATAGCTTCTTCCTATCAACCTCCTCTGTCCTTAACATTGCTTGTTCCACCAGCTCGGCTTTGTATCCATTTTCCTCAAATATTTCTTTCATTTTATTCGCCTGTTCTTTAAACATACTTTCCGTTGTACAGTTCCTTTTTAACCGTTTGAACTGGCCCTGAGGAATGGAATTAAGCCAATTGATATGATGGCAACTATCATATTCTATATACGTTCGTGAATCCGTCTGTTTGACGTAGTTTTGGTGTGCAGTGTATGGTTTTCCACAAAAACTGTGATGTCCAAAAAGTCTACCTTAAACTTGTTTATATTGAACGTCAGCTCTATATTTAAATTATTTGAATTTAAATATGTGCAAAACTGATCTAACATATCCTGATCACCTCTCCATATTAAAAAAAATGTCGTCTATATAACGACGCCAGGACACCAGGTTTGCTCCGAACGGATTATTGTTCCAAATAAAATCCGTCTCCCATTGGCCCATGAATATATTGGCATAACCTGGAGCAAACCTGGTACCCATGGCTGTACTTACTTTCTGGACATAAAAAGACCCATTAAAATGAAGTAATTATTATGTAAAATGAAGCGAATGCCATCCACAATAAAATCCTGTACCACTTCCTCTAAAGTACTATCTCTCAGATATTTGGTCACAGCTTGTATGCCATCTTCATGTTTAATGATTGAATACAATGATTTGACATCAGCAGTCACCATAAACATATTCTCATCCCATTCTATTGTAGTAAGGAAGTTCAAGAATTATTTCGTGTCTTTCAAATGGGACACATTTTTAATTACTAGAGGTTGTAAGAAAAAAATCTATGTACTCTGACAAATTCGTTGTCGCTGATCCCACTCCAGATACAATGGGTCTACCCGGTGGATTGGTGACACTCTTATGCACTTTAGGCAACAAATATAGTGCAGGTGTGGTGGGGTCATTATTTATCAAAAATTTCGTTTCTCGTTCCTCTAGGATCCCTAGATCTTCATATTTCTCCACAAGCTTCTGCAGTTCAGTACAGATCTTTCCCGTCGGATCCGATCTGAGTTTGGAGTAGGTGTCCTTGTTCTCTACATGTTCTTCCACTGACTTAAGATACCAATCGGTATCCATTACCACCACTCCTCCACCTTTGTCGGCGGGTTTAATAATTATGTTTTAATTCGCCTTTAAGGTTTTCAGTGCTGATCTTTCTTTGAAGGATAGACTAAATTTCATCCCATTGGACTTAATGTCTCTCAAATCACTTTTCACTAATTCGCAAAATGTGTCTATAAAGTTTCCCTTTACATGTGAGGGAAAAAACACCGACTTAGGTCTAAAGGGTGTTCTCGCTGAAATTTCTGCAGTTCCCAATTCTTCCATTGTTTCCTTGCTGAGGAAGAATTTTTTCAAACACAATTTGCAAACAAATTTATGAATGTCTACGAACGTCTCAAACTTGTTAATAGACACAGAAGGTGCATACTTGAGTCCCTTTCTTAGGACTCTCTTTTCATGCATTGTCAGTACATGGGAACTCAAATTGAATATTTTTACTCCTTTTTCCTCCTCTACCCCTATTTCCTCCTCCATTTTAGACCCCGTATCTGGGCATATCGTCTTCTCCCCTTGTTCACTATTGTCCTTGGGTATTCTCACCTTTCTTTTTCTTCTTCTATTCCCTTTATTCTTCTTTCCTTTAGTCTTTTTCGCTCCCCCTCTTTTTCCCCTATGGGTTCTTTTCTTCTTTATTATCTCCAACTGGAGTTCCTCCCTCTCCTCTCTAAAAAACGAGGGGACCTTTCTCTATTCTCAAATTCCACATATCTGTTTCTTAATTGGAGTGGTGTGGAGTCTGGTGTCTCATCATTTCTTCCTCTCCTTTTCTCACCACTTCCCAGTCTCTCATGCCTACTTCTTGGTCGAACCAGGGTACGTTCCATATCTTCTTCTTGTCTCCTATGGGGACCCTCGTCATTCCAATCTCATCCTTCTCTGTATTCCTCCCTCCGTCGACCTCTATTCTTATTGGCCCAACTTCTATCCCCTCTCTGATTTTCTCTCCATTGTCCCCTGTTTCTCTCGTATGATCTAAATCCACCTCTATAACTATCATTGGATTGTTGGGGTAATCTGAAGCCCACTCTACGGTCACGGGGTTTATGATTTATTTGTTTATTCTCTCTCCAATTGATATTTCTCTCTCTATTGGGTGATGTATTCACCTTGTCAATTCTTGAACGATGCTTAACTGTAGTTTCTGGAGTGCCATTGGGTGATGTATGGTCCTCCTCTGATTCTTTTTTATCCCTTATGAATTTCCTAATCTTTCTATCTACTAGAATTTTCTCGTTTTTCTTAATGTTCACCTCTATTCTGTTCTCAAATAATTTGTAATCCGCTACATCTGCAAATGGAGTAATAAGGTCCTTACATTTCTTTATCTCCTCATCTAAATGGGATAATTCCCGCCTTCTCTCATTGATAATCAAATTCATCAATGAGAATGAGCATTCATTTACAATTCTTTCCCATTCATCCTTAAAAGAATCACTCGAGGTCTCAAAAGAAGCTTTTTTGTCAATCTTGAGGCCTCGTGGGATGATCTCATGTGCTACGTATTTTTCTAGCGTAACCATTTCCCAACAAATTTTATTCTCTTTAAGTAATATGTTCTCTAATTTGCGCATGATGTTTTCAAGACTAACATCCAATAACTCAATACGATCTCCTTCATCTTTAAATAAATTCTCTAATAAAGACTTTCTCTGGTCTCTATATTTGACTTTCTCTGGTCTCTATATTTAAACATATTGGCAGCAGTCATGGAACAACAGAAAACAGAGGAGAAGAATTGCACATGATCTATAACAGAAAAAACTGTTGTGCCTTCAACTGCGCAAAGGGCTGCCTAGCTACTAAAACTCCCAAAAGAAGTGTCTTCCCAAAACACTCCAATACAATAAGAATACAATTTAGATAGGCAGTTGTTAAAGCTGGGCGCCCCTAGACAATATGTGAGCCATTCAATTAAATAGAATGATACATTCCTTTGCAGAGGTCGGTCCTCAAGATCTCTTTTGCCCGATGCGTATTTGATTCTCAGCACATAGTATGGAATAAAAACATATCATGTGTAGTACAGTTTAACATTTTTTAAAATTTTAATACAACACATATAAACAAATCCAAAATGTTCTAAAATTTCAATCCCACAAGTCCAGGTGTAAGGTGCTACAGATGGAACAATTACCAGAGCAATTGGAGAACTGGTTTGAAGCAGTCCTCAAACAAGCGTGTTATTTGAATAGTCACCACAACGATCCTCCCGGGCAGGCAGTCAGGTGTACTTCTCTGGTAAATGAATGGCAGTTTACCCTTCACCGGAACACAGGATCCACAAAACATCCAACGCTTTTCAACCCAAAGTGCTATGGGTCTTTCTCAAGGCAATGTGTAAAATGTCCCCTCCTGAATCCCCTTTTAAACCATACTCCACCAATCGTGGATCTTAATTTAACATCGTAAAAACCTTCACCCAATGACAGCCTTCCTTAGTACTGAGCTATGGTGGACCTAGCTTTCACTCAAATCCATATCCACAAGTTCCTCCTCCTGAAGTTGTTGGACGTACTTCCGGGGGAGCGGCGATACCTAATGCTGATGGACAAGGGAATCTCCAAATAGGAGTTTAGGCAGGAGGAGGAACTTGTGGATATGGATTTGAGTGACAGCTAGGTCCACCATAGCTCAGTACTAAGGAAGGCTGTCATTGGGTGAAGGTTTTTACGATGTTAAATTAAGATCCACGATTGGTGGAGTATGGTTTAAAAGGGGATTCAGGAGGGGACATTTTACACATTGCCTTGAGAAAGACCCATAGCACTTTGGGTTGAAACGCGTTGGATGTTTTGTGGATCCTGTGTTCCGGTGAAGGGTGAACTGCCATTCATTTACCAGAGGAGTACACCTGACTGCCTGCCCGGGAGGATCATTGTGGTGACTATTCAAATAACACGCTTGTTTGAGGACTGCTTCAAACCAGTTCTCCAATTGCTCTGGTAATTGTTCCATCTGTAGCACCTTACACCTGGACTTGTGGGATTGAAATTTTAGAACATTTTGGATTTGTTTATATGTGTTGTATTCAAATTTTAAATCATATTTAAACTGTACTACACATGATATGTTTTTATTCCATTCTATGTGCTAAGAATCAAATACGCATCGGCCAAAAGAGATCTTGAGGACCGACCTCTACAAAGGAATGTATCATTCTATTTAATTGAATGGCTCACATATTGTCTAGGGGCGCCCAGCTTTAACAACTGCCTATCTAAATTGTATTCTTATTGTATTGGAGTGTTTTGGGGAGACACTTATTTTGGGAGTTTTAGTAGCTAGGCAGCCCTTTGCGCAGTTGAAGGCACAACAGTTTTTTCTGTTATAGATCACGTTCAATTCTTCTCCTCTGTTTTCTGTTGTACCATGACTGCTGCCAATATGTTTAAATATAGAGACCAGAGAAAGTCTTTATTAGAGAATTTATTTAAAGATGAAGGAGATTGTATTGAGTTATTGGATGTTAGTCTTGAAAACATCATGCGCAAATTAGAGAACATATTACTTAAAGAGAATAAAATTTGGTGGGAAATGGTTACGCTAGAAAAATACGTAACACATGAGGTCATCCCACGAGGCCTCAAGATTGACAAAAAAGCTTCTTTTGAGACCTCAAGTGATTCTTTTAAGGATGAATGGGAAATAATTGTAAATGAATGCTCATTCTCATTGATGAATTTGATTATCAATGAGAGAAGGCGGGAATTATCCCATTTAGATGAGGAGATAAAGAAATGTAAGGACCTCTTTACTCCATTTGCAGATGTAGCGGATTACAAATTATTTGAGAACAGAATAGAGGTGAACATTAAGAAAAATGAGAAAATTCTAGTAGATAGAAAGATTAGGAAATTCATAAGGGATAAAAAAGAATCAGAGGAGGACCATACATCACCCAATGGCACTCCAGAAACTACAGTTAAGCATCGTTCAAGAATTGACAAGGTGAATACATCTCCCAATAGAGAGAGAAATATCAATTGGAGAGAGAATAAACAAATAAATCATAAACCCCGTGACCGTAGAGTGGGCTTCAGATTACCCCAACAATCCAATGATAGTTATAGAGGTGGATTTAGATCATACGAGAGAAACAGGGGACAATGGAGAGAAAATCAGAGAGGGTATAGAAGTTGGGCCGATAAGAATAGAGGTCGACAGAGGGAGGAATACAGAGAAGGTAGAGATTGGAATGATGAGGGTCCCCATAGGAGACAAGAAGAAGATATGGAACGTACCCTGGTTCGACCAAGAAGTAGGCATGAGAGACTGGGAAGTGGTGAGAAAAGGAGAGGAAGAAATGATGAGACACCAGACTCCACACCACTCCAATTAAGGAACAGATATGAGGAATTTGAGAATAGAGAAAGGTCCCCTCGTTTTTTAGAGAGGAGAGGGAGGAACTCCAGTTGGAGATAATAAAGAAGAAAAGTACCCATAGGGGAAAAAGAGGGGGAGCGAAAAAGGCTAAAGGAAAGAAGAATAAAGGGAATAGAAGAAGAAAAAGAAAGGTGAGAATACCCAAGGACAATAGTGAACAAGGGGAGCAGACGATATGCCCAGATACGGGGTCTAAAATGGAGGAGGAAATAGGGGTAGAGGAGGAAAAAGGAGTAAAAATATTAAATTTGAGTTCCCATGTACTGACAATGCATGAAGAGAGTCCTAAGAAAGGGACTCAAGTATGCACCTTCTGTGTCTATTATCAAGTTTGAGACGTTCGTAGACATTCATAAATTTGTTTGCAAATTGTGTTTGAAAAAATTCTTCCTCAGCAAGGAAACAATGGAAGAATTGGGAACTGCAGAAATTTCAGCGAGAACACCCTTTAGACCTAAGTCGGTGTTTTTTCCCTCACATGTAAAGGGAAACTTTATAGACACATTTTGCGAATTAGTGAAAAGTGATTTGAGAGACATTAAGCCCAATGGGATGAAATTTAATCTTTCCTTCAAAGAAATATCAGCACTGAAAACCTTAAAGGCGAATTAAAACATAATTATTAAACCCGCGGACAAAGGTGGAGGAGTGGTGGTAATGGATACCGATTGGTATCTTAAGTCAGTGGAAGAACATGTAGAGAACAAGGACACCTACTCCAAACTCAGATCGGATCCAACGGGAAAGATCTGTACTGAACTGCAGAAGCTTGTGGAGAAATAAGAAGATCTAGGGATCCTAGAGGAACGAGAAACAAAATTTTTGATAAATAATGACCCCACCACACCTGCACTATATTTGTTGCCTAAAGTGCATAAGAGTGTCACCAATCCACCGGGTAGACCCATTGTATCTGGAGTGGGATAAGCGACAACGAATTTGTCAGAGTACATAGATTTTTTCTTACAACCTCTAGTAATTAAAAATGTGTCCCATTTGAAAGACACGAAACAATTCTTGAACTTCCTTACTACAATAGAATGGGATGAGAATATGTTTATGGTGACTGCTGATGTCAAATCATTGTATTCAATCATTAAACATGAAGATGGTATACAAGCTGTGACCAAATATCTGAGAGATAGTACTTTAGAGGAAGTGGTACAGGATTTTATTGTGGATGGCATTTGCTTCATTTTACATAATAATTACTTAATTTTTAATGGGTCTCTTTATATCCAGAAAGTAGGTACAGCCATGGGCACCAGGTTTGCTCCAAGTTATGCCAATATATTCATGGGCCAATGGGAGACGGATATTATTTGGAACAATAATCCGTTCGGAGCAAACCTGGTGTCCTGGCGTCGTTATATAGACGACATTTTTTTAATATGGAGAGGTGATCAGGATATGTTGGATCAGTTTTGCACATATTTAAATTCAAATAATTTAAATATAGAGCTGATGTTCAATATAAACAAGTTTAAGGTAGAATTTTTGGACATCACAGTTTTTGTGGAAAACCATACACTGCACACCAAAACGTACGTCAAACAGACGGATTCACGAACGTATATAGAATATGATAGTTGCCATCATATCAATTGGCTTAATTCCATTCCTCAGGGCCAGTTCAAACGGTTAAATAGGAACTGTACAACGGAAAGTATGTTTAAAGAACAGGCGAATTAAATTAAAGAAATATTTGAGGAAAATGGATACAAAGCCGAGCTGGTGGAACAAGCAATGTTTAGGACAGAGGAGGTAGATAGGAAGAAGCTTTTAGAGACTGGACCCTTGGTCAAATCAAAAGGGGACAGATATGAATGGGCTTTAATTACAGGTTTTAATACACAGCATAAGCTTTTAGAGAAATCTTTTAGAAAGAACTGGAAGATTTTGCTTAAGGACCCTGTCTTAGGCAAAACGATTCCTGAATGTCCAGGTTTTTTATATACAAAAAAGCGCCAAATTTGAAAACCGCTTTAGTGAAGAGTTGTGTACCACAAAAGAAACGGGAAGGTAGAATTATGACCAAGGGTTTTCACCGCTGTGGAGAATGCTTAGGTTGCAGAGAGGTTAAGAATGACGGTACAAAGAAATTAGATGCAATTACCGTTAATGGATTTTCATGGAAATGGAAAGATTTTATTACGTGCAATATGAAAAATGTTGTGTATATTATAGAATGTACCTGTCATCTCTTCTACATAGGAAGGACTTCACGTCCCTTAAAAGTACGAATAGGAGAGCATTGCCGTAACATTAAGAAGGGACTGGAGTCACATGCTCTCTCCAACCAGTTTAAAAGATATCACAACTGTTCAACACAGGGGATAGTACAATTCGCTGGAATCAGATTAGTCAACTGAAATCAGCGACAAAGGGATATAGCTTCTCTTTTAGCTAAATGTGAGATGCAGTGTATTTACAACTTTAATACATTACATCCACACGGGATCAACAGCGACTTTGAATTAAAATGGTTTTTATAGATGGTGTTAATCCTGGTTTTAGGTGGTGTTTATCCCTTTTTTAATATATCACTAATTTGTCACTTGTGTGCAATACCATTTTATTGAATGAAAAATACGGAGGTATTTATGGGAAGATTGGGGTCTATTTATAAATTCTTAGAAAAATATCCCATTTTTATATACTTGTAAGTGATTTGATGAAATTGTATATATTTATGAAGTGCATATTTTTAATTATGTTTATATTCTATAGAGGAGTATCGTTGTACATTGGGGACAGAGGAATATTTAATGCCAAAATGCCATAATGGAACGTCAATTGCTGCATGTAATCCAGAGAACCCGATTGAGCAGCACATGGGAGGAAAAGACGCATGACCGGAAGTGACGTGACGCGATTCCAACCCGCGGGTCAGAACTTCCGATAGGGAAGCACCAAGGAGGCCATGTGGACGCGTCCACGGGGGATCGGACGGCCGGGTGGAAGTGACGGAGTCCCGAACTTCCAGTGATGATGCGTCGGGAAGGCCACGTGGAGGTGCACATGGGGAGGATCGGCCAGACGGGCGGAAGTTGTTGGACGTACTTCCGGGGGAGCGGCGATACCTAATGCTGATGGACAAGGGAATCTCCAAATAGGAGTTTAGGCAAGAGGAGGAACTTGTGGATATGGATTTGAGTGACAGCTAGGTCCACCATAGCTCAGTACTAAGGAAGGCTGTCATGGGGTGAAGGTTTTTACGATGTTAAATTAAGATCCACGATTGGTGGAGTATGGTTTAAAAGGGTATTCAGGAGGGGACATTTTACACATTGCCTTGAGAAAGACCCATAGCACTTTGGGTTGAAACGCGTTGGATGTTTTGTGGATCCTGTGTTCCGGTGAAGGGTGAACTGCCATTCATTTACCAGAGGAGTACACCTGACTGCCTGCCCGGGAGGATCGTTGTGGTGACTATTCAAATAACACGCTTGTTTGAGGACTGCTTCAAACCAGTTCTCCAATTGCTCTGGTAATTGTTCCATCTATAGCACCTTACACCTGGACTTGTGGGATTGAAATTTTAGAACATTTTGGATTTGTTTATATGTGTTGTATTAAAATTGTAAAAAAATTTTAAACTGTACTACACATGATATGTTTTTATTCCATTCTATGTGCTGAGAATCAAATACGCATCGGCCAAAAGAGATCTTGAGGACCGACCTCTACAAAGGAATGTATCATTCTATTTAATTGAATGGCTCACATATTGTCTATGGGCACCCAGCTTTAACAACTGCCTATCTAAATTGTATTCTTATAGTATGTGCCAGAGAGATGGGTCTCCCAAATCACCACCGGTAATGATGTCTGGGGCCACGCCTCCTTGTCATGATGTAATGGTGTCACATGTGCAGAATCATAACTTTTTTCCTTTTACCTGCTATATATGTTCTTCAAGCAATGGCTCTAATGCTCCTAATTGTAGAGTCTTATGGGGTGGTAACTGTCTTCCAAATTCTAATAATATAGGGCTAAAATACTCTAGGATGCCACAACATTTAACTCCATTATTTCAACTAAATACTCATCCTTACTATAAATGATAAAGTAAAACAATGCTTTCCTCAAGTCTCCAAACCTTCCAGCGTTCCCTGAAAACTCACATACTCAGGCCAGTTTGTATAATTCCAGAACTGCCCACATAACCTTTGTAAGCTTTCCTACCTAATGACATCCTCTCTGTACAGTGCTCTCTTCCCCCCGCGGTATCCCCCAGCACACTGACTAATACCCGCAACAATACCTGAACCTGTCTGGTAATAAAATTTCAGAGATATTTGTTACATGAATTTGCAAATACATGGAAAAGCTGCTGAGCCACGTCAAGGCTTCTCTGATATCAGCTGTCCTACGCTACCTAATAGCAGTGCCCACATAGGGCCATGTGAGTTGTCTACATTAAGGCCTCATGATAAAGACTCATACAAAATTACATCCAGATTGAGGTCTAGCTTACTTTAGAGCCATCCCTAAGATCTCCCATTAGCAGTACAAGGACCAGCAAGCCTTCCAAATGCTGCTCCCATTCACACATGTAAACAAACAATTCTTTCTCACACATGCACACAAACAGTGGTAGCAGCTCAATCACTCTGGAGATACTTAGCAGGAGCTAGAAAGTGGAGGGGTCACGGCAAACAGAGTGGAGGGGGGTGCTCTTTTTCCTCCTGGTATCCTCACAGCAGAGCCGGCCCTTACCAATATGATGCCCTAGGCAAGATTTCATCTGGTGCCCCCTAGCACCACCACTAGTTCCGCCTCTGACCCTGTATCCCTTTCCCAACACCATCACCACTCACCCATAGCAGTCCTTATTTTGGTGCACCTACCCCCTATATTTTAAATAGGTACAGTGCACACATTCGACGCACAGCCCAAAAAGTGGCATGGTCTTGCTGGGAAGGGGCATGGCCACACAATAGTACCCCCAATTCAAATTCCGCCGCACAGTACTGCAACCTTATTCACATTTTATCATGCAATAGTGTCCCTTATTCATGTTACATCACAAAGTAGTACTAATTTACCTTATAAACATTACTCCTCACAGTAATGTCCCTTATTCACATTACATCACAAGGAATTGCTCCTTATTCACATGATACCACACCATAGACCACACAGTAGTGTCCTTTCTATACATTACACCACACAGTAGTGCCCCTTATTCACAATACATGACACTGAATTGCTCCTTATTCACATTACAGCACACCATATTGCTCTTTATTCACATTAGACCACACAGTAGTGCCCTTTCTATACATAACGCCACACAGTAGAGCACCTTATACACATAATGCCACACATTAATAATTTATTTATACACATAATACCACACAGTAATGCCCCTTACACATGACACACATTATTAATGTCCTTATAAAAATAATGTGCCTTACACATTATGCCATATTTTATTAATGCCCTTATACACATAATGTCCCTTACACATATGCCGCACATTATTGGTGCCCTTATACACATAATGACACACATAACTGTCCCTTACACATATGTTGCACATTATTTATGCCCTTATACACATAATGACACACATAACTGTCCCTTACACATATGTTGTGCATTATTTATGCCCTTATACACATAATGACACACATAACTGTCCCTTACACATATGTTGTGCATTATTTATGCCCTTATACACATAATGACACACTTAGTGCCCCTTACACATTTGCTGCACATTATTAATGCATTTATACACATGACACGCATAATGCCCCTTACACATATGCCAAACACTATTGCACAAACAACCTACTCACACACAGCCTCATACAGCCGCTAACACTGTGATCCCTGCCTGCTTGGATACAGATGTGTCCTCATAAATCTTGCTCAATGCGCCATGCAGCAGGAGATGCCTGACATGAATAAGCTGGCCAGCTCTGATAACATCGGGCACCTTTTTTAATGAAAAATCATCTTATTTGCATTGCTATGTAGCTAGGATGCACAAGCAGCTTCTGCTGATTAAAATTATATGCATCATGCCTATATACTGTGTGCGTCTGTGGCTGTATCTGCATACAAAATGCTACACACAGAATATAGGCATGCTGCATAAAATTTTAATCAGCAGAAGCTGCTGGTGCCCCTAGGCATATCAAATTATCAGGAGCTAGAAAGTGGAGGGGTCACAGCAAACAGAGTGGAGGGGGGTGCTCTTTTTCCTCCTGGTATCCTCCCAGCAGAGCTGGCCCTTACCAATATGATGCCCTAGGCAAGATTTCAGCTGGTGCCCCCTAGCACCATCTTATTTGCATTGCTATGTGGCTAGGATGCACAAGCAGCTTCTGCTGATTAAAATGATATGCAGCATGCCTATATACTGTGTGCGACTGTGGCTGTATCTGCATACAAAATGCTACACACAGAATATAGGCATGCTGCATATAATTTTAATCAGCAGAAGCTGCTGGTGCCCCTAGGCATAGCAAATGTCCTAGGCATTTGCCTAGTTTGCCCATGCCTAGGGCCGACTCTGCCTCCCAGCATACTGACTAATACCCGCAACAATACCTGAACCTATCTGGTAATAGATACAGTATTTGTTGTTGAATTTAAGAAACCATATAAGAAACTGTTAAGAAATAATAAATTGAGTATACTTAATTACATTTAAGGTTCAGGATTACTTAGGGCGGGATGTACTAAAGCAAAAATGCGGTAAAAGAAATATGTTTTCAAGGGGTTTAACCGTATGTCCAAGTGTACTAAGCCCTAGATGCCAGGGCTCTGACATGGAAGCCTATGGGCTTCTATACACATTTTTAGCTGAGAGAGATCTGATCGGATCCCTCCCAGCATCCCTTGCAGCTGCCGCGTCACTCTGTCTAGACGGAATCCCGGGTCATAAACTTCGAAGTCCAGGGACTTCCCTGGTGTTCCCCAGCTGTCCTTTGCAATACTAATCGATGCAATTAGTATTTATGCGATGTGTGGCGGGATGTACCGAGCAAGGTTAGATCATGTCACCCTTAATGTTTAGTTACATATGCGGATCAGATTTTCACAATAAAAAAAATAATATTAGAAATCGGTCATAGCGATAATTGCAATTAGTGTTAAACTATACACAAATCAGTAGACATACTTATCATAAACACTGATATTGAACTTTAAAAGTTTAGGGCTCTACCAGGATCATATTTTCATTTGGATGCTATCTCCTATAAACAACTGCTATGCCTTTTCGGACATTTGTAAATTGCTGCAATTCGCTTTCCCCAAAGAAAACTATGAGGAGATAATTTAACCGAATTACAGTTTAGCTGTACTTTGTTGTAATTTGGTTAAGGCAGGAGATATCAACATTATATCCTGCTTTAACCTACTGTTAATTCATTGGCCCCAATACTAATATTTGCCTTAATCATGTGAAAATAGCAGTTTCTACATTATTTAAGGAGAATGCAAACTTCATAAATAGACACTTAAAGCTGTAAACTGCACAATATTACTAATGAAGAATTCATAAAACAAACTTCCTGATTACCAGATTTGCCTTAAAGGGCTACTAAGCAATAATAACGTACTTATTTATTCCAAAAGAAATACTAATTCACAGCAAATTCAGTCCATCAGGAAACCACTTAACTAATTACCAGTTGCCATTTAGAAGAAAAAACAAATCATCACTGGTATTGCTAACAAATATCAAATTAGAAGGACATTTACCAAAGTAAGTATGAATTGTATAGTGCACTAATTCCACTTTTTTTTACTTCATATTACATGCAGAAAATAAAGTGATCTTCTCACAGTTGTTTTGTTAGGCACATTATACAGTATATATTTATATATTTATAACCATGATTTGTACTTAGATGTGCCCCATGTTCTGATTTTGGTTTTAATTCGTCATCAAATTTTAGTTTTGTTTTTGGCAAAACCACCCTCAGGTGTTTTGTTTCAGATTTGGATCTCAGTTCAGTTTAAAATCGATTAAAAAAAAAAGATAATAAATTAAAAGCCATAAAAACAGATAAAATCATTTTATTTTTTGCAAACTAAAACATGAAATTTGGATTTAAAATCTGAATTCCGAACAGCGGGAAGATATGAACTGGGAATCGGGCCGGATTGGATCGAGAAATCAAAATCAAATCAATATTTGGTGTGATCATCCTTTGCCTTCAATTCATTTCAACGCGCCCACAACACACTCTCGTCGTACTTTGGCGTTGTCTAAGCGCATAGGCGTCAGAATGGGGGGGGGGGGTCAAGGAGGCAGCATACCCCCCCAAACAAGATGGAGGCGCGGGTGAGGGGGAGCGTTTACCCCCGGATCCCTGCGGGCGACTCCTCCTGCATAGTCAATGTTCTGCCGCTGCCTGCTATGCCCCATGTCCTCCTAGCCGGCTCTTCACTGATGCATTACTGGGAGGGAGGTGTGGCCATGTTGAGCCTGCTGGGACAACCCCGCCTCCTCATCTCAACCCCAGTAATGCATCTGTGAAGAGCCGGGTCGGCTAGGAGGACATGGGGCATAGCAGGCAGCGGCAGCACACTGATTGTACAGCAGATTCGCCTGGAGCTATGCGCCGCTCACCCGCACTGGGGGGGTGGGGAGGTTTGGGGGGAGCTCCAAAATGTAATTTTTACTACCCCCCCAATCTCAAAACATTCCAGCGCCCCTGTCTAAGAGAAAAGCTTTTCTTAAAGCGAAAGTGTGTATTTTCACTGTATGTTAGGGCTTCTCCCTATGTAGCTACAGTGTTACTGCCAGCACCATGTAGAAGATCTCACCATCAAAAATATCTGCACGGTTTTTCCAGTGCACAACATAGAGAAGGCTATTTAATTAGGCTAGCTGTGCAACATGTACTGTCACAACACTATAACGCTAACTGTAAGATTTAAAACCCCTTTCCCTTAGAGTCCAACCACTAAAATGTGCTTCTCTACCCCTTTATCTAAGAAAAATAATCTCACTCCGGAAAGTGAATCTAATTCTTGCAGTACTCAGAAAAAAGTAATGGGTCTACTCTACACCTTATGTTTTCAAGCCCTCATTCCTTCCACCATGTTGCACCGTAAACCTATGTACACTTACAAGGATAAAAGGCACTTGTTACCTCCAAAGTGAATTTTGCACTGTGGTTTGTAAATGAAGCCCTATCTGTGTATTTATTTTGTTAGCACAATGAGTCAAACAAATAACAACGTGCAAAAATGAAGATTAGAGCTATCATCAGTATCTAATAAATTCCATTTATTGTGCCTAGAATAGTTAGTCAAACATCCTGCAATTATATAGGGAGGGAACTCTCACAGACCCTTTTAGAATAAGGCCAGTGTGTCAGCAGTTCCAAGCTCACAAGTTTTATGTTGCCTCAAAGAACCTGCAGCTCTGCCAAACCTGCTGAAAAAAAAGCAGAAATAAATGAGTGGTTTTAAAACATCCAAGAGACAGAGGCTGCAGTAAAGATGTCAGGCTGTTTACACAGGCAGGCTTTGCGCAGAAGTTATTAGCCCATGTAAATCCTGCCATTTATCCTCAGCAGTCTGCCACCACCTGATAGGTTCGTGATGAGAACTATTACTCTAGTGGAATAGAACAGATGACTTTAATTGGTTGGAACTAGATGGTCCTGGACTTCCTATTGGCTAGATTCCCATGTGCTAGGGATACATTATTCCTGATTGGCTGCAATGCTCTTTAGGGCACTTTGTTAGCCTAAGGCCTCATTCAACTAACAGCTGTTTAAGTTTTCAGCTTGCTTGACCTGAAACTAAGTTGTGTCCGATCAAGCAACTGTACAGTCAAGCAGACTTCAGTGCTACACTGCTACATGGAAAGTCATTTTATTATTATTATTATTATTATTTTATTATGTCCTTTATTGGTGAAATTGAACCGTAGTGTTTGATTACTATTTCGGAGTCATACATGTACTGTGTAACACTGTAAGTGAAAGTAAACCGTAGGGTTAGATTATTATCTCTGACTCATACACGTATTGCGACACTGTATTTTTTGTACAAATTGTAAATTTTTTTCATTTTTTGTACAAATTGTGGTGTGTGCTGAAACCCACTTGGTTCGTGTTGTTGATAGATATGGAGGACGAACAATTAAGGTTAGAGCAGGAAGCACATACTAGTACTGTAGGTGCTGTCACCAGTCATGATGATACAAGTCCGTCAAAGTCATCTACTAAGGCCATACCCAAGGGCGTAGACGGCTTAAGTCAGGGCATGTAAAATCGAAGAAAGTAAAAGTCGGATTAGTAAAAGTCAGATTACTGCAATAACCAATAAAAATGGTTGTCTATGCAATAAAGACCATCACCAATGCCCGCAATGATTAATTTTAAGTTTTAAAATCAAACAAATTAAATTACTAATAAATTCTTCATTCCACTACAAACATACTCTACCTCCCTTGGACCCCTAATCTAGTTATTGATAAAGATCTGTGTCAGTCCACTTTTGCTGATTTTGGTTTCAGTTTTTTTTTTATTTACAAAACATGCTAAAATCACATGATTTGGTCTTTCTTTTTTGTTCATAGAGTATTATTTACCCCAATAACATGCATTTCCAGGCAATTTTGTACAATAGAATTGCACTGCTTACAGCTGGTGCAAAACACAGCTGCCAGGCTGTTAACCGACCAACCTCGATCTAGCCACATAACACCCATACTCTACTCCCTTCACTGGCTGCCTGTTTGATGGCGAATTATCTTCAAGATTGGCTTACTGAGTTTCAAAGCACTACATGACCAGGGCCCAAGGTACCTGAAGCAGCTTCTGACCCCATACTGTTCCACTCAATTACTGCGATCTGTAGATGAAGGACTTTTAGCAGTACCTAGAATTTCCCGTAATTAATCTGGGGGTCGAGCTTTTAGTCATGCGGCTCCGACTCTATGGAACTCACTTTCCCACACAGTGCGAGAGGCCCCAACTATAGAATCCTTCAAAAGTAGACTCAAGACTTTCCTGTTTACTCAAGCATTCCCATAATGTCACTTTAGTACCTACATGCTTCTGTATTTTATGAAAAGCTTTTCTGTACTTCATTATTTTCTGTGCTATATTATGCTATGTATCTGTTAAGCGCCTTGAGTCCTATTGGAGAAAGAGCGCTATATAAATAAAATTATTATTATTATTATTATTATATTTTTAGATGTACTCATCTGTACAGATAATTTTCAGCCTCAATGTAGGATAAGTTCCTCAAAGCCATGTTTGACCTGGAGATGGCAACCACCCATTGGAGTAGTTTGGCAATAATGGGTGGAGTGACTCATGTTGCCTCAGCCAGCTTTACGTAAGGTATGTACCATGTAGATAAATTAGAGATGTGTGGCGGCCACTTTTCGTGTTTTGTGTTTTGGTTCTGGTTCCATGCTTGTGTTTTAGATCTGGATTGGTTTTGCCAAAACCACCCTTTTGTGTTTTGGTTTTGGATCAGAATGATTTTTGAAAGAAACATAAAAACAGCTAAAATCACATAATTTGGGGTAATTTTGATCCTACGGTATTATTAACCTCAATAACATTTATTTGCAGTACCCCTGGAGTTGTACGGCAGTGTCAGGATGGCACTTTAAAAAACTAGTCCCCAAACAGCACATGATGCAAAGAAGAAAAAGAAGTGCAAGATGGAATTGTCCTTGGGCCCTCCCACCCACCCTTATGTTGTATAAACAGGACATGCACACTTTAACAAACCAATTATTTCAGCGATAGGGTCTGCCACACGACTGTGGCTGAAATGACTGGTTTGTTTGAGCCCCCAACAAAAAAGAAGCAATCAATCTCTCCTTGCACAAACTGGCTCTATAGAGGCAAGATGTCAACCTCATCCTCATCCTCCGATTCCTCACCCCTTTCACTGTGCATCCTCCTCCTCACAGAGTATTAATTTGTCCCCACTGGAATCCACCATAACAGGTCCCTGTGTACTTTCTGGAGGCAATTGCTGGTAACGGTCTTCCTGGAGGAATTTATAATTCATTTTGATGAACATCATCTTCTCTACATTTTGTGGATGTAACCTCCTACGCCGATCGCTGACAAGGTTACCGGCTGCACTAACACTCTTTTGGAGTACACACTGGAGGAGGGGGCAACTTCTGTAAAATAAAGCCAGTTTGTGCAAGGGCATCCAAATTGCATATTTTTCCTACCAGTATACATACGGACTGTCTGACATGCCTACTTGGATGCTGTCACTCATATAATTCTCCATCATTTTTTCAATGGTGACAGAATCATATGCAGTGACAGTAGACATGTCAGTAATCGTTGGCAGGTCCTTCAGTCCGGACCAGATGTCAGCACTCGCTCCTGACTGCCCTGCATCACTGCCAGTGGGTGGGCTAGGAAATCTTATCCTTTTCCTCGCAGCCCCAGTTGCAGGAGAAAATGGAGGAGCTGTTGATGGGTCACGTTCCGCTTGAGTGGACAATTTTCTCACCAGCAGGTCTTTGAACCTCTGCAGACTTGTGTCTGCCGGAAAGAGAGATACAACATAGGCTTTAAACTTAGGATCGAGCACAGTGGCCAAAATGTAGTGCTCTGATTTCAACAGATTGACCACCCTTGAATCCTGGCAAAGTGAATGAAGGGCTCCATCCTCAAGACCCACATACTTTGCGGAATCGCTCCGTCTTAGCTCCTCCTTCATTTTCTCCAGCTGCTTCTGCAAAAGTCTGATGGCACAGGTGACTTAATTAGTACCACAAACAGTTTGATTATACCATTTGTGCACAAGCAGGGATATCCCTAAGACCTGGACTGTTGGGATGCCTTGAGGAACGCATTTGTGAACCACTATATTAATACTTCCCTGCTGATGTTGGCTTAAATTAGCATTCCAATCACAGACAGCAGAGGTTGATGCCCAAGAATACTATGCTCCATCCACAAGTCCCACATACTTTGCGGAATCGCTCCATCTTAGCTCCTCCTTCAATTTCTTTAGCTGCAAAAGCCTGATGAGGGGAATGACCTGACTCAAGCTGGCAGTGTCTGAACTGACTTCACGTGTGGCAAGTTCGAAGGGTTGGAAAACCTTGCACAAGACGGAATTAATTCTCCACTGCGCTTGAGTCAGGTGCATTCCCCCTCCTTTGCCTATATTGTAGGTCAATGTATAGGCTTGAATGGCCTTTTGCTGCTCCTTCATCCTCTGAAGAATATAGAGTGTTGAATTCCACCTCGTTAATACCTCTTGCTTCAGGTGATGGCAGGGCAGGGCAGGTTCAGGAGTGTTTGATGGAGCTAAACCACCAAATTAATTGTATGTGCAAAACATGGGACGTGCTGGAATTTGCCCACATGTAATGCATGCACAATTTTTGGTGGCGTTGTCCGATATCACAAATCCCCAGGAGAGTCTACTTGGGGTAAGCCATTGTGCAATGATGTCCCTCAGTTTCCGTAAGAGGTTGTCAGTGGTGTTCCTCAAACGGAAAGTGGTGAAACAAAGTGTAGCCTGCCTAGGAACGAGTTGTCATTTGCGAGATGCTGCTACTGGTGCAGCTGCTGTTGTTGCTGTGGGAGGCCATACATCTACCCAGTGGGCTGTCACAGTCATATAGTCCTTAGTCTGCCCTGTTCCACTTGTCCACACGTCCGTGGTTAAGTGGACAGTGGGTACAACTGCATTTTTTAGGACACTAAGGACACTTTTTCTGACGTTTCTGTACATTCTTGGTATCGCCTGCCTAGTGAAGTGGAACCTAGATGGGATTTGATATCGGGGTCACAGTACCTCAAACAATTCTCAAAGTCCCACTGAACTTATGGCGGATACTGGACGCATGTCTAACACCAACATAGCTGTCAAGGCCTCAGTTATTCGCTTTGCAAAAGGATGACTGCTGTCATATTTCATCTTCCTTACAAAGGACTGTTGGACAGTCAATTGCTTAGTTGAAGTAGTACAAGTGGTCTTCCAACTTCCCCTCTGGGATGACGATCGACTCCCAGCAGCAACAACAGCAGCGGCAGCAACAGCAGGCATACCACTCAAGGATCCTCCGGAGGAATCCCGGTTAGGAGAGGACTCATCAGTCTTGCCAGTGACATGGCCTGCAGGACTACTGACTTTCCTGACTGAGGAGGAAGTTGACGTTGAGGGAGTTGGTGGTGTGTCTTACAGGAGCTTGGGTACAAGAGGAAGAAGGGATTTAGGTGTCAGTGGACTGCTTACGCTCTTACCCAAAGTTTCACAACTTGACACTGACTTCTGATGAATGCGCAGCAGGTGACGTATAAGGGAGGATGTTCCTAGGTGGTTAACGTCCTTACCCCTACTTATTACAGATTGACAGAGGCAACACACGGCTTGACACCTGTTGTCCGGATTTGTGGAGAATTAATTGCACACTGAAGAGGTAGCTTTTTTGGTATTTTGCCCAGGCATCACAATGGGCTTATTCATCCCACGGACAACAGGTGTCTCCCCGGTGCCTGATTTAAACAACCTACATCACCATCAGAATCCTCCTCATCAACTTCCTCCTCAGCGCCAGCAACACCCATATCCTCATCCTGGTGTACTTCAACAGTGACATCTTCAATTTGAATATCATAAACTGGACTGTGGGTGCTACTACCAGCACTTGCAGAGTGCGTGCAAATGGTGGAAAGTGCCATCTCTTCCCGTTCAGTGTTGGGGAGCCCAGGCATCGAAACCGCCGACACACTTGAACTCTCCTTGGGGATTTGTGATACCATCTTAGAACGCACAGCTCTTTGCTGTGCTTTTTCCACCTTAGTTCTTATGATTTTTCTAGCGGGAGCATGAGGGCTTCCATCGTCATGTGAAGCTGAACCACTAGTCATAAAGATAGGCCAGGGCCTTAGCCGTTCCTTGCCACTCCGTGTCGTAAATGGCATATTGGAAAGTTTACGTTTCTCCTCAGACCATTTAAATTTCTTTTTTGGGGTCTTTTTACTGAACTTTGGCTTTTTGGATTTTACATGCCCTCTACTATCACATTGGGCATCGGCCTTGGCAGATGACGTTGATGGGATTTCATCGTATTTGTCATGACTAGTGGCAGCAGTTTCAGCACTAGGAGGAAGTAATTCTTGATCTTTCCCTATTTTATTCTTCCAATTTTTGTTCTCCATTATTTTTCTGGAGTTATAAAACAATATGTGGTACAGGAGAGCGTACCTCTACACCACACAGGACAAACCCTTTTAAAATTATTTGGACTAAATATTAATAAACCCTTTATTTGGAGTAAATAATATACAGCTCAGGACAGCACCACTGAATTTATATGGCAGCACCACTGGACTGGAGTTATACGGAATTATATGGACTTATATGGAATTATACGGCAGGATCACTGGATTTATATGCCAGTACCACTGGAATTATACAGCAGGATCACTGGAATTATACGGCAGTACCGCTGGACATATACGGCAGTATCACTGGACATATACTGAAGTACCACTGGACATATACGGCAGTATCACTGGACTGGACTTTTGCGCCAGTACCACTGGAATTATATGGCAGGATCACTGGACTTATACACCAGTACCACTGGAATTATACAGCAGGATCACTGGAATTACACGGCAGGATCACTTTATTTATACGGCAGTAACGCTGGACATATACGGAAGAATCAATGGACATATACGGCAGTATCACTGGACATATACGGCAGTACCATTGGACATATACGGCATTGTCACTGGACTGGACTTATACACCAGTACCACTGGAATTATACAGCAGGATCACTGGAATTACACGGCAGGATCACTTTATTTATACGGCAGTAACGCTGGACATATACGGAAGAATCAATGGACATATACGGCAGTATCACTGGACATATACGGCAGTACCATTGGACATATACGGCATTGTCACTGGACTGGACTTATACGCCAGTACATCTGGAATTATATGGCAGGATCACTGGATTTATACGCCAGTACCACTGGAATTATATGGCAGGGTCATTGGAATTATATGGCAGGATCACTGGAATTATACGGCAGGATCACTGGAATTATACGGCAGTACCACTGGACATATACGGCAGTATCACTGGACTGGACTTTTACGCCAGTACCACTGGATTTATATGGCAGGATCACTGGACTTTTACGCCAGTACCACTGGAATTATATGGTAGGATCACTGGAATAATACGGAAGGATCACTGGAATTATACGGCAGTACCACTGGACATATACGGCAGTATCACAGGCCTGGACTTATACGCCAGTACCACTGGAATTATACGGCAGGATCATTGGACTTATATAGCAGTGTCACTGCAATTATACGGCAGGATCACTGGAATTATACGGCAGTATCACTGCAATTATACGGAAGAATCACTGGAATTATACGGCAGTACCGCTGGACATATACTGCAGTATCAGTGGACATATACGTCAGTATCACTGGACATATACGGCAGTATCACTGGACTGGACTTATACGCTAGTACCACTGTAATTATATGGCAGGATCACTGGACTTATACGGCAGGATCACTGGATTTATACGGCAGTACCGCTGGACATATACGGCAGTATCAATGGACATATACGGCATTAACGCTGGACATATATACGGCAGTATCAATGGACATATACGGTAGTATCACTGGACATATACGGCAGTATCACTGGACTGGACTTATACGGAAGTACCACTGTAATTATACGGCAGGATTACTGGACTTATACGGCAGAATCACTGGAATTATACGGCAGGATCACTGGAATTATACGGCAGGATCACTGGAATTATACGGAAGGATCACTGGACTTATACGGCAGTATCACTGCAATTATTCGGCAGGATCTCTGGAATTATACGGCAGGATCACTGGATTTATACGGCAGGATCACTGGAATTATGCGACAGGATCACTGGAATTATACGGCAATACCGCTGGGCATATACGGCAGTATCACTGGACTGGATTTTTATGCCAGTACCACTGTAATTATACGGCAGGATCACTGGACTTATACGGCAGGTTCACTGTAATTATACGACAGGATCACTGGAATTATACGGCAGTACCGCCGGATATATATGGCAGTATCAATGGACATATACACAGTGGCGTAACTACTGCCCCCGCAGTCACTCTGGTGGCTTGGAGGCGCAGGGCTGTGGGGACGCTGCCACCGCCACTGATTGCTGCTGTGAGTTTTGTTAAGGAGCCGGAGGGCACAGCGCGCGCCTCTCCTGTTTGTCCCTCCTGGGTCTCCGGCGGCGTGTCTATTATATGACAGACACACTGCTGGAGACACACACAGGATGGACACAGCCAGGAGAGGAGTGCTGTTCCCTCCGGCTCCTTCCCAAAACTCACAGCAGCGGGGGAGCCCGGGGAGGGTGTGTTGCTGACACTGGGGGGCATATTTGGCACTGAGGGTATATGTGTAACTGGGGGGGGGGTATATTTGGCACATGGGGTATATGTCTACCTGGCACTGGGGGTGCATATTTGGCACTGGGGTGTCAAAGTCAGAAAAATATCATGATGCACACTGCCATATTTGCACCTCATATGTGTCCCCGCTGCGCATGCGTACGCTCTCCCGTGCGTGCGCATACTCGCTGTTGCGTGCACCCGCAGGCGCACGGTATGCGCATTTACGGTAGAGTTTATGTGCTCCTAGCGGGCGACTCGATCGTTACATATTTTTACCATATAATGTATTTCGTAGATTATGGTCCCTTTGATAGAATCTGAAAGTTTAGTTAATGTAGCATGTTCATAGACAAAGAGATCCCTCTTTGTTTGATACGAAGGGTCAGACAAGGGTTATACAGTGGTGTTTAGTATCCATCGGAAGAGTATTTAATTAGCAATATTCCGGTGTTGGTTTGAAGCAGATTAATCGCTCGTGCGAATAGTTATGGACATAAGAAGTTTATGGACATTTACTATTATTTGCACTTTATTATCCATGCGGTGGGAAACCTAGTTTCCCACCCACCTGAGCAGTTGGAAATAGTCACAGCCCACCTGTATGAATCAACCTATGACCTTTTGTTATAATGCGAAGACGAATTCCTGTGTCCAATGAACAATAAGAATATAGGGACCATTGTACTGTATTATGTGTAGGGTATAAAAGGAGAAGCCGACCTGATCCAGCTCTCTATTCTCTTCAACGGTTCTCATTGCTGATAATCGGGAGCTGGATATCCAGAGGCGCATGCGATTGTTTCCCTTGAGCGTAAGTTTTCTCCGCAATCATATTGTCTTTCTTGTTATCGTGAGCTATATATCTCTCTCTCTCTCTTCTCCTCTTTTTCTCTCTTTCTCTTAAGTGTTATTGTACAGCTATTGTATTTCATGTGTAGTTATCTGGTTAGGTAGTCTATGTTATATTGGTAGTGTATGACTTGTATTGTATTATTCTTTTGCAAATAGAACATTCACATAAGGCGTTAGACCCTAAGAACGGCATCTGTGTATTTCTTATATTTCTAAGTATTCGCATGCTCATACAGTTAATAAGGTTACACTGTGTTACACTTACACCCTATCACTGCACCAAGGTTTATTGCATAAATACATTGTTTATGGTATAGCTGTAAAGGTTTAACATTGTGAGCATCAGCGACGCTTGTGATCTCCTCGTGGTCCCAAGCCACCGCTACGCTAATAGTATATCATTACGTTAGTCGGCAGCCTATAGCGTGCCTGCCTGTGATCTCTTGGCCGTAAGCGAACGTGACGCTAGAGCGTCTCGACTACGGCTAAGCGATTGTTACGCAACGTGCATACCCTTACGGTATACCATACGCCAATAGCGTACTGTGTTCTTTGACTTCTTAAAGGGTTTAAAGTAAGATAAATATTAGGCTTTATCAATTGGCGGCTCATCCGTCCTTCACATATCTGCACTAGGTAATTTCAGCAGACATTATCCATCAGCAAAGGGCGGGAGGTCATATTCCTCGTAGTGCTGTCTGGGTAAGCGTCTGCTTCGCTTAGTAAAGGGTGCTGAAGGAATCCGGAACCGGAGGTAAGAACAATACGCTAGTGTCTTTTAAAACTGTTTATTTCTGCCTTGCGTACGCACGCACGCATATATCTGCATCTCTATTTCATTCGTGTATTTTCATATCACTTTCCTGTTTGCCATTTCACAATTGTTAACGGGCTAAGAAAGATTTGTTGCTATCAGTAGTTAAAGAGTAAAGGTAATACATTTAAGGGGTAATTTGTAAAACACGCACACAGCTTTGCCTAAGATACAAGGAGAGACTTGTGTGGTGCTCGGTAGATGATCGAGGATCACCTACATTGATAAACGTGTTAATTGTGTTACGGTGGATATCTGCCTTGCGTACACGTGTCTCTAACAAAAGGCTGAGACTCGCGTACGTAACCCAAAGGCCGACGCACGCAGCGTATATTACGCAACGGAGCGTCTGGGTACGCCCACGTAACTCAAATCACACGATAGTGTTATTTTAACAGGCAAAAAGGTGGCAACGCGATAAATAGCGCAAGTCAATTTTAGTGTCCGAAATTTAAACTAATAGATCCTTCTCTAATTTACGACTCATCTGGTCTAAAGGAAAGAAATTTCTGCGCAGAAATAGAAATAGAAACAAAAGTAAAGTGTACATGTGGTGAGTGAGTGTTTGCATATATAAGTTTCTACAATTTTTTGGGATTAAACCACAGAAATCATCGAGTTCTCGTGAATTACATACGTGTAAGTGACATGCATGGTGGCTAGGGAGGCATCCCTTGTTAAATATACAAAGAGCATTAGAGTATAGCAGACCAGGAGGTCATACTGTAGCACAGACCAGGAGGTCCAGAACAGACCAGGAGGTCCAGGTACAGCAGACAAGGAAGTCCGCTATAAATAGAGACAAGAGCACAACACCAGGAAGGGTTGGTGCGGAACCCATATAGGCCATTAAAGCTCAGGCTGAAGGAATTCGCAGCTGCTAAATTTCGATTCCACTGGTCGCTCCGCACATAAGATTAGTTGCTTATGTGCTGAACGATTGTACCGCACGTAATTGTGTGCATTAGTTAGTAATTTGACCCAGTACCATTTGCGTACGAAAGGGGTCATAAACGCTATTTGTACATTCTAACGTGATTTGTGTAATTTTTTATTTTTTTTAAGGGAAGTTCGCTGGTCACTCAGGAATTATCCAACAACCAACAGTTACTGGAAAGGGTTAATGCTCTGCGGATCACACTCACATGTTCCAGTAAACAAAGGTTCATAGGGGCCCTAGGTCGAGTACGCCAGCGCTAAAGCAGTGTGTGGGCGTATTGGTCGGCGTGGGCGAGTGAGTGGGGTACTCGGTAAACTTCACCGTCGGCCTACCTTGAACATTTTGGTTTTTGTAAGGGTTCGCTGAAGACCCTGATTGAAGGTCAGAGGTAGTGAAAGCAACACCTGCAAGTTATGGGGGCCAGTTGTTCGGGTAGGGGGCGATCAACCTCGGTTCGGGTTGATTCAGTAAACCGACCAATCGGGTCGGCAAGGTATGTAATGTGTGAAAAATACGGTTCACACACAGAGGTTTTATGTGATGAATGGGAAAGAATGACTGTACATGACGGGGAGAAGTTCCCAAGAGTAGGCAGCTTTAGCCCAGATGTGTTACTAAATCTAAGGAGAAGGATATGTCTCATTAAATCAGCAAAGAGACGGATCAAACATTAGGATTATTTACAGTTATGGCAACAGGAGGGTGAAATACAGAGAGGATTGGCTCAGGCGGCGGGATCCAACCCTATCAGGAAACTGATAGCTACGGCACCACCGCCACCTTACATAACAGGAGAGAAGTTGGTTGCGGAGAATGACGCACTAGGGTGTAATAAACAAGCACTTAGTAACTGTATAAATGTTAAGGATAATGTTAATAAGTTAACTAATGCAAATATTAACCCGTGCAAGTTGTACCCTGTTCTAAACTTTCCCCAGGAGTGTGATCAAGAGGACGAATCGACAACAATATTGGCGCTCTCTCTAGCAGCCACCATATCAGAAACAGCATTGGGCACAGCCCAACCCGTAAGATTAGTATCAAAGGCCCCTAGCGGAGGGACAGGTGAGGTTGTATCAACGGGTAAGTACGGCACCATACACTATGCTGAAACCATTTCACCACAAGCTGTAGAATCTATTCAGAAGGATGTTAGTAGACTTAATCCCGTTAGGGTAATAGCAGTGCCAAATGGGAAAACTGACACTACAGGAATCACTCCTGTCAGGAACATTGCCATGTACAGCCCGTTTTCCCGAATGGAATTAAGAACCATAGTGTCTGAATTCCCTGATCCTAGAAAAGATCTAGTTGCAAGTCAGAAATACATCAGAGACCTAGGGAACACTGTAGAGCCCAATAACAAAGACTGGCAGATATTGCTGAGGGCATGTTTACCCTCCAATGTCGACTCAGCTCAATTTTTAGCTGACTGTGGATTGGATCAGGATGTACCCCTTACGGATGTGTACAACCAAGACAATGTAAAAAGAATAAATTTACAATTAAAAGAGTATTTTCCAACTGTAGTTAAATGGAACAAAATTTTCTCCATTAAACAAAAAGAGTCAGAGACAGCTTCAGAATATTTTCACAGGGCATTACTAGAAATGGCTAAATACACAGGCATAGAAGACATTAAAACAAACATAAATCATAGAGAAGTAGCAGTATCTGTGCTAATGGATGGTTTAAAAGAAGCATTAAAGACAAGGGTACAGACCACACAACCATGTTGGCGAGGTCTGTCGGTGGCTACTTTGAGAGAGGCAGCTGTTGATCATGATCGGAATATCACCAGACACAGGGAATTACAAAGTGATAAGTTAATGTCCGTAAGTATACAGGCCCTGACCACAAGGCAACCTTTGTATAAATCACCAAACCCTGTGGGTAAGTCAAATGTGGTAACTTGTTATTTTTGTCATAGACAGGGACACATGGCACGAGACTGTACAGCGAAAAATTCACAAAAATCATATCAACCCCCTAGACAACGACATGACACACGAAATTGGGATCAGGGTCCGCAGAAACGGAGTTATGAGCCACATGCAGGGGAAACAAAAAGATATCCCCCGAACAGAGACTGGCAAGCCTCTGGTAGTTCCCAGTTAACCCCCTCTCAAGTAGTTGCTGCCAGCGGGATTCAGGGAGGTCACCATACCCAATAGGGGTGTGGCCACACCTGTAATCTGCAGCCAGTAAAATTGATTGCAAGTCTTTGAAGTGAACCCGAAATTGCAATTGATGTAGCTGGTAAATCATTAAACTTTCTTGTAGATACGGGGGCGGCCAAATCAGTGATAAATTCGACAGTGGGCATGAGAACCACTGGTAAGACAATTCCAGCCATGGGAGTAACGGGAGTAGTCCAGCACTACCCTGTTAGCAAACCAGCCGAGGTTACAGTAGGGCCTTTGCATACCAAGCATTCCTTTTTGCTAGCTGCATCGGCACCAACTAATCTCCTGGGAAGAGATTTATTGTGTAAAATGGGGTGTGTCATTTATTGTACTCCTGAAGGTGTATTCTTAGACATACCTGAGAATCACGCTCAGGAAGTGCGAGACATGTTAGACTCCCCGTCAAAATTAATGTCCCACACTGTTATGTTAAATAGGAATCCATCCCAGGTAGAAAAAATGACATCCCAAATACCAGAGTCACTTTGGACTAAAGATGGACAAGACACTGGATTAATGGCAAACGTAGCTCCAGTAATTTTGCAAGTAAAAGATGGTAGGATAGCTCCAAAAATCCCACAATACCCTCTGAAGCCAGAGGTGGAGTTAGGAGTATATCCCGTAATAGAGCGCTTGCTACAACAGGGCATTCTGGTAAGAACATCCAGCACTGCCAATAGTACCATCTTCCCTGTGAAGAAGAGTGGGGGGAGGGGTTACAGGCTAGTGCAGGATCTAAGGGGGATTAACAAAATAGTTGAGAGTCAGTTCCCCGTAGTGCCAAATCCAGCTGTCATCCTTATGCAGATCCCTCCCACTGCGAAATTTTTCACTGTTATTGACCTCTGCTCCGCTTTCTTCTCGGTACCTCTGCACCCTGACAGCCAATATTTGTTTGCATTTACATACAGAGGAGTCCAATACACATGGACTCGATTACCACAAGGTTTCATAGACAGTCCAAGTATATTTTCCCAAGCTTTGCATGATTGTTTACAGTCTTTCCAACCAGAGAGTGGATCAATATTGATACAGTACGTAGACGATTTACTACTGTGTTCAGATTCACTGGAAGCGTCCCTGAAGGATACGAAACAGCTCCTGTTTCATCTTTCAGACACAGGACACAAGGTTTCCAAAGACAAACTACAATTATGCCAGCCTAAAGTAAAATATCTGGGACACTGTCTAACACAAGGACTGAGACACCTGACCGCTGATAGAATCCAAGCAATTAGAGACATGACTCTGCCACAAACCCAGCAACAGATCAGAACGTTTTTAGGAATGTGTGGGTATTGCCGTAACTGGATCCCAGGATTTTACATTCTAGCATTACCTTTGCAGGAGATGGTCTCATCAAACAAACCTGATCGGATTTCGCATACAGACGAATCCGAGATGGCATTTGAGAGACTTAAACAGTGCCTAACGCAGGCGCCAGCATTAGGTATGCCAGACTATGGGAAACCCTTTGAACTGTATGGAACAGAAAGTGCTGGTTGCGCAGCAGGCGTCCTAACCCAGAAGCACGGTGATGCCAGCAGGCCGGTAGCATACTACAGCGCTCAGCTAGACACGGTAGCGCGATCCCTCCCCACATGCTTGCGAAGTGTCGCTGCGATAGCATTGCTAGTCACAAAAAGCGAAGATGTAGTGCTAGGACACAACCTCACAATTCATACGCCACATGCAGTGTCGGCCTTGCTGAATTCTGCCCAAACCAGGCACGTCTCATCAGCGCGGTTTACAAGATGGGAATTGGCATTAATGGCCCCCGTAAACATCACCATAAGGAGATGCAGTGCATTAAATCCTGCAACATATCTCCCAGGTGTGCCTGGGCAGGCACAAAGGGTGGAGGATGAGAGTGGTGGGGAAGGAGGATTTAATACAAAGGATGACACACATGATTGTATGGAATATTTGACCCAAAATTTCACGGCAAGGCCTGACATCAGTGACAACCCACTGGAGGATGTAGATCTTACTTTCTACACTGACGGTAGTTGTCACAGGCAGTCAGACTCGGGACTGTGTACTGGATACGCAGTCGTAGATGACCAAGGCACCATAGAAGCAGAACCGCTAGGCCCACCTCACTCAGCCCAGGTTGCTGAACTGGTTGCCCTAACCAGAGCATGTGAATTGGCTAAGGGAAAGTCAGCCAATATCTACACCGATTGTAGATACGCCTTTGGGGTAGTCCATGATTTCGGAGCCCTATGGCACCTCAGAAATTTCATGACGGCAGCTGGTACACCGATAGCGCATGCAGCTCACATCAAAAGGCTTCTAACAGCGATACAGGAACCCGACAGAGTGGCTGTTATCAAGTGTAAAGCACACACATATAGCCAGGACCCAGTATCACTTGGTAACAGCCGAGCAGACGAAGCTGCTAAGATAGCAGCTGGTACCCCCAGACAGACAGACACCACACAATTGATGGTATTTAATACCATCAACACACAGAAGTTGTGTGAAATGCAAAATTTGTGTTCCACACAGGAAAAGGCAGTCTGGAAGGCAAAAGGATATGGCCAGGAGTCCTCAGGACAGATGGACAGGGTAAACCAGTGGCCCCCAGAGCATATCTTCCATGTTTAGCTGAGGCAGCACACGGGCTGACTCATCTGGGCAAGGAGGGAATGTGTAAGTTGGTAAGAGCATATTGGTGCGCCCCAGGATTTTCATCTCATGCAGGTAAGAGAGCAATGTCATGCCTTACCTGTTTGAGGAAGAATATCGGAAAGGCAATACCAACAGAACCATCTCATATCCCACCTACAGGCGGCCCTTTTCAGGTAATACAGATTGACTTTATACAATTACCCCCTTGTCGAAATTTGAAATATGTACTTGTTTGTATAGATGTATTCTCAAATTGGGTCGAAGCATTTCCTGCGGCCACAAATACCGCTATGTTTACTGCGAAGAAAATTGTGCAGGAATTTGTGTGTAGATATGGTATCCCTAGAATAATTAAAAGTGATAGGGGTACCCATTTTACAGGTGATGTCTTTCAAGGAATGTGTAAGTTGATGGGAATTGATAGTAAGCTGCACACTCCATATCGCCCCCAGGCGAGTGCGAAGGTGGAAAGAGTGAACAGCACTATTAAAAATAAACTGAGCAAAGTTATGGCAGAAACAGGATTAACATGGCCATAAGCTTTACCCATTGTACTATACAGCATCAGAACCACTCCCAGGTCCCCTCTTAATCTGTCCCCCTTTGAAATCTTGTTTGGTCGACAACCGCATGTTATGATTAACCCTCAGGATGATTTGAAGTGTAACAATGAAGTGACTGTAAAATACCTGGTTAACATGAGTAAACAGCTAAGGAATCAAAATGACAATCTGAAGTTGGTGATTCCTGATTTGCCAGATAGTAATTGTCATGACATTGAACCTGGGGATTATGTAATGATACGGAATTTTCTACGCTCAGGTTGCCTTATTGACAGATGGGAAGGACCATACCAAGTCTTATTGATTAGCACGACAGCGTTGAAGGTTGCCGAGAGAGAGACTTGGGTTCATTCGTCTCATTGTAAGAAGGTTGCTGATCCAGAGAGGTCCCGTGATAAAGAACAGACGGTAGAGGAAGTTGTATCACTAGAGTGTCTGTTTCAGGAGGACTGAGACGGCACCTGAGCATTGAAAATAATAAGATCGGAGGCAGTTGTCGATCCCCTGTTCCCTTTCATTGTTTTTTTTCTCCACTTCCCATCCCATCTCCCTCAATTATTTCTTTCCCCCTTCTCATTCTTCTCCATTTCCTCCTATAAGATGGACTTGCCCCAAGAGACTGTGATCCGGATTTTCCTGTTGACCATGATGTTGACCAGAGCAGTCTGTTCCGGCGAGAGTACCATGGAGGTCGAGAGAGGTTCTGGAATGGGTTCTGATGACAGAGATGGAGGCGTAGATTTCCAAGAACAACATAATCACCGAGTAAAGGCGAGTATCAGAAAATGATCTGGTAGCATTGACAATAGAAGAAATTGTGAAGGATTGTTAGCTGAAGAGAACTGTATCTGTAGACTCTGTGACAGTGTAGTTGAGGATGGGTGTATCAAGAAATGCCAATCCAGTTTTATTATCCACATGGACCGGCATCCATTGAGTGACTATCACTCCTTAGTGGGTAAAGTGTTAAATCAGACAGATTGTTGGGTATGCTCTCAAGTACCTCATGGCCATAGCAAATCAGGCTTAGTACCATTCCCTTTAACGGTAGGGGAGGTACTTGAGTTAAGTGGTGGGAGACCGGTGGACAAGAGGTTTAATATCTCCAGTCCTCCTAGTTTGAAGCTCCACCAATATCATGTGGATAGATCCCTAGTATGTTTTAACATTTCCAATCCCCGAAAGCCGGGAAATTGGGAAGTGTCATGGAATAACCAAACTATGACCTTTTCATACAGAGCCGATAGAATGCCAACAGATACAGAACTTATACGCCACATAGCTGGTAGTGGAAAATATTTCCGATATAGGTATACCCTAGGAAGTAGGACCATGAGAGTTGGAGAGGTATCACCAGGATACTGTGCACATATCATACAAACAGATACGTGTACTAGACAGATGGGAGAATTAGGGTTAGGAAATTTCATATGGAAAATGTGTAATATGGTTATGTCCTACTCCGTCCCATACGTTCTCCCCGATGATGCATATTTCATATGCGGGAGGAAGGCGTATAAGTGGCTTGCCCCAAACTCAGAAGGGTTGTGTTATATTGGAAAAGTACTGCCTGAGGTAATGACTGTATCACATACTAAAATGAAAGATATTCACAGCAGTGCCCAAGCTCCTTATACTCACACTCATTACGAGCACATCGTTAAACGGCACCTGATAGAGAGAACAGAGCATCCGGCCTCTGACCTGATCAGTGAATCCACCGGGATTCAATTCCTAATCGCGTTAGATATCACTCGTACCGCCAGAGGAGTGATAAATTATAAATATATATCTGCGCTTGCAAATTTATTAGACAATATCACTGAAATGTATGATGACACATTCAGGTATACTGGAAGGGAGCTCCAAGCTTATAAAACAGAACTGGTTCAGCATAGGATGATTCTCAATTATCTCACAGCTGTGACGGGCGGGTATTGTGTCACCCTGGCAACTCAGTATGGAATAAAGTGCTGCACGTATATCACAAACAGCACCGAGGACCCGGTCGAGATCATAGACCAAAAGATGGACGACATTCTCCAATTAAAGTGGGAATTCCGCAGGAGACACAATCTCACCCTTGCCGCTGTGGGTAATGAGCTGACCAGTTGGGTGTCATGGTTGAACCCGCGAAATTGGTTCTCTGGTTTAGGAGAATGGGCTCAAGGAGTCATAATGGATGTATGGAAGTTTCTTCTATGTATCCTGGGTGTTGTCATATCGATTGGCTTGACATTTAGATGCGTTCAGGCTTTAACAAAGTGTAAACGTAGCGCCCGAGTGATGAGTTTAAGGAGTGAAGATACTGTAATAACAACGACTGATGTGATTTACGACCCAACGATAGAGACACTGTTGTGATGAAAATGCGATTCTACGGTCCGTTTCTTTAACCTGTTTCTCGTTTTTCCCCAAGGTAAAAAGACCCGCTTGGAAGAAGATTTTGACAGCCTTGTATACAGACAACAGATGGACTAAAGAAGAAGTTTGACAACCTTGTATACAGACAAACAGATGGACTATGCCATAGACCCCCAGTTTCCCTAGAAATTTTAAATTTACGCTAGCCCAACTTTTTTTGTAAGTCTATGGACATTGACAAGGCTTTTTGCATACCGTTAATAGCAAAAGCCCAAAGAAGACTTCAGACAAGACTTCAGACAAGACTTAAACCAACAAATGCATATTAACCTCACATAGAATACCACTGCATTTACCATAAGTGTTCTTTATCTTCATCTCTACAACCTTCAGGAAAAGACACACATAGTCGATAGGGAATACCGGCACAGATATCAGCATTCACATATTCCCCCATTCATGTATCATCAACTAAAATGTGCTCCCCCATTTTGTTGCAACCAAAAGCCGAATAGAGCTCGGTAAAGTTTGACAGCCCATCCACAGACCCGTACCACGGGATAAGAAGGAATTCAAATGTATACTTCGCAATACCTCGAAGCTTGATTTAAAACACGTACGGCACGATGATACATGACCCCCCCAAACATGGATTCATACACACATGCTTCTGCTATCTCACTAGGTCATACCCTTTTCCTACCTTCTCCTCTCCTCCCCTACCCAATCATAGAAAAGTATTATACATGACATATATTTTTCTCTTTTTGAAATGTTTTAGAAAGTGGCAGTTATTGGTGACTGCCAAAGGGTGGACTGTCAAAGTCAGAAAAATATCATGATGCACACTGCCATATTTGCACCTCATATGTGTCCCCGCTGCGCATGCGTATGCTCTCCCGTGCATGCGCATACTCGCTGTTGCGTGCACCCGCAGGCGCACGGTATGCGCATTTATGGTAGAGTTTATGTGCTCCTAGCGGGCGACTCGATCGTTACATATTTTTACCATATAATGTATTTCGTAGATTATGGTCCCTTTGATAGAATCTGAAAGTTTAGTTAATGTAGCATGTTCATAGACAAAGAGATCCCTCTTTGTTTGATACGAAGGGTCAGACAAGGGTTATACAGTGGTGTTTAGTATCCATCGGAAGAGTATTTAATTAGCAATATTCCGGTGTTGGTTTGAAGCAGATTAATCGCTCGTGCGAATAGTTATGGACATAAGAAGTTTATGGACATTTACTATTATTTGCACTTTATTATCCATGCGGCGGGAAACCTAGTTTCCCACCCACCTGAGCAGTTGGAAATAGTCACAGCCCACCTGTATGAATCAACTAATGACCTTTTGTTATAATGAGAAGACGAATTCCTGTGTCCAATGAACAATAAGAATATAGGGACCATTGTACTGTATTATGTGTAGGGTATAAAAGGACAAGCCGACCTGATCCAGCTCTCTATTCTCTTCAACGGTTCTCATTGCTGATAATCGGGAGCTGGATATCCAGAGGCGCATGCGATTGTTTCCCTTGAGCGTAAGTTTTCTCCGCAATCATATTGTCTTTCTTGTTATCGTGAGCTATATCTCTCTCTCTCTCTTCTCCTCTTTTTCTCTCTTTCTCTTAAGTGTTATTGTACAGCTATTGTATTTCATGTGTAGTTATCTGGTTAGGTAGTCTATGTTATATTGGTAGTGTATGACTTGTATTGTATTATTCTTTTGCAAATAGAACATTCACATAAGGCGTTAGACCCTAAGAACGGCATCTGTGTATTTCTTATATTTCTAAGTATTCGCAGAGCGTCGGAGACGCTCATACAGTTAATAAGGTTACACTGTGTTACACTTACACCCTATCACTGCACCAAGGTTTATTGCATAAATACATTGTTTATGGTATAGCTGTAAAGGTTTAACATTGTGAGCATCAGCGACGCTTGTGATCTCCTCGTGGTCCCAAGCCACCGTACCGTAGCGTAATAGTATATCATTACGTTAGTCGGCAGCCTATAGCGTGCCTGCCTGTGATCTCTTGGCCGTAAGCGAACGTGACGCTAGAGCGTCTCGACTACGGCTCAGCGATTGTTACGCAACGTGCATACCCTTACGGTATACCATACGCCAATAGCGTACTGTGTTCTTTGACCTCTTAAAGGGTTTAAAGTAAGATAAATATTATGCTTTATCAGGGGGTATATGTGTAACTGGCACTGGGGGGGCATATTTGTCACTGGGGGTATATGTGTAGCTGGAACGTGGGGGCATATGGGGCACTGGGGGCATATGTGTATCTGGCACTGGGGGGTATATTTGGCACTGGGGGCATATGTGTTTCTGACACAATGGGGCATATTTTTATCTTGCACTGTGGGGGAATATCTGGCACTGGGGGCATATGTGGCACTGGGAGCACAGCCCTAGCAACAAGCATTACCCCCTGGTAACAAGCATTACCCCCTAGTAATGAGCATGACACCCAGTGCATGAAACCCCTGGCAACGAATATTACCCCCTAACAACAAGCTTGAAACTCAGCACAAGATACCTCTGGCAACAAACATAACACCCAGCGCATGAAACCCCTGTCAACGAGCATGACACCCTGAGCATGAAAACCCCTGGCACCGTGCATGGAACCAAGAGCATGAAACCCCTGGCAATGAGCAGGTAATTTAAAAGTAATTAAAAGCCTTACTGTAGGGCTTAATGTATAATGGGCATTGCGGTGTGTGGCATAATGTATCACGGACATTACGGTGTGTGGTATACTATATCACAGGCATTGTGGTATGTGGTATAATGTCTCATGGTCATTGCAGTGTATGACATAATGTATAACGGGCATTGCAGTGTGTGGCATAATGTATCACGGACATTGCGGTGTGTGTCATAATGTATCACAAGCATTGTATGTGCTATAATGTATCAGGGGCATTGCAGTGTGTAGCATAAGGTATAAAAGGCATTGTGATGCGTGGCATAATGTGTCACAGGCATTACGGTGTGTGTTGCATAATGTGTCGGGGCAATACGGTGTGTGGCATATTGTGTCATGGGCATTATTGTGTGTTGCATGATGTCTAAGGGCCATTGCAGTATGTGGCATAATGTATACTGGGCATTACTATAAGGAGGGAAAATTACAAATAATGTAAGGGGCATGCATCAGGATTATTTTTTTTCCTGTGGTGGCCAACGTCTGGGCGTGCAGGTTACAAAACTGGGGTATAAGGTAGTCCTTCCCTGCAATGCCACGCCCCTTTATACAAATCCACGCCTGTTTCAGCAAGCCATGCCCATTTTTTTGCAGCCTTGGCTAGTGGCAATTATGGGGGGGGGGGGGGGGTTGCCAGAGAATGTTTTGGCTTGGGGGAGAAAAATTTCTAGTTACGCCACTGCATATACGGCAGTATCACTGGACTGGACTTATACTCCAGTACCACAGGAATTGTATGGCAGGATCACTGGATTAAAACAGGAGGATCACTGGATTTATACGGCAGGATCACTGGAATTATACGGCAGGATCACTGGATTTATACAGCAGTGCCGCTGGACATATATGGCAGTATCAATGGACATGTACGGCAGGATCAGTGGACTTGTACGGCAGTACCACTGGACATATACGGCAGGCCGGCAGCACAGGGACACCACCACTGGACTGATGCAGGACAACACAGCACCACTGAAATGGACTGGACTAATACAGCAGTACTGGACATATGGCAGCAGAGGACAACACCACTGTGACTGGACTGATGCAGCACAACACACCACCACTGGAGTGATGCAGCGCAACACAGCACCACTGGACTGGACTTATACAGCAGCACTGGACATATAGCAGCAGAGGACACAACTACTGTGACTGGACAGATGCAGCACAAGACACGGACCCTGAGGACACTGAGGATGGAGACACATCCACTCTCTACACTCTCCAATGCCGAAGTGAAAATGGCGGCGACGCGCAGCTTTTTATATGGAATCCAAATCCCACGAGAATCCAACAGCGGTATGATGCCGGTTTGCCTCCTTCTGGTTTCCGAGTCAGGCAGGAAAACCCGAGCCAGACTCGGATCCGGGCTCGTGACGTGAAGTCCGGTAGGGTTCGGTTCTCTGAGAACCGAACCCGCTCATCTCTATATATAACCCTTTTATTTGGAGTAAATAATATACAGCACAGGACACCACCATTGGACTTATGGCAGCACAAGACACCACCATTGGACTGATGCAGCACAAGACAGCACCATTGGACTGGACTTATACGGCAGTACCCCTGGACTTATACGGCAGTACCCCTGGAGTTGTACGGCAGTGTCAGACAGGATGGCACTTTAAAAAACTAGTCCCCAAACAGCACATGATGCAAAGAAGAAAAAGAGGTGCAAGATGGAATTGGCCCTTCCACCCACACTTATGTTGTATAAACAGGACATGCTCACTTTAACAAACCAATCATTTCAGCGACAGGGTCTGCCACATGACTGTGGCTGAAATTACTGTTTTTTTTGGGCCCCCACCAAAAAAGCACTCAATCTCTCCTTGCACAAACTGGCTCTATAGAGGCAAGATGTTGACCTCATCCTCCGATTCCTCACCCCTTTCAGTGTGTACATCCTCTTCCTCCTCACAAAGTATTAATTTGTCCCCTCTGGAATCCACCATCACAAGTCCCTTTGTACTATCTGGGGGCAATTGCTGGTAAAGGTCTTCCCGGAGGAATTTATAATTCATTTTGATGAACATCATCTTCTCCACATTTTGTGGAAGTAACATCCTACGCTGATCGCTGACAAGGTTACCAGCTGCACTAAACACTCTTTCAGAGGTACACACTGGAGGGGGGACAACTTCTGTAAAATAAAGCCAGTTTGTGCAAGGGCATCCAAATTGCCTCTTTTTCCTGCCAGTATACATACGGACTGTCTGACATGCCCACAGTGATGCTGTCACTCATATAATCCTCCACCATTCTTTCAATGGTGACAGAATCATATGCAGTGACAGTAGACATGTCAGTAATCATTGGCAGGTTCTTCGGTCCGGACCAGATGTCAGCACTGGCTCCTGACTACCCTGCATCACCGCCAGTGGGTGGGCTAGGAAATCTTATCCTTTTCCTCGCAGCCCCAGTTGCGGAAGAAAATGAAGGAGGAGCTGTTGGAGGGTCACGTTCCGCTTGAGTGAACAATTTTACCACCAGCAGGTCTTTGAACCTCTGCAGACTTGTGTCTGCTGGAAAGAGATATACAACGTAGGCTTTAAACCTAGGATCGAGCACGGTGGTCAAAATGTAGTGTTCTGATTTTAACAGATTGACTACCCTTGAATCCTGGCAAAGTAAATGAAGCGCTCCATCCACAAGTCCCACATACTTTGCGGAATCGCTCCGTCTTAGCTCCTCCTTCAATTTCTCCAGCTGCTTCTTCAAGAGACTGATGGCACAGGTGACTTAATTAGTACCACAAACAGTTTGATTATACCATTTGTGCACAAGCAGGGATATCCCTAAGACCTGGACTGTTGGGATGCCTTGAGGAACGCATTTGTGAACCACTATATTAATACTTCCCTGCTGATGTTGGCTTAAATTAGCATTCCAATCACAGACAGCAGAGGTTGATGCCCAAGAATATTGTACAGTCGGGTGGTAGTGAACCACTGCTGCTCAACTTAGAGAAGGCTCCATGGAATGTGGAGCATCCACATTAGGAAGGAAGATGGTTGTCCCATGCACTCTTCTGAAGGCGACTCTGGTAGTAATTTCTTACCATCACTAAATGTTAACAAGTGGCTGTAGCCGCAAGGTCAGTCCAATGGCTTTCATCACTTGTCGTTTATTAGCAGTTATGTTAGTGCCACAGTTCCAATAGATAGTAAGCAGCTCAGATACAGAGTGGCAAGAATGAATGGAAAGCACTGCAGTTCTAGCAGTAGAGCAATGTAATTAAATCTGTGGGATAGCTGGACTCTGTTTCCTCAATTCTCTCCAAAAGCCTAGAAGTCGGATATAGGAACCACCATCATCAGCGAATTGGACATCTGCATTATTGGACCTGAGCAAACCAATTGGACCAAGTAGCATCTTGAACCAGCCACGTAAGGTCTTTTCCAACAGCAGTTGGTTATTTTCCATTCGCTTTCAATTGTTCCTGGACTGTGGCAGCTGTCTTTGAGGATGAATTGGCTTATTTGAGTACCGGCAAACAAACCATACATAAAGTATATGGAACTTATTAGATCCTGCAGTGCTATGTTATGCCCGAATTTAAATTAACACACTGTGTCTTAATTATCTGTTGCAACAGTATCATCTTTTAATCAATTTATTAAAATTGTGATAAGATTTTTTTATCCAGTTTCCGAGCGCTAATATTTCATTTGCTGTTGTTGTAATTAAATCTGTATCAACAGGGAATTCCTGATGCAATGGTCTGTAGACCATCAGTACAGGAACTGAAGTACTATAACAAACCCTTAAAGTGTTTAATCTGGATAGCAGGTACAGCTGTACTCACTGTTATATGTATACTGCTGATAGAGTGGAGCTCGAGTGGTGTGGGGTTTAATCAGTACTGTTTCTTGAGGCAGGCAAGCCATGCGATCGCACGGGATGCCTGCCACAGCACTTTGTGGCTCCTTCTGCTACCCCTCCTACCTCTTCCTTAATACTCAGGGGCGGAGTTTTGCATAATTGTTGCAGTTTCATTGTGATGTCATGACGCAAATGCAAAACTCCGCCCCCCAGAGCAGAGAACTATTGGCGGGATGAGTGGGAGCAGAATATCAGCACTAGTGGGTGCCCTTGGCAATGCTATACACCCTTGACAACGAGCTTTACCCATGGCAACGAGCATTACCCTTGGCAATGAGCATTACCTTTACACCCTTGGCAATGAGCATGGATCCCAGAGCATGAAACCCCTGACAACGAGCTTGACACCCAGCACATGAAACCCCTGGCAAAGAGCATGACACCCAGCACATAAAACCCATGACAACGAGAATGACAGTCAGCACATGAAACCCCTGGCAATGAGTGTGACAACCAGTGCATGAAACCTCTGGCAATGAGTGTGACACCCAGCGCATGAAACCCCTTGCAACGAACAGGTCATTTAAAAGTAATTAGAAGCTTTACTGTAGGGCATAATGTATCATGGGATTTGCGGTCTGTGGCATAATATGGTGCAGGGGGCATAATATGTTGCAAGGGGCATTACTGTGTGGGGCTTAATATGGTGGAATGTTTTTCTTTTCCTGTGGTGGCAGGGTCTGTTGTTGCAGGGTCAAAAACTGGGGTGTAAGGTAGTCTTTTCCTGTAAGGCCATGCCCATTTTATTGAGGCCACGCCCCCTAGCTGTGTGTGTGTGTGTGCAAAATAGGTTTTTTTATATGTCTATGGGGGGATTTTTTTTAAGTCTATGGGGAGGGCGCATTTTATGAATGCTCGCACTGGGAGCCAAAGGTTCTAGAAACAGCCATGGGTTTCATACAGCTCACCAGCCAGCAAGTGTATGCTGCAAATCGGTAGCAGTTCAGGGATGCTGGAACAGATTTATAGCAGGTATTAATTAGGTGTCTCACAGGAGCTAAGTAGGAGGCTTCAGTCTCCCATCATGTCACACTACACACTAAAGTTCTAGATGGCCTTGCACAATCTCAGTAGAGATCTCTGCAGCCATCCTGGGATAGGGCATGATGATGAAACTTCCCTGGAGAACATTTAGACTGCAGTCTGCACAGTAGTGCACTCTTCTTTTAACGCTCCTGATAGTGTATTGCCTACAGTATTACTTCTTATCGACTCTCTTTTTTTTCCTACAGTACTTTAGGATCCAGATCATAGTAGTCTGCACTATTGTGTGCAGGTCATTTCTTGTCATCTATAGAGTAATCCTCATGATTTCTGTGCTCACCATGAGCTGGAAGCCCTCTGAGACATGGCACAGTACCCCGGGTGGTATTCAGTATACCGGTTGTTGGGATCCCGGCGCACAGTATACCGGCGCCGGAATCATGACAACCAGCATACCGACACCTTTTCTCCCTTTTGGGGATCCACGACCCCCCTGAAGGGAGAATAGATAGCATGGCACACTTAGCGTGCTACTGTGCCCGCAGCGTGGTGAGTGCAGCGAGTCCGCAAGGGGCTCATTTGCGCTCACCCCGCTGTCGGCAAGCTGGCGGTTGGGATCCCGGCGCCGGTAAGCTGGCCGTCGGGAACACGGCCACCGGCAACTCATACCACACCCCAGTACCCCAGTATCCACTATTTTGGAGATGCTGAGATCATTAATCCCTTTTCTTATGGTATCTCCTGTGGTCAGTTATGTACTAGGAGCCCCTCAAAGGTAGAAAGGGAATACCAGACACCCCCACAATGCTGCGATCCTTCTTTATGTGTAACTGTATCCGCAGTACTTTGTGCGAGAACTTTAAAGACTCTGCAGTTTCTTCCTCCTACCCCTTTGGAGGGTCCTCGGCTGGGACAAATGGGACAGCTCCATCCCTTACAACTGGAACACTCCTTGTTTCTACCTGAATGTATCCAAGTTTGTGAGTGAGCACAAACTGAGAGAGATTAACCTGACTTGTGGAAACCTAAGACTATCCATAAGCTAAGCAGAGCAAGGGACGTTATGAAACCCAGAGGCGGGCTGACTCGGGGGGCAGGGTGCCATGTGCCCCCCGGTCCACTCTACTGCCAAGGGTCACGGGCCGTCCGCCACCTTCCACTACACCAGCGGTGGCCAACCCGCGGCTCTCGATCCGCATGCGGCTCTTCCTATCACGTAAACTCCCGCGTCGCCTCCCACTGCCCTAGTCTGCAGTGCCCAGCGCCAGCCCGTGAGCCAATCAGAGCTCACGGACCGTTAGCCAATCAGGAGTCTTAGCTGCTGGTCCGTGAACTCTGATTGCCTCACGGACCGGCAACTAATTAGAGAGAATCAACGTCGCCGGAGAGTGGAGACTGAGGGGCAGGAGAGGTGCACACTGCGCTCTCCTCCCCTCAAAGCAGCAGACTGAGCAGAGCAGCAGATCGACGGTGAGCAGCACTTGGGGGGGTCGCAGTGTGGGTACATGTGTATCTTACACTGGGGGCATATCTGGCACTGGGGGGACGTGTATCTGGCACTGGGAGCATTTCTGGCACAGGGGGCATATCTGGCATTGGGGGGACATGTGTTTCTGGCACTGGGGGCATATCTGGCACTTGGGGGACATGTATCTGGCACTGGGGGCATATCTGGCACTGGGGGACATGTGTTTCTGGCACTGAGGGCATATCTGGCACTGGGGGGGACGTGTATCTGGCACTGGGGGCATATCTTGCACTGGGGAGACGTGTAGCTGCCAGTGGGGGCATATCTGTCACTGGGGAGACGTGTAGCTGACAGTGGGGGCATATTTGGCACTGGGGGCATATCTGGTACTGGGGGGACATGTGTATCTGGCACTGGGGGGATTTGTTTCTGGTAGTTAGTGGGGGCATATCGCACTGGGGAGATGTGTAGCTAGCAGTGGGGGCATATCTGGCACTGGGGGCATATGTGGCACTGGGGGCATATCTGGCACTGGGGGGACATGTGTATCTGGCACTGTGGGCATATCTGGCACTGTGGGCATATCTGGCACTGGGGGGACATGTGTATCTTGCATTGGGGGCATATCTGGCACTGGGGGCATATCTGGCACTGGGGGGACACGTGTTTCCGGCACTGGGGCATATCAGGCACTGGGGGGGACACGTGTATCTGGCACTGGGGGCATATCTTGCACTGGGGAGACGTGTAGCTGGCAGTGGGGGCATATCTGGCACTGGGGAGACGTGTAGCTGACAGTGGGGGCATATTTGGCACTGGGGGCATATCTGGCACTGAGGGGACATGTATATCTGGCACTGGGGGGATGTGTTTCTGGTAGTTAGTGGGGGCATATCTGGCATTGGGGAGACGTGTAGCTAGCAGTGGGGGCATATCTGGCACTGGGGGCATATGTGGCACTCGGGGCATATCTGGCACTGGGGGGACATGTGTATATGGCACTGTGGGCATATCTGGCACTGTGGGCATATCTGGCACTGGTGGGACATGTGTATCTTGTAATAGGGGCATATCTGGCACTGGGGGCATATCTGGCACTGGGGGGGTCATATGTATCTTACACTGGTGGCATATCTGGCACTGGGGAGATGTGTATCTTGCAGTGGGGACATATCTAGCACTATGGAGATGTGTATCTGGCAGTGGGGGCATATTTGGCACTATGGGAACATATATATCTCTGGCACTGTGGGGGCATATATATATATATATATATATATGGCACTGTGGAGGAATATATTATCTGGCACTGTGGGGACTTATATGTATCTGGCACTGTGGGGACATATATGTATCTGGCACTGTGGGGGCATATATGTATTTGGCACTATGGAGGCACCCATTTTTTGGTGTTTTTATATGTATGTGGCACTGTACAGGGGCTTTATTTGTATGTGGCACTGTACAACATGACTAAAAATGGAGGTACAAACGTCAAACCGAAAGGTGTGTGCATAAATATGGGGTGTGGCTTTGTGACAACTATGCGCAGCAGGTGACGTATAAGGGAGGATGTTCCTAGGTGGTTAACGTCCTTACCCCTACTTATTACAGATTGGCAGAGGGAACACACGGCTTGACACCTGTTGTCCGGATTTGTGGAGAAATAATTCCACACCGAAGAGGTGGCTTTTTTGGCATCACAATGGGCTTATTCATCCCACGGACAACAGGTGTCTCCCCCGTCATATTGCCGTATAATTCTCGGAATACTGCCGTATAATTCCTGTGATATTGCCGTATAATTCATGTGATATTGCTGTATAATTCCAGTGATATTGCTGTATAATTCCAGTGGGAATTGTTTGTGTCGCTTGGCTTAGTCATACAGCTACCTCATTGCACCTCTTCTACATCTTTGCATGAGGTGCTGTTTGGGGCCTTTTTTTATATCTGCCCTCCTGTCTGACACTGCAGTGCCACTCCTAGATGGGCCAATTGTTTATGTCGCTTGGCTTAGTCATACACCTACCTCATTTCACCTCTTCTACATCTTTGCATGAGGTGCTGTTTGGGGACTTTTTTTTTTTTTTATATCTGCCCTCCTGTCTGTCACTGCAGTGCCACTCCTAGATGGGCCAATTGTTTGTGTCGCTTGGCTTAGTCATACAGCTACCTCATTGCACCTCTTCTGCATCTTTGCATGAGGTGCTGTCTGTTTGGGGCCTTTTTTTTTATATATCTGCCCTCCTGTCTGCCACTGCAGTGCCACTCCTAGATGGGCCAATTGTTTATGTCGCTTGGCTTAGTCATACACCTACCTCATTTCACCTCTTCTACAGCTTTGCATGAGGTGCTGTTTGGGGACTTTTTTTTTTTTATTTACATCTGCCCTCCTGTCTGTCACTGCAGTGCCACTCCTAGATGGGCCAATTGTTTGTGTCGCTTGGCTTAGTCATACAGCTACCACATTGCACCTCTTCTACATCTTTGCATGAGGTGCTGTTTGGGGACTAGTTTTTGAAAAGTGCCACCCTGTCTGACACTGCAGTACCACTCCTAGATGGGCCAGGTGTTTGTGCCACACACTTGTGTCGCTTGGCTTAGTCATACAGCAACCTCTGTGCACCTCTTTCTCTTCTTTGCATGATGTGCTGTTTGGGGTCTTTTTTATATCTGCCCTCCTGTCTGACACTGCAGTGCCACTCCCAGATGGGCCAGGTGTTTGTGTTGCCCACTTGTGTTGCTTAGCTTAGTCATCCACCAACCTTGGTGCAACCGTTTGGCCTAAAAACAATATTGTGAGGTGTTCAGAATAGACTGGAAATGAGTGGAAATGAATGTTATTGAGGTTAATAATACCATAGGGTCAAAATTACCTCCAAATTCTGTGATTTTAGCATTTTTATGTTTTTTTAAAAAATCATCCAGATCCAAAACCAAAACACGAAAGGGTGGTTTTGGCAAAACCAAGCCAAAACCAAAAGACGAAAGTGGAATTAGAACCAAAACACAAAACACGAAAAGTACTAGCCGCACATCTCTAGTATTGGGGCTGAGTTCACCCCACGAAGGGTGCAGTTGCCACAGCTGAAATGCTCGATCGACCCCTAATACTGAAAGTGTCACATATCAAGTGAGTCCATATAGTCTCCAGGAGTGCTCTAGTCTCATCGCATTGCGACTAAGATATATTTTTGTGTTTAAAAGATGTGAAAAATATGCCAAATGCTAACAGAGTTATGCAGGACCTGGCAGTTCACTTGCTTCAAGCATCTTGCGTTAAGAGATGTGCGGCTGGCACTTTTAGTGTTTTGTGTTTTGGTTTTGGATTCGGTTCCGCGGTCGTGTTTTGGATTCGGACGCGTTTTGGCAAAACCACCATTTCGGATTTTTGTTGGATTCGGAAGTTTTTTTTTTTTATAAACACTCAAAAACTGCTTAAATCATAAAATTTTGGGGTCATTTTGATCCTATAGTATTATTAACCTCAATAACCATAATTTCCACTCATTTCCAGTCTATTCTGAACACATCACACCTCACAATATTATTTTTAGTCCTAAAATTTGCACCGAGGTCGCTGGGTGACTACGTTAAGCAACCCAAGTGGGCGGCACAAACACCTGGCCCATCTAGGAGTGGCACTGCAGTGTCAGACAGGATGGCACTTAAAAAAATAGTCCCCAAACAGCACATGATGCAAAGATAAATAAAAAAAGAGGTGCAAGATGGAATTGTCCCTGGGCCCTCCCACCCACCCTTATGTTGTATAAACAGGACATGCACACTTTAACGAACCCATCATTTCAGCAACAGGGTCTGCCACACGACTGTGGCTGAAATGACTGGTTGGTTTGGGCCCCCACCAAAAAAGAAGCAATCAATCTCTCCTTGCACAAACTGGCTCTACAGAGGCAAGATGTCCACCACATCCTCATCCCCTGATACCTCACCCCTTTCACTGTGTACATCCTCCTCCTCACAGAGTATTAATTTGTCCCCACTTGAATCCACCATCACAGGTCCCTGTGTACTTTCTGGAGGCAATTGCTGGTAAATGTCTCCACGGAGGAATTTATTATAATTAATTTTGATGACCATCATCTTCTCCACATTTTCTGGAAGTAACATCCTACGCCGATCGCTGACAAGGTTACCGGCTGCACTAAATACTCTTTCGTAGTACACACTGGAGGGGGGGGGGGGGGGGCAACTTCTGTAAAATAAAGCCAGTTTGTGCAAGGGCCTCCAAATTGCCTCTTTTTCCTGCCAGTATACGTACGGACTGTCTGACATGCCTACAGTGATGCTGTCACTCATATAATCCTCCACCATTCTTTCAATGGTGACAGAATCATATGCAGTGACAGTAGAAGACAAGCCAGTAATCATTGGCAGGTCCTTCAGTCCGGACCAGATGTCAGCACTTGCTCCTGACTGCCCTGCATCACCGCCAGCGGGTGGTTTTGGAAATGTTATCCTTTTCCTGGCAGCTCCAGTGGCGGTAGAAAATGAAGGAGGAGCTGTTGGCGGGTCACGTTCCGCTTGACTTGACAATTGTCTCACCAGCAGGTCTTTGAACCTCTGCACACTTGTGTCTGCCGGAAAGAGAGATACAACGTAGGCTTTAAGCCTAGGATCGAGCACGGTGGCCAAAATGTAGTGCTCTGATTTCAACAGATTGACCACTACTGAATCCTGGTCAAGCGAATGAAGGGCTTAATCCACAAGTCCCACATGCCTAGCGGAATCGCTCCGTTTTAGCTCCTCCTTCAATCTCTCCAGCTGCTTCTGCAAGAGCCTGATGAGGGGAATGACCTCACTTAGGCTGGCAGTGTCTGAACTGACTTCACGTGTGGCAAGTTCAAAGGGTTGGAGAACCTTGCACAACATGGAAATCATTCTCCACTGCGCTTGAGTCAGGTGCATTCCCCCTCCTTTGCCTATATCGTAGGCAGATGTATAGGCTTGAATGGCCTTTTGCTGCTCCTCCATCCTCTGAAGCATATAGAGGGTTGAATTCCACCTCGTTACCACCTCTTGCTTCAGCTGATGATAGGGCATGTTCATGAGTGTTTGCTGGCGCTCCAGTCTTCGGCACACAGTGGCTGAATGCCGAAAGTGGCCCGCAATTTTTCTGGTCACCGACAGCATCTTCTGCATGCCCCTGTCATTTTTGAGAAAATTATGCACCACCAAATTAATTGTATGTGCAAAACATGGGACGTGCTGGAATTTGCCCAGATGTAAAGCACACACAATATTGGTGGCATTGTCCGATATCACAAATCCCCAGGAGAGTCCAATTGGGGTAAGCCAATCTGTGATAATGTTCCTCAGTTTCCGTAAGAGGTTGTCAGCTGTGTGCCTCTTATGGAAAGCGGTGATACAAAGCGTAGCCTGCCTAGGAACGAGTTGGCGTTTGCGAGATGCTGCTACTGGTGCCGCCGCTGTTGTTGCTGCGGGAGGCAATACGTCTACCCAGTGGGCTTTCACAGTCATATAGTCCTTAGTCTGCCCTGCTCCACTTGTCCACATGTCCGTGGTTAAGAGGACAGTGGGTACAACTGCATTTTTTAGGACACTGAGTACACTTTTTCTGATGTCTGTGTATATTCTCGGTATCGCCTGTCTAGAGAAGTGGAACCTAGATGGGATTTGGTACCGGGGACACACTACCTCAATCAATTCTCTAAGTCTCTGTGAACTAACGATGGATACCGGATGCACGTCAAACACCAAAATAGTTGGCAAGGCCTGAGTTATCCGCTTTGCAACAGGATGACTGCTGTCATATTTCATCTTCCTCGCAAAGGACTGTTGGACAGTCAATTGCTTACTGGAAGTAGTACAAGTGGTCTTCCGACTTCCCCTCTGGGGTGACGATCGACTCCCAGCAGCAACAACAGCAGCGCCAGCAGCAACAGCAGCAGTAGGCGTTACACTCAAGGATCCATCGGAGGAATCCCAGTTAGGAGAGGACTCATCAGACTTGCCAGTGACATAGCCTGCAGGACTATTGGCGTTCCTGTCTTAGGAGAAAATTGACATTGAGGGAGTTGGTGGTGTGGTTTGCAGGAGCTTGGGTACAAGAGGAAGAAGGGATTTAGTTGTCAGTGAACTGCTTCCGCTGTCTCCCAAAGTTTTTGAACTTGTCAATGACTTCTGATGAATGCGCTCCAGGTGACGTATAAGGGAGAATGTTCCTAGGTGGTTAACGTCCTTACCCCTACTTATTACAGCTTGACAAAGGCAACACACAGCTTGACACCTGTTGTCCGCATTTCATGTTGATATAATTCCACACCGAAGAGGTGATTTTTTTTGTATTTTGACCAGGCATGTCAATGGCCATATTCATCCCACGGACAACAGGTGTCTCCCCGGGTGCCTGACTTAAACAAACCACCTCACCATCAGAATCCTCCTCGTCTATTTCCTCCTCAGCGCCAGCAACACCCATATCCTCATCCTGGTGTACTTCAACAGTGACATCTTCAATTTGAATATCAGGAACTGGACTGTGGGTGCTCCTTCCAGCACCTGCAGGGAGCGTGCAAATGGTGGAAGGAGCCACCTCTTCTCATCCAGTGTTGGGAAGGTCAGGCATCACAACCGACACAATTGGACTCTCCTTGGGGATTTGTGATTTAGAAGAACGCACAGTTCTTTGCTGTGCTTTTGCCAGCTTAACTCTTTTCATTTTTCTAGCGGGAGGATGAGTGCTTCCATCGTCATGTGAAGCTGAACCACTAGTCATGAGGAACATAGGAGAGGGCCTTAGCCGTTCCTTGCCACTCCGTGTCGTAAATGGCATATTGGCAAGTTTACGCTTCTCCTCAGACGATTTTAATTTAGATTTTTGGGTCATTTTACTGAACTTTTGCTTTTTGGATTTTACATGCTCTCTACTATGACATTGGGCATCGGCCTTGGCAGACGACATTGATGGCATTGAATCGTCTCTGCCATGACTAGTGGCAGCAGCTTCAGCACTAGGTGGAAGTGGATCTTGATCTTTCCCTATTTTACCCTCCAAATTTTTGTTCTCCATTTTTTAATGTGTGGAATTATATGCCAGTAATATATCTGGAATTAGACAGCAGTAATGTCTGGAATTAGATACCACTAGATAGATACCAGATACCACTGTGACTGGAATGATGATGACCTATGCACAGTGAGAGAACACTTCCACAGCACCCTACAGCAGCAAGATGCAGCACAAGACACTGGACTAGTATATTAGTAATGTACTGTAGTATTACTGAGCACCACAATGCAGCACAAGACAATGAGCAGTGATACTGAGCACTGATGATGATACTACTGAGAAGAACTGACACTGAGCAGCAAGATGCAGCACAAGACACCTGACTAGTATATTAGTAATGTACTGTAGTATTACTGAGCACCACAATGCAGCACAAGACAATGAGCAGTGATATTGAGCACTGATGATGATACTACTGAGAACTGACACTGAGCAGCAAGATGCAGCACAAGACACTGGACTAGTATATTAGTAATGTACTGTAGTATTACTGAGCACCACAATGCAGCACAAGACAATGAGCAGTGATACTGAGCACTGATGATGATACTACTGATAAGAACTGACACTGAGCAGCAAGATGCAGCACAAGACACTGGACTAGTATACTAGTAATGTACTGTAGTATTACTGAGCACCACATTGCAGCACAAGACAGTGAGCAGTGATACTGAGCACTGATGATAATACTACTGAGAACTGACACTGAGCAGCAAGATGCAGCACAAGAGACTGGACTAATATTTTAGTAATGTACTGTAGTATTACTGAGCACCACAATGCAGCACAAGACAATGAGCAGTGATACTGAGCACTGATGATGATACTACTGAGAAGAACTGACACTGAGCAGCAAGATGCAGCACAAGACACTGGACTATTATAGATGCAGCACAAGACACTGGACTAGTATATTAGTAATGTACTGTAGTATTACTGAGCACCACAATGCAGCACAAGACAATGAGCAGTGATACTGAGCACTGATGATGATACTAATGAGAACTGACACTGAGCAGCAAGATGTAGCACAAGAGAGACACTGTACTTGTATTACTGAGCAGCAATAAGCATTGATACTGAGCACTGATACTGAGCAGTGATATTGAGATTTGCCACTGTGAGAAGTAGCCACGTCCTCTCTGCTCTCTCTACAATGCACAAGTGAAAATGGCGGCGACGCTCGGCTCTTTATATGGAATCCGAATCTTGCGAGAATCCGACAGTGGGATGATGACGTTTTGCCTCGTTCGGGTTTTCCAAGTCAGGCGGGAAGAACCGAGCCTGCCTCGGACCCGTGTAATACACGTGGAGTTCGGGGTGGTTCGGTTCTCGGAGAACCGAATCCGCTCATCTCTACTTGCGTTACATGGTGTGTTGAGGTTAGATGTATGGGGATACATCTGCACATTCATAATGTCAACACTGACGGAATGTTGACATGACAGAATGGCACCTCCTGTGAATGTCAACATTTTGAATGACACTGCACTTTTGCCAGTGATAGTATTTGCTCCCAGTGTACAGTAGTGTCCTGGTTTCTGTGCGGTAAATTTATTTTTCTTGTCTCCTGATACAGTTGCTATGTTTCCTGGTTCTGTTCCTGGTTACAACTACCATACCTGGTTTTGATTCCTGGCAGGGCCTACCATAATTCTTGTCAGGCTTCTGGCTGGCCATTCTTGCACCCATTTTTCTGTTTCCACTTTGGGTTCCAGGTGCTCAGAATCCATTCCTGGTTGAGTTGGAGGTGTTCTATATTGCTGCGTCTCCAGAGCTCTTTCCCTTCATGTTTATTTACCCTGTTGGTTGACAATTGGTGGTATCAGAGGCTGAGTAAGACCGTTGCCATAGGCAAGATCCTGGTTTGGAGCCTTCACCCAATCTGTTCATACAATGAATACCTTTTCTAAATCTGAAAACTGGGTTTTTACCACATTTTCCCAATAGTGCATCCCACCCAGAGAGAGAGAGAGAGAGAGAGAGAGAGAGAGAGAGAGAGAGAGAGAGAAAATGTGACAGAGTATGTGTATATTGGAAAATAGTAATGTGTGAAGCAACCCTTTATTCTTTAATTTTCTGATTATACTTAATAAATATATTACAAAAACTAAATGAAGTAGTAACTTGTGTGTGTGCCTCATTTGTACATGGAGTTTAACTGTATTGCCATGCAAATAAGGTGGAAAGGGGAGCAACAATGTGGCAAACAGAGCAGATGGGGAAAGTTCAATAAAGTGGGAAAAGGGAGTAGAGATGGGGGTAAAACAGAGAAGACAGCTAAAGGGGCACAGAAACAGAGGCAAAACTGAGCAGATAGGAAATGGGTAGCAGAGACAGAGATCAAAACAGAGCAGATGGGAAAACAGCAGCAGTTATGGGGTGAAAAAGAGCAGAAAGGGGGCAGGAACTGAGGGATAAACCTGGCAGATCGGAAAAAGGCAACAGCTACAAGGGCAAACAGAGCAAATGGAGAAAAGGCAGAAGCAATGGGCGACAAACAGAGCAGACAATACAGAGGAGCAGGGGCAAGAGATTTTTGATTGAAAAAGCAGTCTTTATTTGCATAAAGATAGCAAAAAACATACATAGACATTACATACATGAGTACTGTATTGCAGCACAGCTAAAACACAATACAAATGCATACGGTATAGTACATGTCAAAAACTACAGCATAAGGTAAACATACACTATAAATCATGTCATGTACTATGCATATAAACTTTACACAATACAACAGTTAATAAGGCTATGGGTGTGGAGGGTAAGGGGTTGAGGGAGGGGTAATCACAAGCCAGAAACTTTATTGAAAGACAGACACATAAGGGAAGGGTGAATAAATAGAAAGACATCAATAAAACAACAGACTTTGTGAATGGGGGAAAGGGTCCCAAGTCTCATTAAACAGTACAAACAAGGGAAGAGGGGCAGAATAAGTAGAGTTTAGTCCTCTTCTTCCTCAGGACTGTCCATGATGGAATAGTCTCTAAGCAGGCTGTGAATCAGCCTGCAACAGTCTTGGATGGACATCCTCTCCCTCCTCAGTGTAAGACAATTCCTGCCAAGCCACAAAGTGTCCTTAACACAGTTCATAAGGCACCAGGCCTCCTGGATTGCCAATTCTGATGAAGCCGCTGAGCCCGGAGGGAGGCGGGGAAACGCGTCAACTACTCATTTAAATTGCTATATATACCACTATCCGGAGGTTTCGACAACCAACACGTACACTCCAGCAGGTTGTAGTTGGAATTCTTCACCTTTTCTTATGATCCCCCAGAGATGACTGCACGATAAAGGTTGAAAGCACCAGCAGCCGGGGAGGACATTCTGGGTGAAATAATCCATACACAGGAGTGGTGAGACCGCACTGCATAAATGTCTGGCCAGACACGCTTTTAGAGGGAGCATTGGCTCAAATTATTAACAGGCTGTGGCTATATAAAGCGCATATACCCGCATTCTATGTGAGGAATAACTTTATTTCATCATTTTTTCATCAAAGTGACTGTTATATAGCCCCACAGAAAAGAACATTGTGTGTATCATTCAGCCTCAGTAAATATTGGATAAGTTACATTTTAACCATTACAATAGGTGTTAAGAAATTCTAAGTGGATATAGAGTAACTTGTTACAATATATGTTACATCCAGTTCATATGTGAAATAATCATTGTAAAGGTATATTGACCGGCCGGTGGTATAAATTGCATATTTTATATATATATATATATATATGTTTTTTAATAAAAAAGACCCTAATAAATTCTAATCCATATGCGCTGTAACATTAGTTTTTTTTTTTTTGTCTCCTGGATTGCCCCCTAAGTGTGGGTGAATAGTCCATAAAGTACCGAATGGTACATAGAACAGTTCCTTGGCACATAGTATTTAAGTTCATGTTCCAGTGCATCTAACAACAACTGTGTGTAGGTACAGTCCCAAAACAGGTGCATAGGTGTTTTGCTCATGTATAATGCACCAGGGGCAATGTATGTACTGGCACAGGTTCCGGGAGTGCATTAATGAACTTAGAGGCAGACTCCCTTGAATGGCCATCCATGACAGGTATCTGTGTCTATTTGTGAGCCTCTTGAAGGCCACATTCTCCCAGAGCAGTTTGGAAGTTGCTGAATGGAGCCCTGGAATAGATTTCATCAGGGGCTGGTTGGCAACTTTTAGCCTGGGGGACAAGTCCAGGGCACTGGCCCATAAGTAGTGGCGCCATCTTAAATGGAGTTTTCTTTGTTTAAAAAATATATATTAATTTAAAAAAAATTAGGCCTGGTGTAAATTATCCCAAAGATACTTTACTATAAATTTGTCAGTGCGGCCGCAGCTTCAGCAGAGCTGTGTAGTGCAGGGGTGGCCAACCAGTCAGTGGCAAAAAGCCAGAAAAGATCTGTAGTCAAGGGTAAGAGCCATATCATGTGCGCGCCAAAGGCGCGCGAGCAAAAATGGGGGCGTGGCATAGTTGTCATAAAAAAATGGGTGCCTCCATATTGCCAAATACATACATGTCCCCACAGTGCCAGATACATATATGTCCCCACAATGCCAGATACATATATTCCTCCACAGTGCCAGATACATATATTCCTCCACAGTGCCATATATATATATATATATATATATATGCCCCCACAGTGCCAGATACATATGTCCCCATAGTGCCAGATATGCCCCCACTGTCAGATACACATCTCCATAGTGCCAGATATGTCCCCACTGCCAGATACACATCTCCCCAGTGCCAGATATGCCCCAGTGTAAGATACACATGTCCCCTCCAGTGCCAGATATGCCCCCAATGCAAGATACACATGTCCCCCCAGTGCCAGATATGCCCACAGTGCCAGATATGCCCACAGTGCCAGATACACATGTCCCCCAGTGCCAGATATGCCGCCAGTGACAAATATGTCCCCAGTGCCAGATATGCCCCCACTGCTAGCTACACGTCTCCCCAGTGCCAGATATGCCCCCACTAACTACCAGAAACACATCCCCCAGTGCCAGATACACATGTCCCCCCAGTGCCAGATATGCCCCCAGTGCCAAATATGCCCCCACTGTCAGCTACACATCTCCCCAGTGCCAGATATGCCCCCACTGCCAGCTACATATCTCCGTAGGGGTGGTCTTCAGTATGCCGGCTGTCGGGATCCCGGCGCACAGTATACCGGCGCCGGGATCCCGACAGCCGGCATACCGACACTTATTCTCCCTCATGGGGGTCCACGACCCCTCTGGAGGGAGAATAAAATAGCGATGCGCGCCACCGTGCCCGCAAGGGGCTCATTTGCGCTCGCCACACTTTCGGTATGCCGGCGGTCGGACTCCCGGCGCCGGTATGCTGGTCGCCGGGAGCCCGACCGCCGGCATACCATACTACACCCCTCCCCAGTGCCAGATATGCCCCAGTGCTAGATGCACGTCCCCCCAGTGCCAGATATGCCCCCAGTGCCAGAAACACATGTCCCACCAGTGCCAGATATGCCCCCAGTGCCAGATACACGTTCCCCCAGTGCCAGATATGCCCCCAGTGGCAGAAACACATATCCCCCAATGCCAGATATGTCCCCAGTGCCAGACATGCTCCCAGTGCCAGATACACGTCCCCCCAGTGCCAAATATGCCCCAGTGTAAGATACACATGTCCCCACACTGCGACCCCTCAAGTGCTGCTCACCGCCGCGCTGCTGCTCTGCTCAGTCTGCTGCTTGTGAGGGGAGGAGAGCGCAGTGTGCGCCTCTCCTGCCCCTCAGTCTCCACTCTCCGGCGGTGTTGATTCTCTCTAATTAGTTGCCGGTCCTTGAGGCAATCAGAGTTCGCGGACCGGCAGCTAAGACTCCTGATTGGCTGCCGGTACGCGGGCTCTGATTGGCTCACGGGCTGGCACTGGGCACTGCAGACTAGGGCAGTGGGAGGTGAAGCAGGTGCTTATGAGCCGCATGCGGTGACAGGAAGAGCTGCATGCGGCTCGAGAGCCACGGGTTGGCCAACGCTGGTGTAGTGGAAGGTGGTGGACGGCCCGTGACCCTTGGCAGTAGAGTGGCCCGGGGGGCACATGGCACCCTGCCCCCTGGGTCAGCCCGCCTCTGGGTTCCATAACGTCATTTGCTCTGCTTAGCTTATGGATAGTCTTAGGTTTCCACAAGTCAGGTTTATCTCTCTCAGTTTGTGCTCACTCACAAACTTGGATACATTCAGGTAGAACCAAGGAGTGTTCCAGTTGTAAGGGATGGAGCTGTCCCATTTGTCCAGGCGAGGACCCTCCAAAGGGGTAGGAGGAAGAAACTGCAGAGTCTTTAAAGTTCTCGCACAAAGTCCTGCGGATACAGTTACACATAAAGAAGGATCGCAGCATGGTGGGGATGTCTGGTATTCCCTTTCTACCTTTGAGGGACTCCTTGTACATAACTGACCACAGGAGATACCATAAGAAAAGGGATTAATGATCTCAGCATCTCCAAAATAGTGGATACTGGGGTACTGGGGTGTGCTATGAGTTGCCGGTGGCCGTGTTCTCGACAGCCAGCTTACCGGCGCCGGGATCCCGACCGCCAGCTTGCCAACAGCGGGTTGAGTGCAAATGAGCCCCTTGCGGACTCGCTGCACTCACCACGCTGCGGGCACAGTGGCACGCTAAGCGTGCCATGCTATCTATTCTCCCTTCAGGGGGGTCGTGGATCCCCAAGAGGGAGAAAAGGTGTCGGTATGCTGGTTGTCAGGATTCCAGCGCCGGTATTCTATGCGCCGGGATCCCAACAACTGGTATACTGAATACCACCCGGGGTACTGTGCCATGTCTCAGAGGGCTTCCAGCTCATGGTGAGCACAGAAATCATGAGGATTACTCTATAGATGACAAGAAATGACCTGCACACAACAGTGCAGACTACTATGATCTGGATCCTGAAGTACTGTAGGAAAAAAAAAGAGAGTCGATAAGAAGTATCGTTGAAAGAAGAGTGCACTACTGTGCAGACTGCAGTCTACCTGTTCTCCAGGGAAGTTTCATGCCCTATCCCAGGATGGCTGCAGAGATCTCTACTGAGATTGCGTAATGCCATCTAGAACTTTAGTGTGTAGTGTGACATGATGGGAGACTGAAGCCTCCTACTTAGCTCCTGTGAGACACCTAATTAATACCTGCTATAAATCTGTTCCAGCATCCCTGAACTGCTACCGATTTGCAGCATACACTTACTGGCTGGTGAGCTGTATGAAACCCAGGGCTGTTTCTAGAACCTTTGGCTCCCAGTGCGACGCAGTGGCGTAACTACTGCCCCCGCAGTCCTCGCGGTGGCTTGGGGGCGAGGGGCTGCGGGGGCGCCACTGATTACAGCAGACTGACATGCGGACGAACGTCCGCATGTCAGTCTGCTTTATTGGAGGGACACGGCGGGCGCAGCGTGTGCCTCTCCTGTGTCCCTCCTGAGTCCTGCATCATCTCCGGCGGCCCGCGGGTCTAATAGGGGGAAGTGCCGTCCGTGAGCCAATTAGAGCTCACGGACGGCACTTCCCCCTATCAGACCCGCGGCCGCCGGAGATGATGCAGGACTCAGGAGGGACACAGGAGAGGCACACGCTGCGCCCGCCGTGTCCCTCCAAGTTCTCCAACAAGCGGCGGCTGCACTGCGGCATATCTGTCACGGGGGGGGGGGAGAGAGGAGAGGGTGTCTGGCACCGGGGAATATATGGCCATTGGGGGGGGGATGTCAGGCACTAGGGGGGATATCCGGCACTGGGGCATATATGACACTGTGGGGGGGGGGGGGCGGGGGATATCTGGCACTAGGGCATATCTGGCACTGGGGGGGATGTCTGGCACTGGGGGAATATCTGGCACTGGGGGCATATGTGGCACTGGGGGGGAATATATGGCACTGGCGGCATATCTGGCATGGGGGGAATATCTGGCACTGGGGGCATATGTGGCACTGGGGGGTAATATCTGGCACTGGGGGCATATCTGGCACTGGGGGGGTATATGTGTACCTGGCACATGGGGGGGGGGGGGGCTATATTTGGCACCGGGGGCATGTGAGTACCTGGCACCGTGGGGAAATATCTGGCACTGGGGACATATGTGGCACTGGGAGCACAGCCCTAGCAACAAGGACTACCTCCTAGCAACGAGCATGACACCCAGTGCATGAAACACCTGACAACGAGCATGACACCCAGTGCATGAAACACCTGGCAACGAGCATGACACCCAGTGCATGAAACCCCTGACAACGAGAAGGTAATTGAAAAGTAATTAGAAGCCTTACTGTAGGACTTAATGTGTAATGGGCATTACGGTGTGTGGCATAATGTATCACGGACATTGTGGTGTGTGTCATAATGTGTCACAGGCATTACGGTGTATGGTATACTATATCGCGGGCATTGTGATATGTGGTATAATGTCTCAGGGTCATTGCAGTGTGTGGCATAATGTATCACGGACATTGCGGTGTGTGTCATAATGTGTCAGGCATTACGGTGTGTGGTATACTATATCACGGGCATTGTGGTATGTGGTATAATGTCTCAGGGTCATTGCAGTGTGGCATAATACATAACGGGCATTGCGGTGTGTGGCATAGGGTATAACGGGCAGGGCATTGCGGTATGTGTCACAGGCATTACGGTGTATGGTATACTATATCACGGGCATTGTGGTATAATGTCTCAAGGTCATTGCGGTGTGTGTCATAATGTGTCACAGGCATTGTATGTGCTATAATGTATCAGGGGCATTGCAGTGTGTAGCATAATGTATAACGGGCATTGCGATTCCTGTCATAATGTGTCGGGGGCATTACGGTGTGTGGCATAATGTGTCGGGGGCATTACAGTGTGTGCATATTGTGTCATGTGCATTGTTGTGTGCGGCATAATGTCTAAGGGCCATTGCAGTATGTGGCATAATGTATACTGGGCATTACTATAAGGAGGAAAAATGACAAATAATGTAAGGGGCATGAATCAGGATTATTTTTCTTTCCTGTGGTGGCTAACGTCTGGGCGTGCAGGTTGCAAAACTGGGGTATAAGGTAGTCTTTTCCTGCAATACCACGCCCCTTTACGAGAAACCACGCCCATTCCAACAAAACCACGCCCCTTTTTTTGCAGCGCGCGCCTTCGGCGCGCGCATATTTGTCCCTTTCTTGCTCCCAGTTATGCGGCGGGGGGGGGGGGGGGCGCCAAAAATTTTTTGGCTTGGGGGAGAAAAATTTCTAGTTACGCCACTGAGTGCGAGCATTCATAAAATGCGCCCTCCCCATAGACTTAAAAAAAAAATCCCCCCATAGACATATAAAAAAACCTATTTTGCACACACACACACACACAGCTAGGGGGCGTGGCCTCAATAAAATGGGCATGGCCTTACAGGAAAAGACTACCTTACACCCCAGTTTGCATGTGCTTAGTAATTTAACTAAGAACTTAGTAGATTTACACAAGCTCGAGCAAAGCTTTTTCAATGCTCGAGTGATCGTAGTGTGATTGACAGGAAGTGGGTGTTTCTGGGCGGCAACTCAGCATTTTCACTGCGTTTGCTAAAAAACGCATGCGTGACAAGGAAAAACGCGGGAGTGGCTGGAGAAACGGGGGAGTGGCTGGCCGAACGCAGGGCGTGTTTGTGACGTCAAACCAGGAACGAAACTGAATGAACTGATCGCAATCTGTGAGTAGGTCCGGAGCTACACAGAAACTGCAAAGAATTATGTAGCAGCAAATCTGCTAATCTTTCGTTCGCTATTCTGCTAAGCTAAGATACACTCCCAGAGGGCGGCGGCCTAGCGTGTGCAATGCTGCTAAAAGCAGCTAACGAGCGAACAACTCGGAATGAGGGCCTATATTTAAAAATCTTTAATAATCTGCATAATATTTCTCTTGCGAGACCATTGAATTAAGGTAAACACAACCAATAGGATGATGATCAGACTGCATAGGTGACAGCCAGCATTGCCAATGCAATTAGGCATGTTGGCTGAATCTATGGTGTTGATAGGTATCAAAGGTCTGCGATGGAAGTGAGTCCACATAGCAGATAACTTAACCAGGCTTATTGGTTTATTAACAAGGATATAACAGGATGCACTCATACCTGTATATTTTATTAGTGATGTGCACCGGACATTTTTCGGGTTTTGTGTTTTGGTTTTGGATTCGGTTACGCGGCCGTGTTTTGGATTCTGACGCGTTTTGGCAAAACCTCCCTGAAATTTTTTTGTCGGATTCGGGTGTTTTTTTTACAAAAACCCCTCAAAAACAGCTTAAATCATAGAATTTGGGGGTCATTTTGATCCCATAGTATTATTAACCTCAATAACCATAATTTCCACTCATTTCCAGTCTATTCTGAACACCTCACACCTCACAATATAATTTTTAGTCCTAGAATTTGCACCGAGGTCGCTGGATGGCTAAGTGACCCAAGTGGCTGACACAAACACCTGGCCCATCTAGGAGTGGCACTGCAGTGTCAGACAGGATTGCAGATTTAAAAAATAGTCCCCAAACAGCACATGATGCAAAGAAAAAAAGAGGTGCAATGAGGTAGCTGTGTGACTAAGCTAAGCGACCCAAGTGGCCGACACAAACACCTGGCCCATCTAGGAGTGGCACTGCAGTGTCAGACAGGATGGCAGATTTAAAAAATAGTCCCCAAACAGCACATGATGCAAAGAAAAAAAGAGGTGCAATGAGGTAGCTGTGTGGCTAAGCTAAGCGACCCAATTGGCCGACACAAACACCTGGCCCATCTAGGAGTGGCACTGCACTGTCAGACAGGATGGCAGATTTAAAAAATAGTCCCCAAACAGCACATGATGCAAAGAAAAAAAGAGGTGCTATGAGGCAGCTGTGTGACTAAGCTAAGCGACCCAAGTGACCGACACAAACACCTGGCCCATCTAGGAGTGGCACTGCAGTTTTCTAGCGAGAGGATGAGTGCTTCCATCCTCATGCGAATCTGAACCACTAGCCATGAACATAGGCCAGGGCCTCAGCCGTTCCTTGCCACTCCGTGTCGTAAATGGCATATTGGCAAGTTTACGCTTCTCATCAGATGCTTTTAATTTTGATTTTTGGGTCATTTTACTGAACTTTTGTAGTATACTTGACGACACAGAGGTAGGTAGAGCAGCGGACTACTGTACCGTACTGCTATATATATACTGGTGGTCACAGCAACATTCTGCACTGTCCCCTCCTACTATATACTGCGCACAACTAAAATGCAGCACAGGTATGGATGCATAGCATACTTGACGACACAGAGGTAGGTAGAGCAGTGGACTACTGTACCGTACTGCTATATATATACTGGTGGTCACAGCAACATTCTGCACTGTCCCCTCCTACTATATACTGCAAACAACTAAAATGCAGCACAGGTGTGGATGCATAGTATACTTGACGACACAGAGGTAGAGCAGTGGACTACTGTACCATACTGCTATATATATATACTGGTGGTCACAGCAACATTCTGCACTGTCCCCTCCTACTATATACTGCGCACAACTAAAATGCAGCACAGGTATGGATGCATAGTATACTTGACGACACAGAGGTAGGTAGAGCAGTGGACTACTGTACCGTACTGCTATATATATACTGGTGGTCACAGCAACATTCTGCACTGTCCCCTCCTACTATATACTGCGCACAACTAAAATGCAGCACAGGTGTGGATGCATAGTATACTTGACGACACAGAGGTAGAGCAGTGGACTACTGTACCATACTGCTATATATATACTGGTGGTCACAGCAACATTCTGCACTGTCCCCTCCTACTATATACTGCGCACAACTAAAATGCAGCACAGGTATGGATGCATAGTATACTTGACGACACAGAGGTAGGTAAAGCAGTGGACTACTGTACCGTACTGCTATATATATACTGGTGGTCACAACAACATTCTGCACTGTCCTCCTACTATATACTACAATGCGGCACAGATATGGAGCATTTTTCAGGCAGAGAACGTAGATATTTTCAGCACACTGAGCACAGATATTTGCAAGCACACTGAGCACAGATATTTGCAGCACACTGAGCAGATATTTGCAGCACACTGAACACAGAAACTGAGAGAACGCTGCACGTCCTCTCACTATCATCTCCAATGCACGAGTGAAAATGACGGCGAAGCGCGGCTCCTTATATAGAATACGAATCTCGCGAGAATCCGACAGCGGGATGATGACATTCGGGCGCGCTCGGGTTAACCGAGCAAGGCAGGAGGATTCGAGGCTGCCTCGGAACCATGTAAAATGGGTGAATTTCGGGGGGGGGTTCGGATCCCGAGGAACCGAACCCGCTCATCACTAATATTTATATAGCAATTCAATTACAATGGCCCTCTAACAGTAAGCGGTGGTGACACAGCAGGGTTTTGTAGTGCTTCAACTGTGTAGTACCATCTCTGGTGCAGCAGGCCGCACGGGGGCACATACTCTTCCAATTGGAGGTCCGGGCAGTGCCCAGAATGTAAGGGTCTCCTGGTCAGGCCTACAATCTAGTGAGCAGTCTCCATTGGTGTATCTATAATGGGTGCAGGGTGTGTGGTGCACACGGTCCAGTGGGACCCACACCAAACACCCTTCAAGTATATAACTATACTTACCCTTCGAGAGTCCATGGCAGCCAGGGTTGCAGAAAGAAATCCCTGGGAAAATAGTGCAGCGGACATTTTCCTTGTGGTTTGCACATGTGCAATAGAGACGTCCACGGGAATAAGGCATAGGTGACATGTTCCCGTAGTCCTACTCATGTGCAGTAGAGACTGGCACAAAGCAAGAGTCTACAGCACTGCAGCTGCTGTGAATGAGGAGAGGGCCCACCACCTCATTTGTACTCCAGTGGGAAAAGGACCCGTGTCCACTACCTGATGAACAAGCCTGTCTTACATTTATATGTCTATTTCAAACTGGTAGTCCAAATACTAAATGAAGCCATATGTCTAGTTGTGCTACACTGTAAATGCTTAGAGACCCCTCCTCTCCGCCTAGAGGATAAAGGGGGTTATTCTGACCCGTTCGCTCACTGCTTTTTATCGCAGCCGAGTGACCAGGTACCCACTGCGCATGCGCCGGCGCACGCCAGACGGCCAAAAGCCGAAGCTGGGCTGCGATCGCCTCTGCCTGATTGACAGGCAGAGGCAGTCGCTGGGCGGGAGGGGGCGGAACGGGTGCGTTTGGCCGCCATTTCGTGGGTGCGGTCCAGCCAACGCAGGCATTTGCCGGACCGTGCGGGGAGCGGCCCGCAGCGGCTGCATGACGTCATACACAGCCGCTGCGGGCCGGGGAGCTAAAGCTGCGCTGGTCGGGAGCTACTCTTGAAGTGCAAAGGCATCGCCGCTGTGCGATGCCTTTGCACTTCTGTGGGGGGGGGGGGGGGGGGCGGCACTGACATGCGGGGCGGACTAGCCCTGTGCTGGGTGTCCCCCCGCATGTCAGTGTGAATGATCGCAGCTGTGCTAAATTTAGCACAGCTACGATCATCTCGGAATGAGGGCCAAAATCTGGTATCCAGTGAGTATGGAAAAGATTACCACATATCTTAATAATAGATCCCATAGAATCCTACAGATTTGGGACCCGTGGGATCGCTTTGAAAAACCCATTAATATCCGTACCACTTATAAGGCGTCTATTAATTTATTGCGAATGTACCTTAACAACACTTTAAGCTAGTTTATCAACTAAGAATAATGACATGGACACAACTGCATTGGATTAAAAATAAGAATTTACTCACCGGTAATTCTATTTCTCGTAGTCCGTAGTGGATGCTGGGTACTCCGTAAGGACCATGGGGTATAGACGGGCTCCGCAGGAGACTGGGCACTCTTAAAAGAAAGATTAGGTACTATATCTGGTGTGCACTGGCTCCTCCCTCTATGCCCCTCCTCCAGACCTCAGTTAGGGAAACTGTGCCCGGAAGAGCTGACATTACTAGGAAAGGATTTGGAATCCAGGGTAAGACTCATATCAGCCACACCAATCACACCGTACAACTCGTGATAACTATACCCAGTTAACAGTATTAACAATAACTGAGCCTCTCTCAACAGATGGCTCATACAATAACCCTTTAGTTAAGCAATAACTATATACATGTATTGCAGAGAGTCCGCACTTGGGACGGGCTCCCAGCATCCACTACGGACTACGAGAAATAGAATTGCCGGTGAGTAAATTCTTATTTTCTCTGACGTCCTAGTGGATGCTGGGTACTCTGTAAGGACCATGGGGATTATACCAAAGCTCCCAAACGGGCGGGAGAGTGCGGATGACTATGCAGCACCGAATGAGCAAACTCAAGGTCCTCCTCAGCCAGGGTTTCAAACTTGTAGAATTTTGCAAAAGTGTTTGAACCCGACCAAGTAGCAGCTCAGCAAGTTGTAAAGCCGAGACCCCACGGGCAGCCGCCCAAGAAGAGCCCACCTTCCTCGTGGAATGGGCTTTTACTAATTTAGGATGCGGCAGTCCAGGCGCAGAATGTGCAAGCTGAATCGTGCTACAGATCCAGCGAGCAATAGTCTGCTTTGAAGCAGGAGCACCCAGCTTGTTGGGTGCATGCAGGATAAATAGCGGGTCAGTTTTTCTGACTCTAGCCGTCCTGGAAACAAAGTTTCAGGGCCCGGACTACGTCCAGCAACTTGGAATCCTCCAAGTCCCTAGTAGTCGCAGGCACCACAATAGGTTGGTTCAAATGAAACGATGATACCACCTTAGGGAGAAATTGGGGACGAGTCCTCCATTCTGCCCTTTCCATATGGAAGATCAGATATGGGCTTTTACATGACAAAGCCGCCAATTCTGACACACGCTTAGTCCAAGCTAAGGCCAAAAGCATGACCACTTTCCACGTGAGATATTTTAGCTCCACGGTCTTAAGTGGCTCAAACCAGTGGGATTTTAGGAATCCAACACACGTTAAGATCCCAAGGTGCCACTGGAGGCACAAAAGGGGCTGAATATGCAGCACCCCTGTAACAACGTCCGAACTTCAGCAGTGAAGCCAGTTCTTTTTAAGAGAAAAAGGGAAAGGGCCGAAATTTTGGCCTTTATGGATCCTAATTTTAGGCCCATAGTCACTCCTGACTGTAGGAAGTGCAGGAATCAACCCCCCTGGAATTTCTCTGTAGGGCCTTCCCGGCCACACACCAAGCAACCTATTTTCGCCATATACAGTGAAAAAGTCTTGCTGTCACGTCTTTCCTAGCCTTTATCAGCGTAGGAATAACTGCATCCGGAATGCCCTTTTCCGCTAGGATCCGGCGTTCAACCGCCATGCCGTCCAACGCAGCCGCGGTAAGTCTTGGATCAGACAGGGTCCCTGTTGCAACATGTCCTGACTGAGAGGCAGAGGCCATGGGTCCTCTGAGAGCATTTCTTGCAGTTCCGGGTACCGAGTCCTTCTTGGCCAATCCGGAGCAAAGAATATTGTTCACACTCCTCCGTTTATTACAATTCTCAGCCCTTGGGTCTGAGAGGAAGAGGAGGGAATATATAGACCGACTGGAACACCCACGGTGTTACTAGTGCGACCACAGCTATCGCCTGAGAGTCCCTTGACCCAGCGTAAAACCTTTTTTATCTTTTTATTGAGGTGGGACGCCATGTAGTCCACCTGAGGCAGTTTCCATCAATTTGCAAAACTGCGTGAAGACTTCCTGATGAAGTCACCACTTTCCCGGGTGGAGGTCGTGTCCACTCCCGGAATGAACACTGCTGACAGTGCGCTTACTTGATTCTCCGCCCAGCGAAGAATTCTGGTGGCTTCTACCCTCGCCACCCTGCTCCTTGTGCCGCCCTGGCGGTTTACATGAGCCCCTGCGGTCTGACTGGATCAGAACCGGTTGGTCGCGAAGCAGGAACTCCGCTTGACTTAGGGCGTTGTATATGGCCCTTAGTTCCAGGATATTGATGTGAAGGCAAGTCTGTTAGCTTGACCACAAACCTTGGAATTTTCTTCCCTGTGTAACTGCCCCCCACCCTCGGAGGCTTGCATCCGTGGTCACCAGGACCCAGTACTGAATGCCGAATCTGCGGCCCTCGAGAAGGTGAGCACTCCGCAGCCACCACAGGAGAGACACCCTGGCCCTGGGGGATAGGGTGATTAACCGATGCATCTGAAGATGTGATCCGGACCACTTGTCCAGTAAGTTCCATTGTCCTTGCATGGAACCAGCCGAAGGGGATGGCCTCGTATGATGCCATCATCCTTCCCAGGACTCGAGTGCAGTGATGCACTGACACCTGTTTTGGTTTTCAATGGATTCCTGACCAGTGTCATGACCTCCTGAGCTCTCTCTATTGGGAGATAAACCCTCTTCTGGTCTGTGTCTAGGATCATGCCTAGGCGAGGCAGATGAGCTGTAGGAACCAACTGCGACCTCGGAATATATAGAATCCAGTCGTGTTGCAGTTTCACTTCCAGAGAAGGTGATACGCTGTCCATCAACTGCTCTCTTGATCTCGCTTTTATGAGGAGATCATCCAAGTATGTGATAATAGTGACACCTTGCTTTGCAGGAGCACTATCATATCCGCCATTACCTTGGTGAAATTGGTAATGACAATCCCGTACCGCAATTCTGAGGTACGCCTGATGAGGTGGATAAATGGGGACACGAAGGTATGCATCCCTTATGTGCCGATTCATTTCAGGTTTGCAATGACCACTCTTAGCGATTCCATCTTGAACCTGAACCTTTTCAGGTATATGTTCAGGGATTTTAATACAATATGGGTCTAACTGAACCGTCTGGTTTCGGGATTATAACATGGTCGAATAATAACACCCTCTTGTTGAAGGAGGGGACCCTTGACCACCACCTGTTGAAGATACAATTTACAAATTGCAGTTAACACTGGCTCCCTCTCTTGGGGGGAAGCCCGCCGGGTCCTCGGTGAGGGGGCATCTTCTCACAGTCCAGCCTGTATCCCTGCGATACAATTTCTATTGCCCAGGGATCTAACAGGGAGTGAACCCACTTGTGGCTGAACTTACGAAGGCGTGTCCCCACCGGGCCTAGCTCCGCCTGTGGAGCCCCAGCGACATGCGGTGGATTTTTGTAGAGGCCGGGGAGGACTTCTGTTCCTGGGGACTAGCTGTGTTGTACAGCTTCTTTCCTCTGCCCCCGGCTCTGACAAGAAAGGACGCACCTCAGACTTTCTTGTTTATTTATTCGAAAAGCTGCATTTAATAATGTCGTGCTTTCCTAGGCTGTGCAGGAATATAAGGCAAAATATCAGAAATACCAGCTATAGCTGTGGAGACCAGGCCCGAGAACCTTTCTCCACACAATCCTCAGCCTTCCATATGCCTCTTAAGTCGGCATCATCTGTCCAATGTATATTCTACAGGACACGTCAAGCAGAAATCGACATAGCTTTTGTCTCTAGGACCCAGTATACTCATGTCCCTTTGGGCATGCTTTATAATTATATATCTATCACTTAAGACAGCATCTTAAAATATTTATATGCATACTAGGGTCTCAATCTCTGCTGATAAGGTACCTGTCCACGCTGCCACAGCGCTATAAACCCATGCCGACACAATCGCCGGTCTGGGTAGTATACTAGAATGTGCACACTATCTGCAGGATCCCTGAGAATAGCTAGTGCAAACAGGACACCCAAGGGGAAGATTCTCAACACATCCTGGCCCTAGTGGGGAAAGGATACAGCCTGAGAATTCTCTTGTGGAAAGCTGCCGTCTCTTGTCTGGAGATTCCCGCTCTTTTTCCTCATGAGAGGAGGGAAATTTACCTCAGCATTCTTCCCCTTTACATGTGTACTCTCGTGTCAGGGACTGATGAGTCATCAGTGATATGCAAATCATCTTTTATTCCAATAATCATATATTGAATATCTTTTAGCCCTCTTGGCTGTAACTTTGCATTATCGTAGTCGACAGTGGAGTTAAAATCCGTGTCGATACTTTGTTATTTTGGATAGTGAACATAGAGAGACTCTGAAGGACTCTGTGACATAGGGACAGACCAGGGTAGATTTCCTTTCTGTTCCCTAACATTTTGTGCAATAATTTTACCTCAGCACTTACACATATCCAAACAGGTGTCGGCGTTGTCGACGGAGACACCCTCCCCCACATATATCCGCTCTATCACCTCCTTAGAGGAGCCTTTTACCTCAGACATGTCGACACACGCGTACCGACACACCACCCACACAGGGGATGCTCTATTTGAAGACAGTTCCCCCACCAGGCCCTTTGGAGAGACAGAGAGAGAGTATGCCAGCACACACCACAGCGCTATATAATAAAGGGATGTACACTATACTGAGTGATTTTTCCCCTATAGATTTTTCCCCTATATACACAGTTTTGCGCCTAAATTTATGTGCCCCCCCTCTCTTTTTTACCCTTTGTGTACCAGGATACTGCAGGGGAGAGCCTGGGGAGCTTCCTTCCAGCTGAGCTGTGAAGAGAAAATGGCGCCGGTGTGCTGAGGAAGAAGGCCCGGCCCCCTCAGCGGCGGGCTTCTGTCCTTTTATGACTTTAATGGCGGGGGTTAATGCACATATACAGTTTATCAGACCGTATTATGTGCTTTTCGCCAAGTAAGGTAATCTAATTGCTGCCCAGGGCGCCCCCCCCCCCCCAGCGCCCTGCACCCATCAGTGACCGGAGTGTGTGGTGTGCTAAGGGAGCAATGGCGCACAGCTGCAGTGCTGTGCGCTACCTTAATGAAGACCGGAGTCTTCAGCCGCCGATTTTTCAACTTCTCTTCGTTCTTCTGGCTCTGCAAGGGGGACGGCGGCGCGGCTCCGGGACCGGACGACCGAGGACTGGGCCTGTGTTCGATCCCTCTGGAGCTAATGGTGTCCAGTAGCCTTAGAAGCCCAAGCTAGCTGCAAGCAGGTAGGTTCGCTTCTCTCCCCTCAGTCCCACGTAGCAGTGAGTCTGTTGCCAGCAGATCTCACTGAAAATAACATACCTAACAAATACTTTCTTTTCTAGGAAGCTCAGGAGAGCCCCTAGGGTGCATCCAGCTCTGGCCGGGCACAGATACTAACTGAGGTCTGGAGGAGGGGCATAGAGGGAGGAGCCAGTGCACACCAGATATAGTACCTAATCTTTCTTTTAAGAGTGCCCAGTCTCCTGCGGAGCCCGTCTATACCCCATGGTCCTTACGGAGTACCACTAGGACGTCAGAGAAAGGTCATTAATACCGATGTAGCCATGCTCATCTTTGCTGCCATAGCACGGCTTGCTGCATGGCGTACCAGGCTGCGACTATTCGCAGCCGGTGATCACTCCAATATTTCCTATAGAAATTAATGAAGTGATCGCTGGCTGCGAAGAGTTGCAGCCTGGCACGCAATGCAGCATGCTGTGATGCAACACGCCGTAATGCAATAAGATGAGCATGGCTGCATCTGTATTTATTAATTGGAATGACCCTATTCATAAAGGGATGGCAAGGAAGGTGCTACATTAACCAGCTCCAGTCAATTAGATCTTATAAAATGGCGGCGACTGAAGCTCCCCCGCTGGAAAATGGCGGTGACTTAAACGCCCCTTCTATAAGTAAGCATAACCAGAGTTGAGAGGGTCTGACCACCCTTTACTATGGCACAGTGCGGACGCTCCCGCAGAGCAGTGCCCATTGTCACCCGCGTAAGTGCCCCACAAAGACCACTTATGCCACACGTAACCGCTGACCAGTAGAGCCTTCCCGCCCACTGAATTTGAATTGATTCTGAAGAAATTAGCAAGCCGAATGGTATAAAGTTAAACAATGTTTTGGTCTTTTAAACAGAACAAGAGGAATATTAGTATTCAAATTCCCTTCATTTACCCTAACAAAGAAAACCGTCCCTATACTCCCTGATACGCTAAGCCTAGCTAACCACAAAAATAAACAAAACTTGATCTGCTGAGCAACCAACTGACCTAAACTTAACCCATCACAAAAATCTAAAACTCTTAAATGTTTTTGTGCATATGCAGCCCTCACCTAATCTAACTAGCCCCTCCTACTATATTCAATATTATTGTAGCAGAAATACTGTGTGTCAGGGGCATATATAATGCCACGAGTAGCAGATCTTGCCACGGGCAAGCAGGATTTTTGCCCGGGACACAGCTGTCCCAAGTTCGCCGTCGCCGCCATGGCAAGATACGCTACTGGTGCCGAAACTAGACGCTACCCTGGTGCCGGTGCCTTTGTGGGAGGGCCATAGATGCTAGAGGTCATAATTGACCTCTAGTGTCTGTGTGGTGCTATGGGAGAGACGTCATGACGTCTCTCCCATAGATCTGAGGAGTGGCGCAGGCAGCTGGAGACGCACAGCGGTGATGCTTTTGCACTTCAGGAGTAGCTCCCGGCCAGCGCAGCTTTTGCGTGCTGATTGGGCATTACTCGTCGCTTCCCATGTCGCAGCGGCTGCATGTAACATCACACAGCCACTGCGGCCCGCCCCCCTGCATGGTCCAGCCACGCCTGCGTTGGCCGGACCGCACCCACAAAATGGCGGCCAAACGCAGCCGAGCCGTCCCCTCCTGCCCAGCGAACGCCTCTGCCTGTCAAGCAGGCAGAGGCGATCAGGGACGTGAAGTCAGGGGAGGCAGGGGAGGCAGTGCCTCCTCTGTCATAATAATAAAAATAATACAAAGAAGATATTTATAACACAGATTCTGTGATAAATATCTTGTTTTATTATTTTCATTATTTTCCCCTCCAATGAAAATCCCTGCATGTTGGGCTGGGAGGCAGCGGGAGAGGTGCCACTCGCTGCCAATACTAAAGTTCGGGTAGCGGGGAGCGGGCAGGGGGCAGGGCGAAGCCATGAGCTGTAAAAGCCCATTGAAATTGTATGAGGAAGCGGCACCTATACTGGTGCCTCAATGACAGGGGCGTGCATTCAGCCCACCTGAATGCACGCCCCTGTCAGTCCTCCAGATGTGATTGGACCAGCAGATCCAGTGGCCAGCGGGCACATGCGGTGCAACGCAGCGGGCATCGTTGCGGCGGGACCCAGCGGAGAAAGGGTGGCTGGTGGCAGACCTGGATCCGAAAGGATCCAGACCCTGCCAGCCATTCTTCAGAGTTTGGCAGCGGAGAGAGGCTTCACGAAAGTCAAGATGGCCGCCACGAGCCAATCACGGCTCAGTCCGGCGGCGGGGAGGGAGCAGGTAAGAGCTCCCAAAGATAGAAGATGCCGGAAGTCCTGTGGTGGCCATGCAAAAGAGCTTAAAGGCTGCCCCCCGCAGGTGAAGGTGCAGCTAAATAAACTTTTACAACATTAGGTGTCTGACTTTTTATTTTAATATTTTCTTTACAAGCAGACTACGGGTGCCAGCGGGCCCTTAATGTTCGGGCATGCTGGCACTTGTGGTTCTCCAAGTGCCAGCATGCTGGGCCAGGCTTGCTTGGACCTGTAGGCCACATGTAAAGAAAAATATTAGTATGCCATGAACCCCGCACCCACCACCACCAGGGGTACGGGGCATAGCACTGAGCTTTCAGCCCAGTGTTGGTTGTTGCTCAGGAGGGGGGACCCCATTTACATTTTTGGGGTCCCCACATTGTGAGGAATGCCAACCCTGGGCTGACTGGTTTGGGGGGGTGTTTAATGCTATGGCAGGGGGACCCCACACTGAGTGTCTCCCCTGCTATGGCATTATCCCCCATGGCTGGTTCAACCTAGTTCTGGTTTTGGTTAAATAGGGGGCACCCTATGCTTTTTTTTTTTGTGGGGGGGGGGGGGGGTTTGCACGTCACTAAGTGCCTCCCCAGTCACTGCCCTCACCGCACGTCACTGGAGGTGATCGCTAGGCAATGACATGCGCACTTCTGACCTGATCACTGCGCTGCGATGAACGGCAGCGTGCGATCAGGTCAGAATGACCCCCTAAGTCTCAACTGGATTCATGTGCTGTTATAGCCCTTTGTACTTTAATTTACAAATAACCCATTAAAAAATTATACCCAGACAATGTTGGGGACATCAGCTAGAAATAGTTATCAAAGAAGATAGTTGGAACTTGAAGTGAGTTCTTTAGAGTCCAAGCAGTTGCGTCATACTTTATACCATCACAAAAACACATTGCAGGCTAGGAAACAATATAACCATACTTCATAACCCTGTGGGCTGCATTCAGCTGCTTCAGTAGCGTTGTGGTAATTGATATTGGCCCTCATTCCGAGTTGATCGCTCGCTAGCTGCTTTTAGCAGCATTGCAAACGCAAGGCCGCCGCCCACTGGGAGTGTATCTTAGCTCAGCAGAATTGCTAACGAAAGGTTAGCAGAACGGCTACTAAATAATTCCCTGCAGTTTCTGAGTAGCTCCAGACCTACTCCTAGACTGCGATCACCTCAGTCTGTTTAATTCCTGGTTTGAAGTCACAAACACGCCCTGCGTTCGGCCAGCCACTCCCCCGTTTCTCCAGCCACTCCTGTGTTTTTACCTGGCACGCCTGCGTTTTTTTGCACACGCCCTGAAAATGGACAGTTTCCGCCCAGAAACACCCACTTCCTGTCAATCACACTACGATCACTCGAGCGAGGAAAAAACGTAGCTCGAGCTTGTGTAAATCGACAAAGTTTTGTGTGAAAATACTTAGCGCATGCACGCTGCGTACCATGCGCATGCTAATATTTGCCGTTTTTTCACTTAATCGCTGCACTGCGAAAATCGGCAACGAGCGATCAACTTGGAATGACCACCATTGTGATACATTTTTCGCTATAACCGAAACATAAAGAAGAGATATATTTTTTACCTCTCGGTGTCATTAATGCAGCTTTTTATTAAGTGTATAGTAAAGAAAATCTGTTAAATGTGAAAAATAATGATGACTTTGGGTACAAGAATATGTTCCCTTAATAGAAATAGGGCTTCGTTCTGTCCTGGCATGTACAATGAAATGTAGCAATAAAAGGCTCAAGTTTGAAAAGGCGCTCTGCTGCGCGTTATTATAAGGCAGAAGAGCAATTGTAGATGTACAGCTGCAGTCAATACAACACTGATTATGTTCTGGTTAAAAATAACTACAGTAATTGTGAAAGATCTGGAAAATCTGTTTGCAGATATTCAAATATCATTTTCAAAGACTTAAATTCTCTTTGTGAAGAAACCCTTTAATTTTATGGCCTTTCGTTTTACTAAATACAGATATTAAAATGTATGCCAAACATATTGTAAACAGCATCAGTCAGGTGGAGGTTGTAGTAGGGCGCCAGGTATATAATCAGGGCCGGCAAGAGAAATCTTGGGGCCCGGTACACCAATTTCTCCGGGGCCCCCCACCCTGCCTTGACTCCCCCCCCCCTTATAAATCACAAAGTCGCTGTAAAAAAATTATATATATATATATATATATATACACACACACACACACACACACACACACACACACATATACTGTGTATATATATATATATATATATACATATAATATACAGTATATATATTATAATTTATACATATATATATATATATACACACACATATATATATATATATATATATGGTCCTTGTATGGGCGGCATACAAGGACCATATACACAGATGCAGATCTGAGGGGAGGGCACCGGAGCAAGGTGAACGGAAGTCCGGAGTGCCAGGGACATTTTTTGCATTTTATATATATATATATATATATATATATATATACACACACACACACACACACACACACACACACACACACACACACACACACACATAGAACTCACCATACACACATTTATATAGAATAATATGGCAGTACCTTGACATAGTATACAGTATTACAGGCTGTGAGGGTGCCATCCAGGCACGTAGGGAGCAGGGTTGGACAGAGGTAGTGCTGCGGGCAGCTGCTATAAGGAGCCATGACTCACACAGTCAGTGTAGCCTGTGTTTGCTGCTCTGCTGCCCGGCTCTTCAGCGGCAGCATATCGTCAGACAGGGACGGGGCGGCAGAGAGGCATGCCGCAAGCATAATGAAGGCAACAAAGCGAAGACCAACCAGACCAAGCAAGTGATGGGGCCCCCCTGAAGCTCGGGGCCCGGGAGGGTTGTCCCCTTTGACCCCCCCTGTCGCCGGGCCTGTATATAATAATACCCAGAAAGCTGTAAATGTCATGGACTTGGATATAGGAGATTGCAGACCATTTCTCTAGCTTTCATTAGATTAGTCTGTGGCAGATTACTCTGGTGCTATATGTAGGCTGGAAGTTCTCAAAACATGTGGCTTCTAGGGCAAATGCCTAAAATCTATAAAGCCCCATCCCCCAGTCTAGTGAGCGCAAAGAGCCCTCAAGGGGACTCTTTGCGCTCACCCTGCTGCCAGCATTCTGGTGGGCAGGATGCCGCTGTCGGGATATTGACAGCCAGGCATCCCGCCCGCCGGTAAATCATACTGATTCCCCAAATACACAAGTATAATACAAGTCCCATTTAAATCATTTTAAATTGTCTATGATAAAATGGCGAATAATTTCTTACAGTGGTTCTCAACTCTCGACCCTCAACTACCCCCAACAGGTCATGCTTTGAAGATTTCTGTGAAAACAAGCCAGAAAACTGGTGACCCAGCAAAATACATTTATTCATCTGTGCAGGATTAAACAAAACATGGGCCCTCATTCCGAGTCGTTCGCTCTGTATTTTTCATCGCATCGCAATGAAAATCCGCTTAGTACGCATGCGCAATATTCGCACTGCGACTGCGCCAAGTAATTTAACAATGAAGATAGTATTTTTACTCACGGCTTTTTCATCGCTCCGGCGATCGTAATGTGATTGACAGGAAATGGGTGTTACTGGGCGGAAACACAGCGTTTTATGGGCGTGTGGATGAAAACGCTACCGTTTCCGGAAAAAACGCAGGAGTGGCTGGAGAAACGGGGGAGTGTCTGGCCGAACGCTGGGTGTGTTTGTGACGTCAAACCAGGAACGACAAGCACTGAACTGATCGCACAGGCAGAGTAAGGTTGAAGTTACTCAGAAACTGCAAAGTAGTTTGTAATCGCAATATTGCGAATACATCGGTCGCAATTTTAAGAAGCTAAGATACACTCCCAGTAGGCGTAGGCTTAGCGTGTGTAACTCTGCTAAATTCGCCTTGCGACCGATCAACTCGGAATGAGGGCCATGATCTGTTGGGGCTAATTGAGGGCTGGAGTTGAGAACCACTGATCTGTTATATAACATTATACTCAATACCGGTTGAGTCTCCCATAACCGTTATTCCGAAAAGCATGTCAGTGATGTCATATAATTTCCATAACATGTAACTGGTGGCGTAGTTTACTTGTAGCTCCGGCTCTGTCACTGATAACATGTTTTTTGAGCCCCCCTTCTCCGGTCCCGTATATCTGATTTTGGGGCGCCATTCCTGCCTGCTCTCCTGCCTGACAAACCATCCTTAAAAAACTGTCTAACTTGTTGCCGGGAGTGTCGCGGCAAGTGACATGACATCCCAGTGCTACTTCCTGGCAGACCCTACTCACTACTAGGTCTGTGGTTCCTGGATCCCACTCCTGCTTTCACCACCTCCACTCCCCATGCCAAACTGTCACCTACCATCAGTAGCTCCCAGCGTCTTTTGGATGGTATCCGTTCAGATGGTCGACAATGTTAAGGTCGACACTCATTAGATTGACCACTATTGGTCGACATTGACATGGTCGACGTGAATAACTGGTCGACACATGACAATGGTCGACACATGAAAAGGTCAACATGAGTTTTTCCTTCTTCTTTTTTTGGAACTTTTTCATACTTTGCGATCCACGTGGACTACGATTGGGAATGGTAACCTGTGCCGAGTGCAGCGGTAGCAGAGCGAGGCACCTTGCCCGAAGCATGGCGAGTGAAGCGGGCCATGCTAGGGGATGCAGTGCATTAACTGGGGTTCCCCGTCACTTTACGCAGAAAACGACACCAACAAAGTAAAAAACTCATGTCGATCTTTTCATGTGTTGACCTTCCACGTGTCGACCATTTTCATGTTCCGGCCATTAGCCCACATCAACCATGTCAATGTCGATCAATAGTGGTCTACCTAATGAGTGTCGACCTTAACATTGTCGAACATTCATATCGGAACCTTGTGTTGTTATACAAGTTTAGTCTTGATTTCGAAAATGCTTGGAACCAGAAGCATTTTAAATTTCGTATTTTTCTGGATTTTGAAATACAGACTCACCAAGGCAAATCTGTTAGAGATGAGCGCCTGAAATTTTTCGGGTTTTGTGTTTTGGTTTTGGGTTCGGTTCCGCGGCCGTGTTTTGGGTTCGAACGCGTTTTGGCAAAACCTCACCGAATTTTTTTTGTCGGATTCGGGTGTGTTTTGGATTCGGGTGTTTTTTTCAAAAAACACTAAAAAACAGCTTAAATCATAGAATTTGGGGGTCATTTTGATCCCAAAGTATTATTAACCTCAAAAACCATAATTTACACTCATTTTCAGTCTATTCTGAATACCTCACACCTCACAATATTATTTTTAGTCCTAAAATTTGCACCGAGGTCGCTGTGTGAGTAAGATAAGCGACCCTAGTGGCCGACACAAACACCGGGCCCATCTAGGAGTGGCACTGCAGTGTCATGCAGGATGTCCCTTCCAAAAAACCCTCCCCAAACAGCACATGACGCAAAGAAAAAAAGAGGCGCAATGAGGTAGCTGTGTGAGTAAGATTAGCGACCCTAGTGGCCGACACAAACACCGGGCCCATCTAGGAGTGGCACTGCAGTGTCACGCAGGATGGCCCTTCCAAAAAACCCTCCCCAAACAGCACATGACGCAAAGAAAAAAAGAGGCGCAATGAGGTAGCTGTGTGAGTAAGATTAGCGACCCTAGTGGCCGACACAAACACCGGGCCCATCTAGGAGTGGCACTGCAGTGTCACGCAGGATGTCCCTTCCAAAAAACCCTCCCCAAACAGCACATGACGCAAAGAAAAAAAGAGGCGCAATGAGGTAGCTGTGTGAGTAAGATTAGCGACCCTAGTGGCCGACACAAACACCGGGCCCATCTAGGAGTGGCACTGCAGTGTCACGCAGGATGTCCCTTCCAAAAAACCCTCCCCAAACTGCACATGACGCAAAGAAAAAAAGAGGCGCAATGAGGTAGCTGACTGTGTGAGTAAGATTAGCGACCCTAGTGGCCGACACAAACACCGGGCCCATTTAGGAGTGGCACTGCAGTGTCACGCAGGATGTCCCTTCCAAAAAACCCTCCCCAATCAGCACATGATGCAAAGAAAAAGAAAAGAAAAAAGAGGTGCAAGATGGAATTGTCCTTGGGCCCTCCCACCCACCCTTATGTTGTATAAACAAAACAGGACATGCACACTTTAACCAACCCATCATTTCAGTGACAGGGTCTGCCACACGACTGTGACTGATATGACGGGTTGGTTTGGACCCCCCCAAAAAAAGAAGCAATAAATCTCTCCTTGCACAAACTGGCTCTACAGAGGCAAGATGTCCACCTCATCATCACCCTCCGATATATCACCGTGTACATCCCCCTCCTCACAGATTATCAATTCGTCCCCACTGGAATCCACCATCTCAGCTCCCTGTGTACTTTGTGGAGGCAATTGCTGCTGGTCAATGTCTCCGCGGAGGAATTGATTATAATTCATTTTAATGAACATCATCTTCTCCACATTTTCTGGATGTAACCTCGTACGCCGATTGCTGACAAGGTGAGCGGCGGCACTAAACACTCTTTCGGAGTACACACTTGTGGGAGGGCAACTTAGGTAGAATAAAGCCAGTTTGTGCAAGGGCCTCCAAATTGCCTCTTTTTCCTGCCAGTATAAGTACGGACTGTGTGACGTGCCTACTTGGATGCGGTCACTCATATAATCCTCCACCATTCTATCAATGTTGAGAGAATCATATGCAGTGACAGTAGACGACATGTCCGTAATCGTTGTCAGGTCCTTCAGTCCGGACCAGATGTCAGCATCAGCAGTCGCTCCAGACTGCCCCTCATCACCGCCAGCGGGTGGGCTCGGAATTCTGAGCCTTTTCCTCGCACCCCCAGTTGCGGGAGAATGTGAAGGAGGAGATGTTGACAGGTCGCGTTCCGCTTGACTTGACAATTTTGTCACCAGCAGGTCTTTCAACCCCAGCAGACTTGTGTCTGCCGGAAAGAGAGATCCAAGGTAGGCTTTAAATCTAGGATCGAGCACGGTGGCCAAAATGTAGTGCTCTGATTTCAACAGATTGACCACCCGTGAATCCTTGTTAAGCGAATTAAGGGCTCCATCCACAAGTCCCACATGCCTAGCGGAATCGCTCCGTGTTAGCTCCTCCTTCAATGTCTCCAGCTTCTTCTGCAAAAGCCTGATGAGGGGAATGACCTGACTCAGGCTGGCAGTGTCTGAACTGACTTCACGTGTGGCAAGTTCAAAGGGCATCAGAACCTTGCACAACGTTGAAATCATTCTCCACTGCGCTTGAGACAGGTGCATTCCACCTACTATATCGTGCTCAATTGTATAGGCTTGAATGGCCTTTTGCTGCTCCTCCAACCTCTGAAGCATATAGAGGGTTGAATTCCACCTCGTTACCACTTCTTGCTTCAGATGATGGCAGGGCAGGTTCAGTAGTTTTTGGTGGTGCTCCAGTCTTCTGTACGTGGTGCCTGTACGCCGAAAGTGTCCCGCAATTCTTCTGGCCACCGACAGCATCTCTTGCACGCCCCTGTCGTTTTTTAAAAAATTCTGCACCACCAAATTCAAGGTATGTGCAAAACATGGGACGTGCTGGAATTTGCCCATATTTAATGCACACACAATATTGCTGGCGTTGTCCGATGCCACAAATCCACAGGAGAGTCCAATTGGGGTAAGCCATTCCGCGATGATCTTCCTCAGTTGCCGTAAGAGGTTTTCAGCTGTGTGCGTATTCTGGAAAGCGGTGATACAAAGCGTAGCCTGCCTAGGAAAGAGTTGGCGTTTGCGAGATGCTGCTACTGGTGCCGCCGCTGCTGTTCTTGCGGCGGGAGTCCATACATCTACCCAGTGGGCTGTCACAGTCATATAGTCCTGACCCTGCCCTGCTCCACTTGTCCACATGTCCGTGGTTAAGTGGACATTGGGTACAGCTGCATTTTTTAGGACACTGGTGACTCTTTTTCTGAGGTCTGTGTACATTTTCGGTATCGCCTGCCTAGAGAAATGGAACCTAGATGGTATTTGGTACCGGGGACACAGTACCTCCAACAAGTCTCTAGTTGGCTCTGCAGTAATGATGGATACCGGAACCACGTTTCTCACCACCCAGGATGCCAAGGCCTCAGTTATCCGCTTTGCAGTAGGATGACTGCTGTGATATTTCATCTTCCTCGCAAAGGACTGTTGGACAGTCAATTGCTTGGTGGAAGTAGTAAAAGTGGTCTTACGACTTCCCCTCTGGGATGACCATCGACTCCCAGCAGCAACAACAGCAGCGCCAGCAGCAGTAGGCGTTACACGCAAGGATGCATCGGAGGAATCCCAGGCAGGAGAGGAATCGTCAGAATTGCCAGTGACATGGCCTGCAGGACTATTGGCATTCCTGGGGAAGGAGGAAATTGACACTGAGGGAGTTGGTGGGGTGGTTTGCGTGAGCTTGGTTACAAGAGGAAGGGATTTACTGGTCAGTGGACTGCTTCCGCTGTCACCCAAAGTTTTTGAACTTGTCACTGACTTATTATGAATGCGCTGCAGGTGACGTATAAGGGAGGATGTTCCGAGGTGGTTAACGTCCTTACCCCTACTTATTACAGCTTGACAAAGGGAACACATGGCTTGACACCTGTTGTCCGCATTTCTGGTGAAATACCTCCACACCGAAGAGCTGATTTTTTTGGTATTTTCACCTGGCATGTCAACGGCCATATTCCTCCCACGGACAACAGGTGTCTCCCCGGGTGCCTGACTTAAACAAACCACCTCACCATCAGAATCCTCCTGGTCAATTTCCTCCCCAGCGCCAGCAACACCCATATCCTCCTCATCCTGGTGTACTTCAACACTGACATCTTCAATCTGACTATCAGGAACTGGACTGCGGGTGCTCCTTCCAGCACTTGCAGGGGGCGTGCAAATGGTGGAAGGCGCATGCTCTTCACGTCCAGTGTTGGGAAGGTCAGGCATCGCAACCGACACAATTGGACTCTCCTTGTGGATTTGGGATTTCGAAGAATGCACAGTTCTTTGCTGTGCTGCTTTTGCCAGCTTGAGTCTTTTCATTTTTCTAGCGAGAGGCTGAGTGCTTCCATCCTCATGTGAAGCTGAACCACTAGCCATGAACATAGGCCAGGGCCTCAGCCGTTCCTTGCCACTCCGTGTCGTAAATGGCATATTGGCAAGTTTACGCTTCTCCTCCGACAATTTTATTTTAGGTTTTGGAGTCCTTTTTTTTCTGATATTTGGTGTTTTGGATTTGACATGCTCTGTACTATGACATTGGGCATCGGCCTTGGCAGACGACGTTGCTGGCATTTCATCGTCTCGGCCATGACTAGTGGCAGCAGCTTCAGCACGAGGTGGAAGTGGATCTTGATCTTTCCCTAATTTTGGAACCTCAACATTTTTGTTCTCCATATTTTAATAGGCACAACTAAAAGGCACCTCAGGTAAACAATGGAGATGGATACTAGTATACAATTATGGACTGCCTGCCGAGTGCAGACACAGAGGTAGCCACAGCCGTGAACTACCGTACTGTACTGTGTCTGCTGCTAATATAGACTGGTTGATAAAGAGATGTCTATGTAACTATGTATGTATAAAGAAGAAAGAAAAAAAACCACGGTTAGGTGGTATACAATTATGGACGGACTGCCTGCCGAGTGCAGACACAGAGGTAGCCACAGCCGTGAACTACCGTACTGTACTGTGTCTGCTGCTAATAATATAGACTGGTTGATAAAGAGATGTCGTAGTAGTATGTATGTATAAAGAAGAAAGAAAAAAAAACCACGGTTAGGTGGTATACAATTATGGACGGACTGCCTGCCGAGTGCAGACACAGAGGTAGCCACAGCCGTGAACTACCGTACTGTACTGTGTCTGCTGCTAATATAGACTGGTTGATAAAGAGATGTCTATGTAACTATGTATGTATAAAGAAGAAAGAAAAAAAAACCACGGTTAGGTGGTATACAATTATGGACGGACTGCCTGCCGAGTGCAGACACAGAGGTAGCCACAGCCGTGAACTACCGTACTGTACTGTGTCTGCTGATAATATAGACTGGTTGATAAAGAGATGTCTATGTAACTATGTATGTATAAAGAAGAAAGAAAAAAAAACCACGGTTAGGTGGTATACAATTATGGACGGACTGCCTGCCGAGTGCAGACACAGAGGTAGCCACAGCCGTGAACTACCGTACTGTACTGTGTCTGCTGCTAATATAGACTTGTTGATAAAGAGATGTCTATGTAACTATGTATGTATAAAGAAGAAAGAAAAAAAAACCACGGTTAGGTGGTATACAATTATGGACGGACTGCCTGCCGAGTGCAGACACAGAGGTAGCCACAGCCGTGAACTACCGTACTGTACTGTGTCTGCTGCTAATATAGACTGGTTGATAAAGAGATGTCTATGTAACTATGTATGTATAAAGAAGAAAGAAAAAAAAACCACGGTTAGGTGGTGTTACGATTCCTGTACTCCAGACTGGAGAAGATCTTATGGCAGAGATCTGAGTACAGGAATGAAATACAGGTTGTGGGAGCTGGAGAGCCTAGTAACCCCTGGCGCCCTAACTCCGTTGTCTCGCCCGTGTTATCAGAAATCCCCTGCGAGACTATGGTTGCTTGAGCCCATGGCAGCCGCGTTCGAAGGGCGGATTATGTCTGCCCAACCCCGATGCCCCCGCAGGTCTTAATGGGAGACAAGGGGAAGTCCGAGACAGGGAGATAACAAGGGGCCCTCTGACTAAGCAACCAAGCCAGGGGTTACAAGCTAACTTAACTAAATCAAAAGGTATGTGCGGACTAACCGCCAGGGAAAAGGACAACCAAGGATCCACGGATCCGACACTCCTATCCGGCACCGCTGGACACCAGAGTGGATCTTGTGGAAGCGGAATCCTCCGCAAAGCTCCTGAACTCAAAATAAACACAATAATAAATAGTAGCGGACAAGCCGCAACACACGGCTGCGCCGCGACTCACGAACACCACCAGATGTTAAAGGTGCTCGGTCAGACTCCAGGAACAGATGGTAACTTCCGAGTACTGGATCACTGAGAACAGGAACAAACTAACAGACCGGGACTGGGAACTCTCTCTGCAGCAGAATCAGGCAAACAGGAAGCTATCACCGGCGTCTGTGAGGAGTCCTGGGAGTGCTTTTAACAGAGAGTCTTCCAATCAGCTGTTTGGAGGCTGATTGGATTAAATGCCATGCAGCTGACAAGCTGCATGGCCAGGGAAACAGATGAGTGATAATTACAACATGCCGTGCAGCTGCATGCTACACAGCCAGGAAACCAGTGATGATATAAACTTAGACCTAGCAACGGGGAACACGATCCGACAGTGGCGTCCCCGTTGCTAGGCGCCGGCCGCACTGACGAGCGGACCCTCGGCGCCTAACAGTACCCCCCCCTTGAGGAGGGGTCAAGGAACCCCTAAATCCGGGTTTCTGAGGAAATTCTTGAAAAAATGCCCTTTTGAGCCTTGGGGCATGAAGGTCCTCATCTAGGACCCACGACCTTTCCTCAGGACCATAACCTTTCCAATGCACCAAAAAATAAAGCCGACCCCGGGACAGCTTGGAATCGAGAACCTTCTCAACCACGAACTCCTGCTGACCCTGTACATTAACTGGTGATCTCCCCTGAGGTTTTTTACAAGGAAATCTGCTAGATGAAACATATGGTTTGAGCAAAGAGCAATGGAAGGTATTTCCGATTCGTAACGTTTTTGGTAGCTGTAACCGGAAAGCAACTGGATTGACTTTTTTGATAATGAGAAATGGTCCAATAAATCTAGGACCCAATCTGGCTGAGGTTTGTCGAAGTTTGATATTGCGAGTCGACAGCCACACCCTGTCTCCTACTCTAAAAGTGCACGGCCGCCGGAACCTGTCCGAAAAATCTTTTTCCTTGAAAGCTGCTTTTCTGAGAGCTATGTGCACTTTTTTCCAAATAAGTTTAAGATGAGAGGTCAGGGCCAGAGAGGAGACAGAGGAATGTTGGAAAAATGAATTAGCTCTGGGGTGGAAACCAAAAACTGCAAAAAATGGAGACACATTGGTGGAGGAATGACAGGCATTATTATAAGCAAACTCTGCCAATGGAAGAAACTCAGACCAGTCATTTTGGAGTTTGGCCGAGTACAAACGCAAATATTGTTTTAAGGATTGGTTCACTCGCTCAGTCTGTCCATTTGATTGTGGATGATAACCGGAGGTTAATGATAATTTCATTTTTAACGAAGCACAAAAAGACTTCCAAAACTGTGCAATGAATTGTGGACCCCTGTCAGAAACAATATCAGTGGGTAACCCATGGAGTCTGAAAACATGACGGAGGAACAAGACTGCCAATCCCTGGGCAGATGGCAATCGGGGAAGACCAATAAAATGAGCCATCTTACTAAAACGGTCCACTACCACCCATATGACTGTGCATCCAGCTGACAGAGGGAGATCCACCACAAAATCCATGGAGATATGCGACCATGGTCTAAGAGGAACATTCAATGGCATAAGTTGACCAATAGGCAAAGAACGGGGAACTTTATGCTGTGCACAGACCTGACACGAAAAAACAAACTCTTTAATGTCTTTAGAAAGACCAGGCCACCACACTGAGCGGGATACCAATTCAAAAGTTTTAGCGACTCCCAGATGCCCTGCAACTTTGCTATCATGAAATTCCTCCAAAACAGTTGCTCTCAAAAACTCAGGAACAAAAAGACGACCAGCAGGAGTATTTCCCGGAGCTTGATGTTGAAGCAGCTTCAATTGAGAAAAAACATCCTGTGTGAGACCTGCCTGAATGACTGAAGGCGGAAGTATGAGAGTAACAGGACTGTTGTCTTGAGCGGGAAGAAAACTGCGTGAGAGGGCATCTGCCTTGGTATTCTTGGAACCAGGTCTGAAGGTGATAATGAATTTGAAACGAGTGAAAAATAAAGCCCAACGAGCCTGTCGGGCATTCAGTCGCTTAGCTTATTCAATGTATTGAAGATTTTTGTGATCTGTCAAAACAGAAATGGTATGGGTCGCTCCTTCAAGCCAATGTCTCCACTCCTCAAAAGCCCATTTAATAGCCAGCAACTCCCGATTACCAACATCGTAGTTGGATTCAGCAGATGAGAATTTCCTGGACATAAAGGCACAAGGATGTAACTCAAGGGAATCTGGATCCTTCTGAGAAAGGATAGCCCCTACACCAACCTCCGAGGCATCTACCTCAACGATGAAAGGCAATTCTGGGTTGGGATGTCTAAGGACAGGGGCTGAGACAAAGGCTTGTTTCAAGGCCTGAAAAGATACTTTAGCTTCACATGACCAATTGGTAGGATCTGCTCCCTTCTTAGTGAGTGCCACAATGGGAGCAACTATGTCAGAGAAAGAGTGAATAAACCTTCTGTAGTAGTTCGCAAACCCTAAAAAGCGCTGAATTGCTTTTAAGTTGGTGGGTTGCGCCCAACTCAGGATGGCTTGGAGCTTCTTAGGTTCCATTCGGAATCCCCGAGGGGAAATAATGTACCCTAAAAAGGATACCTCCGTGACGTGAAATTCACACTTCTCCGGTTTGGCATACAAGTGATTTTCACGTAATTTCTTAAGTACCTGACGCACCTGGGTAACATGTTGTTCTATAGAGTCAGAATAAATCAAAATGTCGTCTAAATAGACCACAACGAATCTTCCCAGAAACTCACGGAGCACATCATTTATGAGATCCTGAAAGACTGCCGGAGCGTTAGATAGGCCGAAAGGCATGACCAGATACTCATAGTGACCTGATTGAGTACTGAATGCCGTTTTCCACTCATCCCCCGATCTGATTCTAATGAGATTATATGCTCCTCTCAGGTCAATCTTGGAAAAAATAACAGCCGAACGTAGCTGATCAAAGAGGACAGAGATCAGAGGCAGAGGGTAAGTATTCTTTACTGAGATTTTATTCAGGGCTCGAAAGTCAATGCAGGGTCTGAGGGAACCATCCTTCTTCTCTACGAAGAAAAAACCTGCACTTAAAGGGGATTTAGATGGCCTGATAAACCCTTTCTCAAGACTTTCTTTCACATACTCATTCATGGCCACAGTTTCAGGACCAGACAATGCATATAACCTTCCTTTAGGCAACGTGGCACCAGGAATTAACTCAATGGTACAATCATAAGGCCTATGGGGAGGCAAAATATCCGCATTGCCCTTGGAAAACACATCCAAAAAATCTTGGTACTCTCCAGGAATATGTGCGGACCTGGCAGCAGCTACTCGGATAGGAAGTGTAATACATTCTTTATCACAGATGGTACTCCATTGTAGAATCTCCCCAGACTGCCAATCTATGATGGGATTATGAAAGGCCAGCCAAGGGTGACCCAGAACCACAGGAACTGCTGGACAATGGGTAAGAAAAAACTCAATCTTTTCAGAATGTAGAGCTCCCACCGAGAGCAAAACAGGAGGTGTACATAGAGAAATAACCCCATTGGATAAGGGACTCCCATCTAAACCATGCATGGTGATACACCTACTTAAGGTTAACTGAGGAATACCTAAGGCCTTGGCCCATGTTAAGTCCATAAAGTTTCCTGCAGCTCCACTGTCCACAAAAGCAGAGACCGAGGAACAGAGGCTGTCATAAGAAACTTTAGCAGGAACCAATAGTGAATTATTTGAGGAGATGAGCTGTAGACCAAAGTGAACCCCCTCACTATTCACTTGGTCAGGAAGTTTCCCGACTTGTTTGGGCAACTACGGGCAAAATGTCCCTTACCTCCGCAGTACAAACACAGACCAGAATTTTGCCTCCTGGTTCTTTCTTCCGGAGACAATTTGGAGAGACCAATCTGCATAGGCTCCTCCATGTCTATCGGAACGGAAGAAACACAGGGAAAAGAAACTACAGATGCCCCTTTCTCAGTCCTCCGCTCTCTGAGCCGACGATCTATTTTAATAGAGAGCTCCATGAGTTTATCAAGGTTCTCAGGAGCGGGATACTGAAGGAGGCTGTCTTTTATAGATTCAGATAAGCCGAGGCGAAACTGACTGCGCAGGGCAGGATCATTCCAGCCACAGTCGTTCGACCAACGGCGAAACTCCGTACAATAATTCTCTGCAGGATTCCTACCCTGTCTTAGAGCACGCAACTGACTTTCTGCGGATGCCTCTCTATCAGGGTCGTCATACAATAGCCCTAAAGATTTCAAAAAAGCGTCTACAGACGATAAGGCCGGATCGTCTGTCTTTAAACCAAAAGCCCAGGTCTGAGGATCCCCCTGAAGCAGAGAAATTATAATTCCAACCCGCTGAGCCTCCGTACCTGAGGAAACTGGTCTTAAACGAAAATACAGTTTACAAGACTCTTTAAAATTAAAAAACTGTTTTCTATCCCCAGAAAAACGGTCAGGCAGATGCATTTTTGGTTCAGGGATGACCCTCGGGGAAGTCCGTAACAGATCTTCCTGTGAGCTCACCCGGAGGGACAGATCCTGAACCATCTGGGTAAGTTCCTGAATCTGACTAACCAAAAACTGGCCAGGATTTGGCCCAACACCGGTGGGATTCATGAGGCCGACAAAATTCTCCCTACTGGATAAGTGAAAAAATTAACTCCTGTTGAAATTTTTTCTTTTGTCTGGCCGGTGATAATGTTACGATTCCTGTACTCCAGACTGGAGAAGATCTTATGGCAGAGATCTGAGTACAGGAATGAAATACAGGTTGTGGGAGCTGGAGAGCCTAGTAACCCCTGGCGCCCTAACTCCGTTGTCTCGCCCGTGTTATCAGAAATCCCCTGCGAGACTATGGTTGCTTGAGCCCATGGCAGCCGCGTTCGAAGGGCGGATTATGTCTGCCCAACCCCGATGCCCCCGCAGGTCTTAATGGGAGACAAGGGGAAGTCCGAGACAGGGAGATAACAAGGGGCCCTCTGACTAAGCAACCAAGCCAGGGGTTACAAGCTAACTTAACTAAATCAAAAGGTATGTGCGGACTAACCGCCAGGGAAAAGGACAACCAAGGATCCACGGATCCGACACTCCTATCCGGCACCGCTGGACACCAGAGTGGATCTTGTGGAAGCGGAATCCTCCGCAAAGCTCCTGAACTCAAAATAAACACAATAATAAATAGTAGCGGACAAGCCGCAACACACGGCTGCGCCGCGACTCACGAACACCACCAGATGTTAAAGGTGCTCGGTCAGACTCCAGGAACAGATGGTAACTTCCGAGTACTGGATCACTGAGAACAGGAACAAACTAACAGACCGGGACTGGGAACTCTCTCTGCAGCAGAATCAGGCAAACAGGAAGCTATCACCGGCGTCTGTGAGGAGTCCTGGGAGTGCTTTTAACAGAGAGTCTTCCAATCAGCTGTTTGGAGGCTGATTGGATTAAATGCCATGCAGCTGACAAGCTGCATGGCCAGGGAAACAGATGAGTGATAATTACAACATGCCGTGCAGCTGCATGCTACACAGCCAGGAAACCAGTGATGATATAAACTTAGACCTAGCAACGGGGAACACGATCCGACAGTGGCGTCCCCGTTGCTAGGCGCCGGCCGCACTGACGAGCGGACCCTCGGCGCCTAACAGGTGGTATACAATTATGGACGGACTGCCTGCCGAGTGCAGACACAGAGGTAGCCACAGCCGTGAACTACCGTACTGTACTGTGTCTGCTGCTAATATAGACTGGTTGATAAAGAGATGTCTATGTAACTATGTATGTATAAAGAAGAAAGAAAAAAAAACCACGGTTAGGTGGTATACAATTATGGACGGACTGCCTGCCGAGAGCAGACACAGAGGTAGCCACAGCCGTGAACTACCGTACTGTACTGTGTCTGCTGCTAATATAGACTGGTTGATAAAGAGATGTCGTAGTAGTATGTATGTATAAAGAAGAAAAAAAAACCACGGTTAGGTGGTATACAATTATGGACGGACTGCCTGCCGAGTGCAGACACAGAGGTAGCCACAGCCGTGAACTACCGTACTGTGTCTGCTGCGACTGGATGATAAATGATATAAAAAATATATATATATCACTACTGCAGCCGGACAGGTATATATTATATATTATATACTGACGGACCTGCTGGACACTGTCTGTCAGCAGAATGAGTTTTATTTTTATAGAATAAAAAAAACAACAACACACAAGTGAAGTCACACGACGAGTGTTTAACTTTTTCAGGCAATCACAATATATGTATACTACTAACTATACTGGTGGTCAGTGTGGTCAGGTCACTGGTCAGTCACACTGGCAGTGGCACTCCTGCAGCAAAAGTGTGCACTGTTTAATTTTAATATAATATTATGTACTCCTGGCTCCTGCTATAACCTATAACTGGCACTGCAGTGCTCCCCAGTCTCCCCCACAATTATAAGCTGTGTGAGCTGAGCAGTCAGACAGATATATATGATATATATAGATGATGCAGCACACTGGGCTGAGCCTGAGCAGTGCACACAGATATGGTATGTGACTGAGTCACTGTGTGTATCGCTTTTTTCAGGCAGAGAACGGATATATTAAATAAACTGCACTGTCTGGTGGTCACTCACTATATAATATTATGTACTCCTGGCTCCTGCTATAACCTATAACTGGCACTGCAGTGCTCCCCAGTCTCCCCCACAATTATAAGCTGTGTGAGCTGAGCAGTCAGACAGATATATAATATATATAGATGATGCAGCACACTGGGCTGAGCCTGAGCAGTGCACACAGATATGGTATGTGACTGAGTCACTGTGTGTATCGCTTTTTTCAGGCAGAGAACGGATATATTAAATAAACTGCACTGTCTGGTGGTCACTCACTAGTAAACTCTCTGCACTCTCTACACTTCTACAGTACTCCTCCTAGTCCTAAACTCCAGTAAATCTCTCTCTCTTATAATCTAAATGGAGAGGACGCCAGCCACGTCCTCTCACTATCAATCTCAATGCACGTGTGAAAATGGCGGCGACGCGCGGCTCCTTATATAGAATCCGAGTCTCGCGAGAATCCGACAGCGTCATGATGACGTTCGGGCGCGCTCGGGTTAACCGAGCAAGGCGGGAGGATCCGAGTCTGCTCGGACCCGTGAAAAAAACCATGAAGTTCGGGCGGGTTCGGATTCAGAGAAACCGAACCCGCTCATCTCTAAAATCTGTCACCTGCAGCAGCATGAGGGTTCGTATCGGGATGGAAGAGAATCCTGGAAAGCTCACCCGGAACACATGAGCCAATCTGTATTGTGGGATTAGCGCTGGTTCCCGGAACCGAAAGGTTTCCGGTATGAATGGTCAACAATGTTAAGGTCGACAAACATGTATCAATTATTTTGATCAATAGTTCTCATTAGTAAAACATTTCCACTGTCCATGAGATTCATGACACTTAAGAATATGAACTATGATTATTGTCTCCTTATCATTTATTTTGTGAAATTTGTTTTGTTATTCTTTTTACCAATGCAAATAGGAGGGAAAAGTCAGTTATAGGGAAGAAAATATAGATTTCTATGTTGACAGACTTGTTTTTTGAAAGCCTGATATCCTTAAATTGAATGTACAATGTTAAATAATCAGGAAAACCGTTGCTTCCTAAAGCTGGTGAAATACCTTTATACCCCTTTCAGACATCAAAACCTGGAAATTGCCGAGTCTCAGCTCCGTGACCCTGGTCGGGAGCAGGGACGCAGGTCGTATGCATTCAGACTTACCTATCGTTCACGTGCAAAAAAAACAGGTATTTTGAAGGTAGTGTGAAAGTGGTAAAAGATTGTGTTTCTAACCATCCAATTTGTTGGTTGGTTAGAACAAAAATCTGTTAACGTATGAGAGCAAATGACAATCAACCCTTTCCACCCAAATGCCAGAAAAAATATAAACATAGTAATTCAGACAAATAGGTTAAATCAAACAGATTTAACAAATTAGTCTTAACAAATGTTTTCTTCTGTTTTCCAGGGTTTGGGAGAATATGGTTGATTGTATTTTGCTCCCATACATTACCATATTTTTGTTCCACTCAGCCAACTAGTTGAATGGTTGGAAAGATAATTTTTAGATACATGGTCAGATTTACCAGTCACTGATCCTGTGCTATAAAGGCTTCATTCCATAGCCATATTTGTCATTCTGATGCCAGAATGTGCATAACTGCAAATAATATTGTATTGATCAATCTCTGCAAATGCCTTTGTGTGGTTATGTATACATCCTGTGTGAAAAGGTCATTCTAACAGCCCCTTCACAGCAGGAACTCTGCTATTTGTCAAGGTAGTCAAGCTCGGTTATAAGTCAGGCAGAGGAGGCTTCAGGGAAGCATATTGTATCCCCTTCCTCTCTGTATCCATAAAAACTAGATTAAGTACTAGAGATGAGCGCCTGAAATTTTTCGGGTTTTGTGTTTTGGTTTTGGGTTCGGTTCCGCGACCGTGTTTTGGGTTCGACCGCGTTTTGGCAAAACCTCACCGAATTTTTTTTGTCGGATTCGGGTGTGTTTTGGATTCGGGTGTTTTTTTCAAAAAACCCTAAAAAACAGCTTAAATCATAGAATTTGGGGGTCATTTTGATCCCATATTATTATTAACCTCAAAAACCATAATTTACACTCATTTTCAGTCTATTCTGAATACCTCACACCTCACAATATTATTTTTAGTCCTAAAATTTGCACCGAGGTCGCTGGATGACTAAGCTAAGCGACCCTAGTGGCCGACACAAACACCTGGCCCATCTAGGAGTGGCACTGCAGTGTCACGCAGGATGGCCCTTCCAAAAAACACTCCCCAAACAGCACATGACGCAAAGAAAAAAAGAGGTGCAATGAGGTAGCTGTGTGACTAAGCTCAGCGACCCAAGTGCCCGACACAAACACCTGGCCCATCTAGGAGTGTCACTGCAGTGTCACGCAGGATGTCCCTTCCAAAAAACCCTCCCCAAACAGCACATGACGCAAAGAAAAAAAGAGGCGCAATGAGGTAGCTGTGTGAGTAAGATTAGCGACCCTAGTGGCCGACACAAACACCGGGCCCATCTAGGAGTGGCACTGCAGTGTCACGCAGGATGTCCCTTCCAAAAAACCCTCCCCAAACAGCACATGACGCAAAGAAAAATAAAAGAAAAAAGAGGTGCAAGATGGAATTGTCCTTGGGCCCTCCCACCCACCCTTATGTTGTATAAACAGGACATGCACACTTTAACCAACCCATCATTTCAGTGACAGGGTCTGCCACACGACTGTGACTGATATGACGGGTTGGTTTGGACCCCCACCAAAAAAGAAGCAATTAATCTCTCCTTGCACAAACTGGCTCTACAGAGGCAAGATGTCCACCTCATCATCATCCTCCGATATATCACCGTGTACATCCCCCTCCTCACAGATTATCAATTCGTCCCCACTGGAATCCACCATCTCAGCTCCCTGTGTACTTTGTGGAGGCAATTGCTGCTGGTCAATGTCTCCGCGGAGGAATTGATTATAATTCATTTTAATGAACATCATCTTCTCCACATTTTCTGGATGTAACCTCGTACGCCGATTGCTGACAAGGTGAGCGGCGGCACTAAACACTCTTTCGGAGTACACACTTGTGGGAGGGCAACTTAGGTAGAATAAAGCCAGTTTGTGCAAGGGCCTCCAAATTGCCTCTTTTTCCTGCCAGTATAAGTACGGACTGTGTGACGTGCCTACTTGGATGCGGTCACTCATATAATCCTCCACCATTCTTTCAATGTTGAGAGAATCATATGCAGTGACAGTAGACGACATGTCCGTAATCGTTGTCAGGTCCTTCAGTCCGGACCAGATGTCAGCATCAGCAGTCGCTCCAGACTGCCCTGCATCACCGCCAGCGGGTGGGCTCGGAATTCTGAGCCTTTTCCTCGCACCCCCAGTTGTGGGAGAATGTGAAGGAGGAGATGTTGACAGGTCGCGTTCCGCTTGACTTGACAATTTTGTCACCAGCAGGTCTTTGCACCCCAGCAGACTTGTGTCTGCCGGAAAGAGAGATCCAAGGTAGGTTTTAAATCTAGGATCGAGCACGGTGGCCAAAATGTAGTGCTCTGATTTCAACAGATTGACCACCCGTGAATCCTTGTTAAGCGAATTAAGGGCTGCATCCACAAGTCCCACATGCCTAGCGGAATCGCTCCCTTTTAGCTCCTTCTTCAATGCCTCCAGCTTCTTCTGCAAAAGCCTGATGAGGGGAATGACCTGACTCAGGCTGGCAGTGTCTGAACTGACTTCACGTGTGGCAAGTTCAAAGGGCATCAGAACCTTGCACAACGTTGAAATCATTTTCCACTGCACTTGAGACAGGTGCATTCCACCTCCTATATCGTGCTCAATTGTATAGGCTTGAATGGCCTTTTGCTGCTCCTCCAACCTCTGAAGCATATAGAGGGTTGAATTCCACCTCGTTACCACTTCTTGCTTCAGATGATGGCAGGGCAGGTTCAGTAGTTTTTGGTGGTGCTCCAGTCTTCTGTACGTGGTGCCTGTACGCCGAAAGTGTCCCGCAATTCTTCTGGCCACCGACAGCATCTCTTGCACGCCCCTGTCGTTTTTTTAAAAATTCTGCACCACCAAATTCAAGGTATGTGCAAAACATGGGACGTGCTGGAATTTGCCCATATTTAATGCACACACAATATTGCTGGCGTTGTCCGATGCCACAAATCCACAGGAGAGTCCAATTGGGGTAAGCCATTCTGCGATGATCTTCCTCAGTTGCCGTAAGAGGTTTTCAGCTGTGTGCGTATTCTGGAAAGCGGTGATACAAAGCGTAGCCTGCCTAGGAAAGAGTTGGCGTTTGCGAGATGCTGCTACTGGTGCCGCCGCTGCTGTTATTGCGGCGGGAGTCCATACATCTACCCAGTGGGCTGTCACAGTCATATAGTCCTGACCCTGCCCTGCTCCACTTGTCCACATGTCCGTGGTTAAGTGGACATTGGGTACAACTGCATTTTTTAGGACACTGGTGAGTCTTTTTCTGACGTCCGTGTACATTCTCGGTATCGCCTGCCTACAGAAGTGGAACCTAGATGGTATTTGGTAACGGGGGCACACTGCCTCAATAAATTGTCTAGTTCCCTGTGAACTAACGGCGGATACCGGACGCACGTCTAACACCAACATAGTTGTCAAGGACTCAGTTATCCGCTTTGCAACAGGATGACTGCTGTGATATTTCATCTTCCTCGCAAAGGACTGTTGGACAGTCAATTGCTTACTGGAAGTAGTACAAGTGGGCTTACGACTTCCCCTCTGGGATGACCATCGACTCCCAGCAGCAACAACAGCAGCGCCAGCAGCAGTAGGCATTACACGCAAGGATGCATCGGAGGAATCCCAGGCAGGAGAGGACTCGTCAGAATTGCCAGTGACATGGCCTGCAGGACTATTGGCATTCCTGGGGAAGGAGGAAATTGACACTGAGGGAGTTGGTGGGGTGGTTTGCGTGAGCTTGGTTACAAGAGGAAGGGATTTACTGGTCAGTGGACTGCTTCCGCTGTCGGCCCAAGTTTTTGAACTTGTCACTGACTTATTATGAATGCGCTGCAGGTGACGTATAAGGGAGGATGTTCCGAGGTGGTTAACGTCCTTACCCCTACTTATTACAGCTTGACAAAGGGAACACACGGCTTGACACCTGTTGTCCGCATTTATGGTGAGTTGTCCGCATTTATGGTGAAATACTTCCACACCGAAGAGCTGATTTTTTTGGTATTTTCACCAGGCATGTCAACGGCCCTATTCCTCCCACGGACAACAGGTGTCTCCCCGGGTGCCTGACTTAAACAAACCACCTCACCATCAGAATCCTCCTGGTCAATTTCCTCCCCAGCGCCAGCAACACCCATATCCTTCTCATCCTGGTGTACTTCAACACTGACATCTTCAATCTGACTATCAGGAACTGGACTGCGGGTGCTCCTTCCAGCACTTGCAGGGGGCGTGCAAATGGTGGAAGGCACATGCTCTTCACGTCCAGTGTTGGGAAGGTCAGGCATCGCAACCGACACAATTGGACTCTCCTTGTGGATTTGGGATTTCGAAGAACGCACAGTTCTTTGCGGTGCTACTGCTTTTGCCAGCTTGAGACTTTTCATTTTTCTAGCGAGAGGCTGAGTGCCTCCATCCTCATGTGAAGCTGAACCACTAGCCATGAACATAGGCCAGGGCCTCAGCCGTTCCTTGCCACTCCGTGTGGTAAATGGCATATTGGCAAGTTTACGCTTCTCCTCCGACAATTTTATTTTAGGTTTTGGAGTCCTTTTTTTACTGATATTTGGTGTTTTGGATTTGACATGCTCTGTACTATGACATTGGGCATCGGCCTTGGCAGACGACGTTGCTGGCATTTCATCGTCTCGGCCATGACTAGTGGCAGCAGCTTCAGCACGAGGTGGAAGTGGATCTTGATCTTTCCCTAATTTTGGAACCTCAACATTTTTGTTCTCCATATTTTAATAGGCACAACTAAAAGGCACCTCAGGTAAACAATGGAGATGGATGGATACTAGTATACAATTATGGATGGACTGCCGAGTGCCGACACAGAGGTAGCTACAGCCGTGGACTACCGTACTGTACTGTGTCTGCTGCTAATATAGACTGGTTGATAAAGAGATGTAGTAGTAGTATGTATGTATAAAGAAGAAAGAAAAAAAAACCACGGGTAGGTGGTATACAATTATGGACGGACTGCCGAGTGCCGACACAGAGGTAGCTACAGCCGTGGACTACCGTACTGTACTGTGTCTGCTGCTAATATAGACTGGTTGATAAAGAGATGTAGTAGTAGTATGTATGTATAAAGAAGAAAGAAAAAAAAACCACGGGTAGGTGGTATACAATTATGGACGGACTGCCCAGTGCCGACACAGAGGTAGCTACAGCCGTGGACTACCGTACTGTACTGTGTCTGCTGCTAATATAGACTGGTTGATAAAGAGATGTAGTAGTAGTATGTATGTATAAAGAAGAAAGAAAAAAAAACCACGGGTAGGTGGTATACAATTATGGACGGACTGCCCAGTGCCGACACAGAGGTAGCTACAGCCGTGGACTACCGTACTGTACTGTGTCTGCTGCTAATATAGACTGGTTGATAAAGAGATGTAGTAGTAGTATGTATGTATAAAGAAGAAAGAAAAAAAAACCACGGGTAGGTGGTATACAATTATGGACGGACTGCCCAGTGCCGACACAGAGGTAGCTACAGCCGTGGACTACCGTACTGTACTGTGTCTGCTGCTAATATAGACTGGTTGATAAAGAGATGTAGTAGTAGTATGTATGTATAAAGAAGAAAGAAAAAAAAACCACGGGTAGGTGGTATACAATTATGGACGGACTGCCGAGTGCCGACACAGAGGTAGCTACAGCCGTGAACTACCGTACTGTGTCTGCTGCGACTGGATGATAAATAATGATATAAAAAATATATATATATCACTACTGCAGCCGGACAGGTATATATTATATAATGACGGACCTGCTGGACACTGTCTGTCAACAGAATGAGTTTTTTATAGAATAAAAAAAAAAACACCACACAAGTGAAGCCACACGACGAGTGTTTAACTTTTTCAGGCAATCACAATATAGTATACTATACTACTAACTATACTGGTGGTCAGTGTGGTCAGGTCACTGGTCAGTCACACTGGCAGTGGCACTCCTGCAGCAAAAGTGTGCACTGTTTAATTTTAATAATAATATGTACTCCTGGCTCCTGCTATAACCTATAACTGGCACTGCAGTGCTCCCCAGTCTCCCCCACAATTATAAGATGTGTGAGCAGAGCACAGTCAGATATATACATAGATGATGCAGCACACTGGGCTGAGCAGTGCACACAGATATGGTATGTGACTGAGTCACTGTGTATCGTTTTTTTCAGGCAGAGAACGGATATATTAAATAAAACTGCACTGTCTGGTGGTCACTGTGGTCAGTCACTAGTAAACTCTGCACTCTCTACAGTTCTACAGTACTCCTAAGCTCCAGTAAATCAGGTCAATCTCTCTCTCTCTCTCTTCTAATCTAAATGGAGAGGACGCCAGCCACGTCCTCTCCCTATCAATCTCAATGCACGTGTGAAAATGGCGGCGACGCGCGGCTCCTTATATAGAATCCGAGTCTCGCGAGAATCCGACAGCATCATGATGACGTTCGGGCGCGCTCGGGTTAACCGAGCAAGGCGGGAAGATCCGAGTCGCTCGGACCCGTGAAAAAAAACATGAAGTTCGTGCGGGTTCGGATTCAGAGAAACCGAACCCGCTCATCTCTATTAAGTACTGTATGTGATCTATTGTATTGTATGTGTTGTAAATGTCTACTCAGGACAAATGGAAGATTAGTACTGGCCTGACATGCCACTGCTCCCATGCTGATCTTAAAGGGGGAGGTGTCATGATCTGGGCTATTTCAAGTAGAAATAGGCCTGTTAAAATCAATGTATGTGATATCAATATTCTGATCAATGTACCAGTGTGTGATAACTGTCTTTGCATATCAAATGGTTGAAGCTTGATTGATCTGCTGGCATTTCCTTATAGCCACAGAACTCAGAGACACAGTAGCTACACAGGTGTGAAATTCCTCCTACCAGAGCTAGTTTAATTACCCCAGAATCAGAACTGAGATCTTAAAGTAAACGCAGATCAGGCTTGAAATGTGTTCTCTCAAGTGGCTTGTGTATCTCCCAACAGGTTGTTTACTGACCCCAGGGGCTCACCAAAAAGACCAGAAAGACATGCTGGCTAGGGATGGTGATAAAAACTTCCTTCAGCTAGCTATAACAGTGTTTTAGAATGATTGATAAATCTGATAGCCCAGCTTCAAAAGGAATGGGGAAAGTAATTAGCCAGCCCCTGCTATATGACCAGTTGAGTTTACACAATTAACTCTGATCTGGAAAGGGTTAAGAAACCCTGAGGTGGGGGCTGCGAGAGAGGGCAGTTTGAGTTCTTAAATACACCACTCACAGACTGCATTATCAAAGAAGCGAGGCCAGAGAAGCATCCTGGCTCTGTAATGTCCTGAATATCTGAAGAGGCTTCACTTCATCCCATCGTTCCACTCTGCATGTGTTAAGATCGGTGGGTTTTATCTCCCTATTTTTATTTTTCTTGAAATTAACTTTGATCTTATGATTTTGACTTTTTATCATTATATCTTGTAACTTTCTTTTCTGTAACATAAGCTTTGAAATGTTTTACTTAAATTATAATCTAATTTTAGCTCTGGTTTTCTGTTGTGTGTCCAACCCAACTTACTGAAAGAGGCGTTACCAAAATATTAGTTATTCTGGGTGCAGGCAAAAGCCATAAGTTTGCCTTGGGTCATACCCTAAACGTTTGTACTTTGGCTGGTGGCAGTGACCGTGTTGAAATCAATGCACCTGCTCAGGTATCCAGTAGTATACATATATAGTACAGTACAGTAGGCCACTGCTGTATCTTGCAGCACTGTGTCAAGTATACTATCTCTGTGCTGCATTATTGTGAGCAGTATATAGTAGGACAGTGCAGCATTTTGGTGACCAGCAGTATACATATATAGTACAGTACAGTAGGCCATTGCTGTATCTTGCAGCTCTGCGTCAAGTATACTATCTCTGTGCTGCATTATTGTGAGCAGTATATAGTAGGACAGTGCAGCATTTTGGTGACCAGCAGTATACATATATAGTACAGTACAGTAGGCCATTGCTGTATCTTGCAGCTCTGTGTCAAGTATACTATCTCTGTGCTGCATTATTGTGAGCAGTATACAGTAGGACAGTGCAGCATTTTAGTGACCAGCAGTATACATATATAGTACAGTACAGTAGGCCATTGCTGTATCTTGCAGCTCTGTGTCAAGTATACTATCTCTGTGCTGCATTATTATGAGCAGTATATAGTAGGACAGTGCAGCATTTTGGTGACCAGCAGTATTCATATATAGTACAGTCCAGTAGGCCATTGCTAGTGATATATTACTGGCATATAATTCCACACATTAAAAAATGGAGAACAAAAATGTGGAGGGTAAAATAGGGAGAGATCAAGATCCACTTCCACCTCGTGCTGAAGCTGCTGCCACTAGTCATGGCTGAGATGATGAAATGCCATCAACGTCGTCTGCCAAGGCTGATGCCCAATGTCATAGTAGAGAGCATGTTAAATCCAAAAAACTAAAGTTCAGTAAAATGACCCAAAAATCTAAATTAAAATCGTCTGAGGAGAAGCGTAAACTTGCCAATGTGCCATTTACGACACGGAGTGGCAAGGAATGGCTGAGGGCCTAGCCTATGTTCATGGCTAGTGGTTCAGCTTCACATGAGGATGGAAGCACTCATCCTCCCGCTAGAAAAGTGAAAAGAGTTAAGCTGGCAAAAGCACAGCAAAGAACTGTGCATTCTTCTAAATCACAAATCCCCAAGGAGAGTCCAATTGTGTCGGTTGCGATGCCTGACCTTCCCAACACTGGACGGGAAATGGTGGCGCCGTGCTGGAAGGAGCACCCACAGTCCAGTTCCTGATAGTCAAATTGAAGATATCACTGTTGAAGTACACCAGGATGAGGATATGGGTGTCGCTGGAGCTGAGGAGGAAATTGACAAGGAGGATTCTGATGGTGAGGTGGTTTGTTTAAGTCAGGCACCCAGGGAGAAACCTGTTGTCCGCGGGATGAATATGGCCATTGACATGCCTGTTCAAATTACAAAACAAATCACCTCTTCGGTGTGGAATTATTTTAACAGAAATGCGGACAACACGTGTCAAGATATGTGTTGCCTTTGTCAAGCTGTAATAAGTAGAGGTAAGGACGTTAACCACCTAGGAACATCCTCCCTTATACGTCACCTGGAGCGCATTCATCAGAAGTCATTGACAAGTTCAAAAACTTTGGGTGACGGCGGAAGCAGTCCACTGACAACTAAATCCCTTCCTCTTGTACCCAAGCTCCTGCAAACCACACCACCAACTCCCTCAGTGTCAATTTCCTCCTTAGACAGGAACGCCAATAGTCCTGGAGGCCATGTCACTGGCAAGTATGATGAGTCCTCTCCTAACTGGGATTCCTCCGATGGATCCTTGAGTGTAACGCCTACTGCTGCTGGCGCTGCTGCTGTTGTTGCTGCTAGGAGTCGATTGTCATCCCAGAGGAGAAGTCGGAAGACCACTTGTACTACTTCCAGTAAGCAATTGACTGTCCAACAGTCCTTTGCGAGGAAGATGAAATATCACAGCAGTCATCCTGCTGCAAAGCGGATAACTCAGGCCTTGGCAGCTGTGTTGGTGTTAAACGTGTGTCTGGTATCCACCGTTAATTCACAGGGAATTAGAGAATTTCTTGAGGTACTGTGCCCCCGGTACCAAATCCCATCTAGGTTCCACTTCTCTAGGCAGGCGATACCGAGAATGTACACAGACATCAGAAAAAGAGTCACCAGTGTCCTAAAAAAGGCAGTTGTACCCAATGTCCACTTAACCACGGACATGTGGACAAGTGGAGCAGGGTAGACTCAGGGCTATATGACTGTGACAGCCCACTGGGTAGATGTATTGCCTCCCGCAATCAAGAACAGCAGCGGCGGCACCAGTAGCAGCATCTCGCAAACGCCAACTCGTTCCTAGGCAGGCTACGCTTTGTATCACTGCTTTCCATAAGAGGCACACAGCTGACAACCTCTTACGGAAACTGAGAAACATAATCGCAGAATGGCTTACCCCATGTCACGTCTGAGGATTCTTGTGGATCTGGATTTGGGAAGATGATTCTGGTGCACTTTGATCTCTGAATAACAAATGAGCGGGACGGATGAAGGTCTTGCGCATTTATTATTTGGAATAGTTTAACAGAGTTTGCCAAAGACAGTTGAATAGAGATACTACTGTAGGTTAGCGGGTGGCTGAGGATACCAAAACCGTGACCCAGTATTTTAAGGAGAAATTCCGAAGGCTGGTTACTGCGGCATCCAGAACAGGTAGCTGGGTAGAACACGGGAACAGAGTCGTCAGTCTGCGTAGGGCTATATCAGGAGGCTTGGGTAATTTGCTGTAACAAGAACCTGACACTGGAGATGCTGCGGGAGCACAGAGAACTAGCTTCACAGATACTGTGAAAGACGTTGCACTGGCAATTTCCCTCCTCCAGGCCTTCCTGTCTTATAGCAGCTGCTCAGAGCTAATTGCCCACAGGGAAGTGATAAATTGGTGAAGTGTGGGCAAGACAGGCTTTTTGCCCACATCCAAGATGGCCACGGGGAACACAGCCCAGCCTGTTCCCAGAAGCCCTGTCTCCACAGCAGCACTGCTAACACCTGCCAGAGTCTGCTGAGCTGCCAACCAGTGCCCCTGCCTGTCCTCCCAGCACACCCTGCCCGACGCCAGCAGCCCACACCTCCGCCAGCTGGACCTCTCCAAAGGGACCGGACAGGTAAGAGCCGGCTCCTCTGCACAGTCTCCCGCCAGACCGTGACACCCCAATTGGACTCTCCTGGGGATTTGTGACATCAGACAACGCCACCAATATTGTGCGTGCATTACATGTGGGCAAATTCCAGCACGTCCCATGTTTTGCACATACATTGAATTTGGTGGTGCAGAATTTTTTTTAAAAATGACAGGGGCGTGCAAGAGATGCTGTCGGTGTCCTGAAGAATTGCGGGCCACTTTCGGCAGTCAGCCACCGCGTGCCGAAGACTGGAGCACCAGCAAACACTCCTGAACCTGCCCCACCATCATCTGAAGCAAGAGGTGGTAACGAGGTGGAATTCAACCCTCTATATGCTTCAGAGGATGGAGGAGCAGCAAAAGGCCATTCAAGCCTATACATCTGCCTACGATATAGGCACCTCTTTTTTTATTTATCTTTGCATCATGTGCTGTTTGGGGACTATTTTTTTAAGTGCCATCCTGTCTGACACTGCAGTGCCACTCCTAGATGGGCCAGGTGTTTGTGGCGGCCACTTGGGTCACTTAGCTTAGTCACCCAGCGACCTCGATGCAAATTTTAGGACTAAAAATAATATTGTGAGGTGTGAGGTGTTCAGAATAGACTGGAAATGAGTGGAAATTATGGTTATTGAGGTTAATAATACTATGGGATCAAAATTACCCCCAAATTCTATGATTTAAGCTGTTTAAAGCTGTTTTTGAGGGTTTTTTGAAAAAAAACACCCGAATCCAAAACACACCCGAATCCGACAAAAAAATTTCAGGGAGGTTTTGCCAAAACGCGTCCGAAACCAAAACACGGCCGCAAAACCGATTTTAAAACCAAAATACAAAAAATTTCCGGTGCAAATCTCTAGTGTCCAGTAACGGTGTCATGTGGCAGGGATTCGCAGGTTGGCGTATCTGGGGAATTGCCGTGCCTAGGATCGTGACAATATTATATAACATATATACTCGAGTATAAGTCAACCCGAATATTAGAGATGAGCGGATTCGGTTTTACTCGGTTTTACTCGGTTCTCAAAACGGCATCTTATTGGCTCACGGATGTCACGTGTTTTGGATAGCCAATTAGATGCCGTTTTGAGAACCGAGTAAAACCGAATCCGCTCATCTCTACCGAATATAAGCCGAGGCACCTAATTTTACCACAAAAACCTGGGAAAACTTATTGACTTGAGTATAAGCCTAGGGTGGGAAATGCAGCTCTAGCCGTACACAGCCCTCACACTGCCAGATATGCCCTCACACTGCCAGATATGCCCCCACAGTGCCAGATATGCCCCCACAGTGCCAGATATGCCCCCTCATAGTGCCAGATATGCCCCCTCATAGTGCCAGATATGCCCCCTCATAGTGCCAGATATGCCCCCTCATAGTGCCAGATATGCCCCCTCATAGTGCCAGATATGCACCCCCCCAAGTGCCAAATATGCTCCCCCAGTGCCAGTTACTTACCTTCTGCTGCTCCCACGCTGTCTTGTGAAGGAGGGACACGGAGGGCACAGCGCGCGCCTCTTCTGTGTCCCTCCTGCGTCTCCAGCGGCCACGGCGGGTCTGTTAAATGAAGTGCCGGTTCGTGAGCCAATCAGAGCTCACGAACGGGTACTTCCTTTAATAGACCCGCCGCTGCCACCAGAGACACAAGACGGACACAGGAGAAGCGCGCGCTGTGCCCTCCGTGTCCCTCCTTCACACTGCACTGCACTTCCCTCCGTGTCCCCACTGTACTGACTCGAGTATAAGCCGAGGGGGCTTTTTCAGCACAAACAAAAGTGCTGAAAAAGTCGGCTTATACTGGAGTATATACAGTACTCATTTTTATTTATTTCACTTTCATTAATGTCCCCATAGGTGTCACCTAGTATGTTGTCAAAGATGGCAAAGTCCCTGACTCCACAATAACAAGGCATGTAGGTACAGTATATTCTGTAGAAGAATTGTAAAATGTAAATTGTCACTTTATTACACTTTCTGTTCTCTTACTGCCTTTCTTCCAACAAGGGCATTTTCACCCTATAAAAATATGCCTTGTTCCCAATTAGTTTTGCTGAAATCATTAATTAATGTGAAAACACCTTTCTCATCAACTAATTCATTCAACAAAGGATATAGCAGAAAGGTAATTGGGAAGATTTCGACACATTTTGTGTGAGATAAAATGGGTCATGTGGAAAGTGTGCTTACTATGCAGATGTCTGTATGATACACTTGGCATATGCATATTACAAAAATGCTCAGTTATTAAGGTGCCTATGAGCAAAGTATAAGAAAGTCTGAGCTTTTTTTTAGGTGCTTTTCCATAGATGAATGTTATGTTTGATTGAGGTTAGAATCTTAACCCCTTGAATGATTGCATTTTTAACCCTTTATTCAAAGTCTCGACAGTTGAAATGAAATAGTCAACCTTTGCCCTACTACTTACACGAGACCCTGCTGTATATAAAAATCAGGGCCGGTTCTTGGGTGCTGGGCACCCCGGGCGACAATAGGGGCGTGGCTATGTACAGGGGGTGTGGTCATTTACGCCCCCTGTACAGACTGAAATGATGTGCGGTGCGCGATGACGTCATCGCGCACAGCACAGTAAAGGACCTCTCCACGAAGGGAAACTAGACGCGTACGCATCTAGTTTCTCTTCACAGCGGCAGCGGGGGGCAACAGGCAGCGGGGGGCACAGCAGCAGCGGATCTTGCCCTGGTGCAGCGCCCCCTGGAAGGCGGCGCCCCGGGCAAAAGTCCTGCTTGCCTGTGGCAAGATCCTCTACTGATAAAAATTTCCCTAAAATCTAGTAAAACATCCAAGGAGAACTTTTGGTGTTGGTTTGGTTAGGAGCTCAATCAGAATGCTGGAGTGTCAGCATACATTTTGTTTTGTACAAGAATTATACCATAAACATTGACTTAATTTATCAGGTATTTCTAATAAAGTCTGAAGAGAAGTCATTTCTGCAGTGCTGCATATCTCAAGAACAGGAGTGAAAGTATTATAAATCAAATGTGTGACATAAGACACATGCTGCAGCTGTGCTGACTGACACTAATAGCTGCTAAAGAAATGTCCTATGCATTTATCTTGCTGACATGAACCGATGTGATTGGCTGAGACTTGCTATGCAGAACCCGCCTACTCATTCTCCTGTCAGGGCAATTTGTGTTCATCCCAGTGACACTATCCCCCTTGCTGATTGCATTATGAGGCTCGCTTGCTTCATTTCATATTCATTGGGAAAAGTGCACCTACCTACATTTATTATGTTTACACATGGTCATAACATTTTAAGGGACAGGAAGTCTCACATACTTATTCTGTCTCCATCAAAGTGAGATCATTTCCTTAACAGTCTCTATTTCAGTTGAAACTTCAACTGGCCATGTTTGCTAGTGGATGTCTGGCTTTGACATCTCCTTTATCTTTAATGTCATCTTGTATCAACTATAAATACATTGAGGGGCCTATTTATCAATTAAGTTTTGGGGGGTATGCGCAAATGCTAAGTACAAATGGAGCCGCACTCACCCAGTGCGGCTCCATCACAGGCGTGCACTCCCGGCGTGATTATGCAATCCTTCCACCTAGCCCTGCTGGGAGTGCACAGAGACGCTCTCCGATTCTAGTGAATGGGAGACTCTCAGAGACAGAGCACAGAGATGCTCTCAGCATTAGGCGCGCCTGGGCGAGTGCGCCTAGGCACAAACGAAGCCACGACTCAGCAAAGGGATGCAGAGCAGGTATGCACCGGCCTGGAGAGGCGCTCTCCCTGCTCTGCAACCCTCCTTCTATACATGACTGTTTCTGCCTGATGCTGCCGCGCCTGTCACATAGGCAGCAGCGCTGGCAGCTGTATGAAGTGAACTACAGCATATACAAAAAATAATAATGTGGTCACCACTCCCAGTTATAGAACAGTGGGCAAACCAAACCCTCCACCCCAGTGTAACAGCAGCAAGCTCCACCCCCTCTCGCTCCGCAGCACCTCCTCTTGCTGCTGCGTATGGCCCCACCCTGGCTGCAGGTCAGGTCACTGGGCAGAGGGAGGGAACGGGGGCACCCAGAAGTCTTGTGGTACCTGCCAGTTACCACTCCAGTGTCCATTACATTGATAATCGTGAGGGGAGCGCCCCCCCCCCGCCCTCTTCTTACTGTGTAACCCCCCTTTCCCTCTGTGTTGTGTCCCAGCTTTGTGTCCCTTCCTCCCCCCTCCAGTGTCCTGTCAAAGTCACTGTGTCACCCCCCCGTGTTGTCACTGTGTGACTCTCCGTGTCCTGTCACTGTCACCCCCCCAGTGTCCTGTCACTGTTACCCCCATGTGCCCTGTTACTGTGTCACCCCCATGTGCCCTGTTACTGTGTCACCCCCCTGTGTCCTGTCACTGTGTCACCCCCGTGTCCTGTCACTGTGTCACCCCCATGTCCTGTCACTGTGTCACCCCCCCTATATCCTGTCACTGTGTCACCCCCCCGTGTCCTGTCACTGTGTCACCCCCCGTGTCCTGTCACTGTCACCTACCACCCCATGTTCTGTCACTGTGTCACAACCCCCCTCTGTGTTTTATCCCAGTCTTTGTCTCACCCCACGTGTTCTGTCTCAGTCACTGACAACCCCTCTGTTTTCTTTTCACCGTGTCAACCCCCCCTTCCCCTGTGTTCTGTCCCAGCCATTGTGTCAACCCCCTTGTTTTTTTTGTCCCAGTCACTGTGTCATCCTTCCTGTATTCTGTCCCAGCTGTTGTGTCAACCCCCCTTGTTTTTGTCACAGTCATTGTTTCACCCCCCTCTGTATTCTGTCCCAGAGACACCCCCTTTGTGTCCTGTCACAGTGTCACCAACCACCCCATGTTCTGTCCCAGTTACTATGTCACCCCCCTGTGTTCTGTCACTATGTCACAACCCCCCTCTGTGTTTTTCCCCAGCCATTGTCGTACCACCCCCTGTGTTCTGTCCTAGTCACTGACAACCCCCTCTGTTTTCTTTCACTGTGTCACCCCCCACACACACACACACACACACACACACACACACACACACACACACACACACACACACACACACACACACACACCCTTTCCCCATGTTCTGGCCCAGCCATTGTGTCTACCCTCTTGGATTTTTGTCCAAGTCACTGTGTCATCCTTCTTGTATTCTGTCCCAGCCATTGTGTCAACCCCCCTGTTTTTTGTCCCAGTCACTGTGTCATCCACCCATCTGTGTTCTGTCCCAGTTACTATGTCACAATCTGATGCAGGCCACTAGCCAATTAGAGCTCATGCACCAGCAGCCAATCAGTTGTGGCTGCAGTGACTTACAACCAGCGCCAGATGTGGCATAATATGTAAAGGGTATTGCTGTGTGTCTGTGGCATAGTGTGTTAAGGGCATTACTGTGTGAGGCCTAATGTGTAAGGGACATTACTGTGTGTGACATACAGTGTAAGGGGTATTACTGTGTGTTATAATGTGTATAAGGGTTACTACTATGTGGCATAATGTGTATAAGGGGTACCACTGTGAGGCATAATGTGTATAAAGGGGTACTACTGTGTGGCGTAACATGAGTAAGGGGCACTATCATGGGGTGTAACGTAAATAAGGGGCACTATCATGTGGCGTAATGTGAATAAGGGGCACTACCATGTGATGTAATGTGAATAAGGGCCACTACTGTGTGGTGTAATGTGACTAAGGGGCACTACTGTGTGGCATAATTTGAATTGGTGGTACTATTGTGTGGCCTGGCCATGCCCTTTCCGTGTGAGACCACACTCCTTTTTGTGTCATGAAGTATGGGAGGGAAGGTGCAAATTTATAGTTTGCAGGTGGGCGCCGAACACCCTAGCACCGGCCCTGTGTGTGCCGTATGTATAATAGTTTTGCATAAATAAATAAGTCTAGAAAATGAGTCTGTCCTGTTAAAATGAGCCAGCGAGTGTTTGTGCAGTGTGTCAAATGGTAGTATAACGAGTTTTCTTCATTTTGTACCCTGTGAATCTTATACAGAGGGGGGATAATGGGATTATGAGTATGAAATCCGTCCTGCTCTTGCCTATACTTTGGACAACAACTGAAAAGGATCTGTCACCTCTGTGACAGGTGCACTTTTGTAAAATTCAGACTAAAACTCTCCCTCCCCAGTCTTGCCTTAGAGAGCAGAGGGAGAAATAAAAAGTGTACGCTTGAAATGGTAACATACAGCACACTGAGCTGCTCTCTGGGGGTCATTCCGAGTTGTTCGCTCGTTATTTTTTTTTCGCTACGGAGCTATTAGCTGCAAACTGCCCATGCGCAATGTTTGCAGTGCGCCTGCGCCGAGTAAATTAGCACAAAAGTTTGGTATTTTACTCACGGCCTAACAAGGATTTTTCATCGATCTGGTGATCGGAGTGTGATTGACAGGAAGTGGGTGTTTCTGGGCAGATACTTGCCGTTTTATGGGAGTGTGCGGAAAAACGCTGGCGTTTCTGGGAAAAACGCAGGAGGGTCTGAAGAAACGGGGGAGTGTCTGGGCGAACGCTGGGTGTGTTTGTGACGTCAAACCAGGAACGAAACTGACTGAACTGATCGCAGTGTAGAAGTAAGTCTGGAGCTACTCAGAAACTGCTAAGAAATTTCTAATCGCAATTCTGCTAATCTTTCGTTCGCAATTCTGCTAATCTAAGATACACTCCCAGAGGGCGGCGGCTTAGCGTGTGCAATGCTGCTAAAAGCAGCTAGCGAGCGAACAACTCGGAATGAGGGCCTCTATTCACACCCAACCAGCCCCCTGCTCCATGCCAGCACTTCTTACTAGTGTGGAGCAAGGTAACCGCAGGGGCTGCGATTAAGATATTGGCAGGGTGTGTATCATGTTAGTCAATTTTCAGTTTAAAGCCTGATCTAAACAAAAAGGACCTCTTAAGCCCCGTACACACAATGAGATTTGTCCCGGAGATGAGTGCTGAGCAATCTAGCACAGATTGCTCCGCACACATCTCTCAAGCTCAGCACACAGCGCAATGTGTGTGCTGTGTGCTGCGCGAGGGAGGGGAAAAAAAAAAAGCTCACTTCACCCGGCGAAGTGAGTGACCTCACTAGATTGGGCAGGCATGCCTGCCCAATCTAGAGCCGGCGATAGCGACGTGTGGGGCTGTGCATCGCTGTTGCCGACACCTCTACACACAGAGCGATGTTTGCTTAATTTCTAAGCAATCTAGTCAGATTGCTTAGAAATTGAGTAAATATCGCTCCGTGTGTACCCCTTTTAAAGGTTATTTATTTTAAAGGTTCTCTTTAACATCACACGTTTAATGATAGTTGATTCTAACAAGCCTTCTTTACTGATAACACTGGATCAAAATATATCAGTTTCAACTTTCACATGATACAGCTATCAACAATATAAATATTAAACAATAGCTTTTATTTCATAAACTGTGACACAGTAAAGCTCACCCTATACATTTCCTATTGTGTTCTTATTGAAACAAATGCTCATGACAAGGGAATTTGAAAAATACCATACCTCCCAACATGACCCTCTCCGGTAGGGACAGAATGCTCTGCTCCTGGACTTCCCTCTTAATTTATGATTGTCATCACCTGTGCTGAAACACCTTTCTTATCCATTAAGGCTGGGGCCACACATAGCGTTTTTGCGGATCCCGTTCAGTGGGACATACTCGGCAGGAAGGAGCCTGCACATGGTCTTTCTATCTGGCATCTACACATATTCTGCGGTGCCGCACCTCCCAGATCCAACCGCAGCATGCTGCGGTTGAGCAAAATGACAGGACGATTTCAAGTAGAACACATACATTTGAATGTATGTGTTCACACAGTGCACTGTGTTCTACTTGAAATACTGTAGTGGCACTTACCGAATGCCATTCTGCGGCATCCAGCGAAAACGCTATATGTGAACCGAAAAAGGCTTCATCACGAAACAACCCGTGACAATGAGCAGGACCGGGTACAGTGCCCATTTTAACAGGCATTGTAATTATTGCTAAGTGAGGCATGGTGCAAGGGGCATTACTGTGTGGGGCATAACAAGGGGCATTACTGTCTGGGGCATACTTTGACGCAAGGGGCATTACTCTGTGGGCAGCGGCATTTCTAGAGAGGAGGGGACCCGTGTGCAGACTCCGTGTGTGGGCCCCCTCCTCTCCTGTAGCCATCACCACCGCTGCTAGCGCTCTCAGTGCTGAGACTCTGACAGTGCCAGAGTCTACAGCGCATGCGCAGGACTCCGAAAAATGGCCGCCGCAACATTTTCCGGAGTCCTGCGCATGCGCTGTAGACTCTGGCACTGTACCAGAGTCTCTAGCGCTCAGTGCGATAGCAGCGGTGGTGACGGCTACAGGAGAGGAGGGGGCCTACACACAGTTGCCGATGGACACCGGAAAGGTAAGTATAGAAGAAATGAGTGCAGTGTGTGCGGTGTGGGCCCCCTCTGGACCCAGGGGCCCATGTTCACCGCACACACTGCACCCATTATAGATACGCCAGTGAGTGTGGGGCTTAATAAGGTGCAAGGGGCATTACAGTGTGGGGCATAATATGGTTGAGGTAGTATTTTCCTGCAAGACCCAGAGCCGTAACCAGGTGTGTGCAGTGTGCGTTGCACACAGCGCACTTGTGATGGGAGCGCATTCGGCACTGTGTCCCCGATTGGCTGCCCTGGTTGTTGTCCATCGTGGCAGCGCTGGCGAGTCCCCCGCTGCACTGTTTGCAGGAGAGAAGTGTTCCGCTGCGGCCAGGGACACACACATCTGCGGGGTCAGCCGGGACACTTGTGGGAGAGGCAGCCGGCAGAAGCTCCGTGGCGGTAGCAGGTTAGCACTGGGGCTGCTGCTCAGAGTCTAACACTGGCAGCCAGTGGCACATTCAGGAGGGGAGGGAGAGCCATGGGTCAGTGATCCCTATTCTCCCTGTCGTAACTGCGCTTTTCTTTCAAAGGAAAGGAGAGCCCATCTAGTTCAATAGAGACGGCGGGCACTAGGACCCGCGCGGCTGTAACAGCAGGTCTGTCCGGAATCCTGTGCACTACTGCAGTAGCATAGAGCAGCAGCAGCTGGGAAGTTTGAACATGCCGCCCGCGGTGGATCCACTGCTGTGAGAGGTACTTATTGAGGGAGGTAGCCGTGCTGTGTAGTTTGAAGGAGGGGAGAGTGTGCTGTGGACAATGAAGGGGCTGAGGAGGGGGACAGCATGCTGTGAACATTAAAGTAGGGGGGAATGTGCTGTGGACATTGAAGGGTCTGAGAAGGGGGAAGAGTGTACTCTGGTATGATAATGTCGATATTATCTTAAACCATAAAGCTATACCTCTAGATACACTTTTACCGTGGAGCCGCTATGGGCGCTAGACTGACTACATGCACTACGCACTTTGTACGCTATTTGCATACAGAGTCCCGCACGTGGTACGTACTTGGCGTACACACGCCGCGCTGAGTGTACAGAGTACGCACAGCGCACACACACACATTTGATAACCTTTAAACCTTGTTAGTGATACAATGCAATGATATGATTACACTTTAAACCCTTAGCAGCAAAGTACTGCAACGATGTTCTACCTTAAAACTTAAGTAGCGCTGACGGTATAAAGTACCCACAGTGCGTACACCTTATCAATACTTATAAACCTTATACAGATAAATATGCTTTTAAACCCTTGCAGGAAAGTGAAGACACAACACCGATTTGTAGTTGAAACCACAGGGTTCTAAGGCCACCGTGGATTATTTCAAAAGGTAAACAGTACAAATCATACACTACAGGCTAACAAGATAAATCTAAAACAGAATAATAGCTACAGAGAATGTACATACGTGAGAATGTTCACAAGCGCAACCCAGCCGATCCTCCGCTTGTCAGGTAGAAAGCGTTCAGAGTCTTCTGACCGGCCAGGCAACAATGGGCTTTTTATACACAACTTACATACACAATACAATGGTCACTGTAATCTCATTGTCCATTGGACACAGAGATGTGTCTTTTCATTACAGGAGAGGTCATAGGTTGATTTGAAAAGATGGGTGATGTCATTCCCCAACTGCTCTGGTGGGTGGTATCCTCTGGATTCCCGCCGCATACATAATATACAGTTAATATCTATATTCTACTTCTGCACATAACTATACGCTGGAACATGCAATCTTTCTCTAACCAATACCGGAATGTTACCCTTAAAATACCCTACAGCTGGATACTAGACATCACCTTCCAACCTTTATCTGACCCTTCCTATCATGCAAAGGCGAATCCCTTAGTCCTGGAACTGTTTAAACTATTAATACTCGCTGATGTGGTGTAGGGGAACTATGTGTACAAAATGCACTATTTGGGTTAAATATGTAATGTTCTAATAACCCTCTACGCGCTCACAAACTCCGCCGTAAATACCCATACCACGCGCATGATTGCAGGAGCGATCCTACGCAAATTGCGGATATGTGCACGCACGGCGGACTGAGTGCACGCGCAGCGGGCATGTTCATGGGGTTAGTACAGGGCATATGCATTATAATATTTTTCGACTTTGACAGGATATTGAAGGGGAGGGGGAGCGTGTGCTCAGGATATTGAAGGGGCTGTGGTGGGGGCAGTACAATACTGTGGACATTGAAGCAGCTGGGGCGTATGAGAGTGCTGCGGTGTGGACATTTAAGAGGCCTGTGGGGGAGTACTGTGAGCAGGTCATTGAAGGGGGGTGAAGTACGGTGAGGGGGAAGTAGTTGGCATCCCAATGGATAGGATGCCGGCGGTCAGAAGACCGGCGCCAGAATCACGACACCTGTCAGAATGCTGATGCCGGAATTCCGAACGTAAGTATGTAGGGGAGTGTTAGAGTTAGGCTGTGGGAGGGGAGGGACAGGTTAGGCTGCAGGAAGGGAGAGCGAGGGTTAGTTTAGTTTCTCGCCCCTGTCGGGATTATGGCAGTTGGGATGCCGGTGTCAGTATTCTGACCACTGGCCTCCTAGCTGCTGATATCCCGTAACCAACCCCTGTGAGGTGTACTGTACATCTCTTTTTAATTGTGCTGTCTCGATTTTATTTTAACTAACTATAATGCACAGACTGTGGAGAAGAGCCAGGCCACCATCACTTGGAACAGCTACCATGAGGACACGGTGATCAATCAGGAGTCAAGACCCACAGCATGGCAAGCAGGTAAGGCTGATGTCCTTGTTTTTTGTATGTAACCCCCAGCGTGATGTAAATGAGGGGTGCAGCTTTAGGGGACAGCATACCTTGTGAGGCTACACCCCTTGCAGCGAGGCCATGCCTCTTTTCTGTGAGCACCAAATAGTGCCACTGACCTCCCACCCTTACCTATCATGGTTCCCCCTTAAAAAAAAAATCTGGATCCGCCCCTGCCTGCCGTACTGTGAAAAAGGTGACTCTAGCTTCCGTAATGTGTAAAAGGGGACTCTACTTGGCGTAATGTGTGACAGGGGCTCCACCTGGTGTAATGTGTGACAGGGGCTTAACCTGGTGTAATGTGTGTGTAAGTGGCGCTACTGTGCGGCGTAATTTAAATAATGGAGACTACTGTGCAGCGTAGTATGAATTGGTATTATTCTGTGGCCACAACCCTTCCCCATGAAGCTTCGACCCTTTATTTTTGACACGCAACTACAGTGCGCACTGACCCTGTTTTAAATAGGGGGGCGCTGATGCGGTTTCTTGCACACAGCGCTAAAAAGTCTAGTTACGGCACTGGCAAGACCATGCCCATTTTTAGCAAGCCCATGCCACCTTTTTTGAGGTGGGGGGGTGGCATGTTTTTGAGTTTGCACTGGGATCCAAATTGGTTAGAAACAGCCCTGCTATTCATATTATTATTATCCTTTATTCATATGGTGCCACAAGGGTTTTGCAGTGCGTTACAAGGTACGTAAGCAGAAACAAACAAGAAAAATTAAGGCACAAGAGTACAATCTTTGCAGAACATAGTATTCAAGCTACATAAACATGTTTTCCTTTGCAGTCATACGTACCCACAGACAAGGCTGGCCTGAGCCAAATTTGTTTGGTGAGCGAATATACAGTAAATTTTGGCGCCCCTCACTTTGGGTACTGTGGGTGGAGCTGCGTGGACCAGATCCATATAAACACTGAAAAAGACAGATTTTGAAAATCCTTATGCCCCCTACAGACTCTGCGATTCGCCGCCGAGCTGCCCGACGGCGGATACGGGCGACGGGCGACCCGGCGGCGGGGGGAGGTGACGGGGGGAGTGAAGTTTCTTCACTCCCCCTGTCACCCGGCTCCATAGCACTGCACGCTAATATGGATTAGATTGTCCATATTGGCCTGCATGCATAAACGACGGGGCACCAACGATGAACGAGCGCGGGGCCACGCATCGGGGGTCATTCCGAGTTGATCATAGCTGTGCTAAATTTAGCACAGCTACGATCAGGCACTCAGACATGCGGTCGGGACGCCCAGCACAGGGTTAGTCTGCCCCGCATGTCAGTGCCCCCGCCCACCCGCAGAAATGCAAAAGCATCGCACAGCGCCTCTTCGCTTCCCACGAGTCGCAGCGGCTACATGTGATGTCACGCAGCCGCCGCGGCCCGCCCCCCCCCAACACTCCAGCCACGCCTGCTTTGGCTGGACCGCGCCCCATAAACGGCGGCTTAACGCCGGCGTCCAGCCCTCTCCCACCCAGCGACCGCCTCTACCTCAGAGGCGATCGCTAGGCAACGACGGCCTTCGGCCGTCTGGAATGCGCAGGCGCACTGCGGCGCCGGCGCATATGCAGTTCCGACCCGATCGCTGCGCTGCGATAAACTGCAGCGAGCGATCGGGTCGGAATGACCCCCATCGTTCATTATTGGTGCCTACACACTGCACGATATGAACGAGTTCTCATTCATTAATGAACGAGAACGTTCATATCGTGCAGTGTTATCTACCATTGTGTAAGGCCCTTTAGACTCCTGAGTGCAGCCCTTCACCTGTAGAACCCACCAGATCCAGCAATGACCAGTCCTGGGATGTATGTTCTGCATGAGAGAACTTCAGACAACTTCTTCTTTTTAGCTATATTTAATGAAAACAACGATCAAACATACTGTAGAGGATTTCCTTGTATTTTTCTCTCTGACTATGCCTAAATAGCAGACAAATTTTCCTCATTTTTTCAAACATACAAATTGTCTCAATGATATAATAAAAAATGGCAGAGCATTCTGCACAGGGGTGGTATTCATGTGACCGTCGGTCGGGAGACTGACGGTCACATGACCTCCACCAACATCCCTCCCCCTCACTATCCCGACAGTCGGCATGCTGACCAACAGGGACTATTTCCACTCGTGGGTGTCCACGACATCCATAGAGTGGGAATAGAACCCGTGGTGTGCCTTCAGTGTGTACCACTGCCCCGTACTGTCCCTGCCTTCAATATGTACCCCTGCCCCCAGTGTGTGCCACTGCCCGTAGTGTGTGCCCCTGCCCTGTACAGTTCCTGCAATCAGTGTGTACCCCTGCCCCGTACAGTCTTTGTCCTCAGCGTGTGACCCTGCGCTCAGTGTGTTCCTCTGCCCTGTACAGTCCCTGTCCTCAGTGTGTGACCCTGCCCTGTACAGTCCCTGCTCTCAGTGTGTACTCCAGCCCCTTGAAGTCCCTGCCCTAAGTGTGTACCCTGCCCTGTACAGTCCCTGCCCTCAATGTGTTCCACTGCCCTGTACTGTCCCTGCCCTCAGTGTGTGCCCCTGCCCTGTACAGTCCCTACCCTTACTGTGTGCCCCTGCCCTGTACAGTTAATGCCCTCAGTGTGTGCCCCTGCCCTATTCAGTATTGCTCACAGTCGGGCAGGATGAGAGTGCACAGGAAAAATAAGGAGGTCAGCTCCACCCTTTGTTCAGGCAGCTGCCGGGCATCCTATAGTTTGCCACTGGGGTGTCCGGGAGATGATGGTGCAACCATAACGATGAGGTTGGTTCTAAATCGGAGTTGGCTAAGGGACCTCTGATGTCACCAGGGGGTGGAGCCACATAACCAGGGGGAGGAGCCACGACCAAACATGCAACCCAAAATATACCCTCGCGGATTCACTTCGCTTGCTACGCTTCAGACTCGGTGGCTCGCTCCGCTCCGCTTCACTCACCACCTGATTACTAAAGGTAATAGTTGGTGGCGTGGATAGTAGAGGAACTATCCCGCTGGCCTAGCTCCTCCCCCTTGAATCGTGGCTCCTCCCCCTGGCGTAAAAGGTCCCTTAGGCCACTTGAATCTAGCACCTACCATAGCGATGAGGGCACAGGCCGGGCAGCAATGGAGCAGACACTGTCAGCGCCACCGTCATTGCAAATGTGGCACCAGCTCAAGGGCCAATCGGAGCTTGAGATCCGGCAGCCAATCAGGAGTCACCGCTACCTGATTCGCTGCCAATCTGCAAGCTCTGATTAGCTTGTGGCCTGCGCCACATTTGAAATGCCATTGGTGCTGACAGTATCTGCTCCATTCCCAGGCCTGAGCCCTCATCACTTTGGTGCCTAATTCTGTTGCGTAGTCGGCGTAATGGTCAGGTTGGCCCTGTTCACAGAAGTAGAAAGGTGATAAGTAGAGATGAGCGCCTGAAATTTTTCGGGTTTTGTGTTTTGGTTTTGGGTTCGGTTCCGCGGCCGTGTTTTGGGTTCGAACGCGTTTTGGCAAAACCTCACCGAATTATTTTTGTCGGATTCGGGTGTGTTTTGGATTCGGGTGTTTTTTTCCAAAAACACTAAAAAACAGCTTAAATCATAGAATTTGGGGGTCATTTTGATCCCAAAGTATTATTAACCTCAAAAACCATAATTTACACTCATTTTCAGTCTATTCTGAATACCTCACACCTCACAATATTATTTTTAGTCCTAAAATTTGCACCGAGGTCGCTGTGTGAGTAAGATAAGCGACCCTAGTGGCCGACACAAACACCGGGCCCATCTAGGAGTGGCACTGCAGTGTCACGCAGGATGTCCCTTCCAAAAAACCCTCCCCAAACAGCACATGACGCAAAGAAAAAAAGAGGCGCAATGAGGTAGCTGTGTGAGTAAGATTAGCGACCCTAGTGGCCGACACAAACACCGGGCCCATCTAGGAGTGGCACTGCAGTGTCACGCAGGATGGCCCTTCCAAAAAACCCTCCCCAAACAGCACATGACGCAAAGAAAAAAAGAGGCGCAATGAGGTAGCTGACTGTGTGAGTAAGATTAGCGACCCTAGTGGCCGACACAAACACCGGGCCCATCTAGGAGTGGCACTGCAGTGTCACGCAGGATGGCCCTTCCAAAAAACCCTCCCCAAACAGCACATGACGCAAAGAAAAAAAGAGGCGCAATGAGGTAGCTGTGTGAGTAAGATTAGCGACCCTAGTGGCCGACACAAACACCGGGCCCATCTAGGAGTGGCACTGCAGTGTCACGCAGGATGTCCCTTCCAAAAAACCCTCCCCAAACAGCACATGACGCAAAGAAAAAAAGAGGCGCAATGAGGTAGCTGTGTGAGTAAGATTAGCGACCCTAGTGGCCGACACAAACACCGGGCCCATCTAGGAGTGGCACTGCAGTGTCACGCAGGATGTCCCTTCCAAAAAACCCTCCCCAAACAGCACATGACGCAAAGAAAAAAAGAGGCGCAATGAGGTAGCTGTGTGAGTAAGATTAGCGACCCTAGTGGCCGACATAAACACCGGGCCCATCTAGGAGTGGCACTGCAGTGTCACGCAGGATGTCCCTTCCAAAAAACCCTCCCCAAACAGCACATGACGCAAAGAAAAAAAGAGGCGCAATGAGGTAGCTGACTGTGTGAGTAAGATTAGCGACCCTAGTGGCCGACACAAACACCGGGCCCATTTAGGAGTGGCACTGCAGTGTCACGCAGGATGTCCCTTCCAAAAAACCCTCCCCAATCAGCACATGATGCAAAGAAAAAGAAAAGAAAAAAGAGGTGCAAGATGGAATTATCCTTGGGCCCTCCCACCCACCCTTATGTTGTATAAACAAAACAGGACATGCACACTTTAACCAACCCATCATTTCAGTGACAGGGTCTGCCACACGACTGTGACTGATATGACGGGTTGGTTTGGACCCCCCCAAAAAAAGAAGCAATTAATCTCTCCTTGCACAAACTGGCTCTACAGAGGCAAGATGTCCACCTCATCTTCACCCTCCGATATATCACCGTGTACATCCCCCTCCTCACAGATTATCAATTCGTCCCCACTGGAATCCACCATCTCAGCTCCCTGTGTACTTTGTGGAGGCAATTGCTGCTGGTCAATGTCTCCGCGGAGGAATTGATTATAATTCATTTTAATGAACATCATCTTCTCCACATTTTCTGGATGTAACCTCGTACGCCGATTGCTGACAAGGTGAGCGGCGGCACTAAACACTCTTTCGGAGTACACACTTGTGGGAGGGCAACTTAGGTAGAATAAAGCCAGTTTGTGCAAGGGCCTCCAAATTGCCTCTTTTTCCTGCCAGTATAAGTACGGACTGTGTGACGTGCCTACTTGGATGCGGTCACTCATATAATCCTCCACCATTCTATCAATGTTGAGAGAATCATATGCAGTGACAGTAGACGACATGTCCGTAATCGTTGTCAGGTCCTTCAGTCCGGACCAGATGTCAGCATCAGCAGTCGCTCCAGACTGCCCTGCATCACCGCCAGCGGGTGGGCTCGGAATTCTGAGCCTTTTCCTCGCACCCCCAGTTGCGGGAGAATGTGAAGGAGGAGATGTTGACAGGTCGCGTTCCGCTTGACTTGACAATTTTGTCACCAGCAGGTCTTTCAACCCCAGCAGACCTGTGTCTGCCGGAAAGAGAGATCCAAGGTAGGCTTTAAATCTAGGATCGAGCACGGTGGCCAAAATGTAGTGCTCTGATTTCAACAGATTGACCACCCGTGAATCCTTGTTAAGCGAATTAAGGGCTGCATCCACAAGTCCCACATGCCTAGCGGAATCGCTCCCTTTTAGCTCCTTCTTCAATGCCTCCAGCTTCTTCTGCAAAAGCCTGATGAGGGGAATGACCTGACTCAGGCTGGCAGTGTCTGAACTGACTTCACGTGTGGCAAGTTCAAAGGGCATCAGAACCTTGCACAACGTTGAAATCATTCTCCACTGCACTTGAGACAGGTGCATTCCATCTCCTATATCGTGCTCAATTGTATAGGCTTGAATGGCCTTTTGCTGCTCCTCCAACCTCTGAAGCATATAGAGGGTTGAATTCCACCTCGTTACCACTTCTTGCTTCAGATGATGGCAGGGCAGGTTCAGTAGTTTTTGGTGGTGCTCCAGTCTTCTGTACGTGGTGCCTGTACGCCGAAAGTGTCCCGCAATTTTTCTGGCCACCGACAGCATCTCTTGCACGCCCCTGTCGTTTTTAAAAAAATTCTGCACCACCAAATTCAAGGTATGTGCAAAACATGGGACGTGCTGGAATTTGCCCATATTTAATGCACACACAATATTGCTGGCGTTGTCCGATGCCACAAATCCACAGGAGAGTCCAATTGGGGTAAGCCATTCCGCGATGATCTTCCTCAGTTGCCGTAAGAGGTTTTCAGCTGTGTGCGTATTCTGGAAAGCGGTGATACAAAGCGTAGCCTGCCTAGGAAAGAGTTGGCGTTTGCGAGATGCTGCTACTGGTGCCGCCGCTGCTGTTCTTGCGGCGGGAGTCCATACATCTACCCAGTGGGCTGTCACAGTCATATAGTCCTGACCCTGCCCTGCTCCACTTGTCCACATGTCCGTGGTTAAGTGGACATTGGGTACAACTGCATTTTTTAGGAGACTGGTGAGTCTTTTTCTGACGTCCGTGTACATTCTCGGTATCGCCTGCCTAGAGAAGTGGAACCTAGATGGTATTTGGTAACGGGGGCACACTGCCTCAATAAATTGTCTAGTTCCCTGTGAACTAACGGCGGATACCGGACGCACGTCTAACACCAACATAGTTGTCAAGGACTCAGTTATCCGCTTTGCAGTAGGATGACTGCTGTGATATTTCATCTTCCTCGCAAAGGACTGTTGAACAGTCAATTGCTTACTGGAAGTAGTACAAGTGGGCTTACGACTTCCCCTCTGGGATGACCATCGACTCCCAGCGGCAACAACAGCAGCGCCAGCAGCAGTAGGCGTTACACGCAAGGATGCATCGGAGGAATCCCAGGCAGGAGAGGACTCGTCAGACTTGCCAGTGACATGGCCTGCAGGACTATTGGCATTCCTGGGGAAGGAGGAAATTGACACTGAGGGAGTTGGTGGGGTGGTTTGCGTGAGCTTGGTTACAAGAGGAAGGGATTTACTGGTCAGTGGACTGCTTCCGCTGTCACCCAAAGTTTTTGAACTTGTCACTGACTTATTATGAATGCGCTGCAGGTGACGTATAAGGGAGGATGTTCTGAGGTGGTTAACGTCCTTACCCCTACTTATTACAGCTTGACAAAGGGAACACACGGCTTGACACCTGTTGTCCGCATTTCTGGTGAAATACCTCCACACCGAAGAGCTGATTTTTTTGGTATTTTCACCTGGCATGTCAACGGCCATATTCCTCCCACGGACAACAGGTGTCTCCCCGGGTGCCTGACTTAAACAAACCACCTCACCATCAGAATCCTCCTGGTCAATTTCCTCCCCAGCGCCAGCAACACCCATATCCTCCTCATCCTGGTGTACTTCAACACTGACATCTTCAATCTGACTATCAGGAACTGGACTGCGGGTGCTCCTTCCAGCACTTGCAGGGGGCGTGCAAATGGTGGAAGGCGCATGCTCTTCACGTCCAGTGTTGGGAAGGTCAGGCATCGCAACCGACACAATTGGACTCTCCTTGTGGATTTGGGATTTCAAAGAACGCACAGTTCTTTGCGGTGCTTTTGCCAGCTTGAGTCTTTTCAGTTTTCTAGCGAGAGGCTGAGTGCTTCCATCCTCATGTGAAGCTGAACCACTAGCCATGAACATAGGCCAGGGCCTCTGCCGTTCCTTGCCACTCCGTGTGGTAAATGGCATATTGGCAAGTTTACGCTTCTCCTCCGACAATTTTATTTTAGGTTTTGGAGTCCTTTTTTTACTGATATTTGGTGTTTTGGTTTTGACATGCTCTGTACTATGCCATTGGGCATCGGCCTTGGCAGACGACGTTGCTGGCATTTCATCGTCTCGGCCATGACTAGTGGCAGCAGCTTCAGCACGAGGTGGAAGTGGATCTTGATCTTTCCCTAATTTTGGAACCTCAACATTTTTGTTCTCCATATTTTAATAGGCACAACTAAAAGGCACCTCAGGTAAACAATGCAGATGGATGGATTGGATACTAGTATACAATTATGGACGGGCTGCCGAGTGCCGACACAGAGGTAGCCACAGCCGTGAACTACCGCACTGTACTGTGTCTGCTGCTAATATATAGACTGGTTGATAAAGAGATAGTATACTCGTAACTAGTATGTATGTATAAAGAAAGAAAAAAAAACCACGGTTAGGTCACTGGTATATACAATTATGGACGGGCTGCCGAGTGCCGACACAGAGGTAGCCACAGCCGTGAACTACCGCACTGTACTGTGTCTGCTGCTAATATATAGACTGGTTGATAAAGAGATAGTATACTCGTAACTAGTATGTATGTATAAAGAAAGAAAAAAAAACCACGGTTAGGTGGTATATACAATTATGGACGGGCTGCCGAGTGCCGACACAGAGGTAGCCACAGCCGTGAACTACCGCACTGTACTGTGTCTGCTGCTAATATATAGACTGGTTGATAAAGAGATAGTATACTCGTAACTAGTATGTATGTATAAAGAAAGAAAAAAAAACCACGGTTAGGTCACTGGTATATACAATTATGGACGGGCTGCCGAGTGCCGACACAGAGGTAGCCACAGCCGTGAACTACCGCACTGTACTGTGTCTGCTGCTAATATATAGACTGGTTGATAAAGAGATAGTATACTCGTAACTAGTATGTATGTATAAAGAAAGAAAAAAAAACCACGGTTAGGTGGTATATACAATTATGGACGGGCTGCCGAGTGCCGACACAGAGGTAGCCACAGCCGTGAACTACCGCACTGTACTGTGTCTGCTGCTAATATATAGACTGGTTGATAAAGAGATAGTATACTCGTAACTAGTATGTATGTATAAAGAAAGAAAAAAAAACCACGGTTAGGTCACTGGTATATACAATTATGGACGGGCTGCCGAGTGCCGACACAGAGGTAGCCACAGCCGTGAACTACCGCACTGTACACTGGTTGATAAAGAGATAGTAGTATACTCGTAACAACTAGTATGACGACGGTATAAAGAATGAAAAAAAAAACCACGGTTAGGTGGTATATAATACAATTATGGTTGGACGGACTGCCTGCCGAGTGCCGACACAGAGGTAGCCACAGCCGTGAACTACCGCACTGTACACTGGTTGATAAAGAGATAGTAGTATACTACTAACAACTAGTATGACGACGGTATAAAGAACGAAAAAAAAACCACGGTTAGGTGGTATATATTATAATACAATTATGGATGGACGGACTGCCTGCCGAGTTCCGACACAGAGGTAGCCACAGCCGTGAACTACCGCACTGTACACTGGTTGATAAAGAGATAGTAGTATACTCGTAACAACTAGTATGACGACGGTATAAAGAACGAAAAAAAAACCACGGTTAGGTGGTATATATTATAATACAATTATGGATGGACGGACTGCCTGCCGAGTGCCGACACAGAGGTAGCCACAGCCGTGAACTACCGCACTGTACTGTGTCTGCTGCTAATATAGACTGGTTGATAAAGAGATAGTATACAATACTACTAATATACTGGTGGTCAGGCACTGGTCACCACTAGTCACACTGGCAGTGGCACTCCTGCAGCAAAAGTGTGCACTGTTTAATTTTAATATAATATTATTTATCATGTACTCCTGGCTCCTGCTATAACAACCTGCAGTGCTCCCCAGTCTCCCCCACAATTATAAGCTTTATATACAATACATTGATGTGCAGCACACTGGGCTGAGCAGTGCACACAGACTGAGTCACTGTGTGACTGTGTATCGTTTTTTTCAGGCAGAGAACGGATATATTAAATAAAACAAACAACTGCACTGTCTCTGGTGGTCACTGGTCACTGTGGTCGTCAGTCACTAAACTCTGTCTGCACTCTGCACTCTCTTCTAATCTACAGTATAACAGCAATCTCTCTCTCTCTCTCTTCTAAATCTAATCTAAATGGAGAGGACGCCAGCCACGTCCTCTCCCTATCAATCTCAATGCACGTGTGAAAATGGCGGCGACGCGCGGCTCCTTATATAGAATCCGAGTCTCGCGATAGAATCCGAGCCTCGCGAGAATCCGACAGCGTCATGATGACGTTCGGGCGCGCTCGGGTTAACCGAGCAAGGCGGGAAGATCCGAGTCGCTCGGACCCGTGAAAAAAAAAGTGAAGTTCGTGCGGGTTCGGATTCAAAGAAACCGAACCCGCTCATCTCTAGTGATAAGGAGGTTGTAGAAAATCTGGGGGACCCGCTGTTGCAGCATTGAAGACGTGGGGATACTCTGCTGCGGTGCCATAGATGGGGGGACCCTCTGCACCGGCGCTGAAGACAGGGGGACTCGCTGCTGCGGCAGTGATGACGACTAGTCCCCAAACAGCACATGATGCAAAGAAGAAAAAGAGGTGCAAGATGGAATTGTCCTTGGCCCCTCCCACCCACCCTTATGTTGTATAAACAGGACATGAACACTTTAACAAACCAATCATTTCAGCGACAGGGTCTGCCACATGACTGTGGCTGAAATGACTGGTTTGTTTGGGCCCCCGACAAAAAAGAAGCAATCAATCTCTCCTTGCACAAACTGGCTCTACAGAGGCAAGATGTTGACCTCATCCTCATCCTCCGATTCCTCACCCCTTTATGTGTGTACATGCTCCTCCTCACAGAGTATTAATTTGTCCCCACTGGAATCCACCATCACAGGTCCCTGTGTACTTTCTGGAGGCAATTGGTGGTCAAGGTCTTCCTGGAGGAATTTATAATTCATTTTGATGAACATCATCTTCTCCACATTTTGTGGAAGTAACCTCCTACGCCGACCGCTGAAAAGTTTGCCAGTTGCATTAAACTCTTTTGGAGTACACATTGGAGGTAGGGGGGGGGGGGGGGGAACTTAGGTAAAATAAAGCCAGTCTGTGCAAGGGCATCCAAATTGCCTCTTTTTCCTGCCAGAATACGTACGGACTGTCTGACATGTCTGCTTGGATGCTGTCACTCATATAATCCTCCACCATTCTTTCTATGGTGACAGAATCATATGCAGTGACAGTAGACATGTCAGTAATCGTTGCCAGGTCCTTCAGTCTGGATCAGACGACAGCACTCGCTCCTGACTGCCCTGCATTACTGCCAGCCGGTAGGCTTGGAAATCGTATCCTTTTCCTCGCAGTCCCAGTTGCGGGAGAAAATGAAGAAGGAGCTGTTGACAGGTCACGTTCCACTTGAGTTGACAATTTTCTCACCAGCAGGTCTTTGAACCTCTGCAGACTTGTGTCTGCTGGAAATAGAGAAACAACGTAAGCTTTAAACCTAGGATCGAGCACGGTGACCAAATGTAGTGCTCTGATTTTAACAGATTGACCACCCTTGAATCCTGGCAAAGTGAATGAAGGGCTCCATCCACAAGTCCCACATACTTTGCGGAATCGCTCCATCTTAGCTCCTCCTTCATTTTTTCCAGCTGCTTCTGCAAAAGCCTGATGAGGGGAATACACAACCAGATAAAATGGAACGGCTCCCAAGCGCTATTTTATAAGTGTATGCGATCCTCTTTCTGTTAGGCTTCAAAACCGTAGATCCTCAAAAGAGAGAAAAGAACACTCATGCAATAACAATGTTCAATAGACAAATGTCTGTTGTCCACATTGATGATCCTCAACTGACCTTTAGGAAATGCCCTATTTTCACATCAAGGTATCTTTAATCACTCCAGAAATTCATGACATCTATGGAATAACTTCTTAGCTTATTGGTATATGGCTTACCTCTGGTAAATACCCTATATGCATCAAAAGGTATCTTTTTGGTACTCCTTCGTTAGGATAGGACTAAGCTCCGTCCAAATCTCAAACCTTCATAGATTGTAGGGTACATCAAAAGGATAATTCATACAATGATGGGTACAAACCAATTTATTTTTATAAAATATATAAATATAAAAATATATAAAATCCACCATTACATAGGTCACAGGAACATAAATATTCCAGAACGGCAGGGTCTACTACACAAAAAACCTCTCAGATGAACAAGAGGGAAAAAAAGATTTTTTTTGGATGATATTATATGGTAAAGAAGATATTCTAGCCACAAAAAGGCATAACAACCATTTACCAATTATCCTATGGAAAGTGTAAAAATTTGCCGACGTGTTTCGGAACCAATGTTCCTTCCTCAAGGTGTAGAGTTGTAATGAACCCTGCCAGTCATTTTATCCCCCCTAAATTGGTCACATGTTTACTATTAACCAATCAAAATTTGTTCATTTAAAAACAGCCATATACACTTAAGCTTCACCATAATTTCAACCCCTATTGAAATGAGATATTAATATACATAAGCATCCACCTATCCAAAATACATCATATATAGACAAAACGTCATAAAATTACATATTTTATAAATTGAGTATAATCCAATATATGTACTGGATCCATAAACTCCTATACTTCCTAAATAATCAATATCCTAATTACACAGATCCATCTAATTCATATCCACGTATTTTCCCCAACAAAAATCCCACAATGCAACTCGATCTTTCCAATAGTGCAATGCGAGGATCCAATGTCTTATGTTGTGATCGGTTGCCATAGCAACCGCACGTTCTCTTTCACCGCACGGTTTTTTATCATTTCCAAGTTGTAATGGGCCCTTAATCACTCCAGAAACACATATTCTTTTGTCCAACCATGTCCCCAAAGCGGCCGTCTTTTGTGGTTGCCATAACGCTCCCGCTGTTACGGGACTCTGTTTCTCTGTATCTCCAGCCGGACAGGAAATAATGATGACGTGTTTCCGGTCTTTGGAACGCAAACACGGAATTAGAGCCGAGGACCATGGAACATATCATTTTCTTTCTGAATGTGTCCAAATTATGAAATGTACGGATATAGCACACCAACCCTTAGAATTATTGGATCCATCAGCATCCAGAAAGAAGATAAAAAAGACAAGCATCATAATCTTATATATTGTGCAAATAAGCAGAATATCTCAAACATCAGTAATCATCATTACCCAAAGGCAGTGCAAGTATAGAATTTAATACATTTATTATCATAGATCATAGTCACTTGGGGGAATATGAGGTGTCCCAACCTGTTCTCAAAATACGGACCAATACTTCATAGAAACCATTTGGTCTCAAATTTAACATTGAGACCATTAGATACAAGTGTTTGTAGCTCATATATTTTCCTCATTTCCGCCTGGGCTAATTTAACCTCTCCATTATTCCTCCGCCAATCAGACTTTATATGCATAATACCACAAAAACTAATCAAATGCTTGATTTTACATTCATGTTTAAGTTTGAAGTGTGGTGAAACATTGTGGCTATCAAGCCCTTTTTTCACATTCCGCATATGTTCTGCCATCCGTATTTTTAGTGGACGTGTAGTCCGTCCTACATATTGTGAGCCGCATGAGCATTCTAATAGATATACACAATTGGCTGTATCACATGTAATAAAATCTGTAATTTGATAAATCTTATTGTTTTGATTGGACTTATACTCCGTAATTTTACTGTGTGTGCTTTTGCATGTTTTGCACATGATGCATGCGCCGCATCGAAAAATACCTTTTGACTTTATTCTGGTGGTCATTCTACATGACATTACAGTACTCCTGACCACTTTATCCCTAATACTTCTCGCCCGTTGATAAGTAAAGGACGGGTTCTTGGATATATATTTGGTCAGTAATGGGTCCCGTTCAAGGATACACCAATGCTTTCTAATTATTTTTTCTATTTGCCTATATTGGCTATTATATTCTGTAATGAATTAAATACCCTTAGGTTTTTTTGACGCTGTCCTACATTCCTTCTTTAGCATATCCTCACGATTCATATTCGCTCCACGTTTCATAGCTTCCACTACAACCATGTCATTATACCCCTTCTCCTTAAACTGATTACTCAATATTTGAGCATGATGTTGGTATGTTTCTTCATCAGTACAATTACGTTGAATTCTTTGGAATTGACTGATAGGTATACTTTGCAACCAATTCACATGATGATTACTTGTGGATTCTATAAACAAATTGCAATCTGTTGCTTAAATGTAATTGCTTGTCTTAATTTTAGCATGATCTATGAAAATATGTAAATCTAAAAAGTTCACTTATTTTTCACTAATATCGAATGTTAATTTTATATTTGACTGATTATCATTAAGGTACATGCAAAAGACGTCTAAAGAGGTTCTATCTACTCCCCATATGAAAAGAATATCATCGATGTATCGGACCCAGGACACCAGACTGGCACCATATTCATGGCCACTCCACAATTGCTGCTCTTCCCAGTGTGCCATGAATAAGTTGGTGTAACTAAGTGCCAGTCTAGTGCCCATGGCAGTGCCCATTAGTTGCAAATAAAAGGAATTATCATACCAGAAAAATCAGAATAAAGTCAAAAGGTTTTTTTAAAGCAGCACATGCATCATGTGCAAAACATGCAAAAGCACACATAGTAAAATTACGAAGTATAAGTCCAATCAAAACCATAAGATTTATCAAATTACAGATTTTATTACATGTGATACAGCCATTTGTGTATATCTATTAGAATGCTCATGCGGCTCACAATATGTAGGACGGACTACACGTCCACTAAAAATACGGATGGCAGAACATGTGCGGAATGTGAGAAAAGGGCTTGATAGCCACAATGTTTCATCACACTTCAAACTTAAACATGAATGTAAAATCAAGCATTTGATTAGTTTTTGTGGTATTATGCATATAAAGTCTGATTGGCGGAGGAATAATGGAGAGGTTATATTAGCCCAGGCGGAAATGAGGAAAATATATGAGCTACAAACACTTGTACCTAATGGTCTCAATGTTGAATTTGAGACCAAATGGTTTCTATGAAGTATTGGTCCGTAATTTGAGAACAGGTTGGGACACCTCATATTCCCCCAAGTGACTATGATCAATGATAATAAATGTATTAAATTCTATACTTGTACTGCCTTTGGGTAATGATGATTACTGATGTTTGAGATATTCAGCTTATTTGCACAATATATAAGATTATGATGCTTGTCTTTTTTATCTTCTTTCTGGATGCTGATGGATCCAATAATTCTAAGGGTTGGTGTGCTATATCCGTACATTTCATAATTTGGACGCATTCAGAAAGAAAATGATATGTTCCACGGTCCTCGGCTCTACTTCCGTGTTTGCATTCCATTCTTTCCTGTCCGGCTGGAGATACAGAGAAACAGAGTCCCGTAACAGCGGAAGCGTTATGGCAACCACAAAAGACGGCCGCTTTGGGGACATGGTTGGACATAAGAATATGTGTTTCTGGAGTGATTGAGGGCCCATTACAACTTGGAAATGATAAAAAAAAACGTGCGGTGAAAAAGAACGTGCGGTTGCCATGGCAACCGATAACAACATAGAACATTGGATCCTCGCATTGCACTATGGGAAAGATCGAGTTGCATTGTGGGATTTTAGTTGGGGAAAATACGTGGATATGAATTAGATGGATCTGTGTAATTAGGATATTGATTATTTAGGAAGTATAGGAGTTTATGTATCCAGTACATATTTTGGATTATACTCAATTTATAAAATAAGTAATTTTATGACGTTTTGTCTATATATGATGTATTTTGGATAGGTGGATGCTTATGTATATCAATATCTCTTTTCAATAGGGGTTGAAATTATGGTGAAGCTTAAGTGTATATGGCTGTTTTTAAATGAACAAATTTTGGTTGGTTAATAGTAAACATGTGACCAATTTAGGGGGGATAAAATGACCGGCAGGGTTCATTACCACTCTACTACTTGAGGAAGGAACATTGGTTCCGAAACGCGTCAGTTAATTTTTACACTTTCCATAGGTCAGGCAGCGTCACTCATCGGGAATAATTGGTAAATGGTTGTTATGCCTTTTTGTGGCTAGAATATCTTCTTTACCATATAATATCATCCCAAAAAAATCTTTTTTTCCCTCTTGTTCATCTGAGAGGTGTTTTGTGTAGTCGACCCTGCCGTTCTGGAATATTTATGTTCCTGTGACCTATGTAATGGTTGATTTTATATACTTTTTTTATATATATATATATATATATGTTATAAAAATAAATTGGTTTGTACCCATCATCGTATGAATTATCCTTTTGACATACCCTACAAACTATGAAGGTTTGAGATTTGGACGGAGCTTATTCCTATCCTGACGGAGTACCAAAAAGATACCTTTTGATGCATATAGGGTATTTACCAGAGGAAAGCCATATACCAATAAGCTAAGAAGTAATTTCATAGATGTCATGAATTTCTGGAGTGATTAAAGATACCTTGATGTGAACACAGGGCATTGCCTAAAGGTCAGTTGAGGATCATCAATGTGGACAACAGACATTTGTCTATTGAACATTGTTATTGCATGAGTGTTCTTTTCTCTCTTTTGAGGATCTATGGTTTTGAAGCCTAAAAGAAAGAGAATCGCATACACTTATGAAACAGCGCTTGGGAGCCGTTCCATTTTATCTGGTTGTTTATTGTTGTAAAAGAGTGGTGCCCTTTAGGAGCGGTGACCCGAGTCGCAGTTTTTGGGCGCAAGTTAATTTTATCCATTTTCTTCTCGTATTGTATTTTGCACCAATTTAATTTTTTCTTGCAGCCTGTTAATAATATGTTTGCCCATAAAGTAAGTAGAAGAGCACAGATTGATAGCTTATTTTCAGACAATGTACATACAGAGTTGGTGGATGAAAATCTGGAGGGAGCTATGTTAAAATTAGAAAAACTGCTAGTTAAAGAAAGCATAATTTAGTGGGAGGTAGCTTCTCTAGAAAAGTACTATTTAGAAAATCTTATACCAAGAGGACTTAGAATTAGTAAAGTCCTTTCCTTTCAAAATTAACCAGGTCATTTTATTGGCGAATGGCAAAAAAAAAACTGGATTCATGTTCCTTCTCGCTTATGAAACTTATCATAGGAGAGAAGGGCAGAATGCTGAAACAAATAGAGGAGGAGATCAATGTAATGCAATCTTTGGTAGAACCCTTCTCTGAATTAAAAGATTTTAAAGATATGGAGGCAGTAATTATTAAAAGGTTGGAAAAAAAATGAAAGAAAATTAAAAACTAAAAAACAAAAGAAGTTTATAAGAGATTTAAAAGAGAATAAAAATGAACAAGAAGTAAAATTAGTGGAGGTTAACAGAGGGGAAAGCCCCAGTGTTGAGAGTAGGACAAAAAGGAATACGAAACCTACAGAATTACGAAAGCGAGTGCATTATAATAGAGGCCCCTGGAATACAAATAAGCCAAGGGAATATTTACAAAGAGGGGATATAGATAACGATAACCAGAGAATGCACAATCATTATCGTCCAACTCATGTAGAATATGGAAAGCAATATAATCAAAGGGAGTATAAAAACCCCTATAATAATAACCAATATGAAAGTGAGGACAGGCTTAGAATCCCATATGATAGAAACAACATACATTTTAGACAAAGGATCCAGGATCCATCTGAGCATTTTTTAGAGAGGAGACAGATAGGGAAAGAGAGATGGTGATGTTGCCTCAGGCGAAAAAAAGACAAGGCAAAAGGGGCGGGAAGTATAAACAGATGAACTCAAGAAGACGGAGATATCTTAAAAATAAAGAAAAGGAAAGTTGGGTAGGCCTTAAAGACAACAGAATAATAGAAGACCCCACAAATAATGAGGAGATAAGACAGGAAACCACTACTAAAGTTTATAATTTGAGTAAATACCAACTTACCACTCATGAGAAAAAGGTCCTTGAGAAAGGACTTAAGTTTGCTCCGTCAAATAGATGTGATAAATTTAATGTATATGTGGACTTTGAAAAGTTCATAAGATGCCTCACCCTAAAAAGATTCTTTGAAGAATTGCCTAGTGATCAAGATCAAAATCGTGAGGAGGGGGAAGTAAAATTTAAAAAGAAATCTACGTTCTGCCCCAAGCATAAAAAGGGTAATTTTATTGAGGCCTTCGAAAAATCGGTAAAAAAAGATCTTGAGAGTACTACCCTAAAACCGAATAGAAAAAATAACCTTACAAGGGATGAACGCGAGGCTATTAAATCATTGAAGAACAACAAAGAGATCGTAATTAAGCCCGCAGATAAGGGTTTGGAGTGTGGTGATTATGGATATAGAGTTATATAATAAGGAAGTGTATAGACAATTATCCGACTGCCAGACGTATAGGAGGTTAAAAACTAACCCAGGAAAGGGTATTGATGACAAACTAAAAACCTTTCTAGCATTATATATGTTGGCAGGGGTAATTACGGAAGGGGAAAGTTCCTTTATTGCTATTGAGGACCCCTCCATCCCAGTACTATACGTACTTTCTAAAATTCATAAAGATAAGGAGAGACCACCTGGGCATCCCATAGTGGCAGGAACTAATGCAAGTCTTTCCAATCTATCATTATATATAGATCAGATACTCCAACCCATAGTTAAATCCACTAGATCATATCTTAAAAATATTATTAGTACCATTAATAAATTAATGATGGTTGATTGGAAACCAGGTTTTTGTTAGTAACCGCTGATGTTACATTGTTATATACTATAATAAATCATGATCAGGGTCTGGCAGCAACAAGATTTTTTCTTGAAGCCCAAAATATGACCAATGAGAGGAGGGATTTTGTGCAAGATGGAATTTCACTTATTCTGAGGAATAATTTTTTCTGGTATGATAATTCCTTTTATTTGCAACTAGCGGGCACTGCCATGGGCACCAGACTGGTACCTAGTTACACCAACTTATTCATGGCACACTGGGAAGAGCAGCAAGTGTGGAGTGGTCATGAATATGGTGCCAGTCTGGTGTCCTGGGTCCGATACATCGATGATATTCTTTTCATATGGGGAGGAGATAGAACCTCTTTAGACACCTTTTGCATGTACCTTAATGATAATCAGTCGAATATAAAATTAACGTTCGATATTAGTGAAAAAGAAGTGAACTTTTTAGATTTACATATTTTCATAGATGATGCTAAAATTAAGATGAGCAATTACATTAAAGCAACAGATTGCAATTTGTTTATAGAAGCCACAATTAATCATTATGTGAATTGGTTGCAAAGTATACCTATCAGTCAATTCCAAAGAATTCGACGTAATTGTACTGATGAAGAAACATACCAACATCATGCTCAAATATTGAGTAATCAGTTTAAGGAGAAGGGGTATAATGACATGGTTGTAGCGGAAGCTATGAAACGTGGAGCGGATATGAATCGTGAGGATATTCTAAAGTAGGAATGTAGGACAGTGCCAAAAAAAACCTAAGGGTATTTCATTCATTACAGAATATAATAGCCAATATAGGCAAATAGAAAAAATAATTAGAAAGCATTGGTGTATCCTTGAACGGGACCCATTACTGACCAAATATATATCCAAGAACCTGTCCTTTACTTATCGACGGGTGAGTAGTATTAGGGATAATGTGGTCAGGAGTACTGTAATGCCATGTAGAATGACCACCAGAATAAAGTCAAAAGGTTTTTTTCGATGCGGCTCATGCATCATGTGCAAAGCATGCAAAAGCACACATAGTAAAATTACGGAGTATAAGTCCAATCAAAACAATAAGATGTATCAAATTACAGATTTTATTACATGCGATACAGCCAATTGTGTATATCTATTAGAATGCTCATGCAGCTCACAATATGTAGGACGAACTACACGTCCACTAAAAATACGGATGGCAGAACATGTGCGGAATGTGAGAAAAGGGCTTGATAGCCACAATGTTTCATCACACTTCAAACTTAAACATGAATGTAAAATCAAGCATTTGATTAGTTTTTGTGGTATTATGCATATAAAGTCTGATTCGCGGAGGAATAATGGAGAGGTGAAATTAGCCCAGGCGGAAATGAGAAAAATATATGAGCTACAAACACTTGTACCTAATGGTCTCAATGTTGAATTTGAGACCAAATGGTTTCTATGAAGTATTGGTCCGTATTTTGAGAACAGGTTGGGACACCTCATATTCCCCCAAGTGACTATGATCAATGATAATAAATATATTAAATTCTTTACTTGTACTGCCTGTGGGTAATGATGATTACTGATGTTTGAGATATTCGGCTTATTTGCACAATATATAAGATTATGATGCTTGTCTTTTTATCTTCTTTCTGGATGCTGATAGATCCAATAATTCTAAGGGTTGGTGTGCTATATCCGTACATTTCATAATTTGGACGCATTCAGAAAGAAAATTATATATTCCACGGTCCTCGGCTCTACTTCCGTGTTTGCGTTCCAAAGACCGGAATCACATCATCATTATTTATTTCCTGTCCGGCTGGAGATACAGAGAAACAGAGTCCCGTAACAGCGGGAGCATTCTGGCAACCACAAAAGACGGCCGCTTTGGGGACATGGTTGGACATAATAATATGTGTTTCTGGAGTGATTGAGGGCCCATTACAACTTGGAAATGATAAAAAACCGTGCGGTGAAAGAGAACGTTCGGTTGCCATGGCAACTGATAACAACATAGAACATTGGATCCTCGCATTGCACTATGGGAAAGATCGAGTTGCATTGTGGGATTTTTGTTGGGGAAAATACGTGGATATGAATTAGATGGATCTGTGTAAATAGAATATTGATTATTTAGGAAGTATAGGAGTTTATGGATCCAGTACATATTTTGGATTATACTCAATTTATAAAATATATAATTTTATGACGTTTTGTCTATATATGATGTATTTTGGATAGGTGGATGCTTATGTATATCAATATCTCTTTTCAATAGGGGTTGAAATTATGGTGAAGCTTAAGTGTATATGGCTGTTTTTAAATGAACAAATTATGGTTGGTTAATAGTAAACATGTGACCAATTTAGGGAGGATAAAATGACTGGCAGGGTTCCTTACCACTCTACACCTTGAGGAAGGAACATTGGTTCCGAAACACGTCGGTGAATTTTTACACTTTCCATAGGATAATTGGTAAATGGTTGTTATGCCTTTTTGTGGCTAGAATATCTTCTTTACCATATAATATCATCCAAAAAAATTATTTTTCCCCCTCTTGTTCATCTGAGAGGTGTTTTGTGTAGTCGACCCTGCCGTTCTGGAATATTTATGTTCCTGTGACCTATGTAATGGTGGATTTTATATATTTTTATATATATATATATATATATATATATATATTTTTTATAAAAATAAATTGGTTTGTACCCATCATCGTATGAATTATCCTTTTGCCGTACCCTACAAACTATGAAGGTTTGAGATTTGGACGGAGCTTAGTCCTATCCTGACGAAGTAGTACCAAAAAGATACCTATTGATGCATATAGGGTATTTACCAGAGGTAAGCCATATACCAATAAGCTAAGAAGTAATTCCATAGATGTCATGAATTTCTGGAGTGATTAAAGATACCTTGATGTGAACATAGGGCATTGCCTAAAGGTCAGTTGAGGATCATGAATGTGGACAACAGACATTTGTCTATTGAACATTGTTATTGCCTGAGTGTTCTTTTCTCTCTTTTGAGGATCTAAGGTTTTGAGGCCTAACAGAAAGAGAATTGCATACACTTATAAAACAGTGCTTGGGAGCCGTTCCATTTTATCTGGTTGTGTATTGATGTAAAAGAGTGGTGCTCTTTAGGAGCGGTGACCCGAGTCGCAGTTTTTGGGCGAAAGTTAATTTTATCCATTTTCTTCTCATGATGAGGGGAATAACCTGACTCAAGCTGGCAGTGTCTGAACTTACTTCACGTGTGGCAAGTTTGAAGGGTTGGAGAACCTTGCACAAGACGGAAATCATTCTTCACTGCACTTGAGTCAGGTGCATTCCCCCTCTTTTGCCTATATCGTAGGTGGATGTATAGGCTTGGATGGCCTTTTGCTGCTCCTCCATCCTCTGAAGCATATAGAGTGTTGAATTCCACCTCTTTACCACCTCTTGCTTCAGTTGATGGCAGGGCAGGTTCAGGAGTGTTTGATGGTGCTCCAGTCTTCGGCACGCAGTGGCTGAATGTCGAAAGTGGCCCACAGTTTTTCGGACCACCGACAGCATCTCCTGTACGCCCCTGTCATTTTTCAAAAATTCTGCACCACCAAATTAATTTTATGTGCAAAACATGGGACATGCTGGAATTTGCCCAGATGTAATGCACACACAATATTGGTGGCTTTGTCCGCTATCACAAATCCCCTGGAGAGTCTAATTGGGATAAGCCATTGTGCAATGATGTCCCTCAGATTCCGTAAGAGGTTGTCAGTGGTGTGCCTCTTACGGAAAGCGGTGATACATAGCGTAGCCTGCCTAGGAATGAGTTGGCATTTGCGAGATGATGCTACTGGTGCTGCTGCTGTTGTTGGTGTGGGAGGCTATACATGTTCCCAGTGGGCTGTCACAGTCATATAGTCCTTTGTGTGCCCTGTTCCACTTGTCCACATGTCCGTGGGTTAAGTGGACAGTGGGTACAACTGCATTTTTTAGGACACTGAGGACACTTTTTCTGACGTCTCTGTACAATCTTGGTATCGCCTGCCTAGTGAAGTGGAACCTAGATGGGATTTGGTATCAGGGACACACTACCTCCATCAAATCTCTAAGTCCCACTGAAGTAATTGCGGATACTGGATGCATGTCTAAAACCAGCATAGCTGTCAAGGCCTCAGTTATCCGCTTTGCAAAAGGATGACTGCTGTCATATTTCATCTTCCTCACAAAGGACTGTTGGACAGTCAATTGCTTACTGGAAGTAGTACAAGTGGTCTTCTGACTTCCCCTCTGGGATGATGATTGACTCCCAGCAGCAACAACAGCAGCAGCAGAAACAGCAGCAGTAGGCGTGCCACTCAAGGATCCTCCAGAGAAATCCCGGTTAGGAGAGGACTCCTCAGTCCTGCCAGTGACATGGCCTGCAGGACTACTGACTTTCCTGACTGAGGAGGAAGTTGACGTTGAGGGAGTTGGTGGTGTGGCTTGCAGGAGCTTGGGTACAAGAGGAAAAAAAGGGATTTATGGTCAGTGGACTGCTTACGCTCTTTCCCAAAGTTTCACAACTTGACACTGACGTCTGATGAATGCGCAACAGGTGACGTATAAGGGAGGATGTTATTAGGTGGTAACGTCCTTACCCCTACTTATGACTGATTGACATAGGCAACACACGGCTTTTTTGGCTTTTTTGGTATTTTGCCAAGGCATCACAATAGGCTTATTCATCCCACAGACAACAGGTGTCTCCCCTGGTGCCTGATTTAAACAAACCACATCACCATCAGAATCCTCATTGTCAACGTCCTCCTCAGCATCAGCAACACCCATATCCTCATCCTGGTGTACTTCAACAGTGACATCTTCAATTTGAATATCAGAAACTGGACTGTGGGTGCTACTTCCAGCACTTGCAGAGGACGTGCAAATGGTGGAAGGATCCACCTCTTCCCGTCCAGTGTTGGGAAGGTCAGGCATCACAACCGCCGAAACACTTGGACTCTCCTTGGGGATTTGTGATACCATCTGAAAAGGCATAGTTCTTTGCTGTGCTTTATCCAGCTTAACTCTTATAATTTTTCTAGTGGGAGGATGAGGGCTTCCATCGTCATGTGAAGCTGAACCACTAGTCATGGACATAGGCCAGGGCCTTAGCCATTCCTTGCCACTCCGTGCCGTAAATGGCATATTGGCAAGTTTACGTTTTTCCTCAGACCATTTAAATTTAATTTTTGAGTCTTTTTACTGAACTTTAGCTTTTTGGATTTAACATGCCCTCTACTATCACATTGGGCATCGGCCTTAGCTAATGACTTTGATGGCATTTCATTGTCTATGTCATGACTAGTGGCAGCAGCTTCAGCACTAGGAGGAAGTGGTTCTTGATCCTTCCCTATTTTATCCTCCAAATTTTTGTTCTCCATTATTTTTCTGGAAATATAACAATATGCACAGGTCTCCGGAAACACAGCACCTGCGCTGGGTTCCTGGGGACATCTCTATTACACATGCGCTAATCACCAGAAAATGGCTGTGGCGGCCATTTTCCCAGTGATTTCTGCAGCCAGCGCTGGGCTGACGAAGCAGTAAGTATAATTTAATGGGTACAGGGTGTGCGGTGTGGGGGTCCCCCTGGACCCAGGGGCCTTTGTGCACCGCACACCTTGAACTCATTATAGATATGTCAGTGGCAGGAACAGAGACCAAGGAGATCTGGTGACATTGAGAACTATAAATGCCTCTCTTCACTTCAATCTATCCTCAATGCTGCGGCCCGTCTCATCTTGCTCACCAAACATACTACATCCACATCCCCTCTCTTGCATGACCTTCACTGGCTACCCTTCACATTCAGAATCCAATTCAAGCTTCTCACACTCCCCTACAAAGCCCTCGCCCACTCTTCTCCCTCTTACATCTCTGACCATATCCCTCTTTACATTCCCACCCGTCCTCTTCGCTCTGCTAATGCACGCCGTCTCTCCTGCCAACTGATTACCTCCTCCCACTCCTACCTACAAGATTTTGCACGTGCTGCTTCCTATCTCTGGAATGCCCTACCTCTCCCCATCTGACTCTCCACCTCTCTACAAAACTTCAAACGGGCTCTCAAGACCCACTTCTTCACCAAACCCAGCCGACACTCCTTCTAACCCTCTTGTCTATGCTCACTGTCTACCCCTTCTGTGTCACCCCGGTCTATTAGCCCCTTACCTTTTAGATTGTAAGCTCGCAAGAGCAGGGACTTCTTTCCTCATGTGCCTTTCTTTCTTACTTACACTATCTTTTACTCCATACTCCCTTTGATGGCACCTAACCCCAAGTTTTCTATACCTGTCCTATATTGTCTTCAACTGTAAGTTGCTGTTTTCCTGTTTTAATTATTTGTTTATGTACTCTGTAATTGGGCGCTGCGGAACCCTTGTGGCACCATATAAATAAAGGATAATAATAATAATAATAATAATAATAATAATAATAAAAATTATTATTATTATTATTATTATCCTTTATTTATATGGCATCACAAGGGTTCCACAGCACCCAATTACAGAGTACATAAACAAATAATCAAAACAGGAAAACAACAACTTACAGTTGAAGACAATATAGGACAAGTACAGGGTAAATAAACATAGCTACATCAGCAGATAACAATGAAATAAGCATCAGGTGGCAGAGGACTGCTGGAGTTGATGCAGTTGAAGATTATTAAAGTAAGAAAAGGATAAGAGCATGAGGGAAGAGGGCCCTACTCGTGAGAGCTTACATTCTAAAGGTGAGGGGTAGACAGACAGGGGTGACACAGACGGGGTACATAGAGAGCATGGAACAGAGGGTTAGGATGAGATTTGGCTGAGTTTGGTGAAGAAGTGGGTCTTAAGAGCCCATTTGAAGTTTTGTAGAGAGGTGGAGAGTCTGAGGGGGAGAGGTAGGGAATTCCATAGAATTGGAGCAGCACATGAAGAATCTTGGAGGTAAGAGTGGGAGGAAGTAATCAGTAGGCCAGAGAGTCGGCGTGCATTAGCAGAGCGAAGAGGACGGGTTGGAGTGTAAGGGGAGATAAGGTCAGAGATGTAAATGGGAGAGGAGTGGGTGAGGGCTTTGTAAGTAAGTGTGAGAAGCTTGAAATGGATTCTGAAAGGAAAGGGAAGCCAGTGAAGGTCTTGTAGAAGAGGAGAGGTGGATGTAGTGCGTTTGCTGAGGAAAATGAGCCGGGCAGCAGCATTGAGAATAGATTGGAGTGGAGAGAGGTATTTGTCAGGAATGCCAGTCAGGAGGAGATTACAGTAGTGCAGTCCGTAGATGACCAGTGAGAGGATAAGGGTCTTAGTAGCTACCTGGGTCAGAAAGTGTCTGATCCTGGAAATATTTTTTAGATGAAAACGGCAGGTTTGTGAGAGGTGCTGAATGTGTGGTTTGAAGGAGAGGGAGGAGTCAAGGATTACTTCAAGACAGCGCACTTGGGGGCTAGAGGAGATAGTAGTGCCATCAAAAGATAATGAGATTGTGGGAGTTGAGGTTATGCGGGAGGGAGGGAATATGATCAGCTCAGTCTTAGACATGAAAAATAAAAACACTAGGCTCTTCAGGGGATCCCTTGTATATAAATTGCACTATTCTGGGTATACTGCACCTTCATAAAGGAGACCACTGATTCTCCAATAAATCCAATTAGACAAACAACAAATAATGAAGCGCTGTACAACCAAAATCAATTATATCAATTATTTAATCCCACAATACAAAAAAAAAAACATACATATACACACACGGCCGGTGTTAAAATATATAATATACAATATAAGATATTAAAAACACCATGGAACAATTGGTAATTAATTAATATTCATCCATGATCAAAGGATTTATAATCAACACCAAGAGAAAATTCACATTCACAAGAGAGGTTTGTAGGAAGTGATTAGTAATTAGTAAATCACTGACGCAGTTGGTTAATAGGCAGTCAATCTGAAGACTCCTTAGTAGCCACTTTTATCTTTATAGACATCCGTGCATCACCTCTCTCAGAGACACAGTCACAATGTAGATGATCCAGAAATTGGCTTAAACAACCTGTGACCTTATACCCTTAATCAGATCTGTATCCGAAGATGTTAATATAAGCATTTGTCACATGCATAACCGGAAATTAGTTGGGGTGTTTGGCAGCAATGTCCACAGTATTGATCTATTGTTAATATGATATGCAAAAGGTCAGCACAATCAATTATATCCACTTGGGCTGTTACAATTGAGTATGCAGGCACAACTATATTACTCCAGTCTTAGACATGTTAAGTTTAAGAAAGCACTGGGACATCTAAACAGAGATAGCAGAGAGACAGTTGGAGATTTGAGTGAGGAGAGTAGGGGAGAGGAAAGATAGATTTGAGTGTCATCAGCATAGAGATGATATTGGAAATCAAAAGAGCTAATGAGATTACCTAGTGAGGATGTGTAGAGAGAGAAAAGAAGAGGACCAAGGACAGAGCCTTGGGGTACACCTACAGTTAGTGGAAGTGAGGGGGAGGTGGAGTCATGAGAGGAGACAGATAATGAATGGTCAGAGAGGTAGGAAGACAGCCAAGAGAGGGCAGTATCACGCAGAACAATGGAGTGAAGGATTTGCAGTAGGAGAGGGTGGTCCACAGTGTCAAAAGCAGCGGAGAGATCAAGAAGAATAAGTAGAGAGTAGTGGCCCTTAGATTTAGCAGCATGGAGGTCATTGCAGACTTTTGTAAGGGCAGTTTCAGTGGAGTGGACGGAAGCCAGACTGGAATAGGTCAAGCAGTGAGTGTGAGGAAAGAAAGGAAGTAAGACGGTTGTAGACAATACGCTCAAGTAGTTTGGAGGCAAAAGGGAGAAGGGAAATGGTTCGGTAGTTGGAGAGAGTGTTTGGATCAAGAGTAGTTTTTTTAAGAATAGGAGAGATGAGTGCATGCTTGAATGTAGAGGCGACAGTGCCTGATGAGAGGGAGAGATTGAGAAGGTGGGAAAGATGGGAACAGGAAGACGGAGAGAGGTAGCGGAGGAGGCGGGAGGGTATAGGGTCAAGAGGGGAAGTGGTATTGGGAGAGGAACGAATGAGGGCCATGACTTCCTCACCAGATGCATGGGAGAAAGATGTAAGAGTTGGTAAGAGGGATGGAGAGGGGTGGTAAGTTATGGGAGGAGGCTGGTTGCTGATGGTCTGGTGTGATGTGATGTCCTGACGTATGGAGTAAATTTTGGACGTGAAGTAAGTGGCAAAGTCAAGAGCAGAGAGTGAGGAGGGGAGACGAGGTGGAGGTGGGCAGAGGATTGAGTTGAGAGTGGCAAAGAGGCGCCGGGGGTTGGAAGACTGGGAGGAGATGAGGTTCTTGAAGTATGACTGTTTAGCAAGGGAAAGGGCAGCACTGAAGGATGAAAGCATAAGTTTGAAATGGAGGAAGTCTGCCTTAGAGCGTGATTTCCTCCAGTGTTGCTCAGCAGTACATGAGCATTTTTGCAGATATCTGGTGCATTTGGTGTGCCAGGGTTGAGGTGTTAATTTGTGAGGGTGAATAGTGGTTGGTGGAGCAACAGAGTCAAGAGCAGAAGTAAGGGATACATTGTATATGGAAGTGGCTTGTTCAGGGCATGAGAGAGAGAGAATAGAAGAGAGAAGTGAGTCAAACAGGGAGGAGAGGAAGGTGGTGTCAGCCTCAATGTTAAGCTTAGTGATGGTAGCCTTAGGAGGTAGAGATGGGGAAGCAAAGAGAGATAGGTTAAAGGAGAGCAGGTGGTGGTCAGAGAGGGGAAATGGGGAGTTGTAGAAATATAACACCGGTGAGTGAAGACCAGATCCAGTGAGCTCCCATTCACATGGGAGGGTAAGAAGGTCCACTGGGAGAGACCAAGTGAAGAGGTGAGGTTAAGGATTTTAGAGGCAGGGGATTGTGCGGGGATATCGATAGGGATGTTGAAATCACCTAGGATAATGGAGGGAATGTCAGAAGAGAGAAAGTGAGGAGGCCAGGAAGTCAATGAATTTGGAGGCAATGCCAGGGGGGCGGTAAATGACAGCTACTCTAAGATGGACTAGTTGGAAGAGGCGTATAGCATGGACCTCAAATGTAGAAATTATAAGGGACGGTACTGGTGGTATGAGTTGGTAGGAGTAACTAGAAGGAAAAAGGATACCAACACCACCCCCATGGTAACCCCCAGGTCGGGGTGTGTGTGTGAATGCAAGGCCCCCAGCAGAGAGACCAGCAGGAGAAGTAGTGTCAGGTTTCAGTAATGGCTAGTAGGTGCATGGAGTTGGAAATGAGTGGGGACCAGTTTGTTACAAACAGATCTGGCATTCCAGAGGGTACAGGAGAGGGGATAGGAGTCTGTGGGAGAGCTGTGAATGAGATTACCAGGGTTGCTGTAGCGGTGAGGTGAAATTAACTATTAAGTGCGTAAGCCAATGGTGAGGAGAAGGTGGCAGCAGATAGAGATACCAGCCGCCACAGATCAGATGAGTAGTGGTGGATCACAGCTCATAATACCAGCAGTGATCTGAAGAGGTAGTATTCGTGTGACCGGCGGTCAGTAGACCATAGCCGGATTAAGTGTGGAGCCCTAGGGACACATCACCTTGGGCCCCCCAAATCTAAGAGCCCCCCGTGCCTGCCGTCAAGCACTGGCAGTTTTTTTTTCAATTAATGAAGTTCAGCAAACTGTGTGTTTCAGAGATGTACTGGACAGGACACATTACTCACAGTGGAAGGAGCTGCTGCATTGGCGTTTCTATAATGGGTGCAGTGTGCGGTGCACACGGCCCCTGAGTCTAGGGGGGGCCCACACTGCACACACTGCACCCATTTCTCCTATACTTCCTTTCCGGAGTCCATCGCTGACCGTGTGTGGGCCCCCTCCTCTCCCGTAGCCGTCGCGCCGCTGCTAGCGCACTAACCACTAGAGACTCTGGCACAGTGCCAGAGTCTACAGCGCATGCGCAGGACTCCGACAAAATGGCGCGGTGCCCATTTTTCGGAGTCCTGTGCATGCGCTGTAGACTCTGGCACTGTGCCAGAGTCTACAGTGCTCAGAGCGCTAGCAGCAGGGCGACGGCTACGAGAGAGGAGGGTGCCACACACGGAGTCTGCACACGGGTCCCCTCCTCTCTAGAGATGCCCCTGAGCTGCTGAGCATGTGCATCAGCAGCAGCACCTCCTGTGCTTAACTGAAATGGACTCCGTCAGAATCTCCTTCTCTTCTCTTAAATTGGTTAGTGCTGTGTGTGTTTTTTGTAGATATGCTGTTTGTTTGTTTGTTTGTTTGTAGGTGTGTTTAGTGTGTGTGTGTGTATGTATGTATGTATGTATGCATGCTGTTTGTTTGTGTGTGTGTTGTGTGTATGTATGCTGTGTGTTTGTAGGTGTGTAGTGTGTATGTGTGTGTGTGTGTGTACTGTATGTATGCTTTGTGTGTTTTTGTAGGTTGTGTGTGTGTGTGTGTGTGTGTGTGTGTGTACTGTATGCTGTGTGGATGTAGGTATGCTGTGTGTGTATGTTAACTGTTTTCTTCTTGTAGTACTGTAGGGTTTAGGATTAGTTGATATACTTCATTTTGTGACAGGCAGATTATAGAAACCTGTACTGTTGTAACCAGCAGCTTGCATACCCCTAGACGCTAGCAGATCATGCACCCACATCATACTATCACCACCTACTGTGTGACTAGTTTGCGGTGACCCTGTGCCTCGCAGTCTAGCTGAGCACTACAGTGTGATATTGGTTATCTACGGTGTATACATACGCTAATTTTCTATTCAATAATATGTACTATATTTTGTTACTGCCTCTAACAGCTTTCTGCTAATACATGTATCTATCCTAGATATATATATATATATGTGTGTGTGTGTGTGTGTGTGTGTGTGTGTGTGTGTGTAAGGAACCTCCCCTTTCTATATACAATATATTTAGTCCTCCGGGGCCCCCTTGTCTAAAGTACCCCGGGCCCCCTGGAGCCTTAATACGGCCCTGCAGCAGACCAACAGTCACATGACCTCCCCCAAAATACCGCCCCCTCACTATTCCGACGGTTGGCATGCCGACCAACAGGAACTATTTCCACTCGGTGTCCATGACACCCATAGAGTGGGAACAGAACCAGTGGCGACCTCAGCGCCACCGAGCCCGCAAGGAGCTTGCTGCACTTGCCCCTCCCTGCCAAGATCCCGGCGTTGGTATGCTGCAGGGATCCCGGCATCGGTATGCTGACCAGAGGTCAGGAGACCATTGGTCCGTCACACCACACCCATGTGAAGATCTGTGGCAGTTGACATTCCAGTGAAGCAGGGGATAATCCACAAAAATCTGTCCCTCCTGCAGTGCAATATGGTTTTGCCAAGTTGTAAAGTTATTTGCTTTTTTCTAGAGATGAGCGGGTTCGTTTCTCATAGAACCGAACCTTACCGAACTTCACTACCCGAGCCCGGATCCGAGTCCGGCTCGGGTTTTCCTGCCTGACACGGAAACCAGAACGAGGCGAAACGTCATCATCCCGCTGTCGGATTCTAGCTGGGATTGGATACCAAATAATGAGCCGTGCGTCGCCACCATTTTCACTCCAGTCCGGGAGAGTGTAGTGAGAGTACGTGTCTCCGTCCTCAGTGTCTGTGCGGGTGGGAAAGTGGGGTGTCGATTATAGTGCTGTCTTGTGCTGCTCAGTCCAGTGTAGTGTCTTAGCTGCATCAGTCGGTCCAGTGACCAGTCACAGTGGTTGTGTCCCCTGCTGCCATATGTTCAGTGCTGCTGTATAAGTCCCTTACAGTGTCGCTGTGTTGTCCTGCATCAGACCAGTGGTAGTGTCCTGGGCATCAGTCAGTCCAGTGACCAGTCACAGTGGTGGTGTCCTCTGCGGCCATATGTCCAGTGCTGCTGTATAATAAGTCCCTTACAGTGTCGCTGTGTTGTCCTGCATCAGACCAGTGGTAGTGTACTGTGCATCAGTCAGTCAAGTGACCAGTCACAGTTGTGGAGTCCTCTGCTGCCATATGTCCATTGCTGCTGTATAATAAGACTCTTACAGTTTTGCTGTGTTGTCCTGCATCAGACCAGTGGTACTGTCCTGTGCATCAGTCAGTCCAGTGACCAATCAGAGTGGTGGTGTCCTCTGCTGCCATATGTCCAGTGCTGCTGTATAATAAGTCCCTTACACTGTCGCTGTGTTGTCCTGCATCAGACCAGTGGTAGTGTCCTGTGCATCAGTCAGTCCAGTGACCAGTCACAGTGGTGGTGTCCTCTGCTGCCATATGTCCAGTATTGCTGTATAATAAGTCCCTTACAGTGTTGCTGTGTTGTCCTGCATCAGACCAGTGGTAGTGTCCTGTGCATCAGTCAGTCCAGTGACCAGTCACAGTGGTGGTGTCCTCTGCTGCCATATGTCCAGTGCTGCTGTATAATAAGTCCCTTACAGTGTCGCTGTGTTGTCCTGCATCAGACCAGTGGTAGTGTCCTGTGCTGTATATTATTTACTCCAAATAAAGGGGTTATTAATATTTAATCCAAATATAATTTTTACAGGGTTTGCCCTATGTATTGTAGGGGTAAACTCTCCTGTGCCGCATATTGTGTTATATAACTCCAGAAAAACTAATGGAGAACAAAAATTTGGAGGATAAAATAGGGAAAGATCAAGAACCACTTCCTCCTAGTGCTGAAGCTGCTGCCACTAGTCATGACATAGACGATGAAATGCCATCAACGTCGTCTGACAAGGCAGATGCCCAATGTCACAGTAGGGGGCATGTCAAATCCAAAAAGCAAAAGTTTAATAAAATGACTCAAAATAATACATTTAAATGGTTTGAGGAGAAACGTAAACTTGCCAATACTGTATGCCATTTACGACACGGAGTGGCAAATAACGGCTAAGGCCCTGGCCTGTGTTCATGACTAGTGGTTCAGTTTCACATGACGATGGAAGCCCTCATCCTCTCGCTAGAAAAATGATAAGAGTTAAGTTGGCAAAAGCACAGAAAAGAACTGTGCGTTCTAAGATGGTATCACAAATCCCCAAGGAGAGTCCAAGTGTGTTGGCGGTTGCGATGCCTCACCTTCCCAACACTGGATGGGAAGAGGTGGCTCCTTCCACCATTTGAATGCCCTCTGCAAGTGCTGGAAAGAGCACCCACAGTCCAGTTTCTGATATTCAAATTGAAGATGTCATTGTTGAAATACACCAGGATGAAGATATGGGTGATGCTGGCTCTGAGGAGGAAGTTGATGATGAGGATTCTGATGGTGATGTGGTTTGTTTAAATCAGGCACCGGGGGAGACGCTCGTTTTCCGTGGGATGAATAAGCCCATGATGATGCCTGGGCAAACTACCAAAAATGCCACCTCTTCGGTGTGGAATTATTTCTCCACAAATCCGGAAAACAGGTGTCAAGCCGTGTGTTGCCTCTGTCAATCTGTAATAACAAGGGGTAAGGACGTTAACCACCTAAGAATATTCTCCCTTATTCGTCACCTGCAGCGCATTCATCAGAAGTCAGTGTCAAGTTGTGAAACTTTGGGGAAGAGCGTAAGCAGTCCACTGACACCTAAATCCCTTCTTCCTCTTGTAACCAAGCTCCTGCAAGCCACACCACCAACTCCCTCAATGTCAACTTCCTCCTCAGTCAGGAACGTCAGTAGTCCTGCAGGCTATGTCACTGGCAAAACTGAGGGGTCCTCTCCTAACCAGGATTCCTCCGGAAGATCCATGAGTGGTACCCCTACTGCTACTGTTGCTGACCCTGCTGTTGTTGCTGCTGGGAGTCGATCGTCATCCCAGAGGGGTAGTTGGAAGACCACTTGTACTACTTCCAGTAAGCAGTCAGTCAAACAGTCCTTTGTGAGGAAGATGAAATATGACAGCAGTCACCCTGTTGCAAAGCGGATAACTGAGGCCTTGACAGCTATGTTGGTGTTACACGAGCATCCAGTATCCGCCATTACTTCAGTGGGACTTAGAGAATTGTTTGAGGTACTGTGTACCCGGAACCAAATCCCATCTAGGTACCACTTCACTAGGAAGGCGATACCGAGAATGTACAGAGATGTCAGAAAAAGTGTCCTCAGTGTCCTAAAAATGCAGTTGTACCCACTATCCACTTAACCATGGACATGTGGACAAGTGGAACAGGGCATACTAAGTACTATATGACTGTGACAGCCCACTGGGTAGATGTATTGCCTCCCGCAGTATCAACAGCAGCGGCACCAGTAGCGGCATCTCGCAAACGCCAACTTGTTCCTAGGCAGGCTACGCTATGTATCACCGCTTTCCGTAAGAGGCACACTGCTGACAACCTCTTACAGAAACTGAGGGACATCATCGCACAGTGGATTACTCCAATAAGACTCTCCTGAGGATTTGTGATATTGGACAACGCCACCAATATTGTGCGTGCATTACATCTGGGCAAATTCCAGCACGTCCCATGTTTTGCACATACAATTAATTTGGTGGTGCAGAAGTTTTCGAAAAATGACAGGGGCGTGCAGGAGATGCTGTCGGTGACCAAAAAAATTGTGGGCCACTTTTTGCATTCAGCCTCCGCGTGCCGAAGACTGGAGCACCATCAAACACTCCTGATCCTGCCCTGCCATCACCTGAAGCAAGAGGTGGTAACGAGGTCGAATTAAACATACTATATGCTTTAGAGGATGAAAGACAGCAAAAGGCTATTCAAGCCTATACATCCACCTATGATACAAGGCAAAGTAGCGGGAATGCACCTGACTCAAGCGCAGTGGAGAATGATTTCCGTCTTATGCAAGGATCTCCAACCCTTTGAACTTGCCACACGTGAAGTCAGTTCAGACACTGCTAGCTTGAGTCAGGTCATTCCCCTCATCAGGCTTTTGCAGAAGCAGCTGGGGAAATTGAAGGAGAAGCTAAGACTGTCGAAGTCAGAAAATATTACAGTACACACATCACGTACAAACACCACATAGATGGCCTCCGTGTGCGTACATATTCGCAAATTGCGTATTATCGCTCACATGGTCGTGCATGTTAGCGCGTGGTATGAGTAAATACGGAGGCATTTGTACTCGCATGGAAAAGCCACAAAGACATATCATATATTTAATCCATATATTGCATAAATCACCCACTGTCTGCTCACTCTTCTAATAGCATGAAGATGGTTCCCACATAAATTATCCTCCCAGAGACTCAAATACAATATACCAGATGGCCTTATTTACACAAAGCTTTGAAATCCTATGAAGAAGGCAAATACCTTTGGTTACCCCTATTGTTCTGGAGTTGTCCAGTATCTATCGAAGACAATAAATACTGGATTGTCATTGTCTTATCTGAAGAAAGGACAAACAAGAAAGACAATATCCAGGAACCTAGCTTGACTGAAGAGAAACTCAATTAGCAATAGCTAACAAATTACAAACCAGACATTTAGAAATCTGAAGTAATAACATTCATAGGCTAAACTCTTGGATATATATATATATATATATATATATATATATTTCCTAACAAATTGTAATAGCAGGAGTGTGTGTATGTATATATATATATATATATATATATATATGTATATAGATATATATATATATATATATATATATCTATCTATCTATCTTGAGGATGGAAATAGATAATCATATCATGTGTGGGATCATATTGTTCAGAGTCATGTAACCATTAATCTGGTGGGTATAAGAATATTATCATATATTGCAACATTAAGTTATTAATAATACCAGATTTATGTATGATTAATGTGATGGGTTTAACTGGTCATGGGACGGGAACTCAGATGCAAACAACAGAAATCACATCTCAAGTCTTAGCCATCGCCCACCTCTTGAACTGACCAATGATCTCCGGTGCACAGGATATGTCCCACCCCCAAACCAATGGAAGAAGAGCACACAGTGTCTATTGTATTATGTTTTGATCCACTGTATAAAAAGCCAGCTGCAGGCCAGGTCACTATCACAGACTCTGAAGGTCATCTCCCTTGATGACTGAGGACCAGCCGGGAAGCGCAGGCGAAACCAAAAACGTATGTACCATTGACTGTAGCCATTTTTCTATTGTATTGTATTGTATTGTATTGTTATTGTAACCCCCTTTCAGTAATTATATGTTGGTGTGTCGGAACCTGGCATTTTAAATACAATCTGGTGTCATGTCTCCTTTCCCTGCTAAGGTTATAAGTGTATTTCAGTCACACGTGTAGCTGCAGAGTGCTCACGGCATGTCTTTGGGTGTGTACGCACTGTGTGTACTTTGTACAGCCAGAGCGGCGTTAGTACGCAAAGTGCGTACATGGTACGGGGCTTTGTACGCTAATGGTGTAAAAAGTACGTAGGCTAAGGATTGATTACAGCGGCTGCAGCGGCTCCATTTAAAGTGTATTCAATGTCTTTTTAAAGTGTTGCTTTTAGTCCTGTGTGTAAGTTGACATTTACAATTGGGGGCTCAATCCAGTTTTCACATGCTCACAGCCTAGCAGGTCATAGCAGACTCAATCTATCAGCAAAGGGTGGAAAGTTATCTTACGTAAGCTTTTCCTGGTTGGTGGATGTTCTAAAAACCCTATTTGTGTGCTGTTAGATTGCGTCTGCTCTGTCTGGTCTGCAGAGGTGCTGATAGAACCCATAAACAGGAAAAAAGCTATTTAAAAATCTGTGAATTTTTTTGGGCGCCAAAAGCGTACACAAAGGGCACAGATACTTTGCATACCCTCTCACATTGTTGCCGCAAGGTTTAGATTGCTAGATTTGTTTAGATCTGTGAGAAATCAGATACATTTGTTGCTATATAGTTAAATTTGAAATAAAAGTATTTAAGGAAGTAAGTATAAAGCACAAAACGCAGGTCTGGCCCAGTCATAAAGGGTTACACAGAACAAGCGTGGATTGTGCTTGTGAGTGATTATAGTTAGTATTGCTCACATTTATAGAGGTCGTGGGATTTGTATTATTGCGGTTGCACGTTTTGTACACGTGGCTCAGACAAAATACAGGGCCGCGCACGCAGCGTAAAAGGCACGCTGGTCGCGTGGCTACGCAAAGTGCGTAAGAGTGCGGACGCTAAGTACAAATTACACGATAGTTTTGTTCAAAAAAGAGGTGGGATAGTAGCCATGCTACAATAGCACATAACTATCCGGTTTCAAAAGCAGATTAGTACAAAACTTTTGTTTAAACTGTATTGCCTCTGGGGGAAAAGCTGCCCATCAGATCGAGTGGAAATTTTCTGTACAGAAAAACAAAGCATATTTGAGTGAGTGAAAGTAGGAGTGAACGTATTAAACCCTGGAATTCGGGATCCCGTCGTTTGGTACACCAAGTGAGTGGAGGCTTGGCGGCGTGAGGCGGCTGACTCACGTTAGTATAGATTGGAATACGTAAGTCGTGAGGAGACTTACACAGGAGCGTGGTAGGGAATTGTGAATTGTGATTGTGACCCCTATAGATTTTTTGATACGCTCCGGCTGAGGTTCCGCAGCTTGTGATTCGATTCCAGTGGTCGTAGGGCGGATAGGTAACAAGTACCTATACGCTGTGCGATTGGACCGCGCGTTTGTTTGTGCGATACATAGCGCAACTTGATACCCCTTTACGAGCTTTTGCGTAAAATCACGGTATCATTATCGCTGTATAGAGCATACGCAAGCGTAATTTGTGTACAAGTGCATAAAGGGAATTTTCGCTGGTCTCTCTCGGGAAAATCTCCAATGACAGACATTTACTGGAAAAGGTAAGTCACTCCTAAAAACTTCCAGTTAATATAGGTCAATTAAGGGCTCTAAGTTGGGTACATTGCAATCCGCTATCAACAGTGTATCATAGTACCTGCCAACATGGGCAGGAGTGGGTGAAAGCGCTCTAAGAACTTTCACTGACGGCTTATATTGAGTATTTTGGTGTTTGTGGGAAAAGGCCCACAATTATGGGAGCCAGTTGCTCAACTAAGAGACGTATGGTAGCCAGGCTTCAGGCAGAAGAATCGCGGCCCAAGGGGTCCACAAGGTTTATCATGTGTGAAAAATATGGTTCACACACGGAAGTTTTTTGCAATGAGTGGGTACGTATGACTGACAAAGATAGGGTATCATTCCCTAGGGTGGGCAGCTTTGAACCAGAGGTACTGCAGAATGTAGGTAGTAAAATATGTCTAATTAAATCCAGAAAACAAAGGATCAGACATAACGATTGTTTAAACCTGTGGCAACAAGAGGGGGAGGTGCAAAGGGAACAAACTCGCAAAGCAAGTTCCAAACCTAGCAGGAATGAGGGCACGGACACACCATTATCGACACAAGTTAAAGGGGAAGAGATGGCTACAGTCAATGGTATATCTGTAAATGATAGTAGAATGCAAGAGAAATGTATTAACCCTAATTTTTGCAAGTTGTATCCTGTTTTGAAGTCTCTCTAAGATTATAGGTCACAGGAAGGTGAAGGACCCAGCCAAATCGCAGCTCTCATTCAGGCAGTCACCTTGCAGGAAACTCAAGTTGGGCCTGTCCATCCAGTTAGAGCAGTAACAATATTCCCCCCTGAAAGAACTGGTGAGGTCACAGCTACCAGTAAGTGTGAGACGGGTCATTGCACAGAGACAACAACACCTTACAGCAAACAGATTAGGAACGGAATGGTAGGATTACATCCTGTCTTGGAAATAGTAACTCCCAATGGGGGAACCGATAGTCAGGGAGAAATCCTCACCAGGAATAATGCAATGTATTGCCCGTGGTCCAGAGCTGAGCTGCGGTCAATCATTTCAGAATTCCCTGATTCCCGGAAGCATTTAGCCAGATGTCAGAAGTTTATCAGAGATCTGGGTAATGCTCATGAACCAGCTAACAAAGATTGGAAGATATTTTTGAAAGCGTGCCTACCCCCTAATATTGACACCCAAAAATGTATCACTGATTGTAGATTAGAGTCGGATAGTCCTATGACTGATGAAAACAATCAGGAGAATGTGGTACGAATTAACAGGCAACTAGAGTTGTATTTCCCCACTACTGTTAAGATGAGAAGAATTTTCTCCATAAATCAGAGGGAAAATGAAATGACATCTGAATATTTCCATCGGGCTCTGCAAATAATGGATAGATACATTGGGGTATCGGATATAGGGAACGATGCGAATTACAGGGAGGTGGCTATCTCTGTGCTAAAGGACGGGCTCAATAAGACAGTAAGGGATAGGGTACAAACATCTTTGCCTAATTGTAGAGGGGTCACAGTAGCTTGTCTTAGAGAGTGCGCAATTAAACACCACAAGAATATTGCTAGGTGCAGGGAACAACAGGAGGATAAACTGATGACAACAAGTCTACAGGCTCTGACAGAAAAGCCTCATCAGCCCAAACCCCAGACCCCTGTTGTTTGGAAAAGAACAAGAATATGTTACATTTGCAGAAATAAAGGACATTTTGCTAGAAATTGTAGGATTAGTAGAACACATAGTCAATATAGACCCCTAGACAGAGAAAACAAGCCACATTATTAAACACATAGACGGGATCAAGGGACATATAGTTACGAATCACGAGCCATATAGAAAACACAGATTCGGTTAATGGGAAGAACGGAATAAATGCAACTTTACCCTTTTGACAAAACTTGCTGGGGTTAAGATGAGGCCTCTAAACTTTTGCTTCTTTCTCTAGCAGAAATGGCCCCTGATTAACTTAACAGGAGTTTTGTTAGAGATGGTATACATATAGCGTGCTCCCGCCCAGGAAGTTTGTTGGATACCCACGAAGACTAATGTTGCATTTCACTGTTCTAGATGCATGTCCATCACAGGAAGAGGAAATTATCTCACAGATACCGGGTTCGCTATGAACTTAGGATGGACAGGACACTGGATTGCTGGGATAGTCCGAGTAGAGATACGACACACATAGAATTTTTTTTAAGGGGAGCAGACCTAGTAGAAAAGTCATTCCCCATAGTGCCCAATCCAGTTGTCAAATTTTATAAAATCCTCTTTGCCTCTACAAACTTATTTGTTACTAACCTCTATGTGATTTTTCTTCAAAGTTTCCTCCTCATCTCTTACGTTCACCGACAGGAGGGTACAATACATGGACCCGATTACAGTTCAAATGCCACATGCCTACTCGGTCCTTCAGAGTTCTGCCCAAATCCAGTATATCTCACCAGCATAAGGACACCAGTATTAATGCACAAAGGGTAGAGAATGAGAATACTGGTGAAGGGAGACTGTGTACAGACACCAATATGCATGATGGTGTGACAGCCTGTTGTTGAATGCCAAACCTAACATTTTCTTTTTTATTAACTATTTCTCCCCTCTCTTCTCTCATCCAGAGACGATTTACTTCACACAACTGATAACACACGATAGTAAATTAAAATGCAAAATTTGTGTTCCCCACAGGAAAGGGCGGTCTGGAGGTCAAGGGGAATGGCCAGGAGTCCTCAGGACTTTGGACAGGATGGACACAGTAAGCCAGTGGCCCCCAGAGCATATCTTCCAAGTCTAACTGAGGCGGCACACGGTATGACTCATCTGGGCAAAGAGGGTATGTGCAAGCTGGTAAGAGCCTACTGGTGTGCGCCAGGATTCTCTTCTCATGCAGGTAAGAGAGCAATGACATGTTTTACTTGCTTGAGGAAGAATATTGATAAGACAATACCAACAGAGCCATCCCATATCCCTCCGACAGACGGACCTTTTCAGGTAATACCAATCGATTTCATACAGTTACCACCCTGTAGGTATTTGAAATATGTGTTAGTATGTATTGATGTATTTTCCAACTGGGTAGAAGCGTTCCCTGCTGCCACAAATACTGCTACGTTCACTGCAAAGAAAATTGTGCAGGAATTTGTGTGTAGATATGGTGTCCCTAGAATAATTGATAGTGATAGGGGTACCCATTTTACAGGTGAAGTCTTTCAGGTCATGTGCAAACTGATGGGAATTAATAGCAAGCTGCATAATCCGTACCGGCCACAGGCGAGTGCAAAGGTAGAGAGAGTGAACAGCACTATTAAGAACAAGCTGAGCAAAGTGATGGCTGAAACTGGATTGTTGTGGCCAGAAGCTTTACCACTAGTGTTGTACAACATCAGAATCACTCCCAGGTCTCCACTTAACTTATCACCTTTTGAAATTCTTTTTGGTCGACAACCTCATGTAATGATTGACCAACAGGATGATTTGAAATGCAATAATGAAGTGACTGTGGAATATTTGGTTGGGATGAGCCAGCAGCTGAGAAATCAACAAAGAAATCTAAAGCTGGTGATTCCCGACCTACCGAACAGTAATTGTCATGACAATTAGCCTGGGGATTATGTGATGATTCAAAATTTCTTACGCTCAGGTTGCCTCATAGACAGGTGGGAAGGACCATACCAAGTCTTGTTAACCAGCATAACAGCATTGAAGGTCGCCGAAAGAGAGACTTGGGTCCACTCATCCCACTGCAAGAAGGTCGCTGACCCGGAGAGAACTTGTGACAAAGAGCAGGGTGTAGAGAACCTCGTTTCACTAGAGTGTTTGTTCCGGGAAAGTTGAGAGGCAGGACTGTTGAAAGGCACCTGAGCACGGAGAGCAACAAGATCTAGGACGGTTGTCGCACCATTTTCTTTTTTCATTCCCCCCCCCCCCTGCATTTTCCTTTCTTTTTCTCCTCCTTATTTTCCTTCTTTCCCCTAATGAAATGGATCTATCACAAGAGACTGCGTTTCGGGTTCTGCTAGTAATTCTGTTTTTGATCAGGACAATTTGTTTTGGTGAGGGTCCCAGAGAGGTCGAGCAGGGATCTGGAATAGGTTCTGATGGCGAGTACGAATTTGAAGGATCTCAGGAGCAGCACATCACTCGAGTAAAGGCTGGTATCAGTAAGCGCTCTGGTAGTCATGGAGCTCGGAGGCACTGTGAAGGGTTATTGTCTGATGAATATTGTATTTGTAAAAATTGACAGAATATAGTCGAGGATGGGTGCATCCAGAGATGTCAGTCCAACTTTAAAATCGACATGGACCGCCATCCGTTGAGTGATTACCACTCATTAGTGGGTATGGTCTTTAACCAGACAGAATGCTGGGTGTGCTCACAGGTACCTCAAGGTCAGAGTAATTTAGGATTAGTACCATACCCTTTAGCAATAGATGAGGTACTCGAATTATGGGGTGGGAGACTGGTGGACAAGAAATTCAATATCTCCAGGCCCCCTAGCTTGAAGCTCCACAAGTAGCATGTAGACAGGTCCTTATTGTGTTTTAATATTTCCAATTACCGAAAACCAGGAAATTGGGAAGTGACGTGGAATAACCAGACAATGACCTTTTCACACAGAGCTGATAAGATACCCATAGACTCTGAACTTGTACGCCAGATAGCCAACAGTGGGAGGTATTTTCGGTATAGGTATACCCGTGGAAGCAAGACCATGTGGGTTGGAAAAGTATCGTCAGGGTATTGTGCCCATATCATCCAGCCCGATACTTGTACTGAACAAATGAGAGAACTAGGGATTGGTTTCTTTACTTGGAAAGTTTGCAATATGGTGATGTTACATTTGTCCCATATGTTCTCCCAGATGATGCCTATTTCATATGTGGGAGGAAAGCGTACAAGTGGCTTGCCCCGAACTCTGAGGGATTGTGTTATATTGGGAGAGCACTACCGGAGGTCATGACCATAGCCCACGATAAAATAAAAGGCGTTCACTGCAGTGCTCAGACTCCTTATACTCATACTCACTATGAACACATCATCAAGAGACACCTCATAGATAGGGCAGAGCATGCAGCCTCTGATTTGATCCACGAATCCACCAGGATTCAGTTCCTTCTCGCATTAGACATCACCTGTACTGCCAGAGGAACTATAAATTATAGGTATACCCATGCGCTAGCGAACTTGATGATAATATCACTGAGATGTATGATGACACCTTCATGTATACGGGAAGGGAGTTACAAGCCTACAAGAAGGAATTTATCCAGCACAGGATGGTCCTTAATTACATCACAGCCGTGACAGATACATCCAACCGGAAAAGACGTCAGCCCTACCAAAAGTGTTTATGTGAATGTATTTTTATATATGTGTCTTATCTTCATCTCTGCAACCTCCAGTTAATAGCACACATAGTCGACAGGTGATATCCACATATACTAGCACTCACATATGTTCCCCCTCCATGTATCATCAACTAAATGTGCACCCCATTTGTTGGAACAAGAATCCGAAAAGATCTCGGTAGTGTTTGTTGGCCCATTTACAGACCCTTAATATGTGATGAGAAGGATATAATGTATACTTCGCAATACTTCGAAGCTTATTTAGAACATATACGGCACGATGATACATGCCCCTCAGACATTGATTCATACATACTGTACATGCTTTTTATATCCCACTAGGCTATACATTTCCCACCTACATCTCTCCCCGATCATCCAAGCTTTTGTATATATTGTATTTTTAGGTAATATTTTTTCTGTTTATTGATTAGTTAGTGGCAGTTATTGATGACTGCCAAAGGGTGGACTGTTGAAGTCGGAAAATATTACAGTACACACATCATGTACAAACACCACATAGATGGCCTCCGTGCACGTACTAATTCAGCTGTGCGTGCACATATTCGCAAATTGCGTATGATCGCTCACGCAGTCGTGCGTGTTAGCTCGTGGTATGAGTAATTACGGAGGCATTTGTACTCGCATGGAAAAGCCACAAAGACATATCATATATTTAATCCATATATTGCATAAATCACCCACAGTCTGCTCGCTCTTCTAATAGCATGAAGATGGTTCGCACATAAATTATCCTCCCAGAGACTCAAATACAATATACCAGATGGCCTTATTTACACAAAGCTTTGAAATCCTATGAAGAAGGCAAATACCTTTGGTTACCCCTATTGTTCTGGAGTTGTCCAGTATCTATCGAAGACAATAAATACTGGATTGTTATTGTCTTATCTAAAGATCGGACAAACAAGAAAGACAATATCCAGGAACCTAGGTTGACTGAAGAGAAACTCAATTAGCAATAGCTAACAAATTACAAACCAGACATTTAGAAATCTGAGGTAATACCATTCATAGTCTAAACTCTTGGAGATATATATATATATATATATATATATATATATGTAAATATATATATATATATTTCCTAACGAATTGTAATAGCAGGAGTGTGTGTGTATGTGTATATATATATATATATAATTTTTGAATTGCGCACTCACCAATTAATGAATAAAAAGTTCTTTATTGATAGGCAAATACTCACAAAAAACTGCATAGCAGAAGATGCATATGTATAAAGTCGACGTTTCGGTCCATTAAAGACCATCTTCAGGACAAGCAACAGAACATCCTTTAGGTAGCTCAGCAAAAAGCATAATGAACTGTGTTCCATAACATTGAGGTATTTAAACACTGGATCATTACACATAAACACTCTGTGCAATCTGATGCATCATGGGACATATAACACTAATGAAGCACAAAAAGTTACATAAATAGTAATGCCTGAAACTTACAACATATGGCCAACATGAGAAAATAGCGCATGACTCACTAAACAAACCCAAAGGTGTGTAAATAAGCCATAAACATATTAATTAATGCCCGCGCCCAAAACGGAACCAGGAAGTGTCATGCGTTCCGCCAACTGCAATGAGAAACAACCTCCGAAAACGGAAGTGATGCGGCCGGAGGTCACAAACGTTCGACTCACGGTGGAACACAAATACAGGAAATGCCTTAAGCTCCACAATCAGCGGCGCTGAACAGGGGGCAAATATGAGAAAAGCCTTAAGCTCCACGATCCGCGGCGCTGAACAGGGGGCAGATGCCACAGTTAAACTGCAAATACAGCCTAGTGTATTACAATTTGAATGAATATAATTGTATATTTAATAGACATAATATTCTTCATTGTTGCAACTATAAAATAGGAGCATCAGAGTGGATATGGGAACAGTCCCAGTACTATAACAACCTCTTTATGAAACAATATTAAAATAAACAAACAAACATGCATAGACTAATATAGACAATAATCAAACATTATGGACACCTCTGTCAACTAAAGAAATAAAAAAATAAAAAATGAAACAAGGAAAAAGACTCCACCTATCCAAGTTGCTATTAATTAGAGCAAAACATTATAGGGATTATGTTCATTAAGCCCATGTGGCTGAAGGGTGTCGAGTGTGTATATCCAACGTGCTTCACGTTCTCTCAATTTCGTAAGTCGATCTCCACCTCTGATGTCAATCGGTACGTGATCAATGAGCATACATCTGATGCTAGCAATTGAATGTGTGGCTTCCAAACAGTGTCTTGCTACTGGTCTATCCGACACTCCAGTATCAAGGGCCGCTCTTATCGAGGATCTGTGGTTGGCCATGCGGTCCCTGAAGTTGCGTTTAGTCATGCCCACGTACATCAGTCCACAGGGGCAGACAAGAAGGTAGATGACAAAACTCATTTGGCAGGGAAGGTAATGTTTAATGCATATTTTTTTACCACTATGTGGATGAGTGAAAAATTGACCCTGTAAGCATTGAGCGACAAGTCGTGCAGTCAGCACATCTGAAGCAGCCGGTCCTCCTACCTGGTAACCAAGTTCCCTGGTTCTTCTGTGGCTGTAGTAGGGGACGCATAAGCATATTCCTTAAATTGGGACCTCGTCGATAAGTACACAAAGGTGGAGTCGCCCCAAGACTGCCCAGGCTTGGATCACTTGACACAATCGCCCAATGTTGTGTAATAGCCTTTTTAGCTTGATGGGCCATGCAATCATAAGTGCTCGTAAAAATAATACGACTATTATCAAAATGTTTAATGTGAGTATTGCCAGAGAATTTATTGCGTGCTTTTAGAAGACATCTGTTGATGGTTTTATGGGTGTAACCTCGCATAAGAAAGCGTTGTGACTTTTCACTGATCTGTTCTTCAGCTCGATGTGGGTCTGAATTGATCCTCAGGATCCTCAAAAATTGGGAAATGGGGAGTCGTTCCTTCAAAGGACTTGGATGATGACTTGATGAGAACAAGAGTGTATTATGATTTGTGTCTTTCCTATATAGTGTAGTGACCAATTTGTCACCTTGTAGAAAAAGGGTGACATCTAGAAAGTTGATGCTGGTCAAATCAACATTACTTGTGAACCTAATAGGAGTGTCTAAAGAATTAAGATAACTGACCATTGTGGTAAATTGTTCGCCAGTACCAAGCCAAAGTACAAATAAATATTCAATAAACCTTTTGTAGTACAATATCGAAGTTCCAAAAAAAGACAAAATTTATTTTTGTTCGTAACTTGCCATATAGAGGTTGGTGTAAGCCAGCGCAAAATTTGACCCCATAGCGGTGCCCGTAGTTTGCATATAATAGGCACCGCCATAGAGGAAATGGTTATTAGTAAAAACTAAATGCGTAAGATCTAAGAGAAATTTAGATGGTGGGCCTTTTGGTGGAAATGACCTTAATGCAGAAGCCACTGAGGCCAATCCCTCATCATGTGGGATAACAGTATATAGGGAATTGACATCGAGAGTTGCTAATAATACATTCTGCGGTAAGGAACCCAACTCAGCTATCCCATCGAGGAAATGACCAATGTCTCTCAAGTAACTAGGGAGAGAAGTTACAATAGGTTGAAGAAAAGCATCATCAAACTGTGCTTATGGTTGTAACAGAGATCCATGGGCTGATTTGATGGGTCACCCTGGTGGATCCACAAGGGTTTTGTGGATCTTAGGCAAGGTGTAAAGAATAGGGCAGATCGGATGTTCCACTTTTAGGAAACCCATCATATCAGCCTCAATCCAACCCTGAGTTAGAGCCATGTCTAATGTCCTGTCAATGACACGTTTAAGGCTGGGCATAGGATTGTCACTTACTCTACGATATGTATTGGAATCACCCAATTGTCAGAGTATCTCGTTATTATATTTAGACCAATCTTGCAAGACAACTGCGCCCCCCTTATCTGCCTGACGAATGACTATCTGATCATTATTAATTAAATCCCTTTAAGGCTGATCTTTGCCTAGGGGAAAGATTGTCATACCTAGGTTTGTGTGTTGTCTTGGTCATATAACTTTCTACCACCCTTAAAAAGGTCTTAAGACTAGCATTAGAACTCTGTGGATCAAATTGACTGGGTGCTTTAAGAATATGAGAACGAGAAGGAACAACTTCATTATTACCAAAAAATTTGCGCAAACGTAGTTTGCGTCCCAATTTGAAATGGTCTACCGACCAACGGAAGTTGTCATGTGTGCATGTGGAAACAAATGAAAGACCAAGTGCCAGAACCTCATTTTCAGAGGCCGTCAATGTAGGTTGAGACAAATTGAACACAGTATCTAATAGCGGTTTGTTTGTCCCGCTCTTCTTCTTGTTAGTGATGTGCACCGGAAATTTTTTGGGTTTTGTGTTTTGGTTTTGGATTCGGGTCCGCGGCCGTGTTTTGGATTCGGAAGCGTTTTGGCAAAACCTCCCTGAAAATTTTTTGTCGGATTCAGGTGTGTTTTGGATTTGGGTGTTTTTTTACAAAAAACCCGCAAAAACAGCTTAAATCATAGAATTTGGGGGGTCATTTTGATCCCATAGTATTATTAACCTCAATAACCATAATTTCCACTCATTTTCAGTCTATTCTGAACACCTCACACCTCACAATATTATTTTTAGTCCTAAAATTTGCACCGAGGTCGCTGGATGGCTAAGCTAAGCGACACAAGTGGCCGACACAAACACCTGGCCCATCTAGGAGTGGCACTGCAGTGTCAGACAGGATGGCACTTCAAAAAAATAGTCCCCAAACAGCACATGATGCAAAGAAAAAAAGAGGTGCACCAAGGTCGCTGGATGGCTAAGCTAAGCGACACAAGTGGCCGACACAAACACCTGGCCCATCTAGGAGTGGCACTGCAGTGTCAGGCAGGATGGCACTTCAAAAAAATTGTCCCCAAACAGCACATGATGCAAAGAAAAAAAGAGGCGCACCAAGGTCGCTGTGTGACTAAGCTAAGCGACACTAGTGGCCGACACAAACACCTGGCCCATCTAGGAGTGGCACTGCAGTGTCAGGCAAAATGGCACTTCAAAAAAATTGTCCCCAAACAGCACATGATGCAAAGAAAAAAGAGGCGCACCAAGGTCGCTGTGTGACTAAGCTAAGCGACACAAGTGGCCGACACAAACACCTGGCCCATCTAGGAGTGGCACTGCAGTGTCAGGCAGGATGGCACTTCAAATAAATTGTCCCCAAACAGCACATGATGCAAAGAAAAAAAGAGGCGCACCAACGTCGCTGTGTGACTAAGCTAAGCGACACAAGTGGCCGACACAAACACCTGGCCCGTCTAGGAGTGGCACTGCAGTGTCAGGCAGGATGGTACTTCAAAAAAATTGTCCCCAAACAGCACATGATGCAAAGAAAAAATGAGGTGCACCAAGGTCGCTGGATGGCTAAGCTAAGCGACACAAGTGGCCGACACAAACACCTGGCCCATCTAGGAGTGGCACTGCAGTGTCAGGCAGGATGGCACTTCAAAAAAATTGCCCCCAAACAGCACATGATGCAAAGAAAAATGAAAGAAAAAAGAGGTGCAAGATGGAATTGTCCTTGGGCCCTCCCACACACCCTTATGTTGTATAAACAGGACATGCACACTTTAACGAACCCATCATTTCAGCGACAGGGTCTGCCACACGACTGTGACTGAAATGACTGGTTGGTTTGGGCCCCCACCAAAAAAGAAGCAATCAATCTCTCCTTGCACAAACTGGCTCTACAGAGGCAAGATGTCCACCTCATCATCATCCTCGATTCCTCACCCCTTTCACTGTGTACATCCCCCTCCTCACAGATTATTAATTCGTCCCCACTGGAATCCACCATCTCAGGTCCCTGTGTACTTTCTGGAGGCAATTGCTGGTGAATGTCTCCACGGAGGAAATTATTATAATTCATTTTGATTAACATCATCTTCTCCACATTTTGTGGAAATAACCTCGTACGCCGATTGCTGACAATGTGAGCGGCTGCACTCGACACTGTTTCGGAGTACACACTGGAGGGTGGGCAACTTAGGTAAAATACAGCCAGTTTGTGCAAGGGCCTCCAAATTGCCTCTTTTTCCTGCCAGTATACGTACGGACTGTCTGACGTGCCTACTTGGATGCGGTCACTCATTTAATCCTCCACCATTCTTTCAATGGTGACAGAATCATATGCTGTGACAGTAGACGACATGTCAGTAATCGTTGCCAAGTCCTACAGTCCGGACCAGATGTCAGCACTCTCTCAAGACTGCCCGGCATCACCGCCAGCGGGTGGGCTCGGAATTCTTAGCCTTTTCCTCGCACCCCCAGTTGCGGGAGAATGTGAAGGAGGAGCTGTTGACGGGTCACGTTCCGCTTGACTTGACAATTTTCTTACCAGCAGGTCTTTGAACCTCTGCAGACTTGTGTCTGCCGTAAAGAGAGATACAACGTAGGTTTTAAATCTAGGATCGAGCACGGTGGCCAAAATGTAGTGCTCTGATTTCAACAGATTGACCACCCGTGAATCCTGGTTAAGCGAATTAAGGGCTCCATCCACAAGTCCCACATGCAAAGCAGAATCGCTCTGTTTTAGCTCCTCCTTCAATGTCTCCAGCTTCTTCTGCAAAAGCCTGATGAAGGGAATGACCTGACTCAGGCTGGCAGTGTCTGAACTGACTTCACGTGTGGCAAGTTCAAAGGGTTGCAGAACCTTGCACAACGTTGAAATCATTCTCCACTGCGCTTGAGTCAGGTGCATTCCCCCTCCTTTGCCTATATCGTGGGCAGATGTATAGGCTTGAATGGCCTTTTGCTGCTCCTCCATCCTCTGAAGCATATAGAGGGTAGAATTCCACCTCGTTACCACCTCTTGCTTCAGATGATGGCAGGGCAGGTTCAGGACTGTTTGGTGGTGCTCCAGTCTTCGGCACGCGGTGGCTGAATGCCGTAAGTGGCCCGCAATTCTTCGGGCCACCGACAGCTTCTCTTGCACGCCCCTGTCGTTTTTTAAATAATTCTGCACCACCAAATTCAATGTATGTGCAAAACATGGGACGTGCTGGAATTTGCCCAGATGTAATGCACGCACAATATTGCTGGCGTTGTCCGATGTCACAAATCCCGAGGAGAGTCCAATTGGGGTAAGCCATTCTGCGATGATGTTCCTCAGTTTCCGTAAGAGGTTGTCAGCTGTGTGCCTCTTATGGAAAGCGGTGACACAAAGCGTAGCCTGCCTAGGAACGAGTTGGCGTTTGCGAGATGCTGCTACTGGTGCCGCCGCTGCAGTTCTTGCTATGGGAGGCAATACATCTACCCAGTGGGCTGTCACAGTCATATAGTCCTGAGTCTGCCCTGCTCCACTTGTCCACATGTCCGTGGTTAAGTGGACATTGGGTACAACTGCATTTTTTAGGACACTGGTGACTCTTTTTCTGACGTCTGTGTAAATTTTCGGTATCGCCTGCCTAGAGAAATGGAACCTAGATGGTATTTGGTACTGCGGACACAGTACCTCAATCAAGTCTCTAGTTGCCTCTGAATTAACGGTGGATACCGGAACCACGTTTCTCACCGCCCAGGCTGCCAAGGCCTGAGTTATCCGCTTTGCAGCAGGATGACTGCTGTGATATTTCATCTTCCTCGCAAAGGACTGTTGGACAGTCAATTACTTACTAGAAGTAGTACAAGTGGTCTTCCGACTTCCCCTCTGGGATGACGATCGACTCCCAGCAGCAACAACAGCAGCAGCGCCAGCAGCAGTAGGCGTTACACTCAAGGATGCATCGGAGGAATCCCAGGCAGGAGAGGACTCGTCAGACTTGCCAGTGACATGGCCTGCAGGACTATTGGCTTTCCTGTGTAAGGTGGAAATTGACACTGAGGGAGTTGGTGGTGTGGTTTGCAGGAGCTTGCTTACAAGAGGAAGGGATTTAGTTGTCAGTGGACTGCTTCCGCTGTCATCCAAAGTTTTTGAACTTGTCACTGACTTATGATGAATGCGCTGCAGGTGACGTATAAGGGAGGATGTTCTGAGGTGGTTAACGTCCTTACCCCTACTTATTACAGCTTGACAAAGGCAACACACGGCTTGACACCTGTTGTCCGCATTTGTGTTGAAATAATTCAACACCGAAGAGGTGATTTTTTTTGTATTTTGACCAGGCATGTCAATGGCCATATTCGTCCCACGGACAACAGGTGTCTCCCCGGGTGCCTGACTTAAACAAACCACCTCACCTTCAGAATCCTCCTTGTCAATTTCCTCCCCAGCGCTAGCAACACCCATATCCTCATCCTGGTGTACTTCAACAGTGACATCTTCAATTTGACTATCAGGAACTGGACTGCGGGTGCTCCTTCCAGCACTTGCAGGGGGCGTGCAAATGGTGGAAGGCGCAAGCTCTTCCCGTCCAGTGTTGGGAAGGTCAGGCATCGCAACCGACACAATTGGACTCTCCTTGGGGATTTGTGATTTAGAAGAACGCACAGTTCTTTGCTGTGCTTTTGCCAGCTTAAGTCTTTTCATTTTTCTAGCGGGAGGATGAGTGCTTCCATCTTCATGTGAATCTGAACCACTAGCCATGAACATAGGCCAGGGCCTCAGCCGTTCCTTGCCACTCCGTGTCGTAAATGGCATATTGGCAAGGTTACGCTTCTCATCAGACGCTTTCAATTTTGATTTTTGGGTCATTTTACTGAACTTTTGTTTTTTGGATTTTACATGCTCTCTACTATGACATTGGGCATGGCCTTGGCAGACGACGTTGATGGCATTTCATCGTCTCGGCCATGACTAGTGGGAGCAGCTTCAGCACGAGGTGGAAGTGGATCTTGATCTTTCCCTATTTTAACCTCCGCATTTTTGTTCTCTGTTTTTTAATGTGTGGAATTATATGCCAGTATCAATAGCAATGGCCTACTACTATATATACTGCGCACAACTGAAATGCACCAGAGGTATGGATGGATAGTATACTTGACGACATAGAGGTAGGTAGAGCAGTGGCCTTCCGTACCGTACTGCTATATAAACTAGTGGTCACTGTCAGCAAAACTCTGCACTGTACTCCTCCTACATAATATACTGGTGGTCCCCAGTGCCCACAATAAAGCAGTGTGAGCACAGATATATGCAGCACACTGAGCACAGATATGGAGTGTTTTTCAGGCAGACAACGTATACAGGTGGTCACTGGTCAGCAAAACTCTGCACTGTACTCCTCCTATATAATATACTGGTGGTCCCTAGTGCCCACAATAAAGCAGTGTGAGCACAGATATATGCAGCACACTGAGCACAGATATGGAGTATTTTTCAGGCAGACAACGTATACTGGTGGTCACTGGTCAGCAAAACTCTGCACTGTACTCCTCCTATATAATATACTGGTGGTCCCCAGTGCCCACAATAAAGCAGTGTGAGCACAGATATATGCAGCACACTGAGCACAGATATGGAGTGTTTTTCAGGCAGACAACGTATACAGGTGGTCACTGGTCAGCAAAACTCTGCACTGTACTCCTCCTATATAATATACTGGTGGTCCCTAGTGCCCACAATAAAGCAGTGTGAGCACAGATATATGCAGCACACTGAGCACAGATATGGAGTATTTTTCAGGCAGACAACGTATACTGGTGGTCACTGGTCAGCAAAACTCTGCACTGTACTCCTCCTATATAATATACTGGTGGTCCCCAGTGCCCACAATAAAGCAGTGTGAGCACAGATATATGCAGCACACTGAGCACAGATATGGAGTGTTTTTCAGGCAGACAACGTATACAGGTGGTCACTGGTCAGCAAAACTCTGCACTGTACTCCTCCTATATAATATACTGGTGGTCCCTAGTGCCCACAATAAAGCAGTGTGAGCACAGATATATGCAGCACACTGAGCACAGATATGGAGTGTTTTTCAGGCAGACATCGTAAACAGGTGGTCACTGGTCAGCAAAACTCTGCACTGTACTCCTCCTACATACTATACTGGTGGTCCCCAGTGCCCACAATACAGCAGTGTGAGCACAGATATATGCAGCACACTGAGCACAGATATGGAGTGTTTTTCAGGCAGACAACGTATACTGGTGGTCACAGGTCAGCAAAATTCTGCACTGTACTCCTCCTATATAATATACTGGTGGTCCCCAGTGCCCACAATAAAGCAGTGTGAGCACAGATATATGCAGCACACTGAGCACAGATATGGAGTGTTTTTCAGGCAGACAACGTATACAGGTGGTCACTGGTCAGCAAAACTCTGCACTGTACTCCTCCTATATAATATACTGGTGGTCCCTAGTGCCCACAATAAAGCAGTGTGAGCACAGATATATGCAGCACACTGAGCACAGATATGGAGTGTTTTTCAGGCAGACATCGTAAACAGGTGGTCACTGGTCAGCAAAACTCTGCACTGTACTCCTCCTACATACTATACTGGTGGTCCCCAGTGCCCACAATACAGCAGTGTGAGCACAGATATATGCAGCACACTGAGCACAGATATGGAGTGTTTTTCAGGCAGACAACGTATACTGGTGGTCACAGGTCAGCAAAATTCTGCACTGTACTCCTCCTATATAATATACTGGTGGTCCCCAGTGCCCACAATAAAGCAGTGTGAGCACAGATATATGCAGCACACTGAGCACAGATATGGAGTGTTTTTCAGGCAGACAACGTATACTGGTGGTCACTGGTCAGCAAAACTCTGCACTGTACTCCTCCTATATAATATACTGGTGGTCCCCAGTGCCCACAATAAAGCAGTGTGAGCACAGATATATGCAGCACACTGAGCACAGATATGGAGTGTTTTTCAGGCAGACAACGTATACTGGTGGTCACTGGTCAGCAAAACTCTGCACTGTACTCCTCCTATATAATATACTGGTGGTCCCCAGTGCCCACAATAAAGCAGTGTGAGCACAGATATATGCAGCACACTGAGCACAGATATGGAGTGTTTTTCAGGCAGACAACGTATACTGGTGTTCACTGGTCAGCAAAACTCTGCACTGTACTCCTCCTATATAATATACTGGTGGTCCCCAGTGCCCACAATAAAGCAGTGTGAGCACAGATATATGCAGCACACTGAGCACAGATATGGAGTGTTTTTCAGGCAGACAACGTATACTGGTGGTCACTGGTCAGCAAAACTCTGCACTGTACTCCTCCTATATAATATACTGGTGGTCCCCAGTGCCCACAATAAAGCAGTGTGAGCACAGATATATGCAGCACACTGAGCACAGATATGGAGTGTTTTTCAGGCAGACAACGTATACTGGTGTTCACTGGTCAGCAAAACTCTGCACTGTACTCCTCCTAAATAATATACTGGTGGTCCCCAGTGCCCACAATAAAGCAGTGTGAGCACAGATATATGCAGCACACTGAGCACAGATATGGAGTGTTTTTCAGGCAGACAACGTATACTGGTGGTCACTGGTCAGCAAAACTCTGCACTGTTCTCCTCCTATATAATATACTGGTGGTTCCCAGTGCCCACAATAAAGCAGTGTGAGCACAGATATATGCAGCACACTGAGCACAGATATGGAGTATTTTTCAGGCAGACAACGTATACTGGTGGTCACTGGTCAGCAAAACTCTGCACTGTACTCCTCCTATATAATATACTGGTGGTCCCCAGTGCCCACAATAAAGCAGTGTGAGCACAGATATATGCAGCACACTGAGCACAGATATGGAGTGTTTTTCAGGCAGACTACGTATACTGGTGGTCACTGGTCAGCAAAACTCTGCACTGTACTCCTCCTACATAATATACTGGTGGTCCCCAGTGCCCACAATAAAGCAGTGTGAGCACAGATATATGCAGCACACTGAGCACAGATATGGAGTGTTTTTCAGGCATACATTTTATACTGGTGGTCATTGGTCAGCAAAACTCCGCACTGTACTCCTCCTATATAATATACTGGTGGTCCCCAGTACCCACAATAAAGCAGTGTGAGCACAGATATAGGCAGCACACTGAGCACAGATATGGAGTGTTTTTAAGGTAGACAACGTATACTGGTGGTCACAGGTCAGCAAAACTCTGCACTGTACTCCTCCTATATAATATACTGGTGGTCCCCAGTGCCCACAATAAAGCAGTGTGAGCACAGATATATGCAGCACACTGAGCACAGATATGGAGTGTTTTTCAGGCAGACAACGTATGCTGGTGTTCACTGGTCAGCAAAACTCTGCACTGTTCTACTCCTATATAATATACTGGTGGTCCCCAGTGCCCACAATAAAGCAGTGTGAGCACAGATATATGCAGCACACTGAGCACAGATATGGAGTGTTTTTCAAGCAGACAACGTATACTGGTGGTCACTGGTCAGCAAAACTCTGCACTGTACTCCTCCTATATAATATACTGGTGGTCCCCAGTGCCCACAATAAAACAGTGTGAGCACAGATATATGCAGCACACTGAGCACAGATATGGAGTGTTTTTCAGGCAGACAACGTATACTGGTGGTCACTGGTCAGCAAAACTCTGCACTGTACTCCTCCTATATAATATACTGGTGGTTCCCAGTGCCCACAATAAAGCAGTGTGAGCACAGATATATGCAGCACACTGAGTACAGATATGGAGTGTTTTTCAGGCAGACAACGTATACTAGTGGTCACTGGTAAGCAAAACTCTGCACTGTTCTCCTCCTATATAATATACTGGTGGTCCCCAGTGCCCACAATAAAGCAGTGTGAGCACAGATATATGCAGCACACTGAGCACAGATATGGAGTGTTTTTCAGGCAGACAACGTATACTGGTGGTCACTGTCAGCAAAACTCTGCACTGTACTCCTCCTATATAATACTGCTGCTCCCCAGTCCCCTCAATTAAGCAGTGTGAGCACAGATATATGCAGCACACTGAGCACAGATATGGAGTGTTTTTCAGGCAGACAACGTATACTGGTGGTCACTGTCAGCAAAACTCTGCACTGTACTCCTCCTATATAATACAGCTGCTCCCCAGTCCCCACAATTAAGGAATAAGCACAAATATTTTTGCATAAAGATTAATAAACGGAGAGGACGCCAGCCACGTCCTCTCCCTATCATTTCCAATGCACGAGTGAAAATGGCGGCGACGCGCGGCTGCTTATATAGAATCCGAATCTCGCGAGAATCCGACAGCGGGATGATGACGTTCGGGCGCGCTCGGGTTAACCGAGCCATACGGGAGAATCCGAGTATGCCTCGGATCCGTGTTAAATGGGTGAAGTTCAGGGGGTTCGGTTTCCGAGGAACCGAACCCGCTCATCACTACTTCTTGTACTCCGCCCTCCTCGTGGGGTACCTGCTCCTCGGCCTCTGCCTCTGCCAGTGGCCGCCCTGGTGCCTAAAAAATTGTCCCACTCGGTGATCTTTGATCAACATAATTAGTATCACTAATGTCAGCAGGATCTGTTTCTGATTGTGATTGAGAAGTAGAGATGAGCGCCTGAAATTTTTCGGGTTTTGTGTTTTGGTTTTGGGTTCGGTTCCGCGGCCGTGTTTTGGGTTCGAACGCGTTTTGGCAAAACCTCACCGAATTTTTTTTGTCGGATTCGGGTGTGTTTTGGATTCGGGTGTTTTTTTCAAAAAACACTAAAAAACAGCTTAAATCATAGAATTTGGGGGTCATTTTGATCCCAAAGTATTATTAACCTCAAAAACCATAATTTACACTCATTTTCAGTCTATTCTGAATACCTCACACCTCACAATATTATTTTTAGTCCTAAAATTTGCACCGAGGTCGCTGTGTGAGTAAGATAAGCGACCCTAGTGGCCGACACAAACACCGGGCCCATCTAGGAGTGGCACTGCAGTGTCACGCAGGATGTCCCTTCCAAAAAACCCTCCCCAAACAGCACATGACGCAAAGAAAAAAAGAGGCGCAATGAGGTAGCTGTGTGAGTAAGATTAGCGACCCTAGTGGCCGACACAAACACCGGGCCCATCTAGGAGTGGCACTGCAGTGTCACGCAGGATGGCCCTTCCAAAAAACCCTCCCCAAACAGCACATGACGCAAAGAAAAAAAGAGGCGCAATGAGGTAGCTGTGTGAGTAAGATTAGCGACCCTAGTGGCCGACACAAACACCGGGCCCATCTAGGAGTGGCACTGCAGTGTCACGCAGGATGTCCCTTCCAAAAAACCCTCCCCAAACAGCACATGACGCAAAGAAAAAAAGAGGCGCAATGAGGTAGCTGTGTGAGTAAGATTAGCGACCCTAGTGGCCGACACAAACACCGGGCCCATCTAGGAGTGGCACTGCAGTGTCACGCAGGATGTCCCTTCCAAAAAACCCTCCCCAAACAGCACATGACGCAAAGAAAAAAAGAGGCGCAATGAGGTAGCTGACTGTGTGAGTAAGATTAGCGACCCTAGTGGCCGACACAAACACCGGGCCCATTTAGGAGTGGCACTGCAGTGTCACGCAGGATGTCCCTTCCAAAAAACCCTCCCCAATCAGCACATGATGCAAAGAAAAAGAAAAGAAAAAAGAGGTGCAAGATGGAATTGTCCTTGGGCCCTCCCACCCACCCTTATGTTGTATAAACAAAACAGGACATGCACACTTTAACCAACCCATCATTTCAGTGACAGGGTCTGCCACACGACTGTGACTGATATGACGGGTTGGTTTGGACCCCCCCCAAAAAAGAAGCAATTAATCTCTCCTTGCACAAACTGGCTCTACAGAGGCAAGATGTCCACCTCATCATCACCCTCCGATATATCACCGTGTACATCCCCCTCCTCACAGATTATCAATTCGTCCCCACTGGAATCCACCATCTCAGCTCCCTGTGTACTTTGTGGAGGCAATTGCTGCTGGTCAATGTCTCCGCGGAGGAATTGATTATAATTCATTTTAATGAACATCATCTTCTCCACATTTTCTGGATGTAACCTCGTACGCCGATTGCTGACAAGGTGAGCGGCGGCACTAAACACTCTTTCGGAGTACACACTTGTGGGAGGGCAACTTAGGTAGAATAAAGCCAGTTTGTGCAAGGGCCTCCAAATTGCCTCTTTTTCCTGCCAGTATAAGTACGGACTGTGTGACGTGCCTACTTGGATGCGGTCACTCATATAATCCTCCACCATTCTATCAATGTTGAGAGAATCATATGCAGTGACAGTAGACGACATGTCCGTAATCGTTGTCAGGTCCTTCAGTCCGGACCAGATGTCAGCATCAGCAGTCGCTCCAGACTGCCCTGCATCACCGCCAGCGGGTGGGCTCGGAATTCTGAGCCTTTTCCTCGCACCCCCAGTTGCGGGAGAATGTGAAGGAGGAGATGTTGACAGGTCGCGTTCCGCTTGACTTGACAATTTTGTCACCAGCAGGTCTTTCAACCCCAGCAGACTTGTGTCTGCCGGAAAGAGAGATCCAAGGTAGGCTTTAAATCTAGGATCGAGCACGGTGGCCAAAATGTAGTGCTCTGATTTCAACAGATTGACCACCCGTGAATCCTTGTTAAGCGAATTAAGGGCTCCATCCACAAGTCCCACATGCCTAGCGGAATCGCTCCGTGTTAGCTCCTCCTTCAATGTCTCCAGCTTCTTCTGCAAAAGCCTGATGAGGGGAATGACCTGACTCAGGCTGGCAGTGTCTGAACTGACTTCACGTATGGCAAGTTCAAAGGGCATCAGAACCTTGCACAACGTTGAAATCATTCTCCACTGCGCTTGAGACAGGTGCATTCCACCTACTATATCGTGCTCAATTGTATAGGCTTGAATGGCCTTTTGCTGCTCCTCCAACCTCTGAAGCATATAGAGGGTCGAATTCCACCTCGTTACCACTTCTTGCTTCAGATGATGGCAGGGCAGGTTCAGTAGTTTTTGGTGGTGCTCCAGTCTTCTGTACGTGGTGCCTGTACGCCGAAAGTGTCCCGCAATTCTTCTGGCCACCGACAGCATCTCTTGCACGCCCCTGTCGTTTTTTAAAAAATTCTGCACCACCAAATTCAAGGTATGTGCAAAACATGGGACGTGCTGGAATTTGCCCATATTTAATGCACACACAATATTGCTGGCGTTGTCCGATGCCACAAATCCACAGGAGAGTCCAATTGGGGTAAGCCATTCCGCGATGATCTTCCTCAGTTGCCGTAAGAGGTTTTCAGCTGTGTGCGTATTCTGGAAAGCGGTGATACAAAGCGTAGCTTGCCTAGGAAAGAGTTGGCGTTTGCGAGATGCTGCTACTGGTGCCGCCGCTGCTGTTCTTGCGGCGGGAGTCCATACATCTACCCAGTGGGCTGTCACAGTCATATAGTCCTGACCCTGCCCTGCTCCACTTGTCCACATGTCCGTGGTTAAGTGGACATTGGGTACAACTGCATTTTTTAGGACACTGGTGAGTCTTTTTCTGACGTCCGTGTACATTCTCGGTATCGCCTGCCTAGAGAAGTGGAACCTAGATGGTATTTGGTAACGGGGGCACACTGCCTCAATAAATTGTCTAGTTCCCTGTGAACTAACGGCGGATACCGGACGCACGTCTAACACCAACATAGTTGTCAAGGCCTCAGTTATCCGCTTTGCAGCAGGATGACTGCTGTGATATTTCATCTTCCTCGCAAAGGACTGTTGAACAGTCAATTGCTTACTGGAAGTAGTACAAGTGGGCTTACGACTTCCCCTCTGGGATGACCATCGACTCCCAGCAGCAACAACAGCAGCGCCAGCAGCAGTAGGCATTACACGCAAGGATGCATCGGAGGAATCCCAGGCAGGAGAGGAATCGTCAGAATTGCCAGTGACATGGCCTGCAGGACTATTGGCATTCCTGGGGAAGGAGGAAATTGACACTGAGGGAGTTGGTGGGGTGGTTTGCGTGAGCTTGGTTACAAGAGGAAGGGATTTACTGGTCAGTGGACTGCTTCCGCTGTCACCCAAAGTTTTTGAACTTGTCACTGACTTATTATGAATGCGCTGCAGGTGACGTATAAGGGAGGATGTTCCGAGGTGGTTAACGTCCTTACCCCTACTTATTACAGCTTGACAAAGGGAACACACGGCTTGACACCTGTTGTCCGCATTTCTGGTGAAATACCTCCACACCGAAGAGCTGATTTTTTTGGTATTTTCACCTGGCACGTCAACGGCCATATTCCTCCCACGGACAACAGGTGTCTCCCCGGGTGCCTGACTTAAACAAACCACCTCACCATCAGAATCCTCCTGGTCAATTTCCTCCCCAGCGCCAGCAACACCCATATCCTCCTCATCCTGGTGTACTTCAACACTGACATCTTCAATCTGACTATCAGGAACTGGACTGCGGGTGCTCCTTCCAGCACTTGCAGGGGGAGTGCAAATGGTGGAAGGCGCATGCTCTTCACGTCCAGTGTTGGGAAGGTCAGGCATCGCAACCGACACAATTGGACTCTCCTTGTGGATTTGGGATTTCGAAGAATGCACAGTTCTTTGCTGTGCTGCTTTTGCCAGCTTGAGTCTTTTCATTTTTCTAGCGAGAGGCTGAGTGCTTCCATCCTCATGTGAAGCTGAACCACTAGCCATGAACATAGGCCAGGGCCTCAGCCGTTCCTTGCCACTCCGTGTCGTAAATGGCATATTGGCAAGTTTACGCTTCTCCTCCGACAATTTTATTTTAGGTTTTGGAGTCCTTTTTTTTCTGATATTTGGTGTTTTGGATTTGACATGCTCTGTACTATGACATTGGGCATCGGCCTTGGCAGACGACGTTGCTGGCATTTCATCGTCTCGGCCATGACTAGTGGCAGCAGCTTCAGCACGAGGTGGAAGTGGATCTTGATCTTTCCCTAATTTTGGAACCTCAACATTTTTGTTCTCCATATTTTAATAGGCACAACTAAAAGGCACCTCAGGTAAACAATGGAGATGGATACTAGTATACAATTATGGACTGCCTGCCGAGTGCAGACACAGAGGTAGCCACAGCCGTGAACTACCGTACTGTACTGTGTCTGCTGCTAATATAGACTGGTTGATAAAGAGATGTCTATGTAACTATGTATGTATAAAGAAGAAAGAAAAAAAAAACACGGTTAGGTGGTATACAATTATGGACGGACTGCCTGCCGAGTGCAGACACAGAGGTAGCCACAGCCGTGAACTACCGTACTGTGTCTGCTGCGACTGGATGATAAATGATATAAAAAATATATATATATCACTACTGCAGCCGGACAGGTATATATTATATATTATATAATGACGGACCTGCTGGACACTGTCTGTCAGCAGAATGAGTTTTATTTTTATAGAATAAAAAAAACAACAACACACAAGTGAAGTCACACGACGAGTGTTTAACTTTTTCAGGCAATCACAATATAAGTATACTACTAACTATACTGGTGGTCAGTGTGGTCAGGTCACTGGTCAGTCACACTGGCAGTGGCACTCCTGCAGCAAAAGTGTGCACTGTTTAATTTTAATATAATATTATGTACTCCTGGCTCCTGCTATAACCTATAACTGGCACTGCAGTGCTCCCCAGTCTCCCCCACAATTATAAGCTGTGTGAGCTGAGCAGTCAGACAGATATATAATATATATAGATGATGCAGCACACTAGGCTGAGCCTGAGCAGTGCACACAGATATGGTATGTGACTGAGTCACTGTGTGTATCGCTTTTTTCAGGCAGAGAACGGATATATTAAATAAACTGCACTGTCTGGTGGTCACTCACTATATAATATTATGTACTCCTGGCTCCTGCTATAACCTATAACTGGCACTGCAGTGCTCCCCAGTCTCCCCCACAATTATAAGCTGTGTGAGCTGAGCAGTCAGACAGATATATAATATATATAGATGATGCAGCACACTGGGCTGAGCCTGAGCAGTGCACACAGATATGGTATGTGACTGAGTCACTGTGTGTATCGCTTTTTTCAGGCAGAGAACGGATATATTAAATAAACTGCACTGTCTGGTGGTCACTCACTAGTAAACTCTCTGCACTCTCTACACTTCTACAGTACTCCTCCTAGTCCTAAGCTCCAGTAAATCTCTCTCTCTTATAATCTAAATGGAGAGGACGCCAGCCACGTCCTCTCCCTATCAATCTCAATGCACGTGTGAAAATGGCGGCGACGCGCGGCTCCTTATATAAAATCTGAGTCTCGCGATAGAATCCGAGCCTCGCGAGAATCCGACAGCGTCATGATGACGTTCGGGCGCGCTCGGGTTAACCGAGCAAGGCGGGAAGATCCGAGTCGCTCGGATCCGTGTAAAAAAAGCTGAAGTTCGGGCGGGTTCGGATTCCGAGGAACCGAACCCGCTCATCTCTATTGAGAAGATGAGGAAAAATCAACATCTTGTGTATTGCATTGACAATAATTAAGCCGTCTGCGTCTATAATTAGCAGATTCACCTTTAAGCCAGGGGTAGACTTGGTGATTGGTATAATCGTAATTAACTGTACTCAATTTTTTACGTTTGAAAACTGTGAGATCCTGCTGAAACTTGGTGATCTGCTCAGTCATCCGTTCACACCAGTTAATTGATTTATCAACATTGAGAGACGGTAGAAGAGTTTCATTAAACACAGCAATATCCTTCCTGATCTTAGCGAGTTCAACTCCGACCTTCTCAATCACCAAAACCATGAGGTCTAAAGAGCACTTATTAAGCACACCGCACCATTTGGTGCAAAATGCAATGTTGTTACGGCCAAACGTGGGTATGTTTCGCACACGAAACCCCCTGGGAATTTTTTTATTCCTAAAGTAATCTGAAAGTAATTGGCCGTGAAGCATAAACTCAACCTCACGTCTACGTAACCTCATGATTTTGTGAAAGAGGTCGGCCAGAGTTTCATCAGGTAGCTTCAGAAATTCAATTTGTTCAAATAACACTTTTTCGGCATCATCAGTGAGAGAATAATGTTAGATTCAATAGCTTGAAAAGCAATGTCATCTAAATCTTGTGCCTGACGTTGAGTCATACTGTAACAATTATCAGCACGCAAAATCAAATACTAATGATCATAGGCTAGGTACCAGCGAACAAGACACAACAATTGGCCAAGACAGAGGTGACCAAAAATAACCAAAAATGTAACAGAAAAACTAAATTTTTAAAAATAACCAACTAAGGTCATGAACACAGAAAAAATCCTGCTAGGGCTGATCAAAAAATTGTATAAGAAGACAAAAATATAAAAAGGGTGCCAGACTAAAGAAAATGTCCAGAAACTGGAAACTTCCAACAACATAGACTACAATGTCCGCACTCCATATAACAGGAAATTCAACAGCGGAGTGCTCCAATATAGATTATTGAATCCAAGAATAAAGAATATTTGAATTGCGCACTCACCAATTAATAAATAAAAAGTTCTTTATTGGTAGGCAAATACTCACAATAAACTACATAGCAGAAGATGCATATGTATAAAGTCGACGTTTTGGTCCATTAAGGACCATCTTCAGGACAAGCAACAGAACATCCTTAGGGTAGCTCAGCAAAAAGCAGAATGAACTGTGTTCCATAACATTGAGGTATTTAAACACTGGATCATTACCCATAAACACTCTGTGCAATCTGATGCATCATGGGACATATAACACTAATGAAGCACAAAAAGTTACATAAATAGTAATGCCTGAAACTTACAACATATGGTCAACATGAGAAAATAGCACGACTCACTAAACAAACCCAAAGGTGTGTAAATAAGCCATAAACATATTAATTAATGCCCGCGCCCAAAACGGAACCAGGAAGTGCTGTGCGTTCCACAGTCAGTGGAACGCACGCCAACTGCAATGAGACACAACCTCCGAAAACGGAAGTGACGCGGCCAGAGGTCACAAGCGTTCCACTCACGGTGGAACGCAAATACAGGAAATACCTTAAGCTCCACAATCAGCGGCGCTGAACAGGGGGCAAATATGAGAAAAGCCTTAAGCTCCACGATCCGCGGCGCTGAACAGGGGGCAGATGCCACAGTTAAACTACAAATACAGCCTAGTGTATTACAATTTGAATGAATATAATTGTATATTTTATAGACATAATATGCTTCATTGTTGCAACTATAAAAGAGGAGCATCAGAGTGGATATGGGAACAGTCCCAGTACTATAACAACCTCTATATGAAACAATATTAAAATAAACAAAGAAACATGCATAGATTAATATAGACAATAATCAAACATTATGGTCACATCTGTCAACTAAAAAGACTCCACCTATCCAAGTTGCTGTTAACAGTAACTTGGATAGGTGGAGTCTTTTTCCTTGTTTCATTTTTTAATTGTTTCTTTTTTTAGTTGACAGAGTGTTGCTTTAAGTCCTGTATGTAAATCGACGTTTACAAGATGGAGCGATTCCGCAAAGTATGTGGGACTTGTGGATGGAGCCCTTCATTCACTTTGCCAGGATTCAAGGGTGGTCAATCTGTTGAAATCAGAGCGCTACATTTTGGCCACCGTGCTCGATCCTAGGTTTAAAGCTACATTGTATCTCTCTTTTCGGCAGACATAAGTCTGCAGAGGTTCAAAGACCTGCTGTTGAGAAAAGTGTAAACTCAAGCGGAACATGAACCATCAACAGCTCCTCCTTCATTTTCTCCCAAAACTGGAGCTGCGAGGAAAAGGATAAGATTTCCTAGCCCACCCGCTGGCGGTGATGTAGGGCAGTGAGGTGCGAGTGCTGACATCTGGTCCGGACTGAAGGACCTACCAACGATTACTGACATGTCTACTGTCACTGCATATGATTCTGTCACCATTGAAAGAATGATGGAGGATTATATGAGTGACAGCATGTCAGACAGTCCGTATGTTTACTGGCAGGGAAAAGAGGCAATTTGGATGCCCTTGCACAAACTGGCTTTATTTTACCTAAGTCGTCGCCCCCCCCCCCTCCAGTGTGTACTCCGAAAGACTGTTTAGTGCAGCCGGTAACCTTGTCAGCGATCAGCGTAGGAAGTTACTTCCGCAAAATGTGGAGAAGATGATGTTCATCAAAATTAATTATAAATTCCACCAGAAAGACCTTTACCAGCAATTGCCTACAGAAAGTACACAGGGACCTGTGATGGTGGATTCCAGTGGAGACGATTTAATACTCTGTGAGGACGATGTACACACTGAAAGGGGTGAGGAATCAGAGGATGAGGTCGACATCTTGCCTCTGTAGAGCCAGTTTGTGCAAGGAGAGATTGATTGCTTCTTTTTTGGTGGGAGCCCAAACAAACCAGTCATTTCAGCCACAGTCGTGTGGCAGACCCTGTCGCTGAAATGACTGGTTTTTTTAAAGTGTGCATGTCCTGTTTATGTAACATAAGGGTAAGTGGGAGGGCCAATTCCATCTTGCACCTCTTTTTCTTCTTTGCATCATGTGCTGTTTGTGGACTAGTTTTTTAAAGTGACATCCTGTTTGAAACTGCCGTACAACTCCAGGGGTACTGCTGTACAACTCCAGGGGTACTGCCGTCTGTGTCCAGTCCAGTGGTGCTGTCTTCTGTTGCATCAGCCCAGTGGTGGTGGTGACTTGTGCTGCCATAAGTCCAGTGGTGGTGTCCTGTACTGTATATTATTTAGCCCAAATAAAAGGCTTATATACAGTACATTACTTATATTATTATCCAAATCAATTTTACAGGGTTTGCCCTTTGTGATGTAGGGGTACGCTCGCCTGTGCTGCATATTATTATAATAGCTCCAAATAAGAGGGTTATTATCATCCAAATTAATTTTACAGGCTTTGCTGTGTGTGTGTGTGTGTGTGTGTGTGTGTGTGTGTGTGGGCGGGGGGAGGGGCGGGGGGAGGGGGTTAGGGGTACGCTCTCCTGTGCCACCAATATTGTGCATGTATTACATCTGGGTAAATTCCAGCACGTCCCATATTGTTTGTGCCGCACACTTGTGTCGCTTAGCTTAGTCATACAGCTACCTCATTGCACCTCTTTTTCTTCTTTGCATGATGTGCTGTTTGGGGCCTAGTTTTTTTTAAGTGCCATCCTGTCTGCCATTGCAGTGCCACTCCTAGATGGGCCAGCTGTTTGTGCCGCACACTTGTGTCGCTTAGCTTAGTCATACAGCTACCTCATTGCACCTCTTTTTCTTCTTTGCATGATGTGCTATTTGGGGCCTAATTTTTTTAAGTGCTATCCTGTCTGCCATTGAAGTGCCACTCCTAGATGTGCCATGTGTTTGTGCCGCATACTTGTGTCGCTTAGCTTGGCTAACCAGCTACCTCATTGCACCTCTTTTTCTTCTTTTCATCATGTGCTGTTTGGGGCCTATTTTTTTTTAAATCTGCCATCCTGTCTGCCACTGCAGTGCCACTCCTAGATGGGCCAGGTGTTTGTGCCGCACACTTGTGTCACTTAACTTAGTCATCCAGCCACTACTTTGCATCCTTTTGGCCTAAAGACAATATTGTGAGGTGTGAGGTGTTCAGAATAAACTGGAAATGAATGTTATTGAGGTTAATAATACCGTAGGATCAAAATTACCCCCAAATTCTGTGATTTTAGCTGTATTTATGTTTTTTTTCTAAAATCATCCAGATCCAAAACCAAAACACGAAACAGTGGTTTTGGCAAAACCAATCCAGATCCAAAATACGAGCATGGAACCAGAACCAAAACACAAAAAGTGCCCGCCGCACATCTCTACATTTTTCATTTTGCTCCGAACTCAGAATTGGCCCCTTTTAGAGCTTCCTAAAATGAAACATCTCGGGAGAGTTGGCAAGGTTGAAGCTGCCTCTGCCGAGAACGCAGAGTCTTAGAGTTATATTTACTAAAGGTCAATTTCCATCATTTTTTATAGATTTTAAATCAATGGAAATTAATCTAAATTGATGTTGTACACTCAGTGCTTAGACACACCTTCACTATTATTTACAAATGAAAATTAAAAATGATGTCTTAATAAATGTATGTTTCAGCCCCTGAAACTAAACATCGATTGAGATCGATTTCCATCAATTTTAAATAAATAAAAAAAAGTATGAAATTTGACCTACACTAAATAAACCACTTAAAGCTATTTGAGACTCTTGCCATCCTCTTTAATAAGAATATATTTATGGGAGTGTATTACTGACCTGAAATGCATGTATGACATATCTGCATTGTGTACATTTAACTATATATATACCACGTAGTTTATCAGAATTCAAAACTTTTTCAAAACTTTACAGTGGCGGTGGTGGTGAGTGTATATGTGTGTGAGGGGGATTTTAGGGTTAGGCACTCGGGGGAGGGTTGGGGTAAATAAGGGATTATAATTAAGGATAATAGGGAAAATACAGGAACTCTGCTGCTGAGACAACACTGAAGGAACTGATTCTTACATGACTGCTGGGACTCAGAAAAAGATGCTGGAGCTACTGCAGTTGCTGGGACAAGGAAAGACACTGCTAGACCACCAGGGATCATTTGTCGACAGTTCATCATGTCAACATATCATCCATCTAGACTGTTGACCAATCGCACTCAACCTTAAAGTGTTGGGTTGTGGGTTCAGTTCCAGCCAGTGCCATATATGTGTTGAGTTTATATGTTCCTCCTATGCTTGTATAAGTTTCCTTGCATATCCTAAATACTGCACATACTATCAGGTTTATTGGCTTCTAAAAATAATAAACCCATGTGTGTGTCCATTTGGTATGAGATACAAGTTGTAAGCTCTACTGGACAAAGCTTGCATAATTAAGGATTCTCTGTAAAGCACTATATAAATGTTCGTACTAATTAATTTGTTAATAACAGTGTATTTTAGCTTTATGATTTCAATCTGAAAATTTCAGTTAATGGGATCTTTAAAAGTTCTCACTTATAAGAGCAGCCTATAGGAACCAGTCATGTTCATAATGTTCCCAGTTAGTGTTACAATATAACCAGTCTATGACACCATGTCAGAAAGTAGCTTGAACAGCCCTGCAGGTGATTAAAATAACATCACTGGGACTAGTGGGGAGGCAGAACAGGGGCCTGTGTGTCTTAATGGAGCATCGCAGGAGATCCGGCTATTTAATGTTCTATTTTCTTTTATTACGCCTGCAAGATGTATTTATGCTGTGTGAGCTGTATATGCAGCCTCTGCATGGAGCTGTGACAGCCTGCTGAGAGGCTCCTTCATTAGGTAACCCACTTCCCTGGAATACAGGAGGGATTGAGAGATTAACACATATTTGGGAGCAGCTGTGAAGAATGTAAATTGCCAGTTTAGGATGGAGGGGGTTTCTGTGGGAGCAGAGGCCACGGGAGGAAATGTTGACTTTGGACCAATGCAAAAGAGTCCACCAGCGACAAAGCTTCTCATTCACTTCCTAATATTTATGAGGTTTACTCTGCCTCATACTCTGGCGCTGCCGCCTATTGCTCCGTACGTGTTCTCTATAATTACTGTCATGCTGCCCTCCAATTTGCTCAGGCTATAAACTAAGGGGACACTGGACTCTACCATTGTTTTTTTTTTCCCAGTAACCAGCAATTAGAGGGTATGCAGTGTTCCCAGCATCTGTAGTCTGCTTGCCATTGTTCCAAAAAATATGACACGATATTGAGAAGCTGCTATTGTCACTATTGTGTCGCTTACTATATTCCTCCCCTTCATTGTCTTGTAGGTCTTCTGAATTTATATATTTTAATGTAAGGGCAAGGAAAGAGTCTTCATAGCAAAGTGCGTACTGATTTAAGTAATTCAAGTACACATTCACTTCTGGGCCACTTCCAACAGTGACTCTTTGTAGAGTACAGTCAGCAAGATGGATATAAAACCCAGGTTTTAGGTTTCTATACTGCAGAGGTTTTACAAAATAGCCTGTATTCCTTATGTAGTTAGGTACATCTATAATAAGATCAGGCCCAGCTGGTCAGGTTGCTTTACCAAGCAATGGCGAAGAGCAATATTTCTAAACTAGGTGTAATTGGGGGGGGTAGAGGGATCAGTTAGTGTGGTGATAATGATAAATATTGACTATTCACTCTGTCTTAAAACTACTTTGGTTCCCCTTTTTTTGATACACAGGCAACATAGAACCTCTTCAGAGAATTAAGCTTTGGGTAATGAAAACATAACCCTAGAAAGATAGGTAATTCAACATTCCTGGGTGACCAATTAAGCTAATAGCTAACAAGCAGTAGATGAGAATTGGTAAAGGGGTTTTGCAGAAAATGAGGTATTTATTTTCTGTATAAACCTTCCATATTAGACATCTCAGGATACATTCCACAAGATATTTTGTATAAAGGGTACTTAAATATGAATTTGATAACAAACAAGTGTGTACATTGAATGGAGATAACAAGCAAGAGGGAGAGAGACCTACACAGGGTGTTAAATTCAATAAGTCTCCAAAAGCCACATAATAGGTCACCTTTTGGCACTAAAGGGGTTACCGATTTTCCGAACTCTCTTAGGGGAATACAAAAAGCCCTCGAGAAAACAGAACACGATTATTTGAGGCTGCTTAATTGGGAGGGAGATAATTAGAGTAGAGCTTGTAAGCAGAGAACACAAAGCGTTTAGCTTTGAACGGAAAGTGAAGCTAATAATTACTTAAACAAAAGACTAGCTCAGGAGGGTACAATATGATTGAAAAATGGGGATTTTAGGAGGGGAAGAAAAAGGGACTGTGGGAAGATGTTTAACCCCTGTGATTCAGATTTGTTTGGGAAATCCTACCACACAGTTTAGCGTTTTAAACATAATTGAGTTCTGCTTTAAAAAATTATTTTGTAACAGTTCTAACAGTAAAATGGGATAGGTTTGGCTTTTCCAACAATTCTTTGTATGATTGTAGGATAAACTTGTGATACCATTGTCTTATTACAGTAGTAGTTTCTGATGCTAAGTTCTGTGCTGTATATTTTGGAGAGGCCAAATACATTATTTTCGGTAGAATGAGAACATATCAAGTCTATATTGCTTTGCGGGTATGTCGTTCACAAAGCAGAAGTAGTGTACTAATATCATCTCTATTATGAGGGCACCATGACAGATTAGAATGTAAGAAAGCAAGAATAAAACTGAGTTAGTAAACTGGGTAAGGTCAGTAACCTTACAATATAAATAGTACATAATAAGAATACAAGCAAAATCCTCAGTAAAAATATTGCACACAGGTGTCTGAACTAACTGCATTCCTTTTTTTCTATCCTGCATGTATGTACAAAGTATTATTTTTCATTTAAAGAAGAGAAGAGCGGGTTTGGTTCTGAGAGAACCGAACCCCCCCAGGCTTCACGTCACGAGCCCGGATCCGAGTCAGGCTCAGGTTTTCCCACCTGACTTGGAAACCAGAACACGGCAAAACGTCATCATCCCGCTATCGGATACTCGCGGGGTTTGGAGTCCATATAAGGAGCTGCACGTCCTCGCCATTTTCACTCTGGCATTGGAAAGTGTAGAGAGAGGATGTGTCTCCGTCCTCAGTGTCCTCAGTGGTAGTGTCTTCTGCTGCATCTTTCCAGTCACAGTGGTTGTGTCCTCTGCTGCCATATGTCCAGTGCTGCTGTATAAGTCCAGTCCAGTGGTGCTGTGTTGTGCTGCATCAGCCCAGTGGTGGTGTCTTGTGCTGCATCAGTCCAGTCACAGTGGTGGTGTCCTCTGCTGCCATATGTCCAGTGCTGCTGTATAAGTCCAGTCCAGTGGTGCTGTGTTGTGCTGCATCAGTCCAGTGGTGGTGTCTTGTGATGCATCGGTCAAGTCACAGTGGAGGTGTCCTCTGCTGCCATATGTCCAGTGCTTCTGTATAAGTCCAGTCCAGTGGTGCTGTGTTGTGCTGCATCAGTCCAGTGGTGGTGTTATGTGCTGCATCAGTCCAGTCACAGTGGTGGTGTCCTCTGCTGCCATATGTCCAGTGCTGCTGTATAAGTCCAGTCCATTGCAGTGGTGCTGTGTTGTCCTACATCATTCCAGTGGTGGTGTCCCTGTGCTGCTGTATATGTCCAGTGGTACTGCCGTATATGTCCATTGATACTGCCGTATATGTCAAGCGGTACTGCTGTATAAATCCAGTGATCCTGCCGTATAATTCCAGTGATCCTGCCGTATAATTCCAGTGATCCTGATGTATAATTCCAGTTGTACTGGCGTATAAGTCCAGTCTGTCACAACTGAGGGCTGGTGCTGACCAGGGGGAAGCCTCAGTTGTAGGGGCTGAGGTATATGTGTACCTGGGCGGCAGTACAGGGTTCTTAGACATGCAGGGAACCTTTAGAACAAATGCCCGAAGGCGTGACCAAGACAACGAAGGAAAGTTCAAAGGTTTATTAAACACAGTTCAGAGGAATACTGATGACTTGGTACAGGTAACAGGAATCACAGTTCAGATAAATACTTGGGATCGATGACGGAACACCGATGGTCACTGGAGATCGATGGTGGAACACCGATGGTTACTGGCAGGGCAGAGCACTGCTGGAAGCTGGTGTTGGTAACTGCCAGTCACAGGATGCAATGATGAGACACTGCAGAGTCAGGCTGTACTGCAGAGAAAGTCCATGGGAGGACTGCACACTGGTTTCACTGAAGACAATTGAAGCACTGACCTCTTTCCACCCCAGGAACAAGATATTTATACCAGCTGGGAAACAGGGATTGGCTGGCTGATTAACCAGAGACCAGAGTGCAGCTGCTGGGTAATCAGGCTGAGAGCAGAGTGCAGCTGATAGGCTGAAAAGCAACATGTGATGAAAACAAACATGGCTGCGCCCATGTTTGAACTTGGAGGGAAAGATTGTTTGTAACTTGCATGTGAAACTTAACCCTGATGCTGCCAGAATCACAGTAAAGAGATTAGAAACAATGAGATGCAGCGTGCTGCACACAGACAGTGCAGATGGAATCCAGGCTTGGAACGCTGGGACAGTCTCAGGAGGCATTTGGAAGGTAAATACTGATAAGAAATTACCTGGATCGTGACAGCACCCCCTCCTTTAGGAGTGGCCCCAGGACACTTCTTATAAATTATTTACCTGAACAAACGGAAGAATCTAGATTGAATCCTGATGAACTTGAACTGGCTGGAACCAGATGAGACTGTACTGGACCTATGGACGAGACCAGATTGAGTCCAGACAAACTTGAACCGGCTGAGACCGGCGGAGACTTTGGGCCGACGGATAGGACAGGATTGAGTTTGGAGACCGTTGAATCAGCTGGAACTGAAGTAGTCTTTGGACCTACGGATGGAACCGGATTGGGTCCAGAAAAGCTTGAACCGGCTGGGACCGGAGGAGTCTTTGGATTGACATTCGAATCAGCTGGAACTGAAGGAGTCTGAATCCGGTTAGAATCGGAATGAGTGGTATCTGAGTGTTCAGTTAGACCATCCTGGACATGGTCCATGCTGGATGCCAACAGGGTGGTGCTCTCTGAAGACGGCAAACAGGAGTTCATAACTGCATCTGTAGCACAAAAATTTCCATCTGGGAACTTGGCTCTGGATACTTCCCTTGGGGCTGAAACTTTGGTGACCCCTCCTGGGGTTGACGAATCAGACACCTCTCTCAGGGTTGTTTTCTCCAGCACCCCTACTGGGGTTGACAGATCAGAAACTCCTTTTTGAGAAGACTCATATGCCCCTACTAGAGCTTGAACATTGGATACCCCTCCTGGGGTTGTAGACACAGACGCCCCTTCTTGGGCTGTAGACACAGACGCCCCTTCTTGGGCTGTAGACACAGACGCCCCATCTTGGGCTGTAGACACAGACGCCCCATCTTGGGCTGAGTAAAGAGCGTCATCATTCCAGGAAAGTTCGGACGCTAGGATCTGGTACTGTACCAGATATTTACCGACTGTTCGTGTCACCTGACGTAGCCTGAGGATATCAGAGGAGGCAGAGGTCACACGACCTGGTTCGTCAAAGATGCACCTGAAGGTTGCCACGAAGTCTGCATATGAAGAGAGCAGGGCATCAGACTTCTCCCATAGAGGTGATACCCAATCGAGGGCGGAGCCACTGAGGAGGGAGATGATGTAAGCAACCTTGGTGCGGTCAGTTGGGAAACTGCCAGGTTGTAACTCGAAATTTATCTCACACTGCTTTAGGAAACCCCGACAGACTTTTGGGGAACCATCAAACTTGGCAGGTGTCGGTAAATGGAGACAAGGAGCAGAAACAGGAATGGTGGGTGGGGATACCACCAAAGGTACTGCAGTCGGCACACTGGACGCCCCTGAACCACGGAGGGTTACTTGTATTCCATCCAGCCGAGAGGAGAGGTCCTGGAGACAGCGGATCACATGTCCCTGTGCAGTCTCCTGACGTTCAAGGCAGGCTGCAAGTTCTCGCATCGGCCTGGTCGCTTGGACCTGGTCTCCGGCCGGATCCATTAGGTCAGTGCTTACTGTCACAACTGAGGGCTGGTGCTGACCAGGGGGAAGCCTCAGTTGTAGGGGCTGAGGTATATGTGTACCTGGGAGGCAGTACAGGGTTCTTAGACATGCAGGGAATCTTTAGAACAAATGCCCGAAGTCGTGACCAAGACAACTAAGGAAAGTTCAAAGGTTTATTAAACACAGTTCAGAGGAATACTGATGACTTGGTACAGGTAACAGGAATCACAGTTCAGATAAATACTTGGGATCGATGACGGAACACCGATGGTCACTGGAGATCGATGGTGGAACACCGATGGTTACTGGCAGGGCAGAGCACTGCTGGAAGCTGGTGTCGGTAACTGCCAGTCACAGGATGCAATGATGAGACACTGCAGAGTCAGGCTGTACTGCAGAGAAAGTCCATGGGAGGACTGCACACTGGTTTCACTGAAGACAATTGAAGCACTGACCTCTTTCCACCCCAGGAACAAGATATTTATACCAGCTGGGAAACAGGGATTGGCTGGCTGATTAACCAGAGACCAGAGTGCAGCTGCTGGGTAGTCAGGCTGAGAGCAGAGTGCAGCTGATAGGCTGAAAAGCAACATGTGATGAAAACAAACATGGCTGCGCCCATGTTTGAACTTGGAGGGAAAGATTGTTTGTAACTTGCATGTGAAACTTAACCCTGATGCTGCCAGAATCACAATAAAGAGATTAGAAACAATGAGATGCAGCGTGCTGCACACAGGCCCTCATTCCGAGTTGTTCGCTCGCAAGGCGAATGTAGCAGAGTTACACACGCTAAGCCGCCGCCTACTGGGAGTGAATCTTAGCTTCTTAAAATTGCGACCGACGTACGCGCAATATTGCGATTACAAACGAGTTAGCAGTTTCAGAGTAGCTCCAGACTTACTCTGCCTGTGCGATCATTTCAGTGCTTGTCGTTCCTGGTTGACGTCACAAACACACCCAGCGTTCGCCCAGGCACTCCCACCGTTTCCCCGGCCACTCCTGCGTTTTTTCCGGAAACGGTAGCGTTTTCAGCCACACGCCCCTGAAACGCCGTGTATCCGCCCAGTAACACCCATTTCCTGTCAATCACATTACGATCGCCGGAGCGAAGAAAAAGCCGTGAGTAAAAATACTTTCTTCATAGTAAAGTTACTTGGCGCAGTCGCAGTGCGAACATTGCGCATGCGTACTAAGCGGATTTTCACTGCGATGCGATGAAAAATACCGAGCGAACAACTCGGAATGAGGGCCACAGACAGTGCAGATGGAATCCAGGCTTGGAACGCTGGGACAGTCTCAGGAGGCATTTGGAAGGTAAATACTGATAAGAAATTACCTGGATCGTGACACAGTCATCCTGCCATATAATTCAAGTGGTACTGGCGAATAAGTCCAGTCCAGTGATACTGCCGTATATGTCCAGTAATACTGCCGTATATGCCCATTGATACTGCCGTATATGTCCAGCGGTACTGCCATATAAATCCAGTGATCCTGCCGTATAATTCCAGTGATCCTGCCATATAATTCCAGTGGTACTGGTGTATATGTCCAGTGATCCTGCCGTATTATTCCAGTGGTATTGGCGTATAAGTACAGTCCAGTGATACTGCCGTATACGTCCAGCGGTACTGCCATATAAATCCAGTGATCCTGCCGTATAATTCCAGTGATCCTGTCGTATAATTCCAGTGGTAATGGTGTATAAGTCCAGTGATCCTGCCGTATAATTCCAGTGGTACTGGCGTATAAATCCAGTCCAGTGATACTGCCGTATATGTCCAGTGATACTGCCGTATATGTCCAGTGATACTGCCGTATATGTACATTGATACTGCCGTATATGTCCAGTGGTACTGCAATATAAATCCAGTGATCCTGCCGTATAATTCCAGTGATCCTACCATATAATTGCAGTGATCCTACCATATAATTCCAGTGGTACTGGCGTATAAATCCAGTCCAGTGATAGTGCCGTATATGTCCAGTGATACTGCCATATATGTCCAGCGGTACTGCGTATAAATCCAGTGATCCTGCCGTATAATTTCAGTGATTCTGCCGTATAATTCCAGTGGTACTGGCGTATAAGTCCAGTTATCCTGCCGTATAATTCCAGTGGTACTAGTGTATTAGTCCAGTCCAGTGATACTGCCATATATGTCCATTGATACTGCCGTATATGTCCAGTTATACTGATGTATATGTCAATATAATGCCGTATAAGTCCAGTCCAGTGGTGCTGCCATATCAGTTCAGTGGTGCTATCCTGTGCTGTGTATTATTTACTCCAAATAAAGGGGTTATTAATACTTAATCCAAATAATTTTCACAGGGTTTTCCCTGAGTGGTGTAGAGGTACGCTTTCCTGTACCGCATATTGTTATATAACTCCAGAAAAAAAAATGGAGAACAAAAATTTGGACGGTAAAATAGGGAAAGATCAAGAACCACTTCCTCCTAGTGCTGAAGCTGCAGCCACTAGTCATGACATAGATGATGAAATGCCATCAACGTCCTCTGCCAAGGCCGATACCCAATGTGATAGTAGAGGGCATGTAAAATCCAAAAAGCCAAAGTTCAGTAAAAAGACCCAAAAAATACATTGAAATGGTCTGTGGAGAAACGTAAACTTGCCAATATGCCATTTACGACACGGAGTGGCAAGGAACGGTTAAGGCCCTGGCATATGTTCATGACTAGTGGTTCAGATTCACATGACGATGGAAGTCCTCATCCTCCCACTAGAAAATTGATAAGAGTTAAGCTGGAAAAAGCACAGCAAAGAACTGTGCATTCTAAGATGGTATCACAAATCCCCAAGGAGAGTCCAAGTGTGTCAGCGGTTGTGATGCCTGACCTTCCCAACACTGGACAGGAAGAGGTGGCTTCTTCCACCATTTGCACGCCCTCTGCAAGTGCTGGAAGTAGCACCCACAGTCCAGTTTCTGATATTCAAATTGAAGATGTCACTGTTGAAGTACACCAGGATGAGGATATGGGTGTTGCTGGCGCTGGGGAGGAAATTGACAAGGAGGATTATGATGGTGAGGTGGTTTGTTTAAGTCAGGCACCCGGGGAGACACCTGTTGTCCGTGGGACGAATATGGCCATTGACATGCCTGGTCAAAATACAAAAAAAATCACCTCTTCGGTGTTGAATTATTTCAACACAAATGCGGACAACAGGTGTCAAGCCGTGTGTTGCCTTTGTCAAGCTGTAATAAGTAGGGGTAAGGACGTTAACCACCTCGGAACATCCTCCCTTATACATCACCTGCTGCGCATTCATCAGAAGTCAGTGTCAAGTTGTGAAACTTTGGGTAAGAGCATGAGCAGTCCACTGACACCTAAATCCCTTCTTCCTCTTGTACCCAAGCTCCTGCAAGCCACACCACAAACTCCCTCAACATCAACTTCCTCCTCAGTCAGGAATGTCAGTAGTCCTGCAGGCCATGTCACTGGAAAGACTGAGGAGTCTTCTCCTAACCGGGATTTCTCCGGAGGATACTTGAGTGGTATGCCTGCTGTTGCTGCCGCTGCTGTTGTTGCTGCTGGGAGTCAATCGTCATCCCAGATGGGAAGTCGGAAGACCACTTGTACTACTTCAACTAAGAAATTGACTGTCCAACAGTCCTTTGTGAGGAAGATGAAATATGACAGCAGTCATCCTGTTGCAAAGCGGATAACTGAGGCCTTGACAGCTATGTTGGTGTTAGACGTGTGTCCGGGTATCCGCCATTAGGTCAGTGGGACTTAGAGAATTGTTTGAGGTACTGTGTCCCCGGTATCAAATCCCATCTAGGTTCCACTTCACTAGGCATGCGATACCGAGAATGTTCAGAGACGTCAGAAAAAGTGTCCTCAGTGTCCTAAAAAATGTAGTTGTGCCCACTTTCCACTTAACCACGGACATGTGGACAAGTGGAACACGGCAGACTAAGGACTATATGACTGTGACAGCCCACTGGGTAGATGTATAGCCTCCCGCAGCAACAACAGCAGCGGCACCAGTAGCAGCATCTCACAAATGCCAACTCGTTCCTAGGCAGGCTACGCTATGTATCACCGCATTTCGTAAGAGGCACACCGCTGCAACCTCTTACGGAAACTGATGGACATCATTGCACAATGGCTTACCCCAATTAGACTCTCCTGGGGATTTGTGATATCGGACAACACCGCCAATATTGTGCATGCATTACATTTGGGCAAATTCCAGCACTTTCCATGTTTTGCACATACAATTAATTTTGTGGTGCAGAATTTTGTGAAAAATGACAGGGGCGTGCAGGAGATGCTGTCAGTGGCCTGAAAAATTGCGGGCCACTTTCGGCATTCAGCTTCCGCGTGCCGAAGACTGAAGCTCCATCAAACACTCCTGAACCTGCCCTGTCATCACCTAAAGCAAGAGGTGGTAAAGAGGTGGAATTCAACACTCTATATTCTTCAGAGGATGGAGGAGCAGCAAAAGGTCATTCAAGCCTATACATCCACCTATGATATAGGCAAATGAAGGGGGAATGCACCTCACTCAATCGCAGTGGAGAATGATTTCCGTCTTGTGCAAGTTTCTCCAACCATTCGAACTTGCCACATGTGAAGTCAGTTCAGACACTGCCTGCTTGAGTCAGGTCATTCCCCTCATCAGGCTTTTGCAGAAGCAGCTGGAGAAATTGAAGGAGAAGCTAAGATGGAGCGATTCTGCAAAGTATGTGGGACTTGTGGATGGAGCCCTTCTTTCGCTTTGCCAGGATTCAAGGGTGGTCAATCTGTTGAAATCAGAGCACTACATTTTGGCCACCGTGCTCGATCCTAAGTTTAAAGCCTACATTGTATCTCTCTTTCCAGCAGACACAAGTCTGCAGAGGTTCAAAGACCTGCTGGTGAGAAAATTGTCAACTCAAGCGGAACGTGCCTCATCAACAGCTCTTCCTTCATTTTCACCCGCAACTGGGGCTGCAAGGAAAAGGATAAGATTTCCTAGCCCTCCCGCTGGCGGTGATGCAGGGCAGTCAGGAGCGAGTGCTGACATCTGGTCCAGACTGAAGGACCTGCCAACGATTACTGACATGTCTACTGTCACTGCATATGATTTTGTCACCATTGAAAGAATGGTGGAGGATTATATGAGTGACAGCACACAAGTAGGCATGTCAGACAGTCCGCACGTATACTGGCAGGAAAAAGAGGCAATTTGGATGCCCTTGCACAAACTGGCTTTATTTTACCTAAGTTGCCCCCCCTCCAGTGTGTACTCCAAAAGAGTGTTTAGTGCAGCCGGTAACCTTGTCAGCGATCGGCATAGGAGGTTACTTCCACAAAATGTGGAGAAGATGATGTTCATCAAAATGAATGATACATTTCTCCGGGAAGACTTTGACCAGCAATTGCCTCCAGAAGGTACATAGTGACCTGGGATGGTGGATTCCAGTGGGGATGAATTAATACTCTGTGAGGAGGATGTACACAGTGAAAGGAGTGAGGAATCGGAGGATGAGGATGAGGTCGACATCTTGCCTCTGCAGAGCCAGGTTGTGCAAGGAGAGATTGATTGCTTCTTTTTTGGTGGGGGCCCAAACAAACCAGTCATTTCAGCCACAGTCATGTGGCAGACCCTGTCGCTGAAATGATTGGTTTGTTAAAGTGTGCATGTCCTGTTTATACAACATAAGGGTGGGTGGGAGGGCCCAAGGACAATTCAATCTTGCTCCTCTTTTTCTTCTTTGCATCATGTGCTGTTTGGGGACTAGTTTTTTTAAGTGCTATCCTGTCTGCCACTGCAGTGCCACTCCTAGATGGGCCAAGTGTTTGTGCCGCACACTTGTGTCGCTTAGCTTAGTCATACAGCCACCTGGGTGCAACCTTTTGACCTAAAGACAATATTGTGAGGTGTTCAGTGTTCAGAATAGACTGGAAATGATTGGAAATGAATGTTATTGAGGTTAATAATACCGTAGGATCAAAATTACCCCCAAATTCTGTGATTTTAGTTTTTTTCTATGTTTTTTTAAAAAATCATCCAGATCCAAAACCAAAACACAAAAGGGTGTTTTTGGCAAAACCAATCCAAAACCAAAAAACAAGCGGGGAATTAGACCAAAACCAAAACACAAAACACGAAAAAGTGCCCACCACACATCTGTAATTTAAAGTAATAAGCAGCTAGAGCAGACACAGATGCCATGTTTTCCTGCAGGTTCCAGATCTATTGTGTGTGGTTAAAGCGGCTACAGTGACTTCACTGGTACACACTAAAAATTTTTGTTTGCAAGGAATTGCTTAGATGAAAGGAAGTGTCTGTGCAATTCCATGTAATTAAAATGCAAAGGCGGCAGGAGGCATCTGTAGACTCCTGACGACTCCCGCATGCGTTTGCGGGATCACAGTGCTGCTCACAATATTTTTAGTCACCAGTGAGCCTGTGTAAGCTGAAGCTTATGCAGGTTTGCTGTCGGATCCTGACACCCGGGTCCAGAAAGTCTGCTTCCAAAGACACAGAACTGGGACTCGTCACATCTACAAAACGAGAGTGACATGCCCCCCATTTTGTAGAAAGGTGCCAGGTGCCACCTCTAAAATGCTGCAGTCAATCATGCTGCAGCTTACAGGGGGCTGCAAGCAATATTGCAAGACCTACTGTATTCTGTACATGCACCGAACAGGTTTTACACCTGCGTAAACCCCACTCTATCGGATTTGTATGTAAACGATCGAGTTTATGTACAAATCTGAGTTAGGTCCTCTTTGTATATTTTGACAGGAACTGAACCCCCTACCCACATCATAATCTTTAGTGGCAAATTATAATAATAATAATAATAATAATAATAATAATAATTTTATTTATATAGTGCTCTTTCTCCAATAGGACTCAAGGCGCTTAACAGATACATAGCATAATATAGTACAGAAAATAATGAAGTACAGAAAAGCTTTTCATAAAATACAAAAGCATGTAGATACTAAAGGGACATTATGGGAATGCTTGAGTAAACAGGAAGGTCTTGAGTCTACTTTTGAAGGATTCTATAATTGGGCCTCTCGCACTGTGCGGGGAAGTGAGTTCCATAGAGTCGGAGCCGCATGACTAAAAGCTCGACCCCCAGATGAATTACAGCAGATTCTAGGCACTGCTAAAAGTCCTTCATCTACAGATCGCAGTAATCGAGTGGGGCAGTATGGGGTCAGAAGCTGCTTCAGGTACCTTGGGCCCTGGTCATGTAGTGCTTTGAAACTCAGTAAGCCAATCTTGAAGATGATTCGCCATCTTACAGGCAGCCAGCAAAGGGAGTAGAGTATGAGTGTTATGTGGCTAGAATGGGGCTGGTTGGTTAACAGCATGGCAGCTGTGTTTTGCACCAGCTGTAAGTGTTACAATTCTATTGCTGACAGATCAATGTAGAGGGCATTACAGTAGTCTAATTGAGATGATACAAATGCATGGATGACTTTTGGCAGATCATCTGAGGGAATTTAGTGCTTGATTCTGGCTATGTTCCTCAGGTGAAAGAATAAGGATTTGATTGTGGCTGATATCTGATGTTTAAGTGTCAAGCCGCCATCCAGGACAACGCCAAGATTCCGCACACAATCAGTGGTTTGTATTTCTGAATCCCAGAGTGTAAGTCCAGTTGGTTGGCTATGCTGCAGTCTTGTCCTTTGATGTTGCGGTTCTATCATAAGGACCTCTGTTTTCTCCCCGTTCAGTCGCAGCCAACTGGCACTCATCCACTCCTTGAGTTCAGTCAGACAGCCATTTAGGGTCGCTATTGTGTTATCAGTTCCCGGAACAAAGGACAAGTACAGTTGTGTATCATCTGCATAGCAATGGCGCCCATGGCGCCTGATTATTTCATCCAGCGGGAGCATGTATACTACAAAAAGCATGGGGGATAGTATGGAACCTTGTGGGACACCACATGGCAAAGGCACTGATGGTGATGAGTATAATCCAGATGATACTCTCTGTGACCTGCCCATGAGAAATGATTTGAACCAGCTTAGGACTGTGCCATCCAGTCCACAAAAATGTATCAGTCGCTCAATCAGAAGCCCATGGTCCATGGTATCAAATGCTGCAGAGAGATCCAGAAGGATTAATATTGAGCAGTCACCTCTGTCTCTTGCCATCAGAAGATCATTTAACATACACACCAGAGCTGTTTCAGTGCTATGTCTTCTCCTGAATCCTGTTTGGAATGGATCATAGATATCATGGGTTGTCAGGCGGGTTTCCAGTTGCTTTGCAACCACTTTCTCAATAACCTTTCCTAGAAAAGGAAGGTTTGATACCGGTCTGTAGTTGGTCATGCAGTCTGTATCTCAATTAGGTTTTTTAAGAAGAGGTCTAACAATTGCTTCCTTTAGGGGTCCAGGAAAAAATAAGATTTTACTTACCGATAAATCTATTTCTCGTAGTCCGTAGTGGATGCTGGGGACTCCGTAAGGACCATGGGGATATAGCGGCTCCGCAGGAGACAGGGCACAATAATAAAAGCTTTAGGATCAGGTGGTGTGCACTGGCTCCTCCCCCTATGACCCTCCTCCAAGCCTCAGTTAGGATACTGTGCCCGGACGAGCGTGCATAATAAGGAAGGATATTGAATCCCGGGTAAGACTCATACCAGCCACACCAATCACACCGTACAACCTGTGATCTGAACCCAGTTAACAGTATGATAACAACGAAGGAGCCTCTGACAAGATGGCTCACAACAAGAATAACCCGATTTTTGTAACAATAACTATGTACAAGTATTGCAGACAATCCGCACTTGGGATGGGCGCCCAGCATCCACTACGGACTACGAGAAATAGATTTATCGGTAAGTAAAATCTTATTTTCTCTGACGTCCTAGTGGATGCTGGGGACTCCGTAAGGACCATGGGGATTATACCAAAGCTCCCAAACGGGCGGGAGAGTGCGGATGACCCTGCAGCACCGAATGAGAGACTCCATGTCCTCCTCAGCCAGGGTATCAAATTTGTAGAATTTAGCAAACGTGTTTGCCCCTGACCAAGTAACTGCTCGGCAAAGTTGTAAAGCCGAGACCCCTCGGGCAGTCGCCCAAGATGAGCCCCCTTCCTTTTGGAATGGGCTTTTACAGATTTTGGCTGTGGCAGGCCTGCCACAGAATGTGTAAACTGAATTGTATTACAAATCCAGCGAGCAATCGTCTGCTTAGAAGCAGGAGCACCCATCTTGTTGGGTGCATACAGGCTAAACAGCGAGTCAGATTTTCTGACTCCAGCCGTCCTGGAAACATATTTTTCAGGGCCCTGACAACGTCAAGTAACTTGGAGTCCTCCAAGTCCCTAGTACCCGCAGGTACCACAATAGGTTGGTTCATGTGAAAAACAGAAAACACCTTAAGGAGAAATTAAGGACGAGTCCTCAATTCTGCCCTGTCAGAATGAAAAATTAAGTAAGGGCTTTATATATGATAAAGCCGCCAATTCTGACACACGCCTGGCTGAAGCCAGGGCTAATAGCATCGTCACCTTCCATGTGAGATATTTTAAGTCCACAGTGGTGAGTGGTTCAAACCAATGTGACTTTAGGAAACTCAAAACAACATTGAGATCCCAAGGTGCCACTGGGGCACAAAATGAGGCTGTATATGCAGTACCCCTTTTACAAACATCTGAACGTCAGGCACTAAAGCCAGTTCTTTCTGGAAGAAATTCGACAGGGCCGAAATTTGAACCTTAATGGACCCTAATTTTAGGCCCATAGACAGTCCTGTTTTCAGGAAATGTAGGAAACGACCCAGTTGGAATTCCTCTGTAGGGGCCTTCTTGGCCTCACACCACGCAACATATCTTCACCAAATGCGGTGAAAATGTTTTGCGGTTACATCCTTCCTGTCTTTGACCAGGGTAGGGATGACTTCATCTGGAATGCCCTTTCAGGATCCGGCGTTCAACCGCCATGCCGTCAAACGCGGTCGCGGTAAGTCTTGGAACAGACAAGGCCCCTGCTGGAGCAGGTCCTTTCTTAAAGGTAGAGGCCACGGGTCTTCCGTGAACATCTCTTGAAGTTTCGGGTACCAAGTCCTTCTTGGCCAATCCGGAACCACGAGTATCGTTCTTACTCATCTCCCTCTCATGATTCTCAGTACTTTTGGTATGAGAGGCATAGGAGGGAACACATACTCTGACTGGTACACCCACAGTGTTACCAGAGCGTCCACCGCTATTGCCTGAGGGTCCCTTGACCTGGCGCAATATCTGTCTAGTTTTTTGTTCAGGCGGGACGCCATCATGTCCACCTTTGGTTTTTCCCAACGGTTTACAATCATGTGGAAGACTTCCCGATGAAGTCCCCACTCTCCCGGGTAGAGGTCATGCCTGCTGAGGAAGTCTGCTTCCCAGTTTTCCACTCCCGGAATGAACACTGCTGAGAGTGTTATCACATGATTTTTCGCCCAGCGAAGAATCCTTGTAGTTTCTGCCATTTCCCTCCTGCTTCTTGTGCCGCCCTGTTTACGTGGGCGACTGCCGTGATGTTGTCCCACTGGATCAATACCGGCTGACCTTGAAGCAGAGGTCTTGCTAAGCTTAGAGCATTGTAAATTGCCCTTAGCTCCAGTATATTTATGTGGAGAGAAGTCTCCAGACTTGATCACACTCTCTGGAAATTTTTTCCTTGTGTGACTGCTCCCCAGCCACTCAGGCTGGCATCCGTGGTCACCAGGACCCAGTCCTGAATGCCGAATCTGCGGCCCTTTCATAGATGAGCACTCTGCAGCCACCGCAGAAGAAACACCCTTGTCCTTGGAGACAGGGTTATCCGCTGATGCATCTGAAGATGCGATCCGGACCATTTTTCCAGCAGATCCCACGGAAAGGTTCTTGCGTGAAATCTACCGAATGGGATCGCTTTGTAAGAAACCACCATTTTTCACAGGATCCTTGTGCAATGATGCACTGATACTTTTCCTGGTTTTAGGAGGTTCCTGACTAGCTCGGATAACTCCCTGGCTTTCTTCTCCGGGAGAAAACATCCTTTTCTGGACTGTGTCCAGAATCATCCCTAGGAACAGTAGACGTGTCGTCGGAAAAAACTGCGATTTTGGAATATTTAGAATCCACTCGTGCTGTCGTAGAACTACTTAAGATAGTGCTACTCCGACCTCCAACTGTTCTCTGGACCTTGCCTTTATCAGGAAAGCGTCCATATTTCTTTTAAGAAGAATCATCATTTCGGCCATTACCTTGGTAAAGACCCGGGGTGCCGTGGACAATCCAAACGGCAGCGTCTGAACTGATAGTGACAGTTCTGTACCACGAACCTGAGGTACCCTTGGTGAGAAGGCAAATTTGGACATGTAGGTAAGCGTCCCTGATATCCAGTGACACCATATCGTCCCCTTCTTCCTGGTTCGCTATCACTACTCTGAGTGACTCCATCTTGATTTGAACGCTTGTATGTAAGTGTTCAAATATTTCAGATCTCACCGAGCCGTCTGGCTTCAGTACCACAATATAGTGTGGAATAATACCCCTTCCCTTGTTGTAGAAGGGGTACTTTGATTATCACCTGCTGGGAATACAGCCTGTGAATTGTTCCCAATACTGCCTCCCTGTCGGAGGGAGACGTTGGTAAAGCAGACTTCAGGAACTTGTGAGGGGGAGACGTCTCGAATTTCCAATGTACACCTGGGATACTACGTGTAGGATCCAGGAGTCCACTTGTGAGTGAGCCCCCTGCGTGCTGAAACTCTTGAGATGACCCCCTACCGCACCTGAGTCCGCTTGTACTGCCCCAGCGTCATGCTGCGGACTTGGCAGAAGCTGTGGAGGGCTTCTGTTCCTGGGAATGGGCTGCCTGCTGCAGTCTTCTTCCCTTTCCTCTACCCCTGGGCAGATATGACTGGCCCTTTTGCCCGCCTGCCCTTATGGGGACGAAAGGACTGAGACTGAAAAGACTGTGTCCTTTTCTGCTGAGATGTGACTTGGGGTAACAAAAGGTGGATTTTTCAGCTGTTGCCATGGCCACCAGGTCCGATGGACCGCCCCTTTATACGGCAATACTTCCATGTGCCGTCTGGAATCTGCATCACCTGACCACTGTCGTGTCTTCGTCTGGCAGATATGGACATCACATTTACTCTTGATGCCAGAATGCAAATATCCCTCTGCGCATCTCGCATATATAGAAATGCATCTATAGTCAATAAAATCTTGTCCCTGTCAAGGGTATCAATATTTTCAGTCAGGAAATCCGACCAAGCCCCCTCAGCGCTGCACATCCAGGCTGAGGCGATTGCTGGTCGTAGTATAACACCAGTATGTGTGTATATACTTTTAGGATATTTTTCAGCTTCCTATCAGCTGGCTCCTTGAGGGCTGCCGTATCTGGAGACGGTAACGCCCCTTGTTTTTATAAGCGTGTGAGCGCCTTATCCACCCTAAGGTGTGTTTCCCAACTCGCCCTAACTTCTGGCGGGAAAGGGTATACCGCCAATAATTTTCTATCGGAGGAAACCCACGTATCATCACACACTTCATTTAATTTATCTGATTCAGGAAAAACTACAAGTAGTTTATTCACACCCTACATAATACCCTTATTTGTGGTACTTGTAGTATCAGAAATATGTAACACCTCCTTCATTGCCCTTAACATGAAACGTGTGGCCCTAAAGGAAAATACGTTTGTTTATTCACCGTCGACACTGGAGTCAGTGTCCGTGTCTGTGTCAACCGACTGAGGTAAATGGGCGTTTTTACAAGCCCCTGACGGTGTCTGAGACGCCTGGACAGGTACTAATTTGTTTGCCGGCCGTCTCATGTCGTCAACCGACCTTGCAGCGTGTTGACATTATCACGTAATTCCTAAATAAGCCATCCATTCCAGTGTCGACTCCCTAGAGAGTGACATCACCAATACAGGCAATTTGCTCTGCCTCCTCAGCCAACATCGTCCTCCTACATGTCGACACACACGTACCGACACACAGCACACACACAGGGAATGCTCTGATAGAGGACAGGACCCCACTAGCCCTTTGGGGAGACAGAGGGAGAGTTTGCCAGCACACACCAAAAACGCTATAATTATACAGGGACAACCCCTTATACAAGTGTTTTCCCTTATAGCATTTTTATATATGTAATCATATCGCCAAATAAGTGCCCCCCCTCTCTGTTTTAACCCTGTTTCTGTAGTGCAGTGCAGGGGAGAGCCTGGGAGCCTTCCTCACAGCAGAGCTGAGCAGGAAAATGGCGCCGTGTGCTGAGGAGAATAGGCCCCGCCCCCTTTTCGGCGGGCTCTTCTCCCGGAGTTTGTGAGATCTGGCAGGGGTTAAATACATCCATATAGCCTCAAGGGCTATATGTGATGTATTTTAGCCATAAAAAGGTATTATACATTGCTGCCCAGGGCGCCCCCCCCAGCGCCCTGCACCCTCAGTGACAGTTGGTGACTGTTGGTGAAGTGTGACAACAATGGCGCACAGCTGCAGTGCTGTGCGCTACCTTATGAAGACTGAAAGTCTTCTGCCGCCTGTTTCTGGACTCTGGACCTCTTCAACTTCGGCATCTGCAAGGGGGGTCGGCGGCACGGCTCCGGGACGAACCCCAGGGTGAGACCTGTGTTCCGACTCCCTCTGGAGCTAATGGTGTCCAGTAGCCTAAGAAGCAAATCCATCCTGCACGCAGGTGAGTTTACTTCTCTCCCCTAAGTCCCTCGTAGCAGTGAGCCTGTTGCCAGCAGGTCTCACTGAAAGAAAAAAACCTAACTTAAACTTTTATTCTAAGCAGCTCAGGAGAGCCACCTAGATTGCACCCTTCTCGGCCGGGCACAAAAATCTAACTGAGGCTTGGAGGAGGGTCATAGGGGGAGGAGCCAGTGCACACCACCTGATCCTAAAGCTTTTATTATTGTGCCCTGTCTCCTGCGGAGCCGCTATATCCCCATGGTCCTTACGGAGTCCCCAGCATCCACTAGGACGTCAGAGAAATGCCTGTCTGCAAAGAGCAGTGAACAATTTTTTCAAAGACAGGACCAATTATATCCATACAACCTATTAGAAGCTTGGTTGAGGCAGGGTCCAGATCACAGGTGGTGGGACGCAAAATCTGAGCAATTTCAGCAATGTCCTTTATATCCACTGGGTTAAAGCTGGTCCATGAAGGCAGGTGGCTTATATTGGCAGGCTTTGTAGTTTGGCACTCCTTTGATGGCACTGTGGAGATTCCAGCCCGGATGGTATATATTTTATCTGCAATGAAGTTTGCAAACTCGTTGTATCTTGCCCGGGAGATGGTTTCATCAGTCTGCAGGCATGCTGGCTTGCAAAGCATCTCCACTGTGCGGAAAAATTGAGCTGACCTATTGTTTGCTGCCGTGATCTCATTTGACAGGAACTGTGATTTCTTACGGGTGATTGTCAATTGATATTCTTCGTTATGCTTTATTAGTATTATTTTTTCATCCACTAGGTTAGTTTTCCTCCATCATCTTTCCAGTCTATGCCCCCTTTTCTTGAGCTCACTAACACTGTTGTCGAACCAGGGAGCTTGATGTTGTGATTTACGAGGTCTTATATGCACAGGGGCGATAATATCATTTGCAGCCATAACATCCCTATTATAATAACGGACTAGGGAACAGGGATCTTCACAGGCACCCAGTATAGCAGAGAGATCCAGATTTGCTGCTAGAGCCTGGGGAGTCATACCCCTCTTTGGACGATATCTGGTCAACTCCACGGGCAGAGATCATATTTGAGGGGTTGCAACTGAGAACCAAAGGGAGTGGTGGTCTGACCAGATGACTGGGTTTATTTTTAGGTCAGTGACTTCTAATCCAATCTGAAAGACAAGATCAAGAGTGTGACCACTTTTATGTGTGGCAGAAGGAATGACCTGTGTGAAGCCCAGACCATTCATTGTGCACAGGAGGTCTTGGCTAAGGCGTGAGAGCTCATCACCCACCCATGCATTGAAATCCCCGAGGATGAGCCATCTTTGATGTTCCAGAACCAGAACCAGAATTAGTACTTCAAAGAGCATATACATGGCACAAACAATTTCTAAAGAAAAATGATGCCCAGAATACATTAATGAGTACCATCCACAAGGAAATCGATAGCCAATTCGATTAATATGATCTATTTTGGCAGACCAAACAATGCACTAACGCAATATATACATGCACCATACTTGTTCTATTGGACACTGTCATCTGCTGGTGGGAGGATAGAACCACTGAGAAATCTATATGAAACAATGGTGTGGTCACATTGGGGCTCTTTCCGAGTTGATCGCTCGCTAGCAGTTTTTAGCAGACGTGCAAACGCATAGTCGCCGCCCACGAGGGAGTGTATTTTCGCTTTGCAGAAGTGCGGACGCCTGTGCAGCAGAGCACCTGCCAACACCTTTTGTGCAAAACAAGACCAGCCCTGTAGATACTTATCCTGTGCGATGAATGCTGCGACGAGTGACACGGTAAAGACGTCAGATACCCGCCCAGCAAACGGCCGGCCACGCCTGCATTTTTCCTGCCACTCCCAGAAAACGGTCAGTTGACACCCAGAAACGCCCTCTTCCTGTCAATCTCCTTGTGATCGCCTGTGCGACTGAAAGCGTCGCTAGAACCTGTGCAAAACCACAATGCTCTTTGTACCCGTACGTCGCGCGTGCGCATTGCGGTGCATACGCATGCGCAGATTAGCCGTTTTTTCCACTGATCGCTATGCAGTGAACAACGGCAGCTAGCGATCATCACCCATAGTTTCTAACATTTATAATGGCTTCCAGTGGCACCTGTACTTCAGCTGACTAGGAAAGCTTCATTGCAACTATAAATTTGGTTGTACTGCAATTTAAAAAAAATGTAAGGTTATACATAAAGCCCACAGTCAGTCAGAATTTAGTTAAATATACAGAATTGGAATGTTGTACAGAGCAGCTGGTCAAAACTGAAAATTTCCTGGGACTTATTTTTAAAACCTGGTCCTGTAACAGTACTGGAAGTTGGCAGTGAGCTAGCTGCTGTGTATTCATCTAGTACAGATAGACTGCAGGTAGAAAGTGGAGCAAGATGTTTATGTCTCAACTCTCAAGTGAGCTGTACAGTGTATGGCCTCATAACAGCAGCATGGGCTATTCTGCGTATAGTTAATGCCACTTGGTTTGGTGCAGAGAAAAAGCCACTCGGGGGCCTAAGTATTATTAAAAATTCTATCATGGCGAAAATCTGGATTTTTTAATCACCACTATTGTCTGCAATTAGAAACAGTTATTGACATAATATAATTTAAAAATGTCTCAGAGGCAGTGTTCTAGTGTGAACTGGCTTGGGGCTCGTGCATGTTCAATAGAAGTTAAATTAAAATAGTTTAAAGAGTTAATTTATTTAAAATATACAGTGTTTAAAGAATTTTGAATTGCAAAAAATGGCTTTGCAGAATACAGCATGATTTGTTATCACCATCCTGAGGTCACGCTGTTTGTGAAACTCGCTAATAGCTTCTTTAATTTAAAGCCAGCACGGTTATTACTAATAACAACAATGCTACTCCCAGCATTAACCCTTTGCATATGCAATAACATGCCCTATCGCCAGTGAAAGCACCTGTCTGTGTTGTCAACAGGGCTCTTCTCCCATTAATATACTTCTCAAATAGGTGTGTAAGTGCGGAGTCCACATATCTATATTATAAACATAAATGACCTGTCCCATCTCCATCATGTGCTACGGTGCGCCCTCCTGCAACGGTTCCCAGCTCAGGGTAAGTATAGCGGAGTGGTAGCGGACCTGATCCGGGATATAATTTATTAATAAATCTAGTGTCCTATAGATTGTAAGCTTGTGAGCAAGGCCCTCTTACCTCGCTGCCTATCTGTTATTACCCTGTCTCATTTTATTACTGTTTTGCTCCCAACTGTGAAGCCCAGCAGAATATTCTGGAGCTAAATAAATAAATGTTAATAAATTGTAAGCAACAAAACAGAGCACAAACAGTGCTTCAGAAACTAGCTTAATTTGATTCTATAGCAATAGTTAATCCATATCTTATTCATGCCTTATTCATAACAGATTAACTAATTTCATAAGAATTGGATGAAGATTGGCAGGAATGTCACAATATCTATGATTTAAAGAATACTTAAATGAGCTTTGTGAATAGTATAATGTATTATACATATGGAGAATTGCTTTATAAGGACTCAATTGTCTTTAGTTTAAATGACATGATGGTGCTAAGCAGCTGCAGCTGTAGATGTATAGCGGCAATGTTACCAACAAAGGAATGGCAATGGAGTTTATGATGGTTTTAATTTAATGCAGATGTGTTACAAACCTTCTGGCTGAGCATACCACCATTTCCCATCCATCTCAGTAAATGTCCTCTCTCTGCATGTAGCAATCGGTTTGCATAAGGTGGACAGAGCATAGTAATTGATCCTTTATTTGGACTAAGGATTTCCAGCAGAACACAACATCTCTTGGGGACACAGCTGGTACATGCTGGAGATGACCTGAGTTATTCTGTGAAGTCCCCCACGGCAGAAATATCTAAAATTCACTTGAGTAAGTGAAGTAGGGTTTCTGTATTTTTTATTTCCTGTCATTTATTGAGATTGCTGTATTCTGTGTGTGTTTTTAAAATATAATTAATCATCTTTGCAACCTTTTTGTAACCAAAGCTCTGAAGTATTATTGAAATTAAAATCCTAATTTTAGTTTTGATTCTGTTGTTCTTATGAACTCAAAGCCTGTGTGGGTCACACCTACCTATTTTTCTAAGTATTGCAGTGTGTGTGTGACAGGTAAAGCTAAAGATGCCTGCAACGTCCGTAATACGTTGAAAAGTCTTTGCTGCTGGCAGCTGAAGGTAGTTAAGTAATTCCATGTGTCAAAAGTGACCCCCGTACGGCGCGTGTGGCAATTCTCAAATTGGCTTATTTGTGGAATTGGCCAGCAGCATCGTCACAAACTGGTCCACACTCATGACCTTTTCATTTCCAGCTCCCTCCACCTACTAGCCATTACTGAAACTTGGATTACGCCCTCTGACACTACTTCTCCTGCTGCTCTCTCTGCTGGGGGCCTCACATTCACACACACACACGGACCTGGGGGTCGCCATGAGGGTGGTGTTGGGGTCCTTTTACCTTCTAGTTACTCCTACCAACTCATACCACCAGAACCATCCCTTACATTCTCTACATTTGAGGTCCATGCCATACGCCTCTTCCAACCAGTCCATCTTAGAGTAGCTGTCATTTACTGCCCCCCTGGCACTGCTTCCAAATTCATCGACAACTTTGCTTCCTGGCTTCCTCACTTCCTCTCTTCTGACATTCCCTCCATTATCCTAGGCGATTTCAACATCCCTATTGACATCCCCACACAATCCCCTGCCTCTAAACTCCTTAACCTCACCTCTTCACTTGGTCTCTCCCAGTGGACCTCCTCACCCTCCCATGTGAATGGGAGCTCACTGGATCTGGTCTTCACTCACCGCTGTGATATTTCTGATTTTTCCAACTCCCCATTTCCCTCCTGACCACCACCTGCTCTCCTTTAACCTATCTCTCTCGACTTCCCCATCTCTACCTCCTAAGGCTACCATCACTAAGCATAACATTGAAGCTATTGACACCACATTCCTATCCTCCCTGTTTGACTCACTTCTCTCTCCTATTCTCTCTCATGCCCTGAACAAGCCACTTCCACATACAATGCATCCCTTACTTCTGCTCTTGACTCTGTTGCTCCACCAACCACTATTCACCCTTGCAAATTAACACCTCAACCCTGGCACACCAAATGCATCAGATATCTGCAAAAATGCTCACGTACTGCTGAGCAACACTGGAAGAAATCTCGCTCTAAGGCAGACTTCCTCCATTTCAAACTTATGCTCTTATCCTTCAGTGCTGCCCTTTCTCTTGCTAACAGTCATACTTCAAGAACCTCATCTCCTCCCAGTCTTCCAACCCCCGGCGCCTCTTTGACACTCTCAACTCACTCCTTTGCCCACCTCCACCTCGTCTCCCTTCCTCACTCTCTGCTCTTGACTTTGCCACTTACTTCACATCCAAAATTGACTCCATACGAGGACTTCCGGTTCCGGCGGCGCATGGAGTAGCAGCGCTCCTCTCAAGCTCCGGTTCCCGCCGCTTCTATACCCGGCATATTGCTTCCTTAGGCAACCCCACCACAACCAATTTCCCCCTCAAGCCTTTTTGGGGTCCCCCCTTCTCTATATGGAGAGGTACCTGGCCGGCAGCATGCCTCAGAAGCAGCAGAAATCGGGAAGGGACGGGGACAGAAATGCAACATCCAAGATGGCCACGCAGCTGCTCCTAATCCTGGACATCCAGACACTGCTCATTCCGTGGAACTACAGGTACAAAAACAACCTCACAAGGTTCCTGCTATAGACGCAGCACCAAGTGCCACACTAAACCCTGCCTTATCCTATGCTGATATTATGCAGGCTGTTAAGGAGACAGTGCAACCTTTATTGCAGGAGCAAGCTCAATCACAGGCAGCTGCATTACAGCAAGCAGTGCTAGATATAAAAAGCCAATATAAGCAACTTACTAAGAGACTGGCACATGTGGAACAAACTGCAGGCTCTAATTTTCAGGATGTAGCTGATTTAAAAGACACTGTGGCCGGTCTGCAGAAATCTGATACGCAGGTTTGGGCGAAGCTAGATGATTTGGAGAATCGCTCGCGCAGATGTAATCTACGCCTCATCGGCTTACCAGAGTCCATTCACGGAGTTGTACAAATTCTTGCGTCACACGTTGCCTGAACTCTTGGATGTACAGGAAGGGTGCGCAGACTTAGTCGTAGAACGTGCTCATAGAACAGGCCCTTCCAGGCCCTCGGGCTCCAGTTCCAGACCACGTGCGGTCCTGTTTAAGTGGCTCAACTTCCTCCATAAGGAAGTGCTGTGGTCGGCATCTCGTCACCTCAGGGATATCTCGTGGGATGGGAATAAACTGCTACTGTTCCAGGACTACTCTCCGGAATTAACATGACTGCGGAAAGCTTTTACACCCATATGTTCATCACTGGTGTCGGCCGGTCGTAAATTTGCGCTGTTGTACCCTGCACGCTTACGAATCTTTGATGGAAACTCTTTTAAAGATTTCTCCACACCTGCGGATGCTGAGAGTTTCCTATCGGTGGGAAATGACAGGATGATAGAAGAAGGGAACTAATCTATATATATTTAGCTGTCATGCCCTGAATGCCTGTCGACTTAGGCCTTTGAACTGCGTGTCCGGATTCCTATCCTGATGCTAGACTTGTGGCCCGGAATGTACCTTTTCCAACCCCCCAACAGAGGAAGAAAATACTCTTGTATCTTAATTAACTGCATTTAGATCTGGTTTTCTTGCAGGAGACTCACCTCCTCTCCCCAGAAGCTCAGAAATTAGGCACGCTCGGCTAGCATGTTGTGGCTGATGCTCCCTACTCTTCGAAGGCCAGAGGAGTCCTTGTCCTGGCTAAGTGCTCCTTGGGACTGGAGGTGGTCTCTTCTGTGGTGGACCCGGCAGGCAGGTATCTTATCTTAGAAGTGACCATTTGGGATGCTAGATATGTGCTGTGTACGGTTTATGCTCCAAATCAGTATTCAAAAGCCTTTTTCCGTTCTCTGCTTACTGCCTTATATCCTTATTCTACCTTACCCCTGATTATAGGGGGTGATTTAAATGTTATTGCTTCAAAGTACATGGATGTTGTTCAGTCCTCCACCTCTGCCCGTAATCCCCCTAAATTTGGTATTCCTTATATGGAGCAACAGCTCCAGGTAACAGATATTTGGAGATTTTTACACCCCACGGATAGGGAGTACACCTGCCTCTCCGCTGCCCATCATTCCCTATCCAGGATCGACTACTTGATGGTCTCTGACTCCCTGGTTCTACATGCCCTTGATTCTTCTATTGAACCAATGGCGTTGTCGGACCACTCTGTTGTTTGGGCTTCCATGTCCACTAAGGTAGATGTGGGTTCCTTTAAGCGCTGGCGTTTTCCCACAGATTTCTCCTTCTCTATAGAATTTCGTAAGGACCTGGAGTCATTTTGGGATGATTATTCCGCCACTAATGCCCAAATGGCGCGAGACGATCCTTTGGTTTTCTGGCAGGCCTCCAAAGCGGTCATTAGGGGACGTCTCATTGAATATGTCTCCCGAAGGAAAAAGACATTTGCTTCTAATTTTAAGAACTCACAACAGAGACTGACTGAAGCCTATCAGAGATTCAAACAGAACCCCTCCCCCGCTATAAAGAATCAATATTTGGATGCTAAAGTGGCTTTTAACGCAGTTCTGCAGGCGTTGGGGGACAAACACACGTTTCATAAGAACCATAGATTTTACTGTTTTGGTAACAAGACAGGCAAATTGTTATCGCACTTATTGAAAGGGTCTACTTCTAATTCTCTCATTCATCCACTTAAACAATCAGATGGAGCTCTGGCTTCCAAATCTAAAGACATAGCGAAGGTCCTTTCTGATTTTTACACTACTGTTTATGAAACCTCCCCTGTTAATGAGAATGCTAAACAGTCATTCTGGGATTCTATTTCTCCGCCTCGGGTGGATTCTTCTTTGGCAGAACGTCTTTGCTCACTCATAACAGAGTCTGAGGTTGAGAAGGCTATTAAACACCTGAAGCCCTTAAAATCCCCGGGGCCGGATGGCTTCTCTGGGGAATATTATCGACTGCTTTCTGCAAAATTGATCCCCCCCCCTTACTTCCCTTTTTAATGTCATCCTAATATCTCATAAAATACCCTCATATTTTAATGATGCCTTTATACGTCTCTTACCTAAACCAAGCAAAGATTTACAACTCCCTGTGTCCTATAGACCGATTTCGCTCTTAAATGTAGACTATAAATTGTTTACTAAGATTCTCGCGGACAGACTGAAACCCCTCCTCCCTTCTGTAGTCCACCCCGACCAAATGGGATTTATCTCTGGGAGACACTCCACTAGTAATATTCGTAAGATGCTGGCTGCGGCGCACTGGCTGGACCACACGGGGAATGTGGACCCACATTTTCTTCTCGCTGGATGCCGAAAAGGCCTTTGATCTGGTGAGCTGGGATCATTTATATACCACTCTAGCGAAGTTTGGGTTCCCGTCGGGCCTAGCCAGTGTGCTGCGGGCTTTAAACTCCAATTCTAGTTCTCGTATCCTATGTAATGGATTGCTCTCGGATCCAGTACGGTTGGGAAGGGGCACCAGGCAAGGTTGCCCATTATCGCCCCTATTATTTGCGCTGGCTGTAGAACCTTTAGCTCTGGCGTTGCGAGGGCTCCCTTCATTCTCAGGTATTTCAATTTTTGACCAGGAACTAAAAATAAACTTATTTGCAGATGATATGTTACTCTTTATATCCCGCCCTGAAGTATCCATCCCAGCCATAATGGAAAAAATTCGAGAATTCGGTCTCTTTGCTGGATATACAGTAAGGTGAATTCCTTAAAATCTGAATTACTCCCTTTAACTCAGACAGCATTTAATATGTCCTCCCTCCCTCTCCTCTCCCAATTTACTGTTAACAAAACCAAGTTGAAGTATCTTGGGATTTATTTACCGCCCAAGTTATCGGATCTGTAGAAGATGAACTTTACACCCATACTACAGGCTATTTCTACCCAGCTCCAATCGTGGTCAGCGCTCCATCTGTCTTTGCTAGGCCGCGCGGCGGTCCTCAAGAGCATTATTTTCCCCAAAATGTCTTATTTGCTCCAGTTATTGCCCCTAAAAATCTCCAGAGCGGATGCTCTTGTTTATGATAAAATGTGCACAAAATTCCTGTGGGCAAACAAAAAAACAAGAATAGCATTAGCTAAACTTAAGTTGCGGAGGGAGGAGGGGGGTCTTGCGATCCCGGATCTGCTTACTTTCTCTAGGGCGGTGGCTTTCAGATATATAAATGAATGGCTTACGGCAAAAACCACATACACGAATTACCACATTGAGCAGGCTTTAGTGTCACCTTATGACTTGAAGGCCTTGTTACACACTCCGCTCACCCTGCTCCCCTCACAAGCGAAAACTAATCTCTTATTTTGGGACGCTTATATTGCTTGCAAAATAATAAATAAAGCACTGCACAGGAATTTTGGCCATTCTGATTTTATTCCTATCTGTGGGAATCCTTGTTTTACCCCTCCCTTGGAGAATGCAAAATTCGAAGTGTGGCGAGCTAAGGGAATCAGTAGCATCAGAGATGTTTTTGATCCTGGAGGTTTGGTGTATTCTTTTTCTGGGCTGGTGGAGAGGTATGGTGTACATCGATCAGAGTTCTTCATGTATCTCCAAGTTAGGCATTATGTACAATCCCTACCCGACGCATTGCTCCACCCTGGTGGTTCTGACTCCCTCACCTCCTTACTCACTCGAACTACTAAGCTACCCTATAAAACAAAATGGCTATATTGGGACCTTCTCCCTAGTGTTGTGAATAGGTTATGGAGACAGCTGTTCGAAAAATGGTAGGTAGACTTCTCTATGCAAGGGTCCATAACTGATTTTTTCTGCCCTCTACCCGGTATTTTTAAAGCTCTACACTCTTCGAACCTACAGGAGATCCATGTAAAATTTTTAAACCGAGCATATATATCCCCTAGTCAGAGGAGTCATATGGTGCCTTTGGATTCCGGACAATGTCTTAAATGCAGAGAACCCCATGCAACCCTGATGCATGTATTTTGGAGCTGCCCCAAGATACAAAGATTTTGGAATAAAATTCTATGGTATTTAAACAGTAAATTTGGGTTGCGTCTCCCCTTATCACCTAAGGCACTGCTGGGTTTGCATCTCTCTTATGGGGATTTACCGGCTGAGACCCTCCCCCTACGCCCCTTCCTCTACGTGTTTCTCACACTGGCAAAGAAGGCTATTCTGACGCAATGGATCCATAGATCCCCCCCCAGACTAGAGCAACTTCTGTGTATGGTGAAGTCGACTATGTATTATGATAGACAATCTGCCCTATACGATGTGGACAAGCATGCTCATTTGTTCTATAATAAGTGGGAACCGTTTATTGAAGTACTGGATCCCATGCTTAGGTCTCATATCCTTAAATTTTTTGACTCGCTGAAAAGAACGACCCTGAGAGAGATATGCACCCCCCCACAACCCACTATATAAGACCCTAGCTGGATTGATATATTTTGTGATTTTCGTTAACCTTAACACCACTAGAGCTCCAACTCGATGGAGCTATTGGCCATGGCGCGCTTTGTTATGTAGCCTTCCTGGAGGGAAATGTGTAGCCTGATTCAAAGTATGCATATCCCTTCCCCCCCCCCCCCTGTCTTTGTCTTGTCGTTTGAATATCTTGTTTATTAAGTATTGGATGTGTATATTGTATTATTTCTCCATTTCTGGGAGTATTATGTGGCTACAAATGATAGTGCTATGGAGAATGTACCTTTTAAAAGTGTATGTTTATTATTGAAAAATTTGAATAAATACATTTAAAAAAAATAAATAAAATTGACTCCATACGTCAGGACATCTCATCACACCAGACCATCAGTAACCAGCCTTCTCCCATACCTTACCAACCCTCCCCATCCCTCGCACCTACTCTGACTTCTTTCTCCCATGCATCTGGAGAGGAAGTCATGGCCCTCATTCGTTCCTGTCCCCTCACCACCTCCCCACTTGACCCTATCCCCTCCCGCCTCATCCGCTACCTCTCTCCTTCTGCTTGTTCCCATCTTTCCCACCTTCTCAATCTCTCCCTCTCATCAGGCACTGTCCCCTCTACCTTCAAGCATGCACTCATCTCTCCTATTCTTAAAAAACCTACCCTTGATCCAAACACTCTCTCCAACTACCGACCCATCTCTCTCCTCCCTTTTGCCTCCAAACTCCTTGAGTGTATCGTCTACAACTGACTTACTTCCTTTCTTTCCTCACACTTACTGCTTGACCCATTCCAGCCTGGCTTCTGTCCTCTCCACTCCACTGAAACTGCCCTTACAAAAGTATGCAATGACCTCCATGCTGCTAAATCTAAGGGACACTACTCTCTACTTATTCTACTTGATCTCTCTGCTGCTTTTGACACTGTGGACCATCCTCTCCTACTGCAAATCCTTCACTCCATTGGTCTGCGTGACACTGCCCTCTCTTGGCTGTCTTCCTACCTTTCTGACCATTCATTCTCTGTCTCCTCTCATGACTCCACCTCCCCCTCACTTCCACTAACTGTAGGGGTACCCCAAGGTTCTGTCTTTGGACCTCTTCTCTCTCTATACGTCCTCACTAGGTAAGCTCATTAGTTCTTTTGGTTTCCATATCATCTCTATGCTGATGACACCCAAATCTATCTTTCCTCTCTGCTACCTCTCCCCTGCTCTCCTCACTCGTATCTCCAACTGTCTCTCTGCTACCTCTTCCTGGATGTCCCAGCGCTTTCTTAAACTTAACATGTCTAAGACTGAGCTGATCATCTTCCCTCACTCCCGCATAACCTCACCTCCTACAATCTCATTATCTATTGATGGTACTACTATCTCCTCTAGCCCCCAAGTGCGCTGTCTTGGAGTAATCATTGACTCCTCCCTCTCCTTCAAACCACACATTCAGCACCTCTCACAAACCTGCCGTTTTCATCTAAAAAAATATTTCCAGGATCAGACCCTTTCTGACCCATGATGCTACTAAGACTCTTATCCACTCACTGGTCATCTCCAGACTGGACTACTGTAATCTCCTCCTGACTGGCATTCCTGACAAATACCTCTCTCCACTCCAATCTATCCTCAATGCTGCTGCCCGGCTCATCTTCCTCACCAAACGCACTACGTCCACCTCTCCTCTCTTACTAGATCTTCACTGGCTCCCCTTCCCTTTCAGAATCCATTTCAAGCTTCTCACACTCGCTTACAAAGCCCTCACCCACTCCTCTCCCATTTACATCTCTGACCTTATCTCCCTTTACACTCCCACCCATCCTCTTCGCTCTGCTAATGCACGCCGACTCTCCTGCCTACGGATTACTTCCTCCCACTCCTACCTCCAAGATTTTTCACGTGCTGCACCACTTCTCTGGAATTCCCTACCTCTCCCCCTCAGACTCTCCACCTCTCTACAAAACTTCAAACGGGCTCTCAAGACCCACTTCTTTACCAAACCCAGCCAAATCTAATCCTAACCCGCTGTTCCACGCTCTCTATGTTCACCATCTGTGTCACCCCCGTCTGTCTACCCCTCCCCTTTAGAATGTAAGCTCTCACGAGCAGGGCCCTCTTCCCTCATGTGCTTATCCTTTCTTACTTTAATAATTTTCAACTGCATTAAATCCAGCAGTCTTCTGCCACCTGATACTTAATCCAGTGTCATCTGCTGATGTAACTATGTTTATTTACCCTGTACTTGTCCTATACTGTCATCAACTAAAAGTTGCTGTTTTCCTGTTTGATTATTTGTTTATGTACTCTGTAATTGGGTGGTGCGGAACCCTTGTGGCGCCATATAAATAAAGGATAATAATAATAATAATATTGCATAATAAACCAAGGAAAGAAGAAAGTAAAGTACATTAGGTTTTACTTGTGTTAGAGTTAGCACTTGTCCACACAATGGGGGTCATTCCGAGTTGATCGCTCACTGCCGATTTTCACAGCGCAGCAATCAGGTTCAAAAATGGCAAAACTGCACATGCATATGCACCGCAATGCGCAGGCGTGTCGTACGGGTACAAGGAGGATCATGCTGGGCGATGGATTTAGTGAAGAATCACATTCGCACAGCCGATCGCAAGGTGATTGACAGAAAGAGGGCGTTTATGGGTGTCAACTGACCGTTTTCTGGGAGTGTTTGGGAAAGTGCAGGCATGTCCAGGCATTTGCAGGACGGGTGTCTGACGTCAGTTCCGGCACCAAAATGACTGAAGTGATCGCAAGGGCTAAGTAAGTCCAGGGCTACTCTGAAACTGCACAAAATGTTTTTGCTGCGCTCGGCTGCAAAGGCGTTCGCACACTTACAAAGCGAAAATACACTCCCCAGTGGGCGACGACTATGCGTTTGCATGGCTGCTAAAAGTAGCTAGCGAACGATCATCTCAGAATGACCCCCAATATGCTCTTCCATAGGGATCAATTAGTTCAACACAATGAAGCCTTAAACAAGATTACTCATGAAAGTATGCAAAAATGTGTGTGTATATATATATATATATATATATATATTAGATATGTGCAGCGGGCACTTTTAGTGTTTTGTGTTTTGGTTCTGGTTCCATGCTCGTGTTTTGGATCTGGATTGGTTTTGCCAAAACCAGCCTTTCTTGTTTTGGTTTTGATTTTGGATCTGGATGATTTTTGAAACAAAACATAAAAACAGCTAAAATCACAGAATTTGGGGGTAGTTTTGATCCTACGGTATTATTAACCTCAAAAACATTCATTTCCACTCATTTCCAGTCTATTCTGAACACCTCACAATATTGTCTTTAGGCCAAAAGGTTGCACCGAGGTGGCTGGATGACTAAGCTAAGCGGCACAAGAGTGCAGCACAAACACCTGGCCCATCTAGGAGTGGCACTGCAGTGTCAGTCCGGAAGGTAGTTTAAAAAATAGGCCCCAAACAGTACATCATGCAAAGAGGAAAAAGAGGCGCAATGAGGTAGCTGTATAACTAATCTAAGCGACACAACTGTGCGGCACAAACAACTGGCCCATCTAGGAGTGGCATTGCAGTTGCAGACAGGATGGCACTTAAAAAAAGTAGGCCCCAAACAGCACATCATGCAAAGAAGAAAAAGAGGTGTAATGAGGTAGCTGTATGACTAAGCTAAGCGACACAAGTGTGCGGCACAAACAACATGGGACGTGCTGGAATTTGCCCAGATGTAATACACACACAATATTGGTGGCACAGGAGAGTGCACCCCTAAACCACACACACACATGCACACGGCAAAGCCTGTAAAATTAATTTGGATAATAATATCCCTTTTATTTAGTGTTATTATAATAATATGCAGCAGCGGCGAGCATACCCCTACACCACATAGGGCAAACCCTGTAAAAATTATATTTGGATTAAATGTTAATAACCCCTTTATTTGGAGTAAATAATATACAGTACAGGACACTACCAGTGGTCTGATGCAGGACAACACAGCGACACTGTAAGGGACTTATTATACAGCAGCACTGTACATATGGCTGCAGAGGACACCACCACTGTGACTGGTCACTGGACTGACTGATGCACAGGACACTATCACTGGTATGATGCAGGACAACACAGCGACACTGTAAGGGACTTATTATACAGCAGCACTGGACATATGGAGGCAGAGGACACAACCACTGTGACTGGTCACTGGACTGACTGATGCACAGGACACTACCACTGGTCTGATGCAGGACAACACAGCAACACTGTAAGGGACTTATTAAACAGCAGCACTGGACACATGGCAGCAGAGGACACCACCACTGTGACTGGTCACTGGACTGACTGATGCACAGGACACTACCACTGGTCTGATGCAGGACAACACAGCAACAATATAAGGGACTTATTCTACAGCAGCACTGGACATATGGCAGCAGAGGACACCACCACTGTGACTGGTCACTGGAATGACTGATGCACAGGACACTACTACTGGTCTGATGCAGGACAACACAGCGACACTGTAAGGGACTTATTATACAGCAGCACTGGACATATGGCAGCAGAGGACACCACCACTGTGACTGGTCACTGGACTGACTGATGCACAGGACACTACCACTGGTCTGATGCAGGACAACACAGCGACACTGTAAGGGACTTATCATACAGCAGCACTGGACATATGGCAGCAGAGAACACCACCACTGTGACTGGTCACTGGACTGACTGATGCACAGGACACTGCCACTGATCTGATGCAGGACAACACAGCGACACTGTAAGGGACTTATTATACAGCAGCAGCACTGGACATATGGCATCAGAGGACACCACCACTGTTACTGGTCACTGGACTGACCAATGCACAGGACACTACCACTAGTATGATGCAGGACAACACAGCGACACTGTAAGGGACTTCTTATACAGCAGCACTGGACATATGGCAGCAGAGGACACCACCACTGTGACTGGTCACTGGACTGACTGATGCACAGGACACTACCACTGGTCTGATGCAGGACAACACAGCAACACTATAAGGGACTTATTATACAGCAGCAGTGGGCATATGGCAGCAGAGGACACCACCACTGTGACTGGTCACTGGACTGTCTGATGCACAGGACACTACCACTGGTCTGATGCAGGACAACACAGCAACACTGTAAGGGACTTCATATACAGCAGCACTGGGCATATGGCAGCAGAGGACACCACCACTGTGACTGGTCACTGGACGGTCTGATGCACAGGACACTACCACTGGTCTGATGCAGGACAACACAGCAACACTGTAAGGGACTTCATATACAGCAGCACTGGACATATGGCAGCAGAGGACACCACCACTGTGACTGGTCACTGGACTGACTGATGCACAGGACACTACCACTGGTCTGATGCAGGACAACACAGCAACACTGTAAGGGACTTCTTATACAGCATGACTGGACATATGGCAGCAGAGAACACCACCACTGTGACTGGCACTGGACTGACTGATGCACAGGACACTGCCACTGATCTGATGCAGGACAACACAGCGACACTGTAAAGGACTTATTATACAGCAGCACTGGACATATGGCAGCAGAGGACACCACCACTGTGACTGGTCACTGGACTGACTGATGCACAGGACACTACCACTGGTCTGATGCAGGACAACACAGCAACACTGTAAGGGAATTATTATACAGCAGCACTGGACATATGGCAGCAGAGGACACCACCACTGTGACTGGTCACTGGACTGACTGATGCACAGGACACTGCCACTGATCTGATGCAGGACAACACAGCGACACTGTAAGGGACTTATTATACAGCAGCACTGGACATATGGCATCAGAGGACACCACCACTGTTACTGGTCACTGGACTGACCAATGCACAGGACACTACCACTAGTATGATGCAGGACAACACAGCGACACTGTAAGGGACTTCTTATACAGCAGCACTGGACATATGGCAGCAGAGGACACCACCACTGTGACTGGTCACTGGACTGACTGATGCACAGGACACTACCACTGGTCTGATGCAGGACAACACAGCAACACTATAAGGGACTTATTTATACAGCAGCAGTGGGCATATGGCAGCAGAGGACACCACCACTGTGACTGGTCACTGGACTGTCTGATGCACAGGACACTACCACTGGTCTGATGCAGGACAACACAGCAACACTGTAAGGGACTTCATATACAGCAGCACTGGGCATATGGCAGCAGAGGACACCACCACTGTGACTGGTCACTGGACGGTCTGATGCACAGGACACTACCACTGGTCTGATGCAGGACAACACAGCAACACTGTAAGGGACTTCATATACAGCAGCACTGGACATATGGCAGCAGAGGACACCACCACTGTGACTGGTCACTGGACTGACTGATGCACAGGACACTACCACTGGTCTGATGCAGGTCAACACAGCAACCCTGTAAGGGACTTCTTATACAGCATGACTGGACATATGGCAGCAGAGAACACCACCACTGTGACTGGCACTGGACTGACTGATGCACAGGACACTGCCACTGATCTGATGCAGGACAACACAGCAACACTGTAAAGGACTTATTATACAGCAGCACTGGACATATGGCAGCAGAGGACACCACCACTGTGACTGGTCACTGGACTGACTGATGCACAGGACACTACCACTGGTCTGATGCAGGACAACACAGCAACACAGTAAGGGAATTATTATACAGCAGCACTGGACATATGGCAGCAGAGGACACCACCACTGTGACTGGTCACTGGACTGACTGATGCACAGGACACTACCACTGGTCTGATGCAGGACAACACAGCAACACTGTAAAGGACTTATTATACAGCAGCACTGGACATATGACAGCAGAGGACACCACCACTGTGACTGGTCACTGGACTGACTGATGCACAGGACACTACCACTGGTCTGATGCAGGACAACACAGCAACACTGTAAGGGACTTATTATACAGCAGCACTGGACATATGGCAGCAGAGGACACTACCACTGTGACTGGTCACTGGACTAACTGATGCACAGGACACTACCACTGGTATGATGTAGGACAACACAGCGACACTGTAAGGGACTTCTTATACAGCAGCACTGGACACATGGCAGCAGAGGACACCATCACTGTGACTGGTCACTGGACTGACTGATGCACAGGACACTACCACTGGTCTGATGCAGCACAACACAGCGACACTGTATACAGCAGCACTGGACATATGGCAGCAGAGGACACCACCACTGTGACTGGTCACTGGACTGACTGATGCACAGGACACTACCACTGGTCTTATGCAGGACAACACAGCGACACTTTAAGGGACTTATTATACAGCAGCACTGGACATATGGCAGCAGAGAACACCACCACTGTGACTGGTCACTGGACTTACTGATGCACAGGACACTACCACTGGTCTGATGCAGGGCAAGACAGCAACACTGTAAGGGACTTATTATACAGCAGCACTGGACATATGGCAGCAGAGGACACCACCACTGTGACTGGTCACTGGACTGACTGATGCACAGGACACTACCACTGGTCTGATGCAGGACAACACAGCGACACTGTAAGGGACTTATTATACAGCAGCACTGGACATATGGCAGCAGAGGACACCACTGTGACTGGTCACTGGACTGACTGATGCACATGATACTACCACTGGTCTGATGCAGGACAACACAGCAACACTGTGAGGGACTTATGCAGCAGCACTTGACATATGGCAGCAGAGGACACCACCACTGTGACTGGTCACTGGACTGACTGATGCACAGGGCCCTACCACTGGTCTTATGCAGACAACACAGCAACACTATAAGGGACATAAGCAGCAGCACTTGACATATGGCAGCAGAGGACACCACCACTGTGACTGGTCACTGGACGGTCTGATGCACAGGACACTACCACTGGTCTGATGCAGGACAACACAGCAACACTGTAAGGGACTTCATATACAGCAGCACTGGACATATGGCAGCAGAGGACACCACCACTGTGACTGGTCACTGGACTGACTGATGCACAGGACACTACCACTGGTCTGATGCAGGACAACACAGCAACACTGTAAGGGACTTCTTATACAGCATGACTGGACATATGGCAGCAGAGAACACCACCACTGAGACTGGCACTGGACTGACTGATGCACAGGACACTGCCACTGATCTGATGCAGGACAACACAGCGACACTGTAAAGGACTTATTATACAGCAGCACTGGACATATGGCAGCAGAGGACACCACCACTGTGACTGGTCACTGGACTGACTGATGCACAGGACACTACCACTGGTCTGATGCAGGACAACACAGCAACACTGTAAGGGAATTATTATACAGCAGCACTGGACATATGGCAGCAGAGGACACCACCACTGTGACTACTCACTGGACTGACTGATGCACAGGACACTACCACTGGTCTGATGCAGGACAACACAGCAACACTGTAAGGGACTTATTATACAGCAGCACTGGACATATGACAGCAGAGGACACCACCACTGTGACTGGTCACTGGACTGACTGATGCACAGGACACTACCACTGGTCTGATGCAGGACAACACAGCAACACTGTAAGGGACTTCTTATACAGCAGCACTGGACATATGGCAGCAGAGGACACTACCACTGTGACTGGTCACTGGACTAACTGATGCACAGGACACTACCACTGGTATGATGTAGGACAACACAGCGACACTGTAAGGGACTTCTTATACAGCAGCACTGGACACATGGCAGCAGAGGACACCATCACTGTGACTGGTCACTGGACTGACTGATGCACAGGACACTACCACTTGTCTGATGCAGCACAACACAGCGACACTGTATACAGCAGCACTGGACACATGGCAGCAGAGGACACCACCACTGTGACTGGTCACTGGACTGACTGATGCACAGGACACTACCACTGGTCTTATGCAGGACAACACAGCGACACTTTAAGGGACTTATTATACAGCAGCACTGGACATATGGCAGCAGAGAATACCACCACTGTGACTGGTCACTGGACTTACTGATGCACAGGACACTACCACTGGTCTGATGCAGGGCAAGACAGCAACACTGTAAGGGAATTATTATACAGCAGCACTGGACATATGGCAGCAGAGGACACCACCACTGTGACTGGTCACTGGACTAACTGATGCACAGGACACTACCACTGGTATGATGCAAGACAACACAGCAACACTGTAAGGGACTTCTTATACAGCAGCACTGGATATATGGCAGCAGAGGACACCACCACTGTGACTGGTCACTGGACTGACTGATGCACAGGACACTACCACTGGTCTGATGCAGGACAACACAGCGACACTGTAAGGGACTTATTATACAGCAGCACTGGACATATGGCAGCAGAGGACACCACTGTGACTGGTCACTGGACTGACTGATGCACATGATACTACCACTGGTCTGATGCAGGACAACACAGCAACACTGTGAGGGACTTATGCAGCAGCACTTGACATATGGCAGCAGAGGACACCACCACTGTGACTGGTCACTGGACTGACTGATGCAGCTAAGACACTGACTACACTGGACTGAGCAGAACAAGAAAGCACTATAATTGCCATCCCACTTTCCCACCCGCACAGACACTGAGGACAGAAACACGTCCTCTCAGTACACTCTCCAGGACTGGAGTGAAAATGGCGCGATGCGTGGCTCCTTATATGGTATCCAAACCCTGCGAGAATCTGACAGCGGGATGATGACGTTTTGCCTCGTTCCGGTTTCCGAGTCAGGCGGGAAAACCCGAGCCAGACTCGGTTCCGGGATCGGGCAGTGAAGTTCGGTAGGGTTTGATTCTCTGAGAACCGAACCCGCTCATCTCTAATATATATGTATGTGTATATATATATATATATATATATATATATATATTATTATTTTTATTATTTTTTTAGCCAGTGAGTATACGCTTTATTTTATTTTTTCAGTAACTTCTGATAGTTTGTATGGACTCCATTTCAAGCACAATATGTGGTCTAGCAACAAGCACAGAAGTTACAGTAGGAGAGCAGAAAACACATGACTCATCGGGAAGGATAATCAGTCAGCAGCCCCTGAACAGAGAAGGGAGGAATGATGCTTAACTGGCCACTAGGCAACCAGCGCTGACAACTTGGAGACTGGTGGCACCAGTGTGGATGAAGTCAGTAGCCACTGCTAAGTAACAGCTCTGACCTCAGTGGCATCATCTGCGAATCCTAACAATAATCAGCAAATAAAATACTGGTGGACTTGCTGATCAAATTATAATGCCATTCCATAGTTTGAACTGGCAGTGTCAAAATGAGTCTAACGAAACTACTTGTCTTCACCAAGTACCACAATATGATGGTTTGGACTATGCCACCGGATGACCTCAGATAGTGGCACTCCAGCGGCTTCCCTAACTTGACTAGCTGTGTGAAGATGGAAGGTAGTACAGTAGAAAATGAGTAAGCAGGACAATGGTCAAACAAGGCAGATCTCAGGTGTAGTTTCACAAGGAGAACAGGTTAACAACAGCTAACTAAGCAGTTGTCTGGAGCACTGATTCCAAATGTTAATGTGTAAATGGAGCTCCTAGCGCAAGCCAATTTATTAATGAAGTTTATTGAAAATGTAAAATAGTATAAATAAGGTATACATTTTATAGTTACTGTGTTATGAACAGCATAATTCTGTTATGCAACTTGATATTTTCCTGAAGGAACATAATGGAGACTGCACAGTAGCTTTTTCCAAGTTTCAGCACTCACATTGGCCAGATAATAAAGACCATAGGCGTGGCCACTCTGCAATCCACAAATTTCCTGCTGCAGTTTTGTATAGTGGACAGTAATGTCAAACCTTTTCTAGGTTTGCTGTGCAGTATAAAACTGGGGTTAATAACTTTAAGTGCTGATGTGCATGTAATTCAACATTAAGCTCTGGAGATAAAAAACTTTGCTGATCTGTACAATTGTAATACCATTGGGAAACTTCCAGTCACTTATCACATGCGTTTAGATGACACTGTTTCTCCCATAGTTTCTGCTCTCAGATGTGTGCCTCTGGCCATGAAGGACAATAGTGATAGTGTAGTTAAATTGCATTGACAGCATTGGGGATCATTGCTCCAGTGGTAGTAGCCACCCTGTGGTTGCTGCATAAAAACAAATGGTTCCGTAAGCATCTGTATTTACCCTGTGCATCTGAACAAAGCTCTGATGAAGATACTACAACCCCTCAGGACTGTGGAGCAAGCAATAGCTGATATGCCTAATGCAAAGATATTTAGCACTCTGTATGCGGATGCCAAATGTGGACAAAAAATCATCCATGCTTACCACATTCATGATGCCTGTGGGCAGGAACACCTTCCTCCGAATGCATATGCACTGGCAGTGAAGTTTTCCAAGATTGCATGGATCATCTCTTTGAGGGATACCCTTGTACGACCATTGTGGATGATATACTCATTTAGGGTCGCAACATGGAAGAACACAACATGTGCCTCCACAGTGTCACTGGGGTCTTGTATGTTGGCCATCTCCTAACCTCAGAGGATGTTGAGCCAGATCCTGCTAAGGCACAGGCTATCCAACACTTGCCTACCCCAACAGATAAGTTGAGTCTGCAGTGCTTTTTGTGTATGACTAATTAGCTTTCACCAGCTTTTGCACAATGACATTGAATGGTGTTGGTTGGACTGCCATGTAGCTGCTATTTCTCACCTCAAGGCTATGCTCACAACTAGTGCGGTGTTTCTGTATGTGCATGTTCCTATTGTGATCTTTGCTGATGCCTCTCAGGGTGGTCTTGGTGCTGTCTACTTGCAGCGTAACAGTGCTGGCTCAAGCTCCAAGAGTATCATCTGGGTGTAGAGTACAAACATGGGAAGAACCTCCATGTCACTGATGCCTCATCACATGCTCACCTCAGATGTCGCTGATGCTGATGAGGACCTGGATGTTATGGAGTTTGATGACCTCTCCTGCAGGTGCATGGAGGAGCTCCATGATGCAACACTCAGGGATGAGCTCTGCCAGTGGTTGTCTCATGTTTTCTTGCATGGCTAGCTTTATTCCTCCAGGGAACTGTTTCGTGACCTCAAGTCTTTCCTCACCTTCTGCGATGAATTAACCTTCTCAGATGGCATTCTGCATGGTCAGCGTTTTGTGAAACCTTATATCCTTCATGTTTCCTATGCTCAGAAAGCCTCCCCCAGGGGTACCCCGGGCGTAAGGCCACCATACACCAAATGAAGGATGCACTGTTTTGGACCTCTATGACAGCTGACATTAAGCAGGTTGTCTCTGCCTGTGTCCCCTGCAATGTTTTACTGCCCCATCATATCAAGGAATTGCTCACTCCCCAAGAGGCTCCTGACCTCCCTTGGTCCATCGTTGCTGCAGATCTCTTTGAATTGAGGGGAAAAGAAAAGCTTGTATTAGTGTATTTATATTCTCATTGGTTTCAGACAGATTATCTTCCTAAACTGACAAGTGCCTCAGTCATTAACAAAATTATAAGATACTTTTCTGAAGATAGGATACCATGCAAGCTACTTACTGACAATGCCATGCAATTCATGAATGCTGAGTTCCAGACTTTTACCAGCTAATGGGACATCTTACATGTCACCAGCAGTCATTGCTATCCACAGTCCAATGGACTAGCAGAAAGGGCAGTACTGTATGTTCTCCAAAGCACATGTTAGACAAATGTTATAGAAATGTTTCTGCTGTGTTTATGGTGCTCCTCAATTTAAGAAATACGCCAAGAGATGAACTTCCCTCTCTTTCTCAATGTCTTCTGTCAATGCGCATCCAAACCATCATTCTCACTGCTACTGTATAGAGATGAGCAGGTTCGGTTCGTCAAGATCCGAACCCCCCCGGACTTCACCTATTTTACACGGGTCCGAGGCAGCCTCGTATCTTCCAGCCTTGCTCGGTTAACCCGAACGCGGCCGAACATCATCATCCCGCTGTCGATTCTCGCGGGATTCGTATTTTATATAAAGAGCCGCGTGTCGCCGCCATTTTCCTCTCGTGCATTGAAGATTGAACGGAGAGGACGTGGCTGCGTTCTCTCACTGAAAAGCTCTGTAATCTGTGCTCAGTGTGCTGCAAATATCTGTACTCAGTGTGCTGCAAATATCTGTGCTCAGTGTGCTGAAAATATATACGGTTTCTGCCTGAAAACGCTCCATATCTGTGCTCGGTGTGCTGCAAATATCTGTGCTCAGTGTGCTGCATTGTGGGGACTGGGGACCACCAGTATTATAGTAGTACAGTACAGTAGGCCATTGCTGTGTATCTTGCAGCTCTGTGTCAAGTATACTATCTCTGTGCTGCATTATTGTGAGCAGTATATAGTAGCACAGTGCAGCATTTTGGTGACCAGCAGTATACATATATAGTACAGTACAGTAGGCCACTGCTGTGTATCTTGCAGCTCTGTGTCAAGTATACTATCTCTGTGCTGCATTATTGTGAGCAGTTTATAGTAGGACAGTGCAGCATTTTGGTGACCAGCAGTATACATATATAGTACAGTACAGTAGGCCATTGCTGTGTATCTTGCAGCTCTGTGTCAAGTATACTATCTCTGTGCTGCATTGTTGTGAGCAGTATATAGTTGGACAGTGCAGCATTTTGGTGACCAGCAGTATACATATATAGTACAGTACAGTAGGCCATTGCTGTGTATCTTGCAGCTCTGTGTCAAGTATACTATCTCTGTGCTGCATTATTGGTGAGCAGTATATAGTAGGATAGTGCAGCATTTTGGTGACCAGCAGTACACATATATAGTACAGTACAGTAGGCCATTGCTGTGTATCTTGCAGCTCTGTGTCAAGTATACTATCTCTGTGCTGCATTATTGTGAGCAGTATATAGTAGGACAGTGCAGCATTTTGGTGACCAGCAGTATACATATGTAGTACAGTACAGTAGGCCATTGCTATTGATATATTACTGGCATATAATTCCACACATTAAAAAATGGAGAACAAAAATGTGGAGGGTAAAATAGGGAAAGATCAAGATCCACTTCCACCTCATGCTGAAGCTGCTGCCTCTAGTCATGGCCGAGATGATGAAATGACATCAACGTCGTCTGCCAAGGCCGATGCCCAATGTCATAGTAGAGAGCATGTAAAATCCAAAAAACTAAAGTGCAGTAAAATGACCCAAAAATCTTAATTAAAATCGTCTGAGAAGCGTAAACTTGCCAATGTGCCATTTACGACACAGAGTGGCAAGGAACGGCTGAGGGCATGGCCTATGTTCATGGCGCTAGTGGTTCAGCTTCACATGAGGATGGAAGCACTTATCCTCCCGCTAGAAAACTGAAAAGAGTTAAGATGGCAAAAGCACAGCAAAGAACTGTGCGTTCTTCTAAATCACAAATCCCCAAGTAGAGTCCAATTGTGTCGGTTGCGATGCCTGACCTTCCCAACACTGGACGGAAAGAGGTGGCTCCTTCCACCATTTGCACGCCCCCTGCAAGTGCTGGAAGGAGCACCCACAGTCCAGTTTCTGATAGTCAAATTGAAGATGTCACTGTTGAAGTACACCAGGATGAGGATATGGGTTTTGCTGGCGCTGAGGAGGAAATTGACAAGGAGGATTCTGATGGTGATTTGTTTAAGTCAGGCACCCGGGGAGACACCTGTTGTCCGTGGGATGAATATGGCCATTGACATGCCTGGTCAAATTACAAAAAAATCACCTCTTCGGTGTGGAATTATTTTAACAGAAATGCGGACAACAGGTGTCAAGCCGTGTGTTACCTTTGTCAAGCTGTAATAAGTAGGGGTAAGGATGTTAACCACCTAAGAACATCCTCCCTTATACGTCACCTGGAGCGCATTCATCAGAAGTCATTGACAAGTTCAAAAACTTTGGGTGACAGCGGAAGCAGTCCACTGACAACTAAATCCCTTCCTCTTGTAACCAAGCTCCCACTGCAAACCACACCACCAACTCCCTCAGTGTCAATTTCCTCCTTAGACAGGAACACCAATAGTCCTGCAGGCCATGTCACTGGCAAGTCTGATGAGTCCTCTCCTAACTAGGATTCCTCCAATGGATCCTTGAGTGGAATGCCTACTGCTGCTGGCGCTGCTGTTGTTGCTACTGGGAGTCGATTGTCATCCCAGAGGGGAAGTCGGAAGACCACTTGTACTACTTCCAGTAAGCAATTGACTGTCCAACAGTCCTTTGCGAGGAAGATGAAATATCACAGCAGTCATCCTGCTGCAAAGCGGATAACTCAGGCCTTGGCAGCTGTGTTGGTGTTATACGTGTGTCCGGTATCCACCGTTAATTCACAGGGAATTAGAGAATTTATTGAGGTACTGTGTCCCCGGTACCAAATACCATCTAGGTTCCACTTCTCTAGGCAGGCGATACCGAGAATGTACAAAGACATCAGAAAAAGAGTCACCAGTGTCCTAAAAAATGCAGTTGTACCCAATGTCCACTTAACCACGGACATGTGGACAAGTGGAGCAGGGCAGACTCAGGACTATATGACTGTGACAGGCCACTGGGTAGATGTATTGCCTCCCGCAGCAAGAACAGCAGCGGCGGCACCAGTAGCAGCATCTCGCAAACGCCAACTCATTCCTAGGCAGGCTACGCTATGTATCACCGCTTTCCATAAGAGGCACACAGCTGACAACCTCTTAGGGAAACTGAGGAACATCATCGCAGAATGGCTTACCCCAATTGGACTTTCCTGGGGATTTGTGACATCGGACAACGATACTAATATTGTGCGTGCATTACATGTGGGCAAATTCCAGCATGTCCCATGTTTTGCACATACATTGAATTTGGTGGTGCAGAATTTTTTAAAAAACGACAGGGGCGTGCAGGAGATGCTGTCGGTGGCCCAAAGAATTGCGGGCCACTATCGGCATTCAGCCACCGCGTGCCGAAGACTGGAGCACCAGCAAACACTCCTGAACCTGCCATGCCATCAACTGAAGCAAGAGGTGATAACGAGGTGGAATTCAACCCTCTATATGCTTCAGAGGATGGAGGAGCAGCAAAAGGCCATTCAAGCCTATAAATCAGCCTACGATATAGGCAAAGGAGGGGGAATGCACCTGACTCAAGCGCAGTGGAGAATGATTTCCGTCTTGAGCAAGGTTCTCTAACCCTTCGAACTTGCCACGCATGAAGTCAATTCAGACACTGCCACCTTAAGTCAGGTCATTCCCCTCATCATGCTTTTGCAGAAGCAGCTGGAGAAATTGAAGGAGATGCTAAGATGGAGCGATTCCGCAAAGTATGTGGGACTTGTGGATGGAGCCCTTCATTCGCTTTGCCAGGATTCAAGGGTGGTCAATCTGTTGAAATCAGAGCACTACATTTTGTCCACCATGCTCAATCCTAGGTTTAAAGCCTACATTGTATCTCTCTTTCCGGCAGACACAAGTCTGCAGAGGTTCAAAGACCAGCAGGTAAGAAAATTGTCAACTCAAGCGGAACGTGACCTGTCAACAGCTCCACCTTCATTATCTCCCACAACTGGGGCTGCGAGGAAAAGGATAAGATTTCCTAGCCCAACCACTGGTAGTGATGTAGGGCAGTCAGGAGTGAGTGCTGACATCTGGTCCGGACTGCAGGACCTGCCAACGATTACTGACATGTCTACTGTCACTGCATATGATTCTGTCACCATTGAGAGAATGGTGGAGGATTATATGAGTGACAGCATCCAAGAAGGCATGTCAGACAGTCCGTACGTATACTGGCAGGAAAAAAAAGGCAATTTGGATGCCCTTGCACAAACTGGCTTTATTTTACCTAAGTAACCCCCCCCCCCCTTCCAGTGTTTAGTGCAGTTGGTAACCTTGTCAGCGATCACCGTAGGAGGTTACTTCCACAAAATGTGGAGAAGATGATGTTCATCAAAATTAATTATAAATACCTCCGGGAAGACATTTACCAGCAATTGCCTCCAGAAAGCACACAGGGACCTGTGATTGTGGATTCCAGTGGGAACGAATTAATACTCTGTGAGGAGGATGTACACACTGATAGGGGTGAGGAATCGGAGGACGAGGATGAGGTCGACATCTTGCCTCTGTAGAGCCAGTATGTGCAAGGAGAGATTGATTGCTTCTTTTTTGGTGGGGGCCCAAACAAACCAGTCATTTCAGCCACAGTTGTGTGGCAGACCCTGTCGCTGAAATGATTGATTTGTTAAAGTGTGCATGTCCTGTTTATACAACATAAGGGTGGGTGGTTGGGCCCAAGGACAATGTCATCTTGCACCTCTTTTTCTTCTTTGCATCATGTGCTGTTTGGGGGCTGGTTTTTTAACGTGCCATCCTGTCTGACACTGCCATACAACTTCAGGGGTACTGCCGTATAAGTCCTGGGGTACTGGTGGAACTAGCGAGCGGTGGGCCCAGGTGCAACAAAATGTTTTGGGCCCACCTCATCATCCCGTCCAAGTTCACCCCTCCCCCCGAACTCCAAATGAGAGATTCTTTGCATTCTCCCGAAGGCGCGCATATGTTAAAAAATGGGTGTGGCCACATGGGGCGTGGTCAGTGAAAATGGGGGTGTAATACATATATGACCCAAATAGTGCACTGCCAGATACACATGTATCCCCACAGTGCCAGATATGCCCGCACAGTGCCAGATACACATATTCCCCCACGGTGCCAGATATGCCCTCATCGTGCCAGATATGCCCCTACATTGCCAAATACACATGCTCCGACAGTGCTAGATATGCCCCCACTATGCCAGATACACATATTCTCCCACGTTGCCAGATATGTCCCCACATTGCCAAATACACATGCCCCCACAGTGCTAGTTATGCCCCCACAGTGCCAGATACACATATTCCCCCACGGTGCCAGATATGCCCTCATAGTGCCAGATATGCCCCCACATTGCCAAATACACATGCCCCCACAGTGCTAGATATGCCCCCACTGTGCCAGATACACATATTCCCTCACGTTGCCAGATATGTCCCCACATTGCCAAATACACATGCCCCCACAGTATGCCCCCACAGTGCTAGATACACATATTCCCCCACATTGCCAGATATGCCCCACATTGCCAGATACACATGCCCCCGCGGTGCCAGATATGCCCTCATAGTGCCAGATATGCCCCTCATAGTGCTAGATATGCCCCACAGTGCCAGTTTAGATATTTTTACCTGTGCATTGCCAGGGGTTTCATGCGCGTTGCCAGCGGTTTTACATTTTGTGTCATGCTTGTTCCCAGGGGTTTTATGCTCTGGAATCCATGCTCGTTGCCATGAGGAATGCTCGTTGCCTAGGGAATGCTCGCTGTCTAGGGGTAGCTAGGGATGGCCACTGACCATTGATGTTATCCATTGATGGTGACCATCGATGGATAACCCACCAATGGCCATCCCTAGCATTTGCATTTACTGGTGGGAACTAGCCCGCCAGCCCTATAATGCTCTCCCCGTACCCTCTTCCTCCTCCTTGACAGCGGTGGGCTTCTCTCCCCTACCCCCCCTCCTCCCCTGTACTCCCCGCGGCTGGTGGAGTTTTCCGGAATGACGCGATCGCGTCATGACGCGAACGCGTCATTCACCGGGCAGGCCGAGCGGAGTAAGGAGGAGGAGGGAGGGAGGGGGAGAGATGCCTACCACTGTCAAAGGGCTTAAAGCCAGCTGCATTTCACCTCTTCACTTCCATGCCACTGAAGAGGTAAAATGCCGCTGGCTTTGGGCCCCTTGACAGCGGTGGGCCCCAGTGCAAGGCACTGCTTGCACAGGTAGTAGTTCCGCCTCTGTCCAGGGGTACTGCCGTATAAGTCCCGGCCATTGGTGCTATCTTGTGCTGCATCAGTCCAGTGGTGGTGTCTTGTGCTGCCATAAGTTCAGTGGTGGTGTCCTGTGCTGTATATTATTTACTCCACATAAAAGGGTTATATACATTAATATTATTATCCAAATAATTTTTATAGGGTTTGCCCTGTGTGGTGTAGGGGTACGCTCGCCTGTGCTGCATATTATTATAATAGCTCCAAGTAAAAGGGTTATTGTTATCCAAATTCATTTTACAGGCTTTGCCGAGTGTGTGTGTGGGTACGCTCTCCTGTGCCACCAATATTGTGTGTGTATTACATCTGGGCAAATTCAAGCACGTCCCATGTTGTTTGTACCACACACTTGTGTCGCTTAGTTTAGTCATACAGCTACTTCATTGCACATCTTTTTCTTCTTTGCATGATGTGCTGTTTGGGGCCTTGTTTTTTTAAGTGCCATCCTGTCTGCAACTGCAGTGCCACTCCTAGATAGGCCAGGTGTTTGTGCCGCACACTTGTGTCGCTTAGCTTAGCCATACAGCTACCTCGTTGCACCTCTTTTTCTTCTTTGCATGATGTGCTGTTTGGGGCCTAGTTTTTTTTTAGTGCCATCCTGTCTGCCATTGCAGTGCCACTCCTAGATGGGTCAGGTGTTTGTGCCGCACACTTGTGTCGCTTAGCTTAGCCACCCAGCCACCTTGGTGCAACATTTTGGCCTAAAAACAATATTGTGCGGTGTGAGGTGATCAGAATAGACTGGAAATGAGTGGAAATGAATGTTATTGAGGTCAATAATACCGTAGGATCAAAATTACCCCCAAATTCTATAATTTTAGCTGTTTTTATGTTTTTTTCAAAAATCATCCAGATCCAAAACCAAAACACGAAAGGGTGGTTTTGGCAAAACCAATCCAGATCCAAAACACGAGCATGGAACCAGAACCAAAACAAAAACACAAAACACGAAAAGTGCCCGCCGCACATCTCTAATGAGGACTGACATTGAAAGTAGTGAGGAGTTCCTTCAGTGTTGCATGTAGCAGAACAGTAAACTACATAACACCTACTGACTGTATGTGACTTGCTCATACCAGCTGTCATATTTATTTAAAAGTTCATAGTGGTCTAGGTACAGTCTTCAACAAGACAATAAAGCTATCAGCACACCACTTGTTACAGCCACATTCCTCCTGTTATTCTAGACATGTAGGATAGTGGTACAAGTCCATGGACCACTTACTGTTCTTCTGAAGAAGCTGACCTGTAACAAATTATACTGTAGTTACAGCAAAGTAGCGGCATAACATTAGGAGCTAAAGCAATATCTACTGGGCCCATAGACCCTGGGATTCATCTCTGACTGATATGCTGCCGGAGCTTAGAGTAGCCTTTTGTTCTCTCTACTTATAAACAAATAAGTACCCACGTTACTTTTAAAGCTGTTATTATTTTCTAAAGTGGTTGCTGTCAGAAAGGTACTGTTAGGGTCTCCTGCCCTGTGCTGCCACGTCGTCATGGCAACCGGGAGACAAGTGCTAGCGGAGTAACCTGAGCGCAGCTGATACTCCGGTTCGGGTCTTTTGCTGTGCAGTGGTTATAGGCTCTGTGCATGGCAGGGGATCCGGTGCTGGTTTTTGTGCTCACAGTCTGTGAGGTCTGAGTGGGGCGTGGACAGCACCTGCTTTATAAGGCCTCTTTTCAGGGTAAGCAGATGCTGCTGAATCTTTGTTGGTTAGTCAGTTTCTGAAAGTTAGCCAGTACTGTGTAGCTTTGTATTTGTTTGTTGCTTACTGCAAATAGGCCTGGGGATTTGGTATTACACTCTGCCAATCCAGACCTAGCAGTAAGACTGGAGTCAGTCGTTCAGCTTGCTGGGGTTCTGTTACTACTCTGTGAACTTAGCAAGTTTGCGGCTGTATTCTAAGACTTGCCTGTCTAATCCTGTCTCACTGTGCTAGGTGTCAGGGGTCAGTTTAGTGGCAGTAAACCGAACCTGTGCACTGCAAGTGAGAATTAGGATTGTGGAGAATCTCCTTGTGTCTATCATTCCATCTCTGACCAAGGAGTTTACTGCCACACCCGTTGGTAACCCTTTAGGGTTTTGCTGTTGCCCTTAGCAACAGCATTTCGGGTTTTCTATGTATTAAAAACACAACATCTTGCTTTTCACATCTGAGCAGTTCTAATACAAGGGAGATACCCTGTTCCTTAGCCTCTGGGCTTCTCTGTTCACGTTGTGTGTATTTTGTTACCCTTCCACCTTCTGTGTACGTTATGTCATATTCCCTAGTCTGTCTGTGAGTCCATGTGTTATGCATAACAGTTCAAACACCAGTACATTCCTGCAGGCACTGGAGTGCATAACAGTCCTGACACCAGTACTTTCCTGCAGGCACTGGTGTGCATAACATATTCAGCAGCCCAATACTCCTGTTGAAATTTTGTGGGAATATGGAGCATACCCCTCAAAATACGTTGCAACAGGTGGTTGATCAGGTGCAGGTCCTGACTCAAAAATGTAATGATTTGTCCATTAAAATGCACACCTCCCTGGCTGCTGGCGGAGCTCCCGCAGCAGCAGCACCTGCAGGGGTTAAGGAGCCGAAAGTAAATCTCCCGGATCGTTTTTCTGGAGATCGCTCGCAGTTCTTTTGTTTCAAGGAGAGCTGCAAGCTATACTTCCGGCTTAGGCCTCAGTCTTCTGGGTCGGAGATTCAGCGGGTGGGCATAGTGATTTCCTTGCTACAAGGAGACCCACAGGTCTGGGCATATGGGTTGCAGCCTGACTGTCCGTCGCTTAAAAGTGTTGATGCTTTTTTTACGGCACTGGGCATGTTGTATGATGACCCTGACAAGACGGCCTCAGCCGAGGCTCAGATTTCGATCCTTAAGCAAGGGCGAAGGCCAGTTGAGGTTTACTGTACGGAGTTTCGGAGGTTGGCCCATGATACCCAGTGGAATGACCCAGCCCTGAGACACCAGTACCGAAGAGGTCTTTCTAACCAGATAAAGGACCAACTGGTACAACATCCCTTGCCTGATAGCTTGGATCAGCTCATGCAGTTATCCATCCGGGTGGATAGACGGCTGAGAGAGCGTAGGCTTGAAAGGGAGACTGAGATTTCCTTCCTTCCCAAGGGAACCTCAGACTCTGAGGAATTTTCCGAGGAGTCTATGCAGATTGGGGCTACCCGCCTCTCCTCGCGTGAGAAGATGCGGAGGAGACAGCAGGGGTTGTGTTTGTACTGTGGGAATAAAGGTCATGTGGTAGTATCATGCCCAGAAAAGCCGGAAAACTTCAGGGCCTGAGGGTGATGGGAAATATCCTGTCAGGCCAGAAGTCAGAATTTCCCAAGAAGACTTTTATCATTCCGGTGACCTTGAAGATCCTCGGTCAAACTGTCAAGACAGAGGCCTTTGTGGACAGTGGGGCCGACGGGGTTTTTATGGACCGCCAATTCGCCCTGAAACACTCTGTTCCCTTAGTACCCTTGGCATCGGAAATTGAGATTTGTGGGTTAAACGGGGAACCATTATCCCAAGGTAAAATTACCTCTTGCACTAGCCAGATTTCTTTGTTTATTGGAGCCACACACTCTGAAAAATTGTCCTTTTATGTGACTGTCTGTACTTTTGCCCCATTGGTGTTGGGGTTACCCTGGTTAAGGGCCCACAATCCTCAATTTGACTGGGTCTCTGGGGAGATTCTTAGTTGGAGTACTGATTGTTTCAGGAGTTGCTTGAGCCTTCCAGTCAGGTTCTCGCAGCTAAGTTTGCCAGGATTGCCAGGGTGTTATGCAGATTTTGCGGACGTGTTCTCCAAAAAAGTTGCAGAGGTACTACCTCCCCATCGCTCCTATGACTGTGCCATTGATTTGTTGCCAAATGCTAAGCTTCCCAAGAGCAGGTTGTACTCCCTGTCACGTCCTGAGACTCAGGCTATGGCAGAGTACATTCAGGAGAACTTGGCTAAGGGATTTATCAGACCTTCACAGTCTCCAGTTGGGTCGGGGTTCTTCTTCGTGGGTAAAAAGGACGGTTCGTTGCGACCCTGCATCGACTTCAGGGAATTGAACCGTATCACGATTAAAAACTCATACCCACTGCCTCTCATTTCGGTCTTGTTTGACCAGCTTCGTACTGCCACCATTTTTTCTAAGATTGACCTACGCGGTGCGTACAATCTAATCCGAATAAGAGAGGGGGATGAATGGAAGACTGCCTTTAATACCCACTCGGGGCATTATGAATATTTGGTGATGCCTTTTGGGCTCTGTAATGCCCCGGCAGTCTTCCAGGATTTCATGAATGATGTGCTCAGGGAATATTTGGATAGATTCTTAGTTGTATACTTAGATGACATCCTAATCTTCTCCCATTCCCTGGAGGAACATCGGAAGCATGTACGCTTAGTCCTCCAGAAACTCAGAGACCACCGGCTTGGGGCGAAGCTGGAGAAGTGCGAATTTGAAGTTCAGCAAATCGCATTTCTAGGATATATTATCTCCCCAGAAGGTTTCCAAATGGAGGGTTCCAAGGTACAGGCAGTCCTGGATTGGGTGCAGCCCACTAGTTTGAAGGCGCTTCAGCGTTTCCTGGGCTTTGCGAATTTTTATAGACGATTTATCGCTGGATTTTCGTCTATAGTGGCGCCCTTGGTGGCACTCACTAAGAAAGGGGCGGATGTTGCTCACTGGTCTTGTGAGGCTAAAGCGGCTTTTGCCCGTCTCAAAAGGGCATTTGTTTCGGCCAAGGTGCTGCGACACCCAGATCCAGAGCGTCTTTTTGTGGTGGAGGTGGATGCCTCTGAGATGGGTATTGGGGCAGTGCTTTCTCAGATGGGAGTGTCAGATAATCGCCTTCATCCCTGTGCTTACTTTTCCCGTAAATTTTCGCCTGCCGAGATGAATTATGACGTGGGTAACCGGGAATTATTGGCTATTAAGGATGCACTCGAGGAGTGGAGACACTGGCTTGAGGGGGCTAAGTTTGTGGTCTCAATTCTCACTGACCATAAGAATCTGGCATATTTAGAGTCAGCGAAGCGTCTCAATGCCAGGCAGGCACGATGGGCTTTGTTTTTTGCTCGCTTTAATTTTTTGATAACATATCGCCCTGGGTCAAAAAACATCAAGGCTGATGCGCTCTCGCGGAGTTTTGCTCCAATCCAGGAGACCACCGAGGAGCCGTTGCCCATTGTTTCCCCATCATGTATTAAAGTGGGCATTACCCAGGACCTCTTATCATTAGTCCTTAGAGCACAGGAGCAGGCTCCTCCAGACCTTCCGGTAGGTCTTTTGTTTGTGCCTCCTAGGTTAAGACAGCGAGTGTTCCTGGAAATCCATGCCAAGAAGTCGGCAGGTCACCCGGGTATTGCCAGAACTCGGGAGTTGCTATCTAGGGCGGTGTGGTGGCCCTCGGTGGCTAAGGATGTGGATCAGTGGGTTCGGGCATGTGACATCTGTGCCCGAAATAAGACTCCTAGAGGGGTTCCTGTTGGCCCACTACATCCACTCTCTATCCCATCTAAGCCATGGACCCACATTTCAATGGATTTTGTGGTGGACTTGCCCAAATCCTTGGGGATGACAGCCATCTGGGTTGTCGTTGACAGGTTTTCGAAGATGGCGCACTTCGTTCCACTGGTTGGGCTGCCATCGGCCAGACGCCTGTCTGAATTATTTATGCTGCATGTTGTGCGTCTCCACGGGTTGCCACTTGATGTGGTCTCTGACCGCGGATCCCAGTTTGTGGCCAAATTCTGGAGGGCATTTTGTTCCGATCTCCAGATTTCTGTCAGCTTGTCGTCGGGCTACCATCCGCAGTCTAATGGGCAGACTGAAAGGGTGAACCAGTCCTTGGAGCAGTTCCTCAGGTGTTATGTCTCCAAGTGTCAGACTGACTGGGTTGCTCATCTGTCCATGGCGGAGTTTGCCTATAACAACGCGGCTCACTCTGCTACAGGGATCTCTCCCTTCCTTTGTGTGTATGGGCATCATCCTAAGGCCAATTCTTTTGACCCCCTGGACTCCACGCCTGGTGGTTCCTCTGTGGTTTCGGTCCTTAGAGGTATTTGGCGGAAAGTGAAGAAAGCCCTTGTGTCTGTGTCATTAGTGACCAAAAGGGTTTTTGATAAGCGGAAAAGACCCTGCAGCTTCAAATTAGGAGACTTCGTCTGGTTGTCTACCAAGAATTTGAAGTTGAGACAGCCATCTCATAAGTTAGGCCCCCGGTTCATCGGCCCTTATAAGATCACCAGGGTTATCAATCCGGTGGCATTTCAGTTAGATCTGCCCCGTTCTTTGGGTATCAATAAAACATTTCATTGTTCCCTTTTAAAACGGGCGATTAGTAATCCTTCTTCCAGTGGAAGACCTTCCCCTCTTCTGATACGTGGCCAGAGGGAGTTTGTTGTTGAAAGGATTCTTGACTCCAAGGTGGTTCGGGGTCGGCTGTCATTTTTGGTGCACTGGAAGGGGTATGGCCCGGAGGAGCGGTCGTGGGTGCGCAGTTGTGATCTTCATGCCCCCAGACTGATACGCTCTTTCTTCTCGCAGTTCCCCGATAAACCCGGTGGTAGGGGTTCATTGACCCCTCGTCAGAGGGGGGGTACTGTTAGGGTCTCCTGCCCTGTGCTGCCACGTCGTCATGGCAACCGGGAGACAAGTGCTAGCGGAGTAACCTGAGCGCAGCTGATACTCCGGTTCGGGTCTTTTGCTGTGCAGTGGTTATAGGCTCTGTGCATGGCAGGGGATCCGGTGCTGGTTTTTGTGCTCACAGTCTGTGAGGTCTGAGTGGGGCGTGGACAGCACCTGCTTTATAAGGCCTCTTTTCAGGGTAAGCAGATGCTGCTGAATCTTTGTTGGTTAGTCAGTTTCTGAAAGTTAGCCAGTACTGTGTAGCTTTGTATTTGTTTGTTGCTTACTGCAAATAGGCCTGGGGATTTGGTATTACACTCTGCCAATCCAGACCTAGCAGTAAGACTGGAGTCAGTCGTTCAGCTTGCTGGGGTTCTGTTACTACTCTGTGAACTTAGCAAGTTTGCGGCTGTATTCTAAGACTTGCCTGTCTAATCCTGTCTCACTGTGCTAGGTGTCAGGGGTCAGTTTAGTGGCAGTAAACCGAACCTGTGCACTGCAAGTGAGAATTAGGATTGTGGAGAATCTCCTTGTGTCTATCATTCCATCTCTGACCAAGGAGTTTACTGCCACACCCGTTGGTAACCCTTTAGGGTTTTGCTGTTGCCCTTAGCAACAGCATTTCGGGTTTTCTATGTATTAAAAACACAACATCTTGCTTTTCACATCTGAGCAGTTCTAATACAAGGGAGATACCCTGTTCCTTAGCCTCTGGGCTTCTCTGTTCACGTTGTGTGTATTTTGTTACCCTTCCACCTTCTGTGTACGTTATGTCATATTCCCTAGTTTGTCTGTGAGTCCATGTGTTTTGCATAACAGTTCAAACACCAGTACATTCCTGCAGGCACTGGAGTGCATAACAGTCCTGACACCAGTACTTTCCTGCAGGCACTGGTGTGCATAACAGGTACAGTAGGCAATAATGAAAAAATTATATGTTGTGTGGGTGAGCAAATGTGATGGGTTCCTATTGTAAGTTAGATTTTGCAACATGACCAAGAGAGCCATTTGTGCAAAATAAAGAAAAAAATAAAGCCAGTTTGAAAACAGTAAAAGGCTTATAATAAAAGAAGACACAAGCCTATTATTTACAGAAAATAATTTGGTTAATAGGCACCTTTAGCCACAGAATGTAGGCACGGTTCAGCAAAGTGATGGAAGTCTCTGTACTCTAGTTGGTCACAGCGACATTGCTGTAGTTAAAACAAAAGAAAAATGTGTAAGCTGGCCAGAGAAGAACAATAATGCATTGATTCTCATCTCCCCTCCTCATACTAAATACCTTCCCATTCATGGAACCTTCTAAATTAGGTATTGCTATGGAAACAGTCAAGTGTAATAGTGTTAATGCTGCTACTTCACCTTGCCAGCCAGGTGTGAAGAGCAGGGACCAAGTCTAACAATAAGCAGAAAACAGAAATTAGCTTACAATTTATTACAACCATGTGTACTGTAATTATGTGGGATTATTAATATTTTTGCACCTCCACAGGAAGGAAAAGGTTAACGCCTTTGTATCCATAAACAGCAGTTTAATGTAATGTCCAGGCTTTGTAGACACCATCATTTGACAGGGACAAAGTACATACACTTGAACAAATATTTATTTTATATTCATAACATGGATATAATATGTAGAGTTTGTGCTAACCATCATTGTACCACGTCAGTATGGCAGAGGTACCAGCCCCCTTATGCACTGCCATATTATATTGCAGTCGTCGGGTTTTGGTTTTGCCAAAAGCGCCCTCAAAAGTATTGGCTCTGGATATTATTATTTTTTAAAATTATAAAAACAGCTAAAATTATATAATTTGGGCTTTCTTTTTGTTCCTACAATGTTATTAACCTCAATAACATTCCCTTTAACTTATTTCTAGTAAATTTTGACCACCTCATGTTTTTATCAATATTGGCTAAAGGCTGCAGCGAAATGGTTGGTTATTAAGTGACAGAGCAGCAGCACAAACACATGGCAGTTTATAATATATCTGTGAAGCATTGCAACACAGCAGTGGCAGAAAAGAAAAGCACTGCAAGATGGAATTGTCCTTGGGCCCTCCCACCTGTCGTTTCATTGGATATTAAAAAGGAGACACACAGTTTAACAAACCAAGCACTTCAGCTACAAGGACTGCCACTTTTGTGGCTGAAGTGCTTGGTTTGTTTGGCCCCCCCGAACCAATTTTTTGGAAGGATCACTAATGAGGAGGTTGATGATGAGGATGTTGGTGGTGGAGATTGTATGGACTGGTCCAAACTGCTGGTATCTGATACTGAACTGCTTGTTATTATTTTACACATTATTATAATTTTGTGCAATAAATTTCATGAACTTACCGCAAAATGGAGGAGCTGCCTAGATGGTTAATGTCCCTACATCTACTATATTTGGCCTCACAAATGGAACAGATGCCTTGACAAATATTGTCAGGATTTGGGTAAAGATAATTCCACACCCAAAATTTTGATTTACTGGTCTTATGCCCATGCATGACAATGGCTTTCTTTTTATCGTGATCAAGAACAGGTGCCACTGTTGGATGACTTACACAAACAACATCCTCATCATCAACATCCATATTAGCGTCAGATAGTACACAAATATCCCCATCATCCTCCTGTTGCACTTCCACACTAGCATCTTCAATTTCTATTATGTCACCACCACCTTTACTTGTGCTGCTCATCCCCACATTTGCAGATGGTGCAGAAATGGTGGAAGGAGACTTCTCTGTGAGTACAGTGTGAGAAATGTCAGACTCACACATAGCTAGCATGGACACCCCTAGACTCTCAGGGATTTCTGAACACACAGTTTGTTTTCAGACCTATTCTTTTTATTTTGGCCACTAATTCATCTGTTTTAAATGTGACACCTTTATCCTTTTTTTAACATTGTGAAAGATTTTGATTTCAGATGCCCTTTCCTAAACTTTCTACCATCTGGACAACCTTTAGTAGATGCTGTAGTACTATCATGACTGGCAGCAGCCACAGAACTAGTACTTGGTTGCTGCTCCTGCTCTTCTATTGACTGATCATGATCTATATCAACTTGTGCTTATATTTTTTAATGCAATTGGGCACAGCACATATTGGGCTTTATTGAATGCACAAGTTGTACAAATAAAAATTTTTTTTCACAAATGACTAATTCACACTACAGACTTACATAGCACCTACTAAGCTTTATTGAATGCAAAAATGTGTACAAAAATAAATATTTTTTTGACATATTCAAAAAGTGGACTCTCAGTGCTTATATTTATTAATGCAATGTCACAACACCTACTGAGCTTTATGGAACACACACAAGTTTTGTTTAACTTTTTTCACAAATGACAACTCAAACTGCAGACTCACAGTGATTGTATTTATTAACACAGCTGATCACAGCCTGGCCCTGAAAACACACATTATTTTTTTTTACACATTGCTGTGAATCACTGCACTTGTATAATTATAGTAATGGTGGCATGTACCAGTCTGCAACAACAAAGAATTAATGCTGCACTGAGGGTAGTGACAAAAAAACACCACTGTGCACCAAGGATTAATGGGGTTTATTCAGACCTGATCATAGATGTGCTAAATTTAGATCAGCTTCCCTGACATGCGGGGGGATGCTCAGCACAGGGCTAGTCTGCCCCGCATGTCAGGCCCTACTCTGTCATACAGGTACAAAAGCATAGCACAGCGGCGATGCTTTTGTACTGTAGGAGTAGCTCACAGCCAGTGCAGCTCCTGCGCACTGGCAGGGAGCTACTCGTCGGTACCCGGGTCGCAGCAGCTGCGTGTGACATCGTTAGCCCCAATTAGCCCCATTGCGTCCTGTAGTAGGACAAAGTCTGGGCTGCACTTCGAGCAGCGACCAAAAACAAACAAACTGTGAACTGTACATCAAGGGTTAATGTTGCCCCTGTATTATGACAACCTCTAGGCTGCAATTCAGGGCCATGACAACAAAGAAAAACAAAACACCAGTGCGCACTGTGCACCAAGGGTTATTGCTTCCCCTGTATTATGACCTCTGGGCTGCATTCTGTGCAGTGACCAAAAAAAACCTAGAGATGTGCGGCGGGCACTTTTCGTGTTTTGTGTTTTGGTTTTGGTTCTAATTCCATTTTTGTGTTTTGGTTTTGGCTTGGTTTTGCCAAAACCACCCTTTGATGTTTTGGTTTTGGTTTTGGATATGGATGATTTTTGGGGGGAAAAACATAAAAACAGCTAAAATCACAGAATTTGGGGGTCATTTTGCTCCTACAGTATTATTAACCTCAATAACAATCATTTCCACTCATTTCCAGTATATTCTGAACACCTCACACCTCACAATATTGTTTTTAGGCCTAAAAGATGCACTGAGGTGGCTGTATGACTAAGCTAAGCGACACAAGTGTGCGGCACAAACACCTGGCCCATCTAGGAGTGGCACTGCAGTTACAGACAGGATGGCAGATTTAAAAAATAGGCCCCAAACAGCACGTGATGCAAAGAAGAAAAAGAGGTGCAATGAGGAAGCTGTATGACTAAGCTAAGCAACATAAATGTGCGGCACAAACACCTGGCCCATCTTGGAGTGGCACTGCAGTGGCAGACAGGATGGCAGATTTAAAAAATAGGCCCCAAACAGCACAGGATGCAAAGAAGAAAAAGAGGTGCAAGGAGGTGGCTTGATGGCCAAGCTAAGCGACACAAGTGTGAGGCACAAACACCTGGCCCATCTAGGAGTGGCACTGCAGTTACAGATAGGATGGCCCTTAAAAAAACTAGTCCCAAAACAGCACATGATGCAAAGAAGAAAAAGAGGTGCAAGATGGACTTGTCCTTGGGCCCTCCCACCCACCCTTATGTTGTATAAACAGGACATGCACACTTTAACAAACCAATCATTTCAGCGACAGGGTCTGCCACATGACTGTGGCTGAAATGACTGGTTTGTTTGGGCCCCCACCAAAAAAGAAGCAATCAATCTCTCCTTGCACAAACTGGCTCTACAGAGGCAAGATGTCCACCTCATCATCATCCTCCGATTCCTCACTGATTCCTCATTGAGTAATAATTTGTCCCCAGTGGAATCCACCATCACAGGTCCCTGTGTACTTTCTGGAGGCAATTGCTGGTAAAGGTATTCCCGGAGGACTTTATAATTCATTTTGATGAACATCATCTTCTCCACATTTTGTGGAAGTAACCTCCTATGCCGATTGCTGACAAGGTTACCGGCTGCACTGAAACACTCTTTCGGAGTACACACTGGAGGGGGGGCAACTTAGGTAAAATAAAGCCAGTTTGTGCAAGGGCCTCCAAATTGCCTCTTTTTCCTGCCAGTATACATACGGACTGTCTGTCATGCCTACTTGGATGCTGTCACTCATATAATCCTCCACCATTCTTTCAATGGTGACAGAATCATATGCAGTGACAGTAGACATGTCAATAATCATTGGCAGGTCCTTCAGTCTGGACTAGATGTCAGCTTTCGCTCCTGACTGCCCTGCATCACCGCCAGCGGATGGGCTAGGAAATGTTATCCTTTTCCTTGCAGCAACAGAGGCGGGAGAAATTGAAGGAGGAGCTGTTGACGGGTCACGTTCCGCTTGAGTTGACAATTTACTAACCAGCAGGTCTTTGCACCTCTGCACACTTGTGTCTGCTGGAAAGAGAGATACAACGTAGGCTTTAAACCTAGGATCGAGCATGGTGGCCAAAATGTAGTTCTCTGATTTCAACAGATTGACCACCCTTGAATCCTGGCAAAGTGAATGAAGGGCTCCATCCACAAGTCCCACATACTTTTTGGAATCGTTCTGTCTTAGCTCCTCCTTCAATTTATCCAGCTGCTTCTGCAAAAGCCTGATGAGGGGAATGACCTCACTCAAGCTGGCAGTGTCTGAACTGACTTCACATGTGGCAAGTTCGAAGGGTTGGAGAACCTTGCACAAGACGGAAATCATTCTCCACTGCGCTTGAGTCAGGTGCATTACCCCTCCTTTGCCTATATCATAGGTGGATGTATAGGCTTGAATGGCCTTTTGCTGCTCCTCCATCCTCTGAAGCATATAGAGTGTTGAATTCCACCTCGTTACCACCTCTTGCTTCAGTTGATGGCGGGACAGGTTCAGGAGTGTTTGCTGGCGCTCCAGTCTTTGGTATGTAGTGGCAGAATGCCGAAAGTGGCCCGCAATTTTTCGGGTAACCGACAGCATCTCCTGCACACCCTTCTCATTTTTCAAAAAATTCTGCACCACCAAATTAATTGTATGTGCAAAACATGGGACATGCTGGAATTTGCCCAGATGTAATGCACGCACAATATTGGTGGCGTTGTCCGATGTCACAAATCCCTAGGAGAGTCCAATTGGGGTAAGCCATTTTGCGATGATGTTCCTTAGTTTCCGTAAGAGGTTGTCAGCTGTGTGCCTCTTATGGAAAGCAGTGATACATAGCGTAGCCTGCCTTGGAACGAGTTCGCATTTGCAAGATGCTGCTACTGGTGCCGCTGTGGGAGGCCGTACATCTACCAAGTGGGCTGTTACAGTCATATAGTCCTTAGTCTGCCCTGTTCCACTTGTCCACATTTCCGTGGTTAAGTGGACACTGGATACAACCGCATTTTGTAGGACACTGGTGACTCCTTTTCTGACGTCTGTGTACATTCTCGGTATCACCTGCCTAGAGAAGTGGAACCTAGATGGGATTTGATACCGGGGACACACTATCTCTATTAAATCTCTAAGTGCCACTGAACTAATGGTGGATACGGGACGCACCTCTAACACCAACATAGCTGTCAAGGCCTCAGTTATCTGCTTTGCAAAAGGATGACTGCTGTCATATTTCATCTTCTCACAAAGGACTGTTGGACAGTCAATTGCTTACTGGAAGTAGTACAAGTGGTCTTCCAACTTCCCCTCTGGGATGACGATCGACTCCCAGCAGCAACAACAGCAGCGGCAGCAACAGCAGGCGTAACACTCAAGTATCCTACGGAGGAATCCCGGATATGAGAGGACTCCTAAGTCTTGACAGTGACATGGCCTGCAGGACTACGGATGTCCCTGACTGGGGAGGAAGTTGACGTTGAGGGAGTTGTTGGTGCGGCTTGCAGGAGCTTGGGTACAGGAGGAAGAAGGGATTTAGGTGCCGGTGGACTGCTTACGCTCTTACCCAAAGTTTCTGAACTTGACAGTGACTTCTGATGAATGCGCAGCAGGTGACGTATAAGGGAGGATGTTCCTAGGTGGTTAACATCCTTACCCCTACTTATTACAGATTGACAGAGGCAACAGATGGCTTGACACATGTTGTCCGGATTTGTGGAGAAATAATTCCACACCGAAGAGGTAGCTTTTTTAGTAGTTTGCCCAGGCATCACAATGGGCTTCTTCGTCCCAAGGACAACAGGTGTCTCCCCCGATGCCTGGCTTAAGCAAACCACATCAGCGAACAGACTCAGTTGAGCTTGCTCATTGTAAGGAGGCTTGCATTCTAAAGTGATAGCTTGGATTTTTAAGTGTGAGTTAGAATACAGAAAAAGGTGAGTTTTATAATACGCAATCAGGAACACAAATATTTGCAATACCATTAAGTCTCTGGTGAGGCCGCAAGGGGCTGACCTTGTGAGTGAGTGAAAGGGTCTCTAATTTGGAGTAGCAGAGGGACTGTGATTGTTTCGTGTGTGAGGGGCAGATATTTTGAGGGTATAGGGCTGCCTTTGTTTCTGTTTTTGTTTTTGTTCTATTTTGTGTGTGAGCATACTAGGTACTGCCCAGGGATGCTGCCGGTGGGGAAAGAGCCTACTGCTGCTGCCAGCAGGCACTACAAGGGACCCACAATTGGCCTGCGGGGTCTGAATCCACTGCTGAGCTGCACAAGGGGGGCAAGGAAGACTGCTGCTGCAGACATCAGAGGAGAGGACGGAAGGGGATGGAGACTGCTGAATAAAAGCGAAGGAACCGGTGACTACTGCTGCATAAAAGCAAAGGACTAGGGGACGCAAAGGATAGATAAGTATAAGCCCAACTTCATTATTGTATAGTGAGTGTTTTGCCTAGATTGTTTTGCTTCTCTATTTCTTCTTGGGTAACAGGGAGTTAGACCTTACAAAAATATGGGTGGGGCTGGGATTGGCGATTTCACTCAGTGCATATTGTGCAAGATGTACGCACACCTGGAGCAACCGTCCCAGTGTGAGTACATCTGCATGAGGTGTGTGTGAATGGTTGCCCTTGGAAGCTCAGGTAACTGATCTAGAGCAAACCGTTAAGAGGGGGAGGCTCGACATCTCTGAACTATCAAACCCGAATAAATTTGCACGACTGGACGAGGAATTGGAGGATGATAGTGAGGAAATGATGGTGCCGGAGAAGACTGTTCCATCTAGCAACCAGAGGAGCGGTCCCTCTGGCGCAGTTGGGATAAAAATTAGTAAGGTACCTAGTCAGATTGTGGTGGTAGGAGATTCCATTATTAGGAAGACAGATAGGGCAATCTGCTACCGGGACCATGATCACCGTACGGTCTGTTGTCTCCCGGGTGCTCGGGTGCGGCACATCGCGGATCGGGTAGATAGATTGTTGGGAGGGGCTGGGAATGATCCAGCGGTCTTGGTGCATGTTGGCACCAATGACAAAGTTAGTGTAAGGTGGGATGTCCTTAACAAAGACAATAGGGAATTAGGCAAGAAACTTAAGGCAAGGGCATCTAAGGTAATATTCTCCGAATTATTAACCAAGCCACACGCTAGCCCAGGGAGACAGAGGGAGATTAGGGAGGTAAATGTGTGGCTTAAGGATTGGTGCAGGAAAGAAGGGTTTGTGTTCCTAGAACACTGGGCGGACTTCTCAGTCAGCCGCCATCTTTTTTGTTGTGATGGATTGCACCTGAATGAGGAGGGCAGCGGTGCTGGGGGGAAGGATGGTTAGAAGGTTGGAGGAGATTTTAAACTAGGTGCCTGGGGGGAGGGTTTAGCAAGAAATTACGGGTCATTCAGTAAGAATAGCAGGGGTGGCGTTAGTGAACAAAACGGGGGAGGAGTAGGGGGGAGGAATAGAGCAGGCGGCAAGGGTAGTAATATGGGAACTAAAAAGGGTTTTAGAATAACAGTATCCAACGATGATAACAGGTCATCTTTACAGCATAAGAATTATGATGTCCCTACCATAAGGGGAAATACATATCTCAATTGTATGTATGTAAATGCTAGAAGCCTTACAGGTAAAAAGGTGGAACTAGAAATCCTCGCAGCAAGCAGGGAATATGATATTATAGGCATTACTGAAACGTGGTGGGACGAATCTCACGATTGGACAGTCAATCTAGAGGGTTACACGCTGTACAGGAGAGACAGACTAAATAAACGGGGTGGAGGGGTAAGTCTTTACGTAAAGCCATTTCTAAAACCTGTTATACGGGAAGATATTCAAGAAGTGACTGTAAATACTATTGAGACGTTATGGGTAGAAATTGCATGCGGGGTAAAGGAATAAAGAAGTTATTATTGGGGTTATGCCACAGGCCACCTGGTATTAATGTGTCTGACGAGAAATTGTTACTGAACCAAATAGAAAGAGCATCAGGAGTAGGTGACATAGTAATGATGGGAGACTTTAACTATCCCGAGATAAACTGGAAAATCAATTCATGTGATACTGCTAGGGGCAATATATTTTTAAACACGCTAAATGATAATTAGTTAGTTCAATTAATCAAGGAACCAACTAGGTACAATACAATCTTAGACCTGGTATTAACTAACAATGGGGAATTGGTATCAAATATTGAAGTAGGAGAGCCCATAGGTAACAGCGACCACAATATGGTCACATTATATATCAGTTTTCATAAGCAGTCCTATACTGGCTCAACTAGTATGCTAAACTTTAGCAAAGCCAACTTTGACATGATGAAGGAAGCGTTAAGGGACATTGAATGGGAAATTCTGTTTCAAGGAAAAAATACTACAGTGAAATGGGATGTATTAAAATCACTGTTAATTAATAATACTCGTAAATTTATTCCCACCAGCGGCAATAAAGAAATACAAATCCCAAACCAATGTGGTTTAATAAAAATATAAAGGAATTAATGGACAAAAAAAGATGAGCATTTAAAAAATACAAATCTGAGGGGGATGCGGAGTCATTTCAACACTATAAGGACTGTAACAAAATATGCAAAAAAGGAATAAGAGCGGCTAAAGTAGAAACTGAAAAACTAGTAGCAAAGGAAAGCAAAGCGAATCCCCAATTTTTTTTAAGTACACCAACAGCAAGAAACTAAAGAAGGAGAGTATAGGCCCTTTAAAGGACAAGAGGGGAGTCTTGATCAAAAATGATAATGACATAGCAAACAAACTTAACAAGTTTTTTTCAACTGTATTTACCATAGAGGACCAAATGCTGGGTCTAACACAAAATCTCAACAAAGATAATGTCCCACTGCTAAATGCTTATTTATGTGAGGAGGTAGTCTGTGACCAATTAAAAAAGTTAAAGATTAATAAGTCACCTGGTTCCGATGGAATTCACCCGAGGGTTCTTATGGAGCTGCACGCTGAACTAGCAAGACCTTTATTTTTGATTTTCATGGATTCGGTTAAATCAGGTATGGTTCCCAAAGACTGGCATATAGCGGAGGTAGTGCCGATATTTAAAAAGGGGAGCAAAGCTGAACCAGGTAATTATAGACCAGTTAGTCTTACATCTATAGTGGGGAAAGTATTGGAAGGTATTCTAAGGGACAGTATTCAAAAGTTCCTTGAAGCAAATAAGGTCATTAAAAGGAACCAACATGGATTTGTGAAGGACAGATCATGTCAGACCAACTTACTTGGCATTTATGAAACAGTAAGTGCGAACCTGGATCAGGGTAAGGAGGTGGATATAATCTTTTTAGACTTTGTCAAAGCTTTCGACACTGTACCACACATGCATCTTATCTACAAGCTACAAGAAATAGTGCTAGGGAGCACAATATGCACTTGGGTCAGTAATTGGTTAGATAATAGGGAGCAGCGCAGTGTGGTCAATGGATCATTTTCAAATTGGACTAAAGTACTAAGTGGTGTGCCACAAGGGTCTGTACTTGGACCACTTTTGTTCAATATTATCATCAACGACCCAACAGTAGGTCTAGAGAGCATGGTATCAATTTTCGCAGACGATACCAAATTGTGTAAGGTTATAAATACGGAGGGGGATGCTGAGTCTCTTCAGAATGACTTAACTAAACTGGAAGCATGAGCAGCAAAATGGAGAATGAGATTCAACACAGACAAGTGTAAGGTAATGCACTGTGGGGGCAAGACCAAAAATAGCACCTACATACTAAATGGGGTAAAATTAGGAGATTCTGTACTGGAAAAAGACTTAGGGGTTCACATAGATAACAAACTAAGCAGCAGTACCCAAAGTAGGAGTGCAGCAAAGAAGGCTAATAAGATATTAGCATGCATAAAACGGGGAATTGATGCAAGGGACGAGAGTATTATACTCCCATTATATAAATCACTAGTGAGGCCTCATCTTGAATACTGTGTGCAATTTTGGGCACCATATTACAAAAAGGATATCCTGTAGCTAGAAAAGGTTCAGAGGCGGGCGACCAAACTAATCAAGGGCATGGAGACGCTGGAATACGAGGAAAGGCTTGCAAGGCTAGGCATGTTTACATTGGAAAAGAGGCGACTAAGAGGGGACATGATCAACATCTACAAATATATAAGGGGTCAATACACAGAGCTTGGGAGGGACCTGTTTTCTATAAGATCAGCACAGAGGACACCTGGTCACTCACTTAGGTTAGAGGAGAGGAGTTTCCGCACATTGAGGCGAAAAGGTTTTTTCACAGTAAGGACAATACGTGTTTGGAATTCCCTGCCTGAGAGACTAGTAACTGCGGACTCAGACAACAGCTTTAAGAATGGGTTAGATAAATTCCTATTGGATAAAGATATTCAGGGTTATGGTGCGTAGGCACGCATTATAGTTAATATAACTAGTGATAATGTATATAATATTTGTCCTATTAAAAACACGTTAAAGGTTAAAGAACACAGTACGCAATTGGCGCAAAAAGTACCGCAAGGGTACTCCCTTAACTATACCTTAAGGAATGTACTTATACTGTAAACATTTGTGCAGTGACAATGTGTAGATGTAATGCAGTGTAACCTTGTTAGCTTAAAAGCTGTATGTGCGACTATGACGCTCTGAGAAACCTTTATGCATTTATAATAACCAATCAAATACCGGTCTAAGGTTCTAACGCCTTTAGTGAGAGAATGAACGTTCAAAAAGAATAATACAATACAAGCTATACACTACCAAAATAACATAGAATATCTAACCAAGTTACTACACATAAAATACAATAAAGACACAATTACTTTTAAAAGGGGAAGGAGAGAGAGAGAATGGCTTATAACATTAAAAATGAGACAATATGGTTGCAGATAAAACTACACATGTGAGAGACAATCGCTGTGCAGTTAGTCAATGCTGAATACCGCATGGGATGGAAGCTAGACTCCATTTTGAGAAAACTCCCATGATTCCAAAGACTGCAACACATGGTTGAAAGGGGGAGGGGAAAACACCCGGCAGCAGCCATTTTAGATTTGCAGGTCCAAACACATGGCACTCTCTGCTACACCACAATCACATAGCAGAAGACACAAGACTCCATTTTATTCCAAAATGTCCAAGCCTCAAAACAATGCATATGTTCTGATTTTACAATTCCAAACCATCTAAATCACCTTTCACAATTTCAAGCAAACACAGTATCTCAATAACCAGAGCATATGAGCTATCACAAGACCAGACCACCAGGTACCCACAAGTATTAGCCTGCCATTGCTACAAGCACATATTCAAAAGTACTGCATGGTGGTAATCATGATTAACAAGATATATTATAACAAACCAGCACAATCTATTTTAAATCACCATAGGCAAACAAATACCACAAATACTATGCTACAGATTGTCTACTGTTCCAATTCATCACAGACTTCACAGAGTATCAACACAAACACCCAACAATCACACAACTGCCCAAACCTCGTTAACCTTAAGCCATTTGTATCTCCAAACTAACTAATCTATGCCAATCATTCTACAACTACTTTACCACAAACACATATTTAAAACTATTCTATGCCAATCAGCCATGAGATATTGAGATTATGATACTTAGCCTTTTGTAAGGAGCCTGGTGATGATCCAGCCATGCTTGCTGTGTGTAAGGTAGCTGTGTGAGTGAGTTACAGTATATCTGTCCTCAGAGGCCCCAAGCAAACTGCCCACTGAACTCTCTTTTTGGCCAGCCACTCCCTTCCTGTTTGACCAGTCCCTGGGGGAGGGGTCGCTCTTACTTTGTATATGCTGATCAGGTTCAGCCCTGAAAACTGGCAAAAGGGTTGGCTTGATCATTCATTGTTCTAACAAAGTGATCTTAGCTTTTATACATATAATCATATCTATCCGCTGCAATGTCCCACAACTTCACAACAAGCATCAAACTAACCCACACATCAATCTGTTTGCTTCAATACCAAACATGACGGGCGCATCTGGTTCTGTTCAAATAATACACATTCATGACATCAATTCATCAGCCAATTCTAAATCTCCATGATGTCTGGTGCCCGACATTATTATAACCATGTACTGTATGAAACAAGCGCCGAATCCATCTACGTGCCATGTCCGAGCAAATGCGTGTGTTACCATATATTGCTGTGCTCGCTGCGCATATTTGCAAGTATAGCGACTTAAATGTGTATAGTTTGTATGTTCTCTCTATGTAATATTTTTGACTTTGACAGTCCACCCTTTGGCAGTCAACAATAACTGCCACTTCCTAAAACATTTCAAAACGAGAAAAATATATGTCAGGGGTTAATACATTTCCATGGTTGGGTAAGGGAGGAGAGAGGAGAAGGTGTGAAGAGGGTATGACCTAGTGGGTTAGTAGAAGCATGTGTGTATGAATCCATGTTTGGGGGGTCATGTATCGTCGTGCCGTACGTGTTTTAAATCAAGCTTCGAGGTATTGCAAAGTATACATTTGAATTCCTTCTTATCCCGTGGTACGGGTCTGTGGATGGGCTGTCAAACTTTACCGAGCTCTTTTCGGCTGTGGTTACAACAAAATGGGGGAGCACATTTTAGTTGATGATACATGAATGGGGAAATATGTGATTGCTGATATCTGTGCCTGTATTCCCTATCGCCTATGTGTGTAATTACCTGAAGGTTGTAGAGATGAAGAAAAGACATAATTACGGTGAATGCAGTGGTATTCTATGTCAGGTTAATGAACATTTGTCGGTTGAAGTCTTGTTCGGTGTCTGTTGAATGCAGTCTTCTTTGTGCTTTTGCCAAAAGGCGTGTGGGCAAAAAGCTTTGTCAATGTCCATAGGCTTACAAAAGTGTTGGGCTAGCGTAATTTTAAAATTTCTAGGGAAACTGGGGGTCTATGGCATTGTTCATCAAATATCTGTGTATAAGGTTGTCAAAACTTCTTCTTTAATACATCAGTTGTCTGTATACCGGATCATCAAATTCCTCGTCAAAAGTGGGTCTTTTTACCTTGGAAAAACCAGAAAAACAGGTGAAAGAAACGGATCGTAGAAATCGCATTTTCATCACATCATTGTTTCTACATTTGGGTCATAAATCAAATCCATTGGAATTACAGTTTCCTCACTCCTTAAACTCATCACCCTGGTACTTCGTTTGCACTTCATTAAAGCCTGACCGCATCTAAATATCAAGCCAATGGATATGACAACACCTAAGATACATAGAAGAAACTTCCCAACATCCATTATGACTCCTTGAGCCCATTCTCCTAAACCAGAGAACCAATTTCGCGGGTTCAACCATGACACCCAACCAGTCAGCTTATTACCTACAGCAGCAAGAGTGAGATTGTGTCTCCTGCGAAATTCCCACTTTAGTTGGAGAATATCGTCCATCTTTTGGTCTATGACCTCGACCGGATCCTCTGTACTATTTGTAATAAATGTGCAACATTTCACGCCGTACTGCGTTGCCAGTGTGACACAATATCCACCTGTCACTGCTGTGAGATAATTAAGAACCATTCTATGCTGAACCAGTTCTGTTTTGTAAGCTTGAAGTTCTCTTCCAGTATACCTAAACGTGTCATCATACATTTCTGTGATATTGTCTAACAAATTTGCAAGCGCAGATATGTATCTATAGTTCATCACTCCTCTAGCGGTGTGAGTGAAATCTAGCGCAAGTAGAACCTGAATCCCGGTGGATTCATGGATTAGATCAGAGGCCGGATGCTCTGTCCTTTCTGTCAGTTGCCTTTTAACGACGTGCTCGTAATGAGTGTGAGTATAAGGAGCTTGGGCACCACGGTGTATATCTTTCATTTTGGCATGTGATACAGTCATTACTTCAGGCAGTACTTTTCCAATATAACACAATCCTTCAGAGTTTGGGGCAAGCCACTTATACGCCTTCCTCCCGCATATGAAATATGCATCATCGGGGAGAACATATGGGACAGAGTATGACATAACCATATTACACATCTTCCATGTGAAATCTCCTAACCCTAATTCTCCCATCTGTTTAGTACACCTATCAGTTTGTACGATCTGTGCACTGTATCCTAGAGATACCTCTCCAACTCTCGTGATCCTATTTCCTAGGGTATACCTATATCGGAAAGATTTTTCCTTACCGGCTATGTGGCGTATAAGCTCTGTATCTGTTGGCATTCTATCTGCTCTATATGAAAAGGTCATGGTTTGGTTACTCCATGACACTTCCCAATTTCCCGGCTTTCGGGGATTGGAAATGTTAAAACATATTAGGGACTTATCCACATGATATTGGTGGAGCTTCAAACTAGGAGGGCTGGAGATATTAAACCTCCTGTCCACCGGTCTCCCACCCTTTAGCTCAAGTACCTCCCCTACCGTTAAAGGAAATGGTACTAGCCCTGATTTGCTATGACCTTGAGGTACTTGAGAGCATACCCAACAATCTGTTTGATTTAACACACTACCCACTAAGGAGTGATAGTCACTCAATGGATGCCGGTCCATGTGGATGTTAAAACTGGATTGGCATTTCTTAATGCACCCATCCTCTACTACACTGTCACAGAGTCTACAGATACAGTTCCCTTTTCAGCTAACAATCCTTCACAATGTTTACAAATAACATGGCTGCTAGATCGTTTCCGGTACTCGCCTTTGCTTGGTGGTTGTGTTGCTATTGGAAATTTACACCTCCGTCTCAGTCATCAGAAACCCATTCTGGATCCTTTCTCGACCTCACTGGTACTCTCACCGAAACAGACTGCTCTGGTCAACATCAGGGTCAACATGAAAACACGGATCACAGTCTCTTGAGGCGAGTCCATCTTACAGGAGGAGAAAAGGAGAAATTTGTAATGGGGGTACAGGAAAACAGTTTGAGGGGGAGAGAAACTTGTTACGATAATTAGTTCTCTAGTCTTGTTGTTCTTCTTGTTCTGCTGTCATCTCAAAGGTGTTGTCTCTCAGTCTTCCAAACGAACATTCTAGTGATACAATATTCCTTCCCAACCAGCGATCTTTCTGTAAGAAGCAAAAATCTGGCATTACCATTTGTCTAACTACTGTGTGACATACCATCTGTAACGTTATGAGAACATGAGAAAGAAGAAAGAGAGAGAAAAAAACAACGAGAGAGAGAGAACCGTTCATATATATATATATATATATATATATATATATATATATATATATATCACATAAATCAACAGAGAACAACAACAGGGGAAAAAAAACATTTTTCAAACATTTTAAAACATTGTCAGATCATCAGGCTGTCATATCTACATGTCCAATGGTTTCCTTGCGCAGTCCCTCCCACCAGCACCTCCATACTCCACCCTCTGTATCTGGCCAGAATACATTGATGCGGATAGGTCATGCTGGGGTTTGGTAGACTTCTGCAAAGACCAAGTAGATATGCAATGTTTGAGTCCTATCAATAATCGTCAGAGATGGGGAGAGAAAAGAAACATTTCACAGATACATTTACAACGTTTCACCCGGTCATTCCTGTGTCTTCAGGGAATGACCTCCCAATTTATTAACTGTTACCTCAGGCTTACCATCCGTCCTAGTGATCACCTTTCTTGACTACATATTATGGGTGTGGCCCAAAATTCTTCCTATATGATCCCTGATTATAATTTGGTGTGTCATATTCATGCTCATATTCATGTCTAGGGGGTCTGACTTTATGTGGGCTGTTGCAGTTACTGGCATAATGCCCTTCTCTTTTGCAAAGATCACAAACCCTGGGCTTCCTCCAAGTGTCAGTGAAATGGGGTCTTGGTTGATTTGATGCCTCCTCAAACGCTTGGATGCTCATCACCATCAACCGCTTTACCTGTACCTCCCTGATTCCTTGGATACCATGATTATGTCGTTGTCTAGGGAGTTGATATACCTTCTGTGAATCTTTGATCATACACTTAGGTCTTTCCTAGGATCTGGGAAATCAGACATGATTGATCTCAATTCGGTCCGGGACCAGGGACAGCGCATTGCACTGTCCTTGACGGGAATGATTCCCTGATCGTCAGTCTTCCCATTGGGGACTGTGATCACCCTGACAGGACTAAATTCAATTACATCACCTTGTGTTGGTCTTACAATATAGGGTACATTTGTTTGCGCGTGATATATAACACCGTACGTACCTGTGGACACGACCTCACCTGACCCTCCGTTAGGGGGTTTGATTATTGCCTTTACCGATTTGGTCGCGTCCACCTGGATGTCTTGTGTGATGGCTGCTGGAAGAGGTGCCGACATCATGCTGAGCTCACTTTCTTGCTTGTATTCCTGAGGGAAGTTTAACATGGGGTGCAACTTGCATAGGTTAATAGTTGTACATTTAACAGTATTACAATTATCATTGTTATGTTTATTACAATTATTCTTATCATCTATAATACAGTTGCTAAGTGCATTTTTATTGTACTACATTGTGCCTTTCTCCGCAACCATAATCCTCTCCATTGCCATGTCTCTCCTCCCAAGATGAGGGTCAGATATGTCAGTTAACTCTCTTTGCATTTCACTTTCCTGTTGCCACAATTTTAAACAATCATAATGTTTGATCCGTCTCTTTACTGATTTAATGAGACCTATCCTTCTCCTTAGGTTCTGTAACACTTCTGGGCTAAAGCTGCCTACTCTTGGGGATTTCTCCCCGTCATGTACAGTCATTCTCTCCCATTCATCACATAAAACTTCTGTGTGTGACCCGTATTTTTCACACATTACGTACCTTGCCGACCCGACTGGTCGGTTCACTGAATCAACCCGAACCGAGGTTGATCGCCCCCTTCCTGAACAACTGGCCCCCATAATTTGCAGGTGTTGCTTGCTCTACCTCTGACCTTTATATCAGGGTCTTCAGCGAACCCGTACAAAAAAACAAAATATTCAAAGATAGGTTGACGGTAAGGTTTACCGAGCACCTTACTCACTCTGCCCACGCCGACCAATACGACCTGTTCACACTGATATAGTGCTGGCGTACTCGACCCAGGGCCCCTATGAACCTTTGTTTACTGGAACATGTGAGTGTGATCCGCAGAGCATTAACCCTTTCCAGTAACTGTGGGGTTGTCAGATAGTTCCTGAGTGACCAGCGAACTTCCCTTCTTGAGAAAATAAAAAATTACACAAATCACGTTAGAATGTACAAATAGCGTTTGTGACCCCTTTACTCTAATGGTACTAGGTCAGATTACTAACTAATGTACACAATTACGTGCGGTACAATCGTTCAGTACATAAGCAACTAATCTTATGTACGGAGCGACCAACGGAATCGACATTCAGCAGCTGCAAATTCCTTCAGCCTGAGCTTTTATGGCCTATATGGGTGTTGCACCAACCCTTCTTGGTGTTGTGCCTTGTCTCTATAGCGGACTTCTTTGTACCTAGACCTCCTGGTCTGTTATAAGACCTCCTGGTCTGACCTCCAGGTCTGCTATACCTCCTGGTCCGCTACACTCTAATGCTCAAATTTTATGTTTACCAGAGATGCCTCCCTAGCCACCACGTATGTCACTTATACGTATGTACCTTCACGAGAACTCGATGATTTCTTTGGTTCAATCCCCAATATTGTAAAAAAACTTATATGCAAACACTCACTCAACACATGTACACTTTTGTTTCTATTTCTATTTCTGCGCAGAAATTTCCTTTACACCAGATGTGTTGTAAATTTGGAGAAGGATCTGTTAATTTAAATTTCGGACACTAAAATCGACTTGCGCTATTTATCGCGTTGCCACCTCTTCGCCTGCTAAAATAACACTATCGTGTGACTTGAGTTACTTGGGCGTACCCAGACGCTCCGTTGCGTAATTTACGCTGCGTGCGTTGGCCTTTGCGCACGCGAGTCTCACCCTTTGTTAGAGACACGTGTACACCAGTCTTTTATCCATCGTAACACAACTAACACGTTTATCAATGTAGATGATCCTCGATCGTCTACCGAGCACCACACCAATCTCTCCTTGTACCTTTAGGTAGAGCTGCGTGTGTGCTTTTTACAATTATACCCTTAAATATTACTTTTTATCTTTTTAACTACAAATAGCAACAAATCTTTCTTAGCACGTTATCAATGCAAATGGCAAACAGGAAGGTGAGATGTGAAACTTACACAAATGAACATGCAATTCTAAATTTAATCTAATAACATACATTGATGTAAGCACACGCATATAGATTTTACATATAAGTACCAATCACTATTACTTATGATTGACTATGATATAGATTAAATAAAAGCATAAAAAAAACTAATTAAATGATGATTTCTTTTTGACAGTGGATGGCTGATTATTTCCTGAGTCAACTGAAAATCAGCCGCTTAGGGGAGAGAAAGAAAAAAAAAATTTTTTTGACCTTCCCAAAATGGCCGCTGCTCCTCCCCCTTTCACCTCCATGAGGGTCACACAAAATGGTGGACAGACCATGCTGCTTCTTGTCACAAAGAAAGTCATCATTCAAACTCCTAAAGTTATTCTAGGCCTGAGTTTTTAAAAAAAAAAACTATATCAAGGCTATGCAGAGCGATTAAAAATAATTTTAAACCTATTTAAACAGACAAACCATCCAATCTGCGTGTGTAGTTGGCACCAAATAGAAATTAAAAAAAAAACAGATTTTCAAAGACAATAACGTACTGTTCCTACCTTCCAGTTCCCGAATTCCCTCAGCACTTCTTACCAAGTGAAGCAGACAATTAACTGGTCAGCACTGCAGTATCCCCGACCTCCAAACGGTTTAACGAGGGATACTACCTTCCACTCTTTGCTGACCGATAATGTCTGCTGAAGTTACCTAGTGCAGATATGTGAAGACCGGAGGAGCCGCCAATTGATAATGTATATAATATTTGTCCTATTAAAAACACGTTAAAGGTTAAAGAACACAGTAGGCAATTGGCGCAAAAAGTACCGCAAGGGTACTCCCTTAACTATATCTAAGGAATGTACTTATACTGTAAACATTTGTGCAGTGACAATGTGTAGATGTAATGCAGTGTAACCTTGTTAGCTTAAAAGCTGTATGTGCGACTATGACGCTCTGAGAAACCTTTATGCATTTATAATAACCAATCAAATACCGGTCTAAGGTTCTAACGCCTTTAGTGAGAGAATGAACATTCAAAAAGAATAATACAATACAAGCTATACACTACCAAAATAACATAGAATATCTAACCAAGTTACTACACATAAAATACAATAAAGACACAATTACTTTTAAAAGGGGAAGGAGAGAGAGAGAATGGCTTATAACATTAAATAAGAGACAATATGGTTGCAGATAAAACTACACATGTGAGAGACAATCGCTGTGCAGTTAGTCAATGCTGAATACCGCATGGGATGGAAGCTAGACTCCATTTTGAGAAAACTCCCATGATTCCAAAGACTGCAACACATGGTTGAAAGGGGGAGGGGAAAACACCTGGCAGCAGCCATTTTAGATTTGCAGGTCCAAACACATGGCACTCTCTGCTACACCACAATCACATAGCAGAAGACACGAGACTCCATTTTATTCCAAAATGTCCAAGCCTCAAAACAATGCATATGTTCTGATTTTACAATTCCAAACCATCTAAATCACCTTTCACAATTTCAAGCAAACACAGTATCTCAATAACCAGAGCATATGAGCTATCACAAGACCAGACCACCAGGTACCCACAAGTATCAGCCTGCCATTGCTACAAGCACATATTCAAAAGTACTGCATGGTGGTAATCATGATTAACAAGATATATTATAACAAACCAGCACAATCTATTTTAAATCACCATAGGCAAACAAATACCACAAATACTATGCTACAGATTGTCTACTGTTCCAATTCATCACAGACTTCACAGAGTATCAACACAAACACCCAACAATCACACAACTGCCCAAACCTCGTTAACCTTAAGCCATTTGTATCTCCAAACTAACTAATCTATGCCAATCATTCTACAACTACTTTACCACAAACACATATTTAAAACTATTCTATGCCAATCAGCCATGAGATATTGAGATTATGATACTTAGCCTTTTGTAAGGAGCCTGGTGATGATCCAGCCATGCTTGCTGTGTGTAAGGTAGCTGTGTGAGTGAGTTACAGTATATCTGTCCTCAGAGGCCCCAAGCAAACTGCCCACTGAACTCTCTTTTTGGCCAGCCACTCCCTTCCTGTTTGACCAGTCCCTGGGGGAGGGGTCGCTCTTGCTTTGTATATGCTGATCAGGTTCAGCCCTGAAAACTGGCAAAAGGGTTGGCTTGATCATTCATTGTTCTAACAAAGTGATCTTAGCTTTTATACATATAATCATATCTATCCGCTGCAATGTCCCACAACTTCACAACAAGCATCAAACTAACCCACACATCAATCTGTTTGCTTCAATACCAAACATGACGGGCGCATCTGGTTCTGTTCAAATAATACACATTCATGACATCAATTCATCAGCCAATTCTAAATCTCCATGATGTCTGGTGCCCGACATTATTATAACCATGTACTGTATGAAACAAGCGCCGAATCCATCTACGTGCCATGTCCGAGCAAATGCGTGTGTTACCATATATTGCTGTGCTCGCTGCGCATATTTGCAAGTATAGCGACTTAAATGTGTGTAGTTTGTATGTTCTCTATATGTAATATTTTTGACTTTGACACTAGTCCTAACATAAAAATAACTAGTCCTATAATAAGACTGCGTAGGAGACCACAAATAGGTTGTACTCGATGGACAATTGTCTTTTTTCAACCTTAATTACTATGTTACATCACCATCAGAATCCTCATCGTCAACTTCCTCCTCAGCGCCAGCAACACCCATATCCTCATCCTGGTGTACTTCAACACAAACTTGAAAAAGGTCTAAAATAAATGACCGAAACGCGTTGTTACACTGGATTGAACACTGGACCTGGGAACGGTGAACACCTGGCAAAGGACCAAGAAGCTGATTTTTGCCCTGTGCGGTGGTGCCGGGCTACATCAGCGCCGGACCAGCATTGCTTCCTTAAGCTAGCCCACCGCAGGGCCACCAAAGGGTGAGAGACTTACTATCTGCTTACTGCACCAGCACTTTAACCAAGTCACTGTCTCCCAGCTCCAGTTGCACATATATGTACTGTATCGTGTCCATTAAGTTTGCATTTTTAATTTTTTAAACTTCATTCTATGTTGTGTATGTAGGTTCAATAAAATGTACTGTACTTCATACATCAACTAGATCTCATTTATATATTCCCTTAGTAATATAAGGGTACATCTTACGGACTCAGCGCCAATACTACTGCACATTTTTTGTATTCATTGAGTATTCAGGGATTTTGTGTTTGTCCCTATTCGTGTAGTTAGTAAGGCTGCCTTGTCTGCTTTTATTGCGCAACCCTTGTGAATGCACATCCATTTCTTTGTGTACTTCAACAGTGACATCTTCAATTTGAATATCAGGAACTGGACTGTGGGTGCGCCTTCCAGAACTTGCAGGGGGCGTGCAAATGGTGGAAGGAGCCACCTCTTCCCGTCCAGTGTTGGGAAGGTCAGGCATCGCAACCGCCAACACACTTGGACTCTACTTGGGGATTTGTGATACCATCTCAGAGCACACAGTTCTTTTCTGTGCTCTTTCCAGCTTAACTCTTTTAATTTTTCTAGCGGGAGGATGAGGGCTTCCATCATCATGTGAAGCTGAACCACTAGCCGTGAACATAGGAGAGGGCCTCAGCCGTTCCTTGCCACTCCGCGTCGTAAATGGCATATTGGCAAGTTTACATTTCTCCTCAGACGATTTAAAAAAAAAATTGTTCTTTTTACTGAACTTTGGCTTTTTGGATTTTACACGCCCTCTACTATCACATTGGGCATCGGCCTTGGCAGACGACGTTGATGGCATTTCATCGTCTATGTCATGGCTAGTGGCAGCAGCTTCAGCACTAGGAGGAAGTGGTTCTTCTTGATCTTACCCTATTTTCTCCTCAAAATTCTTGTTCTCCATTAGGGAGTTATATGAGACAATAGGGTTAATTCTGAGTTGATCGCAGCAGCAAGTTTGTTAGCAATTGGGCAAAACCATGTGCACTGCAGGGAGGGCAGATATAACATTTGCAGAGAGAGTTAGATTTGGGTGGGTTATATTGTTTCTGTGCAGGGTAAATAATGTCTGCTTTATTTTTACACTGCAATTTAGATTTCAGTTTGAATACACACCACCCAAATCTACCTCTCTCTGCACATGTTATATCTGTCCCCCCTGCAGTGCACATGGTTTTGCCCAACTGCTAACAAATTTGCTGCTGCGATCAACTCAGAATTAGGCCCAAGGGCCCTCATTCCGAGTTGTTTGTTCGTTCTTTTTCATCGCATCGCAGCGAATTTCCGCAAACTGCGCATGCGCAATGTTCGCACTGCGGCTGCGCCAAGTAAATTTGCTAAGAAGTTTGGTATTTTACTCATGGCATTACGAGGTTTTTTCTTCGTTCTGGTGATCGTTGTGTGATTGACAGGAAGTGGGTGTTTCTGGGTGGAAACCGGCCATTTTATGGGAGTGTGTGAAAAAACGCTGCCGTTTCTGGGAAAAACGCGGGAGTGGCTGGAGAAACGGGGGAGTGTCTGGGCGAACGCTGGGTGTGTTTGTGACGTCAAACCAGGAACGAAACTTACTGAACTGATCGCAGTGGCAGAGTAAGTGTCGAGCTACTCAGAAACTGCTTAGAAATTTCTATTCGCAATTTTGAGAATCTTTCGTTCGCAATTTTGCTAAGCTAAGATTCACTCCCAGTAGGCGGCGGCTTAGCGTGTGCAATGCTACTAAAAGCAGCTTGCGAGCGAACAACTCGGAATGAGGGCCAATATGCGGCACAGGAATGACTGGAATTACTGATGACACAGGACACTACCACTGGTCTGATGTAGCACAACAGGTTGTTGTTATAAGGAGAGCGAAATGACAGCATAGGAATGGAGAGAGTTAAACCTCCTGTGAGGGGTGGACCTAACTGTGATGAAAAGTACAGCCAATGGTAGAGAGGGGAGGGATCAGTATATATAGGGATGTATAGCCTAGCTTGGTCTCTCTTGCTGCTGGTTTTCCTTGCTGGAGTATTGCTGAGTGAGAGCTGAACAACAACAGTGCTGCTGCATCAGCATATACACAACACCCAGCAGAAGGTTTAGCACAGCAGTATGCTCAGGAGCCAGTAGTACCAGAAGCAGCAGCAAGTGTTTGGACATCTGGACTAATAGGACAGTGATTGTATCACAGAAAGGTGAGCAGCATGACTACACATGCTCACTCCCAGACACACATAGACTTTGGCTAGGCAGTGCAGAGGATATGTTTTTATTAGATCTGTATTGCTGGGCTGTGTTGTACTTTTAACTTTCATTTTACAGCATCAGATTCAGCAAGTGAAAATCCAGTGAAGTGAATGAGACAGTGAGTGGCCTGATGCAGCTGCTGGCTCTATTCTGTCTGTGTCTGACTCCTCCTTCCTGATGAACTAATCTTTGCCAAAGCTGTGAACTGAACGAACTAGTTCACTTTGAAGATTAGTTCATTTTGAACTAATCATTCATGAACTACCCATCACTAGCCAGTTTCAACATCTCCCCTGCTGCCTCCCTTACAGCCGGAGTCCGGCGGGGAGCGGCATCCCAGGATAGGGCGCGGCAGCATTGAGCCCCGCAGAGGTGCCTTCCCTGCAGACGGAGAGAGCTCTGGCCTGCGGGGGGAGGGCACGCACGGGGGTGGCCGGTGGCAGGCACAGCAGCGATAGTGAGGGCCAGCAGGCGCAGGATAGGATAGATGATTGGTGGGGGGCCACGCCAATTGTGGTCAGGGGGGCCAGCGGATCACCAGCAGGCCAGGCGGGGCATTGGCCGCTGGGTCCCTTATCGGCGCCTGCCGGCCGACGGGCCAGGAGAGGTGCGCCGGCATCTGCGGGGGCTCCCGCCGGTGCCGGCCGCGACTTTTGGGGAAGTCAGGAGGCTTCCGGAGAGTTGGCGTCGGCTCTGTCGACGGTGGTGGCGGCATTGGGCCCATTGGCCGCAGCCGCATCCGCGGGGGCAGCAAGGCATTCCGGCGCGTGCGCAGAAGCGAGGGCATCCAGTACGCAGCCGGGGTCAGCGGCTCAGCGAATAGCGCGCGCTTGCTGTGACCTGGGGGCGGCCGCGGCGCAGTTGGGACACCGTCCAGTACGGACAGAGCGTGGACGCGAGGTGGGGACGTCTTTGCCCCAGAGTGCTAGGCAGGCCCCGGGAGTGGTTTCCGGGTCCCGTGCTTTGTCTTCTTTTTCAGGTGATCGCAGAGAGGTTGAGGTGGACGTGAGCGATGAGGAGGATTTCGAAGTTTTCACACCGGAGGACTCCCAGTCCGAACAGTCGACAGCGTCAGGTGAGGTTGAGCAGTCGGCGTCGGGCTCCAGTGCGCGCTCCAGTTCTCTCAGTTCCTCCTCTTCTTCATCCCTGTCATCGCAAGCGTCCGACATCAGTAGCACGACTAGGGCAAAAAAGCGTGCGACGAAGTACGCTAAGAGGGCGGCAGGGCAGCAGGAGAGGCGGAAGAGATGCAAGCGGCTTAGCGAGGATGCTCGCAGGGCCAAGAAGCACCGTGATTTGCCGGGAGTAGTCCACTGTGATTATACGGCAGTGTTGAGGGGGTTGCGGGATAGCTGCCGTAGGAAGATCTGCAGAGGCGATTACGTGGATATGTTCGTGCTGACTAAGGACGCGAAGAAGGAGTATAAGGCAGCGACAGCTAAGAAAGGCATCGGAGCTGAAGCTTTCCGTACTTTCGACAACTGGCTGGCCGGTTTTTGCGTCTTTGCCGCGTGTTATCTGGAAGATGGGCCTGAGGAACATATGAACGTCATACGATACCTGCACTTGATACACGATATGCAGCGCACATCGTCAGGAATCGAATGGCGGATGTATGATGAGAAGTTCCGAGAGAAGCAGGACTGCTTACAGATTATTGACTTTGGTTGCAAGGACGTGGAGGTCTGGCTCCAGGTCACCCGGGCTTCTCAACCCGCAAAGGAGGCCCGGAATCCGGGGGCGGATGGGCAACGCGTAGGGTCGTCCGCCCAGGGGAGTAGCGCGGAAGGGGGACCGGGTAGGATAGGTAGGTTTGCTATTCGCGGGGGAGGACAGGCCCCCGCGAAGGGGAAGTGCTTCGCATTTAATAATGCGACCTCTTCCTTCGGCAAGCAGTGTCGGTTTCGACATTCGTGCTTGCAATGTGGCGGCTTCCACCCGGCCTCCAACTGTTTTAAAGGAAATCGGAAAGGCGCGAGGGGAAAGCAAAGCTATGCAAAACCCGGCGCGAGCGGGATCGCTCAACAGGGCCCCAACGCCAATTAATTTGGACTCCATGTCCAAATGGTTGGATTGGTATCCGAATAGTACGGACGCCCAGTTTTTGTTTCAGGGTTTTAAGTTTGGTTTCCGCTTGCCAGTTGCGTGCGAAGTATCGGTCAAGGCTCTCCGGAATCTTCAGTCCGCTCGCGCCTTGCCGGCTGTTTTGCGCGAGAAAGTTGATAAAGAGGTGCAAATGGGTAGGATGGAGGGCCCGTTTAGCTCGCCCCCATTGGATGACTTGGTCATTTCCCCAGTGGGGGTAGTCCCCAAGAAGACTCCGGGTGCCTTTCGGCTCATTCAACATCTTTCGACCCATCAGGGTCGCCGGTCAACGACGCGATACCGCCGGCACACTGCTTGGTGGTGTACCAGTCGTTTGACGAGGCGCTGCAGTTGGTTCGTAGTTACGGCCCGGGAGCTCTGATGGCTAAGATCGATGTTGAGTCCGCGTTTCGGTTGCTCCCGTTGCATCCGGACTCATTCCGTTTTATGGGTTTTCGGATCGGAGCGGAATATTTCATTGACAAATGTTTGCCGATGGGATGTTCCGTTTCCTGCTCGTTTTTTGAAAGGTTTAGCACATTCTTGCATTGGTGCGTGGAGTCTTCTTCAAGGGGTCATGGAGTTGCGCATTACCTCGATGATTTCCTGTGTGTGAAACCGGCGAATTCGCCGTGCTGCAGCGACTTGCTGTTCAGCATCCGAGCGTTGTTTTATCACTTTGGCGTTCCTGTGGCCGAGAATAAAACGGAGGGGCCGGTTTCCTGTTTGTCGTTCTTGGGGATTGAAATCGACACGGTGGCAGGCTCGTGTCGCCTTCCTCAGGCCAAGGTCGCGAAGCTCCGCAAGGTTATTTGCCAGTTCGTGATGTTGCGCAAAGTCATGCTGAGGCAGGCGCAGTCCTTGCTGGGCCTCTTGAACTTGGCTTGCTAGGTTACAGCTGTTTACCGACGCGGCGGGTTCCTCTGGGTTCGGTTGCTACCTAGAGGGATCTTGGGGCATGGCCTCGTGGCCTGAGGAATGGCGTCGCGAAGGTTTCACTGAGCACCTTTTGCTGCTGGAGCTTTTCCCCATTATGGTAGCACTGGAGGTTTGGGGCGATCGTCTGGCTCATCGCAGCATTTTGTTTAGATGTGACAATCTGGGCGTGGTGCATGCGATCAATAACCAGAGGGCGAAGTCGCTGGTGGTTCTGAGGGTGCTTGGGCGATTGCTGCTGACATGCTTGCATAAGAATGTATGGTTCCGCGCGCAGCATGTGCCAGGACTTGAGAACGGAATTGCCGACGCGTTGTCCCGCGGTCAGTGGGAGAGTTTCGTTTGTAGGCACCGGAGGCCGATGAGCGGGGGTTTCAATGTCCCGGTTATGTCTGGCAGGTGATCGGACCAGACTGGAGGGTCTAGCGATGGTCAAGCTTGGAGCGAGTGGGAAGAGTTTGTCCGCGGACGTAGTCAAGAAGGTAAGAGCGGGCATCGGTTGATGCTTTCTTTTATTTGGCAGCTTTTTGTCACGGGTAGGTCTAGAGCGGTGGTGTCCCGGTACTTAGCAGGGATTTCGTTTTTTAATAAAATCAAGGGTGTCCCTGACGTGACAAAGAGCGGGCTTCTGGTAAAGGCGATGAAAGGGTGGGTGCGCGTGGCGCCAACGCCGCCTGGTAGGCGACGCCTCATCGATGCGGCCTTGCTACCGGCTGTCATCGATGCGGTAGGCAGTATCGCATCGTCAATTTTTGAATCGCTTTTGTTCCAGTTGGCGTTCTCCATGGCTTACCACGGAGCCTTTCGGGTTTCGGAGCTGGTAGTGCCATCTAAGCGGGCAGACTCGCGCATGCTTCTGGATGATGTGGTGGTGGGTCCTTGCTGTGCAGATTGCGTCGCTCTAAGACGGACCAAGTAGGTAGAGGGCGATGGGTCACTTGGGTACCGTCTCTGGAGGGGAGCATTTGCCCGGTGAGATTGGCATCGAAATATGCAGCAGTTCGGCCCGGTGTGCAGGGGTCGTGGCTGCTGCATTATGACGGTTTACCTTTGACGAAATATCAGTTTCGTTGGATGCTGAGTCGCTGTCTGGCGAGCTTGGGCCTTTCACCCGCTGCTTTCGGTACGCATTCTTTCCGAATCGGGGCGGCGACGTCGGCTGCGTCGGCGTGGTTTTCCGTTGCGGAAATCCAGGCAGTGGGGCGATGGAAGTCGTCAAGTTACAGACGATATATTTGCCCAGTTCCATGAGTTGTTTGTTTGACTAACAGTTCAGTTTTATTAGTCGTTGTATAGGTTCATGTTGTAAAGTTAAGTACGTCCTTGTGTAGTGTGTCTGTTTGCCTCCCCTGTTCATCCTACTCAGGGATTAGCTACTCGCCGCTGCTGGCAGCGGGGGTCTGGAGTTCTTTTGCGATTTTTTGCCTGACGTGACGGACTGAATTCTAATCTACAATTCGGCTGATCAGTTCAAATCAAAGTCCCTCAGCAGGTTTTTACGCTTTCACCTCCAGCTGAGTTCTTACATGTTTTTCCCATTTTTAAACCCCCCCCCCCCCCCCTGTTTTATTTTCCTTATATTATTTTGATTTTTCCCGTTGTGTGTTTATGTTATGCTTCGATTGGCTGGAAGCTTGTTTAGATCGACTAGGCCGTGACTTCTGCAAGACACGAAAACCCCATTTTTTCTGTTGGCAGATCCTTCAGGTTAATGCGTTTAATAAACTCCTGTTCGGATACTTATTAACCGATTTTTACTCCTTTCCTTCTCTTCAGGTTGGGTAGAAGACGATTTGGCAATCTGGGTGGTTGGCCACTCCTATGTTTACTGGGCAGCCAGGTTTTTGGCCTCGGAGGGGGCACAGATGTTTCCTAGGGCTCATAGCGTTCGTTGGCTTGGTTGGCGGGGGATGATGTGGAAAGATCTGAAGAGTAAATTGGTCAGTCAGGTCAGCGAGCATGGAGTCCCTAGGGTGCTGGTTGTCCATTTAGGTGGCAACGATCTGGGGAAGAGGACATCTTTGGAGCTGCGGTGGGCCATGATGTAGGATCTGGCCAGTGTGGCCGCAGCATGGCCCAATTGTGTTTTGGTGTTCTCTATGATGGTGCCAAGGTTGCGTTGGCAAGGAGTGGCGGACGGTCGCCCGATTGATGAGGCCAGGCAAAAGGTGAATGCGGCGGTGGCAAAGTGGGTGTTGGCCCACTGAGGGAAAGTGGTTCGCCACCCAAGGATTCGGTTTCGTGACAGTCACCTTTTTCGGCCTGACGGTGTACATCTGTCCAAGGAGGGGATGCTGTTTATCCTGGAGGATCTGTTTCTGGTGTTGCAGGAGTTAGGTTGAGAGTATGGTGGCAGTGCGAAGACTCTGGGGAAGAGTCTTTCGCTGTTGGCGGAAAAGAACGGCAGGTTGTAATTTGACTTGTTAGTTGCAGTTGTTTACAGTATTTGTGTGGTTTAGGTGCACTCACCTCCATTGACTTTTAAGGCTGCTAGATCACCCATCAGGGGGCAGCGTCATCACCCATCCGGGTGGGCAGTCAGCGTGGAGGTCTGAGTCAGGCACCTATTACCTATGTATGGTTTGTGGTAAATTAGGATCGTTTGGTTTTTTTTTTTTTTAAATCTGTTTATTTTGATTTTCATAGAATATAAGGTCAAACAGGAACAAATCGGTAGCATTTGATGAAGTAAACAATTACATCATGTAGGTAGGTACATCAAACTGTATCGAAAAGAAAACATGCAATCTTATCTGAGCATGGGAACAAAGGTAATACTCCAGTGATTATATCATATTCTACAATCTTGTAGCCATTAATGATCTTACATTCATTAAATCTCTAACTCCAAGAACCACTCCTGAAGCCCGAAGTATCATTAATAGAATTCGTACTCAAAGTTACAGGGGTATAGAGATATATAAAAAAAAAAAAAGGCATTTATTCCCATGTTTCAGGTATGCAATATTTGTACCATAATAACCCACAGGAAGATGTTCCCTAAAACTAACCATTAAAACATCATTCAAAAATCTATTTGTTTTCACATGAAGATGAGAAAAAAGTACAGAAAGGGAAGAAAGAAGATGGGGTAGGGAAATACATTAGGGTAAATGGGGGAGGAGGGAAAGATGCTCCCGACAATTGAATCGAGGAAAAATAGCAGTGAATATATCAATCTCCTGGCAGGGTCTGGAGGAGTTCAACCCTAGGACTGAACAGCATAAACGGTATGAATGGTTATGAGGTAGATTCTTCTAACAGTTTCCTATGTAGAAACCATTCAGTTTGTTCAAAGACCTTAAATATCTGGGTTTGTGTGGACTGATCCCGTGACTCTATATAGAGACCCCACTTCTTGTAAAAAGTTTTAACCCCCACCTCTATATTGACTTGGACCGATTTCCTATCATAGTATAGTATCTGTAAAAGTTTACCATGAACTTCCCCGAGTGTAGGGGGAGAGGGTAATAACCAGTGTGATAAAATAATTTTCTTTGAGACTGTTACCAAAATAGTGAGAAATGGTATAGTTCGCCGTTTCTCAGTTCCTAAATTCCATTCGGAGAAATTTGCACACAAACAAGATAGGGGTGTTGCTGTTACATGTATATTCAGAAGCTTATTAATGTAAGCCAGAAGTTTGTTCCAAAAACGTTTAATCAGACCACATTCCCAGAACATGTGATAGAAGGAAGCCGTACGTATATGACATTTGGGACATTCCCCAATTTCCGTGGGGTGAAACTTAGCATGTTGGCTCGGGGAAATATAGGCTCTCTGTAGAGTACGGAGGTGGACCTCCTGTAAGTAAGGTGAAGCCAGGGCTTTCAGGCTAGAAACATAATGATCACTGAGTTGGTGATGGGCTGTCAGGCTAGGTATATCCTTACTCCATTGGTTAAGTAGTCTCTCCCATCTACAGTCTGTTGTGCTAGATGTCAGAATAGAATATATTTGTCTAATGCGTGTTGGGCCTGTTCTATGTGTTTTAAGCGAAAGCTGTAGTGGGTTAGAAGACAAGGGGGCTTCTTGTGGGGTAGTAAACATGTGAGTAGCTAAGCCTAGATAGTGTCGCGTCTGTAGATACATGAAAAAATGAGAGTGGGGTAGGTCATATTTCTCTTGGAGCGATGAGAAGGAGTACATGGAGCCTCCCGGGTCAAATACTTTGGAAGAGTTTGAGAGTCCTTTCTCTTTCCAGAGTCGGTAATTTGAGTTAAGGAGGGACGGGGGGAAAGCTGGATTACCCCATAGCGGGATGCATATAGATTCCTCAGGATTGCATTTAAATTTCTTGTGTAAAGAGCGCCAGTTATAATAGATATCCCTAAAAAGGGGGTTAGCGAGGATGTGGGTCGGGATCAGTGAGGGTTTAGACAGGAGTAGTGCCCCTGGGGAGTAAGGAGTGAATAGTGCCTCATCCAGAGCGGAGTCTGTATAGAGTTCCCTGTCAAACAGCCAGTCAGCAGCACATCTAAATAGAGACGCCATTGAGTAGGATGCGTAATCAGGAACACCAAATCCACCTGCGGACTTGGGTGCCATCAGTTTATCCAAAGCAATGAACGCCTTCTTGCCTTTCCATAAAAACCTTGACATAATTTTCCGTAAATATTGAATATCATGCTTAGTAAGGCGGACTGGGAGCATCTGCATGAGGTAAAATATCTTTGGGAAAACTATACTTTGTAACACAGCTATTCTCCCTATCAAGGATAGAGGTAACAATTTCCAACCATCCAATAGTGCGGTAATACGTGCTAGAACAGGGGTGAAATTTTATTCATAAAGTCTGGAAAGGTTTGCTGGGATTTGAATCCCTAGGTATGTAATCTTAGTGAGGGCTATTTTGAATGAGAGATCCGGAAGTAGTGTGGAAATAGTACGTGAGGAGGGGCCTAAGGGTAAAAGTTCTGATTTGGCCACATTGATCCTATACCCCGCCCTAACTCCAAATGCCTGTATCATTCCAAGGATCTCTGGGATAGAGGTCGATGGATCTGAAACAAATAATAGCATATCATCGACAAAGAGGGCAAGGCGAAGGTCAACATCTCCTATTTGAATTTCCTTAATTACACTCGATTGGCGTAAGGCAATCGCCAGGGGTTCCAGTGCTACTGCAAATAGTAAGGGTGATAGTGGGCACCCCTGTCTGGTACCTCTCTGGATCTCGAAGGGAGAAGAGAGAACTCCATTGCAGGATATCTGGGTTTGTGGGGCCGTGTAGAGAAGTTTTAGAAGATTTGCAAAATCTGCAAGAAAGCCAAATTGTAGGAGTGTGGAAAAAAGATGATCCCAGTTCACCATATCAAACGCTTTTTCCGCGTCGAGTGAGAGAATAACTGGAAGGGAGGAAGGGGTATTTGAAGAGGAGGAGGAGGCATAAATGGCAGAAAGAACCCTCCTTACATTGATCTCCGAGTGTCTGCCCCAGATAAACCCAGTTTGATCTTTATGTATGATATGAGGGAGTAATAATTTAATCCGGTTAGCTAAGATCTTAGTAAGTAGCTTGTAATCAAGATTTAAGAGTGAAATTGGGCGATATGACCCTGGTTGGGATAAGTCTCTACCAGGTTTGGGGAGGACTTTGAGGATGGCAGTGTTAAAGTGTTTGGGAAGAGTGTCAGAAGACAGAACCACATTAAGGACAGACACCAGTGTGTCCCCTATCCGGGGTAAAATAATTTTATAAAAGTCGGCACTAAAGCCATCAGGGCCCGGTGCCTTTTCTCTGCCAAACTGTCCAATGACACTCCGGATTTCCTTTAACGAGATGGGAGCCAACAATGGTGATGCCATGGAAGCATGAAGCTGGGGAGCAGAAAGGTTATCCCAAAAGTCCTTGGGCCATGGCGACTGGGTGGGAGGAGTAGAAAGGGTGGAGTTTGAGGAAGAGGAATATAAGTCCTTGTAAAATGCTTTCATAACATCAGAAATCTCCTGATTATTAGTAGTTAATGTGCCAGCAGGGGTATACAAAGGATGAGTGACCATGGGAGGGCGGGAACCCGCGAGGAGTGTCGTCAACAACTTGCCCGTTTTATTGCCAAATTTGTAGAACATAGTAACATAGTAACATAGTATCTGAGGTTGAAAAAAGACAATTGTCCATCGAGTTCAACCTATTTGTGGTGTCCTATGCATGATGATTTGACTAAAATTTCTGACTGATGCTGCTGTCAGCCATTGCATTTTATCCCTATTTATAGTAACTATAATGCATGACTATGCACCATACCCCTGGATATCCTTTTCCAATAGGAATTTATCTAACCCATTCTTAAAGGTGTTGACAGATTCCGCCATTACAACTCCCTCGGGCAGGGAATTCCAAACACGTATTGTCCTTACCGTGAAAAAGCCTTTACGCCGTATTGTGCGGAATCTCCTCTCCTCTAACCTGAGCGAGTGTCCACGAGTCATCTGTGTTGATCTAACCAAAAACAGGTCCCGCGCAAGCTCTGTGTATTGTCCCCTTATATATTTGTAGATGTTGATCATATCCCCTCTTAATCTCCGCTTTTGCAATGTAAACATGCCTAGTCTTTCAAGCCTTTCCTTGTATTCCATCGTCTCCATGCCCTTAATTAGTTTGGTCGCCCTCCTCTGTACCTTTTCAAGCTCCAGGATATCCTTTTTGTAGTACGGTGCCCAGAACTGTACACAGTATTCAAGGTGTGGCCTCACTAGTGATTTATATAACGGGAGTATAATACTCTCGTCCCTAGCATCAATACCCCGTTTTATGCATGCTAATATCTTATTAGCCTTCTTTGCTGCAGTCCTACTTTGGATACTACTTCTTAGCTTGCTATCTATGAGGACACCTAAGTCCTTTTCCAGTACAGAATCCCCTAATTTTACCCCATTTAGTAGGTAGGTGTAATTTTTGTTCTTGTTACCACAGTGCATTACCTTACACTTGTCTGTGTTGAAGCGCATTCTCCATTTGGCTGCCCATGCTTCTAATTTAACTAAGTCGTTCTGAAGAGACTCGGCATCCTCCTCTGTATTTATAGCCTTACATAATTTGGTATCATCTGCAAAAATTGACACCATGCTCTCTAGACCTTCTGTTAGGTCGTTAATGAAAATATTGAACAATAGCGGTCCTAATACTGAGCCTTGCGGCACACCACTTAGCACTTCAGTCCAAGTTGAAAAAGATCCATTAACCACAACGCGCTGCTTCCTATTATCTAACCAGTTTTTGACCCAAGTGCATATTGTGCTTCCTAGCCCTGATTCTTGTAGCTTGTATATAAGTCTCATGTGTGGTACAGTATCGAACGCTTTGGCAAAGTCTAAAAAGATTACATCCACGTCTTTATCCTGATCTAGGTTTGCGCTTACTGTTTCATAAAAGCCAAGTAAGTTGGTTTGACAGGATCTGTCCTTCATAAACCCATGTTGATTCCTTTTAATGACCTTATTGGTTTCAAGGAACTTCTGAATACTATCTCTTAGAATACCTTCCAATACTTTCCCCACTATAGATGTAAGACTAACTGGTCTATAATTACCTGGTTCAGCTTTACTTCCCTTTTTGAATATAGGCACTACTTCCGCTATACGCCAGTCTTTGGGAACCATACCTGATATAACTGAATCCTCAAAGATCAAAGATAGCGGTTTTGCCAGTTCAGAGTGAAGCTCCATTAGAACCCTTGGATGAATACCATCGGGCCCTGGTGATTTATTAATCTTTAAATGTTTTAATCGGTCACAGACTACTTCCTCGCTTAAATAAGTACCTATCAGTGTGATATTGTCATTATTGAGATTGTGTGTCAGTCCCTGAATTGGGTCCTCTCTAGTGAATACTGTTGAAAAAAACTCATTTAGTGTGTCCGCTATGTCATTATCATTTTTGCTTAAGACTCCCAACTTGTCTTTCAAAGGGCCGATACTCTCCTTTTTTAATCTCTTGCTATTAATGTATTTAAAGAATTTTTTGGGATTCGCTTTGCTTTCCTTTGCTACTAGTTTTTCAGTTTCTACTTTAGCCGCTCTTATTTCCTTTTTGCAATTTTTGTTACATTCCTTATAGTGCTGAAATGACTCTGCATCCCCGTCAGATTTGTATTTTTTAAATGCTCGCCTTTTCTTGCCCATAAGTTCCTTAATCTTTTTGTTAAGCCACATCGGTTTATGATTTTTATTCCCTTTTTTGCTACTCATAGGAATATATTTGAGTGTATATTTAGCTAGTAGGAATTTTAGTACCTCCCATTTCTCCGTAGTATTTTTTCCTAAAAACAAACCTTCCCATTCAATATCCCTGAAAAATACCCTCATCATTTCAAAGTTGGCTTTGCTAAAGTTTAAAGTCCTAGTTGAGCCAGTATAGGGCTGTTTGTAGAAACTGATATTGAATGTGACCATATTGTGGTCGCTGTTTCCTATGGGTTCCCCTACTATAATACCCGATACCAAATCCTGATTGTTTGTTAATACCAGGTCTAAGATTGCATTGTACCTAGTTGGTTCCTCAATTAGTTGGACTAGGTAGTTATCATTTAGTGTGTTTAAAAACATACTGCCCCTAGCAGTATCACATGAATCGTTTTTCCAGTTTATCTCTGGATAGTTAAAATCTCCCATCACTACTATGTCTCCTACTCCTGCTGCTTTTTCAATTTGCTTTAGTAACAATTCATCATCAGATGCGTTGATACCAGGCGGCCTATAGCATACACCCAATACTAACTTTTTTGTTCCTTTTTCCCCGCATGCAATTTCTACCCATAATGTCTCAACAGTGTCTACAGTCCCCTCCTGAAGATCTTCCCATATATTAGGTTTTAAAAACGGCTTTACGTACAGACACACCCCTCCACCCTTTTTATTTAGTCTGTCTCTCCTAAACAGTGTATAGCCCTCTAGATTGACTGTCCAATCATGAGATTCATCCCACCAAGTTTCAGTAATGCCTATTATATCATACTGTTTGCTTGCTGCAAGTATTTCTAGTTCACCCTTTTTACCAGTAATGCTTCTGGCGTTTACATACATACAACTAAGATAAGTATTTTCCCTTGCGTTAGGGACATCTTTCACCTTATGTGGCAAGGATGACCTGTAATCGTCATTGGTTAGTGCTTTGGTAAAATCCCTTTTAGTACCCATGTTAGTAACCTTACTGCCTGCTCTTACCCTCCCCCCAACTTCTCCCCCATTTCGTTTACTACCGCCGTCCCCACTATTCTCACTGCATGACCCGTAGTTTCTAGCTAAACCCTCCCCCCAGGCTCCTAGTTTAAAATCTCCTCCAACCTTCTAACCATCCTTCCCCCCAGCACCGCTGCCCCCTCCTCAGTCAGGTGCAATCCGTCACGACAAAAGAGATGGCGCCTGACTGAGAAGTCCGCCCAGTGTTCCAGGAACACAAACCCCTCTTTCCTGCACCAATCCCGATAGTTCACCGAGAATGAATACCTATTACCCATGGAGGACATGAATTCATCAAAGTGGGCTTTGGCTTCAATGTATATAAGGCGATTTTGAGGGGTCGGAAAAGATTTGTATTGCTGATAGGCTGTCGACAAGGGTCTCTGGAACTCTAAATATTGAGAGGCATATTTTTTATTGGTGGCTGAGACATAGGATATAATGTCTCCCCGGAGAACCGATTTTGCAGTCATCCAAAATAGAATCGGATCTTCCTCTAAATGGGATGCGTTGTTAGTTTTATAGGCCTCCCAAGAGGATTCCAATCTTTGCTGGAATTTCAGGGAGTGACCGAGATAGGAGGGGAATCTCCACAATCTGGGAGAGTGGGATATGTCTGGGAAATGGAGCGTTGCAGTAACTAGGGCATGGTCCGATAAGGAGATTGCCTCAATTTGTGAATCTGATACGTTCGGTAGTAGGGAATGGGACAGTAAAATATAGTCTATCCTAGATAGCGTGTGGTGGGCCGCTGAGAGACATGTGTATTCCCTCTCTGTGGGATGTAAAGCTCTCCAGATATCTACCGTCTGTAGGCTGTCAGCTAATAGAGGGACCCCAAGTTTGGGTAGTGAAAGAGGTTTTGTCGGTGTGTGGGAGCTGTCTAAATAGGAGGAAGAGATAAGGTTCAAATCGCCACAGAGTATTAAGGGGTCTGTGAGAAGGGGGGTTAGTTTGGCGAGTAAAGATTGAAATAAATTTTTGGAATAAATGTTGGGTGCATATACGTTACATAGTGTGTAAACTCTACCATTAAGCTAAACAGACATTATCACATAACGACCTTCAGGATCAGTGACTGTGGTCAGGATTTCAGTGGTCATAGACCGTTTCACCAATATGACAACCCCTCTGGCTTTAGAATTGAAAGAGCTGAAACCTAAAACCCGCCAGTTCAGAGCATTCAATTTTGCCGTTTCCTCTGGAGTTAGGTGCGTTTCTTGGAGGAATGCCAGGTCTATGTGCTGTTTACCTAAATATAGGAGTATTTTCCGCCTCTTTGCTGGGGAGTTAAAGCCCCCGACATTCCAAGATCCCACTATCAGATTAGGCATAGTTCAGAGGAAAGGGCAAAACAGAGGACTTGTAAACTGTCTGTATAAGGGGCATGAGCATCATCACCTGCCTGAGGATGGGGGGGGTGGGAAAGAGGGGGGAGGGGAGAGACAAAACAGGAGGGGAAAAGAAGAGATGGAAATAGAAAGCAGTAGTACATAACAGGCCATACAATTGAGAAGAGGATACTTTGATAAATAGCCAATATTTCTGTGACCAGTGACGTCCGGTCAACGAGCATGGGCGACTACCAGTGGTAGCGGTCCCGCACCCCGGCATTAAGTGGTGTGTACCAGCAGGAAAGGAGGAGCCCCTCCCCACCGCGATATACGTAAACAAATCCCACCCAGAAACCCCTAGTAATTGAGCTATATAACCAAATGCTCCAAGAAGCATTATAATATTATGATATAATATAAGCAATATGCAGTGAGCAGTATATAGTATACAACCTGTGGCTAATGTAGTGGAGACGGCTGTATAACCATGATAATGCAGCATAATGGGGTATATCCCAACCAACATAGCGCTTTTTCAATTTGTATCTGCAAAGTAGGCACGTAGGTAAGAACATTTCAAAAGAAAGAAACAGAAAATCGTCCAGAACTGCATCCAAGAACAGGCAAAGCAATTGTGAAGTAGTGACAGCTACCATAGTGCCCGTGTGTCATTGTTGCTCTAACAAAATAAACCAAGGCAGTCCATGCGTAATGAGCGACTAAACTGCAGGTGGACATTCAGCAGGAAATGATCAAGTTGTCGCTGAAGGGAGATCAGAAATGTCCGCGCTGTCTTCTCTGGATATATTACGGAGGTAGGCCGCTGCATCAGCAGGTGATAGGAAATCTTTGTGGGAGGTACCTTCATAAATGCGCAAGCGGGCGGGGTATAACAGGCCAAACTTGCGACCCTCTGAAACAAGTTGAGTGCAAATAGGGGAAAAAGCTTTGCGGGCCCGGGTCAGTTCCACTGAATAGTCCTGGAATATGAAAAGCTTGTTACCCTCCCATTGGATATCCCTCATTTTGCGAGACGCGTACCAGAATGCCAATTTATGAAGGTAGTTCAGACAGCGGAACAGAGTTACACGTGGGCGCGGTTTATTGGGGGTGGGCATAGGACCCACACGGTGAATTCTTTCAATTACTAAATCACTGCATTCCCGTTCTATATTCAAAATTGCGGGAAGGGTAACACGGGCAAAATGAGCCAGTGCCGTGCCTTTAAGTGATTCCGGCAGTCCCACAAGTCTGATATTATTTCTTCTTGCGCGATTTTCCATATCATCTAACTTATTCCATATCTGATAGTTCTCTGTAGTTAGAGATTTCACTGAGTGGTGTAGCCCTTCTATGTCATGTGTTGCAGCATGCAGTTGAGATTCAGTGTGTGTGACCCTCTGCTGCAAGTGCTGCAGCTGTGTTGTTATATCACTGACAGCCTGTGAAAGCAGGGGGGCCATAGTGGCTTTTATTGCTGCCACAACGTCTCCATATGTTACCGGAGCCTCCGGATCCCTGCATACCTGTGAGCCTGCATACTCAGTCCCCTCCGCCGCAGCTTTCTTGGAGACAGGAGTGGTGACTTCAGGTCCGGCGCCAGGCGCCATATTGCTTCCCGCGCGGCGCTTCTCCAGCCTCGTGGGTGCGCCAGCGGGGGCCTGTGTAGCCGCGGTTACGGGTGTCACAAAGCAATCCATCGTGATCGCGGGTCTCGCCGGGGGCAGTCTGGGCGGTGTGGAGGCTGTAGCAGCCTTGAAAAGGTTTTTTGCAGCGGGCGGCAGGACGGAGCTCCGGCGCTGAGAGACTCACTCCATGGGTCCCGGAACCGGAAGTCGATCGTTTGGATTTTAATGTTTTTTGAGGTTATCGTCAGTTGAATATAGCCGTTCTTTTTTCTGCCACCATATGCCGGCTGAATCGGCACGTTAACTTAAATTTTACTTTGCAGGTTTTTTCTAATGGTTAGGGTACAATAAATAGCTAACAATTTTCTGCCAAATTCAAGTCTCTGTGTCATTATTTCTTGGTATTAAAGGTATTGAATGCTTTACTTTTGAATAAGGGTCCACACACTATCTTTAGGAGGTTTATTGTTATACTGCAGCAGTGGACATATAGCAGCAGCGTATATCGTCACTGGAATTACTGATGACACAGGACACTACCACTAGTCTGATGCAGCACAACAGGTTGTTGTTATAATTGTTATACTGCAGCAGTGCACATATAGCAGCAGCGTATATCGTCACTGGAATTACTGATGACACAGGACACTACCACTTGTCTGATGCAGCACAACAGGTTGTTGTTGTTGTTGTTATAATTGTTATACTGCAGCAGTGGACATATAGCAGCAGCGTATATCATCACTGAAATTACTGATGACACAGGACACTACCACTGGTCTGATGCAGCACAACAGGTTGTTGTTATAATTGTTATACTGCAGCAGTGGACATATAGCAGCAGTGTATATCATCACTGAAATTACTGATGACACAGGACACTACCACTGGTCTGATGCAGCACAACAGGTTGTTGTAGTTGTTATAATTGTTATACTGCAGCAGTGGACATATAGCAGCAGCGTATATTGTCACTGAAATTACTGATGACACAGGACACTACCACTGGTCTGATGCAGCACAACAGGTTGTTGTTATAATTGTTATACTGCAGCAGTGGACATATAGCAGCAGCATATATCGTCACTGGAATTACTGATGACACAGGACACTACCACTGGTCTGATGCAGCACAACAGGTTGTTGTTATAATTGTTATACTGCAGCAGTGCACATATAGCAGCAGCGTATATCATCACTGGAATTACTGATGACACAGGACACTGGATATATAGCAGCAGAGAACACCAACACTGTGACTGCCTGGACTGATGCAGCACAATACACTGACTACACTGGACTGGTCTGCACAACACAGCACCACTTATACAGCTAAACTGGATATATGGCAGCAGAGAACACCAACACTGTGACTGCCTGGACTGATGCAGCACAATACAATGAGTGACTACACTGGACTGGACTGAGCAGCACAACACTTGCCACCCCACTTTCCCGCCCCAACACACAGACACTGAACACTGAGGACACTTCCTCTCTATACACTCTCCGAGAGTGGAGTGAAAATGGCCGCGACGCGCGGCTCCTTATATGGAATCCAAATCCCGCGAGAATCCGACAGCGGGATGATGACGTTTTGCCGCTTTCGGGTTTCTGAGTCAGGAGGGAAAACCCGAGCCTGACTTGGATCCGGGCTCGGAAGGCAAAGTCCGGTAGGGTTCGGTTCTCTGAGAACCGAACCCGCTCATCTCTAAAAAAAAACTACCAGTGTGCTCTGTGCACCAAGGGTTAATGTTGCCCATATTGTGCACCAAGGTGCTGCAGTTAAGTTACAGCACCAGTGTGACACACTTAGCCGAAATGCAATTTATATACAGTATAAATGTTCCTTCCTGCACTATATAAAATAAAAAGAATGTTTTGCTAACTGACTACATCCATCTAAATCAGCCAGTATATTGCGTTAACTAGGGACATGTGGGCAGGGGCGGATTGGGATGGAAAACCAGCCCGGGAAATTTATGGAAGCAGCCCTAATGCGGGTGCTTTCTGATGAGGGGGTGGGGTCTGTTGAAGAGGCCGATTGTACACAATGGCGGCTTTCCTTGCCTCTTGTTTGCTGCAGTTGTGTCTAAGACCAGGGGCGGATTGGTAACTAAGGGGTAAATTTACTAAGATGGGAGTTCTATTTAAGATGGGATGCTGCCCATAGCAACCAATACGATTCTACTTCTCATATATCTATCACCTTCTAAAAGATTATACCTGGAATTTGATTGGTTACTATGGGCAACATCCCATCTTAAATAGAACTTCCATCTTAGTAAATTTTCCCCTAAAAGTGGTCCTGTAACATTTTGTAGAAGTATCCCAACATAGGCAGCACAAGAGGTCTAACATACTGTCAGGGCCAGATTAACAATGGGGCTTATGGCGCTACAGCTCCAGGCCCAAGATAAAAATAGGCCCATCAACATAACAGCATGATGATGATTAACTGCCCAGTTGGTCACATGGTTTCCATAAATGATAAGACATTTTTATTATAATTCTCATTTCCTCACAAAGTGATGTTGTTATGATTAGCTGAAGGCTGCACAAGCCTGAGGCCATATAAGAGCCCAATTTTTTGTGATTGGCTGTTTTATGACTAAGCAGTTGCTAGGTAGATCATGGTTTCCGGTTGTTTTTTCCTATTGGATCAGAGGGTTGTCCGTCAAGCTTTAAGGGGTTGGTCTCAGGATAGTATATAGTGCATGGTCATGTGCCTCCGATTTCCTCTTGCCATTTATTGTATGGCCCAGGAAGGCTGAGTATATTGCCACAGGTTACTTTGTATTGTGCCTTTATATTGTTTCTGTGCTGCCCCCCCCCCCTTGTGCTCCTTCCTTTATATAGTGATATCAAGCTGTGCTGTGTATTTCTGCTACTCCCTGCTATGCCGCGTCCACACCGCTCCGCTCCCCCCTCCCGCCGCCTCGTGGAGGCCGTGAGCACCCCTCGCTCCCGGCTCCCGTAGTGCGGCCCCCCGGAGGTTGCTTCCGGCGGCGGCAGGGTCGGGCCGCTGCGGCCCGCGCCCGCAGTGCACATGCCGCTGTGGTGCGTGGCTCGGCGGGGCCTGCGGTCGCGAGCGTCCCCGGCGGCCTCTGTGGGCCGGGGGCGGCTCCCTCGCCTGGTGCGGTGGTCAGCGCCGTGTCTCCCCTTCTCTCCCCGCCGACGGCTCCGAACAGCGGCGCGGGCGCCCACGTGGTGCCGGGCTTCCGCGGCCGGGCTGCGGTGGGGGAGGGGGGGCATCTCCTGCAAGGGGGATATATCAGTGGGGGGTTGCAGGGTGCTCCTGTGCACTCGGTTCAGCAGGCCATGGCGGATGCGGAGGGGCCCCTCCGTGCGGGGGGGGGGGCGTTTTCGCCCGCATATAGGGTTGGGGATGGGGTGGTTAGGACAGGCCCTGGGGTGTACAGGGGGGTGGGGATTGCTGGGAATTCTGCGGTGCCCACCCCTCATGCAGTTTCGGGGCTGGGGTTCCCTGGCTGGGGATCCCGCAACGGGAGCATTTTTGCTGGGCTCACTGTCACCCGTTGCGCATCTTCCCGCATCGGCATCCCCGGGCGACGGGCTCCAGGCACCCCCCCCCCCGGCCCGGTGGGGGCGGTGCAGCTGGTGGCGACACAGTCGTCCATTGCTGCGGCTTTCCATCTGCCTGGCCCTCCTTTGTCATTTGCCGCGCCTCACGGGTTTGCCGGGGGTCAGTTTTTCCCCGGCGGCCTTCCATGGCCTCCTGCGCAGGGGTTTCCCACGTCTTCCGGAACGCCTTTTATAGGCCTCCCGGTTCCGTCCTCACCACACTGTTCACCGTACTTTGCTGGTTCGGCCGTTGGCGTCCAACCCACGTGGTCGGTCGGTGGCCCCCGGGTTGCGGTCCCCCCCTGCCTTTGCGGGCTCGTATGCCGGATCCTCCCCGGCTGGGGCGAACCCGTTTGCCCACTTTTGGCAGCCGCCCCCCGCACCTACTCCGTTCCATCCTGTTTCGTCGGGATTTCCTGGGTCGGCCGGTAACCTTCCACCTCCCGCGTGGCGTCCTGCCTACATCGTTGGTGGCGCGACGGGGGTCGGGTCTGCATTCCCCACGCCATTTCATCCCCCTCCGTTGGGGGTCCTCTCCCGCCGCTTCCCGCTATCCCCCCTCCGCCGAGCGAATTTGCTTTGCCCCCCCTCCCGCCTGTTACCCCCATTTCTGTTGATGCGCTGGTTTCTCCTGCGCCTGTTGTCCCTTCTGTTTCCTCCTCTCAGGTGCTGGCAAGTTCCGGGTCTTCGTCGCGGAGGGGCCGGAGGTCGGAGAGGGCCGCGGCACCGACAGGAGATGTTCCGCCGCCACCGGAGTCGGGTGCAATGGACGATGCTGTTTCGGGTCCTTCAGGTGAGCACGCTATTACTTCCCATTGTTCTTCTGGCACTTCCTCCACCTCTTCTAGCAGTCTCCGCGGCGCCCACGTAAACTGGCTAGACTTATTGCGCGGCGCGTGGCTAAGGAATCGCGAAAGGTGACTGCGCCGGCGGTTCTCCCTGACCCCCCTCGCTATACGGAGATGGTGCATTGCGCCAACACGGCCATTACCCAGGGGGTTCGCAAGCGGATGCGGGAAAAAATCAGGAAGGGGAAGTACGTTGACATCTTCACCCTTACGGATGAGATGCGGCAGGCTTTTGACGCAGCTAAGAAACCGGGGGGCATTGGGGAGAGTGCTTTCCGTAATTTTCACCAGTGGTTGCGGGGTTTTTGGTTTTTACAGCTTGCTACACCGAATCGCGGCCCGCAGAGTATCCCAGTTTGGTTAAATATCTGTTTTTGGTGCATGACATGTATTTAAAATCCAAGGGTTCCGCTTGGCGGGATTACGACGAGAAATTCCGTCGTAATCAGGATGGTAACCCCATTCTGCCCGCGGGTTTTAAGGATGTCGAGGTGTGGTTGGAGGTCACACAACAGGTCAAGCCCGCTCCGGACGCCGCGGTCAGCGGCCGGGGTTTCGGGTACCCGCTCACCGGGGAAAGGCAAGTGTTTTGCCTACAACAAGGGAAAATGCACCAGGAGCGTAAATTGTCGTTTTCGCCACTCATGTAAGTTGTGGGGGGCAGGTCACCTGGCCAAAGACTGCGCCTCGGCGCGAGCGGTAAGCCCTCCGCTCCAGCCGAGGCCGGGGGAGTCGGTAAGTAAGGCCCCCTCCCCTATTCGAGTTCCCGAATTGCAGCGCTGGCTTAGTTTATACCCCGACAAGTCGGCAGCGCTGTTCCTTTTGGCGGGTTTTCGGCATGGTTTTCGCCTGCCCATTTCGGATTCAATGCACGTGGTGGCGCGACAGAATTTGAAGTTGGCTCGCGAATTCCCGCATGAGGTCCGGCGGAAAGTGGACGCGGAGATCGGCTTGGGGCGCATGTGTGGGCCCTACGCTTTTCCCCCTATGTCCTCCTTGTGCATCTCCCCCGTGGGGGTGGTGCCCAAGAAGGCCCCGGGTAAGTTCCGCCTGATACAGCACTTGTCGCATCCTCCTGGCATTTCGGTTAATGACTCCATTCCCGAGGCCGTGTGCAGGGTGTGTTATCAGTCTTTTGATGACGCTCTGCGCTTGGTGCGGGACTGTGGTCCGGGGGGCCTGTTGGCAAAATTAGACGTTGAATCGGCATTTCGGCTGCTTCCCCTGCACCCGGAATCCCTGCGGTTCCTGGGTTTCAAATTGGGGGACGAGTTTTACGTGGATCGGTGTCTCCACATGGGCTGTTCGGTCTCCTGCGCCTATTTTGAGAGATTTAGCACGTTTTTGCACTGGTGCATAAAGGCCGCCTCCGGGCAACCCGGGGTGGCTCACTACCTTGACGATTTTCTCTTTATGGGCCCAGGGGGAAGTTCGGTCTGTGGCGATATTCTGTCGGTGGCCAGGTCCTTGTTCGAAAGTTTGGGGGTTCCAGTCGCGCAGGACAAGTGTGAGGGCCCCTGCAGTTGTCTTAGCTATTTGGGAATTTAAATAGACACGGTGGCGGGTTGCTGTCGCCTCCCCGAGGATAAAGTGCGTAAGCTGTTGGGTTTAATTCACGATTGTTTGGGCAAGCGCAGGGTTCGGCTTAAGCAGGTGCAGTCTTTGTTGGGTTCTTTCAACTTTGCGTGCCGGATTATCCTCATGGGTAGGGTTTTCTGTCACAAACTTGAACGGGCCACGGCGGGGACGGTCCGGCAGCATCACACCGTGTACCTTTCCCGCGAGATCAGGGATGATTTGCGGATTTGGGTTTCTTTCCAGGTGTCCTTGAACAGGGAGGTTTTGTGGCCTCCACCTTGTTGTTCCAACAGTTGGCTCCAGTTGTTCACTGATGCCTCGGGCAGTCAGGGCTTTGGGGCATTTTTGCCGGGGCATGGTGCGCTGCTGCTTGGCCGTCCTCTTGAGTGGCACGGGGTTTCACCTAGAACCTCCTTTTGCTGGAGTTGTTCCCGATCATAGTTGCCCTGGAGTTGTGGGCCTGCCAGTTCTCGAATCGGGACATATCGTTCCGCTGCGACAACTTGGGAGTGGTGCACGCTATAAATAACCAGCGTTCTTCCTCTCCACAGGCTTTGCGGCTTTTGCAACATCTGGTGTTAATTTGCTTGCGGCGCAATATTAATTTCAGGGCCCTACACGTTCCCGGAATCGACAATGGAATTGCGGATGCGTTGTCTCGGTTCCAGTTTGATAAGTTCGGGACGTTGGTTCCGGGAGCGGCGGCGGAGGGTTTACCATGCCCACCTTCTGTCTGGCAGATTGTCGAGTTGGGTTAGCTGCTCTGGCCAGGTGTGCGTTGGCTTCTTCCACGCTCAGGGCGTATGATGCGGCCTGGCGTGATTGGTCGGCCTTTCAAAGTAGGAACGGTGTGGCAGGTGAGTCCCCGGCTGATGGCCTTTGTTTGGGAACATTATCAAAGGGGTAGGTCAAAAGCGGCCATGTCTTCTGCCCTTGCGGGCATTTCCTTCCACTCTCGGCTCCTCGGGATGACGGACCCCACCGGGTCTTTTGTCCTTTCCAGAGTGCTTAAAGGATGGGCTAGGATGCGACCGGCGCCTGCGGACTCCCGTAGACCCGTGACGTTGCAGCTTCTAACGGAGTTGCTGCATGTGCTGCCTCAAATTGCGACCTCGGCGTTCGAGGTGGCCCTATTTAGATGTGCTTTTGCCCTAGCTTTCTTTGGGGCATTCCGAGTGAGCAAGTTAGTGGCGTGCAGTAAGTCATTTTGTGAGTCCGGTATGCTTTACGAGAATGTGCGCCTGCAGGATGGCCTGTTGCTCTGTAGGATTGTGCGGTCCAAGACAGATCAAACAGGTCGGGGTCGCTGGGTGTCCTTGGAGGCCCGGGAGGAAGCAAGTGTTTGCCCACTGCGGCTGGCGCAGGAGTATCTCCGGTTGAGGCCTTCGGGGGGCGACCAGTTGCTGGTGCACGCGCACGCTGGCCCGCTGACTAAGTTTCAATTTGCTGCAGTGTTTAGGAAATGTTTGGAGGCGCTAGGCTTGCGCGGGGCGGACTTCGGTACCCATTCCTTTCGGATTGGGGCGGCTACCCATGCCACGGCTACGGGCTCATCCCCGGCGGCTATTCGGGAGATGGGCCGTTGGAAGGCTTCCTCTTATAAGTCTTATGTTCGTTTTGATAAGATTTAGGTGCGCCTGTTGCGCTAACCCAAAAACTTGTTTACTCGTCGGTTTTTGAACGCTTACCGTTCAGGAATCGAGGGTGTGAAATGAATTTTTACATTTTCCTCCGAGGGGGCCTAATTTCAATTGGGTGTTCTCTTAAGGTCCACGGGAGGTTTTTTGAGTTTTCTCCTTCACTTGGGTTATTTCTGTTTATTGCATTTATCTATGTTTTGTGTTCAAATTTCTGATGTTAGCATAGGCGTGCGCAGCTAATTTTATTAGGGGGTGCACCGCAGGAGGGGCATGTCTAGCACCACCTTTTGGGCGTGTCTAGCACCGCCTTTTGGGCATGTCTAGCACCGCCCAGGGACATGTCAAGCACTATTTTACATTCTCTCAGTAAAATCACATGGCTTAATGTAATTTCTCCCTAGTTCCTAATAATAAAGTAGATATAATACACTCCAGAGAAATAAAATGATACATAATAGTGCGACCACCGGCCGGTACTGACTGTCCGGTAAGGCATAACCTTGAGTCCTAGCTGCCGCTGCACCCTATCGCTGCTTACACTTCCCCAACCTATCCCTGACCCAGAGGCAGAACTAGAGGGTTGTGCGCCTAGGTGCATATGCTCCCCTCACCTCTTGCACCCCGTAAGCACCTACACCCTAAGTTTGAGTGGGACATTCTGAAAAATACAGGAGATATAGGGGGCCGAACATTTGAGTTTTAATATAACACAAGTACAGTTTAAAATATACACATGTGCCATCACAGCCACATCTGCCTCTTTCTATGCCATAAGACTCCTCCTCTGTAAGACAACAGCATTTGTCACACATGTCCCCATGGTCACCAGCTACTGACAGTAGTGCCCATTATTCACATTGTGCCACACAGTATGAGCCAAAATTCACATTACGCCACACGGTATGAGACAAAATCCACATTACGCAACACAGTATGATTCAAATTCACCTTACGCCATACAGTATGAGACGAAATTCATTTTATGCCACATGGTATGAGCCACAATTCACATTATGCCACACGGTATGAGCCGAAATGCACATTATGTCACACGGTGTGAGACAAAATTCACATTATGCTACACGGTATGAGCCGAAATTGATATTATGCCACATGGTATGAGCCAAAATTCACATTTTGCCACACAGTATGAGCAAAAATTCATATTATGCCACACAGTATGAGCCAAATTCACATTATGCCACACAGTATGAGCCAAAATTCACATTATGCCACACGGTATGAGCCAAAATTCATATTATGCGACACAGTATGAGCCAAAATCACATTATGCCAAAGGTATGATACACATTCATATTATGCCACACGGTATGAGCCACATTCTCATTATGCCACACGGAATGAGCTGAAATTCATATTATGCAACACAGTATGAGCCAAATTCACATTATGCCCCACATTATGAGCCAAATTCACATTATGCCACACAGTATGAGCCAAATTCACATTATGCCACACACTATGAGCCAAAATTCATATTATGTCACGCAGTATGAGCCAAAATCACATTATTCCACACGGTATGAGCCACATTCTCATTATGCCACACAGTATGAGCTGAAATTCACATTATGTCACATGGTATGAACCAAACTTCATATTATGCCACATGGTATGAGCAAAAATTCACATTATGCCACACAGTATGAGCCGAAATTCATATTATGCCACACAGTAGGCATAATGGTAGACAGTGGTAGAAGTAAATGACTGCAGGTCAGGTGGCACCTCGACCCCCGAGACAGAAAGGGGGAGAGAGAGAGAGAGACCCCCCCCCCCCAGAAGAGAGGGGTGAGGGAAAAGGAGGGAGGGAGAGAAAAGGAGGGAGAAAGAGGGGGGATAGGATACGGAGAAGGAGAGAGACATAGGGGCCCATTCATCAAAACATATTTCCGGCTATGTCCCCGAAAAACACCCGTTTTGGGGGGTTAGCCGCAAGTACTGTTTCCCTGGTATGTATAAAGGAGGGATCGCAGCAGGTATCGGAGATACCTACAGTGATCCCTCCATTTCTGCCCGCAGCCGCATCCCCCATAGATTTCTATGGGGGGATGCAATGCTGCCCAATGTACCAATTTCGGGAATGCAAAGCATGCCCAATGTACAGTATTAATATCGGGAATTCGCATTCCCGATATTGTTCCCTGCAGCTACTGCAATATTTGACTGCAGTAGCTCATTGTAGCCTACAGATCGGGGAGAGTAGACCCGGCTGGATTCCCCGAGAACCTTCCGCTAGAAGTGCCTCAGTGCATCGCGGTCACCCGAAAGGATCGCATATTGCAATGCGATCCTGGGCGGTAAGATCCCGCCCAGATCACATTCAATATGTAATCCATGATAAATGGGCCCCATAGAAAGAGAGGGAGGGAGAGAGAGTATAGAGACATATCTCTATATGGATATCTAGGTGGAGGGAGAGAGGGAGAGAGGGGGGGGGGAAGAGAGGGATATAGAGGGAGAAAGGGGGGATGAGAGAGGGGAAGGGAAAGATATTTATATTATTTATAAGCAGTTTCTTATATAGCGCAGCATTTTCCATTGCGCATTCAATTAGATAGGGAGAGAGAGAGATTTAATGAGAATGGAAATATAGTGAAAATATTCTGGCACTTACCCCACTGTCTCTGTGTCACTTGCCTCATGAGTGGGGAGGGTACCCACAGCTGCTGTGTGGAATTGGCAGTCTTGCAGTCTGTGCATGGTTGCCTCCTCCTGCGGCTCTTCTGTCATGCTGCGGTTCCAGTCACGACTGTTCCAGCCAGGAGCAGTGTTACTAATGCTCCTCATGGATCATGTATGGCTGCTACAGCAGAGATAGAAAAGGGGGGGGTCAGAACCTAGGGACCCCTCAGAACACGGGTGTACTCTTTGCACCCCTATTTTTTCGGGTCGGCTGACACACACAAACACATACACACACTCTAATACACACTGTCAAATACACGGACACAGGAACCTTACCTTCTCCTTCCTGGCTGGCTTCATGGGATGGCTGCTGTTAGATATCCACCTGCACCAGCAGGAGAAGGCAGGGCTGCACACAGATCGTCGAGACCAGGGAAAGTTGGGGGTGTGGCCTAATCACGGACCCCCCGTGGCCAAGCCCACTTTTAGAGAAACCCCTTCCAGATCAACATGAACTGCCTATCCGGGCCAGAGGGAGAGGAGGTGCACGGGCACGGCACCTCAGTCAGTGCAGGCAGAGCAGCAAGCTGGGCTCGGCGGCGGACCACAGCGATCACTACTCCACTGTGCTGGAGACAGCGTGGCGTGTGGGGGGTGCCGCACATTAGGGGGTGCCTGTGCGCACCAGGCACCCCCCGTGCGCACGCCTATGGATGTTAGGGTGTTTTTCTTTTTCAGCTGTCGTTGATTTTGGGGAGCATGTGTGGCTGGTTGGCCATTCTTATATTTTTTGGGCGGCGAGGCATCCCATGGCACTTCGGGCGGCTGATGTTTTTGGGTCTAGGGAGTTGCATTGGTTAGGTGTCAGGGGCATGCTTTGGGGTGATTTGTTGCCGCTCCTTTTTCACCGTGAGCACCGCTGGGGTTGCCCCAGTTGTATTGTCCTGCATTTAGGAGGCAATGATTTGGGGCGAGTTAAGGGCATAGATTTAATATTGTCCATTAAGGCGGATTTGGTGGCGATTTGTTGTCACTGGCCGGGAGTCCGTATTGTGTGGTCGGAGCAGTGGCGTAACTAGAAATTTTTCTCCCCCAAGCCAAAAAATCCTTCGGCGCCCCCCCCCCCCCCCCCCCCCCCCGTAATTGGCACTAGCAAAGATAGAAAAAAAGGGTGTGTGCCTTTGTCGAAATGGGCGTGGCTTTGCGTGGAGGGCGTGGCATTGCAGGAAAAGACTACCTTATACCCCAGTTTTGCAACCTGCACGCCCAGACGTTGGCCACCACAGGAAAGAAAAAAAAATCCTGATTCATGCCCTTTACATTATTTGTCATTTTTCCTCCTTATAGTAATGCCCAGTATACATTATTCCACATACTGCAATGGCCCTTAGACATTATTCCACACACAATAATGCACATGACACAATATGCACACACTGTAATGCCCCAGACACATTATGCCACACACCGTAATGCCTGTGACACATTATGACAGGAATCGCAATGCCCGTTATACATTATGCTACACACTGCAATGCCCCTGATACATTATAGCACATACAATGTCTGTGACACAGTATGACACACACCACAATGATCCTGAGACATTATACCACATACCACAATGCCCATGATATAGTATACAACACACCGTAATGCCTGATACATTATGACTCACACCGCAATGTCCGTGATACATTATGCCACACACCATAATGCCCATTACACATTAAGTTCTACAGTAAGGCTTCTAATTACTTTTAAATTACCTGCTCGTTGCCAGGGGTTTCATGCTCTTGGTTCCATGCAAGGTGCCAGGGGTTTTCATGCTCAGGGTGTCATGCTCGTTGCCAGGGGTTTCATGCACTGGGTGTCATGCTCGTTGCTAGGGGGTAGTGCTTGTTGCTAGGGCCATGCTCCCAGTGCCACATATGCCCCCAGTGCCAGATATTCCCCCACAGTGCCAGGTATATGCCCCTAGTGCCAGATATTCCCCCACAGTGCCAGGTATATGCCCCCAGTGCCACATATACCCCCCCCAGTGCCACATATGCCCCCTCAGTGCCTGCTCCCCCCAGTGCCAAATATTCCCCCACAGTGCCACATATGCCCCCTCAGTGCCTGCTCCCCCCAGTGCCAAATATTCCCCCACAGTGCCAGGTATATGCCCCCAGTGCCAGATATTCCCCCACAGTGCCAGGTATATGCCTCCAGTGCCAGATCTTCCCCCCACAGTGCCAGGTATATGCCCCCAGTGCCAGATCTGCCCCCACAGTGCCAGGTATATGCCCCCAGTGCCAGATCTGCCCCCACAGTGCCAGGTATATGCCCCCAGTGCCAGATCTTCCCCCCACAGTGCCAGGTATATGCCCCCAGTGCCAGATCTGCCCCCACAGTGCCAGGTATATGCCCCCAGTGCCAGATCTGCCCCCACAGTGCCAGGTATATGCCCCCAGTGCCAGATCTGCCCCCACAGTGCCAGGTATATGCCCCCAGTGCCAGATCTGCCCCCACAGTGCCAGGTATATGCCCCCAGTGCCAGATCTGCCCCCACAGTGCCAGGTATATGCCCCCAGTGCCAGATCTGCCCCCACAGTGCCAGGTATATGCCCCCAGTGCCAGATCTGCCCCCCACAGTGCCAGGTATATGCCCCAAGTGCCTGCTCCCCCCCCCCATGTGTTGGAGGGACACGGAGCGCATCGCGCGTCTCTCCTGTGTCCCTCCTGGCTCTCCCCCGCTGGTCTAATAAAGGAAGTGCCGGTTCGTGAGCCAATCAGAGCTCACGAACGGCACTTCCTTAGACCGGCCGGGGGAGAGCCAGGGAGGGACACAGGAGAGACGCGCGATGTGCGTTCCGTGTCCCTCCAACACAGCAGGGAGGGAGAGGAGACCGCAGATTGACATGCGGACGCTCGTCCGCATGTCAATCTGTACTAAGTCAGTGGCGCCCCCGCAGCCCCTCGCCCCCAAGCCACCGCGAGGACTGCGGGGGCAGTAGTTACGCCACTGGGTCGGAGATAGTTCCGCGTTTTCATTGGCGTGGTGCGGTGCGTTTCTCGGCTCTGGAGAAGGCTCGCAAGAAGGTGAATTCGGCGGTGTCTCTGTTTGTTAGGGCCATAGGTGGAGTAGCTGTCAGGCATCCTTTACTTGTACTGCGTATTCTGCAGTTCTACAAGGAGGATGGGGTTCATCTGTCTCCGGATGGAGTTCAGGTTTTCCTGGAGATGTTTTTGGTCCTTTCCGTTAGGGCTCTTTAGTTTGTTCTTGTTTGTTTGTTCGGATGGCGGTGGCGGTTTTGTAAACCTTTGGTGGCGGGAAGTCGCTACCAACCAGCGGTCAAACAGGCATAAGTGGTCATTGTGGGGCACCCTCTTTAGAAGGACGGCAGGTGTGTCCTTCTCTTGCGGTTGGACATTTAGACGTTCCCCTGCGGGAACCGAACGTTTGCCAGAGAAAAGAGTGGTAAGGCCAGCACAATGCAGGTTATGCAGGAAGGAGGCGGGGTTTGGGTACTCCCCTCCTTGGTTTGTTGGTTTTCATCTAGGTGACTGGAGCTGGTGTCTGGTAGCGACTTTTCCTTTGCCATCCTCCAATCTACATTTAACTTTACAATCTAAATTAATTCCAAGTTCAATTACAATTATAGTTTAAAGAGTTGGTCAGCGATCAATAAATATCGTCTGACCTTTAACTCCAGCTACCGTGTCCGTGTCTTTATTTCAGTTTGTGTGTCGTTTTATTTTAGTGATAAGCTAGCTTAAGAAATGTTTATGTAATCACAATAAAGTTATGGGCGCCTTAGATTAGCTGAAGGCTGCATAAGCCTGAGGCCATATAAGAGCCCAATTTTTTGTGATTGGTTGTTTTATGACTAAGCAGTTGCAAGGTAGATCATGGTTTCCGGTTGTTTTTTCCCATAGGATCAGAGGGTTGTCCGTCAAGCTTTAAGGGGTTGGTCTCAGGATAGTATATAGTGCATGGTCATGTGCCTCAGACTTCCTCTTGCCATTTATTGTATGCCCTCCCGTACCCCCTTATTAAATTTAATTTGGTCTGTCCTCTACAGTTGGCTATTGACAGCCAGATTGGCGGGAAGTCGCTACCAACCAGCGGTCAAACAGGCATAAGTGGTCATTGTGGGGCACCCTCTTTAGAAGGACGGCAGGTGTGTCCTTCTCTTGCGGTTGGACATTTAGACGCTCCCCTGCGGGAACCGAACGTTTGCCAGAGAAAAGAGTGGTGAGGCCAGCACAATGCGGGTTATGCAGGAAGGGGGCGGGGTTTGTGTACTCCCCTCCTTGGTTTGTTGGATTTCATCTAAGTGACTGGAGCTGGTGTCTGGTAGCGACTTTTCCTTTGCCATCCTCCAATCTAAATTTAACTTTACAATCTAAATTAATTCCAATTTTAATTACAATTATAGTTTAAAGAGTTGGTCAGCGATCAATAAATATCGTCTGACCTTTAACTCCAGCTACCGTGTCCGTGTCTTTATTTCAGTGTGTGTGTGTCGTTTTATTTTAGTGATAAGCTAGCTTAAGAAAGGTTTATGTTAATCACAATAAAGTTATGGGCGCCTTATCTACTTTTACTTATTTTGGGAGACATTGGGGCTTATAGAGTAGGGAGTGTACACGCCCAAATGTCACTGGCCACACCCACACAACATTAGTCACGCCTCCTCAACTTCTCACAACAGGCCCTTGATCATTTTCAGCACCAGGCCCATGTGGATCTTAATCCGGCCCTGCATACTGTGTAGCCACGGCAGCATCACTGGATGGCAGAGTTGCTGTACTGCAGAGATGGAATAACAGAATGAATGGGTTAAATGCAATATACTGAGTGTGGTGGGCTGCCTGTCATGTGGGGCCAATGGACAACACACTAAACAGGCCCAACAGACATGTCGTCCTACCAGGAATCTTCCTGTGATCCCTATGACCAATCTGCCCCTGCATGTTGGTGCCCATCAAACAGTGACTCCTCACTTTAATCTTTTAAAGCTTCCTCCCCTCTGGTGGTCCTGTGGGAAATGGTGCCCGAACCATCGTGGGAGGGACTTATATCAAATCCAAAACTGTCAGAGCGGAGGCAGGGGTGTACAGAAGGGGCAGATTTTTTTATTTTCCCCGCTCTGCCTGGGACACCTCTGATTGGCTAGCATGAATGAAGGGAAGAAAGGGGAGACAGCAGTCTTTGCTCTTCTCCACTCACGTCTTCTCTACACCATCATGAGAATTTTTTTCTGAGAAGTCAAACTGAAAGCAGAGCTTTCCGTGATTCTATGAACTGCTCTCCCCATACTAGTGTACAGAGAAGCAATCCTGACACAGAGCTGGAGCACCATTGGAGAAATGGTAATTCTTCTGTAAAAAGGAGGAAGCAGTGAAAAGCATGGGTATCACTGAGAAAGGGCTTCATTAATAGACCCCAAAATCATATACTCCCAAGTCTGTCAGCCAGTGGCGGAACTAGCGAGAGGTGGGCCCAGGTGCAACAAAATGCTTTGGCCCCCGTCTCATCCCGTCCAAGTCCACCCCCTCACCCCCAACTCCAAATTAGTAATTCTTTGCATGCTCGGATTCCATATAAGGAGCAGCGCATCCCCGCCATTTTCACTCCAATCTCGGAGAGTGTATAGAGAGGAAGTGTCCTCAGTGTTCAGTGTCTGTATGTTGGGGCGGGAAAGTGGGGTGGCAAGTGTTGTGCTGCTCAGTCCAGTCCAGTGTAGTCACTCAGTGTATTGTGCTGCATCAGTCCAGGCAGTCACAGTGTTGGTGTTCTCTGCTGCCATATATTCACTGTAGCTGTAAAGTGGTGCTGTGTTGTGCAGACCAGTCCAGTGTAGTCAGTGTATTGTGCTGTATCAGTCCAACCAGTCACAGTGTTGGTGTTCTCTGCTGCCATATATCCAGTGTAGCTGTAAAGTGGTGCTGTGTTGTGCAGACAAGTCCAGTGTAGTCAGTGTATTGTGCTGTATCAGTCCAGGCAGATATATCCAGTGTAGCTGTAAAGTGGTGCTGTGTTGTGCAGACCCAGGGCCGGCTCCAGGCATGTTCGACTGGAGCGGCCGCGTGGGGCGCCACTCTTATAGGGCGCCGCACGCTGCGGCCGCCATATTCCTGCCTGGAGCCAGCGTTCAAACTGTGTGTGTGTGTGCGCAGCGCGCTGTGCGGCGCCGGCGTCTGACGTTAGACGCCGGCGCCGCGCAGCGCAGACGGAATCGTTCATCCGTCCAGCCGCCCGCCCGTCTGCCTGCCCGCCTGCCTGCGCCCACAGCAGTACTCCCCCTCCCGGCTCCCAGCACCGCAGTCTGCAGTGACAATGCCATGTAAGTTAAAATCTGCACTGTGGGGGCATTATATATCTGGCACGCACTGTGGGGGCATAGCTGCACTGTGGGGGCATTATGTTTCTTGCACTGTGGGGGCATATCTGCACTGTGGGGGCATTATGTATCTGGCACTGTGGGGGCATATCTGCACTGTGGGGGCATTATGTATCTGGTACTGTGGGGGCATATCTGCACTGTGGGGGCATTATATATCTGGCACTGTGGGGGCATATCTGCACTGTGGGGGCATTATATATCTGGCACTGTGGGGGCATATCTGCACTGTGGGGGCATTATGTATCTGGCACTGTGGGGGCATATCTGCACTGTGGGGGCATTATGTATCTGGCACTGTGGGGGCATTATATATCTGGCACTGTGGGGGCATATCTGCACTGTGGGGGCATTATGTTTCTTGCACTGTGGGGGCATATCTGCACTGTGGGGGCATTATGTATCTGGCACTGTGGGGGCATATCTGCACTGTGGGGGCATTATGTATCTGGCCCTGTGGGGGCATATCTGACACTGTGCGGGCATTTTTATATATGGCACAGTGGGGACATATCTGGCACTGTGTGGGCATTTTTATATCTGGCACTGTGTGGGCACTTATGTATCTGGCACTGCGGGGGCATCATGTATCTGGCACTGTGGGGGGCATCTCTGCACTGTGGAGGCACTTATGTATCTGGCACTTTGGGGGCATTTATGTATCTGAACTGTGGGTGCATATCTGGCACTGTGTGGCCATTTATGTAGCTGGCACTGCTGGGGGGCATGTCACGTGTAGCTGGCACTGCTGGGGGGGGCATGTCGCGTGTAGCTGGCACTGCTGGGGGGGGCATGTCGCGTGTAGCTGGCACTGCTGTGGGGCATGTCGCGTGTAGCTGGCACTGCTGGGGGGCATGTCACGTGTAGCTGGCACTGCTGGGGGGCATGTCATGTAGTGTTCCCGCTAGGCGTCTGTGGCTAGGCAATGTGTCTCAGTGCTGTGCCTGGCGCAAAGTGTATAGGAGGTTCTACCTGGTGCAGTGTGTATTAACTGCACTACTGTGTGGTGTAATGCAAATTGCCACTATTATGTGGCCACGTACCTTCCCCACGAAGTAACTCCCCTTAATTTTTGCTGCGCGCCTTCGGCGCGCACTGTCCATGCTTTGACATATAGGTGTGGGAACAACAAGCAGTATGTACATCACTTTGCCCTCCTAACTTAAAAATGTGCCCTCCCTGTGATCAGCACCATGCCCTAAAAAGTGAACACTATCCTGTGTAGCTGGCACTGCTGGGGGGCATGTCATGTGTAGCTGGCACTGCTGCGGGGCATGTCATGTGTAGCTGGCACTGCTGCGGGGCATGTCATGTGTAGCTGGCACTGCTGGGAGGCATGTCATGTCTATCTGGCACTGCTGGGAGGCATGTCATGTCTTTCTGGCACTGCACATTATGTGTATCTGGCACTATACTGGAGACATTGTGTGTAAGGAACACTACTGTGGCTATGTGTAAGGATGCTAATTGTGTGAAAATATTTTTACAGTTTGATGATATGAAGTTACGAGTCCATGCCCACTTTTCCAGAGGCCACACCCACTTTTGAGCGCGCGCGCCTTCGGCGCGCGCATGGGGGGGGGGGGGGGGGGCGCTTTTACATTTTCTCGCTCAGGGTGCTAGTAGGCCTGGAGCCGGCCCTGTGCAGACCAGTACAGTGTAGTCAGTGTAATGTGCTGTATCAGTCCAGCCATTCACAGTGTTGGTGTTCTCTGCTGCCATATATCCAGTGTAGCTATATAAAGTGGTGCTGTGTTGTGCAGACCAGTGGTAGTGTCCTGTGTCATCAGTAATTCCAGTGACGATATACGCTGCTGCTATATATCCACTGCTGCAGTATAACAATTATAACAACCTGTTGGGCTGCATCAGACCAGTGGCAGTGTCCTATGTCATCAGTAATTCCAGTGATGATATACACTGCTGCTATATATCCACTGCTGCAGTATAACAATTATAACAACCTGTTGGACTGCATCAGACCAGTGGTAGTGTCCTGTGTCATCAGTAATTCCAGTGACGATATACGCTGCTGCTATATATCCACTGCTGCAGTATAACAATTATAACAACCTGTTGGGCTGCATCAGACCAGTGGTAGTGTCCTGGGTCATCAGTAATTCCAGTGACGATATACGCTGTAGTGATGAGCGGGTTCGGTTCCTCGGAATCCGAACCCCCCCGAACTTCAGCCTTTTTACACGGATCCGAGGCAGACTCGGATCTTCCCGCCTTGCTCGGCTAACCCGAGCGCGCCCGAACGTCATCATCCCGCTGTCGGAATCTCGCGAGGCTCGGATTCTATCGCGAGACTCGGATTCTATATAAGGAGCAGCGCGTCGCAGCCATTTTCACACGTGCATTGAGATTCATAGGGAGAGGACGTGGCTGGCGTCCTCTCCATTTAGATTAGAAGAGAGAGAGTGAGAGTGAGACACTTGATTTACTGGAGCTTAGGAGTACTCAGAGAGTGCAGAGTTTACTAGTGACTGACCAGTGACCACCAGTGCAGTTTTATTATATTATTATTTAATATAATCCGTTCTCTGCCTGAAAAAAAACGATACACAGTGACACAGTAACAGTATACCATATCTGTGCTCAGCCTCAGTGTGCTGCATCATCTATGTATATCTGACTGTGCTGAGTGCTCAGTGCTCACACAGCTTAATTGTGGGGGAGACTGGGGAGCAGTAGCAGGAGTACATATTATTTAACAGTGCACACTTTTGCTGCCAGAGTGCCACTGCCAATGTGACTGACCAGTGACCACTGTCTGACCACCAGTATATTGTGATTGTCTGCCTGAAAAAGTTAAACACTCGTCGTGCGGTGTTTTTATTCTATAAACGCATTCTGCTGACAGTGTCCAGCAGGTCCGTCATTAATTATATAATATATACCTGTCCGGCTGCAGTAGTGATATATATATATATATATATTTTATATCATTATCATCCAGTCTATATTAGCAGCAGACGCAGTACGGTAGTCCACGGCTGTAGCTACCTCTGTGTCGGCAGTCGCTCGTCCATCCATAATTGTATACCACCTACCTGTGGTGTTTTTTTTTTCTATCTTCTTGATACTAGTAGCTTACTTTAGGAGTGTGCAGTGCTGCTGACAGTGTCCAGCAGGTCCGTCATTATATAATATATACCTGTCCGGCTGCAGTAGTGATATATATATATTTTTTATATCATTATCATCCAGTCTATATTAGCAGCAGACGCAGTACGGTAGTCCACGGCTGTAGCTACCTCTGTGTCGGCAGTCGCTCGTCCATCCATAATTGTATACCACCTACCTGTGGTGTTTTGTTTTTTTTCTATCTTCTTGATACTACTAGTAGCTTACTTTAGGAGTCTGCAGTGCTGCTGACAGTGTCTATAAGGTCCGTCATTATATAATATATACCTGTCCGGCTGCAGTAGTGGTATATATATATATTTTTTATATCATTATCATCCAGTCTATATTAGCAGCAGACGCAGTACGGTAGTCCACGGCTGTAGCTACCTCTGTGTAGGCAGTCGCTCGTCCATCCATAATTGTATACCACCTACCTGTGGTGTTTTTTTTTTTTTCTATCTTCTTGATACTACTAGTAGCTTACTTTAGGAGTCTGCAGTGCTGCTGACAGTGTCCAGCAGGTCCGTCATTATATAATATATACATGTCCGGCTGCAGTAGTGATATATATATATTTTTATATCATTATCATCCAGTCTATATTATCAGCAGACGCAGTACGGTAGTCCACGGCTGTAGCTACCTCTGTGTCGGCAGTCGCTCGTCCATCCATAAGTATACTAGTATCCATCCATCTCCATTGTTTACCTGAGGAGCCTTTTAGTTGTGCCTATTAAAATATGGAGAACAAAAATGTTGAGGTTCCAAAAATAGGGAAAGATCAAGATCGACTTCCACCTCGTGCTGAAGCTGCTGTCACTAGTCATGGCAGAGACGATGAAATGCCAGCAACGTCGTCTGCCAAGGCCGATGCCCAATGTCATAGTACAGAGCATGTAAAATCCAAAACACCAAATATCAGTAAAAAAAGGACTCAAAAATCTAAAATAAAATTGTCAGAGGAGAAGCGTAAACTTGCCAATATGCCATTTACCACACGGAGTGGCAAGGAACGGCTGAGGCCCTGGCCTATGTTCATGGCTAGTGGTTCAGCTTCACATGAGGATGGAAGCACTCAGCCTCTCGCTAGAAAAATGAAAAGACTCAAGCTGGCAAAAGCACAGCAAAGAACTGTGCGTTCTTCGAAATCACAAATCCACAAGGAGAGTCCAATTGTGTCGTTTGCGATGCCTGACCTTCCCAACACTGGACGTGAAGAGCATGCGCCTTCCACCATTTGCACGCCCCCTGCAAGTGCTGGAAGGAGCACCCGCAGTCCAGTTCCTGATAGTCAGATTGAATATGTCAGTGTTGAAGTACACCAGGATGAGGAGGATATGGGTGTTGCTGGCGCTGGGGAGGAAATTGACCAGGAGGATTCTGATGGTGAGGTGGTTTGTTTAAGTCAGGCACCCGGGGAGACACCTGTTGTCCGTGGGAGGAATAGGGCCATTGACATGCCTGGTGAAAATACCAAAAAAATCAGCTCTTCGGTGTGGAAGTATTTCAACAGAAATGCGGACAACATTTGTCAAGCCGTGTGTTGCCTTTGTCAAGCTGTAATAAGTAGGGGTAAGGACGTTAACCACCTCGGAACATCCTCCCTTATACGTCACCTGCAGCGCATTCATCATAAATCAGTGACAAGTTCAAAAACTTTGGGCGACAGCGGAAGCAGTCCACTGACCAGCAAATCCCTTCCTCTTGTAACCAAGCTCACGCAAACCACCCCACCAACTCCCTCAGTGTCAATTTCCTCCTTCCCCAGGAATGCCAATAGTCCTGCAGGCCATGTCACTGGCAATTCTGACGAGTCCTCTCCTGCCTGGGATTCCTCCGATGCATCCTTGCGTGTAACGCCTACTGCTGCTGGCGCTGCTGTTGTTGCTGCTGGGAGTCGATGGTCATCCCAGAGGGGAAGTCGTACTCGTAAGACCACTTTTACTACTTCCACCAAGCAATTGACTGTCCAACAGTCCTTTGCGAGGAAGATGAAATATCACAGCAGTCATCCTGCTGCAAAGCGGATAACTGAGGCCTTGGCATCCTGGGCGGTGAGAAACGTGGTTCCGGTATCCATCATTACTGCAGAGGCAACTAGAGACTTGTTGGAGGTACTGTGTCCCCGGTACCAAATACCATCTAGGTTCCATTTCTCTAGGCAGGCGATACCGAAAATGTACACAGACCTCAGAAAAAGACTCACCAGTGTCCTAAAAAATGCAGTTGTACCCAATGTCCACTTAACCACGGACATGTGGACAAGTGGAGCAGGGCAGGCTCAGGACTATATGACTGTGACAGCCCACTGGGTAGATGTATGGACTCCCGCCGCAAGAACAGCAGCGGCGGCACCAGTAGCAGCATCTCGCAAACGCCAACTCTTTCCTAGGCAGGCTACGCTTTGTATCACCGCTTTCCAGAATACGCACACAGCTAAAAACCTCTTACGGCAACTGAGGAAGATCATCGCAGAATGGCGTACCCCAATTGGACTCTCCTGGGGATTTGTGGCATCGGACAACGCCAGCAATATTGTGTGTGCATTAAATATGGGCAAATTCCAGCACGTCCCATGTTTTGCACATACCTTGAATTTGGTGGTGCAGAATTTTTAAAAAAACGACAGGGGCGTGCAAGAGATGCTGTCGGTGGCCAGAAGAATTGTGGGACACTTTCGGCGTACAGGCACCACATACAGAAGACTGGAGCACCACCAAAAACGCCTGAACCTGCCCTGCCATCATCTGAAGCAAGAAGTGGTAACGAGGTGGAATTCAACCCTCTATATGCTTCAGAGGTTGGAGGAGCAGCAAAAGGCCATTCAAGCCTATACAACTGAGCACGATATAGGAGGTGGAATGCACCTGTCTCAAGCGCAGTGGAGAATGATTTCAACGTTGTGCAAGGTTCTGCAACCTTTTGAACTTGCCACACGTGAAGTCAGTTCAGACACTGCCAGCCTGAGTCAGGTCATTCCCCTCATCAGGCTTTTGCAGAAGAAGCTGGAGACATTGAAGGAGGAGCTAACACAGAGCGATTCCGCTAGGCATGTGGGACTTGTGGATGGAGCCCTTAATTCGCTTAACAAGGATTCACGGGTGGTCAATCTGTTGAAATCAGAGCACTACATTTTGGCCACCGTGCTCGATCCTAGATTTAAAACCTACCTTGGATCTCTCTTTCCGGCAGACACAAGTCTGCTGGGGTTCAAAGAACTGCTGGTGACAAAATTGTCAAGTCAAGCGGAACGAGACCTGTCAACATCTCCTCCTTCACATTCTCCCGCAACTGGGGGTGCGAAGAAAAGGCTCAGAATTCCGAGCCCACCCGCTGGCGGTGATGCAGGGCAGTCTGGAGCGACTGCTGATGCTGACATCTGGTCCGGACTGAAGGACCTGACAACGATTACGGACATGTCGTCTACTGTCACTGCATATGATTCTCTCCCCATTGAAAGAATGGTGGAGGATTATATGAGTGACCGCATCCAAGTAGGCACGTCAGACAGTCCGTACTTATACTGGCAGGAAAAAGAGGCAATTTGGAGGCCCTTGCACAAACTGGCTTTATTCTACCTATGTTGCCCTCCCACAAGTGTGTACTCCGAAAGAGTGTTTAGTGCCGCCGCTCACCTTGTCAGCAATCGGCGTACGAGGTTACATCCAGAAAATGTGGAGAAGATGATGTTCATTAAAATGAATTATAATCAATTCCTCCGTGGAGACATTGACCAGCAGCAATTGCCTCCACAAAGTACACAGGGAGCTGAGATGGTGGATTCTAGTGGGGACGAATTGATAATCTGTGAGGAGGGGGATGTACACGGTGATATATCGGAGGATGACGATGAGGTGGACATCTTGCCTCTGAAGAGCCAGTTTGTGCAAGGAGAGATTAATTGCTTCTTTTTTGGTGGGGGTCCAAACCAACCCGTCATTTCAATCACAGTCGTGTGGCAGACCCTGTCACTGAAATGATGGGTTGGTTAAAGTGTGCATGTCCTGTTTATACAACATAAGGGTGGGTGGGAGGGCCCAAGGACAATTCCATCTTGCACCTCTTTTTTCTTTCATTTTTCTTTGCGTCATGTGCTGTTTGGGGGGTGTTTTTTGGAAGGGCCATCCTGCGTGACACTGCAGTGCCACTCCTAGATGGGCCAGGTGTTTGTGTCGGCCACTAGGGTCGCTTAGCTTACTCACACAGCTACCTCATTGCGCCTCTTTTTTTCTTTGCGTCATGTGCTGTTTGGGGAGTGTTTTTTGGAAGGGCCATCCTGCGTGACACTGCAGTGCCACTCCTAGATGGGCCAGGTGTTTGTGTCGGCCACTAGGGTCGCTTATCTTACTCACACAGCTACCTCATTGCGCCTCTTTTTTTCTTTGCGTCATGTGCTGTTTGGGGGGTGTTTTTTGGAAGGGCCATCCTGCGTGACACTGCAGTGCCACTCCTAGATGGGCCAGGTGTTTGTGTCGGCCACTAGGGTCGCTTATCTTAGTCACACAGCTACCTCATTGCGCCTCTTTTTTTTCTTCTTTGCGTCATGTGCTGTTTGGGGAGTGTTTTTTGGAAGGGCCATCCTGCGTGACACTGCAGTGCCACTCCTAGATGGGCCAGGTGTTTGTGTCGGCCACTAGGGTCGCTTAGCTTACTCACACAGCTACCTCATTGCGCCTCTTTTTTTCTTTGCGTCATGTGCTGTTTGGGGAGTGTTTTTTGGAAGGGCCATCCTGCGTGACACTGCAGTGCCACTCCTAGATGGGCCAGGTGTTTGTGTCGGCCACTAGGGTCGCTTATCTTAGTCACACAGCTACCTCATTGCGCCTCTTTTTTTTCTTCTTTGCGTCATGTGCTGCTGTTTGGGGAGTGTTTTTTGGAAGGGCCATCCTGCGTGACACTGCAGTGCCACTCCTAGATGGGCCAGGTGTTTGTGTCGGCCACTAGGGTCGCTTAGCTTACTCACACAGCTACCTCATTGCGCCTCTTTTTTTCTTTGCGTCATGTGCTGTTTGGGGAGTGTTTTTTGGAAGGGCCATCCTGCGTGACACTGCAGTGCCACTCCTAGATGGGCCAGGTGTTTGTGTCGGCCACTAGGGTCGCTTAGCTTACTCACACAGCTACCTCATTGCGCCTCTTTTTTTCTTTGCGTCATGTGCTGTTTGGGGAGTGTTTTTTGGAAGGGCCATCCTGCGTGACACTGCAGTGCCACTCCTAGATGGGCCAGGTGTTTGTGTCGGCCACTAGGGTCGCTTAGCTTACTCACACAGCTACCTCATTGCGCCTCTTTTTTTCTTTGCGTCATGTGCTGTTTGGGGAGTGTTTTTTGGAAGGGCCATCCTGCGTGACACTGCAGTGCCACTCCTAGATGGGCCAGGTGTTTGTGTCGGCCACTTGGGTCGCTTAGCTTAGCCATCCAGCGACCTCGGTGCAAATTTTAGGACTAAAAATAATATTGTGAGGTGTGAGGTGTTCAGAATAGACTGAAAATGAGTGGAAATTATGGTTATTGAGTTTAATAATACTTTGGGATCAAAATGACCCCCAAATTCTATGATTTAAGCTGTTTTTTAGGGTTTTTTGAAAAAAACACCCGAATCCAAAACACACCCGAATCCGACAAAAAAAATTCGGTGAGGTTTTGCCAAAACGCGTTCGAACCCAAAACACGGCCGCGGAACCGAACCCAAAACCAAAACACAAAACCCGAAAAATTTCCGGTGCTCATCACTAATACGCTGCTGTTATATATCCACTGCTGCAGTATAACAATTATAACAACCTATTTGTCTGCATCAGACCAGTAGTAGTGTCCTGTGTCATCAGTAATTCCAGTGATGATATACGCTGCTGCTATATGTCCACTGCTGCAGTACAACAATTATTAACACCTGTTGGGCTGCATCAGACCAGTGGTAGTGTCCTGTGTCATCAGTAATTCCAGTGACGATATACGCTGCTGCTATATATCCACTGCTGCAGTATAACAATTATAACAACCTGTTTGTCTGCATCAGACCAGTGGTAGTGTCCTGTGTCATCAGTAATTCCAGTCATTCCTGTGACGCATATTGTCTCATATAACTCCCAAAAAATAATGGAGAACAAAAATTTTGAGTAGAAAATAGGGAAAGATCAAGAAGAACCACTTCCTCCTAGTGCTGAAGCTGCTGCCACTAGCCATAACATAGATGATGAAATGCCATCAACGTCGTCTGCCAAGGCCGATGCCCAATGTAATAGTAGAGGGCATGTAAAATCAAAAAAGCCGAAGTTCAGTAAAAAGAACCAAAAAAAGAAATTGAAATCGTCTGAGGAGAAACGTAGACTTGCCAATATGCCATTTACAACATGGGGTGGCAAGGAACGGCTGAGGCCCTAGCCTATGTTCACGGCTAGTGGTTCAGCTTCACATGACGATGGAAGCCCTCATCCTCCCGCTAGAAAAATTAAAAGATTTAAGCTGGAAAGAGCACAGAAAAGAACCGTGTGCTCTGAGATGGTATCACAAATCCCCAAGGAGAGTCCAAGTGTGTTGGTGGTTGCGATGCCTGACCTTCCCAACACTGGACGGGAAGAGGTGGCTCTTTCCACCATTTGCACGCCCCCTGCAAGTGCTGGTAGGAGCACCCACAGTCCAGTTCCTGATATTCAAATTGAAGATGTCACTGTTGAAGTAAACCAGGATGAGGATATGGGAGTTGCTGGCGCTGAGGAGGAAGTTGACGATGAGGATTCTGATGGTGATGTGGTTTGTTTAAGTCAGGCACCGGGGGAGACACCTGTTGTCCTTGGGAAGAAGTAGCCCATTGTGATGCCTGGGCAAACTAACAAAAAAGCCACCTCTTCGGTGTGGAATAATTTCTCCTCAAATCCGGACAACAGGTGTCAAGCCATCTGTTGCCTCTGTCAATCTGTAATAAGTAGGTGTAAGGATGTAAACCACCTAGGAACATCCTCCCTTATACGTCACCTGCTGCGCATTCATCAGAAGTCACTGTCAAGTTCAGAAACTTTGGGTAAGAGCGTAAGTAGTCCTCTGACACTTAAATCCCTTCTTCCTCCTGTACCCAAGCTCCTGCAAGCCACAACACCAACTCCCTCAACATCAACTTCCTCCTCAGTCAGGAACGTCCGTAGTCCTGCAGGCCATGTCACTGTCAAGACTGAGGAGTCCTCCCCTAACAGGGATTCCTCCGTAGGATCCTTGAGTGTTACACCTGCTGTTGCTGCCGCTGCTGTTGTTGCTGCTGGGAGTCAATCGTCATCCAAGAGGGGAAGTCGGAAGACCACTTGTACTACTTCCAGTAAGCAATTGACTGTCCAACAGTCCTTTGTGAGGAAGATGAAATATGACAGCAGTCATTCTTTAGTAAAGCGGATAACTTAGGCCTTGACAGCTATGTTGGTGTTAGAGGTGCGTCCGGTATCCACCATTAGTTCAGAGTCACTTAAAGATTTGTTTGAGGTACTGTGTCCCCGGTATCAAATCCCATCTAGGTTCCACTTCTCTATGCAGGCGATAACGAGAATGTACACAGACATTAGAAAAAGAGTCACCAGTGTCCTAGAAAATGCGGTTGTATCCAGTGTCCACTTAACCACGGACATGTGGACAAGTGGAACAGGCCAGACTAAGGACTTTATGACTGTAACAGCCCACTGGGTAGATGAATGGCCTCCCGCAGCGGCACCAGTAGCAGCATCTTGCATATGCCAACTCGTTCCCAGGCAGGCTACGCTATGTATCACTGCTTTCCATAAGAGGCACACAGCTGACAACCTCTTACGAAAACTGAGGAACATCATCGCAGAATGGCTTACCCCAATTGGACTCTCCTGGGGATTTGTGATATCGGACAACGCCACCAATATTGTGCGTGCATTACATCTGGGCAAATTCCAGCATGTCCCATGTTTTGCACATACAATTAATTTGGTGGTGCAGAATTTTTTGAAAAATGAGAGGGGTGTGCAGGAGATGCTGTCGGTGGCCCAAAAAATTGCGGACCACTTTCGGCATTCTGCTACTGCGTGCCGTAGACTGGAGAGCCAGCAAACACTCCTGAACCTGCCCCGCCATCAACTGCGAGTACTACTGAGCAGTGATACTGAGAACTGATGATACTACTGAGAACTGACACTGAGCAGCACAATGCAGCACAAGACACTGAGCACTGACCAGTGATACTGAGCACTGATGATACTACTGAGCAGTGATACTGAGCACTGATGATACTACTGAGCAGTAATACTGAGAACTGACACTGAGCAGCACAAGACACTGAGCACTGACCAGTGATTCTGAGCACTGATGATACTACTGAGCAGTGATACTGAGCACTGATGATACTACTGAGCAGTGATACTGAGAACTGACACTGAGCAGCACAAGACACTGAGTACTGACCAGTGATTCTGAGCACTGATGATACTACTGAGCAGTGATACTGAGAACTGACATTGAGCAGCACGATGCAGCACAAGACACTGAGCACTGACCAGTGATACTGAGCACTGATGATACTACTGAGCAGTGATACTGAGCACTGATGATACTACTGAGCAGTGATACTGAGAACTGACACTGAGCAGCACGATGCAGCACAAGACACTGAGCACTGACCAGTGATACTGAGCACTGATGATACTACTAAGCAGTGATACTGAGCACTGATGATACTACTGAGCAGTGATACTGAGAACTGACACTGAGCAGCACAATGCAGCACAAGACACTGAGCACTGACCAGTGATACTGAGCACTGATGATACTACTGAGCAGTGATACTGAGCACTGATGATACTACTGAGAACTGACACTGAGCAGCACAATGCAGCACAAGACACTGTATTAGTATTAGTATTAGTGAGCAGCACAAAAGCACTCTGGAATTGTCACGCCCCAGATACCACTGTGACTGGAACGATGATGACCGATGCACAGTCACAGGACACTACTACAACAGCACCCTACAGCAGCAAGATGCAGCACAATGATATTAAGAACTGACACTGAGAGAACATAGCCACGTCCTCTCTGTACTCTCTACAATGCCCGAGTGAAAATGGCAGCGACGCGCGGCTCTTTATATGGAATCCAAATCCAGCGAGAATCCGACAGCGGGATGATGACGTTTTGCCTCGTTCGGGTTTTCAGAGTCAGGCGGGAATAACCGAGCCGGGCTAGGAACCGTGTTTGACACGTGGAGTTCGGTAGGGTTCGGTTCTCGGCGAACCAAACCCGCTCATCTCTAGTATGTGTATATACACTGCTCAAAAAAATAAAGGGAACACTAAAATAACACATCCTAGATCTGAATGAATGAAATATTCTTATTAAATACTTTGGCCCTCATTCCGAGTTGGTCGCTCGCAAGGCGATTTTAGCAGAGTTGCTCACGCTAAGCCGCCGCCTACTGGGAGTGAATCTTAGCATCTTAAAATTGCGAACGATGTATTCGCAATATTGCGATTACACACCTCGTAGCAGTTTCAGAGTAGCTCCAGACTTACTCGCCATCTGCGATCAGTTCAGTGCTTGTCGTTCCTGGTTTGACGTCACAAACACACCCAGCGTTCGCCCAGACACTCCCCCGTTTCTCCGGCCACTCCTGCGTTTTTTCCGGAAACGGTAGCGTTTTTGTTATGCACACCAGTGCCTGCAGGAAAGTACTGGTGTCAGGACTGTTATGCACTCCAGTGCCTGCAGGAATGTACTGGTGTTTGAACTGTTATGCAAAACAAATGGACTCACAGACAGACTAGGGAATATGACATAACGTACACAGAAGGTGGTAGGGTAACAAAATACACACAACGTGAACAGAGAAGCCCAGAGGCTAAGGAACTGGGTATCTCCCTTGTATTAGAACTGCTCAGATGTGAAAAGCAAGATGTTGTGTTTTAATACATAGAAAACCCGAAATGCTGTTGCTAAGGGCAACAGCAAAACCCTAAAGGGTTACCAACGGGTGTGGCAGTAAACTCCTTGGTCAGAGATGGAATGATAGACACAAGGAGATTCTCCACAATCCTAATTCTCACTTGCAGTGCACAGGTTCGGTTTACTGCCACTAAACTGACCCCTGACACCTAGCACAGTGAGACAGGATTAGACAGGCAAGTCTTAGAATACAGCCGCAAACTTGCTAAGTTCACAGAGTAGTAACAGAACCCCAGCAAGCTAAACGACTGACTCCAGTCTTACTGCTAGGTCTGGATTGGCAGAGTGTAATGCCAAATCCCCAGGCCTATTTGCAGTAAGCAACAAACAAATACAAAGCTACACAGTACTGGCTAACTTTCAGAAACTGACTAACCAACAAAGATTCAGCAGCATCTGCTTACCCTGAAAAGAGGCCTTATAAAGCAGGTGCTGTCCACGCCCCACTCAGACCTCACAGACTGTGAGCACAAAAACCAGCACCGGATCCCCTGCCATGCACAGAGCCTATAACCACTGCACAGCAAAAGACCCGAACCGGAGTATCAGCTGCGCTCAGGTTACTCCGCTAGCACTTGTCTCCCGGTTGCCATGACGACGTGGCAGCACAGGGCAGGAGACCCTAACAGTACCCCCCCTCTGACGAGGGGTCAAAGAACCCCTACCACCGGGTTTATCGGGGAACTGCGAGAAGAAAGAGCGTATCAGTCTGGGGGCATGAAGATCACAACTGCGCACCCACGACCGCTCCTCCGGGCCATACCCCTTCCAGTGCACCAAAAATGACAGCCGACCCCGAACCACCTTGGAGTCAAGAATCCTTTCAACAACAAACTCCCTCTGGCCACGTATCAGAAGAGGGGAAGGTCTTCCACTGGAAGAAGGATTACTAATCGCCCGTTTTAAAAGGGAACAATGAAATGTTTTATTGATACCCAAAGAACGGGGCAGATCTAACTGAAATGCCACCGGATTGATAACCCTGGTGATCTTATAAGGGCCGATGAACCGGGGGCCTAACTTATGAGATGGCTGTCTCAACTTCAAATTCTTGGTAGACAACCAGACGAAGTCTCCTAATTTGAAGCTGCAGGGTCTTTTCCGCTTATCAAAAACCCTTTTGGTCACTAATGACACAGACACAAGGGCTTTCTTCACTTTCCGCCAAATACCTCTAAGGACCGAAACCACAGAGGAACCACCAGGCGTGGAGTCCAGGGGGTCAAAAGAATTGGCCTTAGGATGATGCCCATACACACAAAGGAAGGGAGAGATCCCTGTAGCAGAGTGAGCCGCGTTGTTATAGGCAAACTCCGCCATGGACAGATGAGCAACCCAGTCAGTCTGACACTTGGAGACATAACACCTGAGGAACTGCTCCAAGGACTGGTTCACCCTTTCAGTCTGCCCATTAGACTGCGGATGGTAGCCCGACGACAAGCTGACAGAAATCTGGAGATCGGAACAAAATGCCCTCCAGAATTTGGCCACAAACTGGGATCCGCGGTCAGAGACCACATCAAGTGGCAACCCGTGGAGACGCACAACATGCAGCATAAATAATTCAGACAGGCGTCTGGCCGATGGCAGCCCAACCAGTGGAACGAAGTGCGCCATCTTCGAAAACCTGTCAACGACAACCCAGATGGCTGTCATCCCCGAGGATTTGGGCAAGTCCACCACAAAATCCATTGAAATGTGGGTCCATGGCTTAGATGGGATAGAGAGTGGATGTAGTGGGCCAACAGGAACCCCTCTAGGAGTCTTATTTCGGGCACAGATGTCACATGCCCGAACCCACTGATCCACATCCTTAGCCATCGAGGGCCACCACACCGCCCTAGATAGCAACTCCCGAGTTCTGGCAATACCCGGGTGACCTGCAGACTTCTTGGCATGGAATTCCAGGAACACTCGCTGTCTTAACCTAGGAGGCACAAACAAAAGACCTACCGGAAGGTCTGGAGGAGCCTGCTCCTGTGCTCTAAGGACTAATGATAAGAGGTCCTGGGTAATGCCCACTTTAATACATGATGGGGAAACAATGGGCAACGGCTCCTCGGTGGTCTCCTGGATTGGAGCAAAACTCCGCGAGAGCGCATCAGCCTTGATGTTTTTTGACCAAGGGCGATATGTTATCAAAAAATTAAAGCGAGCAAAAAACAAAGCCCATCGTGCCTGCCTGGCATTGAGACGCTTCGCTGACTCTAAATATGCCAGATTCTTATGGTCAGTGAGAATTGAGACCACAAACTTAGCCCCCTCAAGCCAGTGTCTCCACTCCTCGAGTGCATCCTTAATAGCCAACAATTCCCGGTTACCCACGTCATAATTCATCTCGGCAGGCGAAAATTTACGGGAAAAGTAAGCACAGGGATGAAGGCGATTATCTGACACTCCCATCTGAGAAAGCACTGCCCCAATACCCATCTCAGAGGCATCCACCTCCACCACAAAAGGACGCTCTGGATCTGGGTGTCGCAGCACCTTGGCCGAAACAAATGCCCTTTTGAGACGGGCAAAAGCCGCTTTAGCCTCACAAGACCAGTGAGCAACATCCGCCCCTTTCTTAGTGAGTGCCACCAAGGGCGCCACTATAGACGAAAATCCAGCGATAAATCGTCTATAAAAATTTGCAAAGCCCAGGAAACGCTGAAGCGCCTTCAAACTAGTGGGCTGCACCCAATCCAGGACTGCCTGTACCTTGGAACCCTCCATTTGGAAACCTTCTGGGGAGATAATATATCCTAGAAATGCGATTTGCTGAACTTCAAATTCGCACTTTTCCAGCTTCGCCCCAAGCCGGTGGTCTCTGAGTTTCTGGAGGACTAAGCGTACATGCTTCCGATGTTCCTCCAGGGAATGGGAGAAGATTAGGATGTCATCTAAGTATACAACTAAGAATCTATCCAAATATTCCCTGAGCACATCATTCATGAAATCCTGGAAGACTGCCGGGGCATTACAGAGCCCAAAAGGCATCACCAAATATTCATAATGCCCCGAGTGGGTATTAAAGGCAGTCTTCCATTCATCCCCCTCTCTTATTCGGATTAGATTGTACGCACCGCGTAGGTCAATCTTAGAAAAAATGGTGGCAGTACGAAGCTGGTCAAACAAGACCGAAATGAGAGGCAGTGGGTATGAGTTTTTAATCGTGATACGGTTCAATTCCCTGAAGTCGATGCAGGGTCGCAACGAACCGTCCTTTTTACCCACGAAGAAGAACCCCGACCCAACTGGAGACTGTGAAGGTCTGATAAATCCCTTAGCCAAGTTCTCCTGAATGTACTCTGCCATAGCCTGAGTCTCAGGACGTGACAGGGAGTACAACCTGCTCTTGGGAAGCTTAGCATTTGGCAACAAATCAATGGCACAGTCATAGGAGCGATGGGGAGGTAGTACCTCTGCAACTTTTTTGGAGAACACGTCCGCAAAATCTGCATAACACCCTGGCAATCCTGGCAAACTTAGCTGCGAGAACCTGACTGGAAGGCTCAAGAAACTCCTGAAACAATCAGTACTCCAACTAAGAATCTCCCCAGAGACCCAGTCAAATTGAGGATTGTGGGCCCTTAACCAGGGTAACCCCAACACCAATGGGGCAAAAGTACAGACAGTCACATAAAAGGACAATTTTTCAGAGTGTGTGGCTCCAATAAACAAAGAAATCTGGCTAGTGCAAGAGGTAATTTTACCTTGGGATAATGGTTCCCCGTTTAACCCACAAATCTCAATTTCCGATGCCAAGGGTACTAAGGGAACAGAGTGTTTCAGGGCGAATTGGCGGTCCATAAAAACCCTGTCGGCCCCACTGTCCACAAAGGCCTCAGTCTTGACAGTTTGACCGAGGATCTTCAAGGTCACCGGAATGATAAAAGTCTTCTTGGGAAATTCTGACTTCTGGCCTGACAGGATATTTCCCATCACCCTCAGGCCCTGAAGTTTTCCGGCTTTTCTGGGCATGATACTACCACATGACCTTTATTCCCACAGTACAAACACAACCCCTGCTGTCTCCTCCGCATCTTCTCACGCGAGGAGAGGCGGGTAGCCCCAATCTGCATAGGCTCCTCGGAAAATTCCTCAGAGTCTGAGGTTCCCTTGGGAAGGAAGGAAATCTCAGTCTCCCTTTCAAGCCTACGCTCTCTCAGCCGTCTATCCACCCGGATGGATAACTGCATGAGCTGATCCAAGCTATCAGGCAAGGGATGTTGTACCAGTTGGTCCTTTATCTGGTTAGAAAGACCTCTTCGGTACTGGTGTCTCAGGGCTGGGTCAGTCCACTGGGTATCATGGGCCAACCTCCGAAACTCCGTACAGTAAACCTCAACTGGCCTTCGCCCTTGCTTAAGGATCGAAATCTGAGCCTCGGCTGAGGCCGTCTTGTCAGGGTCATCATACAACATGCCCAGTGCCGTAAAAAAAGCATCAACACTTTTAAGCGACGGACAGTCAGGCTGCAACCCATATGCCCAGACCTGTGGGTCTCCTTGTAGCAAGGAAATCACTATGCCCACCCGCTGAATCTCCGACCCAGAAGACTGAGGCCTAAGCCGGAAGTATAGCTTGCAGCTCTCCTTGAAACAAAAGAACTGCGAGCGATCTCCAGAAAAACGATCCGGGAGATTTACTTTCGGCTCCTTAACCCCTGCAGGTGCTGCTGCTGCGGGAGCTCCGCCAGCAGCCTGGGAGGTGTGCATTTTAATGGACAAATCATTACATTTTTGAGTCAGGACCTGCACCTGATCAACCACCTGTTGCAACGTATTTTGAGGGGTATGCTCCATATTCCCACAAAATTTCAACAGGAGTATTGGGCTGCTGAATATGTTATGCACACCAGTGCCTGCAGGAAAGTACTGGTGTCAGGACTGTTATGCACTCCAGTGCCTGCAGGAATGTACTGGTGTTTGAACTGTTATGCAAAACAAATGGACTCACAGACAGACTAGGGAATATGACATAACGTACACAGAAGGTGGTAGGGTAACAAAATACACACAACGTGAACAGAGAAGCCCAGAGGCTAAGGAACTGGGTATCTCCCTTGTATTAGAACTGCTCAGATGTGAAAAGCAAGATGTTGTGTTTTAATACATAGAAAACCCGAAATGCTGTTGCTAAGGGCAACAGCAAAACCCTAAAGGGTTACCAACGGGTGTGGCAGTAAACTCCTTGGTCAGAGATGGAATGATAGACACAAGGAGATTCTCCACAATCCTAATTCTCACTTGCAGTGCACAGGTTCGGTTTACTGCCACTAAACTGACCCCTGACACCTAGCACAGTGAGACAGGATTAGACAGGCAAGTCTTAGAATACAGCCGCAAACTTGCTAAGTTCACAGAGTAGTAACAGAACCCCAGCAAGCTAAACGACTGACTCCAGTCTTACTGCTAGGTCTGGATTGGCAGAGTGTAATACCAAATCCCCAGGCCTATTTGCAGTAAGCAACAAACAAATACAAAGCTACACAGTACTGGCTAACTTTCAGAAACTGACTAACCAACAAAGATTCAGCAGCATCTGCTTACCCTGAAAAGAGGCCTTATAAAGCAGGTGCTGTCCACGCCCCACTCAGACCTCACAGACTGTGAGCACAAAAACCAGCACCGGATCCCCTGCCATGCACAGAGCCTATAACCACTGCACAGCAAAAGACCCGAACCGGAGTATCAGCTGCGCTCAGGTTACTCCGCTAGCACTTGTCTCCCGGTTGCCATGACGACGTGGCAGCACAGGGCAGGAGACCCTAACAGTTTTTTCCCACACGCCCATAAAACGGCCTGTTTCCGCCCAGTAACACCCATTTCCTGTCAATCACATTACGATCGCCAGACCGATGAAAAAGCCGTGAGTAAAATTCCTAAGTACATAGCAAATTTACTTGGCGCAGTCGCAGTGCGAACATTGCGCATGCGCATTAAGCAGAAAATCGCTGCGATGCGAAGATTTTTACCGAGCGATCAACTCGGAATGAGGGCCTTTGTTCTTTACATAGTTGAATGTGCTGATAACAACATCACACAAAAATTATCATTGGAAATCAAATTTATTAACCCATGGAGGTCTGGATTTGGAGTCACACTCAAAATTAAAGTGGAAAAACACACTACAGGCTGATCCAACTTTGATGTAATGTCCTTAAAACAAGTCAAAATGAGGCTCAGTAGTGTGTGTGGCCTCCATGTGCCTGTATGACCTCCCTACAACACCTGGGCATGCTCCTGATGAGGACCTCCCTACAACTCCTGGACAGTCTGTGGTGCAACGTGGCATTGGTGGATGGAGTGAGATATGATTTCCCAGATGTGCTCAATTGGATTCAGGTCTGGGGAACGGGCGGGCCAGTCCATAGCATCAATGCCTTCGTCTTGCAGGAACTGCTGACACACTCCAGCCACATGAGGTCTAGCATTGTCTTGCATTAGGAGGAACCCAGGGCCAACCACACCAGCATATGGTCTCACAAAGGGTCTGAGGATCTAATCTCGGTACCTAATGGCAGTCAGGCTACCTCTGGCGAGCACATGGAGGGCTGTGCAGCCCCCCAAAGAAATGCCACCCCACACCATTACTGACCCACTGCCAAACCGGTCATGCTGGAGGATGTTGCAGGCAGCAGAACGTTCTCCTTGGCGTCTTCAGTCACGTCTGTCACATGTGCTCAGTGAGAACCTGCTTTCATCTGTGAAGAGCACAGGGCGCCAGTGGCGAATTTGCCAATCTTGGTGTTCTCTGGCAAATGCCAAATGTCCTGCACGGTGTTGGGCTGTAAGCACAATCCCCACCTGTGGACGTCGGGCCCTCATACCACCCTCATGGAGTCTGTTTCTGTGGCCGTTGGTCCAAACAGACCCGGCTTTGACATCCATAGCGCACACTTCGTTATTACCTAGCCACAGCAAAAAATCAAGAAATGCATTTTCTAAGGTCTAAGAAAGGATGCTACAGATGTCTTGGCTGTGCCACCTGTAACACCTTAATTACAGGTACTTCTTTTAATCATCCAATGACTGGTAAGAAACTCATTATAAAACATCGCCTAACATGCACGTCCACACATGTGGTCTACTTACTCACCTGTCCTTGTGGTCTTGCCTATGTAGGCAAGACCATAAGACAGTTTCGTGAACGCATGGCACTCCACAGAAGTGCGATCAAAAAAGCATATGAAAAAGGGACGAGCGAACAACCGTTCGCCCGCCATTGTCTGATAGCTAAACATGGGGTGGCCAGCATAAGGGCCATATTAATTGATCAGGTGCCTAGTACACTTAGGGGAGGGGATAGAAACCAGGATTTTGTTGCAGAAAGAATCACAATGGATTAACCAGTTGGGAACGCTGTCACCAGGGGGTCTCAATGAGAACCTTGGGTTACAGTGCTTCCTTTAAACATATAAATAATTCCCATATTTTTTTTGAGTATAACTGTTTTGTTTATTACGAAGTTGCTTTATACTTAACCATATTAATAGATCATATAGGAAGGTAAAAAGGTTTCTCCCCCCGGGGGGAGGGGGGGGGGGGTTATATATTCCATTAGGTATTCCATTAGGTATACTATATCGTTACAGATGCACTAGATTTAGGCAACAGTATTTTAATGTGTTTACTTGTATTGTGTTATCATAATACTTGTTATTTTTGTTCCCATTGTAATTTTCAATATTTGACCTGTTTTGTTTATCTTAGGTTGCTTAGGCAACTACCCTGTGATGCGGACTGATGCGCCGCATTGGCTGGTGACGCAGACGCGCGCCTCCGAGTTGGGCGGATAGTGGAGACGAGCAATGGAGTGTCTGGTCACTATGGTGACTAGCCGGCGCTTTGGCCTACGGTGACATCACACTTGGGCGACGCGGGAGCGGGACCGGACCTACGAGCGGGCGTTTGGCGCCGTGGAACAGGTAAGTATGGTTATGTTATTATGTCTCGTTTCTGTATTGTGTTTATAAAAGTTCATTCAGTGGTTCAGTTTGGCTGGTTAGGCCCTGAGGATGGGGTATTCCCCGAAACATGTCGGATCAATAAACGGACCGCTTTCTTTCATTACTTACGAGTCTGCTTGAGTGCCACCTGCTCCAATTTGCTATATATATATATATATATATATATATATATATATATACAGGTATATATATATATATATATATATATATATATATATATAGTGGAGAGGGGGGTGATTATTTGGATGTAATGGGGACACTGTGCTGGAGAGGAACTGGTGAGGGGGACCTGCTTAGGGCCAGGGAAATGGATACCTAGCAACAGTGCCGTAACTAGACATTTTAGCGCTGTGTGCAAGAAATGGCATCAGCGCCCCCCCCTTCATGTAAAATAGGTGCAGTGCGCGCCGTTGGTGCGTGGCTTCATGGGGAAGGGGTGTGGCCACAAAATAATACCAATTCATATTACGGTGCACAGTAGTCTCCATTATTCAAATTACGCCACACAGTAGCGCCACTACACCAGGTAGAGCCCTTTTTACACATTATGGCAGACAGTCCCCCTTTTTTACACATTACAGCAGACAGCATCCCCTTTTTATCACACATTAGGGCAGCCAGCATCCCCTTTTTACACATTACGGTAGACAGCGTCCCCCTTTTTACACATTACTGCAGACAGCATCCCCTTTTTACACATTACGGCAGACAGCGTCCCCTTTTTACACATTACGGCAGACAGCGTCCCCTTTTTATCCGACATTATGGCAGACAGAGTCCCTTTTTAACACACATTATGGCAGACAGCGTCCCCTTTTTAACACAAATTACGGCAGACAGCGTCCCCTTTTTACACTTTTACGGCTGACAGCATCCCCTTTTTTACACATTACGGCAGATAGCGTCCCCTTTTTACACATTACGGCAGACAGTCCCCCTTTTTTACACATTACGGCAGGCAGTTCCCCTTTTTACACTTTTACGGCTGACAGCGTCCCCTTATTACACATTACGGAAGACAGCGTTTTTTTTTTTACACATTACGGCAGAGAGTGTCCCCCTTTTTACACATTACAGCAGACAGCGTCCCCTTTTTACACTTTTACGGCTGACAGCATCCCCTTTTTTAAACATTACGGCAGACAGCGTCCCCTTTTTACACATTACGGCAGACAGTCCCCCTTTTTTACACATTACGGCAGACAGGTCCCCTTTTTTACACTTTTACAGCTGACAGCGTCCCCTTATTACACATTAGGAAGACAGCGTCTATTTTTTTACACATTACGGCAGAGAGTGTCCCCCTTTTTACACATTACGGCAGACAGCGTCCCCTTTTTACACTTTTACGGCTGACAGCGTCCGCTTTTTTACAAATTATGGCAGACAGCGTCCCCTGTTTACACATTATGGTAGACAGCATCCCCTTTTTACACATTACAGCAGTGTCCCCTTTTTACACATTATGGCAGCCAGCATCCCCTTTTTACACATTACGGCAGACAGCGTCCCCCTTTTTACACATTACGGCAGACAGCGTCTCCTTTATATACATTACAGCAGACAGCATCCCCTTTTTACACATAACGGCAGACAGAGTCCCTTTTTTATCACACATTATGGCAGACATAGTCCCCTTTTTACACATTACGGCAGCCAGTCCCCCTTTTTACACATTACGGCAGACAGAATAGATACAGGGTCGTCTTAAAAGCAGTGTAGGCCCCTGGGCACAGCAATGCACTGGGCCCCCTACCCATCCTCCAGCAGTAGGGGTGGGGGGTGCTATCAGCGGCAGCTTTGATGTCCTGCGGGTGGTAGAGGGTGTTCTATCTTCCGCTCAGCATGTAGGACCTGGAGCAGTAATTTATGCGAATTTCTCCTTTACTGCACAAATGGGGCTAAACTGTGGAAGGGGGCATTGGGCTGAATGAAGAAGCCCTGTTACATGACTTCCAGGGTGGTAGTGGAGGGGTGGATAGTGGAGTGGGCTTAATATTTATTATTTTCCAGTGGGAGGGCAGCTTGCTTGACTGCAGATATCTCAAGTTCCTGAAAATATATTTCTTAGCTTTGAATGGGATAAATAAAACTAGAGAGTTCCACCTTTCAGAAGGTTCTGGGGACTTGGGGGTCAGAGTTCAGGAGCCAGAGCAATTCACCAATGAAAATCTAAAACTGCATACCAGGAGTGTGGAGCTGGAGCAGGGACCAGCTGCTTGAAGGCTGATATCTCTGGTTCTGGGCATAGTAGTGACAAGCTGCCAGTGTCCACCAAAAGGGGAGATTCACAGCTTTTGGATTTTTCCCTCAGAGAAATGCTAAGTCAGACAGAACTCGAGATAGCTGACTGGGAAGAGCAATTAACAGGCTTGGATGGGGACCACTGCTTTCAAGTCAGATATCTCCGGTTCCCCAGGGCTGATTTTCAAAACTCTGGTACCCCTGGAAAGAGGGTCCCCTTAGCTATCAGCCCAGTGCCCTTATACTCCTAGGGCTCTTGGGCAAGAGCCCATTGAGCCCATACGAAAAGACGGCCCTGAATATAGGTAGATAGATAGATAGATAGACTTACTCTCTCCCCGCTTGGTCAGGCAGTCAGGCTCCTCAGTGCAGGCAGTCAGGCAGATGATGATCCCTGGCTGGAGAGAAGGAGGAGGAGGGAGGAAGACTCGGGAGCCGCAGCAGCGCAGTGTAATTGGTGGAGGCACCGCTGCAGCTGTCCCACTCCTTCCACGTAGGCTGGCCGCCGCCGCTGTGATGAGGGAAGCGCATCCCAGCATTCACAGTGGTGGCTAGCCTATGTGGAAGGAGAGGGACAGCTGCAGTTGCTCCTTTACCAATTACATTGCGCTGCTGCGGCTCCAGAGTCCCCCTCCCTCCTCCCCCAGTTGATGCATCCCTGTGTTCTTCTCCTTGGCGGCAGCGGCCCGCAGCACACAGTGGCAGGCAGCATGTAATGAGTCAGTTTGACTCATTATTACATGACACTGGCTTTGGGTCCCTTCACAGTGGCGGGCCGCAGTGCAAGGCACCGCTTGCACTGGTGGCAGTTCCGCCACTGCTGTCAGCAATGAAAAAGGCTATTTAGAAGATATCAGATGGGAAGTGAATACTGTAATATCAGCATCCAAGAGGATGTGGAGGACACATGGCTAATAAAACAAAGTAAAATTAAAAATGCATTAAAACATATGTCTGCTTTCAAGTCAATTAAACTTACATTCATGTCTGACAAGAGGATCTATCTATTGACAGAACATATGACACATCTTTTCAAAGTAGCTCTCCTAGCTGTTTTTTCTAGTACTTTGGAGCTGCCATTGCCTGCAGGGTTTATGACACAAACACTTCTGTTTGTGCGTTATATGTCTGTTTGAGAGTAGATTAACATTTCCGCTCACATTACCGTACCTTATTGTATATTAATACATGATTACCTAGAAGTAGCCACTACCTGATGACTGCAGCAATACATATTTGCTTTGTAGGGTCCCCCAAGGGACATCACTACCTATGATTTCACAGCACATTTCACACCTGATTCAGAGCTGCACATGTTGTAAGTAATGGAGTGATTGTTTGCTACTGTGCATGTATCCTGTGTCTGTACAAAGTCGCAGTTGGGATTTCAGGTGACTGCAGGGAGTAGTATACTGAAAATGTAGTAGGCATACCTGGGCCGTGACATGGCGGTGTCTTAGCGCATATAGGGCCATCCTGGGTGCGGCTATGGCGGGGAGGCACTTCTGTGACATCACGCGCAGAGGAGGCTTCTCAGCTCAGAGAGTATGCGGCGCAGGGAGGGCTATGAAAGCCTTCCGCTGCGCCGCTTTCATATACATCTATGCCGGTGGCCACAGCAGCTTTGTCCCACCTGCGCCGCGGCTAGGGAGTGGGGATTGTTGATGTCAGACGGGGCAGGCAGACTGGCAGCAGGACATAGGACGCTGCATTAAAAGGATTTTTTCCCACTATTTACAGCAGAGACTTGCTGCAGATGCAGTGGCATACCCTCCAACTGTAACTTTTTGGCAAGTACAGCACCTTTTTTTTACGGTCTGTACCGATTTCTGGCTCTCCAAACTTCCATTGAAAGTATAAGAAAAGGGGCATGGCCACGTCCCTTTACCCGTGGCCATGCCCACTTTTCAAATTTGTAGTGATTTTTATGTGTAAATTGCTGTAGGGTATGTTGCTGCACTTGCAGTTGGCCTATTTTTAGGTGTGGAGCTGGAGCTGCAGCTCCATCAGCCCCATTGTTAATCCTGCTCTGGGAATGTGACACTCGGGGTAAGTATCACGTGGAAAGTTACAATTTACGGATAAGTATTAGGGAGTAAGTTTCCCTGGCATTTCACAATATAGTTCAAATTACAATTAGCACAGACATTACACAGTTGCTCCTCAGTAGTTTTTATTTTAGTTAGAACGCTTCTGGGTACTTTTTCTCTACTGTAAAGCTTAGAGGTAGTTATCACAATTTATAAAAACACTTTGTGCATGCAATACACATTACCACAAAACATTACAGAATGTATTATCCACCACCAACAATCTTAACTAACGAATAAAAGCAACAAAAGTAATAACATGGATATTGCATTACTAGTGGGGCCCCGTGTACTAGTTTATGTCCATTAAATAGTTCATGTTGCAGAACTCAGTCATAATAGCTATAGCTCCTTATTCAGTGATCACAGTTATGAAAGTGCGCAGTCTTATATAAAATACCTAGCTCTTGCAGGACTAGACTGACTGAAATACAAAGAGCAAGGCCACAGTCAGACAGCCTTGCTGCCCTGTAACTACCTCCGTATAACTTCTTTGACAACAGTATCTGTCCTTAGCCTACAGTTTCCCTGTAAAGCTGTGTGACAGTGACGTCTATAAATTGCAAATCAAGAGAGAGGAAGTACTGTATCACTGTGCTCCCTGCAATGCTGATGCTCCTTTAACTGCAGATTAACAACTGTAGTCAATTAATGGTGTCCTTGGATAAAACAAGCCGCTGATTGGAAGTGCATTTATAAAGTACTTATGCAGCTTTATGTTCCAAAACTATGATTGCCTGTAGCATTTGAGCTAGGATACAATGTAAGCAGCTAGACTGTCTTTTGTCCCTGAGGAAGCTTGTGATGTGTGGCTAGTGGAGCAGTGTTACCGACCTGTTTTACAAGGGTTAGGTTGGCCTCAATTAACCATCATAAGCTGACCTCTGTCTGCAGCAAGACACTGTCTCTGCTCCTCCCACCGTCTGTTACTCCAAAGCAGGGCTACCTCCAGGGCTGTCCTTCAAAAGGGAGGGTAGGCTGCATGGCCTAGTTTCCAGCTGCACAGTCAGTAGATCCCATCACTGTTCTGCTCTGTCAGATGCCTGTCAGCCAGCACCATTGGAAGCAGCGGGATCCCCACAGGAGGCTGGTATCACTGATTGGCTGCTACAATTATGTTCTCCGTTCACGGGAATCAAAACTGGCTTTACATAAGCTGTACAGCACTCCTGTCACACACCAGCAGCTGCTGCCCAACTGCCAACTGTCTCTGAAGACGGCTGCAACTGCCACTGCCAAAGCTGTCTCTCTCTCTCTCTCTCTCTCTCTCTCTGGGATCAATACGCCTGTTGCTTATTGGTCAGTGTCCCCATGCCAGACACAGCACTCAAGGCACAGGTAGCCCTATCCCTGCTGTAAGGATGCACTCAGCAGGGGAAGGGCACAAAAGTCACACTACTGCTCGTGGCAACTATGATGGGGTGCCACATTCTCCACACATGCTCGCTTCTCTGGGTGCTTAGGAGTGCATGTACTAAGCAGTGATAAAAGCGGAGAAGTGAGCCAGAGGAGAAATTTACCATGGCAACCAATCAGCTGCTCCGTACTATTGTATAGTATGCAAATTAGAAATGTTACGTCAATGCTGATTGGTTGCCATGGGCAACTTCTCTACTGGCTCACTTCTCCACTTTTATCACTGCTTAGTACATGCCCCCCTTAGTCCCTTATTATACACTGCCACCAATGCATGTTGTGGCAACAGGATGGCTGATGACATATCCCACTGTCACCAATGTATAAGGGGCATAACATACATACATATATCTATATATACTATTACAATAGATCAGGTGTATGTATATATATATATATATATATATATATATATATATACAGTATAAATATAAATAAGGCACTCCACAGTAAATGTACAAGGAGAGAAGGTTCTTTTGGTGGGGTGCCACATACGATCCTGCTAGAATGATGCATGTCCCCACGCATCTGACATTTCCCACATACAATAAAGAAATTGGTCTTTAACATTTCGTTAACAGTTTTCATGGATCAAAAAACGGTAATATAATGCAGTCTCTTTTCGACACACCTACTAGATTCTCTCTATCTATGGAACAATTCAGGCCTCTTCACTTTAATCGATCTCTATAGTACATATACCGATCTGGCAAATTCAATCTCTGTACCTTAGAGGTAAGGTGCCTCTAGTACTGCGTTCCAACCTTCTGATGACCGGGGTAGATACCTCCTCCCCAACCTGGGAATGCTCAATACAAAGTGGAAATAAATGTGTGTGTACAGGTGCGCTAACAATAGCTGCTGGTATTGGGGTGGTCTAAGTCCCCGTATATATGAATGAAATAAATAAATAAAAATATACCAGCGCTGGCTGTATATGTTAATAAATTACTATTAGGCTTGTTATATTACATTCCATTACACATTTATTATTATAAAATAGATTGAAACATTAAAATAAATAATTAAAATAAATAATAAAGTCACAAATTAATATTTAGTGTGTGCCAATATTATAGCCACTGTTCGCCCAACAAACACCACTGGTAAAATCTACACAAAAGGACATAGACCTGGATCTAATACCTGCTGTTTGATTTACGCTGAATTAAATACTAACGTTTTCCCTAGCCATACTAAGTGGAAGATTGGGCGAACAGTGGCTATAATTTTGGCACACACTAAATATACATTTGTGACTGTATTATTTATTTTAATTATTTATTTTAATGTTTCAATCTATTTTTTCATAATAAATGTGTAATGGAATGCAATATAACAAGCCTAATAGTCATTTATTAACATTTACAGCCAGCGCTGGTATATTTCTGTTTATTTAATACTCAATACAAGGCTGATCACCACGTGCCAAGGATATCTTTTCAATGGGTTCTGGGTCTGACCGTTGTACCAAGATCAGCAGAACTGCACCACTCATGAATGTCAGAAGTTCTACGGGGTCATGCAATGGAACACCCTCCGGGGTTTCCTGCCCTTCTGTCACAGACAAGTCCTGTTCTTCCTCAGGAATTTGTACAGTACAGCGCTTGAGTTGATCACAAGACACTGACTGGTACCCATGAGACTCGGCAAACTTCATAAGTATATCGCTCACCTTCTGGAACACTGATCACGATGTAAGGGAAAGGTTCCCACATGGTATCCAGTTTGCTATAGCGATGATTCCGCTTCCTCCAGACAGTATCTCCCACTTTTAGAGGCGCAGGCCGGATATGTGCATTGTAGTCCCTCTCTTGATGCTGGTGAACAATTTCTACTCTCTTTTCTATGATGGCTCAAGCTGTTTTGATCCTCCCTTGATGCTCACAGACCCAGTCAGTTTGAAGCTTTTCAGGATGGGTCGCTGGGGAATTCAACTCCAAGGGCCAAATGTAATAGAATGAGAGTTTCAGAAAGTGAGAGATTTGGTAAGGTTTTTTTTTATTTTTTTTTAAAGTGGCAATCATTTACACTGCAAAACCAGGTTGACCTTGCTGTGTAAATGATTGCCACTTTAAAAAAACCTGCAAAACCTTACCAAATCTCTCACTTTTTGAAACTCTCACTCTATTACATTTGGCCCCAAGTCTTGGGGTAGTTTGCCCTGTCGGCCGAACATGAGATAATAAGGTGCCAATCCCGTGGAACAGTGTTCAGTATTATTATACAGGTAAGTGAGCTCGGGCAATAGGGTTGGCCACTTGGCCCGATCGTCCCGTGATAGACTTCTTAACATTCCAATAATAGTTTGATTAGCTCGCTCACACAGTCCGTTCCCCTGTGGATGGTAAGCCGTGGTTCTAGTTTTGCGGCAGCCTCAGTAAGAGCAAAGTTCATAGAATAGTTGTGACTCGAAGGCAGGGCCTTGGTCAGTGAGAATACAGTCTGGATACCCATATGGTCTGACAAAGTGTTTGAGAAACAGTTCGGCTGTGGACTTCGCGGTGAGATCTTCGGCTGGACCCACCACCAGGAACTTACTGTACTGGTCGGTCATAGTCAGAGCATATTGATAACCGCTGGTACTGGGCTCAAGTTTGACATGGTCCATAGCGATGATCTGCAATTGGATATTGACTCTTCATTGTGTGTAGAGGGTCCTTCTGATTAAGATTAGGATGTCTCTTAAGGTTGCATGGCACACAGTCATGACACCATTCCTCGATGTCATCCTTCATGCCGATCCAGAAATATCTTCTCCTTAATACTGCTTTCATCTTTTGGGTGTCAAAGTGCCCTGATTTATCATGATATGCTTCAAGCAGGAGAGTGGCCCTATCTCTTGGAACTATAACTTGAGTAATAGTCTGATGAATTCTGGGGTCTATGCTAATGTGCACTAGAAGGTCACAGTTCAGTTGAATGCGGTCATGATGCCTCAACAATTTCACTAGCTCTGGATCCGCTTTGGCTCGTTGGCTTTTGTTCAACTGCCGCTGCTTTCATAGTAAGGCCATAAGTTCTTTCAACACTGGACTTTGCTGCTGGATTCCTGCCCAGTCAATAGTGGAGGCGTCACACTGAAGGCACTCAGAATGCATATTGGTTGACACAGACAAGGGGTCTGAAGTGATAGTCCTCACCAATCTTGAGGGTTTGAACACTGGAATCTCAACATCTTCGTTTACGTCCCTACTTTCCTCAGCCACATCTGTAGTGGGTAGCCTGGACAGGGCGTCAGCATTACCATTTGACTTGCCACTTCTATAGGACACAGAGTAACTGAAATTGGCCAGACGGGATACCCATCTCTGTTCAAGGGCTCCTAATCGAGCAGTATCTAGATGAGCCAAAGGATTATTATCTGTCGTGATGATAAATGGTGTGGCAGCTAGATAGTCTTTACATTTTTCTGTGATGCCCCAGATGAGAGCAAGCAATTCAATCATGAGTCCACAACATGCATTGGTGGCAGTGTATAATAAGTGACTAAGCACCCAGTGAAGTCAGCACATGTGGAGAATGTGGCACCCCATCATAACTGCCACGGCTGTAGTGTGACTTTTGTGCCCTTCCCCTGCTGAGTGCATCCCAGACTGGACACTATAAAACTTACAGCAGGGATAAGTGCGCCTTGTGTTCCGTGTCTGGCATGGGGACACTGACCAATATGCAACAGGTGTATTGATCCCAGAGAGAGAGAGAGAGAGAGACAGCTTTGGCAGTGGCAGTTGCAGCGTGTTCAGAGACAGTTGGCAGTTGGGCAACAGCCATCTTAGAGGGACTCAGAGCAGCAACATGGAGCAGAGGCAGCTGCTGGTGTGTGACAGGAGTGCTGTACAGCTTATGTAAAGCCAGTTTTGATTCCCATGACTGGAGTTCTTCATTGTAGCAGCCAATCAGTAATACCAGCCTCCTGTGGGGATCCCACTGCTTCCAATGGTGCTGGCTGACAGGCATCTGACAGAGCAGAGCAGTGATGGGCTCTACTGACTGTGCAGCTGGAAATTAGGCCACGCAGTCTACCCTCCCTTTTGAAGGACAGCCCTGGAGGTAGCCCTGCTTTGGAGTAACAGACGGTGGGAGGAGCAGAGACAGTGTCTTGCTGCAGACAGAGGTCAGCTTATGATGGTTAATTGAGGCCAACCTAACCCTTGTAACACAGGTTGGTAACACTGCACCACTAGCCACACATCACAAGCTTCCTCAGGGACAAAAGACAGTCTAGCTGCTTACATTGTATCCTAGCTCAAATGCTACAGGCAATCATAGTTTTGGAACATAAAGCTGCATAAGTACTTTATAAATGCACTTCCAATCAGCGGCTAGTTTTATCCAAGGACACCATTAATTGACTACAGTTGTTAATCTGCAGTTAAAGGAGCATCAGTATTGCAGGGAGCACAGTGATACAGTACTTCCTCTCTCTTGACTTGCAATTTATAGACGTCACTGTCACACAGCTATACAGGGAAACTGTAGGCTAAGGACAGATACTTTTGTCACAGAAGTTATACGGAGGTAGTTACAGGGCAGCAAGACTGTCTGACTGTGACCTTGCTCTTTGTATTTCAGTCAGTCTAGTCCTGCAAAAGCTACGTATTTTATATAAGACTGCGCACTTTCATAACTGTAATCACTGAATAAGGAGCTATAGCTATTATGAGTTCTGCAACATGAACTATTTAATGGACATAAACTAGTACATGGGGCCCAAAAAGTAATGCAATATCTATGTTATTACTTTTGTTGCTTTTATTAGTTCGTTAAGATTGTTGGTGGTGGATAATACATTCTGTAATGTTTTGTGGTAATTATTATTATTATTATTATTATTATCCTTTATTTATATGGTGCCACAAGGGATCCGCAGCGACCATTAACCAGTACATAATAAAATGAGCAAACAAGAAAACAGCACTTACAGTACAGGACAAAATAGGACAGGTATAGAATACCCGGGGTTAGGTGCCAACAAAGGGAGTATGGAGTATAAGATAGTGTAAGTAAGAAAAGGAAAAGCACATGAGGAAAGAAATCCCTGCTCTTGCGAGCTGACAATCTAAAAGGTGAGGGGCTAACAGACCGGAGTGATACAGATGGGGTAGACAGTGAGCAAAGACAAGAGGGTTAGGAGGAGAGTTGGCTGGGTTTGGCGAAGAAGTAATTGCACGCACAAAGTGTTATTATAAATTGTGATAACTACTTCTAAGCTTTACAGTAGAGAAAAAGTACCCAGAAGTGTTCCAGCTAAATTAAAACTACTGAGGAGCAACTGTGTAATTAATGTCTGTGTTAATTGTAATTTGAACTAAATTGTGAAATTCCAGGGAAACTTACTCCCTAATACTTACCTGTAAATTGTACCTTTCCACGTGATACTTACCCTTAGTGTCACAATTGGAGTCATGAACAGAATGGCTGACGACATACCCCACTGTCACCAATGTATAAGGGGCATAACGTACAGGGCATCTTATGCATTTATATCTATATATACTATTACAATAGATCAGGTGCATATATATATATATATATATATATATATATATATACAGTATAAATATAAATAAGGCACTCCACAGTAAATGTACAAGGAGAGAAGGTTCTTTTGGTGGGGTGCCACAGAAACACACAGCAGCCAAAGGGCAGAGCCTCCCATTGGATGTAACCTGTGTGGGAGGGCATTTCTCACCCAATCAGCTGTGGACTGGGTGTGATAGACCTGCTGCTAACCCAATGAGAGATCCTAGCTACGCCCAGCATCATCCACACAGTCACAGAGTGACAGATCTGGGCTATTATATAGGATATTCAGAGCAGCCCCTGGGCCAGTGGAGCTTACAGTGTATATTCCCTTTCACATGTACACACGGGAAGAATATATGCATAATACATAATACACTTTGCTCACAGTTGGTTTTAGCAGTGCATTTTACATTAGCAACCTCTCACCCATGTGCATCAGTACATTATCCACAGCCATGAGATTCATTCACTTATGGACTGCCTTTCTCTACTGGATAATGAGTACATGTCTCCTGTAATGTCACAGGCTCTTGTTTCCGCTAACTAAACTTGCATAACACATTATCTTCACATTAACACATTCCCACAAATCCTTGGATTCTTAACTTGTAATTATCAACCATAATTATAAAACTGGTAATCAAAGTCTCTGCATCACTTCTCTAAGCATACATTAGCTCTGCCTTCTCATACTTGTTCTTTTCTCTTTTCTTCTTTTACTCTTTCTCTTCATCTCTCTCTGCCTATCTCTCTCCCTATTTCTCTCTCTCTCTCTCTTGTTCCTGTCTGTTGGTCACTAGTGCACGCAGGGGGGTTTCTGAGTACCCAGAACCCCCCCCCCCCCTGACAGACCGGATTGTTTTTCTTCAGGTAAAAGAGCCATCGCCGCGGCCCGCAATTTAAGCCACGCCCCCTGACAATAGGCCCTGCCCCTTCCAATGACCCGCGAATCGCGGGCTGTGCACTAAGTTTGCCGTGTATCTTGGCACTGCAGCTGCTGCAGCCTTAACTCTGTCTCAGTCCTGAGTCCCTCAACTTGCTGCTGCTTTCTATCTGAGTGCCAGATCCCATTCTTGGAGGCTCAGTCACTTGTGAGTATTACAAGTTTAGATTGTTTCAAAACACAGTACTTGTGTTTGTAGCTCCTCCTGTAAAATATATATATATATATATATATATGTGTGTGTATATATATATATATCTATATATATATATATACACATACATATATATATATATATATATATATAAATATCACACGAGGGGTGGGGGATAAAGCGACCAATGGTGTCTTAGAATATTTCGAAATAAAAGTGGATCTACACAGATATAATAAATCTAATAAGTAATAACCAAATAAAAAATGAATCTAAAAAAATTAATTTATTGATACATTAAAACAGACAATTATTAATTAAGCTAAAATTTGAGCAGAAAAAGATTTCTTAAAAGATGGGATAAAAGCAACAGACACAATGCATAGTAATACCAGTTAAAAATATGTTAAAATATGTAAAACAATTTTAACTTAACTTGGTATGAGGTCACTGCCAGGTAGCCCAACGCGTTTCGTCAGTCAGACTTCATCAAGACTTGGGACATTTAACATGCATATTAACTAGAGATGTGCGCCGGAAATTTTTCGGGTTTTGTGTTTTGGTTTTGGGTTCGGTTCCGTGGCCGTGTTTTGGGTTCGAACGCGTTTTGGCAAAACCTCACCGAATTTTTTTTGTCGGATTCGGGTGTGTTTTGGATTCGGGTGTATTTTTCAAAAAAACCCTAAAAAACAGCTTAAATCATAGAATTTGGGGGTCATTTTGATCCCAAAGTATTATTAACCTCAATAACCATAATTTCCACTCATTTTCAGTCTATTCTGAACACCTCACACCTCACAATATTATTTTTAGTCCTAAAATTTGCACCGAGGTCGCTGGATGACTAAGCTCAGCGACCCAAGTGGCCGACACAAACACCTGGCCCATCTAGGAGTGGCACTGCAGTGTCACGCAGGATGGCCCTTCCAAAAAACACTCCCCAAACAGCACATGACGCAAAGAAAAAAAGAGGCGCAATGAGGTAGCTGTGTGAGTAAGCTAAGCGACCCTAGTGGCCGACACAAACACCTGGCCCATATAGGAGTGGCACTGCAGTGTCAGGCCGGATGGTACTTCCAAAAAATACTCCCCAAACAGCTCATGACGCAAAGAAGAAAAAAAAGAGGCGCAATGAGGTAGCTGTGTGACTAAGATAAGTGACCCTAGTGGCCGACACAAACACCTGGCCCATCTAGGAGTGGCACTGCAGTGTCACGCAGGATGGCCCTTCCAAAAAACACTCCCCAAACAGCACATGACGCAAAGAAAAAAAGAGGCGCAATGAGGTAGCTGTGTGACTAAGATAAGCGACCCTAGTGGCCGACACAAACACCTGGCCCATCTACGAGTGGCACTGCAGTGTCAGGCCGGATGGCCCTTCCAAAAAATACTCCCCAAACAGCACATGACGCAAAGAAGAAAAAAAAGAGGCGCAATGTGGTAGCTGTGTGACTAAGATAAGCGACCCTAGTGGCCGACACAAACACCTGGCCCATCTAGGAGTGGCACTGCAGTGTCACGCAGGATGGCCCTTCCAAAAAACACTCCCCAAACAGCACATGACGCAAAGAAAAAAAGAGGCGCAATGAGGTAGCTGTATGACTAAGCTCAGCGACCCAAGTGGCCGACACAAACACCTGGCCCATCTAGGAGTGGCACTGCAGTGTCACGCAGGATGGCCCTTCCAAAAAACACTCCCCAAACAGCACATGACGCAAAGAAATAAAGAGGCGCAATGAGGTAGCTGTGTGAGTAAGCTAAGCGACCCTAGTGGCCGACACAAACACCTGGCCCATCTAGGAGTGGCACTGCAGTGTCAGGCCGGATGGCCCTTCCAAAAAATACTCCCCAAACAGCACATGACGCAAAGAAGAAAAAAAAGAGGCGCAATGAGGTAGCTGTGTGACTAAGATAAGCGACCCTAGTGGCCGACACAAACACCTGGCCCATCTAGGAGTGGCACTGCAGTGTCACGCAGGATGGCCCTTCCAAAAAACACTCCCCAAACAGCACATGACGCAAAGAAAAATGAAAGAAAAAAGAGGTGCAAGATGGAATTGTCCTTGGGCCCTCCCACCCACCCTTATGTTGTATAAACAGGACATGCACACTTTAACCAACCCATTATTTCAGTGACAGGGTCTGCCACACGACTGTGACTGAAATGACGGGTTGGTTTGGACCCCCACCAAAAAAGAAGCAATTAATCTCTCCTTGCACAAACTGGCTCTACAGAGGCAAGATGTCCACCTCATCATCATCCTCCAATTCATCACCGTGTACATCCCCCTCCTCACAGATTATCAATTCGTCCCCACTGGAATCCACCATCACAGCTCCCTGTGTACTTTGTGGAGGCAATTGCTGCTGGTGAATGTCTCCATGGAGGAATTGATTATAATTCATTTTAATGAACATCATCTTCTCCACATTTTCTGGAAGTAACCTCGTACGCCGATTGCTGACAAGGTGAGCGGCGGCACTAAACACTCTTTCGGAGTACACACTTGTGGGAGGGCAACTTAGGTAGAATAAAGCCAGTTTGTGCAAGGGCCTCCAAATTGCCTCTTTTTCCTGCCAGTATACGTACGGACTGTCTGACGTGCCTACTTGGATGCGGTCACTCATATAATCCTCCACCATTCTTTCAATGGTGAGAGAATCATATGCAGTGACAGTAGACGACATGTCCGTAATCGTTGTCAGGTCCTTCAGTCCGGACCAGATGTCAGCATCAGCAGTCGCTCCAGACTGCCCTGCATCACCGCCAGCGGGTGGGCTTGGAATTCTGAGCCTTTTCCTCGCACCCCCAGTTGCGGGAGAATGTGAAGGAGGAGATGTTGACAGGTCGCGTTCCGCTTGACTTGACAATTTTCTCACCAGCAGTTCTTTGAACCCCTGCAGACTTGTGTCTGCCGGAAAGAGAGATACAACGTAGGTTTTAAATCTAGGATCGAGTACGGTGGCCAAAATGTAGTGCTCTGATTTCAACAGATTGACCACCCGTGAATCCTTGTTAAGCGAATTAAGGGCTCCATCCACAAGTCACACATGCCTAGCGGAATCGCTCAGTGTTAGCTCCTCCTTCAATGTCTCCAGCTTCTTCTGAAAAAGCCTGATGAGGGGAATGACCTGACTCAGGCTGGCAGTGTCTGAACTGACTTCACGTGTGGCAAGTTCAAAAGGTTGCAGAACCTTGCACAACGTTGAAATCATTCTCCACTGCGCTTGAGACAGGTGCATTCCACCTCCTATATCGTGCTCAGTTGTATAGGCTTGAATGGCCTTTTGCTGCTCCTCCAACCTCTGAAGCATATAGAGGGTTGAATTCCACCTCGTTACCACTTCTTGCTTCAGATGATGGCAGGGCAGGTTCAGGCGTTTTTGGTGTTGCTCCAGTCTTCTGTACGTGGTGCCTGTACGCCGAAAGTGTCCCGCAATTCTTCTGGCCACCGACAGCATCTCTTGCACGCCCCTCTCGTTTTTTAAATAATTCTGCACCACCAAATTCAAGGTATGTGCAAAACATGGGACGTGCTGGAATTTGCCCATATTTAATGCACACACAATATTGCTGGCGTTGTCCGATGCCACAAATCCACAGGAAAGTCCAATTGGGGTAAGCCATTCTGCGATGATCTTCCTCAGTTGCCGTAAGAGGTTTCAGCTGTGTGCGTATTCTGGAAAGCGGTGATACAAAGCGTAGCCTGCCTAGGAAAGAGTTGGCGTTTGCGAGATGCTGCTACTGGTGCCGCCGCTGCTGTTCTTGCGGCGGGAGTCAATACATCTACCCAGTGGGCTGTCACAGTCATATAGTCCTGAGTCTGCCCTGCTCCACTTGTCCACATGTCCGTGGTTAAGTGGACATTGGGTACAACTGCATTTTTTAGGACACTGGTGAGTCTTTTTCTTAGGTCTGTGTACATTTTCGGTATCGCCTGCCTAGAGAAATGGAACCTAGATGGTATTTGGTACCGGGGACACAGTACCTCAAACAAGTCTATAGTTGGCTCTGCAGTAATGATGGATACCGGAACCACGTTTCTCACCGCCCAGGATGCCAAGGCCTCAGTTATCCGCTTTGCAGCAGGATGACTGCTGTGATATTTCATCTTCCTCGCAAAGGACTGTTGGACAGTCAATTGCTTGGTGGAAGTAGTAAAAGTGGTCTTACGACTTCCCCTCTGGGATGACCATCGACTCCCAGCAGCAACAACAGCAGCGCCAGCAGCAGTAGGCGTTACACGCAAGGATGCATCGGAGGAATCCCAGGCAGGAGAGGACTCGTCAGAATTGCCAGTGACATGGCCTGCAGGACTATTGGCATTCCTGGGGAAGGAGGAAATTGACACTGAGGGAGTTGGTGGGGTGGTTTGCGTGAGCTTGGTTACAAGAGGAAGGGATTTACTGGTCAGTGGACAGCTTCCGCTGTCGCCCAAAGTTTTTGAACTTGTCACTGACTTATGATGAATGCGCTGCAGGTGACGTATAAGGGAGGATGTTCCGAGGTGGTTAACGTCCTTACCCCTACTTATTACAGCTTGACAAAGGCAACACACGGCTTGACACCTGTTGTCCGCATTTCTGTTGAAATACTTCCACACCGAAGAGCTGATTTTTTTGGTATTTTCACCAGGCATGTCAATGGCCATATTCCTCCCACGGACAACAGGTGTCTCCCCGGGTGCCTGACTTAAACAAACCACCTCAATATCAGAATCCTCCTTGTCAATTTCCTCCCCAGCACCAGCAACACCCATATCCTCCTCATCCTGGTGTACTTCAACACTGACATCTTCAATCTGACTATCAGGAACTGGACTGCGGGTGCTCCTTCCAGCACTTGCAGGGGGCGTGCAAATGGTGGAAGGCGCATGCTCTTCACGTCCAGTGTTGGGAAGGTCAGGCATCGCAACCGACACAATTTAACTCTCCTTGTGGATTTGTGATTTCGAAGAACGCACAGTTCTTTGCTGTGCTTTTGCCAGCTTAAGTCTTTTCATTTTTCTAGCGAGAGGCTGAGTGCTTCTATCCTCATGTGAAGCTGAACCACTAGCCATGAACATAGGCCAGGGCCTCAGCCGTTCCTTGCCACTCCGTGTGGTAAATGGCATATTGGCAAGTTTACGCTTCTCCTCAGACGATTTTATTTTAGATTTTTGAGTCCTTTTTTTACTGATCTTTTGTGTTTTGGATTTTACATGCTCTGTACTATGACACTGGGCATCGGCCTTGGCAGACGACGTTGATGGAATTTCATCGTCTCGGCCATGACTAGTGGCAGCAGCTTCAGCACGAGGTGGAAGTGGATCTTTATCTTTCCCTATTTTTGGAACCTCAACATTTTTGTTCTCCATATTTTAATAGGCACAACTAAAAGGCACCTCAGGTAAACAATGGAGATGGATGGATACTAGTATACTTACGGATGACGAGTGACTGACGACACAGAGGTAGCTACAGCCGTGGACTACCGTACTGCGTCTGCTAGTATAGAGATGATAATGATATAAAAAATATATATATATCACTACTGCAGGTATATATAATATAATGACGGACCTGCTGGACACTGTCAGCAGACTCCTAAACTACTAGTATGAAGAAGATAGAAAAAAAAAAACCACCACAGGTAGGTATACAATTATGGACGAGCACTGATGACACAGAGGTAGCTACAGCCGTGGACTACTGTACTGCGTCTGCTAGTATAGAGATGATAATGATATAAAAAATATATATATATCACTACTGCAGGTATATATAATATAATGACGGACCTGCTGGACACTGCCAGCAGACTCCTAAACTACTAGTATGAAGAAGATAGAAAAAAAAACCCACCACAGGTAGGTATACAATTATGGACGAGCACTGATGACACAGAGGTAGCTACAGCCGTGGACTACCGTACTGCATCTGCTAGTATAGAGATGATAATGATATAATATATATATATATATATCACTACTGCAGGTATATATAATATAATGACGGACCTGCTGGACACTGTCAGCAGACTCCTAAACTACTAGTATGAAGAAGATAGAAAAAAAAAACCACCACAGGTAGGTATACAATTATGGACGAGCACTGATGACACAGAGGTAGCTACAGCCGTGGACTACCGTACTGCGTCTGCTAGTAAAGAGATGATAATGATATAAAAAATATATATATATATCACTACTGCAGGTATATATAATATAATGACGGGCCTGCTGGACACTGTCAGCAGACTCCTAAACTACTAGTATGAAGAAGATAGGAAAAAAAAACCCACCACAGGTAGGTATACAATTATGGACGAGCACTGACGACACAGAGGTAGCTACAGCCGTGGACTACCATACTGCGTCTGCTAGTAAAGAGATGATAATGATATAAAAAATATATATATATATCACTACTGCAGGTATATATAATATAATGACGGACCTGCTGGACTCTGTCAGCAGACTCCTAAACTACTAGTATGAAGAAGATAGGAAAAAAAAACCCACCACAGGTAGGTATACAATTATGGACGAGCACTGACGACACAGAGGTAGCTACAGCCGTGGACTACCATACTGCGTCTGCTAGTATAGAGATGATAATGATATAAAAAATATATATATATCACTACTGCAGGTATATATAATATAATGACGGACCTGCTGGACACTGTCAGCAGACTCCTAAACTACTAGTATGAAGAAGATAGAAAAAAAAAACCCACCACAGGTAGGTATACAATTATGGACGAGCACTGACGACACAGAGGTAGCTACAGCCGTGGACTACCGTACTGCGTCTGCTAGTATAGAGATGATAATGATATAAAAAATATATATATATCACTACTGCAGGTATATATAATATAATGACGGACCTGCTGGACACTGTCAGCAGACTCCTAAACTACTAGTATGAAGAAGATAGAAAAAAAAAAACCACCACAGGTAGGTATACAATTATGGACGAGCACTGACGAGTGACGACACAGAGGTAGCCACAGCCGTGGACTACCGTACTGCGTCTGCTAATATAGAGATGATAAAGATGATAGAGATGAACAAAAAAAATATAACACTAGTGCAGGTAAATATTTATATAATATAATGAATGACGGACCTGCTGGACACTGTCAGCAGAATGCGTTTATTGAATAAAAAAAAAAAACACCACAGGAGTGTTTGTTTAACTTTTTCAGGCAGACAATATACTGGTGGTCACTGGTCAGTCACACTGGCAGCAAAAGTGTGCACTGTACTCCTGCTATTAACTGCACCCCAGTCTCCCCCACAATTCAGCTGTGTGAGCAGTGAGCACTCAGCACAGTCAGATATACATAGATGATATTATCATGCAGCACACTGAGGCTGAGCACAGATATGGTATGTGACTGTGTATCGTTTTTTTTCAGGCAGAGAACGGATTATAAATAAAACTGGTGGTCACTGGTCACTATCAGCAAAACTCTGCACTGTACTGAGTACTCCTAATGCTCCCCAAGTAGTAAATCAAGTGTCTCTCTAATCTATTCTACACGGAGAGGACGCCAGCCACGTCCTCTCCCTATCAATCTCAATGCACGTGTGAAAATGGCGTCGACGCGCGGCTCCTTATATAGAATCCGAGTTTCGCGATAGAATCCGAGCCTCGCGAGAATCCGACAGCGGGATGATGACGTTCGGGCGCGCTCGGGTTAACCGAGCAAGGCGGGAAGATCCGAGTCTGCCTCGGACCCGTGTAAAAAGGCTGAAGTTCGGGGGGGTTCGGATTCCGAGGAACCGAACCCGCTCATCTCTAATTATAAATAAAACTGGTGGTCACTGGTCACTATCAGCAAAACTCTGCACTGTACTGAGTACTCCTAATGCTCCCCAAGTAGTAAATCAAGTGTCTCTCTAATCTATTCTACACGGAGAGGACGCCAGCCACGTCCTCTCCCTATCAATCTCAATGCACGTGTGAAAATGGCGGTGACGCGCGGCTCCTTATATAGAATCCGAGTCTCGCGATAGAATCCGAGCCTCGCGAGAATCCGACAGCGGGATGATGACGTTCGGGCGCGCTCGGGTTAACCGAGCAAGGCGGGAAGTTCCGAGTCTGCCTCGGACCCGTGTAAAAAGGCTGAAGTTCGGGGGGGTTCGGATTCCGAGGAACCGAACCCGCTCATCTCTAATACTAACATCCCTCCGCCCCGTCCTATACATAAGACTTTGCATGCAATACAAAAAAATATATTACTTAAAATATTTTACACCGTATTAAGCTTTATAATTACCCGGTTAATCATTTAAATGTTAGTGCACTGTTGGGGCCCTTAGCTGCTGATTAGTTGTTGGTGTTAATTATACTGTCTCGGCTATGTATTAAATCCGCTGTAGAGCCTTGACTGTAACTGGTATTTATACCTCAATTGCCTACCTTCCTGTAGGGTGTAGGAGAACCTCTACTACGATAGACCGTCCCCATGCAGTTCTATATCATTGTCACTGAGAGTTATGTGCAACTTCCTTCAATCACAACCCTGTGAGGGTACTGTCCGAGGGTCCTGTAGCCTTCTCCACTTTCCTCTGTTGTCAGAAATATCCGTCAGGGCTGATCTGACTGGCTATCCTCTTTGTGATTCACTATTCTCTCTAATAATGAACTAGTCTCAGCTGGGCACGTCAAGGTAGATATCTCCTGTAGGTATCTCCTGTCGATCCTCAATCCTCACTATGGTTTATCAATGTTATCGCCAGCATCCTACAGCTATAGAGCCTCGCCAGCAAAATGAGCTGCTCTCCCCAGTCACTTCCAGTATTATCTCAGGTAAGGAGGGGAGCAATAACAGGAATCCCTTTCAACCTCTGAGTAGCCATTTCTGTCCTAGTCTATAGCTGTACAGGCTACAAGAATGTCTCTATATTTATACGGATCCCATATGGATGCTTTCTTTGCTACGTCCTCCGCTAATACTCCTGAAACTGATTTGTACTTATAATCCCCACTCTGTAGTTCTGGGCTTACAGTCTATATACAGTAGAAGTTCACTTGTGGCAGCTCTGAAATCATAGTCTATTAGCGGATAACGAATACTCAATGTAGCACTAAGAGTATAGTTTATAAGCAGCTACAGCTATGGAGCATCTACAGTATACAAAGTCATTACAATGCAGAAGTGAGGATAGATACGTGGATACAGTTTTAACACCTTCTCCTTATGGGTGAATAGGACTGTCTAGTTTGTAGATGAGTGCAAGGTTAATGAGCCGGTGGGGGGTAGTGTTACTGGCAGCTGCTCACCTCTGGTCACTCCCCCGACTCCTTCTGTCCCTCTAGGCCTGATTACTCCGCCACTCTGCCTGGTTGTGGTGTAACAGATAAGGGCACTCTCCCTCCTCCCTGCACTTGACTGAATTAGCAGATCAGATCATCAGCGTTGACAGGATCTCACCACTTCGCCGTGATCCTGCTCTCCAGCTCTCTGATGCCTCTCGCTGCTCTACTCCCTGCAAGGGACTACTTGTCCTCAGCTACTACCTCTCACTCGCCACATCTATATCAGCTCTCCATCTCTCGGGATGCTGTGCCACACCCCACCAGGTACTGTCTGGTAAAAACCAACCAGTAAAACCAACTGCTCCTCCGCCCGCCTGGGATCCTCTCTATATACCCTCTCCTAATGGCTCACGCTCCCCTCTCTCCTCCTGTTCTCTGCACTTGAGCTCATTGCCCTTGGGGCACTCTGGAATCTTCCCCCCATATAGTGCAGCATGGAAGGCAGTATTAACTCCTCAAGTCCTACACATCCACCGCTGTATCATACACCATTTAGCATGGCATTCTAACCACATATATATATATAATAAAATTATTAGCAGGGCTACATATATATATATATATATATATATATATATACACATATGTGTGTGTGTATTTACAGTGTACAGCATATCTAAAGACGGGTGTGGTATGGTATGCCGGCGGTGGTGCTCCCAGCGACCAGCGTACCGACGCTGGGAGCCCGACCACCTGCTTACCGACAGTGTGGCGAGCGCAAATGAGCCCCTTGCAGGCATGATGGCCACGCTATTTTATTCTCCCTGCAGGGGGGTCGTGGACCCCCACGAGGGAGAATAAGTGTCGGTATGCCGGCTGTCGGGATTCCGGCACCGGTATACTGTGCGCCGGGATCCCAACAGCCGGCATACTGAAGACCACCCCTAAAGACAAATGACTTACAAAATTATATAGACGGCGCTCTAGGCTGGTCTACAGGGACTGGAGCCTGCAGTGAATTGGTAGGGCTCCAGCACAGAGTCAACATTCACTGGCGGGTCCCATCTCACAGTCCAGCAGCAGCAACGGGTGCAAAGTAACTTGCTGCAGCGCAGACTGATTAGTACCAGGCAGGAGCCATCCTGTCCTCTATTGCAGGTGTAAGCAGGGCTCCTGGGACAAATACAATTAACTCTGCAGCAGGTGTGCTGCAGGGCTCCATTGAAAAAGCAGCAGTCAGACTTGGATCCCACTGTAAACCACAAAGGTGCTGCTGTATATGCAGGTGCCCCTTCAGGTTTTGGAGCCCAGAGACAAGCACCTCCATTGCATCTGGGATTTACATCCCTGATGAAGCGTCTCATGCATGCTCCATGCGGCTCTGCAGTAGCGCTACTGGCTTTGCTGTTCTAGACACCCTGCAAGCCACATGCAGGTGATCTGGGGTAGTGATGGTGCTACCACAATGTGTCACCATATTGAACATTATGGGTGATTCAGATCTGATCGCTGGGCTGCTAATTTTGCTATCCTGCATTCAGATAATTGCTGACCTCAGGGGGAGTGTAAAATCACCATGCAAGTGTGCAATCGCATGTGTATGCCGAGCTGCGAAAATCCACTGTGTGCAGTCTCTGCGTAACCCAGGACTTACTCCTCCAGTGATGAGAACAGGGTTATCAGGGTCGAAGCTGATGTCAGACACCCTCCCTGAAAATACCTGCTCACGCCTGCATTTTTCCGGACACTCCCTGTAAATGCTCAGTTGCCACCCAGAAATGGCCTCTTCCTGTCAATCACCTTGCGAACACCCATGTGATCAGATTTTTCGCACCATCCCATCGCTGACCAGCGATGCCCATTGTTGTCATCCAAGCACGTGCACTTTGTGGTGCATAAGCATGCGCAAAAACACACAGCAGCGATCCGATCTGAATTACCCCCATAATTAGGCCACTAGACACTTTGATTGAGCAGCCAGTGGTTCCCAAGTATGATCACCCTTAGAACATTCCTAATTCAGTGTCTCTCATTCAGGACCCAGTTAATTAGTTTGAATTAAAATTCTCCATCAAGTTCTTCTGCTGAAATGATGAATCACTTAAATAATCAGTGGCGGAACTAATGCTGTTTGTAGAGGTGTGGTCAGGGCTGTAACTACGGGTGTGTGAGCGGTTCCTTCGCACAGAGTGCAGGGACCTGTGGCTCTTTATATGGAATACGAATCTCGCGAGAATCCAAAAGCGGGATGATGACATTCGGCCTCGTTCAGGTTAACCGAGCAAGGCGGGAAGATCCGAGGCTGCCTCGGACCCATGTAAAATACGTGAAGTTGGGGGGGGTTGGATTTTGACGAACCGAACCCGCTCATCTCTAATATATATATATATATATATATATATATAATGTGACAAGAGCACTGGGATAGTGTTTGAGGGCAGGTATGTTTGTCCCAGGTTCTTGTCTTACATGTTTTAGAAAATGAAAACTTCTAGGAAAATGCTTTTGTTTTGTTAGAACCTTTTCAGTTTGCTGGAAAAGCTTGATAAGGGCACTGAGAGAGAGATAGGGCGAGTTCCAGACATTGGGCCCAGTTCGGATCTTTGGCCTCACAGAGGGCTAATCAGGGCTTTAGCTGTGCAAGAGCCTTATAGGGCTTCTAGCCTGATTAATGTGTGCAGACTGCCTGGGAAGACTGCAGGATCTCTGTGAGAGAAACACACTTCCTGATACCAGTGAGCTATACAGTGTTTACTGGAGAACTCTGTGTTTTTGTTTAGTGATAGTTAGGAACATCTTGTGTTTAGTTAGTGCCGGACAGGCAAGGTATTTTCTTTTGGTGTTTGTTTTATTTTCTGTATAATAAAACTGGCTGTGGCCAGTTGCACCACAAACTGGACTTGTGTGATTTCTCAGCTGCTGCGTGCTGCCATTTACCCCAGGAAACGGCACCTTGTACCCTTACAGTGTTACAATAAATATATATATATATATATATATATATATATATATATATCCAAATGTCCTAAATATGCAGCGGCACTCAGAGACTCAAGGTGGGTGAAAAAATGTGTAAAATTTATTCCATGTTAGAAATTAATCAGGCCAACGTTTCGGGGCACATCCGCCCCTTTGTCAAGGTGAACCACAAAGGGGCGGATGTGGTTCACCTTGACAAAGGGGCGGATGTGCCCCGAAACGTTGGCCTGATTAATTTCTAACATGGAATAAATTTTACACATTTTTTCACCCACCTTGAGTCTCTGAGTGCCGCTGCATATTTAGGACATTTGGATATCGATTACTCGCAGAGGGCACCGGAGCAAAGAATACGTGAGAGGTGAGTGCCGGTCCGATCAGACAGTTATATATATATATCTATATCTATATCGTATAGCTCATTTAGATTTTTAGATGTTTTGGAGAAAGACATTGAAACTTCAGAAGGTTGACCCTATTAATGGTAAAACTTCCTCTTTAATTCGTTCTACTTGTGAAGAACCTTTTGAAAGTCTTAACACAGGTCGGTCATAGATGCATGTACTCTAACAAACCATACATCCTTAATGTGGATGCCAGCTACTGTATGTTGTGGTTGTGCTATCAAGAGTAAAATATACTAGATGACTGAAGCACATTTCTTACATTAACTAAATGCTCATGCCTAGTGAGAATAAATGTCCTGTGCATACATTAGAGTAATTTAATGAAACATTTGATGGATTTCTATTTGAAGTGAGGACCAATATTTTTAAACCACAGCAAAGTTAGATACTATTGTGCATCCTTACCTAACTGCAAATTTGCTTTAAAATATAAACCAGGATCCAAGAACATTGGGCTAGGTGCCTTATTTTCCTAAATTTTCATCCTACTACTCTGGGGATTTCATTTGCTTTACATTTTCACTTTACTGATCTTAACCTTTTTTTTCACACTTTACCGCCATAGGCCTCTATTTGGATGGCGGCTTAACTCAAAGTACAGTATGAAGCAGCGAAAATCCTTCGACAGGTTCACTCGATCCTTGCCAGTTACTAGATGCATATGCAGATGGCTGCCACACAGGTTCATTTCACATTAACAATTCACAGTCAGTGGTGGTCATTCCGAGTTGTTCGCTCGCTAGCAGTTTTTAGCAGCCGTGCAAACGCTATGCCGCCTCCCACTGGGAGTGTATTTTAGCTTAGCAGAAGTGCGAACGAAAGGATCGCAGAGCGGCGGCATAATTATTTTGTGCAGTTTCAGAGTAGCTCAATACCCACTCAGCGCTTGCGATGACTTCAGACTGTTCAGTTCCTGTTTTGACATCACAAACACGCCCTGCGTTCGGCCAGCCACGCCTGCGTTTTTCCTGGCACGCCTGCGTTTTTTCGAACACTCCCTGAAAATGGTCAGTTGACACACAGAAACGCCCACTTCATGTCAATCACAGTGCGACTAAAAAGCTTTGCTAGACCTTGTGTGAAACTACATCGTTCGTTGTAATATTACTTTGTGCTTGCGCATTGCGCCGCATACGCATGCGCAGAAGTACCATTTTTTTGCCTCAACGCTGCACAGCGACCAAATCGGAATGACCACCAGTGTTAGGCTGCTAGCAGTCAGAAACAGAACACCTCCAGGGAGTGAGATATCACAGCACATCGCCAGTGGGTAAGTATTGAGGAATACTGGTGGTAACTGAGAATGCATAGCTGTGAGAAGCAGTGAAACAGGAAGAAACAAACAGCTATTGTGACTCTTATTGATAAATTGTGCCCTTACTATCTCTACTAGATCAAACTTTAGAAAGCATTGAAAAAAAATCAATATTTTTCAAAATCACCTATATTTGACAAGAGGTTATTGTCAAATGTGTCTCTACCTCAGCAGGGCTGGTGCTAGGGTGTTCAGCTAAGCTCCCCCCCCCCCCCCCCCCCCGCATACTGTAACTTTGCTCCATCTTATATTAAATAAAAGGACAGCACGTGCTGAAGTTGTAAGAAAAGGGTTTGACAGAGTAGCACAATCTTATTCACATTACACTGCATGTAGTGCCCCTGATTCATATTGCACCACAAAGTGGTGTACCGTATTCACTTTACGACACACAGTAGTGCCCCTAATTCACATTACTACATACAGCAGTGCCTCTTATTCATGTTACATTACATAGTAATGCCTCTTAGTTATGTTAAGCTACACAGTAGTGCCTGTTATACACATTATGCTACACAGTAGTGCCTATTATACACAACGCCCACAGTAGTGTCCATCATACACATAAGGTACGCAGTAGTAGTTCCCCTTACACATAATGCCCACAGTAGTAGTGCATCTTGCACATAATGCCCACAGTAGTAGTGCCACACTTAATGCCCACAGTAGTAGTAACCCTTACATATAACGCCCACAGTAGTAGTACCACACATAATGCCCACAGTAGTAGTACCCCTTACATATAACACCAACAGTAGTAGTGCCACACATAATGTCTACAGTAGTAGTGCCCATTACACATAATGACCACAGGAGTAGTGCCACAGATAATGCCCACAGTAGTATTTCCACACATAATGACCACAGTAGTAGTGCCTCACATAATGCCCACAGTAGTAGTGCCACACATAATGCCCACAGTAGTATTGCCACACATAATGACCACAGTAGTAGTGCCACACATAATGCGCACAGTAGTAGTACTCCTTACACATAATGCCCACCATAGTAGTGCCACACCTAATGCCTGCAGAAGTAGTGCATCTTACACATAATTTCCACAGTAGTAGTGCCATACTTAAAGCCCACAGTAGTAGTGACCTTTATATATAACTCCCTCAGTAGTAGTACCACACATGATGTCCACAGCAGTAGTACCCCTTACATATACAGTGTAACACTCACAGTAGTAGTGCCACACACAATGCCTACAGTAGTAGTTCCCTTAACACATAATGACCACAGTAGTAGTGCCACACATAATGCCCACAGTAGTAGTACCCCTTACATATAATGCCCACTGTAGTAGTGCCACTCTTAATGCCTACAGAAGTAGTGCATCTTACTCATAATGTCCAGAGTAGTAGTACCCATTACATATAACACCCACAGTAGTAGTGCCACACATAATGCCCACAGTAGTAGTGCCACTCATAATGCCCCAGTAGTAGTGCCCCTTACACATAATGCCCACAGTAGTAGTGCCACAAATAATGCCCACAGTAGTAGTACCACACATAAAGTCCGCAGTAGTAGTACCCCTTACATATAATGCCCACCGTAGTAGTGCCACACCTAATGCCTACAGTAGTAGTGCATCTTACACATAATTCCTACAGTAGTAGTGCCACACTTAAAGCCCATAGTAGTAGTGACCCTTACATATAATGCCATCAGTAGTAATACCACACATAATGTCCACAGTAGTAGTACCCCTTACATATAACACCCACAGTAGTAGTGCCACACACAATGCCTACAGTAGCAGTGCCCCTTACACATAATGCCCACAGTAGTACCCCTTACACATAATGCCCACAGTAGCAGTGCTACACATAATGCCCACAGTAGTAGTGCCACACATAATGTCACAGTAGTAGTGCCACATATAATGACCACAGTACTAGTGCCATACATAAGGCCCACAGTAGTATTGCCCCTTACACTTAATACCCACAGAAGTAGTGCCACACATAATGGCAACAGAAGTAGTTCCCCTTACACATTTCTACAGAAGGGGAGAGAGGGGTGAGTGAGTGTGTGGTACTTATATGGAAGATCAGCTTGAAGCTGCCGGCGCCACTGCCTTTCAAAGAGCTTGACAGGTGCAGTGGGGAGAAGAGAGCAGAGAGTCCGAGAAATCTGACACTGAGAGCAGTGCTTCCTGCTGCCAGTGCCGCTGCCTGTCATACAGTGTGACAGGAGCAGCAGCAGTCAGCAGCAACAACAGCAGGGTAGTAGAGTGGGGAGATCACCTTCTAATCCCAGCACCTCCCTGCACTGCATACCCTTGCTCAGTGGTTTGCGCTGGCTCTGCACCTCAGCCAAGTCTCTTTGTGCAGTGCTGTCACATAAGGAGACATAAGTCCCAACTACTAATACTGGGACCTTCAGTAGCTGTAACAAGTCTCTGGCAATAGGGACATCCCTTTTTAATGACACCTTCATATAGCATAGCCCACTGGTTGCCTGTTATGTTATCCTCTGTTCAGTAATCTAGTTGAACTCAGATAGCAGCGCTTGATACACAAAATGTGCTTACTGAAGCAATAGCCACTCAATAAAATATATCCTGAAATGTAATATATTGGTTCTGTATGCCAGTTACTTTACATCCTGGCACTGCTGCAGAAGGAATATAAAGACAGTACTCAAGATCAAGACTACAATTTGAGATCAACAATAATACAATTTACGTCCATAATAAATGTAGCACTAAGGAAATATGCTTAATAAAGAGAATTATAGGAAACATACAATATCTTAAATTAAGTATCATTAAGCAAAGTAGTTGTTCACAGCCTACTGTATATCAAATGGTATCTCACAAAGTTTTGTGGTGCATAACAGATTTATTTACATAATCTTTGAGACTTAACATGCTGCTTCACTAGTCCTATCCTGCAAGTAGGTTTCTTACAATGAACCGAATATTAAAACCAGTAGTAAAAGTTTTAGGGGGTAATTCTGAGTTGATCGCAGCAGGAACTTTGTTAGCAGTTGGGCAAAACCATGTGCACTGCAGGGGAGGCAGAAATAACATGTGCAGAGAGAGTTAGATTTGGGTGGGTTATTTTGTTTCTGTGCAGGGTAAATACTGGCTGCTTTATTTTTACACTGCAATTTAGATTGCAGATTGAACACCCCCCACCCAAATCTAACTCTCTCTGCACATGTTATATCTGTCCCCCCTGCAGTACACATGGTTTTGCCCAACTGCTAACAAATTTGCTTCTGCGATCAACTCAGAATGGCCCTTAATTGGGCTTTATTGCCTGAGTCTTAACATTATTTTTGGCTGAGTCCAGGATTGTAGACCTTTTACATAGTTGCTGTTGTTTAAATGTGCCAGAAGTTAGAACTAAGGGGGTCATTCCGACCCGATCGCACGCTGCACTTCTTCGCAATGGTGCGATCGGGTCGGAACTGCGCATGTGCGCGTGCGCATCGCGCACGAGCGTCATTGCCCGGTGACGGCCATCGCCGGGCAACGACGCCGGGAACGAAGAAAGCGGTCGCAGCATTGACCGCAAGAAGATTGACAGGAGGAAGGCATGTCGGGGCGTCAACTGACCGTTTTCCGGGAGTGGTCCAGCGAACACAGGCGTGTCCAGGCGTTTTGAGGACAGATGTCTGACATCCACTCCGGGACCTGCATCGCTGGATCCGTCGCAAATGGTACGTAGGTCTAGGGCTGGTCTTGTTTTATGTGAAACTTTTTTAGCATAGCAGGGCTGCACAAGCGTTCGCAGCCCTGCTATGCTAAAATACACTCCCCCATAGGTGGCGTCAGGTTGATCGCACGAGCAGCAAAAAGTTGCTACGTGCGATCAACTCGGAATGACCCCCTGAGGCCCTCATTCTGACCTGATTGCACGCAGAAACTTTTTGCTGCCCATGTGATCAGGTAGACGCCGCCTATGGGGGAGTGGATTTTTGCATAGCAAGGCTGCGATCGCTTGTGCAGCCGTGCTATGCAAAAAAGTTTTGTGCAGGATAGGAGTAGGGTTAGACTTACTTACCTGTTGCGATCACTTCAGCGTGTAAGTTCCCGGAATTGACGTCAGACAACCGCCCTCCAAACGCCTCGACACGCCTGCGTTGGACTCACCACTCCCCGAAAACAGTCAGTTGATGCCCGGATCCGCCTTCCTGCTGTCAATCTTCATGCGGTCGCCGCTGCGTCCACTTTCTTTGTAGGAAGCATCACTGCCCGGCGACAGCCGTCGCTGGGCAATGATGCGCCTGCGCATTGCGGCCGCAGCGCATGCACAGTTCCGACACGGTCGCACAGTTGCGAAAAAGTGTAGCGTGCGATCGGGTTGGAATGACCCCCTATGTTGTGTGATCTTCTCATTTTTGTCCCAGATCTCTCTTCCCCGCTGGCCAGAGAAGACTTTTGTCACTGTTATGTAACCCATACACTTGTGAGATATCAGGTACTATCCTAAAACACAGTTATACTGTGCCACTGGCCACCATTATGCTGCTGCAAAAAACAATATACTGGCCCACTGCCCAAAATGCTGCCCCACTGCAAGCTCCTGGCCGCACCCTAAACGAAATTATACTGCGCCTCTGCAATCCACCATTATGTTGCTGCACCCACCATTATACTGGCCCACTGCCCAAAATGCTGCACCACTGCAAGCGACAGGCCACCATTATGCTGCTGCACCCTGCACACCAATGTATTATCACAACATATTTCAGATAACTCACAGCAGTAACTAGAAAACAAACTTTATTGAACCAGAATAGTACTAGGAAAAACTTTATTTAACCAAAATAATACTAGAAAACAAACGTTATTTAACAAGAATAATGGCACTTTTTTCATGTTTATTCATTCTCCTTATTTTGCATTCTACAGATGTGCTATGAGAGCCGTGATTTCCTAAAGGGCTTTATCAGCCTGTACTGTGAGGAGGAGTGTCTGTGGCTGACGTCCTCACCGGACTACAGCAACAAACAGAAGAGGGAGGCTGCATATAACGGCCTGGTGGAGTAATCGAAGCCCACCTTCTTTGCTGCCTCGGTGGCCTGGGTCGGGAAGAAAATTGCCAATGGCCCTCATTCCGAGTTGTTCCCTCGCAAGCTGCTTTTAGCAGCATTGCACCCACTAAGCCGCCGCCTACTGGGAGTGAATCTTAGCTTAGCAAAATTGCGAACGAAAGATTCTCAAAATTGCGAATAGAAATTTCTAAGCAGTTTCTGAGTAGCTCGACACTTACTCTGCCACTGCGATCAGTTCAGTCAGTTTCGTTCCTGGTTTGACGTCACAAACACACCCAGCGTTCGCCCAGACACTCCCCCGTTTCTCCAGCCACTCCCACGTTTTTCCCAGAAATGGCAGCGTTTTTTCACACACTCCCATAAAACGGCCAGTTTCCACCCAGAAACACCCACTTCCTGTCAATTACACTACGATCACCAGAACGAAGAAAAAACCTTGTAATGCCGTGAGTAAAATACCAAACTTCTTAGCAAATTTACTTGGCGCAGTCGCAGTGCGAACATTGCGCATGCGCAGTTTGCGGATAATCGCTGCGATGCGATGAAAAAGAACGAGCGGAAAACTCAGAATGAGGGCCAATATACGGACAGTCATTGTAAAAAGGAACCACAAGGTGGAGGAGTCCAAGAGGTAAGGGGCTGGTGCAGACAAGGTGTATGTGCCGCAGCTGTGGTACTACAAAGAACTAAACTTCCTCCTGGAGAAACGGTCTGCTAAGGAGTCCCTAGTGGTGATGGCAGAGTCCGAGGAGGGAAGTCTGGATGTGGAGCAGGCCGAAGGGGTAAGTTGCTTTTTCATTGTTATTACCTAATATATTCCTCCTGCCATGCCACAGCTCCTTCCTCATTGAAAAAGGAATTATATTTTTCCCTGACCTCTTTTGCCCTGTCTGTTAGACCAGTGTGTCAGGTTTTTTTGAGTGTATCCTTTGTTTTGGAAAGTCTGAATTTTGGGGTCCTTTGACCCCTCCTCAAGGGGGGGGGGTAATGTTATGAGCCACGGCTATGGCTCATTCCTGTTTTGCATTTTGGTTATGTATTTTATGTTATACTTCTGTTTATGTTCCCCGTGGGTGTCATGGGGTGCTCGGAGCTCACCCTTAAGGAGAGGATACTGTTATAAACCACAGGTAGTGGTTCATTCCTATTTTATGTTTTTAGTTCTCTTGCAGGCCAGGATTTCCCTTTGCTCTGGTTTAGAAGATTGTTGTTTTTCTGTCAGTGGTGAGTCTGTGTAATTGCAGCCTGTTTCCATGTGGTTGGCCTCACCTGTCTGCTAATTGCATCTTGTCAGTTTGGAGTCATGCAACAGGGCAGCTGCACGACATAATTAATTAGGCCTCTCTGTTATATGCTGGCTCAGTGCAATTCACAGACGCTGGTCATATTTCCTGGGTTCCAGAGTTCTTGAGTTCTGAGCTAGTCCCTGCCAGTGCCTGAGCTCCTGTCTAGCAGTGTCTATCTAGCTGCTTCCGGTGTCGGTTCCTGTGTCGATTCCTGTGTCAGTTCCTGTGTCTGATTCCATGTCCTGCCGTGAAGCATTCCTGTCCAAAAGTCCTGTGGCTTTGCCTGTGCCTGGTCGAGGTTCTGGCTTCTTGGTGTCCACCGGTCTGTCGTTTGGGATTCTGCCTGTCCTCCATTCTGAGAGTCTGTGTCGGCAGCATTGGGGGTTCCTGTCCGTTTGCCAGTATTTGTACCAATTCTGTGAGTAGCGGCTTTGCCGCGTCCGTCGGCCTAGGCCACTGTATTCCTTTGTTTTATTTAGTTACTGGTGTTTTGCAGAGGGTTCTGCTTATGCTGTCACCGCCGGTACACAAAAGTATTGTGTCGGCGTGTGGACAGCATTTCCTTTGGTTCTCTTCCTTTGGCGGCAAGCCGCACATACATTTAGTTTTAGGCTAGTCAGTAGCCCCTGGCTTTGGTTGTTTCAGTTAGAGGTCCCCTTGTTATTACCCTGTCTCAGTTCACGTTTTGTCTCCCTTTAAGACCTGCGGGGGCATCGGAGTTGGGCAGACCTAATCCGCCATTCAAACGCGGCTGCCATGGGCCCAAGAAACCATAGTCATGCAGGTGTGAACTGACCACACGGGTAAAACAATGGAGGTAGGGTGCTAGGGGCTATTTCCACACCACACCTTGGGGTAAATTTACTAAGATTCGTATTTTCCCGTTTCAGGTCAAAGTTCAATCACGAATGACATCGAAAGTGTAAAACTGCAACTTTTTGAATTGATTACGACTAATTTACTAAGCTGTCGTATTCGGGTTTTTCTTTTGTTCCGATGTCGATGTCATTCGTGGTTTTTTTTCTATTTTTACGGCAGTGATTAGCAAAACACTGCCGACTTTTTTACAATGAATCTCGGCCGGATCTGTGTGATCCGTGCTGGGGTTCATTTTTTTTGTTTTTTTTAAATTAAACACTGTCAAATATTTTAAAAAAAATTGCGTGGGGTCCCCCCTCCTAAGCATAACCAGCCTCGGGCTCTTTGAGCCGATCCTGTTTGCCGAAATATGGGAAAAAAAATGACAGGGGTTCCCCCATATTTAAGCAACCAGCATCAGGCTCTGCGCCTGGTCCTGGTTCCAAAAATACGGGGAACAAAAAGAGTAGGGGTCCCCCGTATTTTTAAAACCAGCACCGGGCTCCACTAGCTGGACAGATAATGCCACAGCCGGGGGTCACTTTTATATAGTGCCCTGCGGCCGTGGCATCAAAAATCCAACTAGTCACCCATGGCCGGGGTACCCTGGGGGAGTGGGGACCCCTTCAATCAAGGGGTCCCCCCCCCAGCCACCCAAGGGCCAGGGGTGAAGCCCGAGGCTGTCCCCCCCCATCCAATGGGCTGCGGATGGGGGGGCTGATAGCCTTTGTTGTAAAAGAAAAGATATTGTTTTTAGTAGCAGTACTACAAGTCCCAGCAAGCCTCCCCCGCATGCTGGTACTTGGAGAACCACAAGTACCAGCATGCGGCGGAAAAACGGGCCCGCTGGTACCTGTAGTACTACTACTAAAAAAATACCCAAAAAAACACAAGACACACACACCGTGAAAGTATAATTTTATTACATACATACACACATACATACATACTTACCTTATGTTCCCACGCAGGTCGGTCCTCTTCTCCAGTAGAATCCAAGGGGTACCTGTTGAAGAAATTATACTCACGAGATCCAGGGGTCCAGGGTCCTCGGGGCAACCATTTGTAATCCACGTACTTGAAAAAAATAACAAAACGGACACCCGAGCCACGCACTAAAAGGGGACCCATGTTTGCACATGGATCCCCTTTTCCCGACTGCCAGAAACCCAATCTGACTGATGTCTAAGTGGGTTTCTACAGCCAATCAGGGAGTGCCACGTTGTAGCACTCTCCTGATCGGCTGTGTGCTCCTGTACTGAGTGACAGGCGGCACACGGCAGTGTTACAATGTAGCGCCTATGCGCTCCATTGTAACCAATGCTGGGAACTTTCTGCCCTGCGGTTGACCTAAAGTGACGTCACCGCTGAGCAGAAAGTTCCCAGCATTGGTTACAATGGAGCGCATAGGCGCAACATTGTAACACTGCCGTGTGCCGCCTGTCACTCAGTACAGGAGCACACAGCCGATCAGGAGAGTGCTACAACGTGGCACTCCCTGATTGGCTGTAGAAACCCACTTAGACATCAGTCAGATTGGGTTTCTGGCAGTCGGGAAAAGGGGATCCATGTGCAAACATGGGTCCCCTTTTAGTGCGTGGCTCGGGTGTCCGTTTTGTTATTTTTTTCAAGTACGTGGATTACAAATGGTTGCCCCGAGGACCCTGGACCCCTGGATCTCGTGAGTATAATTTCTTCAACAGGTACCCCTTGGATTCTACTGGAGAAGAGGACCGACCTGCGTGGGAACATAAGGTAAGTATGTATGTATGTGTGTATGTATGTAATAAAATTATACTTTCACGGTGTGTGTGTCTTGTGTTTTTTTGGGTATTTTTTTAGTAGTAGTACTACAGGTACCAGCGGGCCCGTTTTTCCGCCGCATGCTGGTACTTGTGGTTCTCCAAGTACCTGCATGCGGGGGAGGCTTGCTGGGACTTGTAGTACTGCTACTAAAAACAATATCTTTTCTTTTACAACAAAGGCTATCAGCCCCCCATCCGCAGCCCATTGGATGGGGGGGACAGCCTCGGGCTTCACCCCTGGCTCTTGGGTGGCTGGGGGGGGGACCCCTTGATTGAAGGGGTCCCCACTCCCCCAGGGTACCCCGGCCAGGGGTGACTAGTTGGATTTTTGATGCCACGGCCGCAGGGCACTATATAAAAGTGACCCCCGGCTGTGGCATTATCTGTCCAGCTAGTGGAGCCCGGTGCTGGTTTTAAAAATACGGGGGACCCCTACTCTTTTTGTCCCCCGTATTTTTGGAACCAGGACCAGGCGCAGAGCCCGATGCTGGTTGCTTAAATATGGGGGAACCCCTGTCAATTTTTTCACCATATTTCTGCAACCAGGATCGGCTCAAAGAGCCCGAGGCTGGTTATGCTTAGGAGGGGGGACCCCACGCAATTTTTTTTTTAAAAATAAGCACTTTCCCACCCCTTCCCACTGATATACATGCACGGATCTCATGGATCCGTGCATGCCTATCCAATCACGAATAAAAAAAAAAGGTCTGTTTTTTTTTAGCACTTTTTTACGAGTTGTAATTTTTCACGGCAGTGTTTGGTTTTTTTTTGCTTTGCACTTCTTAGTAAATGACCGAGATTCATACTTAAACAGCCGCGTTTTGACCGATGGTGTATTCATTCGTAATTTTTTTCTTGGACTTGCAAAAAATTACGAATGCCCTCATCACTGCCGTGATTATTGCTTAGTAAATTACCGAGATGACACTTTGATGAAAAAACGGCATCTCGGTCAAAATCGGGAGCTTAGTAAATTTACCCCCTTGTTTCAGTGTCACGTTCTGGTGCTCAGGACTCACTACGCAACATCTCCATTGTTCTGAGCACCAGGAACCTAACATTATCACCAGCCATACAACAAAAAAGAAACAAAGCTAAATAGTAGTTTTTTATTTTTTGGTCCAGTGTCTAGTCCAGAATCCAGTCCGATGTTTAGAATCCAGTCCGGTGTTTAGAATCCAGTCCGGTGTTTAAAAATCCAGCCCGGTATTTAAAAATTGTGTCTAGTCTTGTCTTGTCTAGTTTTGAAATCCTCCTATGCCTACTATGCAAGCCCTGCAAGAATCTCTCTCAGCCCTGAACTCTGCTTTCAGTGCTTTGAAACCTGAGCGACTGGAAGTTTTGCAGCAATCCTTAAAGCAACTGCAAAACCTTCTGACTAAAATTTTGCTTATCTTGCCAGAAGTTATTGAGAGTTCATCTACCTCTAAAGAGACTCTTGCTCACAATATGGTGACAAGAGAATCCTCAGGTTTAATTAGAGATAAAAAGTTTGAAAGTTTTCTGCGGCCCAGGCTCTCAGAAGAGGAGCGTCTGCGTCGCAGAAACTTAGATTTATGCCTATATTGTGGGGGTTTAGGCCACTATTTGCAGACCTGTGAGTTGCGCAAGCCAAAGTGTGGCGACAAGTCCTGCCCTCTGGCCAAGTTTAGTCAGGACACAAGACCTACTCCTGTCTCTACTGTGGCAGAGGTACTTGTCACACAACCCACACTTAAAAGCACTCTGTCCTATAATTGGGGTCCTTGGGCTAGGGAGCCCCATTATAGATTCAGGAACCAAAGGAGAATGTTTCTCTCCTCTCTTGATGTTCCTGTTGAAGCAGAGTTGCAAGCCCCTGGAGCGGTGCCCGATGCCCGGGGTCCTGGAGTGGTGCCCGATGCCCGGGGTCCTGGAGTGGTGCCCGATGCCCAGGTTCCTGGAGTGGTGCCCGATGCCCAGGTTCCTGGAGTGGTGCCCAATGCCCAGGTTCCTGGAGTGGTGCCCGATGCCCAGGTTCCTGGAGTGGTGCCCGGTGCCCAGGGTCCTGGAGCGGTGCCCGGTGCCCAGAGTCCTGGAGCGGTACCCGATGCCCAGAGTCCTGGAGCGGTACCCTATGCCCAGAGTCCTGGAGCGGTACCCGATGCCCAGAGTCCTGGAGTGGTACCCGATGCCCAGAGTCCTGGAGCGGTACCCGATGCCCAGAGTCCTGGAGCGGTACCCGATGCCCAGAGTCCTGCAGCGGTAGCCGATGCTCTAGGTTATAGAGGGACATCAAATATTATAGCTCAGGTGTCAATACCAGAAGGGGTCTCAGAAGCTGTAACCCCAGGTAGAGACTTGAAAAGCGCAACTCCAGAGAGGGTGTCTAAAACCATAGTTCTAGAAGGGAACTCGAGAAGCAAAACCCCAGAAGGGATCTTTGAAGTAATTTCCCCAAGTGGGGTCTCGATAGACACAGCCCCAGAGAAGGGTCTAGAAGTCGTTTCCCCAGGAAAGGACTTAAGAGGCATAGCATTAGTGGAGGTTCTGAAGGTTATAGCTTCAGCAAAAGTCCCGGAAGTCATAGTCCCGGGAGAAGTTTCGATAATTATCGACTCAGAGAGGGAGGCCGACGGCTCGGTCCCAGTGAGGGAGACCAACGGCCCGGTCCCAATAAAAGAATCCGAGGTGCTGACCCCAGCGGGGTTCCCGAAGGCCACTGCCCCGAGTGGGGTTCAGAAAGTCACTGCCCCGGGTGGGGTTCAGAAAGTCACTGCCACGGGTGGGGTTCAGAAAGTCACTGCCCCGGGTGGGGTTCAGAAAGTCACTACCCCAGGTGGGGTTCCGAGGGCCACTGCTCCAGCGGGGTTCCCGAAGGACACTGCCCCGGTGGGGTTCAGAAAGTCACTGCCCCGGGTGGGGTTCAGAAAGTCTCTGCCCCGGGTGGGGTTCAGAAAGTCACTGCCCCGGGTGGGGTTCAGAAAGTCTCAGCCTCGAGTAAGGTCAATAGTGACCAGGTCCTAGCAAAGCACTCTAGTCAGTCAGATGGGAAGGAAGCAGATCCTGACTCTGTTGATATCTCAACATCTATAATCTTTGATGGGGACTTAGTCCAGTTTCTGGCGCTTTAAAAACACTATTACACCATTTTGTTGTCTAGACCATTTCTGGGCATCATTTCAGAGAACCTTGTGTTCTATCTGATATATTATTTTAGAGGAGAGCCTTTTGAATGGGCGACCAGCCTAATGAAAGCTGAAGATCCCATTCTTCAGGATCCCCCAGCATTCAGTGATGCAGTTATTAAAAGATATGGTTCCAAAGAAATTGGTTCAGGTTCCTCTAAGTCACCCGTCTTGTCTGCTGAGAGTACACCAAATACAGTAAACTCGGCACAAGAGTCTCAGCCTGTTGTTTTGACTGCAGGATGTGCTTTTCTGTCTTTTTCTTATAGTAGTACTTTGTCTGAAAGTTTAGCTCCCAAGGTTAAGAAACCAATCTCTGATTTGAACCCAGCCTTGCTGGGAGGTACCATCAGTTCAGACAATGTTTGGGGAATTACCTTGGTCAGACCTCAAGAGCTTTGTAAAAAGAAGAAGAAAAAGAAATAATTATTGACTCTTGCCTTGATATAAAAAAAATAATAATTTTTTTTCCTTGTCTTGTGCCCAGTGGCCACCGACAAGGGGGGGAGGGGGGGCACCGTTACAAGCTGTTGCCACAGCTTGTTTCTGTTAGACCAGTGTGTCAGGTTTTTTTTTTGTATCCTTTGTTTTGGAAAGTCTGAATTTTGGGGTCCTCTGACCCCTCCTTAAGGGGGGGGGGGGTAATGTTATGAGCCACGGCTGTGGCTCATTCCTGTTTTGCATTTTGGTTATGTATTTTATGTTATACTTCTGTTTATGTTCCCCGTGGGTGTCATGGGGTGCTCGGAGCTCACCCTTAAGGAGAAGATACTGTTATGAACCACAGGTAGTGGTTCATTCCTATTTTATGTTTTTAGTTCTCTTGCAGGCCAGGATTTCCCTTTGCTCTGGTTTAGAAGATTATTGTTTTTCTGTCAGTGGTGAGTCTGTGTAATTGCAGCCTGTTTCCATGTGGTTGGCCTCACCTGTCTGCTAATTGCATCTTGTCAGTTTGGAGTCATGCAACAGGGCAGCTGCACGACATAATTAATTAGGCCTCTCTGTTATATGCTGGCTCAGTGCAATTCACAGACGCTGGTCATATTTCCAGGGTTCCAGAGTTCTTGAGTTCTGAGCTAGTCCCTGCCAGTGCCTGAGCTCCTGTCTAGCAGTGTCTATCTAGCTGCTTCCGGTGTCGGTTCCTGTGTCGATTCCTGTGTCAGTTCCTGTGTCTGAGTCCGTGTCCTTCCGTGAAGCATTCCTGTCCAGAAGTCCTGTGGCTTTGCCTGTGCCTGGTCGAGTTTCTGGCTTCTTGGTGTCCACCGGTCTGTCGTTTGGGATTCTGCCTGTCCTCCGTTCTGAGAGTCTGTGTCGGCAGCATTGGGGGTTCCTGTCCGTTTGCCAGTATTTGTACCGGTTCTGTGAGTAGCGGCTTGCCGCGTCCGTCGGCCTAGGCCGTTGTATTCCTTTGTTATATTTAGTTACTGGTGTTTTGCAGAGGGTTCTGCTTATGCTGTCACCGCCGGTACACAAAAGTATTGTGTCGGCGTGTGGACAGCATTTCCTTTGGTTGTTCTCTTCCTTTGGCGGCAAGCCGCACATACATTTAGTTTTAGGCTAGTCAGTAGTCCCTGGCTTTGGTTGTTTCAGTTAGAGGACCCCTTCTTATTACCCTGTCTCAGTTCACGCTTTGTCTCCCTTTAAGACCTGCAGGGGCATCGGAGTTGGGCAGACCTAATCCACCCTTTAAACGCGGCTGCCATGGGCCCAAGAAACCATAGTCATGCAGGCGTGAACTGACCACACGGGTAAAACAACGGAGGTAGGGTGCTAGGGGCTATTTCCACACCCCACCTTGTTTCAGTGTCACGTTCTGGTGCTCAGGACTCACTACGCAACATCTCCCTTGTTCTGAGCACCAGGAACCTAAGAGTGGCCTTGCGTCGGAGCATGTTGTGCAGTTTAAAGCATGCTGTTACTACTAGAGATGTGCAGCGGGCATTTTTCCGGTTTTATGTTTTGGTTTTGGATTCGGTTCCGCGGGTTTTTTTTGGATTCGGACACATTTTGGCAAAACCTCCCGTAAGAATTTTTGTCGGATTTGGGTGTGTTTTGGATTCAGGAGTTTGTTTTTTCTCAAAAAACCCTCAAAAACAGCTTAAATCATAGAATTTGGGGGTAATTTTGATCCTATAGTATTACTAACCTCAATAACCATAATTTCCACTCATTTCCAGTCTATTCTGAACACCTCACAATATTATTTTTAGTCCTAAAATTTGCACCGAGGTCGATGGATGACTAAGCTAAGCGACCCAAGTGGGCGGCACAAACACCTGGCCCATCTAGGAGTGGCACTGCAATGTCAGACAGGATGGCACTTTAAAAAATAGTCCCCAAACAGCACATGATGCAAAGATAAATAAAAAAAAAGGTGCAAGATGGAATTGTACTTGGGCCCTCCCACCCACCCTTATGTTGTATAAACTTGACATGCACACTTTAACAAACCCATCATTTCAGCGACAGGGTCTGCCACACGACTGTGGCTGAAATGACTGGTTGGTTTGGGCCCCCACCAAAAAAGAAGCAATCAATCTCTCCTTGCACAAACTGGCTCTACAGAGGCAGGATGTCCACCTCCTCCTCATCGTCCGATTCCTCACCACTTTCACTGTGTACATCCCCCTCCTCACAGAGTATTAATTCGTCCCCACTGGAATCCACCATCACAGGTCTCTGTGTACTTTCTGGAGGCAATTGCTGGTAAATGTCTCCACAAAGAAATTGATTATAATTAATTTTTTTGAACATCATCTTCTCCACATTTTCTGGAAGTAACCTACTATGCCGATCACTGACAAGGTTACCGGCTGCACTAAACACTCTTTCGGAGTACACACTGGAGGGGGGGGGGGGGGGGGGGGCAACTTAGGTAAAATAAAGCCAGTTTGTGCAAGGGCCTCCAAATTGCCTTTTTTTCCTGCCAGTATACGTACGGGCTGTCTGACATGCCTACTTGGATGCTGTCACTCATATAATCCTCCACCATTCTTTCAATGGTGACAGAATCATATGCAGTGACAGTAGACGACATGTCAGTAATCGTTGGCAGGTCCTTCAGTCCAGACCAGATGTCAGCTATCGCTCCTGACTGCCCTGCATCGCCGCCAGTGGGTGGTTTGGGAAATTTTATCCTTTTCCTGGCAGCTCCAGTGGCGTGAGAAAATGAAGGAGGAGCTGTTGGCGGGTCATGTTTCTCTTGACTTGACAATTGTCTCACCAGCAGGTCTTTGAACATCTGCACACTTGTATCTGCCGGAAAGAGAGATACAACGTAGGCTTTAAAACTAGGATCGAGCACGGTGGCCAAAATGTAGTGCTCTGATTTCAACAGATTGACCACCCGTGAATCATGGTTAAGCGAATGAAGGGCTCCATCCACAAGTCCCACGTGCCTAGCGGAATCGCTCCATTTTAGCTCCTCCTTCAATCTCTCCAGCTGCTTCTGCAAAACAATCGGAAAGCGCTGATTTAATCTGTTTGTAGATTTTATTACATAGTTATTTCTTAAAACTAAAATTAATACTGGCCAGTATCCATAAAAATAAATCACGTTTATTTAAAACAACTATAGAGACAGTGACCTAAAAGACTGTAATACACACTGAGGAAGCCGCCGAGGTTTGAAGGCGGGGAAACGCGTCTGTTTCATCTCCCACTGACAGGATATAATGGAGGTGCACTTACTAGCCGGCGGGCTTAGAATTTACCCCATTGCAAATGGGGGATAAGAGGAGTAGAAGTGATCGTATACTCCAGATAAGGCTGACGGCAAACAAGCAGCCGGAAGGAACATTATTGCAATTGAGGTGATTTATGGACTCCAGATAAGGCTGAGAATGAGAGCTGCAGCCGGGAGGATGATCATTTAGGCGGAAGTTGAAAATGCGCCTATCGTGGTTCAGGACTCTTTGCTGGTAGCGCTTCATTATGTGTTCGTGCAGTGTGAAGGCCTCATCTGCCACGAACACAAATCCCAGGCCATTCTTTGTTTGCACCACAAGCGGCAGGTGAATGGAGTTGGTGGTGAGCCTATCATAGAAGCGCGTATTTTTCAAGGCTCCACCATCCGAGCAACAACCATTTTTCCCAACATCCAGGAAAATAAATTCATAGTTTGCATTGACCACCGCCATGAGAACAATGCTAACGTAGCCTTTATAATTGAAGTAGTCCGACCCGCTGTTGGTGGGTGGGGTGATGCGCACATGTTTCCCATATATTGCACCACCAAAGTTTGGCAAATTCCAGCGCCTGTCAAAGTCCTCTGCAATAGCTTGCCATTCTTCCACGCTTGTAGGCAACTGTAAAAGAAGAAAAAAATGTTTGAACGCATCACCAGAGGAACCGAAATCTCCACAGCTACAGAGTTCCAGGAGGAAGCCACGGAAAACAAATTTTGTGGAAGACCCGCTACTATTGGAGGCCTGTTCACAGCTGCTCCGGAAACCTGATGAATTTGATGACTTTGCATCATATGTTAGAAAAACCATGCGTAAGGTTGTGCCCCTGGCTGCGGTGCAATTCAATGCCGTAGTATCAGAATGCACTACATCTGCTGCTATATATAGCAATTTTTTTTTTATTTCATAACTGTAATGATGCACATGTTCTGCATCACGAAAACCATGGTTAAGCGTGGCACCACTTTCAGGCGCACAATACACACATGCTGCTAGGGGCAGGTTGTTGGTTCCGGGGAACCTCAATCTGCACCTACCTTCATGTGTGTATTGACAGTCCGTAAATTTGCAATATTTTTCCAGCCCCAGGCCACAGTTTGTGCTAAGAAGGTAGGCTTTGACTACTCCACCAGGCGGTTATAGGCAGTCTCTCTCTTCTGTTTGTTCAGTCACCCACAGGCACTCTTCCTCATGGTATAGTCTGAAATCATGTGCCACTACCACCATATCTCATACTGCACCAAATGCTACTATAAAGATACTGTTTGGAAAAGTTCAGCCATGTTGGCTGCATATTCATAAAAATTAGAGATGTGCGGCTGGCACTTTTCGTGTTTTGTGTTTTGGTTTTGGTTCAAATTCCACTTTCGTGTTTTGGTTTTAGCTTGGTTTTGCCAAAACCACCCTTTCGTGTTTTGGTTTTGGTTTTGGATCTGGATGATTTAAAAAAAAAAACATAAAAACAGCTAAAATCACAGAATTTGGGGGTAATTTTGCTCCTACGGTATTATTAACCTCAATAACATAAATTTCCACTCATTTCCAGCCTATTCTGAACACCTCACACCTCACAATATTGTTTTTAGGCCTATAAGTTGCACCGAGGTAGCTGTATAACTAAGCTAAGCGACACAAGTGTGCGGCACAAACTCCTGGCCCATCTAGGAGTGGCACTACAGTTGCAGACAAGATGGCACTATTCAAAAACTAGTCCCCAAACAGCACATGATGCAAAGAAGAAAAAGAGGTGCAATTAGGTAGCTGGCTGGCCAAGCTAAGCGACACAAGTGTGCAGCACAAACACCTGGCCCATCTAGGAGTGGCACTGCAGTTACAGACAGGATGACACTTAAAAAAACTAGTCCCCAAACAGCACACGATGCAAAGAAGAAAAAGAGGTGCAATTAGGTAGCTGGATGGCCAAGCTAAGCGACACAAGTGTGCGGCACAAACACCTGGCCCATTTAGGAGTGGCACTGCAGTTACAGACAGGATGGCAGATGTAAAAAATAGGCCCCAAACAGCACATGATGCAAAGAAGAAAAAGAGGTGCAATGAGGTAGCTGGTTGGCCAAGATAAGCAACACAAGTGTGTGGCACAAACACCTGGCCCATCTAGAAGTGGCACTGCAGTTACAGACAGGATGGCACTTAAAAAAACTAGTCCCCAAACAGCACATGATGCAAAGAAGAAAAAGAGGTGCAAGATGGAATTGTCCTTGGGCCCTTCCACCCACCCTTATGTTGTATAAACAGGACATGCACACTTTAACAAACCCATCATTTCAGCCACAGGGTCTGCCACACGACTGTGGCTGAAATGACTGGTTTGTTTGGGCCCCCACCAAAAAAGAAGCAATCAATCTCTCCTTGCACAAACTGTCTCTACAGAGGCAAGATGTCGACCTCATCCTCATCCTCCGATTCCTCACCCCTTTCACTGTGAAAACCTTCTCCTCACAGAGTATTAATTCGTCCCCACAGGAATCCACCATCACAGGTTCCTGTGTACTTTCTGGAGGCAATTGCTGGAAAAAGGTCTTCCCGGAGGAATTTATCATTCATTTTGATGAACATCATCTTCTCCACATTTAGTGGAAGTAACCTCCTATGCCGATCGCTGACAAGTTTACTGGCTGCACTAAACACTCTTTCGGAGTACACACTGGAGGGGATCAGTACGTAATCCCGCTGGATGGGATCCCTGTGGTCAAAATACAGACGCCGGAATCCCGACCACACAATCCCGACAGGGGTGGCGAGCGGAACGCAGCCCCTTGCAGGCTCGCTTTGCTCGCCACGCTGCGGGCACGGTGCAGCGCTACGCTCGGCACACTATTATATTCTCCCTCTATGGGTGTCGTGGACACCCACGGAGGGAGAATACGTCGGGATTGTGGTGGTCGGGATTCCGGCATCGGTATTTCGACCGCCGGGATCCCATCCAGCATGATGTTGACCACATCCCCACTGGAGGGGGGGGGGGGGGGGGGGCAACTTAGGTAAAATAAAGCCAGTTTGTGCAAGGGCCTTCAAATTGCCTCTTTTTCCTGCCAGTATACAAACGGACTGTCTGACATGCCTACTTGGATGCTGTCACTCATATAATCCTCCACCATTCTTTCAATGGTGACAGAATCATATGCAGTGACAGTAGACATGTCAGTAATCGTTGGCAGGTCCTTCGGTCCCGACCAGATGTCAGCTTTCGCGCCTGACTAGCCTGCATCACTGCCAGCGGATAGGCTAGGAAATGTTATCCTTTTCCTTGCAGCCCCAGTGGTGGGAGAAATTAAAAGAGTAGCTGTTGACAGGGGTGCTCTTCAGTATGCCGAATGTCGGGATCATGGCGCACAGTATACCAGCGCCGGAACCCCGACACTCGGCATACCAACATATATTCTACCTCGTGGGGGTCCACGACCCCCCTGGAGGGAGAATAAAATAGCATGGCGCGCGTAGCCCGCCACCGTGTCCGCAGCGTGGTGAGCGCAGCGAGCCCCGCAAGGGGCTCATTTGCGCTCACCACACTGTCGGTATGCAGGCGGTCGGGCTCCCGGCACCGGTATGCTGGTCACCGGGAGCCCGGCCGCCGGCATACCATACTACACCCGTTGACGGGTCATGTTCCGCTTACGTTTACAATTTACTAACCAGCAGGTCTTTGCAACTCTGCTCACTTGTGTCTGCTGGAAAGAGAGATACAACGTAGGCTTTAAACCTAGGATCGGGCACGGTGGCTAAAATGTAGTGCTCTGATTTCAAAAGATTGACCACCCTTGAATCCTGGCAAAGTAAATGAAGGGCTCCATCCACAAGTCCCACATACCTTGCAGAATCGCTCCATCTTAGCTCCTCCTTCAATTTCTCCAGCTGCTTCTGCAAAAGCCTGATGAGGGGAATGACCTGACTCAAGCTGGCAGTGTCTGAACTGACTTCACGTGTGGCAAGTTCAAAGGGTTGGAGAACCTTGCACAAGATGGAAATCATTCTCCACTGCGCTTGAGTCAGGTGCATTACCCCTCCTTTGCCTATATCATAGGTAAATGTATATGCTTGAATGGCCTTTTGCTGCTCCTCCATCCTCTGAATTCCACCTCGTTACCATCTCTTTTTTTGCTGGCGCTCCAGTCTTCGGCACGTAGTGGCAGAATGCCGAAAGTGGCCCTCAATATTTCGGGCCACCGACAGCATCTCATGCACACCCTTGTCAGTTTTCAAAAAATTCTGTACCACCAAATCAATTGTATGTGCAAAACATGGGACATGCTGGAATTTGCCCAGATGTAATGCACGCACAATATTGATGGCGTTGTCCGATATCACAAATCCCCAGGAGAGTCCAATTGGGGTAAGCCATTCTGCGATGAAGTTCCCCAGTTTCCGTAAGAGGTTGTCAGCTGTGTGCCTCTTAAGGAAAGTGTTGACACATAGCGTAGCCTGCCTCGGAATAAGTTGGCGTTTGCGAGATGCTGCTACTGGTGCAGCTGCTATAGTTGCTGCGGGAGGCCATACATCTACCCAGTGGGCTGTTACAGTCATATAGTCCTTAGTCTGCCCTGTTCCACTTGTCCACATGTCCGTGGTTAAGAGGACACTGGATACATCCGCATTTTGTAGGACACTGGTGACTCTTTTTCTGACGTCTGTGTACATTCTCGGTATTGCCTGCCTAGAGAAGTGGAACCTAGATGGGATTTGATACTGGGGACACAGTACCTCAAACAATTCTCTAAGTCCCAATGAACTAATGGCGGATACCGGACGCACATCTAACACCAACATTGCTGTCAAGGCCTCAGTTATCCGCTTTGCAAAAGGATGACTGCTGTCATATTTCCTCTTCCTCACCAAGGACTGTTGGACAGTCAATTGCTTACTGGAAGTAGTACAAGTGGTCTTCCGACTTGCCCTCTGGGATGACGATCCACTTCCAGCAGCAACAACAGCAGCGGCAGCAACAGCAGGTGTACCACTCAAGGATCCTATGAAGGAATACCGGTTAGGAGAGGACTCCTCAGTCTTGCCAGTGACATGGCCTGCAGGACTACTGACTTTCCTGACTGAAGAGGAAGTTGATGTTGCGGGAGTTGGTGGTGTGGCTTGCAGGAGCTTGGGTACAGGAGGAAGAAGGGATTTAGGTGTCAGTGGACTGCTTACACTCTTACCTAAAGTTTCACAACTTGACACTGACTTCTGATGAATGCGCAACAGGTGACGTATAAGGGAGGATGTTCCTAGGTGGTTAACATCCTTACCCCTACTTATTACAGATTGACAGAGGCAACACATGGCTTGACACCTGTTGTCCGCATTTGGTTCTTCGTCCCAAGGACAACAGGTGTCTCCCCTAGTGCCTGACTTAAACAAACCACATCACCATCAGACTCCTCATCGTCAACTTCCTCCTCAGCACCAGCAACACCCATATCCTCATCCTGGTGTACTTCAACAGTGACATCTTCAATTTGAATATCAGGAACTGGACTGTTGGTGCCCCTTCCAGCACTTGCAGGGGGCATGCAAATGGTGGAAGGAGCCACCTCTTCCTGTCCAGTGTTGGGAAGGTCAGGCATCGCAACTGCCGACACACTTGGACTCTCCTTGGGGATTTGTGATACCATCTCAGAACGCATAGTTCTTTGCTGTGCTCTTTCCAGCTTAACTTTTTTAATTTTTCTAGCTGAAGGATGAGGGCTTCCATTGTCATGTGAAGCTGAACCATTAGTCATGAACATAGGCCAGGGCCTTAGCCGTTCCTTGCCACTCCGTGTCGTAAATGGCATATTGGCAAGTTTACTTTTCTCCTCAGATGATTTAAGTTTCTTTTTTTAGTTCTGTTTACTGAACTTTGGCTATTTTGATTTTACATGCCCTCTACTATCACATTGGGCATCGGCCTTGGCAGACGACGTTGATGGCATTTCATCGTCTATGTCATGGTTAGTGGCAGCAGCTTCAGCACTATGAGGAAGTGGTTCTTCTTGATCTTTCCCTATTTTATCCTCAAAATTTTTGTTCTCCATTATTTTTTGGGAGTTATATGAAACAATATACGGCACAGGAATGACTGGAATGACTGATGTACAGGACACTACCACTGGTCTGATGCAGCACAACACAACAACATTGTAAGGGACTTGTGGTTGTTGTTTTAATTATTATACGGCAGCAGTGGACATATAGCAGCAGCGTATATTGTCACTGGAACGACTGATGAGACATGACACTACCACTGGTCTGATGCAGCACAACACAACAACATTGTAAGGGGCTTGTGGTTGTTGTTGTTATAATTATTATACGGCAGCAGTGGACAAATAGCACCAGCGTATATCGTCACTGGAATGACTGATGAACAGGATACTACCACTGGTCTGATGCAGCACAACACAACAACACTGTAAGGGACTTGTGGTTGTTGTTATAATTATTATACGGCAGCAGTGGACATATAGCAGCAGCGTATATTGTCACTGGAATGACTGATGGACAGGACACTACCACTGGTCTGATGCAGCACAACACAACAATACTGTAAGGGACTTGTGGTTGTTGGGAAGGTCAGGCATCGCAACTGCCGACACACTTGGACTCTCCTTGGGGATTTGTGATACCATCTCAGAACGCATAGTTCTTTGCTGTGCTCTTTCCAGCTTAACTCTTTTAATTTTTCTAGCTGAAGGATGAGGGCTTCCATTGTCATGTGAAGCTGATCCATTAGTCATGAACATAGGCCAGGGCCTAAGCCGTTCCTTGCCACTCCGTGTCGTAAATGGCATATTGGCAAGTTTACTTTTCTCCTCAGATGATTTAAGTTTCTTTTTTTAGTTCTGTTTACTGAACTTTGGCTTTTTTGATTTTACATGCCCTCTACTATCACATTGGGCATCGGCCTTGGCAGACGACGTTGATGGCATTTCATCGTCTATGTCATGGTTAGTGGCAGCAGCTTCAGCACTATGAGGAAGTGGTTCTTCTTGATCTTTCCCTATTTTATCCTCAAAATTTTTGTTCTCCATTATTTTTTGGGAGTTATATGAAAACAATATGCGGCACAGGAATGACTGGAATGACTGATGTACAGGACACTACCACTGGTCTGATGCAGCCCAACAGGTTGTTATAATTGTTATACTACAGCAGTGGATACATAGCAGCAGCGTATATCGTCACTGGAATTATTGATGACACAGGACACTACCACTGATCTGATGCAGACAAACAGGTTGTTATAATTATACTGCAGCAGTGGATATATAGCAGCAGCGTATATCGTCACTGGAATGACTGATGTACAGGACACTACCACTGGTCTGATGCAGCACAACACAACAACATTGTAAGGGTCTTGTGGTTGTTGTTTTAATTATTATACGGCAGCAGTGGACATATAGCAGCAGCGTATATTGTCACTGGAATGACTGATGAGACAGGACACTATCACTGGTCAGATGCAGCACAACACAACAACACTGTAAGGGACTTGTGGTTGCTGTTATAATTATTATACGGCAGCAGTGGACATATAGCAGCAGCGTATATCGTCACTGGAATGACTGATGAGACAGGACACTACCACTGGTCTGATGCAGCACAACACAACAACACTGTAAGGGACTAGTAGTTGTTGTTATAATTATTATACGGCAGCAGTGGACATATGGCAGCAGCGTATATCGTCACTGGATAGACTGATGAGACAGGACACTACCACTGGTCTGATGCAGCACAACACAACACTGTAAGGGACTAGTAGTTGTTGTTATAATTATTATACGGCAGCAGTGGACATATGGCAGCAGCGTATATCGTCACTGGAATGACTGATGAGACAGGACACTACAACTGGTCTGATGCAGCACAACACAACAACACTGTAAGGGACTTGTGGTTGTTGTTATTATTGTTATTATACAGCAGCAGTGGACATATAGCAGCAGTGTATATTGTCACTGGAATGACTGATGAGACAGGACACTATCACTGGTCAGATGCAGCACAACACAACAACACTGTAAGGGACTTGTGGTTGCTGTTATAATTATTATACGGCAGCAGTGGACATATAGCAGCAGCGTATATCGTCACTGGAATGACTGATGAGACAGGACACTACCACTGGTCTGATGCAGCACAACACAACAACACTGTAAGGGACTAGTAGTTGTTGTTATAATTATTATACGGCAGCAGTGGACATATAGCAGCAGCGTATATCGTCACTGGAATGACTGATGAGACAGGACACTACCACTGGTCTGATGCAGCACAACACAACAACACTGTAAGGGACTAGTAGTTGTTGTTATAATTATTATACGGCAGCAGTGGACATATGGCAGCAGCGTATATCGTCACTGGATAGACTGATGAGACAGGACACTACCACTGGTCTGATGCAGCACAACACAACACTGTAAGGGAATAGTAATTGTTGTTATAATTATTATACGGCAGCAGTGGACATATGGCAGCAGCGTATATCGTCACTGGAATGACTGATGAGACAGGACACTACCACTGGTCTGATGCAGCACAACACAACAACACTGTAAGGGACTTGTGGTTGTTGTTATTATTGTTATTATACAGCAGCAGTGGACATATAGCAGCAGTGTATACCACTGTGACTGCCTCATCACTTGAATGACTGATCAGACAGGACACTACCACTGGTCTGATGCAGCACAACACAACAATACTGTAAGGGACTTGTGGTTTTTGTTATTATTATTATTATTATTATACGGCAGCAGTGAAAATATGGCAGCAACTTATATCATCACTGGAATGACTGATGAGACAGGACACTACCACTGGTCTGATGCAGCACAACACAACAACACTGTAAGGGACTTGTGGTAGTTGTTATTATTATTTTACGGCAGCAATGGACATATAGCAGCAGCGTATATCGTCACTGGAATGACTGATGAACAGGACACTACCACTGGTCTGATGCAGCACAACACAACAAGACTGTAAGGGACTAGTGGTTGTTGTTATAATTATTATACGGCAGCAGTGGACATATGGCAGCAGCATATATCATCACTGGAATGACTGATGAGACAGGACACTACCACTGGTCTGATGCAGCACAACACAACAACACTGTAAGGGACTTGTGGTTGTTGTTATTATTATTATACGGCAGCAGTGAACATATAGCAGCAGCGTATACCACTGTGACTGCCTCGTCACTGGAATGACTGATGAGACAGGACACTACCACTGGTCTGATGCAGCACAACACAACACCACTTTATACAGCTAAACTGGATATATGGCAACAGAGGACACCAACACTGTGACTGGTGCAGCACTATACACTGACTACACTGGACGGGACAGCACAACACTGCACCACTTTATACAGCTACACTGGATATATGGCAGCAGAGGACACCAACACTGTGACTTGCTGGACTGATGCAGCACAATACACTAACTACACTGGACTAGACAGCACAACACAGCACCACTTTATACAGCTACACTGGATAAATGGCAGCAGAGGACACCAACACTGTGACTACACTGGACTGGACTGAGCAGCACAACACAGCACAAGAATCACCACCCCACTTTCCCGCCCCCACACAGACACTGAATACTGAGGACACGTCCACTCAATACACTCACCGAGACTGGAGTGAAAATGGCAGCGACGAGCGGCTCCTTATATGGAATCCAAATCCCGCGAGAATCCGACAGCGGGATGATGGTGTTTTGCTGCGTTCGGGTTTCCGAATCAGGTGGGAAAACCCGAACTGGGCTCGGAACCGAACTCGGAAGGCAATGTCCGGTAGGGTTCGGTTCTCTGAGAACCGAACCCACTCATCTGTAATAAAAATAGTTATATTTTGATGTATATGTATGACATTTTTTTTACATTCCACAAATGTAATGCTGCCCTTGCTATATATAGCAACAGATGTGGAGCACTGTGATACTACGATGTTGAGTGCCACCACTACCAGGGGCACAATGCACACATGAAACTTGGTGCAGGTTGATGGTACCAGGGACCCATCTTCCTACCCCAAGTTGCATGTGTGCATTGTGCCCCTGGCTACGGTGCCACTTAATGGCGTAGTATCATAATGCACCACATTTGTCGCTATATATAGCTTTTTTTTTTCATTTCATAAATGTAATGAATCAATGATGCACATATGCTGCATTATGAAAATGTATACTGTTTGCTAAAGTTTAGCCATGTTGGCCACATATTTAATAAAATTATGTCTTGAAATTAAAAGCACATTTTTTCAACCAAATTAAGTTTGCAAAATAAAACATTTTGTTACATGACAAGCAATGTGTGGTGTAATTTTCTTACCTTGAAGTACTTGTACTGAAGCACTTTGATAATAGCCTTGCAGGTTTCAGGTATGATGTGTACCAAAGCCTGCGCAGAGATACGGGTCCCAAACTTCAGCTCCTCAAATGACTGTCCAGTAGCAAGAAACCGCAGGGTAGCCAGCCATGAGCCTCTCCTCAGCAGGGCTAGGAACCCACCATTTGGTATCCCACTTCTCTATGAGGGGGGTCACCAGATGCAGCAACTCCTGGCAGGTGTCATCATCCATGCACAGGAAGTTGCGGTAGCCATCCGGGTTATTGTCCCTGATCTCATCCAGGAGGGGCATGTAGGAACGAGTAGGCCGCTTAAGCAGCCACTCCTTGGTCCAGCAAGATCTCTCCCTCCGCCTTTGCTGGGCCCTCTCCCTGTCTCCCCTCATATTCAGCACAGAGTAGCACATGAGAGCCTGATAGCGAGTAGAATCCATCTCTACACACACACAGCATTATAGAAACACTTTGTAATGCAAGCAGAACAAAGCAGTGCACAGTACCTAGCAATGTGGAACGAGCAGCAGGTATAAACCAAACTTCTCTAGTCACAAAGCAAACAGAAGTGCACAGAGTTAAAATGGCTGCTTGTTTATATATCCCCCAGATAGGCCAGCCCTCTATTTAAATTTTTTAAAATCTTGCAGATAAATCTGATGTGCTTTGGTCAGCATGCGATGCGCTCGCATTCGGTCATCCGATGCCACCCAATTTCTGGTCGTAAGGGGCATGCGATAAATCGCAGGATTGTATGCGCATCGAATGCACAAAAATAAGAATTTACTCACCGGTAATTCTATTTCTCGTAGTCCGTAGTGGATGCTGGGACTCCGTAAGGACCATGGGGAATAGCGGCTCCGCAGGAGACTGGGCACAACTATAAAGAAAGCTTTAGACTACTGGTGTGCACTGGCTCCTCCCACCATGACCCTCCTCCAGACTTCAGTTAGGATACTGTGCCCGGAAGAGCTGACACAATAAGGAAGGATTTTGAATCCCGGGTAAGACTCATACCAGCCACACCAATCACACCGTATAACTCGTGATACAATACCCAGTTAACAGTATGATAACAACTGAGCCTCTCAACAGCTGGCTCAACAATAACCCTTTAGTTAAGCAATAACTATATACAAGTATTGCAGACAATCCGCACTTGGGATGGGCGCCCAGCATCCACTACGGACTACGAGAAATAGAATTACCGGTGAGTAAATTCTTATTTTCTATGACGTCCTAAGTGGATGCTGGGACTCCGTAAGGACCATGGGGATTATACCAAAGCTCCCAAACGGGCGGGAGAGTGCGGATGACTCTGCAGCACCGAATGGGCAAACTCTAGGTCCTCCTCAGCCAGGGTGTCAAACTTGTAGAATTTAGCAAACGTGTTTGACCCCGACCAAGTAGCTGCTCGGCAAAGTTGAAGAGCCGAGACCCCTCGGGCAGCCGCCCAAGAAGAGCCCACCTTCCTCGTGGAATGGGCTTTCACTGATTTAGGATGCGGCAGTCCAGCCGCAGAATGTGCAAGCTGAATCGTACTACAGATCCAGCGAGCAATAGTCTGCTTTGAAGCAGGTGCACCCAACTTGTTGGGCGCATACAGGATAAAGAGCGAGTCAGTCTTTCTGACTCCAGCTGTCCTGGAAACATAGATTTTCAGGGCCCTATCTACGTCCAACAACTTGGAAGCCTCCAAGTCTTTTGTAGCCGCAGGCACCACGATAGGTTGGTTCAGATGAAACGCTGATACCACTTTAGGGAGAAACTGGGGACGAGTCCTCAATTCCGCCCTATCCATATGGAAAATCAGATAAGGGCTTTTACATGACAAAGCCGCCAATTCTGATACACGCCTGGCCGAAGCCAAGGCCAACAACATGACCACTTTCCACGTGAGATATTTCAAATTCACGGTTTTCAGTGGCTCAAACCAATGTGACTTTAGGAAATCCAACACCACGTTGAGATCCCAAGGTGCCACTGGAGGCACAAAAGGGGGCTGAATATGCAGCACTCCCTTAACAAAAGTCTGAACTTCAGGTAGTGAAGCCAGTTCTCTCTGGAAGAAAATCGATAGAGCCGAAATCTGGACCTTAATGGAACCCAATTTAAGGCCCATAGTCACTCCTGACTGTAGGAAGTGCAGGAAACGGCCCAGCTGAAATTCCTCCGTTGGGGCCATCCTTGCCTCACACCACGCAACATATTTTCGCCATATGCGGTGATAATGGTTTGTGGTTACTTCTTTCCTAGCTTTAATCAGCGTAGGAATGACTTCCTCCGGAATGCCCTTTTCCTTCAGGATACGGTGTTCAACCGCCATGCCGTCAAACGCAGCCGCGGTTAGTCTTGGAACAGACAGGGCCCCTGCTGCAGCAGGTCTTGTCTGAGCGGTAGAGGCCATGGGTCCTCTGAGATCATTTCTTGAAGTTTCGGGTACCAAGCTCTTCTTGGCCAATCCGGAACAATGAGTATAGTTCTTACTCCTCTTCTCCGTATTATCCTCAGTACCTTTGGTATGAGAGGAAGAGGAGGGAACACATAAACCGACCGGTACACCCACGGTGTCACTAAAGCGTACACAGCTATCGCCTGCGGGTCTCTTGATCTGGCACAATACTTTTCTAGCTTTTTGTTTAGGCGGGATGCCATCATGTCCACCTGTGGCCTTTCCCAACGGTTTACAATCATTTGAAAGACTTCTGGATGAAGTCCCCACTCTCCCGGGTGGAGGTCGTGCCTGCTGAGGAAGTCTGCTTCCCAGTTGTCCACTCCTGGAATGAACACTGCTGACAGTGCTAACACATGATTTTCCGCCCATCGGAGAATCCTTGTGGCTTCTGCCATTGCCGTCCTGCTTCTCGTGCCGCCCTGTCGGTTTACATGGGCGACCGCCGTGATGTTGTCTGACTGGATCAGTACCGGCTGGTTTTGAAGCAGGGGTTTTGCCTGACTGAGGTCATTGTAAATGGCCCTTAGTTCCAGAATATTTATGTGCAGGGAAGTCTCCTGACTTGACCATAGTCCTTGGAAGTTTCTTCCCTGTGTGACTGCCCCCCAGCCTCGAAGGCTGGCATCCGTGGTCACCAGGACCCAGTCCTGTATGCCGAATCTGCGGCCTTCTTGAAGATGAGCACTCTGCAGCCACCACAGCAGAGACACCCTTGTCCTTGGAGACAGGGTTATCAGCCGATGCATCTGAAGATGAGATCCGGACCACTTGTCCAACAGGTCCCACTGAAAGGTTCTTGCATGAAACCTGCCGAATGGAATCGCTTCGTAGGAAGCTACCATCTTTCCCAGGATCCACGTGCAGTGATGCACCGACACCTGTTTTGGTTTTAGGAGGCCTCTGACTAGAGATGACAGCTCCTTGGCCTTCTCCTCCGGGAGAAACACTTTTTTCTGTTCTGTGTCCAGAACCATCCCCAGGAACAGTAGACGTGTCGTAGGGACCAGATGTGACTTTGGAATGTTTAGAATCCAGCCGTGCTGTTGTAGCACCTCCCGAGATAGTGCTACCCCGACCAACAACTGCTCTCTGGACCTCGCCTTTATCAGGAGATCGTCCAAGTACGGGATAATTAAAACTCCCTTCTTTTGAAGGAGTATCATCATTTCGGCCATTACCTTGGTAAAGACCCTCGAAGCCGTGGATAGACCGAACGGCAACATCTGGAATTGGTAATGACAATCCTGTACCACAAATCTGAGGTACTCCTGGTGAGGATGGTTAATGGGGACATGCAGGTAAGCATCCTTGATGTCCAGTGATACCATGTAATCCCCCTCGTCCAGGATTGCAATAACCGCCCTGAGCGATTCCATCTTGAACTTGAATTTTTTTATATATGTGTTCAAGGATTTAAAATTTAAAATGGGTCTCACCGAACCGTCCGGTTTCGGTACCACAAACATTGTGGAATAGTAACCCCGTCCTTGTTGAAGTAGGGGCACCTTCACTATCACCTGTTGTGAATACAGCTTGTGAATTGCCTGTAACACTGCCTCCCTGCCTGAGGGAGTGGTTGGCAAGGCAGATTTGAGGAAACGGCGGGGGGGAGACGTCTCGAACTCCAGCTTGTACCCCTGAGATACTATCTGAAAAATCCAGGGATCCACCCGTGAGCGAGCCCACTGATTGCTGAAATATTGGAGACGGGCCCCCACCGTACCTGGCTCCGCCTGTGGAGCCCAAGCGTCATGCTGTGGACTTAGAGGAAGCGGGGGAGGACTTTTGCTCCTGGGAACTGGCTGTATGCTGCAGCTTTTTCCCCCTACCTCTGCCTCTGGGCAGAAAGGACGCGCCTTTAACCCGCTTGCCCCTATTGGGCCGAAAGGACTGTACCTGATAATACGGTGCTTTCTTTGGCTGTGAGGGAACATGGGGTAAAAATGTAGACTTCCCAGCTGTTGCTGTGGAAACGAGGTCCGAGAGACCATCCCCGAACAACTCCTCACCCTTATAAGGCAGAACTTCCATGTGCCTTTTGGAATCTGCATCTCCTGTCCACTGCCGAGTCCATTACCCTCTCCTGGCAGAAATGGACATTGCACTAATTTTGGATGCCAGCAGGCAAATATCCCTCTGTGCATCCCTCATGTAGAAAAGTGCGTCTTTTATATGCTCTACGGTTAGCAATATAGTGTCCCTGTCTAGGGTATCAATATTTTCTGACAGGGAATCTGACCATGCAGCTGCAGCACTGCACATCCATGCTGAAGCAATAGCTGGTCTCAGTATAACACCTGTGTGTGAATATATAGATTTCAGGATAGCCTCCTGTTTTCTATCAGCAGATTCCTTCAGGGCGGCCGTATCCGGAGACGGTAGTGCCACCTTCTTTGACAAGCGTGTGAGCGCTTTATCCACTCTAGGGGATGTTTCCCAACGTGACCTATCCTCTGGCGGGAAAGGGTACGCTATTAGTAACCACTTAGAAATTACCAGCTTCTTATCAGGGGAAGCCCACGCTTCTTCACACACTTCATTTAACTCCTCAGATGGAGGAAAAGCTACTGGTAGTTTTTTCTCTCCAAACATAATACCCTTTTTTGTGGTACCGGGGGTAACATCAGAAATGTGCAACACATTTTTCATTGCCTCAATCATGTAACGTGTGGCCCTACTGGAAGTTACATTAGTCTCATCGTCGTCGACACTGGAGTCAGTATCCGTGTCGACATCTGTGTCTGCCATCTGAGGTAGCGAGCGTTTTTAGAGCCCCTGATGGCTTTTGAGACGCCTGGGCAGGCACAGGCTGAGAAGCCGGCTGTCCCACATTTGGTATGTCGTCAAACCTTTTATGCAAGGAGTCGACACTGTCGCGTAATTCCTTCCACAGCACCATCCACTCAGGTGTCGACCCCGCAGTGGGTGACATCACATATACAGGCATCTGCTCCGCCTCCACATAAGCCTCCTCATCAAACATGTCGACACAGCCGTACCGACACACCGCAAACACAGGGAATGCTCTGACAGAGGACAGGACCCCACAAAGCCCTTTGGGGAGACAGAGAGAGAGAGTATGCCAGCACACACCAGAGCGCTATATAACACAGGGATCCCACTATAAATGAGTGTTTTCCCTTATAGCTGCTTTTTACATATATATATATATATATATATATATCCTGCGCCTAAATTTAGTGCCCCCCCTCTCTTTTTTACCCTTCTGTAGCTTACAGACTGCAGGGGAGAGCCAGGGAGCTTCCTTCCAGCGGAGCTGTGAGGGAAAAATGGCGCCAGTGTGCTGAGGGAGATGGCCACGCCCCTTTTGCGGCGGACTTCTCCCGCTTTTTCTGGAATACTGGCAGGGGTAATTTTACATCTATATAGCCTCTAGGACTATATATGATGTAGATTTGCCAGCCAAGGTGTCTTATATTGCCCTCAGGGCGCCCCCCCCCCCCCAGCGCCCTGCACCCATCAGTGACCGGAGTGTGAGGTGTACATGTGGAGCAATGGCGCACAGCTGCAGTGCTGTGCACTACCTTGGTGAAGACCGAAGTCTTCTGCCGCCGATTTTCCGGACCTCTTCATGCTTCTGGCTCTGTAAGGGGGACGGCGGCGTGGCTCCGGGAACGAACACCAAGGTCGGGTCCTGCGGTCGATCCCTCTGGAGCTAATGGTGTCCAGTAGCCTAAGAAGCCCAAACTACCACCTGTTAGGTAGGTTCGCTTCTTCTCCCCTTAGTCCCTCGCTGCAGTGAGTCTGTTGCCAGCAGATCTCACTGTAAAATAAAAAAACTAAATATACTTTCTTTCTAGGAGCTCAGGAGAGCCCCTAGTGTGCATCCAGCTCAGCCGGGCACAAGATTCTAACTGAAGTCTGGAGGAGGGTCATGGTGGGAGGAGCCAGTGCACACCAGTAGTCTAAAGCTTTCTTTATAGTTGTGCCCAGTCTCCTGCGGAGCCGCTATTCCCCATGGTCCTTACGGAGTCCCAGCATCCACTTAGGACGTCAGAGAAAATGCATGTTTGATGCGATTTATCTCAAGGTGTGCTTCATGGGAAATCGGGCCTGATATTGCGTCTAATTTATTTATTATTTATTTATTAACAGTTTCTTATATAGCGCAGCATATTCCGTTGCGCTTTACAATTAGAACAACAGTAATAGAACAAAACTGGGTAAAAACAGACAGACATAGAGGTAGGAAGGCCCTGCTCGCAAGCTTACAATCTATAGGGAGATAGGCATAGATACACAAGGATAGATGCTACCTATTGCATAATGGTGCACCAGATTGCTAGGTTCTTAATGGGTTGTATGATGATACCCCACAAAGTTATCCAAGTGTCAGGAGGGTGTGAGACTAAAGAAAGACAAGATATGTGATGTTATGAATACTCTACAGAGGATGTAATTAGATAGGGAAGCACTGAAGGTTATGTGGGTGGGTCTGGAATTTGATAGGCTTGTCTGAAGAGGTGAGTTTTCAGGGAACATTTAAAGGTTTGGAGACTAGAGGCGAGTCTTACTGTGCGTGGGAGGGCATTCCACAGAGTGGGTGAAGCCCGGATAAAGTCCTGTAATTTTGAGTGTGAACAAGTAATGCGTGTGGATGAGAGACGTAGATCTTGTGCAGAGCGGAGAGGTCGGTTAGGGAGATATTTTGAGATGAGTGAAGAGATGTATGTTGGTGCAGTTTGGTTAATAGCCTTGTATGTGAGTAAAAGTATTTTATATTTAATACGGTAGAATACCGGTAACCAATGGAGGGACTGACAGAGCGGATCTGCAGACGATGAACGTCTGGCAAGGAAGATTAGCCTCGCAGTCTAATGCAATTGCACAAGTGTATGGGCACCATTACAGATGAGAATGCTGTATTCTGTCCCTACTGTGCATTCCTTAGCTAACATCTGTGCTGCAGATGTGCCGCATTTAACTGTTGGACTCTTTTGTATCAATAGTCCAACTAAACAAGATGCAAGCTTGTATCACACATCTAGATAGGATTATGTTAAAAAAATAAACAATCTAAACATTCTCCATTCAGTACTTTAAATTATTCTCAGAAATGATATGATTGCAAAGCAGCCAGAAGACGATAACCATGTCAGGGAGAAGGAAGCCATTTTCTACACTCCCCTAAGTTATTTTATCTCACTATTTAACAAATGAGACTGTAATCTCCTCCTGGCAGTAATTTATTATTCCTTCCTTGCAAGTTTTATACACAGATCACAAACACCCTGGAAGGTGTCTATAGTTACATTTCCCACCTCACTTGCTCTGGGTGTTAGTTGTAACTCTTTCTGGCCAGTGCAGTCACAATAAACTATCTCCTGTGAACAAAACGCGTGTTTTCTTGAAACAAGATCTGTACATAATTAGAGATGAGCGCCTGAAATTTTTCGGGTTTTGTGTTTTGGTTTTGGGTTCGGTTCCGCGGCCGTGTTTTGGGTTCGAACGCGTTTTGGCAAAACCTCACCGAATTTTTTTTGTCGGATTCGGGTGTGTTTTGGATTCGGGTGTTTTTTTCCAAAAACACAAAAAAACAGCTTAAATCATAGAATTTGGGGGTCATTTTGATCCCAAAGTATTATTAACCTCAAAAACCATAATTTACACTCATTTTCAGTCTATTCTGAATGCCTCACACCTCACAATATTATTTTTAGTCCTAAAATTTGCACCGAGGTCGCTGTGTGAGTAAGATAAGCGACCCTAGTGGCCGACACAAACACCGGGCCCATCTAGGAGTGGCACTGCAGTGTCACGCACTATGTCCCTTCCAAAAAACCGTCCCCAAACAGCACATGACGCAAAGAAAAAAAGAGGCGCAATGAGGTAGCTGTGTGAGTAAGATTAGCGACCCTAGTGGCCGACACAAACACCGGGCCCATCTAGGAGTGGCACTGCAGTGTCACGCAGGATGGCCCTTCCAAAAAACCCTCCCCAAACAGCACATGACGCAAAGAAAAAAAGAGGCGCAATGAGGTAGCTGTGTGAGTAAGATTAGCGACCCTAGTGGCCGACACAAACACCGGGCCCATCTAGGAGTGGCACTGCAGTGTCACGCAGGATGTCCCTTCCAAAAAACCCTCCCCAAACAGCACATGACGCAAAGAAAAAAAGAGGCGCAATGAGGTAGCTGTGTGAGTAAGATTAGCGACCCTAGTGGCCGACACAAACACCGGGCCCATCTAGGAGTGGCACTGCAGTGTCACGCAGGATGTCCCTTCCAAAAAACCCTCCCCAAACAGCACATGACGCAAAGAAAAAAAGAGGCGCAATGAGGTAGCTGTGTGAGTAAGATTAGCGACCCTAGTGGCCGACACAAACACCGGGCCCATCTAGGAGTGGCACTGCAGTGTCACGCAGGATGTCCCTTCCAAAAAACCCTCCCCAAACAGCACATGACGCAAAGAAAAAAAGAGGCGCAATGAGGTAGCTGTGTGAGTAAGATTAGCGACCCTAGTGGCCGACACAAACACCGGGCCCATCTAGGAGTGGCACTGCAGTGTCACGCAGGATGTCCCTTCCAAAAAACCCTCCCCAAACAGCACATGACGCAAAGAAAAAAAGAGGCGCAATGAGGTAGCTGACTGTGTGAGTAAGATTAGCGACCCTAGTGGCCGACACAAACACCGGGCCCATCTAGGAGTGGCACTGCAGTGTCACGCAGGATGTCCCTTCCAAAAAAACCCTCCCCAATCAGCACATGATGCAAAGAAAAAGAAAAGAAAAAAGAGGTGCAAGATGGAATTGTCCTTGGTCCCTCCCACCCACCCTTATGTTGTATAAACAAAACAGGACATGCACACTTTAACCAACCCATCATTTCAGTGACAGGGTCTGCCACACGACTGTGACTGATATGACGGGTTGGTTTGGACCCCCCCCAAGAAAGAAGCAATTAATCTCTCCTTGCACAAACTGGCTCTACAGAGGCAAGATGTCCACCTCATCTTCACCCTCCGATATATCACCGTGTACATCCCCCTCCTCACAGATTATCAATTCGTCCCCACTGTAATCCACCATCTCAGCTCCCTGTGTACTTTGTGGAGGCAATTGCTGCTGGTCAATGTCTCCGCGGAGGAATTGATTATAATTCATTTTAATGAACATCATCTTCTCCACATTTACTGGATGTAACCTCGTACGCCGATTGCTGACAAGGTGAGCGGCGGCACTAAACACTCTTTCGGAGTACACACTTGTGGGAGGGCAACTTAGGTAGAATAAAGCCAGTTTGTGCAAGGGCCTCCAAATTGCCTCTTTTTCCTGCCAGTATAAGTACGGACTGTGTGACGTGCCTACTTGGATGCGGTCACTCATATAATCCTCCACCATTCTATCAATGTTGAGAGAATCATATGCAGTGACAGTAGACGACATGTCCGTAATCGTTGTCAGGTCCTTCAGTCCGGACCAGATGTCAGCATCAGCAGTCGCTCCAGACTGCCCTGCATCACCGCCAGCGGGTGGGCTCGGAATTCTGAGCCTTTTCCTCGCACCCCCAGTTGCGGGAGAATGTGAAGGAGGAGATGTTGACAGGTCGCGTTCCGCTTGACTTGACAATTTTGTCACCTGCAGGTCTTTCAACCCCAGCAGACCTGTGTCTGCCGGAAAGAGAGATCCAAGGTAGGCTTTAAATCTAGGATCGAGCACGGTGGCCAAAATGTAGTGCTCTGATTTCAACAGATTGACCACCCGTGAATCCTTGTTAAGCGAATTAAGGGCTGCATCCACAAGTCCCACATGCCTAGCGGAATCGCTCCCTTTTAGCTCCTTCTTCAATGCCTCCAGCTTCTTCTGCAAAAGCCTGATGAGGGGAATGACCTGACTCAGGCTGGCAGTGTCTGAACTGACTTCACGTGTGGCAAGTTCAAAGGGCATCAGAACCTTGCACAACGTTGAAATCATTCTCCACTGCACTTGAGACAGGTGCATTCCATCTCCTATATCGTGCTCAATTGTATAGGCTTGAATGGCCTTTTGCTGCTCCTCCAACCTCTGAAGCATATAGAGGGTTGAATTCCACCTCGTTACCACTTCTTGCTTCAGATGATGGCAGGGCAGGTTCAGTAGTTTTTGGTGGTGCTCCAGTCTTCTGTACGTGGTGCCTGTACGCCGAAAGTGTCCCGCAATTTTTCTGGCCACCGACAGCATCTCTTGCACGCCCCTGTCGTTTTTTAAAAAATTCTGCACCACCAAATTCAAGGTATGTGCAAAACATGGGACGTGCTGGAATTTGCCCATATTTAATGCACACACAATATTGCTGGCGTTGTCCGATGCCACAAATCCACAGGAGAGTCCAATTGGGGTAAGCCATTCCGCGATGATCTTCCTCAGTTGCCGTAAGAGGTTTTCAGCTGTGTGCGTATTCTGGAAAGCGGTGATACAAAGCGTAGCCTGCCTAGGAAAGAGTTGGCGTTTGCGAGATGCTGCTACTGGTGCCGCCGCTGCTGTTCTTGCGGCGGGAGTCCATACATCTACCCAGTGTGCTGTCACAGTCATATAGTCCTGACCCTGCCCTGCTCCACTTGTCCACATGTCCGTGGTTAAGTGGACATTGGGTACAACTGCATTTTTTAGGAGACTGGTGAGTCTTTTTCTGACGTCCGTGTACATTCTCGGTATCGCCTGCCTAGAGAAGTGGAACCTAGATGGTATTTGGTAACGGGGGCACACTGCCTCAATAAATTGTCTAGTTCCCTGTGAACTAACGGCGGATACCGGACGCACGTCTAACACCAACATAGTTGTCAAGGACTCAGTTATCCGCTTTGCAGTAGGATGACTGCTGTGATATTTCATCTTCCTCGCAAAGGACTGTTGAACAGTCAATTGCTTACTGGAAGTAGTACAAGTGGGCTTACGACTTCCCCTCTGGGATGACCATCGACTCCCAGCGGCAACAACAGCAGCGCCAGCAGCAGTAGGCGTTACACGCAAGGATGCATCGGAGGAAACCCAGGCAGGAGAGGACTCGTCAGACTTGCCAGTGACATGGCCTGCAGGACTATTGGCATTCCTGGGGAAGGAGGAAATTGACACTGAGGGAGTTGGTGGGGTGGTTTGCGTGAGCTTGGTTACAAGAGGAAGGGATTTACTGGTCAGTGGACTGCTTCCGCTGTCACCCAAAGTTTTTGAACTTGTCACTGACTTATTATGAATGCGCTGCAGGTGACGTATAAGGGAGGATGTTCCGAGGTGGTTAACATCCTTACCCCTACTTATTACAGCTTGACAAAGGGAACACACGGCTTGACACCTGTTGTCCGCATTTCTGGTGAAATACCTCCACACCGAAAGCTGATTTTTTTGGTATTTTCACCTGGCATGTCAACGGCCATATTCCTCCCACGGACAACAGGTGTCTCCCCGGGTGCCTGACTTAAACAAACCACCTCACCATCAGAATCCTCCTGGTCAATTTCCTCCCCAGCGCCAGCAACACCCATATCCTCCTCATCCTGGTGTACTTCAACACTGACATCTTCAATCTGACTATCAGGAACTGGACTGCGGGTGCTCCTTCCAGCACTTGCAGGGGGCGTGCAAATGGTGGAAGGCGCATGCTCTTCACGTCCAGTGTTGGGAAGGTCAGGCATCGCAACCGACACAATTGGACTCTCCTTGTGGATTTGGGATTTCAAAGAACGCACAGTTCTTTGCGGTGCTTTTGCCAGCTTGAGTCTTTTCAGTTTTCTAGCGAGAGGCTGAGTGCTTCCATCCTCATGTGAAGCTGAACCACTAGCCATGAACATAGGCCAGGGCCTCAGCCGTTCCTTGCCACTCCGTGTGGTAAATGGCATATTGGCAAGTTTACGCTTCTCCTCCGACAATTTTATTTTAGGTTTTGGAGTCCTTTTTTTACTGATATTTGGTGTTTTGGTTTTGACATGCTCTGTACTATGCCATTGGGCATCGGCCTTGGCAGACGACGTTGCTGGCATTTCATCGTCTCGGCCATGACTAGTGGCAGCAGCTTCAGCACGAGGTGGAAGTGGATCTTGATCTTTCCCTAATTTTGGAACCTCAACATTTTTGTTCTCCATATTTTAATAGGCACAACTAAAAGGCACCTCAGGTAAACAATGGAGATGGATGGATTGGATACTAGTATACAATTATGGACGGGCTGCCGAGTGCCGACACAGAGGTAGCCACAGCCGTGAACTACCGCACTGTACTGTGTCTGCTGCTAATATATAGACTGGTTGATAAAGAGATAGTATACTCGTAACTAGTATGTATGTATAAAGAAAGAAAAAAAAACCACGGTTAGGTGGTATATACAATTATGGACGGGCTGCCGAGTGCCGACACAGAGGTAGCCACAGCCGTGAACTACCGCACTGTACTGTGTCTGCTGCTAATATATAGACTGGTTGATAAAGAGATAGTATACTCGTAACTAGTATGTATGTATAAAGAAAGAAAAAAAAACCACGGTTAGGTGGTATATACAATTATGGACGGGCTGCCGAGTGCCGACACAGAGGTAGCCACAGCCGTGAACTACCGCACTGTACTGTGTCTGCTGCTAATATATAGACTGGTTGATAAAGAGATAGTATACTCGTAACTAGTATGTATGTTTAAAGAAAGAAAAACAAACCACGGTTAGGTGGTATATACAATTATGGACGGGCTGCCGAGTGCCGACACAGAGGTAGCCACAGCCGTGAACTACCGCACTGTACTGTGTCTGCTGCTAATATATAGACTGGTTGATAAAGAGATAGTATACTCGTAACTAGTATGTATGTATAAAGAAAGAAAAAAAAACCACGGTTAGGTGGTATATACAATTATGGACGGGCTGCCGAGTGCCGACACAGAGGTAGCCACAGCCGTGAACTACCGCACTGTACTGTGTCTGCTGCTAATATATAGACTGGTTGATAAAGAGATAGTATACTCGTAACTAGTATGTATGTATAAAGAAAGAAAAAAAAACCACGGTTAGGTGGTATATACAATTATGGACGGGCTGCCGAGTGCCGACACAGAGGTAGCCACAGCCGTGAACTACCGCACTGTACTGTGTCTGCTGCTAATATATAGACTGGTTGATAAAGAGATAGTATACTCGTAACTAGTATGTATGTATAAAGAAAGAAAAAAAAACCACGGTTAGGTCACTGGTATATACAATTATGGACGGGCTGCCGAGTGCCGACACAGAGGTAGCCACAGCCGTGAACTACCGTACTGTACTGTGTCTGCTGCTAATATAGACTGGTTGATAAAGAGATAGTATACTACTAATATTATATACTGGTGGTCAGGTCACTGGTCACTAGTCACACTGGCAGTGGCACTCCTGCAGCAAAAGTGTGCACTGTTTAATTTTAATATAATATTATGTACTCCTGGCTCCTGCTATAACCTATAACTGGCACTGCAGTAGTGCTCCCCAGTCTCCCCCACAATTATAAGCTGTGTGAGCTGAGCAGTCAGACAGATATATAATATATATAGATGATGCAGCACACTGGCCTGAGCCTGAGCAGTGCACACAGATATGGTATGTGACTGAGTCACTGTGTGCTGTGTATCGCTTTTTTCAGGCAGAGAACGGATTATAAATAAAAGTGGTGGTCACTGGTCACTATCAGCAAAACTCTGCACTGTACACTACTGAGTACTCCTAATGCTCCCCAAAATTAGTAAATCAAGTGTCTCTCTAATCTATTCTAATTCTAAACGGAGAGGACGCCAGCCACGTCCTCTCCCTATCAATCTCAATGCACGTGTGAAAATGGCGGCGACGCGCGGCTCCTTATATAGAATCCGAGTCTCGCGATAGAATCCGAGCCTCGCGAGAATCCGACAGCGTCATGATGACGTTCGGGCGCGCTCGGGTTAACCGAGCAAGGCGGGAAGATCCGAGTCGCTCGGACCCGTGAAAAAAAACATGAAGTTCTGGCGGGTTCGGATTCAGAGAAACCGAACCCGCTCATCTCTATACATAATAGTTAATAATTGCTCTTCTGTGCTGCAGGTAAATAACCTGATTTCTGTTGGCAGTTGAAGTGTTTAACGCTTCAAATAAACAGTAATTGTTGTTTTTTATTAGACATTATTTACTGGTCTAGAATTCTCTTAAAGCTTGCACCCTAGTAATGAGAGTGAAAGGGAGTCACACATAGGGCTGTGCCAATCATAAGCTTTGTACTGTTACAATAGTAGGGTCTTCTTCTCTGTAATGGATGGCTTGCCGAAGATCTTCCGGATAGTGACCCTTTTAAACCCAGGGCTGAGACTCACAGAACTCAACAGCCGGTCTTCTTGCCTATAACAGCCACTTTTCACATAAGGCAGAGTGTGCCTACCGGTACTGGGATGCCGCCAGGACTTATGCTGCTTTTGGTAGTACAGGCTTAACCCTGAGTGACCTGGATCAATGCCGGTAGAGAGAAGGAGTACGAAAGTAAGAGAGGAGTTGGGAAGACTGAGGTGAATGGAAGGCAAAGGGAAGGCAATCAATGGAGACAGGGCTGAGACTGAGGTGTAAGAGAAGTGTGTGTGGGGGGGGGGGTGATGGACTGGGAGAAGGTAGTGACTGAGAAGATATAAACAAAAGAATCACTAACCGTGATGTGCCTCCGGACCAGGGGGCAGCATCCCTTCTGCTTCTACTCTACTTAACACTTGTGCACACTGGGCAGTGAGGTGTGGTGGGGTAAGGCAGGCGAGGCAGAGCCTTTTCTTTCATACTAATGTTTGTGCCAGAGTATTTACTGTATAAAGTATATGAAAAACACAAAGCATATGTTTGAAATATCTTCTTTGTATTATTCTAATCCTTTTTGTAGCCAAAACTGTGCAGTAAAAAGTCTATGGCAGGTGAGGCAGTGCCTCGCCTTTTTATCTTTTCCACACATCTCTGATCAAAACTCACTAAATTTCCAGGAGTTTATATTGCTGCACCTGTGTATAATGCCCAGATGTACCCTTTTGCTCATCTATTGCGTGTAAATCTGGCTCTCGTGCTAGCCAGTGCCTTCTGAGCCATTTAGCTCACCGCCAAGTGCACAGGTGTACAACAGAGAAGTGTAACAAAAGCAAAAAGCAAAAGTTTGCTAGCAGACACTGGTGCTGAATAGAGACTGGACACAGGAACTAGAGATGTGCACCGGAAATTTTTCGGGTTTTGTGTTATGATTTTGGATTCGGTTCCGCGGCTGTGTTTTGGATTCGGACGCATTTTGGAAAACCTCCCTTAAATTTTTTTGTCGGATTCAGGAGTGTTTTGGATTCGGGTGTTTTTTTTCAAAAACCCCTCAAAAACAGCTTAAATCATAGAATTTGGGGGTAATTTTGATCCTATAGTATTATTAACCTCAATAACCATAATTTCCACTCATTTCCAGTCTATTCTGAACACCTCACACCTCACAATATTATTTTTAGTCCTAAAATTTGCACCGAGGTCGCTGGATGACTACGCTAAGCGACCCAAGTGGGCAGGGCTGGCGCTACCATTAGGCAGCTTTAGACAGCTGCCTAGGAGCGCCGGCCGCTGGAGGGCGGCACTTAGTCAGCAGCACAACATGAGCAATGAGCGGCCGCCACTGTCCCCCTTCCCCGCAACCCACAGCACCAGTTTTGTTTTTGTGTTTTATGTTTCTGCGGGTTCCGGTTTTATGTTTCTGCGGGTTCCGGAGGGGCGGGTAGATTGAGGTTAAGCGCCGGCTATTAATTAGAGGCAGCAGCCACCCGCCCCTCAGCCATCACAGCCGCCCGCCAGCAGTAGCAATGGGAGCAGTGCCTCCCCGCCAGCAGCAGCAGCCAAGCAATGTTAACCCGGATGTCACCATGAGCCGGGAGATGGCAGCAGCGGGGAGAAGTAATCCCTCCACTACTTCCTTGCCAGCGGTAAGATGCAGCCGTTACTTTGATGCAGCTGTCCCTGCCTGGAGTCACACCCCGGGAAAGAGGTAATGACCAAAGTCTGCCGCCCTGGATGGGGGAGGAGAGGGGTTGGATTTATGTATGGAGACCGCGTAAATATGGATGTACTGCAATGGACAGTCAGTTTATGCTGTCTGATGAATAAAACCTTGCTGATGTTTAATTAAGTAGAGACTGGTGAGTGCTCCATTTCTTGTTTCTATAAGTGGATTCTCTGGAGGATCTGTGGATGACACCCCAGCTGTTGATCTGGCATTTATACGTGAGTGCGACCTAATCTATGTATATATATATATATATATATATATATATATATATATATATATATATGTATAGAGGCAGAGTGTAGCTGTATGTATGTAGGCAGTGTATGGATGTATATATGTGCGTATGTATGTATGTATGGAGGCAGTGTATGGATGGATGTGTATATGTACGGAGGCAGTGTATGTATGTATGTATGTATGTACGTAAGTACGTACGTATGGAGGCAGTGTATGGATGTATATATGTACGTACGTATGGAGGGAGGCAGTGTATGGATGTATGTATGGATGTGTATATGTACGTATGTTCGGAGGCAGTGTATGGATGTGTATATGTACGCATGTACGGAGGCAGTGTATGGATGTGTATATGTACGCATGTACGAAGGCAGTGTATGGATGTGTATATGTACGCATGTACGGAGGCAGCGTATGGATGTACGTACGTACGTACGTACGTACGTACGTACGTACGTACGGAGGCAGTGTATGGATGTATGTATGCATGGATATATGTACATATATATGGAGGCAGTGTATGGATGTATATATGTATGTATGTATGTATGTATGTATGGAGGCAGTGTATGTATGGATGTATGTTTGTATGTATGAGAGAGGCAGTGTATGGATGTATATACTGTATGCATGTATGAAAGCATCAGTGTATGGCTGTATCTATGTATGAAAGGGGCAGTGTATGGATGTATATATGTATGAAAGGGGCAGTGTATGGATGTATATATGTATGAAAGGGGCAGTGTATGGATGTATATATGTATGTATGTATGTATGTATGTATGAGAGAGGCAGTGTATGTATGTATGTATGTATGTATGAATGAGAGAGGCAGTGTATGGATGTATATATGCATGTATGTAAGTATGAGAGAGGCAGTGCATGTATGTATGTATGTATGTATGTAATGTATGTATGTATGTATGTATGAGAGAGGCAGTGTATGTATGTATGTATGTATGTATGTATGAATGAGAGAGGCAGTGTATGGATGTATATATGCATGTATGTAAGTATGAGAGAGGCAGTGCATGTATGTATGTATGTATGTATGTATGTAATGTATGTATGTATGGGAGAGGCAGTGTATGTACAGTATGTATGCATGTATGTATGTATGCATGTATGTATGACAGGGGCAGTGCATGGGTGTATATACAGTATGAGAGAGGCAGTGTATGTATGTAAGTATGTATGTATGTATGTATGTATGTATGAGAGGCAGTGTATGGATGTATATATGTATGTATCTATGTATGAGAGGCAGATTACGGATATATATATGTATGAAAGGGGCAGTGTATGTATGTATGTATGTATGTATGTATGTATGAGAGAGACAGTGTTTGGATGTATGTATGCATAAGAGAGGCAGTGTATGGATGTATATGTATATATATATATACATGTATGTATGTATGTATGCATGTATGTATGTATGCATGTATGTATGTATGTATGTATGTATGTATGTATGAGAGAGGCAGTGTATGGATATACAGTATATGTATGAAAGGGGCAATGTATGTATGGATGTATGTAAGTATGATAGAGACAGTGTTTGGATGTATGTATGCATAAGAGAGGCAGTGTATGGATGTATATGTATATATATGTATGTATGCATGTACGTACGTATGTATGTATGTATGTATGTATGTATGCATATATGAGAGACAGAATGAAATAGAAAGAGGTAGGCTGCTGGGTAGGGTGCAAGGATCTGGGAAGGGGGTGCCACTCAAATAATTTAGGATGTCTTTGAGCGATACATTTTGTCATACTCAATGCAGTCAGACGGCTGGGAAACGTATAAGGCACCGCCTCTGCGCTTTCACCTTACTGACTGGGAAAGTGGGTAATTGATGGTGTTGAGGGCCACTAGGCAGAAGTTTTGCCTAGGGTGCCAAGAAACCTTGCACCGGCCCTGCAAGTGGGCGGCACAAACACCTGGCCCATCTAGGAATGGCTCTGCAGTGTCAGACAGGATGGCACTTAAACAAATTGGCCCCAAACAGCACATGATGCAAAGATAAATTTAAAAAAAAAAAGAGGTGCAAGATGGAATTGTCCTTGGGCTCTCCCACCCACCCTTATGTTGTATAAACAGGACATGCACACTTTAACAAACCCATCATTTCAGCCACAGGGTCTGCCACACACGACTGTGGCTGAAATGACTGGTTGGTTTGGGCCCTCACCAAAAAAAGAAGCAATCAATCTCTCCTTGCTCAAACTGGCTCTACAGAGGCAAGATGTCGACCTCATCATCATCCTCCGATTCCTCACCCCTTTCACTGTGTACATCCCCCACCTCACAGAGTATTAATTCGTCCCCACTGGAATCCACCATCACAGGTCCCTGTGTACTTTCTGGAGGCAATTGCTGATAAATGTCTCCACGGAGGAATTGATTATAATTCATTTTGATGAACATCATCTTCTCCACATTTTCTGGAAGTAACCTCGTACGCCAATCGCTGACAAGGTGACCGGCTGCACTAAACACTCTTTCGGAGTACAAACTGGAGGGGGGCAACTTAGGTAAAATATAGTCAGTTTGTGCAAGGGCCTCCAAATTGCCTCTTTTTCCTGCCAGTATACGTACGGACTGTCTGATGTGCCTACTTGGATGCTGTCATTCATGTAATCCTCCACCATTCTTTCAATGGTGACAGAATCATATGCAGTGACAGTAGACGACATGTCAGTAATCGTTGGCAGGTCCTTCAGTCCGGACCAGATGTCAGCTATCGCTCCTGACTACCCTGCATCACCGCCAGCGGGTGGTTTTGGAAATCTGATTGTTTTCCACGCAGCTCCAGTGTCGGTAGAAAATGAAGGAGGAGCTGTTGGCGGGTCACGTTCCGCTTGACTTGACAAGTGTCTCACGAGCAGGTCTTTGAACATCTGCAGACTTGTGTCTGCCGGAAAGAGAGATGCAACGTAGGCTTTAAACCTAGGATCGAGCACGGTGGCCAAAATATAGTGCTCTGATTTCAACAGATTGACAACCCTTGAATCCTGGTTAAGCGAATGAAGGGCTCCATCCACAAGTCCCACATGCCTAGCGGAATCGCTCCGTTTTAGCTCCTCCTTCAATCTCTCCAGCTGCTTCTGCAAAAGTCTGATGAGGGGAATGACCTGACTCAGGCTGGCAGTGTCTGAACTGACTTCACGTGTGGCAAGTTCAAAGGGTTGCAGAACCTTGCACAATGTTGAAATCATTCTCCACTGCGCTTGAGTCAGGTGCATTTCCCCCTCCTTTGCCTATATCGTAGGCAGATGTATAGGCTTGAATGGCCTTTTGCTGCTCCTCCATCCTCTGAAGCATATAGAGGGTTGAATTCCACCTCGTTACCACCTCTTGCTTCAGCTGATGGCGGGACAGGTTCAGGAGTGTTTGCTGATGCTCCAGTCTTCGGCACGCGGTGGCTGAATGCCGAAAGTGGCCCGCAATTCTTTGGGCCACCGACAGCATCTCTTGCACGCCCCTGTCGTTTTTTATAAAAAATTCTGCACCACCAAATTCATTGTATGTGCAAAACATGGGACGTGCTGGAATTTGCCCAGATGTAATGCACGCACAATATTGGTGGCACAAATCCCCAGGAGAGTCCAATTGGGGTAAGCCAATCTGCAATGATGTTCCTCAGTTTCTGTAAGAGGTTGTCAGCTGTGTGCCTCTTATGGAAAGCGGTGATACAAAGCGTAGCCTGCCTAGGAACAAGTTGGCGTTTGCGAAATGCTGCTACTGCTGTTGTTGCTGCGGGAGGCAATACATCTACCCAGTGAGCTGTCACAGTCATATAGTCCTGAGTCTGCCCTGCTCCACTTGTCCACATGTCCATGGTTAAGTGGACATTGGGTACAACTGCATTTTTTTAGGACACTGGTGACTGTTTTTCTGACGTCTGTGTACATTCTAGCATTGCCATATATATTGCAACATTGTTTAAGAAACTGGAGACAGTGAATGAATACAACAATCACAGTGGCTAAGCTTTTTAATTCACGTTAAAATTTTCACCTTTTTCACAATTTAATTCACATGCACTATATTTCGCTTATGTTTTAAAGATTCAAATAAAGATTACATTTTAGAATTTGTGGTCATCTATCATGACAGATATTTGACATTAAGAAAGTATAACAGTCCGAGTGTGCCCACTATAGGGAATCTTTTTTCTTTTGACCCTTATACATTCTAGGTATCGCCTGCCTAGAGAAGTGGAACCGAGATGGCATTTGGTACCGGGGACACACTACCTCAAGAAATTCTTTAAGTCCCTGTGAACTAACGGAGGATACCGGACGCACGTCTAACACCAACACAGCTGCCAAGGCCTGAGTTATCCGCTTTGCAACAGGATGACTGCTGTGATATTTAATCTTCCTCACAAAGGACTGTTGGACAGTCAATTGCTTACTGGAAGTAGTACAAGTGGTCATCCGACTTCCCCTCTGGGATGACGATCGACTCCCAGCAGCAACAACAGCAGCGCCAGCAGCAGTAGGCGTTACACTCAAGGATCCATCGGAGGAATCCCAGTCAGGAGAGGACTCATCAGACTTGCCAGTGACATGGCCTGCAGGACTATTGGCATTCCTGTCTAAGGAGGAAATTGACACTGACGGAGTTGGTGGGGTGGTTTGCAGGAGCTTGGGTACAAGAGGAAGAAGGGATTTAGTTGTCAGTGGACTGCTCCCGCTGTCACCCAAAGTTTTTGAACTTGTCAATGACTTCTGATGAATGTGGTCCAGGTGACGTATAAGGGAGGATGTTCCTAGGTGGTTAACGTCCTTACCCCTACTTATTACAACTTGACAAAGGCAACACATGGCTTGACACCTGTTGTCCGCATTTCTGTTAAAATAATTCCGCACCGAAGAGGTGATTTTTTTTGTATTTTGACCGGGCATTTCAATGGCCATATTCGTCGCATGGACAACAGGTGTCTCCCCGGGTGCCTGACTTAAACAAACCACCTCACCATCAGAATCCTCCTTGTCAATTTCCTCTTCAGCGCCGGCAACACCCATATCCTCATCCTGGTGTACTTCAACAGTGACATCTTCAATTTGACTATCAGGAACTGGACTGTGGGTGCTACTTCCAGTACTTGCAGGGGGCGTGCAAATGGTGGAAGGTGCCACCTCTTCCCGTCCAGTGATGGGAAGGTCAGGCATTGCAACTGACACAATTGGACTCTCCTTGGGGATTTGTGATTTAGAAGAATGCACAGTTATTTGCTGTGCTTTTGCCAGCTTAACTCTTTTCACTTTTCTAGCGGGAGGATGAGTGCTGCCATCCTCATGTGAAGCTGAACCACGAGCCATGAACATAGGCCAGGGCCTCAGCCATTCCTTGCCACTCCGTGTCGTAAATGGCATATTGGCAAGTTTATGCTTCTCCTCAGACGCTTTTAATTTAGATTTTTGGGTCATTTTACTGAACTTTTGTTTTTTGGATTTTACATGCTCTCTACTATGACATTGGGCATCGGCCTTGGCAGATGACGTTGATGGCATTGAATCGTCTCTGCCATGACTAGTGGCAGCAGCTTCAGCACTAGGTGGAAGTGGATCTTGATATTTCCCTATTTTACCCTCCACATTTTTGTTCTCCATTTTTTAATGTGTGGAATTATATGCCAGTAATATATCAATAGCAATGCCCTACTGTACTGTACTGTACTATTATATACTGGTGGTCACCAAAATGCTGCACTTTACTACTATATACTGCTCACAACAATGCAGCACAGATATGGATACTAGAAGTGACACAGCTGCAAGATACAGCAATGGGCTACTGTACTGTACTACTATATATACTGGTGGTCACCAAAATGCTGCATTGTACTACTATATTCTGCTCACAACAATGCAGCACAGATATGGATACTTGAAGTGACACAGAGCTGCAAGATACAGCAATGGCCTACTGTACTACTATATACTTGTGGTCACCAAAATGCTGTACTGTACTACTATATACTGCTCACAACAATGCAGCACAGATATGGATACTAGAAGTGACAAAGAGCTGCAAGATACAGCAATGGCCTACTGTACTGTACTACTATATACTGGTGGTTATCAAAATGCTGCACTGTACTACTATATACTGCTCACAACAATGCAGCACAGATATGGATATTAGAAGTGACACAGAGCTGCAAGATACAGCAATGGCCTACTGTACTGTACTACTATATACTGGTGGTCACCAAAATGTTGCACTGTACTACTAAATACTGCTCACAACAATGCAGCACAGATATGGATACTAGAAGTGACACAGAGCTGCAAGATACAGCAATGGCCTACTGTACTGTACTACTATATACTGGTGGTCACCAAAATGCTGAACTGTACTACTATATATGCTCACAACAATGCAGCCCATATATGGATACTAGAAGTGACACAGAGCTGCAAGATACAGCAATGGCCTACTGTGCTGTACTACTATATACTGGTGGTCACCAAAATGCTGCACTGTACTACTATATACTGCTCACAACAATGCAGCACAGATATGGATACTAGAAGTGACACAGAGCTGCAAGATACAGCAATGGCCTACTGTACTGTACTACTATATACTGGTGGTCACCAAAGTGCTGCACTTTACTACTATATACTGCTCACAACAATGCAGAACAGATATGGATACTAGAAGTGACACAGAGCTGCAAGATACAGCAATGGCCTACTGTACTGTACTACTATATACTGGTGGTCACCAAAATGCTGCACTGTACTACTATATAGTATATACTGGTCACACAACAATGCAGCAGATATTGAGCACTGATCAGGATACTTTCTAGAACTAAGTCTGACACGGAGCTGCAAGATACAGCAATGGCCTACTGTACTGTACTACTATAATATACTGGTGGTCACCACAATGCAGCACACTGAGCACAGATATTTGCAGCACACTGAGCACAGATATTGAGCTTTTCAGGCAGAGAACGTAGCCACGTCCTCTCCGCTCAATCTCCAATGCAAGAGTGAAAATGGCGGCGACGAGCGGCTCTTTATATGGAATACAAATCTCACGAGAATCCGACAGCGGGATGATGACTTTCGGCCTCATTCGGGTTAACCGAGCAAGGCGGGAAGATCCGAGGCTGCCTCGGACCCGTGTAAAACACTTGAAGTTCGGGGGGGTTCGGATCTCGACGAACCGAACCCGCTCATCTCTAACAGGAACACTATTCAAAGATGGGAACAAACAAACAGCAGAGGAGATCCTTTAACTGAGACTTTGAACCCAATGACAAAGGCTCCGGTAGCAACCTGGAACTATGACCATCACCAAATGAGAGATAGAACAGAAATATATAGGGAGCATAAGCCAATAATAGCAAGAAACATGGCAACAAGCCTCCCTTTAATTGTACAGCTGCCCCTTCACATGTCCCTGCTGTCCTGTGAGTGCCTAGCTTCTGTGTAACCAGGGAACTCACTAGGACGTAGGACGGAAGCTTCCCCCCTGCACACCGCAGGCTGAGCGTCCTGGTAACCAAGGCGCCAGCGTCCAGGGACTGAAGGACATGAGCATCCTAATTTCCTGGCAATGACCGGGCGCCGCAAAAGACACGGACTGCGGCTCTCAACAGCGGGGTCCGTGACATGTACTTTGCCTCAGGTGGCAATTTCTAGGATGTTCCAGTAATGCAGGGTATATCATATATTTCAGCTGGCACTGTAGTCTGGGATTGTCAAATGTTATTCATGTATCTTTTTATTCCCCATTAATGCATCAAAATAGAGAAACGTACAGTGATTTGTAAGTAATCCCAACTTCAGCTGAAAAAAAGTACAGTACAGTGACAACAGCAGTATTAAATAACAGGTTGTATTTTCTTTAAAAAAAAAGAGGAATATGATCTTAAAATGATATGATGATCCAGCTTTGTTCCCCCGACATTACTGTTATTTCTTTCTCAGAAACCCCTAAAGTTGAATGAGCTGTTGATTGTTTCCGCTTTCCAGCTCCAGTAGTTTCTGTTACAGACCATTTGACTTTATCCCAGAATTGTCTGTGTTTTTGATGTGCCCTGTAAATACTGACTGTTTTCTACTATACCAGTCTTGTACACAGCAAAGTGCAGAGATTTTCACAGCCTCAGTTATGAACTGATGATCATCTAATTTCAACACTTGGGACACTATAATACAAACTGATGGGATTTCATATGTACTTTCATACTGAAAGCAAATTCTTTTTCCGGAATAGCTTATTTTTCCCTTTAGCACCATTTTAATTTGCTTTGATGAACCTTCTCCAGTGACTTATCCAAGGTCACCTACTTGGATTCAAACCAGACTCTCCCACTACAAAGACATCTTTCTTACAAGTTAAGCAAAGCTCAGCTCAGCAGTGTTCTGTGCTGGTAGAAACCTTTGCCTTATGGTACAGCCTGGAAATCAGCCTATTGCTGGACTATTTTCAATTATTTTGGTGTAGCTATATATTCCTTGTTATTAGGAAGCAGCATGGTTTAGTGCTACATTACAGCAACATGACCTGTGTTTGCCTTCTAATATATGTGGGTATAGGCCAATGAGAATATAGTTCATAGTACTTATGGTCCTCTCCCCCATAATAATCCAGACAAAATCATGGCGGTCAGAATATTTCATGGTGAACATGAGCAGAGGCGGGATGGCCAGGGGGGCAGGGTGCCATGTGCCCCCCGGGCCACGCTACTGCCAAAGGTCACGGGCCGGCCGTCACCTTCCACTACACCAGCGGTGGCCAACCCGCTGCTCTCGAGCTGCATGCGGCTCTTTCTATCTCCGCATGTGGCTCGTAAGCTCCCAGGGCGCCTCCCGCTGCCCTATTCTGCAGTGCCCGGCGCCGGCCCCTGAGCCAATCAGAGCTTGCGGACTGGCAGCCAATCAGGAGTCTTAGCTGCCGGACCGCGAACTCTGATTGGCTCACGAACCGGAGCCTAATTAGAGAGAATAAACGCTGCCGAAGAGTGGAAACTGAGGGGCAGGAGAGGCGCATGCTGCGCTCTCCTCCCCTTACAAGCAGCAGACTGAGCAGAGCAGCAGCACGGTGGTGTGCAGCACTTGGGGGGGCGCAGTGTGGGGATATGTGTATCTTACACTGGGGCATATCTGGCACTGGGGGGACATGTATCTGGCACTGGGGGCATTTCTGGCACTGGGGGCATATCTGGCACTGGGGGGACATGTGTTTCTGGCACTGGGGGCATATTTTGCACTGGGGGGACATATATCTGGCACTGGGGGCATATCTGGCACTGGGGGGACATGTGTTTCTGGCACTGGGGGCATATCTGGCATTGGGGAGACGTGTAGCTGGCAGTGGGGGCATATCTGGCACTGGGGAGATGTGTAGCTGGCAGTGGGGGCATATCTGGCACTGGGGAGACGTGTAGCTGACAGTGGGGGCATATTTGGCACTGGGGGCATATCTGGCACTGGGGGGACATGTGTTTCTGGCACTGGGGGCATATTTTGCACTGGGGGGACATATATCTGGCACTGGGGGCATATCTGGCACTGGGGGGACATGTGTTTCTGGCACTGGGGGCATATCTGGCATTGGGGAGACGTGTAGCTGGCAGTGGGGGCATATCTGGCACTGGGGAGATGTGTAGCTGGCAGTGGGGGCATATCTGGCACTGGGGAGACGTGTAGCTGACAGTGGGGGCATATTTGGCACTGGGGCATATCTGGCACTGGCGGGACATGTGTATCTGGCACAGGGGGGATGTGTTTCTGGCAGTGAGGGCATATTTGGCACTGGGGGCATATCTGGCACTGGGGAGACGTGTAGCTAGCAGTGGGGGCATATGTGGCACTGGGGGCATATCTGGCACTGGGGGGACATGTGTATCTGGCACTGTGGGCATATCTGGCACTGTGGGCATATCTGGCACTGGGGGACATGTGTATCTGTCACTGGGGGCATATCTGGCACTGGGGGGACATGTGTAGTTTACACTGGGGGCATATCTGGCATTGGGGAGATGTGTATCTGGCAGTGGGGGCATACAGTATCTGGCACTGGGGAGATGTGTATCTGGCAGTGGGGGCATATCTGGCACTATGGGGACATATATGTATCTGGCACTGTGGGGGCATACAGTATATGTATCTGGCACTGTGGAGGAATATATGTATCTGGCACTGTGGGGGCATATATGTATCTGGCACTGTGGGGACATATATGTATCTGGAACTGTGGGGGCATATATGTATTTGGCACTGTGGAGGCACCCATTTTTTAGTGTTTTTATATGTACAGATGGAGCCACGCTTATCTTGGCTTCTCTGCTGCACCTAGGCACACTATGGTTTATTAGCATAAGTCCTTCATCTATTGTTCTCAGCTGCAATACAATACAGAGATAACAATACATCAGGGGATTAAGTGATTACAGCAGGGGATTAAGTCTGACTGCCCTGGTTCAATTAATCCTATTAAAGGCCAAGATAAAGATGGCTCTATCTGTATGTAGCACTGTACAGGGGCTTTATTTGTATGTGGCACTGTACAACATGACTAAAAATGGGGTTATGACACAAGGTCATACTCCTACAAATGTCAAACCGAAAGGTGTGCGAATAAAAATGGGGTGTGGCTTTGTGGCAACTATGCCACGCCCCCATTTTTGCGCGCGAGCCTTCGGCGCATGCATGATATTGCTCTTACCCTTGACTACAGATCTTTTCTGGCTCTTTGCTACTGACTGGTTGGCCACCTCTGCACTACACAGCTCTGATGAAGCCGCGGCCGCACTGACAAATTTATAATAAAGTATCTTTGGGATAATTTACACTAGTGATGAGCGGGTTCGGTTCCTCGGGATCCGAACCCCCCCGAACTTCACCCATTTTAAACGGTTCCGAGGCAGACTCGTATCTTCCCACCTTGCTCGGTTAACCCGAGCGCGCCCGAATGTCATCATCCCGCTGTCGGATTCTCGCGAGATTCGTATTATATATGGAGGAGCCGCGCGTCGCCGACATTTTCACTCATGCTTTGGAGATGATAGGGAGAGGACGTGGCTGCGTTCTCTCAGTTTCTGTGTTCAGTGTGCTGCAAATATCTGCTCAGTGTGCTTCAAATATCTGTGCTCAGTGTGCTTGCAAATATATGTGCTCAGTGTGCTGAAAAAATCTACGTTCTCTGCCTGAAAAACGCTCCATATCTGTGCTGCATTGAGTATATAGTAGGAGGACAGTGCAGAATGTTGCTGTGACCACCAGTATATATATAGCAGTACGGTACAGTAGTCCACTGCTCTACTTCTGTGTCATCAAGTATACTATGCATCCATACCTGTGCTGCATTTTAGTTGTGCGCAGTATATAGTAGGAGGGGACAGTGCAAAATGTTGCTGTGACCACCAGTATATATATAGCAGTACGGAACAGTAGTCCACTGCTCTACCTCTGTGTCATCAAGTATACTATGCATCCATACCTGTGCTGCATTTTAGTTGTGCGCAGTATATAGTAGGAGGCAGTGCCGTAACTAGGCATTTTAGCGCTGTGTGCAAGAAACGACATTGGCGCCCCCCCCATGCAAGATAGGGGCAGTGCGCGTCGTAGGCGTGCAAAAAATTCATAGGGGCGTGGCTTCATAGGGAAGGGGCGTGGCCACAAAATAATACCAATACATAATAATACATTATATATTACGGCATAATACATTACGGCAGACCGCATCACCTTTTTACACATTAAGGCAGACAGCGTCCCACTTTTTACACTTTACGGCAGACAGCATCCCTCTTTTTACACATTACGGCAAACAGCGTCCCCTTTTTACACATTACGGCAGACAGCGTCCCCTTTTTACACATTACGGCAGACAGCGTCCCCTTTTTACACATTACGGCAGCCAGAGTCCCCTTTTTACACATTACGGCAGACAGCATCCCCCTTTTTACACATTACGGCAGGCAGCGTCCAACATTTTACACATTACGGCAGACAGCATCCCTTTTTTTACACATTACGGCAACCAGTCCCCCTTTTTACACATTACGGCAGTCCAGACAGCGTCCCCCTTTTTACACATTACGGCCGACAGCGTCCCCCTTTTTATACATTACGGCCGACAGCGTCCCCCTTTTTACACACATAGCCTGTCAACACCCCCCCCCCACACACACACACGCACACACACACACACACACACACACACACACCGTTCCCCCTCCAGTCCTTATACACACACAGCCTGCCCCCACTAGCCCCTATATACACACACACAGCCTGTCACATCCCCCCCACCCCCCACAGTCCCTATATACAAACAGACTGTCTGCCCCCTCCAGTCACCGCACACTTTACCTCCAGGGTGAATGGCAGCAGGAATTGTCAAAAGGTGAGAGGACATTGAGCAGGTAGGGCTGCACACAATCTGCCCAGGCCCCAGGCCAAGTCGGGGGCGTGGCCTAATCGCGGATCTCCGTGACCACGCCCCCTTTTTGAAATCAATTCCAACCCATAGAGCAGGCACCTCCGGCTGACCTGGCTGCCTGGGAGAGGAGATCCGGTAACGCAGGCAAGCACCTGCAATGCCCAGCACTGCAGCACATAAGTTTAGGTCAGGTGCTCATCTCAAGCTGGGCCGGCGTGGGGGCGTCACCAACAGGTGTTGCTGGGCGGAGTCTCCGCCTTGTTGTCTCGGGGACTTCAGCAGCAGGCAATTGTGAGGGGCGTTGATGGGGCTCCGGAGTTCACTTCCCCCCTCCTCATCCCCTCACTCCGGCGGCAGCAGCCACAGCACACCTCACGGGCGGCTTGTAGTGAGTCAGTCTGACTCATTACAATGCCGCACTCTTGAATGGGGATGCGGGTAGTTGCGCCCTCAGGGCGACTGCGCTGTGTGCCAGGCACACCTGGCACACACGTAGTTACGGCCCTGGTAGGACGAGACAGTGCAGAATGTTGCTGTGACCACCAGTATATATATAGCAGTACGGTACAGTAGTCCACTGCTCTACCTCTGTGTCGTCAAGTATACTATGCATCCATACCTTTGCTGCATTTTAGTTGTGCGCAGTATATATTAGGAGGGGTAAGTGCAGAATGTTGCTGTGACCACCAGTATATATATAGCAGTACGGTACAGTAGTCCACTGCTCTACCTCTGTGTCATCAAGTATACTATGCATCCATACCTGTGCTGCATTTTAGTTGTGCGCAGTGTATAGTAGGAGGGTAGAGTGCAGAATGTTGCTGTGACCACCAGTATATATATAGCAGTATGGTACAGTAGTCCACTGCTCTACCTCTGTGTCGTCAAGTATACTATGCATCCATACCTGTGCTGCATTTTAGTTGTGCGCAGTATATAGTAGGAGGGGACAGTGCAGTATGTTGCTGTGACCACCAGTATATATATAGCAGTACGGTACAGTAGTCCACTGCTCTACCTCTGTGTCATCAAGTATACTATGCATACATACCTGTGCTGCATTTTAGTTGTGCGCAGTGTATAGTAGGAGGGTACAGTGCAGAATGTTGCTGTGACCACCAGTATATATATAGCAGTACGGTACAGTAGTCCACTGCTCTACCTCTGTGTCGTCAAGTATACTATGCATCCATACCTGTGCTGCATTTTAGTTGTGCGCAGTATATAGTAGGAGGGGACAGTGCAGTATGTTGCTGTGACCACCAGTATATATATAGCAGTACGGTACAGTAGTCCACTGCTCTACCTCTGTGTCATCAAGTATACTATGCATACATACCTGTGCTGCATTTTAGTTGTGCGCAGTGTATAGTAGGAGGGTACAGTGCAGAATGTTGCTGTGACCACCAGTATATATATAGCAGTACGGTACAGTAGTCCACTGCTCTACCTCTGTGTCGTCAAGTATACTATGCATACATACCTGTGCTGCATTTTAGTTGTGCGCAGTGTATAGTAGGAGGGTACAGTGCAGAATGTTGCTGTGACCACCAGTATATATATAGCAGTACGGTACAGTAGTCCACTGCTCTACCTCTGTGTCGTCAAGTATACTATGCATCCATACCTGTGCTGCACTTTAGTTGTGTGCAGTATATAGTAGGAGGCAGTGCCGTAACTAGGCATTTTAGCGCAGTGTGCAAGAAACGACATTTGCGCCCCCCCATGCAAGATAGGGGCAGTGCGCGTCGTAGGCGTGCAAAAAATTCATAGGGGCGTGGCTTCATAGGGAAGGGGCGTGGCCACAAAATAATACCAATACATAATAATACATTATATATTACGGCATAATACATTACGGCAGACCGCATCACCTTTTTACACATTACGGCAGACAGCGTCCCACTTTTTACACATTACGGCAGACAGCATCCCTCTTTTCACACATTACGGCAAACAGCATCCCCTTTTTACACATTACGGCAGACAGCGTCCCCTTTTTACACATTACGGCAGACAGCGTCCCCTTTTTACACATTACGGCAGCCAGAGTCCCCTTTTTACACATTACGGCAGACAGCGTCCCCCTTTTTACACATTACGGCAGGCAGCGTCCAACGTTTTACACATTACGGCAGACAGCATCCCTTTTTTTACACATTACGGCAACCAGTCCCCCTTTTTACACATTACGGCAGACAGCGTCCCCCTTTTTACACATTACGGCCGACAGCGTCCCCCTTTTTACATATTACGGCCGACAGCGTCCCCCTTTTTACACACATAGCCTGTCAACACCCCCCCCCCAACACACACACACACACACACACACACACCGTTCCCCCTCCAGTCCTTATACACACATAGCCTGCCCCCACTAGCCCCTATATACACACACACAGCCTGTCACATCCCCCCCACCCCCCACAGTCCCTATATACAAACAGACTGTCTGCCCCCTCCAGTCACCGCACATTTTACCTCCAGGGTGAATGGCAGCAGGAATTGTCAAAAGGTGAGAGGACATCGAGCAGGTAGGGCTGCACACAATCTGCCCAGGCCCCAGGCCAAGTCGGGGGCGTGGCCTAATCGCGGATCTCCGTGACCACGCCCCCTTTTTGAAATCAATTCCAACCCATAGAGCAGGCACCTCCGGCTGACCTGGCTGCCTGGGAGAGGAGATCCGGTAACGCAGGCAAGCACCTGCAATGCCCAGCACTGCAGCACATAAGTTTAGGTCAGTTGCTCCTCTCAAGCTGGGCCGGCGTGGGGGCGTCACCAACAGGTGTTGCTGGGCGGAGTCTCCACCTTGTTGTCTCGGGGACTTCAGCAGCAGGCAATTGTGAGGGGCGTTGATGGGGCTCCAGAGTTCACTTCCCCCCTCCTCATCCCCTCACTCCGGCGGCAGCAGCCACAGCACACATCACGGGCGGCTTGTAGTGAGTCAGTCTGACTCATTACAATGCCGCACTCTTGAATGGGGATGCGGGTAGTTGCGCCCTCAGGGCGACTGCGCTGTGTGCCAGGCACACCTGGCACACACGTAGTTACGGCCCTGGTAGGACGAGACAGTGCAGAATGTTGCTGTGACCACCAGTATATATATAGCAGTACGGTACAGTAGTCCACTGCTCTACCTCTGTGTCGTCAAGTATACTATGCATCCATACCTTTGCTGCATTTTAGTTGTGCGCAGTATATATTAGGAGGGGACAGTGCAGAATGTTGCTGTGACCACCAGTATATATATAGCAGTATGGTACAGTAGTCCACTGCTCTACCTCTGTGTCGTCAAGTATACTATGCATCCATACCTGTGCTGCATTTTAGTTGTGCGCAGTATATAGTAGGAGGGGACAGTGCAGTATGTTGCTGTGACCACCAGTATATATATAGCAGTACGGTACAGTAGTCCACTGCTCTACCTCTGTGTCATCAAGTATACTATGCATACATACCTGTGCTGCATTTTAGTTGTGCGCAGTGTATAGTAGGAGGGTACAGTGCAGAATGTTGCTGTGACCACCAGTATATATATAGCAGTACGGTACAGTAGTCCACTGCTCTACCTCTGTGTCGTCAAGTATACTATGCATCCATACCTGTGCTGCATTTTAGTTGTGCGCAGTATATAGTAGGACGGGACAGTGCAGAATGTTGCTGTGACCACCAGTATATATATAGCAGTACAGTACAGTAGTCCACTGCTCTACCTCTGTGTCGTCAAGTATACTATGCATCCATACCTGTGCTGCACTTTAGTTGTGTGCAGTATATAGTAGGAGGCAGTGCCGTAACTAGGCATTTTAGCGCTGTGTGCAAGAAACGACATTGGCGCCCCCCCCATGCAAGATAGGGGCAGTGCGCGTCGTAGGCGTGCAAAAAATTCATAGGGGCGTGGCTTCATAGGGAAGGGGCGTGGCCACAAAATAATACCAATACATAATAATACATTATATATTACGGCATAATACATTACGGCAGACCGCATCACCTTTTTACACATTACGGCAGACAGCGTCCCACTTTTTACACATTACGGCAGACAGCATCCCTCTTTTCACACATTACGGCAAACAGCGTCCCCTTTTTACACATTACGGCAGACAGCGTCCCCTTTTTACACATTACGGCAGACAGCGTCCCCTTTTTACACATTACGGCAGCCAGAGTCCCCTTTTTACACATTACGGCAGACAGCGTCCCCCTTTTTACACATTACGGCAGGCAGCGTCCAACGTTTTACACATTACGGCAGACAGCATCCCTTTTTTTACACATTACGGCAACCAGTCCCCCTTTTTACACATTACAGCAGACAGCGTCCCCCTTTTTACACATTACGGCCGACAGCGTCCCCCTTTTTACATATTACGGCCGACAGCGTCCCCCTTTTTACACACATAGCCTGTCAACACCCCCCCCCACACACACACACACACACACACCGTTCCCCCTCCAGTCCTTATACACACACAGCCTGCCCCCACTAGCCCCTATATACACACACACAGCCTGTCACATCCCCCCCACCCCCCACAGTCCCTATATACAAACAGACTGTCTGCCCCCTCCAGTCACCGCACATTTTACCTCCAGGGTGAATGGCAGCAGGAATTGTCAAAAGGTGAGAGGACATCGAGCAGGTAGGGCTGCACACAATCTGCCCAGGCCCCAGGCCAAGTCGGGGGCGTGGCCTAATCGTGGATCTCCGTGACCACGCCCCCTTTTTTAAATCAATTCCAACCCATAGAGCAGGCACCTCCGGCTGACCTGGCAGCCTGGGAGAGGAGATCCGGTAACGCAGGCAAGCACCTGCAATGCCCAGCACTGCAGCACATAAGTTTAGGTCAGGTGCTCCTCTCAAGCTGGGCCGGCGTGGGGGCGTCACCAACAGGTGTTGCTGGGCGGAGTCTCCGCCTTGTTGTCTCGGGGACTTCAGCAGCAGGCAATTGTGAGGGGCGTTGATGGGGCTCCAGAGTTCACTTCCCCCCTCCTCATCCCCTCACTCCGGCGGCAGCAGCCACAGCACACATCACGGGCGGCTTGTAGTGAGTCAGTCTGACTCATTACAATGCCGCACTCTTGAATGGGGATGCGAATAGTTGCGCCCTCAGTGCGACTGCGCTGTGTGCCAGGCACACCTGGCACACACGTAGTTACGGCCCTGGTAGGACGAGACAGTGCAGACTGTTGCTGTGACCACCAGTATATATATAGCAGTACGGTACAGTAGTCCACTGCTCTACCTCTGTGTCGTCAAGTATACTATGCATCCATACCTTTGCTGCATTTTAGTTGTGCGCAGTATATATTAGGAGGGGTAAGTGCAGAATGTTGCTGTGACCACCAGTATATATATAGCAGTACGGTACAGTAGTCCACTGCTCTACCTCTGTGTCATCAAGTATACTATGCATCCATACCTGTGCTGCATTTTAGTTGTGCGCAGTGTATAGTAGGAGGGTAGAGTGCAGAATGTTGCTGTGACCACCAGTATATATATAGCAGTACGGTACAGTAGTCCACTGCTCTACCTCTGTGTCGTCAAGTATACTATGCATCCATACCTGTGCTGCATTTTAGTTGTGCGCAGTATATAGTAGGAAGGGACAGTGCAGAATGTTGCTGTGACCACCAGTATATATATAGCAGTACGGTACAGTAGTCCACTGCTGTACCTCTGTGTCATCAAGCATACTATGCATCCATACCTGTGCTGCATTTTAGTTGTGCGCAGTATATAGTAGGAGGGGACAGTGCAGAATGTTTCTGTGACCACCAGTATATATATAGCAGTACGGTACAGTAGTCCACTGCTCTACCTCTGTGTCGTCAAGTATACTATGCATCCATACCTTTGCTGCATTTTAGTTGTGCGCAGTATATAGTAGGAGGGGACAGTGCAGAATGTTGCTGTGACCACCAGTATATATATAGCAGTACGGTACAGTAGTCCACTGCTCTACCTCTGTGTCATCAAGTATACTATGCATCCATACCTGTGCTGCATTTTAGTTGTGCGCAGTGTATAGTAGGAGGGGACAGTGCAGAATGTTGCTGTGACCACCAGTATATATATAGCAGTACGGTACAGTAGTCCACTGCTCTACCTCTGTGTCGTCAAGTATACTATGCATCCATACCTGTGCTGCATTTTAGTTGTGCGCAGTATATAGTAGGACGGGACAGTGCAGAATGTTGCTGTGACCACCAATATATATATAGCAGTACGGTACAGTAGTCCACTGCTCTACCTCTGTGTAGTCAAGCATACTATGCATCCATACCTGTGCTGCATTTAAGTTGTGCGCAGTATATAGTAGGAGGGGACAGTGCAGAATGTTGCTGTGACCACCAGTATATATATAGCAGTACGGTACAGTAGTCCACTGCTCTACCTCTGTGTCATCAAGTATACCATGCATCCATACCTGTGCTGCATTTTAGTTGTGCGCAGTGTATAGTAGGAGGGGACAGTGCAGAATGTTGCTGTGACCACCAGTATATATATAGCAGTACGGTACAGTAGTCCACTGCTCTACCTCTGTGTCGTCAAGTATACTATGCATCCATACCTGTGCTGCATTTTTGTTGTGCGCAGTATATAGTAGGAGGTGACAGTACAGAATGTTGCTGTGACCACCAGTATATATATAGCAGTACAGTACAGTAGTCCACTGCTCTACCTCTGTGTCGTCAAGCATACTATGCATCCATACCTGTGCTGCATTTAAGTTGTGCGCAGTATATAGTAGGAGGGGACAGTGCAGAATGTTGCTATGACCACCAGTATATATATAGTAGTACGGTACAGTAGTCCACTGCTCTACCTCTGTGTCATCAAGTATACTATGCATCCATACCTGTGCTGCATTTTAGTTGTGCGCAGTGTATAGTAGGAGGGGACAGTGCAGAATGTTGCTGTGACCACCAGTATATATATAGCAGTACGGTACAGTAGTCCACTGCTCTACCTCTGTGTCGTCAGGTATACTATGCATCCATACCTGTGCTGCATTTTTGTTGTGTGCAGTATATAGTAGGAGGTGACAGTGCAGAATGTTGCTGTGTCCACCAGTATATATATAGCAGTACAGTACAGTAGTCCACTGCTCTACCTCTGTGTCGTCAAGCATACTATGCATCCATACCTGTGCTGCATTTAAGTTGTGCGCAGTATATAGTAGGAGGGGACAGTGCAGAATGTTGCTGTGACCACCAGTATATATATATAGTAGTACGGTACAGTAGTCCACTTCTCTACCTCTGTGTCATCAAGTATACTATGCATCCATACCTGTGCTGCATTTTAGTTGTGCGCAGTGTATAGTAGGAGGGGACAGTGCAGAATGTTGCTGTTACCACCAGTATATATATAGCAGTACGGTACAGTAGTCCACTGCTCTACCTCTGTGTCGTCAAGTATACTATGCATCCATACCTGTGCTGCATTTTAGTTGTGCGCAGTGTATAGTAGGAGGGGACAGTGCAGAATGTTGCTGTGACCACCAGTATATATATAGCAGTACGGTACAGTAGTCCACTGCTCTACCTCTGTGTCGTCAAGCATACTATGCATCCATACCTGTGCTGCATTTTAGCTGTGCACAGTATATAGTAGGAGGGGACAGTGCAGAATGTTTCTGTGACCACCAGTATATATATAGCAGTACGGTACAGTAGTCCACTGCTCTACCTCTGTGTCGTAGAGTATACTATGCATCCATACCTTTGCTGCATTTTAGTTGTGCGCAGTATATAGTAGGAGGGGACAGTGCAGAATGTTGCTGTGACCACCAGTATATATATAGCAGTACGGTACAGTAGTCCACTGCTCTACCTCTGTGTCGTCAAGTATACTATGCATCCATACCTGTGCTGCATTTTAGTTGTGCGCAGTATATAGTAGGAGGGGACAGTGCAGAATGTTGCTGTGACCACAAGTATATATATAGCAGTACAGTACAGTAGTCCACTGCTCTACCTCTGTGTCGTCAAGCATACTATGCATCCATACCTGTGCTGCATTTAAGTTGTGCGCAGTATATAGTAGGAGGGGACAGTGCAGAATGTTGCTGTGACCACCAATATATATATAGCAGTACGGTACAGTAGTCCACTGCTCTACCTCTGTGTCGTCAAGTATACTATGCATTCATACCTGTGCTGCATTTTAGTTGTGCGCAGTATATAGTAGGAGGGGACAGTGCAGAATGTTGCTGTGACCACCAGTATATATATGTAGCAGTACGGTACAGTAGTCCACTGCTCTACCTCTGTGTCGTCAAGTATACTATGCATCCATACCTGTGCTGCACTTTAGTTGTGCGCAGTATATAGTAGGAGGGGACAGTGCAGAATGTTGCTGTGACCACCAGTATATATATAGCAGTACAGTACAGTAGTCCACTGCTCTACCTCTGTGTCGTCAAGCATACTATGCATCCATACCTGTGCTGCATTTTAGTTATGCGCAGTATATAGTAGGAGGGGACAGTGCAGAATGTTGCTTTGACCACCAGAATATATATAGTAGTACGGTACAGTAGTCCACTGCTCTACCTCTGTGTCGTCAAGTATACTATGCATTCATACCTGTGCTGCATTTTAGTTGTGCGCAGTATATAGTAGGAGGGGACAGTGCAGAATGTTGCTGTGACCACCAGTATATATATAGCAGTACGGTACAGTAGTCCACTGCTCTACCTCTGTGCCGTCAAGCATACTATGCATCTATACCTGTGCTGCATTTTAGTTGTGCGCAGTATATAGTAGGACGGGACAGTGCAGAATGTTGCTGTGACCACCAGTATATATATAGCAGTACGGTAGAGTAGTCCACTGTTCTACCTCTGTGCAGTCAAGCATACTATGCATCCATACCTGTGCTGCATTTTAGTTGTGCGCAGTATATAGTAGGAGGGGACAGTGCAGAATGTTTCTGTGACCACCAGTATATATATAGCAGTACGGTACAGTAGTCCACTGCTCTACCTCTGTGTCGTCAAGTATACTATGCATCCATACCTTTGCTGCATTTTAGTTGTGCGCAGTATATATTAGGAGGGGACAGTGCAGAATGTTGCTGTGACCACCAGTATATATATAGCAGTACGGTACAGTTGTCCACTGCTCTACCTCTGTGTCGTCAAGTATACTATGCATCCATACCTGTGCTGCATTTTAGTTGTGCGCAGTATATAGTAGGAGGGGACAGTGCAGAATGTTGCTGTGACCACCAGTATATATATAGCAGTACAGTACAGTAGTCCACTGCTCTACCTCTGTGTCGTCAAGGATACTATGCATCCATACCTGTGCTGCATTTAAGTTGTGCGCAGTATATAGTAGGAGGGGACAGTGCAGATTGTTGCTGTGACCACCAGTATATATATAGCAGTACGGTACAGTAGTCCACTGCTCTACCTCTGTGTCATCAAGTATACTATGCATCCATACCTGTGCTGCATTTTAGTTGTGCGCAGTGTATAGTAGGAGGGGACAGTGCAGAATGTTGCTGTGACCACCAGTATATATATAGCAGTACGGTACAGTAGTCCACTGCTCTACCTCTGTGTCGTCAAGTATACTATGCATCCATACCTGTGCTGCATTTTAGTTGTGCGCAGTATATAGTAGGACGGGACAGTGCAGAATGTTGCTATGACCACCAGTATATATATAGCAGTACGGTACAGTAGTCCACTGCTCTACCTCTGTGTCATCAAGTATACTATGCATCCATACCTGTGCTGCATTTTAGTTGTGCACAGTATATAGTAGGAAGGGACAGTGCAGAATGTTTCTGTGACCACTAGTATATATATAGCAGTACGGTACAGTAGTCCACTGCTCTACCTCTGTGTCGTCAAGTATACTATGCATCCATACCTTTGCAGCATTTTAGTTGTGCGCAGTATATAGTAGGAGGGGACAGTGCAGAATGTTGCTGTGACCACCAGTATATATATAGCAGTACGGTACAGTAGTCCACTGCTCTACCTCTGTGTCGTCAAGTATACTATGCATCCATACCTGTGCTGCACTTTAGTTGTGCGCAGTATATAGTAGGAGGGGACAGTGCAGAATGTTGCTGTGACCACCAGTATATATATAGCAGTACAGTACAGTAGTCCACTGCTCTACCTCTGTGTTGTCAAGCATACTATGCATCCATACCTGTGCTGCATTTAAGTTGTGCGCAGTATATAGTAGGAGGGGACAGTGCAGAATGTTGCTGTGACCACCAGTATATATATAGCAGTACGGTACAGTAGTCCACTGCTCTACCTCTGTGTCATCAAGTATACTATGCATTCATACCTGTGCTGCATTTTAGTTGTGCGCAGTATATAGTAGGAGGGGACAGTGCAGAATGTTGCTGTGACCACCAGTATATATATAGCAGTACGGTACAGTAGTCCACTGCTCTACCTCTGTGCCGTCAAGCATACTATGCATCCATACCTGTGCTGCATTTTAGTTGTGCGCAGTATATAGTAGGAGGGGACAGTGCAGAATGTTGCTGTGACCACCAGTGTATATATAGCAGTACGATACAGTAGTCCACTGCTCTACCTCTGTGTCGTCAAGTATACTATGCATCCATACCTGTGCTGCATTTTAGTTGTGCGCAGTATATAGTAGGAGGGGACAGTGCAGAATATTGCTGTGACCACCAGTATATATATAGCAGTACGGTACAGTAGTCCACTGCTCTACCTCTGTGTCGTCAAGTATACTATGCATCCATACCTGTGCTGCATTTTAATTCTGCGCAGTATATAGTAGGAGGGGACAGTGCAGAATGTTGCTGTGACCATAAGTATATATATAGCAGTACGTTACAGTAGTCCACTGCTCTACCTCTGTGTTGTCAAGTATACTATGCATCCATATCTGTGCGGCATTTTAGTTGTGCGCAGTATATAGTAGGATGGGACAGTGCAGAATGTTGCTGTGACCACCAGTTTATACTGTATATAGCAGTACGGTACAGTAGTCCATTGCTCTACCTCTGTGTCGTCAAGTATACTACAAAAGTTCAGTAAAATGACCCAAAAATCTAATTTAAAAGCGTCTGATGAGAAGCGTAAACTTGCCAATATGCCATTTACGACACGGAGTGTCAAGGAACGGCTGAGGCCCTGGCCTATGTTCATGGCTAGTGTTTCAGATTTACATGAGGATGGAAGCACTCATCCTCTCGCTATAAAACTGCAGTGCCACTCCTAGATGGGCCATGTGTTTGTGTCAGCCACTTGGGTCACTTAGCTTAGCCACACAGCTACCTCATTGCACCTCTTTTTTTCTTTGCATCATGTGCTGTTTGGGGACTATTTTTTAAATCTGCCATCCTGTCTGACACTACAGTGCCACTCTTAGATGGGCCAGGTGTTTGTGTCGGCCACTTGGGTCGCTTAGCTTAGTCACACAGCTACCTCATTGCACCTCTTTTTTTCTTTGCATCATGTGCTGTTTGGGGACTATTTTTTAAATCTGCCATCCTGTCTGACACTGCAGTGCCACTCCTAGATGGGCCAGGTGTTTGTGTCGGCCACTTGGGTCGCTTAGCTTAGCCATCCAGCGACCTCGGTGCAAATTTTAGGACTAAAAATAATATTGTGAGGTGTGAGGTGTTCAGAATAGACTGGAAATGAGTGGAAATTATGGTTATTGAGGTTAATAATACTATGGGATCAAAATGACCCCCAAATTCTATGATTTAAGCTGTTTTTGAGGGGTTTTTGTAAAAAAACACCCGTATCCAAAACACACCTGAATCCGACAAAAAAATTTCAGGGAGGTTTTGCCAAAACGCGTCCGAATTCAAAACACGGCCGTGGAACCGAATCCAGAACCAAAACACAAAACCCGAAAAATTTCCGGTGCACATCACTAATTTACACCAGGCCTATTTTTTTTTTTGTAATAAATATTTTTCAAACAAAAAAAACTCCATTTAAGATAGCACCATTACTTATGGGCCAGTGCCCTGGACTTGCCTCCCAGGCTAAAAGTTGCCAGCCAGCCCCTGAACATGAGTGGTGAACAATCCTACACTGAAGGGTCAGAGTAGCAATACCTCAAAATGTAGGATTGAGAGTATATTCAGGGCCGGCTCCAGGCCTACTGACACCCTGAGCGAGAAATTTTTGAAGCACCCCGCCCCCCCATGCGCGCTCCTGGAAAAGTGGGCATGGCCTCGCGACTTCATATTATCAAGCTGTAAATAAATATATTTTCACACCCCCTCTACACACACAATTAGCAGCTTTAGATATAACAGCCACAGTAGTGTTCCTTACACATAATGTCTCCAGTATAGTGCCAGATACACATAATGACCCCAGCAGTGCAGTGCCAGATACACAAGATATGCCCCCCAGCAGTACCAGACAGACATGACAGGCCCCCCAGCAGTGCCAGATAGACATGATATGCCCCCCAGCAGTGCAAGACAGACATGATATGCCCCCCAGCAGTGCCAGATAGACATGATATGCCCCCAACAGTGCCAGATAGACATGATATGCCCCCAGCAGTGCCAGATAGACATGATATGCCCCCTAGCAGTGCCAGATACACATGATGTGCCCCCCAGCAGTGCCAGATACACATGATATGCCCCCCAGCAGTGCCAGATAGGGGTGATGATAGAAATGAGGTTGGAGAAGTAGGAGGGGCAGGAGTGGCTTTATATGCAATGGTAAGAAGTTTAAACTGCTAGAATAGTGACAGTGCACCATATGAGAAAAAAAAACACTCTTAAGGCAGGGCTTACTTCGAGTGGGTGCTCAGTGCTCACACTACTCAGGACAGGAGGATCCAGTCTGGATGGTGCACCCTGCTGTTCGCCGCCGGCACCGACCGTGCCCTGGCGTGTGAAGCAGCACAGCAGCCAGCAGAACTGGTCTGATGAGTCCGGTCGTGACACTGTTCGACGTGCGCGGGAAGGGACAGCGGCACTGCAGCAGCGTCCGTCCTGCTGCCCGCCTCCTAGCCTCTGTCTTGATTCCTAGCAGTGGCTGTGTGACAACGAGGGGGAGTGTTGTGGGCTGGCCAAAGCTAAACTATGTGCGCGCTGTGCGTCGCCGGCATCTGACGTCAGACGCCGCACAGCACGCACATAGCTTAGCTTTGGCCTGCCCACAGCACTCCCCCTCGTCGTCACACAGCCACTGCTAGGAGGCCAGGAGGCGGGCCACGGGATGGATGCTGCTGCTGTAGGGACCTGGCTCCAGGCTCCAATAAGGCGGCGAGAGCTGGCAGCGCCCATCAAGTGTAGCTCCCTGTTCGGCCACTCTATTGGAACGTGCTTGGAGCCGACCCTGAGTATATTCGATAGTTACTGTGCTGTGGTAATGGGAAGTATTGCAGTATTAGAATACAAAAGGTATTTTTTTAATGACAAACTAATTTTGAGCCTGATTGCAACTTTTTGCCAACAAAAAGTTTATTTATGGACCACGTAGCTCTTTTCCCAATCAATGTTAATGATTATTTGCCCATTCTATTAGCACTGTTATTATGGACACCTTGCACTTGTAAATACTTTATTTCCGTTGGTCTTCATGTGTGATGGAATACTGTACTGCTGCTTTGCGTTAAAATTAGAGATGAGCGGGTTCGGTTTCTCTGAATCCGAACCCGCACGAACTTCATGTTTTTTTTCACGGGTCCGAGCGACTCGGATCTTCCCGTCTTGCTCGGTTAACCCGAGCGCGCCCGAACGTCATCATGACGCTGTCGGATTCTCGCGAGACTCGGATTCTATATAAGGAGCCGCGCGTCGCCGCCATTTTCACACGTGCATTGAGATTGATAGGGAGAGGACGTGGCTGGCGTCCTCTCCATTTAGATTAGAAGAGAGAGAGAGAGAGATTGACCTGATTTACTGGAGCTTAGGAGTACTGTAGAACTGTAGAGAGTGCAGAGTTTACTAGTGACTGACCACAGTGACCACCAGACAGTGCAGTTTTATTTAATATATCCGTTCTCTGCCTGAAAAAAACGATACACAGTGACTCAGTCACATACCATATCTGTGTGCACTGCTCAGCCCAGTGTGCTGCATCATCTATGTATATATCTGACTGTGCTCAGCTCACACATCTTATAATTGTGGGGGAGACTGGGGAGCACTGCAGTGCCAGTTATAGGTTATAGCAGGAGCCAGGAGTACATATTATTATTAAAATTAAACAGTGCACACTTTTGCTGCAGGAGTGCCACTGCCCGTGTGACTGACCAGTGACCTGACCACACTGACCACCAGTATAGTTAGTAGTATAGTATACTATATTGTGATTGCCTGAAAAAGTTAAACACTCGTATCTGACTGTGCTCAGCTCACACATCTTATAATTGTGGGGGAGACTGGGGAGCACTGCAGTGCCAGTTATAGGTTATAGCAGGAGCCAGGAGTACATATTATTATTAAAATTAAACAGTGCACACTTTTGCTGCAGGAGTGCCACTGCCAGTGTGACTGACCAGTGACCTGACCACCAGTATAGTTAGTAGTATAGTATACTATATTGTGATTGCCTGAAAAAGTTAAACACTCGTCGTGTGACTTCACTTGTGTGGTTTTTTTTTTTTAATTCTATAAAAAACTCATTCTGCTGACAGACAGTGTCCAGCAGGTCCGTCATTATATAATATATACCTGTCCGGCTGCAGTAGTGATATATATATATTTTTTATATCATTATTTATCATCCAGTCGCAGCAGACACAGTACGGTAGTTCACGGCTGTAGCTACCTCTGTGTCGGCACTCGGCAGTCCGTCCATAATTGTATACCACCTACCCGTGGTTTTTTTTTCTTTCTTCTTTATACATACATACTACTACTACATCTCTTTATCAACCAGTCTATATTAGCAGCAGACACAGTACAGTACGGTAGTCCACGGCTGTAGCTACCTCTGTGTCGGCACTGGGCAGTCCGTCCATAATTGTATACCACCTACCCGTGGTTTTTTTTTCTTTCTTCTTTATACATACATACTACTACTACTACTACATCTCTTTATCAACCAGTCTATATTAGCAGCAGACACAGTACAGTACGGTAGTCCACGGCTGTAGCTACCTCTGTGTCGGCACTGGGCAGTCCGTCCATAATTGTATACCACCTACCCGTGGTTTTTTTTTCTTTCTTCTTTATACATACATACTACTACTACATCTCTTTATCAACCAGTCTATATTAGCAGCAGACACAGTACAGTACGGTAGTCCACGGCTGTAGCTACCTCTGTGTCGGCACTGGGCAGTCCGTCCATAATTGTATACCACCTACCCGTGGTTTTTTTTTCTTTCTTCTTTATACATACATACTACTACTACATCTCTTTATCAACCAGTCTATATTAGCAGCAGACACAGTACAGTACGGTAGTCCACGGCTGTAGCTACCTCTGTGTCGGCACTGGGCAGTCCGTCCATAATTGTATACCACCTACCCGTGGTTTTTTTTTCTTTCTTCTTTATACATACATACTACTACTACTACATCTCTTTATCAACCAGTCTATATTAGCAGCAGACACAGTACAGTACGGTAGTCCACGGCTGTAGCTACCTCTGTGTCGGCACTGGGCAATCCGTCCATAATTGTATACCACCTACCCGTGGTTTTTTTTTCTTTCTTCTTTATACATACATACTACTACTACATCTCTTTATCAACCAGTCTATATTAGCAGCAGACACAGTACAGTACGGTAGTCCACGGCTGTAGCTACCTCTGTGTCGGCACTCGGCAGTCCGTCCATAATTGTATACCACCTACCCGTGGTTTTTTTTTCTTTCTTCTTTATACATACATACTACTACTACATCTCTTTATCAACCAGTCTATATTAGCAGCAGACACAGTACAGTACGGTAGTCCACGGCTGTAGCTACCTCTGTGTCGGCACTGGGCAGTCAGTCCATAATTGTATACCACCTACCCGTGGTTTTTTTTTCTTTCTTCTTTATACATACATACTACTACTACATCTCTTTATTAACCAGTCTATATTAGCAGCAGACACAGTACAGTACGGTAGTCCACGGCTGTAGCTACCTCTGTGTCGGCACTGGGCAGTCCGTCCATAATTGTATACCACCTACCCGTGGTTTTTTTTTTCTTTCTTCTTTATACATACATACTACTACTACTTCTCTTTATCAACCAGTCTATATTAGCAGCAGACACAGTACAGTACGGTAGTCCACGGCTGTAGCTACCTCTGTGTCGGCACTCGGCAGTCCGTCCATAATTGTATACCACCTACCCGTGTTTTTTTTTTTCTTTCTTCTTTATACATACATACTACTACTACATCTCTTTATCAACCAGTCTATATTAGCAGCAGAGACAGTACAGTACGGTAGTCCACGGCTGTAGCTACCTCTGTGTCGGCACTCGGCAGCCCGTCCATAATTGTATACTAGTATCCAATCCATCCATCTCCATTGTTTACCTGAGGTGCCTTTTAGTTGTGCCTATTAAAATATGGAGAACAAAAATGTTGAGGTTCCAAAATTAGGGAAAGATCAAGATCCACTTCCACCTCGTGCTGAAGCTGCTGCCACTAGTCATGGCCGAGACGATGAAATGCCAGCAACGTCGTCTGCCAAGGCCGATGCCCAATGTCATAGTACAGAGCATGTCAAATCCAAAACACCAAATATCAGTAAAAAAAGGACTCCAAAACCTAAAATAAAATTGTCGGAGGAGAAGCGTAAACTTGCCAATATGCCATTTACCACACGGAGTGGCAAGGAACGGCTGAGGCCCTGGCCTATGTTCATGGCTAGTGGTTCAGCTTCACATGAGGATGGAGGCACTCAGCCTCTCGCTAGAAAAATGAAAAGACTCAAGCTGGCAAAAGCAGTAGCACCGCAAAGAACTGTGCGTTCTTCGAAATCCCAAATCCACAAGGAGAGTCCAATTGTGTCGGTTGCGATGCCTGACCTTCCCAACACTGGACGTGAAGAGCATGCGCCTTCCACCATTTGCACGCCCCCTGCAAGTGCTGGAAGGAGCACCCGCAGTCAAGTTCCTGATAGTCAGATTGAAGATGTCAGTGTTGAAGTACACCAGGATGAGGAGGATATGGGTGTTGCTGGCGCTGGGGAGGAAATTGACCAGGAGGATTCTGATGGTGAGGTGGTTTGTTTAAGTCAGGCACCCGGGGAGACACCTGTTGTCCGTGGGAGGAATAGGGCCGTTGACATGCCTGGTGAAAATACCAAAAAAATCAGCTCTTCGGTGTGGAAGTATTTCACCAGAAATGCGGACAACAGGTGTCAAGCCGTGTGTTCCCTTTGTCAAGCTGTAATAAGTAGGGGTAAGGACGTTAACCACCTCGGAACATCCTCCCTTATACGTCACCTGCAGCGCATTCATAATAAGTCAGTGACAAGTTCAAAAACTTGGGCCGACAGCGGAAGCAGTCCACTGACCAGTAAATCCCTTCCTCTTGTAACCAAGCTCACGCAAACCACCCCACCAACTCCCTCAGTGTCAATTTCCTCCTTCCCCAGGAATGCCAATAGTCCTGCAGGCCATGTCACTGGCAATTCTGACGAGTCCTCTCCTGCCTGGGATTCCTCCGATGCATCCTTGCGTGTAACGCCTACTGCTGCTGGCGCTGCTGTTGTTGCTGCTGGGAGTCGATGGTCATCCCAGAGGGGAAGTCGTAAGCCCACTTGTACTACTTCCAGTAAGCAATTGACTGTCCAACAGTCCTTTGCGAGGAAGATGAAATATCACAGCAGTCATCCTGTTGCAAAGCGGATAACTGAGTCCTTGACAACTATGTTGGTGTTAGACGTGCGTCCGGTATCCGCCGTTAGTTCACAGGGAACTAGACAATTTATTGAGGCAGTGTGCCCTCGTTACCAAATACCATCTAGGTTCCACTTCTGTAGGCAGGCGATACCGAGAATGTACACGGACGTCAGAAAAAGGCTCACCAGTGTCCTAAAAAATGCAGTTGTACCCAATGTCCACTTAACCACGGACATGTGGACAAGTGGAGCAGGGCAGGGTCAGGACTATATGACTGTGACAGCCCACTGGGTAGATGTATGGACTCCCGCCGCAAGAACAGCAGCGGCGGCACCAGTAGCAGCATCTCGCAAATGCCAACTCTTTCCTAGGCAGGCTACGCTTTGTATCACCGCTTTCCAGAATACGCACACAGCTGAAAACCTCTTACGGCAACTGAGGAAGATCATCGCAGAATGGCTTACCCCAATTGGACTCTCCTGTGGATTTGTGGCATCGGACAACGCCAGCAATATTGTGTGTGCATTAAATATGGGCAAATTCCAGCACGTCCCATGTTTTGCACATACCTTGAATTTGGTGGTGCAGAATTTTTTTAAAAACGACAGGGGCGTGCAAGAGATGCTGTCGGTGGCCAGAAGAATTGCGGGACACTTTCGGCATACAGGCACCACGTACAGAAGACTGGAGCACCACCAAAAACTACTGAACCTGCCCTGCCATCATCTGAAGCAAGAAGTGGTAACGAGGTGGAATTCAACCCTCTATATGCTTCAGAGGTTGGAGGAGCAGCAAAAGGCCATTCAAGCCTATACAATTGAGCACGATATAGGAGGTGGAATGCACCTGTCTCAAGTGCAGTGGAGAATGATTTCAACGTTGTGCAAGGTTCTGATGCCCTTTGAACTTGCCACACGTGAAGTCAGTTCAGACACTGCCAGCCTGAGTCAGGTCATTCCCCTCATCAGGCTTTTGCAGAAGAAGCTGGAGGCATTGAAGAAGGAGCTAAAAGGGAGCGATTCCGCTAGGCATGTGGGACTTGTGGATGCAGCCCTTAATTCGCTTAACAAGGATTCACGGGTGGTCAATCTGTTGAAATCAGAGCACTACATTTTGGCCACCGTGCTCGATCCTAGATTTAAAACCTACCTTGGATCTCTCTTTCCGGCAGACACAAGTCTGCTGGGGTGCAAAGACCTGCTGGTGACAAAATTGTCAAGTCAAGCGGAACGCGACCTGTCAACATCTCCTCCTTCACATTCTCCCGCAACTGGGGGTGCGAGGAAAAGGCTCAGAATTCCGAGCCCACCCGCTGGCGGTGATGCAGGGCAGTCTGGAGCGACTGCTGATGCTGACATCTGGTCCGGACTGAAGGACCTGACAACGATTACGGACATGTCGTCTACTGTCACTGCATATGATTCTCTCAACATTGAAAGAATGGTGGAGGATTATATGAGTGACCGCATCCAAGTAGGCACGTCACACAGTCCGTACTTATACTGGCAGGAAAAAGAGGCAATTTGGAGGCCCTTGCACAAACTGGCTTTATTCTACCTAAGTTGCCCTCCCACAAGTGTGTACTCCGAAAGAGTGTTTAGTGCCGCCGCTCACCTTGTCAGCAATCGGCGTACGAGGTTACATCCAGAAAATGTGGAGAAGATGATGTTCATTAAAATGAATTATAATCAATTCCTCCGCGGAGACATTGACCAGCAGCAATTGCCTCCACAAAGTACACAGGGAGCTGAGATGGTGGATTCCAGTGGGGACGAATTGATAATCTGTGAGGAGGGGGATGTACACGGTGATATATCGGAGGATGATGATGAGGTGGACATCTTGCCTCTGTAGAGCCAGTTTGTGCAAGGAGAGATTAATTGCTTCTTTTTTGGTGGGGGTCCAAACCAACCCGTCATATCAGTCACAGTCGTGTGGCAGACCCTGTCACTGAAATGATGGGTTGGTTAAAGTGTGCATGTCCTGTTTATACAACATAAGGGTGGGTGGGAGGGCCCAAGGACAATTCCATCTTGCACCTCTTTTTTCTTTTATTTTTCTTTGCGTCATGTGCTGTTTGGGGAGGGTTTTTTGGAAGGGACATCCTGCGTGACACTGCAGTGCCACTCCTAGATGGGCCCGGTGTTTGTGTCGGCCACTAGGGTCGCTAATCTTACTCACACAGCTACCTCATTGCGCCTCTTTTTTTCTTTGCGTCATGTGCTGTTTGGGGAGGGTTTTTTGGAAGGGACATCCTGCGTGACACTGCAGTGCCACTCCTAGATGGGCCAGGTGTTTGTGTCGGGCACTTGGGTCGCTGAGCTTAGTCACACAGCTACCTCATTGCACCTCTTTTTTTCTTTGCGTCATGTGCTGTTTGGGGAGTGTTTTTTGGAAGGGCCATCCTGCGTGACACTGCAGTGCCACTCCTAGATGGGCCAGGTGTTTGTATCGGCCACTAGGGTCGCTTAGCTTAGTCATCCAGCGACCTCGGTGCAAATTTTAGGACTAAAAATAATATTGTGAGGTGTGATGTGTTCAGAATAGGCTGAAAATGAGTGTAAATTATGTTTTTTGAGGTTAATAATACTTTGGGATCAAAATTACCCCCAAATTCTATGATTTAAGCTGTTTTTTAGGGTTTTTTTAAAAAAACACCCGAATCCAAAACACACCCGAATCCGACAAAAAAAATTCGGTGAGGTTTTGCCAAAACGCGGTCGAACCCAAAACACGGCCGCGGAACCGAACCCAAAACCAAAACACAAAACCCGAAAAATTTCAGGCGCTCATCTCTAGTTAAAATGCAGCGAGAGGGCCGGTCCAAGGAGTATCAATCACCTGCCTCTGTCTGAGTCTTCATCTCAGATCCTAACCAATGTCTTTATCACTGCCTTTGATCTTGTTTAGTTGAAAATCTGCATTCCTCCATGCTCCTGCTCCCTGCCATGACACCATCAAAGGGTATAGAGGTCAGAGAGAGGCTGTGGGGATTTGGCCTGTCTCAATGTATTGTATCAATAGACTTGAAGAATGTGAAGGCCTAAGGATGGAAGTCAGCAGAAGGCAGGCATTAACAAAGACACATACCAATGTGGTCAGAGAACCTGTCATTGGTTTAAGTTTGGACTTAATAGAATGGTAAGACCATAATTTGTTGTGTAATCACAGTAATAAGGCTCATGTTACTGCCTGTCCTGGACTCACTGGAAGTTTCTTAGTGGTATTATTATTATTATTATTATTATTATTATTATTATTATTATTATTATTATTATTATTATTATTACTTTTAATAGTAGTTCTATTAATGTATGTGCCTGAAATTTGATGTTATTTTATTTTTTCTAAAATGGATGATTTAAAAAACACATTAGGATAATCAGTGCTCTTCCAATCCTCCGCTGCAGCATGGGAAAGCACTGCAGTGTGGGCCCCTAAGTAGGTGTGATTGCTGTATTTTGGCAGGTGTTTACCTAAAGTATTTATGTTGAACCAACACAATATTTCATAATATAATGAGGGACACCCATTAATTGTATTATAATGTAAACAGGCAGAAGTTTACTTATGTCCAAGCAAAAAAGAGACTAATGCGGATTTCCATGCAAGTCATCCGTAATTGCTCCTGCATTGATTCTGAGTAGTATGATGATTTACGCACAAATCTGATGGTGGGGGAAGTGCACATGTGCAGGACTTGTTCTACGCATGTGCAGAACGGGTCCTGCGTGATCACTCGCAGCCCCCTTTAGCCACAGAGTGATAGCAGTGTCACCCATGTTTTGTAGGCATGATGAGCCCAGGGTCTGCGTCGTAGGGTGTAAAATTCCTGGACTTGGTAGAGGAGTTGTAATGGCCAGACGGAGAAAGCTTTGGCTTACGCAGATGGCCAAGAGCTGTGACCATCGTAACCCGCGATCTGATGCTGCATCTTCTACAGCATTTGAATTTTACTTGTACGGTATTGCAGACTCATTTCCTTGCAGCTGTGTAATACTACCAACCACATTGGAATCAGGCCCTGAGTACGCAGAACTAACTGTGTATATTCACCAGTATGCAGACTGATATACATCTTTACAAGCAGACTGCAGGGGCAAACGCAGGATTTAGTGAGGGGGGTTTCCATGTGGGTGTGTGTGTATGTATGTGTGTATGTATGTATGTACAGTATTTGTGTGTGTGTGTGTGTGTGTGTGTGTATGTATGTATGTGTGTGTTTATATATATATATATATATATATATATACATATATATCGTACGTACATATGTGTGTGTGTGTGTGTATATATATATATATATATATATATATATATATATATATATGTATAATGACAAAAAGTAGGCACTCACTGTAGATGTTGCCCTCCTTATATGCATTAGGTGGCATGCCCCCCTCCATGCAGTAGAAACCAGGCGGCACTCAGTGGTCTCTGAGTAAATCAATGTATTAAAGTACAAAAGGCATAGTCTACCGACGTTTCAACGCCACACAAAGCGTTTTTTTTTTCTTCAAGCCTACAGTAAAGCACATTGAAAAAAACGTCCATTGAAACGTTGATACACTATGCCTTTTGTACTTTAATACATTGATTTACTCACAAAGACTACGAAGTGCCGCCTGGTTTCCACTGCACAGAGGGGTGCATGCCAGTCTTCACCCAGGGAACTTTTGCACCATATACACACAGAGCTACACACACACACACACACACACACACACACACACAATCACATACACACATACATAAATTACTACAAATACAAACATATACACAGTTAAAGTATGTGCATACCCTTCCACCAGGCGGTGGCAGCAGACGGGCAGCAGTGTGAGGACGGAGGGAACTTGCGCAGCCAGCAGAACCCCCTTCACCCCTCCGGACTGTCTGTAGTAGAGAGCTATGGTAGCTCTCTGTTGCTACTGCAGTGCAGCGGCTCTGCGGTTGCGATCACGATCGCGGCTTTTTCCTGAGACGGAGACAGCTGTGTCTCTGTCTCAAGAACAGAAGATTCAGCTCATCAACGGGGGCTTCCAGGTACTTGGAAACTCCCCCCCCCCCCCCCCCAGCGTTCGCCACTGAACTGGACAACACTTTTTTGATAACAGTCATCATCATACTGACACACTTTCACCAGTCTATACTTGGTTGTACATATACACCTAGTGTCACATTTTGCGCTGTGTACAGTGATGCCCTATTGGTCCTTTTATGTCCTGGCCACTTACATCAGGAAGTAAGTTGGCAGCCTGCTGAAACTTGAGTCCATGCTCCCTATTACCATAATGTTAGATATCTCCTAGCAATCATGTTATTGCCTCCCGTGTCATAGTACATGCATACCTTGTTCTTGTACCTGATGCCCTGTACCTATTACCTGAACTATGGGGTATATTCAATTGAAGTCGAAAGCTGCCGTCTGTCGAAAAGACGGCAGTTTTCAAATTGTTAAGGTCGAATTGTGATTCGACCTATTCAATATATCCCAAAAATTTTCAAAAAGTCAATGAATTTGACCTGTCGAAAAGCACGTGGATCGGTGGAATAGCTGCCGATCCACGAGCTTGTGTCGAAAACGACCATCTCAGTCCAGCATAAAAAAATGTCGGACTGAGATGTGGGACCCAGTGCAGGAGAGGGGGGAGAGCCGCAGGAAGACGGGGGACAGCCGCGGGCATATAGGGGAGAGCAGCACTACAGCACAGCGCTGCAGCAGGATGTCACACAGCCGCGCCGCTCACTGCGGCTTCCACGCGGCTCCAGCAAGTAAGATCATGCTTGCTGGAGTCGGGTGGACACTGCCGTGAGCTCAGGCGGCTGTGTGACATCCTCCTGCAGCGCTACTGTAGTGCTGATCTCCTCCGTCTGCCGGCAGCTGTCCCCGCTGGTCTCCCCGCGGCTCCCCCCCTTCCTCCTGCTCTGGGTCCCTCATCTCAATTCGACTTGAAAAAGTCGAATTGAGATGAGATTTGAATAGGGGTTGTCGGATCCATTCTGACAAATGCATGTCGGAATGGATCCGACGCTAATTGAATATACCCCATGTGTCTCTGCTGTTGGAATCCAAACTGTAATACAAAGTGATATACTCATTATGTACACTTAACATCTAAAAAAGTTCATATTTTAGCTTCCGTGCAATTCTGCATAGTCGTCAGTTCTGCCCACTGCTCTTTTTGAACTGAACCAACATGAGAAAACCCAAACACAATCCAGTTATCCCTCTCATCAGTCGCAAGTGGAGATGCCACTGAAATGCATACAACTTTGCAACACCCAAAGTCATCATCTATGAATTAGGAATGGGACGATGGATTGACAAGAAAGCTGAATGTAGCAAAAAGGTTTCAGGGTTTAACAGCTGGGTTGATATAATAGCAGTAAAGTAGGTTTGCCTGGCAAGAGAATAGGCCATTTTGTGGAGGAAAGCATGAGTTTGCAGGGAATCGTTCAGCTTGACACTGTATCTTGGAGGTGGCATATGGTGGCTGAGATACCCTTAGAACAGGGGTAAGAGTGCTGTTGAAGAGAAAGGCAGAGAGATCAGTGTGAGAGGAGTTGTTTTAGTGATGCTGAAAGGGGGGGGGGCAAAGAATTGTAGGTGTCTTTGATCATGTGGCAATTAAAAGTGTAGGATGAGAAATTAACTCTTCGAGCTCAAAACTTATGCTCTTATGCAACATTTAAGTCCTTCTGTTGATCAAAAATGTATGTATGTCCTTCTGCACAACAAGGATCACCTATAAAAAGCCACCCTCTCATCTTCTATATCCCATTTACATTTTTCAGTATTCTCATTTTTGCATTTTAGTGCGCAGTTATACATACTCCATACTTTGCAAGGAAAGCCCTCATGTTTTGTACCCATCTGAAAGGTGAAAAGGAACATGCTGGCACTCTACGTAACTGTAAATAAATAAAAGATAATTCCTAATTGTGACTGGTGCAAACATCTGCTCCTCTGATACACTAATATATCATTCTGAACCTACAGTACTATCTAGTACAAAGTTTAGTCAAAAGTGGCACTTAGTCAAGGGAAATCACATCGGGCATAGTAAGGATCTCACTGTGTGTATGCAACTTAATTGTGCATAGAGTTCTGCATGGTACATACAGATGGGTCCTCCGTTATCTTGACTGTTTCTGTGCCTAGACGGACGTTTAGTCACGCTTAGGCGATAGCTTAGCTTGCTGAGTTTAATCACGGACAGGCGCGTTGAGGCGATACTAGATACTCAGCATGCATTACACATCTCCACCACTGGGCGGCTAATTCTCCACTAATCCAGTACTTTAGATCGTATAGCGGCGGATTGATCTACAGCTCTGGCAAATGGTCAGTGACGACTGTAATGTTAATAGATGGTGACCAATGGTCAGACGGTGAGAGTAAATAAATAAATAAATAGTTTATACAGACACAAACGAACATGTTAAAACACTTGTGTATGCAGACGCAAGATTGTGTATGTAGACGCAACTAATTGTGTAAAAGGCAGTATGTACAATACATAAACACCGTGCTTTTGAAATACATGTATGAGCGTCCGAGTCCCCTAAGGCATAAACCAACACCAATGGGGAGGGGCGCTCTTTGCAGTACTTTTACACATGAACTTGTGAATCTCTCATGAAGCGTCGTGGGCTAGCGATGAAGGCTCCCACCTCCCACGCTGAGAGTCCCGGGTTCGAGTCCTAAAGTGCCAACTTTTTTTTTTTTAATGTGTTCCCGTGACATTCACTTTCTAATACATTCAATGGAAGGGTGCACACAGGTTTCACATAAATCAGAGTAAATCTGCAGGAGTGATTCTTTATGCTAAATGCAAATACACAGTGGTAAAGAGTATAAAGTAGTGTATTCTGACGCAACTAACTGAGCAACACAGTACTGTAGATCATCTGTGTTTGTGTATTGCACTTGACCTGAACTTCCTCCATGTCTACTGCATGACCTGTGCAGGATCCTTCAGCATTGCCCCGTGACCTGCAAAACTTATGCCATCTCGCACTCCATATCCGAGCAATGCCATGTGGTGGGGGTTCACGGGCGATGGTCATTTTGTCAGTTTGCTATGCGATCGAGTCCAGTGTACCATAATGTGCATAGACCTCGCTTATCCCTATCGCTCCTGTGTATTTTAGCTAGGGGATTGTGACGCTCCTTCACCATTGCCCCGTGACCTGCAAAACTTACGCCATCTCTCACTTCATATCCGAGCGATGCCATGTGGTGGGGGTTCACTAGCGATGGTAATTTTGTCAGTTTGCCATGCGATCGAGTCTGGTGTACCGTAATGTGAATAGACCTCGCTTATCCCTATCACTCCTGTGTATTTTAGCTAGGGGATTGTGATGCTCCTTCAGCATTGGCCCATAGCCTGCAAAATTTGTGCTGTTACTTGCTCCGTAGCCGAGTGCCTCAATGGGGCAAGGAATCACAGGCGGTAGCCATTTCAATTGAGTTTGCCCTGCTACAGAATTGTATGTGTACCGTACGGTGCATAGAACCTTAACAGTAGAACCGCTCCTGAAGCTTTGCCCTGGTTTATGTAAATAAAAAAAATAATGTGTCTGGAAAAAACTAACATGCATTCGTACTTTAGGAATCGAACCTGGGACTCTAAGTATAGGAAGCGGAACACTTCGCCGCCGACAGATGAATAAATCCAATGGTTTTGATTATGCCATAATGGCTATGGGATTAGGACGCTAACATACAATATTCCTAATATCAATAGGCAACAATGTACTTCTAACACGTCCATTTGCGTCAGTGTACACTACTGGTTTTATGTTGCTTTGTCTGCGGGACTTGGACGCTTACATATTCCTAAAGTACTGTAAATGGATCATATATGCTGTACTATTTGCGTCTGTACTGTATATATTGTATGAAATAATGTAGCATAATGAGACACTGTATTTACTGTATTCAGCGTAATGAGACGCATTAGTAAAGTAGTTCTTACTATGTATTTCAGTATTTTATTTTACGGGAGACCACACGCATGCACAGTGGTGATTGTAAAAAGCAACATCTGGTGGATGATCGCAGGTATTACACGTAAAGGTAACGTCAAACGTTCTGTGTGCCTCCGTGTGATTAGGCGTGCCTCTCTGTGACTAGGCGCGCCTCCCTGCGACCCGGTACACTGCGTATGCCCGATCATGACTAACGCCTCAGCCAGTCAAGATAACGGAGGACCCATCTGTAGATTAGTCAAGATTGACTTGCCTGCACAGTCTATCTAGCCTTGCGATACTGACCCCACGGGACTGCGCATCGGGATCGAATCGGTATTGCAAGCTGCCTAACACCTTGTGATTTGCATTAACTTTCCTTGCTATTTTGACTATATAGTCAAAATCGAAAGGAGAAATCCCACCTTGTGTACACATCTTTACACAAATAATGGCGCATGGTATTTCCTAAAAGGGCTTTACTCTTCACCTTTGCCATTTTGTGCTTTGTAGATGAAGCCCAGCCCAGTCAATGTTTTCTGCTAATCCCTCATCGCCTACAAGTGTTTTACCACATAAAACTCATGTTACATCATTAACTATAATATAAGAATACCTGGGCTGCCAATGCTACTACAGTATTTCCTGAATGGAAAATTGCAGCATTTAGATATGGTCATCATATGACATCACCACTGGGCTACTATAATATCATTGGGGTACCTGCATATATTACACTAAGGATTTGGAACTTGGTGCTGTTATACATTTTAGTTATCTGTAAATAACAGGCAGTGTAAGCTCTCAGGGTCTCTCCTACAAGAAGTTACACAGTGTGGGCAATACAGACGGTGTTTGTGGAGCTTATCAGTTCTCATGTGACAGAAATACATATTACGCTAACACTCTTATTACGTGGATAGAGAAGCTATCAGTATGGCGTTCCCTACAACAATCTGTGCACATTAAGCAGCCTCATTACCTTCACTAGCACTTCCAGAAGAATTCTTTAAAGGAAATATTGTATCTGGTATAACTCCATGCTTGCTGAAATGCTAAAATCAAATGTACACATACTGTAATTACAAATCTGACATCTGCTAATTCAAAATGTCACTGTATTCAGGTCAAGCACAATTAGACATGCAGAAGCAGATTTCCATATTTGGGATCGACATTCATAATGTCAATACAACAGAGATGACATTAGAATGTTGACATGGTTCAACATGTCAACAGACATACTTGCCCACTCTCCTGCAAGTTGCAGGAAACCCCTGATTTTTTGGGCAGCCCCTTGCACCCATGGAAGAGTAGGCAATTCTCCCGCATCCCGTCTGCTTCCTAGTGAAGCGGGCAGGATGAGATTATACCTGGGATTTTCGGCTCTGTATAGAGTGGGTGGGGTTAAATGATGCAAATTTGCATAATTTAGCACCTTAAAGAGACCCATGAACAGCAGGGTTTTGCCGTGATAGGGGCGGGACTTAGTGACAAGTAAGCCCGGCACCGCCCCCTGACGTGTATTGCAGGTCTGTTCTCCGGGCTTCTCCAGGACAAGAGACCATAAAAGTAGGTAAGTAAGCAACAGGACCATGTCAATATGTTTACAATGTTGGCATTTGAGATGTCGCCACATAAAATGTTGACATTCTGACGATGCAGACAGTTATGGTTAGGCATCGCTGGGGGGGGGGGGAGGGTTGGGGTTAGACTGTGGTGGGAGGTTAGAGTTAAGCTTGGGGGGTGCATTAGTAGGGATGGGCACTAGGAGAAAAGTTAGAAATAGGGTTTAGGGTTAGGAGAAGAGTACTCACCCAAACCACCACCCCAACAGTGACAGTCACATGACCGCTGGGACCCAGAAGCCAAAACTGGAGCCACTGCAACCACTGGGACCAGTAAGTCACCCGGGGTGATAAGACAACATTCTATCATGTCAGCATAGCATCACTGATGAATATAAACCTGATGAATATCACCACTGTCACTGTTGACATACTGCATGCTGACATTGTGACCATGTCAAAATGATAACTGTCGACCTAAAATACCACACCTGAATAAAAATCCATTTAGAACTATCCACCTCCTCCAGCTCATTAAGTGCATGTGCATGACCAAAAGTCATGCATACGCAGAACTGGCCATTGGCAGCAAAAATAAAGCTTTTAAGATTCGCCAGGGAACCTTCTTATCAGAGCGGCTGTTATTGCATGAGGGCCATGATATATAGTTCCAAAACTGATTGCTGAATTTTTGCAAAATAGTGGTAATATGAGAAGTAAGTTTTTGGGGAATATCAGGGAATTTTAGTAAATAAGCCTCCATGTAGGTATGTAGTAAGAGATTAACTTAATATATGAAGGTATGTGTAAAATATCATTTATACAATATACAAAGGCACAAACTATGCACATTGCAAATAGAGCTGGATTATCATGTTAATAAGTGTCCCCAGGTGACAGGCTTTGGCCCTGTATTTTGTGCCTTGAGACTCCTGTTTGTTGCCCTGGCTGTCCCATGCTGTGTTTAGCTATAAGTCTGACTGCAGGACCCTGTGGTGTTGAGTGACAAATTGCTCTGAGTCTTAGACTAAACATGTTTAAAAAATGGAAGTCCTGTGAATACTGAGAGCAGATCCATCACTCAACTCTCCCCTTCAGCGTTATCCTAGAGCTATCTATTCATCAGGATAATACCGATGCACTGACAGGTTCGCACACTCAGGCCAGAGAGAGAAAAAGATGGACTGCAGGTGAACATATATCCTTTTTCATTCCAGGAATGTCAGTGAGACTAGCTGTATAGCCGCTATCATGACCTATGTCAAGTATTTCCCACTTACTTTTTCAGTGAATTAACCTGGGTTAATTTAATTAACATTTGTGTTACAAGCCTTTTACATCAATTATCTGAACTGTCAGCTGAGTTTAATTCATTCGAACGCAAGTGGGAAATACAGGCCCAGATCAATAGCTCCCTAGTGAAACTGTTCAGGTTGATTTGTCAGATATAATGAAGCCACATGAGCACTGACAGGGTTAAAACTATCCTTGCATGTGTAACATGTGCTGCTATATTTCTGTTGTAAGTGTTCTTTTGTAGCATTGTGTCATCAATTGGCACATCATCAATACAAGATAATAATAATAATAATCATCGATTGTGTGGAGAGAAATGGAATGGGTTCAGCACTTCGATTACTGTGGTGTAATAATAACTTGCCAGATGTAGGCTTGAAGCATTCAGCTCTGAAGTGGAAACTTAGCATTGGTAATCAAAGCTAAAGCACACACAGCACAAGCAGCAGTGTTATGCAGCTGGCCTGAGACTGCATCAGCTCTTAGAGGAATATAAGAATATAAGAAGTACAACCCAGTGGCGTGCGGTGAGGTCAGTGGCTGGTGAGGCACTGCAGCCATAATGTCCCCCGAATCCCGCCGATGACCCCTACAGCCGCTGAGCCAATGCCAGCTACCCCCGCCACCGCCAATGGCTTACAAACTCGTCCACACATCAACTGCCCCGGCACTCCACCACTAATTTGCATCTCAGTCTGATGCCGCCAATGCCTGCAGCCTGCCTGCTCATTAAACTTGTGATGAGCAGGCGGCTAATATATTGTACATTTTTATAGAAAATAAAATAGTGTTTGGGACTGGGGAGGGAGTGGGAGGAGAACATGAATGTAATTTTGTTGTCCAGGGCTTCCATTAACTTAATAGCACCGTGGGTGTGGTGCTATTAAGTTAATAGAAGTCCTGGACAACAAAATAGCCAGCAGTGGGTGACAGGGAGAGGGTGACGCTAGAGAGAGGGTGACAGCTGTGGGTGACAAGGAGTGGGTGACGCCAGGGAGAGGGAGACAGGAAGAGCGTGACGCCAGGGAGAGGGTGACAGGAAGAGCGTGACGCCAGGGAGAGGGTGACAGTGAATGATGCCAGGGGGAGGGTGATGCCAGGGAGAGGGTGTCAGCAGTGGGTGACAGGGAGTGACGCCAGGGAGAGGGTGATTGCAGGGAGAGGGCGCCAGGAGTGGGTGATGACAGGGAGTGGGTGACGACAGGAAGAGGGTGACGCCAGGGAGAGGGTGACAGGAAGAGCATGACGCCAGGAAGAGGGTGACAGCAGTGGATGATGCCAGGGAAAGGATGACGGGGAGGGTGGCAGCAGTGGGTGACAGGGAGTGACGCCAGGGAGAGGGTGATGACAGGAAGAGGGTGACAGTAGTGGGTGACAGGGAGAGGGTTACGCTAAGGAGAGGGCGACATTAGTGGGTGACAGGGAGAGGATGATCTGCATTGCCCTGGACCCTTAAGGGCTTGTAACAGCAGCTGGATACCTTCCTGGTAGCAGACCAGACTATCCTTGTACCAGTAACTTCAATGTAGCTCCACTGTCCACCTGAGCACTACCCCTGTCGAGGTCTGCAACTGGTCTGGACAGACAAGCAGGGAGCAGTGGTCACTATGGGCTGCGGCGGCTGCTTCCCCCCGCTATTTCTTCTATTGGCAGTGCCTACCCCCGAATCTCTGACACTCACCGCGGGCTAAACGTTGGTTGTCTAGCATTGGAGGGGGTGAGTCAGACCGAACAGCTGCGGCGGCGGGTCTCCCGCCGGGAGTAAGTAGCTGAGGTGCAGAGACGGGGAAGGTGGCTGGGAGGAGACAGTGCGAGGGCAGCTGATGTGTAGAGAGGTCACAGTGTGGTATGGCATAGCAGCGGCTGTGGGTATTATTACCCAGAGCCGCTGTTATGCCAGACCACACTGTGACCTCTCTCCACACCAGTGCCATGTAAAAGAGGTCAGTCTGAGGTAGACGGACTCAGCAGCGCCCAATCAGCAGCAGCTCACCGGCGCCCAATCACCTCCTCCACAGTGACAGGGGCGTGCTTTCATATTGGCTGAAAGCACGCCCCTGTCAAAGAGGCACATCTACTAGTGCCGCTTACAGAGCTTTTTTTTAATGGGATTTTACTCCCCGCAGCTTGGCCCCGCCCTCTGCTTCCGGCCCTTTTACATTCTCAGCGGGAGGCACCGACAACGGTGCCTCCAAAACACTTAAAAAATGATTAAAATAATACAAATATACTTATGACAAAATCTGTGTCATAAGTATATTCTTTGTATTATTTTAATCATTAATGACAAGGGAGGCACTGCCTCCCCTGCCTCCCCTGACTGCACGTCCCTGGTACAACCTAACCAATAGGAACAAAAGAACAGGCACTATGGAAGGACAAGCTGTCCTACTTTCAGAGCACTGCATGCACACCATCTACAGACCCTCCAACATGACCCGCCCCACTAGGTACAAAATGCTCTGTTCCTGGACTTCCCTCTTAATTTATGATTGCCAGCACCTGTGTTGAACTAGTTAAACGATAAGAAAGCTGTTTCTTCACAGGTGATGGCAATAATAAATTAAGAGGGAAGTCCAGAAACAGAGCATTTTGTACCTAGTGGGGCGGGTCATGTTGAAGGGTATGTATATTTTTAATAACAAATAAACATGGCTGTGCAACACTTTTGAAATATTTCTATTTGCTATCTTACTGTAAAACTAAACTTTGGGAAATGTTTCTAGTTTTACAATCTTTTACTAATGTATTTATTTATTACCAGTTATTTATATAGCTCACACATATTCCGCAGCGCTTTACAGATAATATTTGGCCATTCACATCAGTCCCTGTCCCAGTGGAGCTTACAATCTATATTCCCTACCACATGTACACACACACACACATTCACGCTAGGGTTAATTTTTTTTTTGTTAGGAGCCAATTAACCTACAAGTATATTTTTGGGTTGTGGGAGGAAACCAGAGTACCTGGAGGAAACCCACGCAAGTACGGGGAGAATATACAAACTCCACACAGTTAGGCCCATGGTGGGAACGAACCCATGACCTCAGTGCTGTGAGGCAGTAATACTAACCATTACACCATCCGTACTGCCATGTATTTAAAACTTTTATGTCTGATGAGATCTCTGTATACTGTATATGTATATACTAGTGCTTTAAGCCGTGTGTGTGTGTGTGTGTGTGTGTGTGTGTGTGTGTGTGTGTGTGTGTGTGTGGGGGGGGGGGGGGGGGGGGTGTACAGTATATAGAGAGCATTTTGTCCCACCTGGAATGGGACATGTTGGGATGTTTGGATTGTGTATATTAAATGTAAACCAATGGTGTATATTAGATTAAAATTAATAGTTTGATAATGCCTGGGTGCTGTTTATAGCTCCACCTAATTGAAAGACAACTATTTTAGAACATTTTCTTGTAGTGGAACAAAGACAACTTAAACCACCTTAAAATACACATAGAAAAATAAAATGTATAATTTATCTTTATGCAAGAATAGCAGCCTCTGTACTATTGTAGTTACACACTGGGACAGGACTCAGGAGGTGTCTCCCTAGACCCTCATTAGATAACAGATTACAAAGGACTTAGACACCCAGGCAGTGAGGGGGAGAAGCTGGAATCCCTGGGTCACTTACAGCTCTCTCCACCCTCCTATCTCTCCTCTGGTCTGAAAGCTCTGTAGGTAGCTTATGAAACCTGATACTCCTGTGTCTCTGCCTGCACTGGATACTGTACTGCTCGCATTCTGGCTGCCTGGTTGTGTTGCTGCATAAGAGGGAAAGCTAGTGATGCCAGTGTCATCCAGCCAGGGGACCCCTGACAAAATACAGGGTACAGTATACCCGTATACCAGTATACTGTACTGCTCGCATTCTGGCTGCCTGGTTGTGCTGCTGCATAAGAGGGAAAGCTAGTGATGCCAGTGTCATCCAGCCAGGGGACCCCTGACAAAATACAGGTATACTGTACCCTGTATTTTGTCAGGGGTCCCCTGGCTGGATGACACTGGCATCACTAGCTTTCCCTCTTATGCAGCAGCACAACCAGGCAGCCAGAATGCGAGCAGTATTAAGTCCAGTCTAGTGGTGCTGTGTTGTGCTGCATCAGTTCAGTGGTGGTGTATTGTGCTGCATCAGTCCAGTCACAGTGGTGGTATACTGTACCCTGTATTTTGTCAGGGGTCCCCTGGCTGGATGACACTGGCATCACTAGCTTTCCCTCTTATGCAGCAGCACAACCAGGCAGCCAGAATGCGAGCAGTATTAAGTCCAGTCCAGTGGTGCTGTGTTGTGCTGCATCAGTTCAGTGGTGGCGTATTGTGCTGCATCAGTCCAGTCACAGTGGTGGTGTCCTCTGCTGCCATATGTCCAGTGCTGCTGTATAAGTCCAGTCCATTGCAGTGGTGCTGTGTTATCCTGCATCAGTCCAGTGGTGGTGTCCCTGTGCTGCTGTATATGTCCAGTGGTACTGCCGTATATGTCCAGTGATACTGCCGTATGTGTCCATTGATACTGCCCTATATGTCCAGCGGTACTGCCGTATAAGTATAGTGATACTGCCGTATAATTCCAGTGATCCTGCCGTATAATTCCAGTGGTACTGGTGTATAAGTCCAGTGATCCTGACGTATAATTCCAGTGGTACTGGCATATAAGTCCTGTCCAGTGATACTGCCGTATGTGTCCAGTGGTACTGCGGTATAAGTCCAGTGGTACTGCCTTATATTTCCATTTATACTGCCGTATAATTCCAGTGGTATTGCCGTATAATTCCTGTGGTACTGTCCTGTGCTGTATATTATTTACTCCATTTAAGGGGGTTATTAATATTTAATCCTAATAATTTTTACAGTGTTTGCCCTGTGTGGTGTAGGGATACGCTGTCCTGTGCTGCTTATTGTGTTATATAACTCCAGAAAAATAATGGAGATTAAAAATTTGGAGGATAAAATAGGGAAAGATCAAGAACCACTTCCTCCTAGTGCTAAAGCTGCTGCCACTAGTCATGACATAGAGGATGAAATACCATGAATGTCGTATGCGAAGGCCAATGCCCAATGTGATAGTAGAGGGCATGTAAAATCCAAAAAGCCAAAGTTCAGTAAAAAGACCCAAAAAATAAATTGAAATGGTCTGAGGAGAAATGTAAACTTGCCAATATGCCATTTACGACATGGAGTGGCAAGGAACGGCTAAGGCCCAGGCCTATGTTCATGACTAGTGGTTCAGCTTCAGATGACGATGGAAGCCCTCATCCTTCTGCTAGAAAAATGATAAGAGTTAAGCTGTCAAAAGCACAGCAAAGAACTGTGCGTTCTAAGATGGTATCACAAATCCCCAAGGAGAGTCCAAGTGTGGCGGCGGTTGCGATGCCTGACCTTCCCAACACTGGACGGGAAGAGGTGGCTCCTTCCACCATTTGCACACCTTATGCAAGTCCTGGAAAGAACACCCACAGTCCAGTTTCTGATATTCAAATTGAAGATGTCACTGTTGAAGTACACCAGGATGAGGATATGGGTGTTGCTGGCGCTGAGGAGGAAGTTGATGATGAGGATTCTGATGGTGATGTGGTTTGTTTAAATCAGGCACCAGGGGAGTCACCTGTTGTCCGTGGGATGAATAAGCCCATTGTGATGCCTGGGCAAAATACCAAAAAAGCCACCTCTTCGGTATGGAATTATTTCTCCACAAATCCGGACAACAGCTGTAAAGCCATGCGTTGCCTCTGTCAATCTGTAATAAGTAGGGGTAAGGATGTTAACCACCTAGGCACATCCTCCTTTATACATCACCTGCAGCGCATTCATTAGAAGTCAGTGTCAAGTTGTGAAACTTTGGGTAAGAGCGTAAGCAGTCCACTGACACCTAAATCCCTTCTTCCTCCTGCAAGCCACACCACCAACTCCCTTAGCATCAAATTCCTCCTCAGTCAGGAAAATCACCAGTCCTGCAAGCCATGTCACTTGCAAGACTGAGGAGTGCTCTCCTAACCGGGATTTCTCTGGAGGATCCTTGAGTGGTACGCCTACTGCTGCTGCTGTTGCTGCTGCTGGGAGTCGATCGTCATCCCAGAGGGGAAGTTGGAAGACCACTTGTACTACTTCAACTAAGCAATTGACTGTCCAACAGTCCTTTGTGAGGAAGATGAAATATGACAGCAGTCATCCTGTTGCAAAGCGGATAACTGAGGCCTTGACAGTTATGTTGGTGTTAGACGTGAGTCCGGTATCTGCCATTAGTTCAGTGGGACTTAGAGAATTGTTTGAGGTAGTGTGTCCCCGGTACAAAATCCCATCTAGGTTCCACTTCACTAGGCAGGCGATATCGAGAATGTACAGAGACGTCAGAAAAAGTGTCCTCAGTGTCCTAAAAAATGCAGTTGTACCCACTGTTCACTTAACCACGGACAAGTGGAACAGGACAGGCTAAGGACTATATGACTGTGACAGCCCACTGGGTAGATGTATTGCCTCCCGCAGAAACAACAGCAGCGGCACCAATAGCAGCATCTCGCAAACGCCAACTCGTTCCCAGGCAGGCTATGCTATGTATCACCGCTTTCCATAAGAGGCACACAGCTGACAACCTATTACGGAAACTGAGGGACATAATCGCACAATGGCTTACCCCAATTAGACTCTCCTGGGGATTTGTGATATCGGACAACACCACCAATATTGTGCGTGCATTACATCTGGGCAAATTCCAGCATATCCCATGTTTTGAACATACAATTAATTTGGTGGTGCAGATTTTTTTTAAATATGACAGGGGCGTGCAGGAGATGCTGTCGGTGGCCCGAAAAAATGCAGGCCACTTTCTGCATTCAGCCACTACGTGCCGAAGACTGGAGCTCCATCAAACACTCCTGAATCTGCCCTGCCATCACCTAAAACAAGAGGTGGTAACTAGGTGGAATTTAACCCTCTATATGCTTCAGAGGATGGAGGAGCAGCAAAAGGCCATTCAAGCCTATACATCCACCTACGATATAGGCAAAGGAGGGGGAATGCATCTGACTCAAGCGCAGTGGAGAATGATTTCCGTCTTGGGCAAGGTTCTCCAACCCTTCGAACTTGCCACATGTTAAGTCAGTTCAGACACTGCCAGCTTGAGTGAGGTCATTCCCCTCATCAGGCTTTTGCAGAAGCAGCTGGAGAAATTGAAGGAGGAGCTAAGATGGAGTGATTCCGCAAAGTATGTGGGACTTGTGGATGGAGCCCTTCATTCACTTAACCAGGATTCAAGGGTGGTCAGTCTGTTGAAATCAGAGCACTACATTTTGGCCACCGTGCTTGATCCTAGGTTTAAAGCCTACGTTGTATCTCTCTTTCCGGCAGACACAAGTCTGCAGAGGTTCAAAGACCTGCTGGTGAGAAAATTGTCAAGTCAAGCGGAACGTGACCCATCAACAGCTCCTCCTTCATTTTTTCCCGCAACTGGGGCTGCGAGGAAAAGGATAAGATTTCCTTGCCCACCTGCTGGTGGTGAGGGCAGTCAGGAGCGAGTGCTGACATCTGGTCCGAACTGAAGGACCTGCCAACGATTACTGACACCACATGATTCTGTCACCACTGAAAGAATGGTGGAGGATTATATGAGTGACAGCATCCAAGTAGGCATGTCAGACAGTCCGTACGTATACTGGCAGGAAAAAAAAGGCAATTTGGATGCCTTTGCACAAACTAGCTTTATTTTACCTAAGTTGCCCCCCCAACCTCCAGTGTGTACTCTAAAAGAGTGTTTAGTGCAGCCGGTAACCTTGTCAGCGATCGGCGTAGGAGGTTACTTCGACAAAATGTGGAGAAGATGATGTTCATCAAAATGAATTATAAATTCTTCTGGGAAGACCTTGACCAGCAATTGCCTCCAGATGGTACACAGGGACCTGTGATGGTGGATTCCAGTGGGGATGAATTAATACTCTGTGAGGATGTACACACTGAAAGGATTGAGGAATCGGAGGATGAGGTCGACATCTTGCCTCTGTAGAGCCAGTTTGTGCAAAAAGAGATTGATTGCTTCTTTTTTGGCGGGGGCCCAAACAAACCAGTCATTTCAGCCACAGTTGTGTGGCAGACCTTGTCGCTGAAATGATTAGTTTGTTAAAGTGTGCATGTCCTATTTATACAACATAAAGGTGGGTGGGAGGGCCCAATGACAATTCCATCTTGCACCTCTTTTTCTTCTTTACATCATGTACTGTTTGGGGACTAGTTTTTTAAAGTGCCATCCTATCTGACACTGCCGTACAACTCCAGGGGCACTGCCGTATAAGTCCAGGGGTACTGCTGTATAAGTCCAGTCCAGTGGTGCTGTCTTGTGCTGCATCAGTCCAGTGGTGGTGCCTTGTGCTGCCATATGTCCATTGGCGGTGTCCTGTGCTGTATAATATTTACTCCAAATAAAAGGGTTATATACATTACTTATATTATTATCCAAATAATTTTGAAGGGTTTGCCCTGTGTGGTGTAGGGGTACGCTCGCCTTTGCTGCATATTATTGTAATAGCTCCAAATAAAAGTGTTATTATTATCCAGATTAATTTTACAGGCTTTGCTGTATGTGTGTGTGGTTTTGGGGTACGCTCTCCTGTGCCACCAGTATTGTGCGTGTATTACATCTGGGCAAATTCCAGCACGTCCATGTTGTTTGTGCCACACACTTGTGTCGCTTAGCTTAGTCATACAGCTACCTCATTGCACCTCTTTTTCTTCTTTGCATGATGTGCTGTTTGGGGCCTATTTTTTAAATCTGCCATCCTGTCTGCCACTGCAGTGCCACTCCTATATGGGCCAGGTGTTTGTGCCGCACACTTGTGTCGCTTAGCTTAGTCATACAGCTACCTCAGTGCAACTTTTAGTCGTATAAACAATATTGTGAGGTGTGAGGTGTTCAGAATAGACTGGAAATGAGTGGAAATTAATGTTATTGAAGTTAATAATACCGTAGGATCAAAATTACCCCCAAATTCTGTGATTTTAGCTGTTTTTATGTTTTTTTCAAAAATCATCCAGATCCAAAACCAAAACCAAAACGAATACACGAAAGGGTGGTTTTGGCAAAACTAATCCAGATCCAAAACACAAGGATGGAACCAGAACCAAAAACAAAAAACAAAACACGAAAAGTGCCCGCCGCACATCTCTACTGAAAATAAGCCCAGGCATTCCAGTAAGGTGGGTTTCAATAAACCTGAGGCAGTTTGAGCAAAATGGCTGGAGATTTATGGTTTACAGAGAGAATAAGAACTAGTCGATGTACAGCAATTGTTTGCTGCCTCACCCCTCTCCTCCCAAATAAATCTTTGAGAAATCATGCATTAGTGCCTCCTCAATGAGGTATCACTGACTGGCAGTGTCTCATAACCCCATTAGCACATTCACTGTTTGGATTTTGAGCCTGATAAGTATCAGTAGGTTCCTATTTTGTAACTCAGCAAAAATTATTCAATTAAAAAAAATCTGTGCTTACCTGACATATTCACATTTGGGTACGTGGTGTTGGATGCAATTCTGCCTCTATTTATCCATCTTGCTTCTGGTTGGCAGCTGCCAGGACTCAAGCAACTGAAGAAGAAGAAGAAGAGAAAGAAGCTAAGTTGTGTAGGGGCACAGAGGTCCACATAATAAATATGGAGACAGGAAGTAAAATATAAAGTGGGCGATGGATGAAGTGATAAGACAGGAAGAAGCTGCAACCCGCTATGTAAACTGAGTGGCCACATACTGCCTCAATATGGCAATAGGCAGCTTGTGACTGAGGGGCAGATGTATTAAGCCTGGAGAAGTGATAAAGCAGTGGTAAGTGGAAGGGGATAACGCACCAGCCAATCAGCTCCTAATTGTCAATTTACATGTTGGAGCTGATTGGCTGGTGCGTTATCACCTTCCACTTATCACTGCTTTATCACTTCTCCAGGCTTAATACATCTGCCCCTAATTGTGGTAATCACATTGGCAGTAGCTTTGCAGAGACAACCCGGCAGTCAGGGCCGTCTATTCATATGGGCTCAATGGGCACTTGCCCAAGGGCCCCAGGAGTATAAGGCCCTATGCTGATAGCTGAGGGTCCCCTCTTTCCAGGGGTACAAGATATTTGAAAATCGGCCCTGGGGAACAGGAGATATCCGACTTCAAAGCAGTGGTCCCCATCCGAGCCTGTTAATTGCTCTCCCCCCCCAGATATCTCGGGCTCTGTCTGACTTAGAGTAGTTCTGATGGTATACTCCAAAAGCTGGGACTCTCCCCTTTTACTGGACACTGGCAGCTTGTCTCTCCTTTGCCCAGAACCACAGATATCAGCCTTCCAGCAGCTGGACCCTGCTCTAGCTCCACATGCCTGGTATGCAGTTTTATAATTTCATTGGTGGATTGCTCTGGCTCCTGACCTCTGATCCCCAAGTCCCCAGTACCTCCTGAAAGGTGGGACTCTCTACTTTTATATCCCATTGAAAGCTAAGAAATCTATTTCCAGGAATTTGAGATATCTGCAGTCAAGCAAGCTGCCCTCTCACCAGAAAATTATGAATATTAACCCTACTCCACTATCTACCCCTCCCCTGCGTATTAAACCCCACCTACCACCCTGGAAGTCAAGTACTGGGGCCCCTTCATTCAGACCAATACCCCCCTTTTACAGTCTAGTGTTCTCCCTCCCACCGCATCTCCCACCATCTGTGCAGTAAAGGAGTAATTAGCAGAAATTACTGCTCCAGGCCCTACATGCTGAGTGGAAGACAGAACACCCACTACCACCCGGGTGTCATCAAAGCTGCCACTGATAGCACCCCCCACCCCTACTGCTGGAGGATGGTAGGGGCCCTAGTGCATTGCTGTGCCCAGGGGCCTACACTGCTGTTAAGACGGCCCTACCGGCAGTAGCTGAATGAGGGTGAGATAGGCAAAAGCTAGTCAGACGGAGGGTGGAGATAGGCAGATGCTGGGCAGGGAGAGGGGTGATACAGGCAGAAAATATACAGAGACAGGAAAAAACATGCACAAGAGAGGGAGAGCTAGAGGTGTGAAAAGTGGAGAAAGGGTCGAGATGACAGGTAGGAGAGATGGAGTGAAACAAGACATGTAGGAATGTGCTGAGAGAGATGGACTGGTAGAATATTAAGAGGTGATAGAAAACAGAAAGGGTCTGGATATGTGGAGATAGAGGAGGCAGGTAGGATACAGACAAGGTGGATTCTTACTGAAAGAATGGAGTACTGTCACAATGGAGTACATCAATGGTATTGCCATTCATGGTGGAGATCTGATGGTTCTATATGCCATCAATGACTCAGAGGCAGCAATGGGGCACACAGCTTAGTCACACCCCTGGGCACAACTAACACCTGCCCCCTACCCTGATTGGCCCATCACCTGCAGTTTCCCACAGCAGGGATGTCGATGGAAGATTACAAACCATTGATGGCTCCCCATCGATGGTTTCATGCCATTGCTATTAAGCACTTTTCCAGTGATTAGCGGTGCAAGTGCTGAGCTCCTCCCTTCAGGGGTTCCAGAAGTTCTTCAATCATAGGCATATGACTCAGCAGTTATACCTGCTGGGACATCCCCTGACATTCTCTGCAGATCAACTGTTTTTGAAAGCACTATTGAGCACCTTATCTCTCCTATCAGCAGTCCTCAACCCAATCATGGCCTCCTATGTGTTCACAAGCCTGCAGTTTGTGCAAAGTTTATTGATGGAAAAATAAATAAATAATGGACTCAAAAGCACACAGTGGCCAGGTGGCTGCAGGACTCGCTGGGTCCCTTGTTGGTAATATGACAGTTTGTAGGCCAAAATCTCCATTGATTTACAACAATTTGTGGTAAGTTTGAATTTCTGCCCAAAACCGCATAGAATTAATATTTTAAGTATGCTGCTCCACACCACTGGAACGCTCTCCTCTCATGCTCTCTATCTCCCAGTGCCAGAGCTCCCTGAACGTGTAACATCAAGATGTCAAGCCAGGGAATGAGGCCACGTGCACCTGGAAGTACAGCACTGCAGATGCTCTGGACGGCTGTATAAGCTGCAGGGTGCCTGGATCATCCAAATTATGCCCTGGACATCTGTGTAATAGAAATATTGGCAAGCCAAATGCAAGTGCCTTGGGGCAGCGACGGTGCCGCAAATAGGGCTCTGCACCCTGGGTGATTGCATTGCTCGCACACCCCTAGTTACAACCCTGCCACCTCCCTCCAAATCTTTAAAACTCACTTATTTTTTAAAGCATTTAAGCTCTCATCCTAACCCACTGCTCTATATTTCTCGCTCACTGCCTCTCCTCTCTATGTCAACCCTGTCCCACCTTTTAGATTGTAAGCTCTCACTAGCAAGCCCTCTTCCTCCATGAGTTTTTCCATCCCTTACTTAAGCCAATATCTCCCCGCACTGCTTTTAATGGAGCTTAACCTTTGGATTCAACAGTCAACGCTACTTTTGAGGGTATTATGACTACATGTGCAACAATGTATCATTCCTATTGCAACATGCTGTACTGTATTTTGTATTGTTTTTATGTGCTGTTTGCCCTGTTCATGGTTATGTCCTTTGGAATTTGCTGCCAGACCCTTGTAGTGCTATATGAATAAAGAATAATAATAATAATAATAATAATAATAGTTATGGTAAACTTACCATGGTTAACTCTCTTTCTGCAAGGTACATTGGGTTCCACAGGGAAAACATTGGTGTGTAGAGCAGGATTTTGTTCCAGAGTCACTATCAGGCAAAGCTTTGAGTGTCCCAGTATGCTTTGACTCTATAACCCCACTTCCAGGCACTGAGAGCTCAGTTTCGTTAACCAGTTCAATGCAGGAGCAGGTAAAAGAGAAGACAGATGTTAGTCACGTAGAACCACAATCTCATGACAGGAGAGGGTACCAGCGGCTAATGCCATACAACCCAAAGAAGCTAGGTGCGTCAGGGTGGGCGCCCTGTGGAACCCAGTGTACCTCGCAGAAAGAGAGTTAACCATGGTAAGTCTACCATAACTCTCCTTTTCTGCAGTGGGGTACACTGTGTTCCACAGGGAAAACATCGGGATGTCCTAAAGCAAGGGAGGGGATGCACCCTAGCTGGTAAGAGAACTCGGCGTCCTAAGGAAGAATCTTGGAAGGCGGAAGTGTCAAAGGCATAGAACCTAATGAATGTGTTCACCGAGGACGAAGTAGCCGCTTTGCACAATTGTTCTGGGGATGCGCCATGGCGGGCCGCCCAAGAAGGTCCAACAGATCGAGTAGAATGGGCTTTAACTGCAGCAGGAGCTGGGAGTCCAGTCTGCGCATAGGCTTGTGCAATCACCATTCTAATCCATCTGGCCAAGGTTTGCTTATTCGCATGCCAGCCCCATTTGTGAAAACCAAACAGTACAAAAAGGGAGTCTGACCTCCTGAAGGAGGCAGTCCTCTCCACATACATACGGAGAGCCGTAACCGCATCCAAAGAATGTTCTTTAGGAGACAAATTCGAAGAGACAAAGTCCGGAACCACAATCTCTTGGTTAAGGTAAAAAGATGACACCACCTTAGGCAAATAACTGGGACAAGTTCGTAGAACCGCCTGATCCCGGTGGAATATGAGAAAGGGTGGACAACAGGATAAAGCACCTTTTTCTGAAACCCGTCTTGCAGAGGCAATGGCCAGCCAGAACAGGACCTTGGCTGTGAGCCATTTCAGGTCCACCGATTCAAGAGGTTCAAATGGAGACTCTTGCAGAGCATTCAGCACAACAGACAAATCCCAAGGAGCCACAGGAGAGACATAGGGAGGCTGAATCCGAATAACGCCCTGAATGAACATCTGAACATCAGGTATAGGTGCAATTTTTCTCTGAAACCAAACCGACAAGGCAGATATATGAAATTTGAGTGAGGCCAGATGAAGACCTAAGTCCAGGCCTCTTTGCAGAAAAGCCAGTTTTCTGGAAGTTCTGAATCCATGGACATCATAATTCTTCTCAGCACACCAGGTGAAGTAAGAATTCCAAACCCTGTATTAAATCTGGGCAGAGGCTGGTTTTGCGGGTTTTCAACATTGCCTCTGAAAATCCTTTCGCTCTCAGGAGTGAAGCTTCAAGAGCCACACCATCAAAGCCAGTCTGGCCTGGTCTGGGTAGAGACAAGGGCCATGTTCAAGGAGGTATGGTCATTGATAGACCCTGCAGCTCTGAGAACCAATGCCTTCTGGGCCATGCTGGAGCGACAAGATGCAGCATTCCTCCTTCCTGCTTGAACTTCCATAGAACTCTGAGCAGGAGTGACACTGGAGGGAGCACGTAAGGCAGGCAAAAGTTCCGTGAAATCGCTAGTGCATCCATGAATGCTGCTTGAGGATCCCTTGTCCTTAATCCTAAGATCGGAACCTTGGGGGTAATTCCAAGTTGATTGCAGCAGGAAATTTTTTAGCAATTGGGCAAAACCATGTGCACTGCAGGGGGGGCAGATATAACATTTGCAGAGAGAGTTAAATCTGGGTGGGTTATTTTGTTTCTGTTCATGGTAAATACTGGCTGCTTTATTTTTACACTGCAATTTAGATTGCAGATTGAACACACCCCACCCAAATCTAACTCTCTCTGCACATGTTAAATCTGCCCCCCCCTGCAGTGCACATGGTTTTGCCCAATTGCTAAAAAATTTCCTGCTGCGATCAACTTGTAATTACCCCCTTGTGATTGTGTCAAGATGGCATGAGGTCTACATCTGGCAGACCCCACCTGTCCACAAGGAGTTGAAAGACTTCTGGATGAAGACTCCACTCTCCGGCGTGTACGTCCTGGAGACTGAGGTAGTCCGCTTCCCAGTTCAGGACACCCGGAATGAACACTGCCGATATACTTGGCAGATGGTGTTCTGCCCAACAAAGGATTTTTGACACTTCCTTCATAGCCATGCGGCTTCGAGTGCCACCTTGATGGTTTATGTATGCCACTGCTGTGGCATTGTCTGACTGTACTTGAACCCGTATGTTCTGTACCAAAGGCAGGGCAAGTGATAATGCATTGAACACCGCCCTCAGCTCTAGGATGTTTATTGGAAGGAGTGATTCCTCCTCAGTCCACCGACCCTGAAAAGAGTGTTGCTCCAACACTGCTCCCCATCCCCTCAGACTGGTATCCGTCGTCAGGAGGACCCAGTTGGGGATCCAGAATGGATGAACCCTGCTCAATTGCTGGTCCTGGAGTAACCAGGTCATCGACAAACAAACCTCCAGAGTCAACAAGATCATTTGGGATCTGATCCGATGAGGCAGGCCGTCCCACTTGGCAATAATTAATCATTGCAGAGGGTGGGAATGAAATTGAGCTTACTCCACCATGTCGAACGTCGACACCATCAGGCCAAGTACTTACATCGCGGAGTGAATCGACACTCTGGGTTGATATATGAAGTGTCTTATCCTGTCCTAGATTTTCAGGACCTTGTCTGGAGACAGGAACAGTCTCTGACTGTGTGTGTCCAGAAGCACCCCTAGGTGCACCATGCTCTGAGCTGGGACCAGCGAGGACTTCTTCCAATTGATTAGCCATCGGTGGGCTTGTAAGCAACTCACCGTCAATTGTAGATGACTGAGGAGGACATTGTGGGAACTCGCCAGAGTCAGCAGGTCGTCCAAGTACGGCAGGATTCTGACTCTCTGGCGACAGAGGTGCGCCGTCATCACGGCCATAACCTTGGTGAAGATCCGAGGAGCCGTGGCCAGTCTGAATGGCAGAGCCTGGAATTGGTAGTCACTGTTGCCAATAGCAAACTGCAGGAACTGCTGATGCGATATGGCAATAGGAATATGCAGATAAGCATCCTGTATATCCAGGGATACCATGTAATCTCCGGGTTCCATCGCAAGCACATTAGAGCGCAACGTCTCCGTATGAAACTTGGCTACCCTCACAAATTTGTTCAGTGACTTGAGGTTGCGTATAGGCCAAAAAGGCCCATTGGGTTTCTGCACCAGAAACAGGGTCGAATAATAGCCTTTGCCACACTGGGATTGAGGTACTGGCACAACCACTCCTGTACTCAGGAGATAACCTACCACCGTTTGTAGAGCCTGCGCCTTCAACGGATACAAAGAGAGTACCGTAGCACAGAACTGGTGAGGAGGACGTCTCTTGAATGAGACAGTGTACCCGTGAGAGACAACTTCCAGTACCCAAGCATCTGAAGTGGTCTTTAACCAGACCTGGGCGAACTGTAGAAGCTGGCCTCCCACCCTGGGGTCCCCCCAGGGGGAGGCCCACCCTGTCATGCAGCAGGCTTGTCTTGTTTTGAAGCAGGCTGACGGGCTGCCCGACTGTTTTGTCTTGGGCTTGGTGGTCTTGGGAGCACGAGATTGTCTGGGGTAAGACTGACCCTTGGCTTTCCCTTAAGGTTGAAAGGAATGAAAAGTGGAAGTCTTCGCCTTCTGAGTAGAAGGATTAGTAGAAGGAAGAAAAGCAGTCTTAGCAGCTGCTATTTCAGACACTATTTTATTCAGGTCCTCTCCAAATAAAATGTCCTCAGTAAAGGGGAGTACCTCCAAGGACTTCTTGGAGTCCAAATCCACTTTCCACTACCTTAACCACAGTATGCGGCGAGCCAGGACAGACATGGATGACGCTTTGGCTGCCAGTACCCCCGCCTCAGAGGACGCCTCCTGAATGTAATAGGTGGTGGTGCATATGTGAGACAGGTATTGTCTAGCTTTGTCAGAAATATCCTCGGGCAGCTCTTCCTCTAACACCTGAACCCATGCCTCAATACCTTTGGCGGCCCAAGAAGCAGCTTTGGTGGGACTATGAATGGCCCCTGTGAGGGAATATATAGATTTCAGGCATCCCTCCACACGCTTATCTGTCGATTCCTTCAGGGAGGTGACAGTGGTGACAGGCAGAGTAGACGACACCACGAGACGGGTGACATGAAAATCCACCGGCGGTGGATTTTCCCACTTACTACATAACTCTGCAGGGAGAGGATAGCGAGCCAAAGCCCATTTAGGGAGCGGGAATTTCTTACCTGGGGTAGACCAGGGTTCCTTCCTGATGTCCACAAGATGATCAGAATGGGGTAATACAGTTTTAACCACCTTCTGTTGTTTAAACATATCAGTTTTCTTGGCCACTGTAGTGGAATCCTCATCCTCAGTGAACTGTAGGATCTGCTGAATAGCATCCACCAGGGCAGGGACATCAACCTGTAAGGTAGAATCCTCGTCAGTAACACATGATTCAGTGTCTGACAGGACCGTATGCTCCCCCTCCTCATCAGATGAAACATCAGAGAGGTTAGTGGATTGTGAGGAGGAAGCAGCCCGCTTAGAGGACCCAGGGACACAAGAGTGACCTGGAGTAGATTTCTGTCTAACCAAAGACTGATTCAACTGCAGCAGCTGGGTAGACAAATTTCCCGCCCAAGGCGGATTTACTAAAGGGACAACTTGTGGCGGCAGTGGCACCAGAGTTTCCATAGGGAGGGCTAAATGGTCTACCAGAGTCCCCAGGAGGGTAGTGATAAAGATGGAAGCCATATTTGTTCATAGGACTCCATTTTATAATTGACATCTTACAAGCTGTTTCCAAATTGTTATTCTCCAGCTTAGAATTGACACAGGAAAGAGTGTAGACCTGTACTTTGTTTGAACCCACATTGTGAAGTTATGACCTTTATCTAAGATTTATTTTACGGTAATTTCCTAGCAGAAATATAATGTCAGCAGCTAGACATGTGAGCTTCAAAGAGTATTTGTCAGTTTGCGGTACAGCAAGTGTAAAAATATAACCAGACATATGTAGGTTTCGAAGTTAGCAAAAACCCCCTAGTTATTCCACTTAAGCGCACATATAAAAAATATAGATGTTGGCAAACATATTACGTATAAGATAGAAGTTTTATTAGCCAATAGGATTAAGCTTCGTGTCAGGAATCGACGACATGATATGTTAATTGGTATCACTTTATAATGTACTGCTGGTAGGAAATAAAGCTCTCGCTCTGCACTATTATTCTTCACTAAACACTCGTGATTAGTTATTTCAAATGATAATTTGATGACTGGTCACTGGCTGCAGCCGTGTATGAACCTAATGCTGACTGACTGAATGCGTGCTTGAACTTGGTTAAGCAAAGGGTGCCCTTTCCTGGGGATCCCTTTATCAATATGGAGGTTCCTAATCCGAGATCCCATATCACTTGTTGAACAGCGGACGACTGAGCGGACGGTTCCTGGACTGAGACTCAAAACCCATGCATGGTACGTAGAGATATTTCTCTGTAGACTCTCATTCCATTAACTATCCAATCTGCTCTGCTGGGAGACAGGCATCGGGATCATACGCACAAAGTTCACTCAGTAAACAGGTTTTTCTCATTTTCATTCTATCTCTTGCTTATATGTGCTTATATATGTGTTATAAAGGCGTAACAATGAATGAATGTGGAAGTAAATGAATGCTGAGTATTTAGAGTGTGTCTGCATATAACCAACTGATGGGTTGTTACACTAAACGTTACTGTGACCACTGTCTTGTTTTGTCTTATATTGAGATTTAAAATGTAGTTTAAGTTTGTGTTACTGCAGTCTATATGTGTAGGATATTGTAAAAAGACTCTAGAAATAAGTCAGAGTTATGAAACAGACATGTCCCCTTTGTAAGTGTATAGTACTCTTAGTAAAGGCACACCACAATCAGAAATTTTATTAACATTGTATTTGTAATCCAGGAGAATCACCCTTATTCTCTGAACCGTGGGAAGAGGGGTTTAACATTTTTGTACTAATAGGTTGTAATTTTATTCTTAAAGTAAGAAATATTGGAAAGGATTGGTCAGATATACTGTCTGAATTGGAAGGTTCAGAACAATATATTGTACACAATATAAGAGTCTAAATTGTACTCACGGTAGAATATCATTGCATCTGACTTGCATACTTTGGTTGTATTATACAGTATGTCCTGTTGCTTTAAAAATTATAGCGTACAGAGTTTAAGAAAAAAAAACAGGAACGGAAGCCGTTTAAAAAAATATATATATATTTTTTTCTCTCTCTTCCATGAGCTGTAACCACAGACTGCTGCGAGCACTGAATGCAAGTTAAATTTCCTGTCAGGATTGTGTCTGCATAGTTATCATACATAAGTTAGGAGAAGGATATTCATTTATTTTAAAAGCCATAGTGTATACCGCAGAAGAAGGAGTTTGGGAAAATAGAGAAAACACAGATGATGTGTTCATATTAATGGGATGTCATTTCATTCCAAAGGATAGTAACATAGGTAAAAATTGGTTACAGATCACCTCTGTTTCAGGCAATTTTCCTCACAGTTATATCTCTGAGGATCCGTTAGATCCAGGCTACTGATGTTTCCCGGATTTTATTGAATGCTTACTGGCCATAAGTATTGGGAAATACAAAAACTTATCCTTCGGATGAAGCACCTCGGAGTGCCATGGACATTATGAAGAATGTACATGGTGAGCAATGCTTGAACGGTATGAGACGATTGTTTCAATGGGCAAAAGTGACTACTAATGGCACTAGACCCGGATAGGTTGAAACAAATTATAGTAACCTATGGGAGATATGTGAAGGATAATAATCTGAAACAGAGTCTTGATTTGTGGATTAAAACAGGTAAATTACTTCAGTATAAGAAAAAGTTAAAGAGTTAGGACAAACTCAAGAACAAATGGCTCTAATTAATATGGATGATTTTAAAGATGCAGACATATCTGGACAGGAAACAATGATACATAGAGGTCCCAAGAAAACCAAAGGGTATCCGTACTGGGCATGTCCAAACTGTAGACATTGTAACCCACCAAATGATACACTATGTCCAATTAGTCAAACACCTTGGTCCTATAAATGTAAGCACTGTAAAGAACCAAATGTTAAAAAAAATCTGTTAAAATCTAAAAAGTTAATCAGTAAATGGTTGCCAGTGTTAAAAAAATAAAAGACCTACTAATTATACCTGAAGATGTGCATGCCACAGACTAATATATTGGTAGACTAAAAATTGTACAGCATGTAATGTCAAGAGACCAAAAATGTCTCCAAAATTTTTTTTTATGTATGGTCTCAAGCTTGGCATCTGCACCTCCAGTGTATAATTTACTTAAGAATTTGGTCTCTGCAAACTATATCCGGTGTACACATAAGATGCTGTCACACCTGGTGTAGCTGCTGACGGACCTAATCCAGCGCGCCAAAAGTTGCGCTGAACCACTGCATAATATAAAAAATTCAGAACTGTTAACGTAACAGTTACAGAACTCCCTGATGTTAAACAACAATTTATGAAGTTCATTAAACATGTAAAGAAAATTAAAAATAATTTAAACCTAAAAATAGAATCCAAAAAGGGTTATAAGTTTTCTGGATCCTGCTTAGTGATGGACAATTGGACTCAGGTGGCATGGAAATGCAAACATAAAACCAGCTGGTGGTAATCTATTCTTGACTTCTTTTTGCCTTCCCATGTGGGCTGGTCTGGTCCGTCATTAGGTAAAACTGAGGTCCAAAAGTCTCAGTTTCAGGCTGCTTTTGTCTCTGAAACTGCATGCTTATCAAATTGTGTAAAGAAATTATTCATAAATTGTAGTCAGTGTGTTTGCACTTTTCTGTCATTTTGTGCCACAAAATAAAAAAAAAAAATATATAGTCAGTAAAATACATTAATAAATATATGTATTGAATCAGTGGCTACAAATGACTTATAGACTTCAATGGAAGTATGTAATATAATGTATTATGTAAGTTCTAATGGTTTATCATTAAACTCCAGCTAACCCCTGTTCGGAGTTGGGAGAGTGCTGGCTCACTCTCAGTGTTTTATTTGTGTGTGTAAAATAGTATTATCTTAATATAAAGTTTTGGATAAATATAATAAAATGTGTTGTGGCCAAATGAATATTGCCCCAGCCAATAGAAAAGGGCTGTCATAAGACTACACATATAACATGTATTTGTATAAAAAAAATAAAAATCTCCACAGTAAAATTAATATCTCTGTGTCTAAAACAGTAACAGTTCATAGGCAAATAATTAGAAACATGTTACAAATGTAAGAAAATATTTTCTTTAATGTACAGCTCGTTACTGTTCCAGTTACAGTGTGTAATGAAATGTCAGAAAATCAGGAAGTGTTTGGGTAACTATTACAAGGGGTGGGGCCAAGTGATGAGGTAAACTAGGTATGAGAAGTGGGCAGAACTGTAGTCATAGTCCATACCCCTAAGATAGAAGTCTGCCCTCATGATACAATTACATTTACATGGTATAAAATCAAGATTGTAACTGTAAACTGTAACAATGCATAAATGATACCTCTGAAAGATGTTAGGTGAACATACATTAACATTGCATCACTGCTGATGCTTGGCATATAACAGTAAAGGAGGGAGGTTTATTTTAGAAATATCTCTATGACACACCTTACAACAGCTTAAGTCATTTCTAGAATTAATCACCTATTGTACAAAATACATTCCAAGGGCATTACAGAAAACTAAGTTTTATATGATGCCATAAAAAAAAAAAAACAACAAGTGTAAGGTATTTTTAAATAGAACCCAAATGTCAACCCTTATTGCTATTCCTATATAAAAAAAAATGTAAGGTACATAGAAATAAGTTACAATATGCATAAAATGTTTTTACAATTTCTAGGACACTGCATTTCCGCTTATAGTAAGCATATCACTACAAAAAGGAGGAAAATTATTTCAGAAGTTAAACCTCCTCAAACAGGAAGAAGAAGCCTCAGCATAATAGCACCTCTTGAAATCTCTAGTATTAGGGTGTGCAGTCCAGGCCCCCCTTTTTACCTCCTCAAACATGTAAACAACTCATATCCTTTTAGGACTAATCACTTATTGCAAAAAGTGGATTGTAGGCGCATCACAGAAACTACAAGTGTTATATGATGCCCTAAAGGGACAAAATGCACAAGGTGCATTACTCATGACACAAGAACAGCTAAATGCTTATTGTCAGCTAAAAACAGACATAATATCGGCACCAGCATTAGGACTCCGGATTATGCAAGGCCTTTCAATTTGTTTTGTTGTGAAATTTTAGGCCAAGCGCAAGAAATATTAACGCAGGTACATTGTGACAAGCAGCGACCCCTAGCATATTACTCAGTACATTTAAACCCAGTCATACGGGCAGCACCAACATGTGTCAAGTCAGTAGCAGCAGCAGTGTTATTGTTAGACAAAGCTGCTGATATTGTTCTGGGCCATCCCTTAACTGTACAGGTGCCTCACTCAGTGACTGAAATTCTGAACCAAGCGCAGACTAAACATTTATCTGCTGCTAGACTAACCAAATATGAAGTAGCATTGCTTACACCATCCAATGTCACTATCAAACATTGTACTTCTTTGAACCCAGCTACATTATTGCCGCTGGTTTCAAAAGAGGGGAATGATGCGAGTGATGATGAAATGACAGGCACAGAAAACCAATCAAATTTTTTAATTTCTACACACGCTCAAGAACATGATTGTATAGAGTTAATGACCCTGGAAGCCGCAAGTACACCAGAAATACAGGAACATCCTCTACTAAATGCAGATTTACATTTATTTGTGGATTGCTCCAGGTACTATGTGGATGGGGAACCTCATACAGGTTTTGCAGTTACCACAGAGACAGACATCTTAATACAAGAACCCTTGCCATCAGGTAGTACAGCACAGGAGGCAGAACTTAGTGAATTAATAGCAGCCTGTATTTATGCTAAAGGTCAAACAGTTAACGTTTATACAGACTCAAGGTACTGCTTTGGTATTGCCCATGACAATGCAGTTATCTGGAAGAGCGGAAATTTTATAGGTTCTTCAGGAAAACCAATAAAACATGCAAACTGTATTAGGGCATTATTTGCTGCCTTTCAATTGCCAAAGAAATTAGCAGTTATAAAGGTCAAAGCACACACTAAAGAGGATACTGCAGAGGTCAGAGGAAACGCTCTAGCTGATCAGGCTGCAAAAGCTGCAGCAGTCCAGCCTCTGCCAGACACTCAGGTGATGTTAACTGTCACACCAGAGTCATTAGACTTACAGTTATTGTGCAAATTACAAGCACAGGCCTTAGGCAAGGAGAAAAAGGATTGGGAAAAATTAGGTGGGCAAATACACGGTGACAGGTGGATGGTGGAGAACCGTATCTGTTTACCACGCTCACTTTACCCAGTCTTAGCACAAATATTGCATGGAAAAACGCACCAATCCAGAGATGCAATGGTGAGGATTCTGAACCAGCATTGGGTGGCACCAGGTTTCACACAAGCAGCACAGGCTTATGTTGCAGGGTGTGTAACTTGTGCTTTACATAACCCAGGAAAGGTTGTGAAGGTACCAGCAAAAAGTACCCCGCAAACCTGCTACCCCTTTTCAACTATTACAAATAGACCTTATCCAGTTACCTAAATGTTCTGGGTATGAAAATGTACTTGTGTGCAAAGACCTATTCTCAAATTGGATCAATGTTTGGCCTTGTAGAGCAGCAAACGCCAAAACAGTTGCAAAGAAGTTAATGCAAGAAGTAATATGTTAATATGGAGTACCTTAAGTTATTGAAAGCAACAGAGGTACCCATTTCACAGGAAAAGTATTAGGCACAATTCTGTCAGATTTAGGTGTTACTCAGGCCTTTTACACTCCCTATAGGCAAAGTAGTAAACATGTAGAAAAACGTATCTATTACCTTAAAACTAAAGCTATAAAAATAAGTTACAGAAACAGGCAAAACATGGCTAGAAGGTTTACCCATTGCTTTGTTCTCACAAATACTTCAAGTGAAAAGCATGGGTTAATACCATATGAAATCTTATTTTAGTATTGTTGCTAGGACAGTATGCTATTTTCCACAGCAACAACAACATGAGCATGGTAACTTAACTTATTATGTAATGCATATATAACAGCAACTAACCAAATTGCACGGCAAAGTTTTTGATTCTATTCCAGACACCAACTGTTCCCAAGACTCACATGAACTAAAGCAAGGTGATTGGGTGGTCACTAAAAAAAAGAAAGTCTCTTGAACCCAAATTCAAAGGACCGTTTTAAGTTCTGTTGACTACCGCCACTTCAGTCACGTTGAGTGAAAGAAACTCGTAAATAAACGCAACTCATTGCAAGAAAGTGACAAAGGAAGTATTATCCAATCACGATACATAATCAAAATATATAGATACAATTTAATAGGCCCCAGGCCATATAAGGGTCTGGGGGATGTATAATGTGTTACTTAGTTCTTCTTGTTAGCATGATTATTCTTATATAAACAGTAATGATTGAACCTTACTTATATAAGGAGTCAAGTGATAGTGCAATAATCAGTAACTATGCCAAAAATAACAGAACAAAAGGGAATACACATAGGATGTCAACAATTACTCAAATAAAGACAAATAGGCATAGAAGATGCTAGTCATTGAATGTAAAACAGGACCAATATAAACAGTTGTCACCAATTGTTTACTGTATCTGCAAGCTAGTATGTCACTTTGCAGACCATCTATGGAGTAAAATGTTGTACTTATTTAATAAATTATACTAGCCCAGAAGATATTATTGATGAAAAGATAAATGAAGTAATACAGTTGAAAAATCAGTTCGCTACTAATCATAATTATACCAGTGTATTTCCAGATTCTTTCTTTTCTTGGTTTTATAAACACCATACAACCAATTGCTTTTCAGAAATATTATCTATTGTTGCTAAGGAACTTGTTTTGCTATTAATTACATATTGTAAGGCTTATTATGTGGATACTGACACTAAAATGTTTTTCTACCTAAGGCATTGCTGAAACTGCTAAACTGCAACCAATTTATATGAAACTTATTGGAAGAGCTATAATATATAACTCCACATCACACTACTGTGAAAGCTGCCATACAAGATACTCAGAAGCTGTCCCTGCTGTTATGATGATGTGATCTAAAGAAACATTGCTGTCACAATATTGAGTCAAAAAGACTTTCAAAAACTATTGAGCAAGGACTATGAACATTATCACGATCTCATCTTCAGAATACGCTTCTCCTTTATGAACTATCTCTTGTGGTTAGGGATAAGAGGATAGGGAACATTAGTTCTACCCGAGTATAGGGATGTTGAATGGACTAGCCCATGCCTGGAGTGCCCCTATGGTACACCAGTCGTGAAAGTAGGTGTCCCTATAGAATCAGTGACCAGGTAAAGGAAGGGTAAAATAAAATTAGAATCAAAGAGGGGAAGTTGATAAAGATGGAAGCCATATTTGTTCATAGGACTCCATTTTATAATTGACATCTTACAAGCTGTTTCCAAATTGTTATTCTCCAGCTTTGAATTGACACAGGAAAGACTGTAGACCTGTACTTTGTTTGAACCCACATTGTGAAGTTATGACCTTTATCTAAGATATATTTTACGGTAATTTCCTAGCAGAAATATAATGTCAGCAGCTAGACATGTGAGCTTCAAAGAGTATTTGTCAGTTTGCGGTACAGCAAGTGTAAAAATATAACCAGACATATGTAGGTTTCGAAGTTAGCAAAAAACCCCTAGTTATTCCACTTAAGAGCACATATAAAAAATATAGATGTTGGCAAACATATTACGTATAAGATAGAAGTTTTATTAGCCAATAGGATTAAGCTTCGTGTCAGGAATCGACGACACGATATGTTAATTGGTATCACTTTATAATGTACTGCTGGTAGGAAATAAAGCTCTTGCTCTGCACTATTATTCTTCACTAAACACTCGTGATTAGTTATTTCAAATGATAATTTGATGACTGGTCACTGGCTGCAGCCGTGTATGAACCTAATGCTGACTGACTGAATGCGTGCTTGAACTTGGTTAAGCAAAGGGTGCCCTTTCCTGGGGATCCCTTTATCAGTAGTGAACATAGCCCTGGGTGGCTCCATTGTAGGTACATGAGCTGCAGGCTGACTGGAAGGTGTATGACATTTAGAACACAGACCATCACACAATACTTCCCCCTCAGGTAAACCTCTGCCAGTCAGCCCAGGGCTGCAATTCCTTGGAAAGTGGGACCCCAAAAAATAAAAATGGGGTCCCCCCTCCCGAGCAACAACCAGCACTGGGCTGATAGCCCAGTGCTATGCCCCACAACCCTGGTGGCGGTGGGTGTGGGGTTCATTGTATATTAATATTGTTCTTTACAGGTGGCCTACAGGTCCCAGCCAGCCTGCCCCAGTATGCTGGCACTTGGAGAACCACAAGTGCCAGCATGCCCGGACATAAAGGGCCCGGTGGCACCTGTAATCCACCTGTAAAGAAGATATTAATATAAAACACCACACTGTCTAAAAAAAAAAGTTTTATTAGTCAGGGTCTTCACCTGGGGGAGGCGGCCTTTAAGCTCTTTTGCTCGGCCGCCGCCTTCCCAGTACTTTCAGCGTCTTCATCTGGGGGGGCCGCCATCTCCCCAGGGCTTCCGTCGTCTTCCTCTGGCGTCTTCACCTGGGAGGCGGCGGCCTTTAAGCTCTTTTGCATTGCCACCGCCTTCCCAGAGCTTCCTGTGTCTTCACCTGGGGGGAGGCAGCCTTTCAGCTCTTTTGCATGGCCACCACCTTCCCAGGGCTTCCGGTGTCTTCACATGGGGGCGGCGGCCTTTAAGCTCTTTTGCATAGCCACTGCCTTCCAGGACTTCCACTGCGTCTTTTTTTTTCAGGAGCTCTTCACTGCTCCTCCTCCACCGTTGGACTGACGCTGATGCCTCACACTGACTTATATAAGTCAGCTGGAGGGGGTGGGGCAATGACGCGGCAAGCCGTGATTGACTCATGGCGGCCATCTTGAATTAAAAAAATTACGCTGAAGCATCTTTTTGAAAATGGTACCGCTCCGCTGCTAAACTCGGCAGAATGGCAGGCAGGGATCTCGAATCCCTGCCTGCCGCTGATACTATCACCTCCGCCACGTCCCGCCACCCACACCTCCACCGCATCCCGCCGCCCGCACCTCCGCCGCCACCGCCGCCCGCTCCTCTGCTGCACCCACACAGTGATGACAGCGGATCCAGTGACAGGTCCGCTGGCCAATCACTGCGGCCTCACTGACAGGGGCATGCTTTCATGGGTTGAAAGAATGTCCATGTATCAAGGCAGCACTTTAGTAGGTGCCGCTTTGCCCTTGATTTTCAATGGGCTTTTACAGCCCGTAGCATGGCCCCGCCTCCGCCCCCCCGATTCTGCTCCTGTCCCATTGACAACGGGAGGGGCCACTGTTGGTGCCTCCCAAACTTATTTTAAGTGTAGAAATTATTAGATTAATATAAAGGAGATACTTATGACACAGAATATGTGTCATAAGTATCTTCTTTGTATTATTTTAATCATTAATGACAGGGGAGGCACTGCCTCCCCTGCCTACCCTGACTGCACGTCCCTGCAACCTGCGGACAAAGTACACAACCAGCATAAGAGTACACACACTTGTGAACTAAATCCCGACGTACGTGACTGTAACACAGTAAAATATCCGTATAGCGATAAATACTGTGTACACTATATTATAGGACCCTGATGCACCTAGGGGGTCATTCTGACCCGATAGCACGCTGCAGTTTATCGCAGCGGTGCGATCGGGTCAGAACTGCGCATGCGCCAGCGCCGCAGTGCGCCGGCGCATGCCAGACCGTCGGGCCGCTACAATCGCCTCTGCCTGATTGACATGCAGAGGCGGTCGCAGGGCGGGGGGCGGAACGGCGTTGCTTGGCCGCCATTTCTCCGGCAATGCAGGCGTGGCCGGACCGAATGGGGGGCGAGCCGCAGCGGCTGTGTGACGTCACACGCAGCCGCTGCGGTCCGGGGAGCGATGAGTAGCTCACGGCCAGCACGCTAAAGCTGCACTGGTTGGGAGCTACTCTTGAAGTGCAAAGGCATCACCGCTGTGCGATGTCTTTGCACTTCTGCGGGGTGGGCCGGCACTGACATGCGGGGCGGGATAGCCCTGTGCTGGGCGTCCTCCCGCATGTCAGTGTGGATGATCGTAGCTGTGCTAAATTTGCTACGATTATCTCGGAATGACCCCCCTAGTTTCCTCGGGTACAGAATATAGTGACAGCTACCTTAGATGGGATACACATGAGAGTGAAACCATGCAGCAGATACAGGCACACACAGTCACAGGCAATGCAGAGATTATTATAAGCACAATAAAACTGCACTGCATTAGTATGTGTGTGTTTATATATATATATATATATATATATATAGTCCATGGAGTTTGCAGTGTCCTGAGGAAGGGGGTCCGTCCCCCGAAACGTTGACCAATAAATGCACTTTTTGCTTTGATTAACCTGGATGTGAAAGACTCTGAGTGCCGCCGTTCCCCTCCATTCTATATATATATATATATATATATATAAAACACAGCGAGGTCCTAGAACGGAGGTATATATCAGAATAGTTGTACAATATATTCTGAATACATACACTCTTTCTTAACTAACACTGTCTGTAATAAGACATGTAGAATACTCATGTGTCTGTTAAGTCTCAGGGATGTGTACTGGCGGCTTTACAGGGGAGACCTTGCCCTGCAATCCCAGCTATGCTCAGAAGATGGTGCCCAGCATCTCTGTCAGGAACTGAGGGAAGTGTGAGGCAGCTCCAGGGCGGAAAATCTGCGAGGAGATTGCACCCTGGTCAAGCACAAACTACCCTATGCTGGGCCTCACCACCGGTACTATGGAGCCTTACCAATAGGGGTGCTAGTACACCCGACCTGTGCTCCTATGCCCTGGCAGATATAGTGGGGTCCCTGCTCGGTGACAGTATCCACGCCAGCGTTGCAGTCCATCTCCCTAGACTGCGACTAGGAACGCGATTTAGTGTCGGATTCCTCCTGGGGGACCCTCTTACCTCCTCCCTTCATAGCAGCCACGCAAAGCAGGAGAGCGTCTGCGACTGTGTGCCTAAGCTGGAGCGTCTCCGCCGCAAGTACCCGGGATCTGAGCAGCAGGAGTATGCGATGCCGCTTGGGAGGTGACGGAGATGCAGCACTGAATGTCACCCTGACATAACAGTGCTGCGGCCCTTTAAGTTTTCTAAGCTTTTTGAGGGCTGCCCAGTGCATCCCGCCTGTTAGGTGACCTGCTGCCTGCAGGCACCACTCGAAACTGAGCTCTCAGTGCCTGGAGGCGGAGTTATAAAGGAGGCCCCAATGCATCCTGGGACAGTCAAAGCTTTGCCTGATGGTGCCTCTGGATCAAGATCCAACTCTACACCCCAATGTTTTCCCTGTGGAACACAGTGTACCCCCGTTGCAGAAAATTTAATTTCCCCCATCAATCAGGGGTATAGTGAAGAGATGGAAGCAGAGGTGCCACAATTTTTTCGGTTGGGGGAGCCAATATATGATTCAAGTTTGGTGCCCCTAAATTGCAGAATGGTGCCTTGGACATACCTACCCAACCACCTACCTACCAATCTCTTTCTATCTGTCTGGGGGGTGCTGCTAGTCGGGGGAGAGAAAGGACGAAGGGGGAGCTAAGAGGGAAGAGGGGAACATATGAATTAGGAGGTGAGCACTGGCGTTTCTATAATGGGTGCAGTGTGTGCGGTGCACACGGGCCACTGAGTCCAGAGGGGGACCTCCACCGCACACCATGCACCCATTTGTAAAATACTTACCCCTCCGTAGTCCAGTGCCGGCATCCGCAGCGCCGCTAGAACACGGCGTTCTGTGCATGCGCAGTAGAGAGATCTCAGGGAAAATGGCCACTGCACCATTTTCCCGGAGATCTGCGCATGCGCAGTAGAGTCTGAGCCCTCTAGTCCTCAGACTCTACGGCACTCCGGGCAGAGAGGAGGGGGCCCGACGGAGGAGGCTGAACACGGGCCTCCTCCTCTCTTAAAACGCCCCTGGAGGTGAGAAATGTGCAAGGCTGGTCCCAGAGGAGGGACCAACTCACAGTAACTAGCCACGCACTGTAGGGGCTGGAGCTGGGTGCAAGGTGAAAGAGGGCCCTAGAGGCGTGTGGAGAAGGGCTGGGGAGAGAGAAGGTGGAGCATCCGGAAAAGGGGATTATATCCATTAAGACGCTACCCGTAGTAAGCCTAGATCCCTGTGACCCTGTAGTGGCGCCTATGAAAGACAGAGAGGAGAGCATGTGAGACCAAGTAGAAAACAGGAGACAAATGAAGAGTTTAGGAGAAATAAAAAATGAGTTGCTAGTTATTAATACAATGAGGGACATTTTGCTATTGATTTTCCCAATAAAGTGACCCATACCCCAGATATTTTTCTGGGAAGTGTCTTTCCTCCCCCCAATTTTTTTGTATCATCGTATCACCTAAACATTTTTTTAATTATCAGTGCCTTCCTACTCCCTAAAGAATTCATTTTATTAATTTAGTTCTCTATTTTACTTTATTTTATTTTAAAGAATTTTCATACATTATATATTAATATGAACACAGATGATCAACGCCTTTTTATTATTTTTCCCCTTTATTGCTGTTATCTGTTGTTTTTTGCTATTGAGATACAGCTAACAATTAATTTATAAAGAATGTGCAGCATAAGATACTTTACAAATTCTAGAATCTATTCTAATTTGTATGTGTCCAGCCAGTGTTTATGTGATGCTTGTTTGGCAACCACTGTCTGTCCAGCTGTTGTAAAAGTCCCACTGTGCCAGAAATACTAGGACTTTATAGTTCTAATGCAACTGGACAGTTAGCTAATCATCCTTCAGTTAGCTAATCATGCTCCTGGAACAAATCATTTTGCAATGCAGGGGTGCATATGCATTTATTTTATTTTTTTGCACATGCAGGGCAAAAACTGATGTAATTGTATATTGGGGGTGATTCCGAGTTGTTCGCTCGCTAGCTGCTTTTAGCAGCATTGCACACACTAGGCCGCCGCCCTCTGGGAGTGTATCTTAGCTTAGCAGAAGTGCGAACGAAAGATTAGCATAATTGCGAATAGAAATTTCTTAGCAGTTTCTAAAAAGCTCCAGACTTACTCAGCCTTTGCGACTAGCTCAATCCTTTTCGTTCCTGGTTTGACGTCACAAACACACCCAGCGTTTGCCCAACCACTCCCCCGTTTCTCCAGCCACTCCTGCGTTTTGCAACTCGAACGCCTGCGTTTTTCCGCACACTCCAATAAAACGGCCAGTTTCCGCCCAGAAACACCCACTTCCTGTCAATCACACTACAATCAGCACAGCGATGAAAAAGCTTAGTTAAGCCGTGAATAAAATACCTAACTTTTGTGTAAAATAACTAAGCGTATGCGCACTGCAAACCTTGCGCATGCGCAGTAAGTGACTAATCGCAAAAATCGGCAACAAGCGAACAACTCGGAATGACCCCCATAGTGAACAAATAATGCAAAGGAAAACGCAGGGGGGGTTTCTGGTTGCCCAGAAACCCCACTCCTCTTGGCAAGTGGCTCAAATTATGACAACAATAGCATGGTGTATAATATGATTACTAGAACCAGACAAATCATGTAGTTTAAGAGACAGGGCAGAGCTGCTGCACATGTCCACTGATAGCAGCTTCTTCTACCACGTTTGCTGTATGTGTGGATATGAGTTCTCAATCAGTGCACTGGACCAGAGAGTAGCTACCAGAAGAGGAGACAGGAGCCTTACCCAGTGGTGCAAGTAGAAAAAATGTCTTACAGGTACTGTGTGCGCGCACCAAAAAATGGCCGTGACCAAATACCACATGGGGCATGGACAATGGAAATGGGGGCATGGCCAATGGAAATGGGGCGTGATACACATATGGGGGGAGGGGCAGATACACATATGACCCCAATAGTGCCAGATACACGTTGCCCCACAGTGCCAGATATACATTGCCCCACAGTGCCAGATATACATTGCCCCACAGTGCCAGATACACATTGCCTCACTGTGCCAGATACACAAATGCCCCCCGAGTGCCAGATATACATTGCCTCACAGTGCCAGATACTCAAATCCCCCCAAGGTGGCAGATATACATTGCCTCACAGTGCCAGATACACATTGCCCCACAGTGCCAGATACACAAATGCCCCCAGAGTGCCAGATATACATTGCCTCACAGTGCCAGATACACAAATACCCCCACTGTGTCAGATATATATTGCCCCCATTGCCAGATACAGAAATCCCTCCCAGTGCCAGATATGCCCCCAGTGCCAGATACAGAAATGCCCCCAGTGCCAGATACACATGTCCCCCTAGTACCAGATATGCCCTCAGTGTCAGATATGCCCCCAGTGCAAGATACACATGTCCCCGCAGTGCCAGATATGGCCACAGTTCCAAATACACATGTCCCCCCAGTGCCAGATATGCCCTCAGTGTCAGATATGCCCTCAGTGCCAGATACACATATCCCTGACATGCCAGATATGGCCACAGTGCCAGATACACATGTCCCCCCAGTGGCAGATATGCCCCCAGTGCCAGGTACACATGTCCCCCCAATGCCAGATATGCTCCCAGTGCCAGATATGCCCCCAGTGCCAGGTATACATGGCCCCCTTCCCCTGCTGCTGGTGTCTTGATCGTGTGTGTGGGGGGGGGGGGGGGGGGAGAGCACAGCCTGCGCCTCTCCTGCCCCTCAGTCGGTGCGGGTGTCACTGTCCTCCTTCAATTCAGCGCCATCTGTGAGCCAACCAAAGCTCGCGGTCCGGCTGCCGGTCCACAAGCTCTGATTGGCTCACGGGCCGGCGCTGAATTGAAGGTAGACACTGAGGCCTCAAGCAGCGGCGCCGGTGAGCAGCAGAGAGAGGGAGGGAGGGAAGCAGCGGCGAGTAGCGGCGGCCCATCGGTGTGGGTACGGCGTACCCTCGGCTAAATTCTTAAGGGTACGCCGTACCCATCCGTACCCACCCACTTGCACCGCTGGCCTTACCATGAGGTGGGAGAATGTGTGCTTAGAAAGTTCAGTACTGGTTCTATTATGTTTGTGTATTTATTTATTATGGTATGTTTAACCTTTTCCCGATCACTTATTTATATTATTTAAATATATTTGATACAGCCTATACTATAGACAAACTATAGTGTTAAATATTAATACTGTATTCCATATAGTATCCTGCATATAAAAAAAACATTTTTTACATTAATGTCCAGGGTTGTTACTGGGTTCTTCTACCACTCCCCCAGACTCCCGCACTTGCTACAATGTTCTGCAGAGTAGGAGATTGTGGACTGTGGCCCTCATTCCGAGTTGTTCGCTCGCTGCTAATTTTAGCAGAATTGCTAATAGGCTAAAATCTGGCAGTTCTGCGCATGCGTATGCATCTCAGGGCGCACGCACTAAGCAAATTTACACAAAACTATGCTATTTTACTCACAGGCGAACAAAGCTTTTCAATCGCTCTGCTGATTGACAGAAAGTGGGAGTTTCTGGGCGGAAACTGCCCGTTTTCATGGAGTGTGCTAAAAAACGCAGGCGTGCCAGGTAAAAACGCAGGAGTGTCTGGAGAAATGGAGGAGTGGCTGTTCGGACGCTGGGCGTGTTTGTGACGTCAAACCAGGAACTAAACGGACTGAGGTGATCGCAATCTAGGAGTAGGTCTGGAGCTACTCAGAAACTGCAAGGAAATTGCTTTCGTTAGCAATTCTGCAAATATTAGCAGAATTGCTAATCTTTCGTTAGAAATTGCTAATCTTTCGTTAGCAATTCTGCTATGCTAAAATACACTCCCAGAGGGCGGCGGCTTTGTGTTTGCATTTCTGCTAAAAGTAGCTAGCGAGCGAACAACTCGGAATGAGGGCCTGTATTCGGAAACCTCCTTCCATAGATCCTGCGTTTGCCACTGTAATGGTCAGCTTTGTCTTTACACTGAAATGTAAAATTTAGCTAGGACAAACCCCTTCCAAAATCACATTTTAAATCTGCCCCACCTGTAGCACAACATGATTTTACCAAGGTGCAAAATGCTCCTATGTTTTGCTCCTTTTTTCAATGTATGCTTCTAACCCTCAATCTCAGCATTCAAGAGAGTTAAAGTGGAGAATGATAAAGTACAAGCCAGTTAGCTTCTAACTGCCATGTTACAGGCTGTGCTTGAATAATGACAGTTAGCAGCTGATTGATTGGTACTTTAGGGTCTATTTACTAAGCATTGGATGGAGATAAAGGGCATGGAGATTAGGTACCAGACAATCAGGTCCTAACTGCCATGTCACAGGCTGGGTTTGAAAAATGACAGTTAGGAGGTGATTGGCTGGCACTTTATCTCCGTCCACTTTATCTCCATCCAAGGCTTAGTAAATAGACCCCTTACTCTTTCCAAAGTTTGATACATCTCCATACCTCCCAACATTTGAGCCAGGGACAGTGGCCTGCAAATAGGGGGCGTGGCTTCGTGGGAGTGCCGCTATCGCGAGCCACGCCCCCCGAATCCGTCACTGAGGAGGCATGCCCAGCGCTCTGGGAGCTGCTGGCATGCCTCCTATCTCTCTCTGTCTCCAGTGAATAGACGCTGCGCACAGCGTCTATTCACCACTGCAGAGCAACAGTGACTGGAGCCTCCCAACTCCCCCCCCCCCCACCGCGGGACACTGCGGCCCGCAGGTGGGACAGCGGGACAGTCCCCAAAAAACTGGACTGTCCCGCGAAAATCGGGACAATTGGGAGGTATGCATCTCCCCCAATAAGAGAAATACTGTGCACAGCCAACATTTTCCAACATGTCCAGTAATAATCTAATTGATTCCATTGCATTTGTTCACCTATTGCAGCTGTTTATGGCCAAACATATTGCAGCCTAATAACTGTACTTGATTTTGGCTGTGTGTTTGTGGCCAGCAAATAATACTATTTTAAGTCAGTTTACAATTACTTTTTACTTTGCTCTTGTCAGCTGTAGTTTGTTGCCCCCTGCTAGTTTCAGCACAGCTCTGGTTAGTATAACAAATAGCATTGTGTTTTAGAGCTGCCTAAACAAAAGTGTTATTTTTATAAGTAGTTATTGATCTGTCCACAAGAAAAAAACAGCAGCTACAACTATAATATATAACTTATATATTACATCGACCATTTGTATGTGTAAAACTTTTTATTAGCAGTGTAATGAAAACTTCAAATGTGGTATTTCAACCCGTGGTCTATAATGCATAGACCTCTGGAGTCAGGGGCGTATCTAGAGAGGATGAGGCCTGTGTGCAGGCTCCTCTCTAGCCGGTAGAGTTGTAGCTCTGAGCACTAGGGTCCCTAGGGCCTAGCGTTGTCCCAGAGCCTAGAGCGCATGCACAGGTCTCTGGGGAAATGGTGCGGTGGCCATTTTCCCATGGATTTTCCTATTGCACATGCATAAAACACAGGAAAAATGACGCCACTCCATTTTCCCAGTGATTCCTGCACCGCTGCTGCAGCGCCGCAAGACCCCAGTAGGTGAGTATTAGAAATAATGGGTGCAGGGGGTGCGGTGTGGGCCACCCTTGACCCTGGGGCCCATGTGCACCGCACACACTGCACCCATTATAAATACACCAGTATCTGGAGTGACTTCTGTCATTGCTCTGGATAGCTTTTTGAGCAGCTAAGATTAGCTGAAGGCTGCATAAGCCTGAGGCCATATAAGAGCCCAATTTTTTGTGATTGGTTGTTGGTGACTAAGCAGTTGCTAGGCAGATCAGTGTGTTCTTGGGTATTTTCCTATAGGATTATAGGGCTGTCCGTCAAGGGTTCAGGGGTTGGTTTTGAAATAATATATAAGCCATAGTCATGTGCCTCAGACTTCCTCTTGCCATTTTGGAATGGCCCAGGAAGGATGAGTACTGCTTTGCATATATATATTTTCGTAATTAATTTCTTTTGGTTGCCTTCTTCCTTCCTCCCTCTCTCCTCTCCTCCTCCTCCTCCCCCCCCCCTCCTTTACCCCTACATGCTTTTATTCATTTAAATTTGGTCTTGCGGTCCCTGTTCCTCTGGCTTGCTGCCCGCATCCCTACAGGTCCCCCTCCCCGCCCCCCTTCCCCCATCCGTTTAGCTGCAGCCGCTGCCGTCCCCGGAGTGTGGCCTCCCCTGTCTCCGTCCCGGATGGGTTATGCCCGGCGGGGCCGTGCCGCTGCGCCCCCGGCTGCTCCCCCTGCTGCCCGTCTGGGGGGTAGTGCGGTGCCCCTACCATAGCGGGCGCTGGTTCGGCCGCGGTCGCGGGGGTCACCCCCGGCGACTGTTGGGCGGGCGGCTCCCCCTCAGGCCCGGCTGCTCCTGTGCGTCCCCTGCCCCTCCTCGTTTGCGGCCCTGTGGACCCCACGTGGTGCCTGTCGGCCCGGGGCTGGCTGCGGGGGTGGGTGGGCGGGCGGCGTCTCCTCTGGCCGGGATGGATATGAGGCAGCAGCCATGTCAGCGTGCCCATGGCTCCTGCTGCCGTGTGGTATATTACCATTTTGGATTTCTATGTATATAGTGTTATGTTGTGTTGCTGTGTTGTATCACTGTGTAGCGTGGGTTGCATGTGGTCACGTGCTGCATGGTGGTGTAGCATGTTTGCTTTATGATTATTACTGTATTATATTTATATGATTACCACTATAATTACCCAAGTAATGCTAACCGGGTGGCCCCTTTAATGGGGGTATCCTACTGCGGGGCTCGTGGCAGGGGTCTCTCCTGCGTAAACCCCCCCCCCCCCCTTTCTAGCACGGGTGGTGGCGGCGCAGTCGCCTGTGGTGACATCATTCCACCTGCCTGGCCCTCCTTTTTGTTTTCCGCGTCGGCTGGGTTTGCCGGGGGTCGGTTACCGCGGTTTTTGCCCGGAGCTCATCCCTGGCCCGGGACGCAGCCGGTTGCCACATCTTCCATGGCGCGCCACCCGGGTCTGCTGGCTCCTACTCCCTGCAATTTTCACTCTATTGCTCAGTTTTGGCCCCTGCGGTTCAGCCACCGTGGTCGGTCACTTGTCCTCGGGGCGCCCCCCCCCTCCCGCCAGTGCCTACTGTTTCGTCGTTGCAGCGCGGGCGCTTTCTGCGCTGGTTGTCCCCTCTGTTTTGTCTGCGCAGGTGTCTGCGGGACCGGGGGAGTCAGGACGTCTGCTCGGAGGAACCGGGGGCCGAGGAGAGATGCAGCGGCAGCGGAAGACGCACCGCCGAGATCGGTGGCGGCAGCTGATGGTGTTCCAGGTCCCTGAGGCACCGGTGAGCATGCTGTTGTTTCTCCTTATTGTTACAGTACTTTTTAACCTTCTGTAGGGTTCCTCTGGTTCTCCTTGGTGCCCACGTTAGTTGGCTAGGCTCATTGCGCGGCGCGTGGCGTTAGGCGTCTCAGATAGGCAGGGCGCCGGCGGCTGCTGTTCCCTCCGCCCCCTGCAGTTCGCGGAGAAGGCAGACGGGGGGGGGGCATTGGGGAAACGGCTTTCCGCACTTTCATCTGTGGTTACGGTTTTGGATGTTACGGATTGTGGCACCGGGTCGCGACCTGCCGCGTATCCCCACATGGTGCAGTTTTGTGTCCGCGCACGCAATTTAAATCCTCGGTTTCCGCTTGGAGAGATCACGACGGGAAGTCCATCATGATCGGGGTGGGCATGTCGCTTTTTCCTTGGGTTTGTGGGTGGGGGTCACCCGGCGGGCCGGACCGCACAGTGGGGTCACAGGTGGCGGGCCCCTCGCAGTTGGTGCTTCTGTTTTGCGCTCCTTGGTAGGGGGGGGGGGTTCGCTTGGCGTGGCTAGTACACCACAGGCGTCCACTCCCATTTTTTGTCACCCATGCAATTTTGTGAGGCCTGTCCCCGGCCAGTGACGGTGCCCCAGCCACGAGCGCGTGACCTGCCCGTGGTGGCGCGCCGGCGTTTTTATGTCCGCTCACGCTGTTCCGCATCAGGTCCGGCGGAAGGTGGACGCAGAACCGGCTTGGAGCGCGTGTGGGCTCTCTGCAGTTTTTTCCTCTCTTCACGACTTGTGCATCTTCCCTGTCGGGTTGGTGCCAGGAACCCCGGGCTAGTTCCGCCTTATCCTACATTTGTCTTATCCTCATGGGGAGCCTCGTCATGCTCCATTTCCTAGACCGTGCGCGGGGTGTGTACTAGTCTATTAGGGACACTGCGTTTTGTTTTGTGAATATGGCCCGGGTACCTCCTATTTGGCTAACTTATACGATGGGTCATGTTTTTCACCTCTTCCCCTGCGCCCCTATCCCCTGCAATTTTTCAGGCCTCGTTTAGGTGCCAGTTTTATGCGTACGGGCGCGTGTATCCTGGGGTTTCTGTCTCATATGCCTCTTTGAGATATGCGGCACTTTCTTGCGACGGTGCATACTGTCCGTCTCCGCCTCCCCCCCCCCGGGGTTGCTCGCTACCGGGACTATTTTCTCTGCATGGGTCCGGGAGGCATTTCGGTTCGCAGCTACCCTTCTGTAGGTTGCCAGGTCTGTTTGGGGGCCTGGGTGTTTCCCGTTGCTCCAGTGCGCTGCTAGGGCCCTACCGGTTGCCTGGGCGTGCAGGGGTTGGCACTGGGCACAATGGCGGGTTGCTGTCGCCTCCCCGCTGACAAGTTACCGACACATTTGGTTTTGTTACCCACTGCTTGGGGCAACGCGAAGTTTGGTTTTCGCGGGTGCAGTCGTCGTGCAGCCCCCCCCCCCCTTTTTGCGAGCAGGTTTATTCCCATGGGTGGCATAGTTTGCAAGAAACCTACACGCCGCTGCGGGGTCGGCCAGGTAACGTCACGCAGTTTCCCTTCCCGCGAGATCAGAGAAGTTTTTGTGGATTCAGTCTTCAGTCCTATAGTCTTGTTACGGGGAGGTTTTTCGGGCCTTCTCCTCCTTGTTCCCTCCGGTCCCCCTAGGCTTTGCGACTGTTGCGACATCTGTTTGTCTGCTTGCGGCGCAGTTTTACCATTGCGCGCCCAGAGTCGGATTGGGTTTGCGGATGCTTTGTCTCATTTCATTTTGATAAGTGCCGTGAGTGGGTTCAAGGGGTGGCGACATAGGTTTTCTCATGCCCGTCTTCTGTCGGCGGTTTGTACGGGTGGCTACTCGGACTAGGCATGCGTTGGCTCCTTCCTCGTTTGGGGCGTCTGCTGCGTCCTGGTGTTTTTTCAGTAGGTTGGATACAGCGGGTGTGTCCCTGGTAGACGGTTTGCTGGTTTTCGTGTTCGAGCGTTATCTGGGCGGTAGGTCCAAGGCCAGAGCCGGCCCTAACCAATATGATGCCCTAGGCAAGATTTTGGCTGGTGCCCCCTAGCACCACCGCTGGTTCCGCCTCTGACCTTGCACCTCTTTCACAGCACCATCACCCCTCACCCATAGCAGTCCTTATTTTGGTGTTTGTACCCCCTATATTTTAAATAGGAACAGTTCGCACATTTGGTGCTCAGCCCAAAAAGGGGTGTGTTTTTGCTGGCAAGGGGCATGGCCACACAATAGTAACCCCAATTCCAATTACGCCACACAGTACTGCAACTTTATTCACATTTGATCATGCGATAGTGTCCATAATTCATATTACATCCCACAGTAGTATCACTTTACCTTATAAACGTTACTCCTCACAGTAGAGCCCCTTATTCACATTACATCACACTTAAGTGCTCCTTATTCACATTACACCACACCCTATTGCTCTTTATTCACTTTAGACGACACAGTAGTGCCCTTTCTATACGTAACGCCACACAGTAGAGCACCTTAAACACATAATGCCAAAGTAATGCCCCTTACACATATGAGACAAATTATTAATGTCCTTATAAACACAATGCACCTTACACATTATGACAACCTTTATTAATGCCCTTTTACACATAATATCCCTTACACATAAACCGCACATTATTAATGCCCTTATACACATAATGACACACATAGTGCCCCCTACACATTTGCTGCACATTATTAGTGCCCCTATACACATAATGACACACATACAGTAGTACCCTTTTACACATATGCCGCACATTATTAATGCCCTTATACACATAATGACACACACAGTGCCCCTTACACATATGTTGCACATTATTAATGCATTTTTACATGCCACACATAATGCTCCTTACACATATTCTGAACACTACTGCACAACCAACCCACTCACATGCACATAGCACTCACACTGCCACTAACACTGTGACCTCTGCCTCTGCTTGGATACAGATGTGTCCTCATAAATCTTGCCTCAATGCTAACGTCGGGCACCTTTTTTTTATGAAAATGCAGCTTATTTGCATTGCTATGTGGCTAGGATGCACAAGCAGCTTCTGCTGATTAAAATGATATGTAGCATGCCTATATACTGTGTGAGACTGTGGCTGTATCTGCATATGAAATGCTACACACAGAATATAGGCATGCCGCATATCATTTTAATCAGCGGAAGCTGCTAATGCCCCTAGGCATATCAAATGCCCTAGGCAATTGCCTAGTTTGCCTATGCCTATGGCCGGCTCTGTCCAAGGCAGCCATGTATTCTGCCCTTGCGGGCATTTCCTTCCGTTCTAGGCTGCGCGGTCTGGTGGACCCCACCTGGTCTTTCGCCCCTTTCGTGGGCGCTTAAGGGTTGGGTTTAGGGTGCGCCCCTCGCCTGCGGATACCCGCAGGCCTGCTGCGTGGCAATTTTTGGCGGAGTTGCTGGATGTGCTGCCTCCTGTCGCCGAGGCGGTGTTGGAGGTGGCCCCCCCCCTGTTTGTGATTAGCCCTTGTTTGGCCTTCTTCTGGGTTTGGTGGGTAAGCAAGTAGTGGCGAGCAACAGGCATTTAGGGATTCCGGGGCCTTTTCTGTAACGCGTGTTGCAGGATGGTCGGTGGCTCTGCAGGATGGTGTGCTCCAAATCAGATCAAGCAGCTGGGGGTCGCTGGGTGTCCTTGGAGGCCCAGGAGGAGGTGGGTGTCTGCCCGCTGCACCTGGCACATGAGTATAGATGGGCCTCCGGGGGGGGGCGACCAGTTGCTGATACAGGCACTCGCTGGTCCTCTCTCTAATTTACAGTTGCGGCTGTGTTTGAGGTCGGTACTCATTCCTTGCGGAATGGGGCGGCTGACCATGCGGCGGCCACAGGGTCCGCTACGGCAGCTGTGCAGGAGCTGGGTCGTTGGGGGTGTACTTTTAGGCCCTATTCCTTGCGGTTTGGGGAAGCTGCCGTGCAGCAGCCACGGGGTCCTCCACGGCAGCTATTCCGGAGCTGGGCCGTTGGAGATATACTTCTTAGGTCCTATTCCTGGCGGATTGGGGCGGCTGACCATGCGGCAGCCACTGGGTCCTCCACGGCTGCTGTTCAGGAGCTGGGCCGTTGACGGTATATAATTTTTTAGGTCCTATTCCTTGCGGATTGGGGAGGCTGCCATGCAGCAGCCACGGGGTCCTCCACAGCAGCTATTCCGGAGCTGGGCCGTTGGAGATATACTTCTTAGGTCCTATTCCTTGCGGATGGGCGCGGCTGACCATGCGGCAGCCACTGGGTCCGCCACGACGGCTATTCAGGAGCGGGCCGTTGGAGGTATACTTTTTAGGTCCTGTTACCTGCGGATTGGGGAGGCTGCCATGCTGCGGCCGGAGGGTCCTCCATGGCAGCCGTTTCAGGAGCTGGGCGTTGGAGGTATTCTTCTTAGGTCCTATTCCTTGCGGATGGGGGTGGCTACCATGCGACAGCCACAGGGTCCTCCACGGCGGCTATTCAGGTGGTGGTCCGTTGGAGGTATACTTTTTAGGTCCTATTCCTTGCGGATGGGGGTGGCTGCCGTGCGGCATCCACAGGGTCCTCCACGGCAGCTATTCAGGAGGTGGTCCGTGGAGGTATGCTTACTATAAGTCCTTCTGCATGTGGATAATGTTTAGTTGCGCCTGTTGCGCTAACCCAAAAACTTGTTTACCCGTCGGTTTTTGAACGGGTAATGTTCAGGAATCAAGGGTGTGAAATGAACTTTTAAATTTTCCTCCGAGGGGGCCTAATTACAATTGGCTCCTCAAAGGTCTACGGGAGGTTTTTTGAGTTTTCTCCTTCACTTGGGTTAAATCTGTTCTCTGTCACTTGGTTTTCCTATGTGATGTATGTCAGTGTGATGATGTTAGGGTGTTTTTCTTTTGCAGCCGTCGATGGTTTGAACAGGAGTGGCTGGTTGGCCACTCTTACAATTTTTGGGCGGCAGGGCATTCCTTGGCGCATGGGACAGCTGATGTTTTGGTCAGGGTGGTTGGTTGGTTGGGTGTCCGTGGTTAAGGGATACTGAGGGGTAGTTGTATAGCTCCTTTGCCACCGTGAGCGTAGTTGGGGTCGTCCTGGCGGTATTGTCCTGCGTTGTGGCGGCGCTGATAGGGGTCGCGTCTAGAGATGAGCGCCTGAAATTTTTCGGGTTTTGTGTTTTGGTTTTGGGTTCGGTTCCGCGGCCGTGTTTTGGGTTCGAACGCGTTTTGGCAAAACCTCACTGAATTTTTTTTGTCGGATTCGGGTGTGTTTTGGATTCGGGTGTTTTTTTCAAAAAACACTAAAAAACAGCTTAAATCATAGAATTTGGGGGTCATTTTGATCCCAAAGTATTATTAACCTCAAAAACCATAATTTACACTCATTTTCAGTCTATTCTGAATACCTCACACCTCACAATATTATTTTTAGTCCTAAAATTTGCACCGAGGTCGCTGTGTGAGTAAGATAAGCGACCCTAGTGGCCGACACAAACACCGGGCCCATCTAGGAGTGGCACTGCAGTGTCACGCAGGATGTCCCTTCCAAAAAACCCTCCCCAAACAGCACATGACGCAAAGAAAAAAAGAGGCGCAATGAGGTAGCTGTGTGAGTAAGATTAGCGACCCTAGTGGCCGACACAAACACCGGGCCCATCTAGGAGTGGCACTGCAGTGTCACGCAGGATGTCCCTTCCAAAAAACCCTCCCCAAACAGCACATGACGCAAAGAAAAAAAGAGGCGCAATGAGGTAGCTGTGTGAGTAAGATTAGCGACCCTAGTGGCCGACACAAACACCGGGCCCATCTAGGAGTGGCACTGCAGTGTCACGCAGGATGTCCCTTCCAAAAAACCCTCCCCAAACAGCACATGACGCAAAGAAAAAAAGAGGCGCAATGAGGTAGCTGACTGTGTGAGTAAGATTAGCGACCCTAGTGGCCGACACAAACACCGGGCCCATCTAGGAGTGGCACTGCAGTGTCACGCAGGATGTCCCTTCCAAAAAACCCTCCCCAAACAGCACATGACGCAAAGAAAAAAAGAGGCGCAATGAGGTAGCTGACTGTGTGAGTAAGATTAGCTACCCTAGTGGCCGACACAAACACCGGGCCCATCTAGGAGTGGCACTGCAGTGTCACGCAGGATGTCCCTTCCAAAAAACCCTCCCCAATCAGCACATGATGCAAAGAAAAAGAAAAGAAAAAAGAGGTGCAAGATGGAATTGTCCTTGGGCCCTCCCACCCACCCTTATGTTGTATAAACAAAACAGGACATGCACACTTTAACCAACCCATCATTTCAGTGACAGGGTCTGCCACACGACTGTGACTGATATGACGGGTTGGTTTGGACCCCCCCCAAAAAAGAAGCAATTAATCTCTCCTTGCACAAACTGGCTCTACAGAGGCAAGATGTCCACCTCATCTTCACCCTCCGATATATCACCGTGTACATCCCCCTCCTCACAGATTATCAATTCGTCCCCACTGGAATCCACCATCTCAGCTCCCTGTGTACTTTGTGGAGGCAATTGCTGCTGGTCAATGTCTCCGCGGAGGAATTGATTATAATTCATTTTAATGAACATCATCTTCTCCACATTTTCTGGATGTAACCTCGTACGCCGATTGCTGACAAGGTGAGCGGCGGCACTAAACACTCTTTCGGAGTACACACTTGTGGGAGGGCAACTTAGGTAGAATAAAGCCAGTTTGTGCAAGGGCCTCCAAATTGCCTCTTTTTCCTGCCAGTATAAGTACGGACTGTGTGACGTGCCTACTTGGATGCGGTCACTTATATAATCCTCCACCATTCTATCAATGTTGAGAGAATCATATGCAGTGACAGTAGACGACATGTCCGTAATCGTTGTCAGGTCCTTCAGTCCGGACCAGATGTCAGCATCAGCAGTCGCTCCAGACTGCCCTGCATCACCGCCAGCGGGTGGGCTCGGAATTCTGAGCCTTTTCCTCGCACCCCCCAGTTGCGGGAGAATGTGAAGGAGGAGATGTTGACAGGTCGCGTTCCGCTTGACTTGACAATTTTGTCACCAGCAGGTCTTTCAACCCCAGCAGACCTGTGTCTGCCGGAAAGAGAGATCCAAGGTAGGCTTTAAATCTAGGATCGAGCACGGTGGCCAAAATGTAGTGCTCTGATTTCAACAGATTGACCACCCGTGAATCCTTGTTAAGCGAATTAAGGGCTGCATCCACAAGTCCCACATGCCTAGCGGAATCGCTCCCTTTTAGCTCCTTCTTCAATGCCTCCAGCTTCTTCTGCAAAAGCCTGATGAGGGGAATGACCTGACTCAGGCTGGCAGTGTCTGAACTGACTTCACGTGTGGCAAGTTCAAAGGGCATCAGAACCTTGCACAACGTTGAAATCATTCTCCACTGCACTTGAGACAGGTGCATTCCACCTACTATATCGTGCTCAATTGTATAGGCTTGAATGGCCTTTTGCTGCTCCTCCAACCTCTGAAGCATATAGAGGGTTGAATTCCACCTCGTTACCACTTCTTGCTTCAGATGATGGCAGGGCAGGTTCAGTAGTTTTTGGTGGTGCTCCAGTCTTCTGTACGTGGTGCCTGTACGCCGAAAGTGTCCCGCAATTTTTCTGGCCACCGACAGCATCTCTTGCACGCCCCTGTCGTTTTTTAAAAAATTCTGCACCACCAAATTCAAGGTATGTGCAAAACATGGGACGTGCTGGAATTTGCCCATATTTAATGCACACACAATATTGCTGGCGTTGTCCGATGCCACAAATCCACAGGAGAGTCCAATTGGGGTAAGCCATTCCGCGATGATCTTCCTCAGTTGCCGTAAGAGGTTTTCAGCTGTGTGCGTATTCTGGAAAGCGGTGATACAAAGCGTAGCCTGCCTAGGAAAGAGTTGGCGTTTGCGAGATGCTGCTACTGGTGCCGCCGCTGCTGTTCTTGCGGCGGGAGTCCATACATCTACCCAGTGGGCTGTCACAGTCATATAGTCCTGACCCTGCCCTGCTCCACTTGTCCACATGTCCGTGGTTAAGTGGACATTGGGTACAACTGCATTTTTTAGGACACTGGTGAGTCTTTTTCTGACGTCCGTGTACATTCTCGGTATCGCCTGCCTAGAGAAGTGGAACCTAGATGGTATTTGGTAACGGGGGCACACTGCCTCAATAAATTGTCTAGTTCCCTGTGAACTAACGGCGGATACCGGACGCACGTCTAACACCAACATAGTTGTCAAGGACTCAGTTATCCGCTTTGCAGTAGGATGACTGCTGTGATATTTCATCTTCCTCGCAAAGGACTGTTGAACAGTCAATTGCTTACTGGAAGTAGTACAAGTGGGCTTACGACTTCCCCTCTGGGATGACCATCGACTCCCAGCGGCAACAACAGCAGCGCCAGCAGCAGTAGGCGTTACACGCAAGGATGCATCGGAGGAATCCCAGGCAGGAGAGGACTCGTCAGAATTGCCAGTGACATGGCCTGCAGGACTATTGGCATTCCTGGGGAAGGAGGAAATTGACACTGAGGGAGTTGGTGGGGTGGTTTGCGTGAGCTTGGTTACAAGAGGAAGGGATTTACTGGTCAGTGGACTGCTTCCGCTGTCACCCAAAGTTTTTGAACTTGTCACTGACTTATTATGAATGCGCTGCAGGTGACGTATAAGGGAGGATGTTCCGAGGTGGTTAACGTCCTTACCCCTACTTATTACAGCTTGACAAAGGGAACACACGGCTTGACACCTGTTGTCCGCATTTCTGGTGAAATACCTCCACACCGAAGAGCTGATTTTTTTGGTATTTTCACCTGGCATGTCAACGGCCATATTCCTCCCACGGACAACAGGTGTCTCCCCGGGTGCCTGACTTAAACAAACCACCTCACCATCAGAATCCTCCTGGTCAATTTCCTCCCCAGCGCCAGCAACACCCATATCCTCCTCATCCTGGTGTACTTCAACACTGGCATCTTCAATCTGACTATCAGGAACTGGACTGCGGGTGCTCCTTCCAGCACTTGCAGGGGGCGTGCAAATGGTGGAAGGCGCATGCTCTTCACGTCCAGTGTTGGGAAGGTCAGGCATCGCAACCGACACAATTGGACTCTCCTTGTGGATTTGGGATTTCAAAGAACGCACAGTTCTTTGCGGTGCTTTTGCCAGCTTGAGTCTTTTCAGTTTTCTAGCGAGAGGCTGAGTGCTTCCATCCTCATGTGAAGCTGAACCACTAGCCATGAACATAGGCCAGGGCCTCAGCCGTTCCTTGCCACTCCGTGTGGTAAATGGCATATTGGCAAGTTTACGCTTCTCCTCCGACAATTTTATTTTATGTTTTGGAGTCCTTTTTTTACTGATATTTGGTGTTTTGGTTTTGACATGCTCTGTACTATGCCATTGGGCATCGGCCTTGGCAGACGACGTTGCTGGCATTTCATCGTCTCGGCCATGACTAGTGGCAGCAGCTTCAGCACGAGGTGGAAGTGGATCTTGATCTTTCCCTAATTTTGGAACCTCAACATTTTTGTTCTCCATATTTTAATAGGCACAACTAAAAGGCACCTCAGGTAAACAATGGAGATGGATGGATTGGATACTAGTATACAATTATGGACGGGCTGCCGAGTGCCGACACAGAGGTAGCCACAGCCGTGAACTACCGCACTGTACTGTGTCTGCTGCTAATATATAGACTGGTTGATAAAGAGATAGTATACTCGTAACTAGTATGTATGTATAAAGAAAGAAAAAAAAACCACGGTTAGGTGGTATATACAATTATGGACGGGCTGCCGAGTGCCGACACAGAGGTAGCCACAGCCGTGAACTACCGCACTGTACTGTGTCTGCTGCTAATATATAGACTGGTTGATAAAGAGATAGTATACTCGTAACTAGTATGTATGTATAAAGAAAGAAAAAAAAACCACGGTTAGGTGGTATATACAATTATGGACGGGCTGCCGAGTGCCGACACAGAGGTAGCCACAGCCGTGAACTACCGCACTGTACTGTGTCTGCTGCTAATATATAGACTGGTTGATAAAGAGATAGTATACTCGTAACTAGTATGTATGTATAAAGAAAGAAAAAAAAACCACGGTTAGGTGGTATATACAATTATGGACGGGCTGCCGAGTGCCGACACAGAGGTAGCCACAGCCGTGAACTACCGCACTGTACTGTGTCTGCTGCTAATATATAGACTGGTTGATAAAGAGATAGTATACTCGTAACTAGTATGTATGTATAAAGAAAGAAAAAAAAACCACGGTTAGGTGGTATATACAATTATGGACGGGCTGCCGAGTGCCGACACAGAGGTAGCCACAGCCGTGAACTACCGCACTGTACTGTGTCTGCTGCTAATATATAGACTGGTTGATAAAGAGATAGTATACTCGTAACTAGTATGTATGTATAAAGAAAGAAAAAAAAACCACGGTTAGGTGTTATATACAATTATGGACGGGCTGCCGAGTGCCGACACAGAGGTAGCCACAGCCGTGAACTACCGCACTGTACTGTGTCTGCTGCTAATATATAGACTGGTTGATAAAGAGATAGTATACTCGTAACTAGTATGTATGTATAAAGAAAGAAAAAAAACCCACGGTTAGGTGGTATATACAATTATGGACGGGCTGCCGAGTGCCGACACAGAGGTAGCCACAGCCGTGAACTACCGCACTGTACTGTGTCTGCTGCTAATATATAGACTGGTTGATAAAGAGATAGTATACTCGTAACTAGTATGTATGTATAAAGAAAGAAAAAAAAACCACGGTTAGGTGGTATATACAATTATGGACGGGCTGCCGAGTGCCGACACAGAGGTAGCCACAGCCGTGAACTACCGCACTGTACTGTGTCTGCTGCTAATATATAGACTGGTTGATAAAGAGATAGTATACTCGTAACTAGTATGTATGTATAAAGAAAGAAAAAAAAACCACGGTTAGGTGGTATATACAATTATGGACGGGCTGCCGAGTGCCGACACAGAGGTAGCCACAGCCGTGAACTACCGCACTGTACTGTGTCTGCTGCTAATATATAGACTGGTTGATAAAGAGATAGTATACTCGTAACTAGTATGTATGTATAAAGAAAGAAAAAAAAAACACGGTTAGGTGGTATATACAATTATGGACGGGCTGCCGAGTGCCGACACAGAGGTAGCCACAGCCGTGAACTACCGCACTGTACTGTGTCTGCTGCTAATATATAGACTGGTTGATAAAGAGATAGTATACTCGTAACTAGAATGTATGTATAAAGAAAGAAAAAAAAAACACGGTTAGGTGTTATATACAATTATGGACGGGCTGCCGAGTGCCGACACAGAGGTAGCCACAGCCGTGAACTACCGCACTGTACTGTGTCTGCTGCTAATATATAGACTGGTTGATAAAGAGATAGTATACTCGTAACTAGTATGTATGTATAAAGAAAGAAAAAAAAACCACGGTTAGGTGGTATATACAATTATGGACGGGCTGCCGAGTGCCGACACAGAGGTAGCCACAGCCGTGAACTACCGCACTGTACTGTGTCTGCTGCTAATATAGACTGGTTGATAAAGAGATAGTATACTACTAATATTATATATACTGGTGGTCAGGTCACTGGTCACTAGTCACACTGGCAGTGGCACTCCTGCAGCAAAAGTGTGCACTGTTTTAATATAATATTATGTACTCCTGGCTCCTGCTATAACCTATAACTGGCACTGCAGTAGTGCTCCCCAGTCTCCCCCACAATTATAAGCTGTGTGAGCTGAGCAGTCAGACAGATATATATAATATTATATATAGATAATAGATGATGCAGCACTGTGGCCTGAGCCTGAGCAGTGCACACAGATATGGTATGTGACTGACTGAGTCACTGTGTGTATCGCTTTTTTCAGGCAGAGAACGGATATATTAAATAAACTGCACTGTGTGTCTGGTGGTCACTCACTATATAATATATTATGTACTCCTGGCTCCTGCTATAACCTATAACTGGCACTGCAGTAGTGCTCCCCAGTCTCCCCCACAATTATAAGCTGTGTGAGCTGAGCAGTCAGACAGATATATATAATATTATATATAGATAATAGATGATGCAGCACACTGGCCTGAGCCTGAGCAGTGCACACAGATATGGTATGTGACTGAGTCACTGTGTGCTGTGTATCGCTTTTTTCAGGCAGAGAACGGATTATAAATAAAACTGGTGGTCACTATCAGCAAAACTCTGCACTGTACTGAGTACTCCTAATGCTCCCCAAAATTAGTAAATCAAGTGTCTCTCTAATCTATTCTAAACGGAGAGGACGCCAGCCACGTCCTCTCCCTATCAATCTCAATGCACGTGTGAGAATGGCGGCGACGCGCGGCTCCTTATATAGAATCCGAGTCTCGCGATAGAATCCGAGCCTCGCGAGAATCCGACAGCGTCATGATGACGTTCGGGCGCGCTCGGGTTAACCGAGCAAGGCGGGAAGATCCGAGTCGCTCGGACCCGTGAAAAAAAACATGAAGTTCTGGCGGGTTCGGATTCAGAGAAACCGAACCCGCTCATCTCTAGTCGCGTCGACAGCATCTACCTCCATTTGTTCATTAAGGCTGACTCCAGGGGCCACGTTGTCACTGGCCGGAGATTCGTTTTGGGTGGTCAATTACTACAGCGTTTTTTCATTGGGGGGGGCGGTGCTTTTCTCAGATGTGGAGAAAGCCCGCCAGATGGCAATTCGGCTGTTTCGTGGTTGTTACGGCTTTTAGGTGGAGTAGTTGTCCGGCATTCCCCTGCTTGTACTGCGTCAGCGGCAGTTCCACAAGGAGGTTGGGGTTCGTCTTCTCCGGCTGGAGTTTTCGGGTTTTCTTAAATGGAGTTTTGGTCCTTTCCGTTAGCGATCTTGTTTTCCTGGTTTTTATTGGTTTGGATGGCGGGGCGGTTTGTTAAACCTTTGTGGCGGGAAGTCGCTACCAACCAGCGGTCAGATGGGCATAAGTGGTCATTGTGGGGCACCCTCTTTAGAAGGACGGCAGGTGTGTCCTTACCTTGCGGTTGGACATTTAGACGTTCCCCTGCGGGAACCGATTGTTTGCCAGAGAAAAGAGTGGTGAGTCCTGCACAATGCGGGTTATGCAGGGAGGAGGCGGTGTTGTGCTTTAGTCCCCTCCTCAGTTTTTGTGTTTCAATCTAAATGACTGGAGCTGGTGTCTGGTAGCGACTTTTCCTTTGCCATCCTCCAATATAAAATCAATTCAATTACAATTATAGTTTAAAGAATCAATACAATACATCTACAATTATAGTTTAAAGCGATCAATAAATATCGTCTGACTTTTAACTACAGCTAACCGTGTCTGTGTCGTTATTTTAGTGTGTCGTTATTTTAGTGGTAAGCTAGCTTAAAGAAGTGTTTATGTCAATCGCAATAAAATTATGGGCGCCTTAGAATTATTTCGCTACCACAGCAATTAAATATTGTTAAATGACAATGCTAAGAAATAGTTTACCACTATGGTAAGAGAGGATAAGAAATTTCCTTTTTAGAAGTGAAGATGGTGATAATGATACATAGACACTACAATAGTTTATACTGCAGAGATTGTAACACGGATTACAGGAACTGTAAAAAATTAAACTTTCATAAAACAGACAGTACAACAGGTTACTGACAAATCCAAAGTTAAATAAATCCTCAATTAAAAAGGAAATGACAAAATATTTTAGAAGTACAGGGTGGTGCGTAATACTGCATGAGAAGGGTTAAAATGAATAAAGGGTGCTGCACAAAAATAAAAAGCATATGAGAAGCCCAGACACAGCAGAGACTGAGATATTAAAAGTCCGAGGGGCATTTTTTTCCCCGTCTCCCTTTCAGTTCAATTTCCCCAATGTTGTTTCGAGACCCACAGGGCGTCTGTTCTTGTAAAAAGATGTTTTATTAACACGTTCATTGCCAATGAGGTTCAGAATGCATGCCAAGTCTTTTACAGAAGATTTAGCTCTGGTTGTGTTGGGAGCAGCATGTTAGAAATGTAGACTGCGGTTTGGAAACACTATACCTTTAATCCATATGCCAACATCAAAGGCATCTTGCGTATGGGAAATGTGCAGGTGCTCTATACCTACATGAATAATTCTGCAGTGCCCCTGCAGAGGAGACATGGGCCAATATTTACAAAAAAATCGAGTTTGTCCGATTTGTGTTTTTTTTTTCTAAGTCCCAACACGGGAATTCACTAAGCACAAATCTCGGCAGTGATTGGACTATTCGTAATGGTTTGAATGACAAAGTTCAGAAATACGAATGAATAGACCAACGGTCAAACGCGGCTGTTATTTCCTACAACACGGGTATTCACTATTCATTCGTATATTTGGGTGTTAGTCTCTGAGTGCTCAAGTGCGGGTGTATTTTTAGCGATTCGTTAAAAAAAGCAGCAAAAAAATAGACCTGCTTTTTCCAGGCGAGTTTGGATAATCATGCACGGATCAGTGAGATCTGTGCATGGTTATCTATGGGAAAGGGTCAGTTTACTGTAAAAACTGAAATAAAAATTGCGTGGGGTCCCCCCTCCTAAGCATAACCAGCCTCGGGCTCTTTGAGCCGGTCCTGGTTGAAAAAATATGGGGGGAAAATTGACAGGGGTTCCTCCATATTTGAACAACCAGCACTGGGCTCTGCACCTGGTTCTGGTGCAAAAAATACGGGGGACAAAAAGCGTAGGGGTCCCCCGTATTTTTTGAACCAGCACCGGGCTCCACTAGTCAGAGAGATAATGCCACAGCCGGGGGACACTTTTATATAGGTCCCTACGGCCCTGGTATTACATAACTAACTAGTCACCCCTGGCTGGGGTACCCTGGAGGAGAGGGGACCCCTTAAATCAAGGTGTCCCCCCCTCCAGCCACCCATGGGCCAGGGGTGAAGCCCGAGGCTGTCCCCCCCACCCAAGGGCGGCAGATGGGGGGCTGAGAGCCAAGTGAAAAAAGAAGAATATTGTTTTTTGTAGCAGTACTACAAGTCCCAGCAAGCCTCACCCGCAAGCTGGTACTTGGAGAACCACAAGTACCAGCATGCGGTAGAAAAACGGGCCCACTGGTACCTGTAGTACTACTACAAAAAAATACCCAACAAAAAACAGAACACACACACCGTGACAGTAAAACTTTATTACATACATGCACACCTACATACACACATACTTACCTATGTTCACACGAGGCTCGGTCCACTTCTCCATGTAGAATCCAAGGGGTACCTGTGAAAAAAATTATACTCACATAATCCAGTGTAGCTTGTGTCCTCTTTGTAATCCACGTACTTTGCAAAAAAACAAACCGGAAACCCGAACCACGTACTGAAAGGGGTCCCATGTTTACACATGGGACCCCTTTCCCCGACTGCCGGGACCCCCCGTGAGTCCTGTCAAAGAGGGTCCCTTCAGCCAATCAGGGAGCGCCATGTCTTGGCACTCTCCTGATTGGCTGTGCGCTCCTGTGCTGTCACTCAGGCTGCGCACGGCAGAGATACAATGTAGCGCATAGGCGCTACATTGTATCCAATGGTGGGAACTTTGCGGTCAGCGGTTGACCGCGAGTAACCTCACCGCTGACTGCAAAGTTCCCACCGTTGGATACAATGGAGCACCTATGCGCTACTTTGTATCTCTGCCGTGCGCAGCCTGACTGACAGCTCAGGAGCGCACAGGCAATCAGGAGAGTGCCACGACGTGGCGCTCCCTGATTGGCTGAAGGGACCCTCTGTGACAGAAGTCACGGGGGGTCTCGGCAGTCGGGGTTCGGGTTTATCGGTTTGTTTTTTTGCCAAGTACGTGGATTACAAGCTCAGAAGAGGACCAATCTACACAGGATTGTGTAAGTATAATTTTATTTTCAGGTACCCCTTGGATTCTACTTGGAGAAGTGGACCGACCCTCGTGTGAACGTAGGTAAGTATGTGTGAATGTAGGTGTGCATGTATGTAATAAAGTTTTACTTTCAAGGTGTGTGAGTTCTGTTTTTATTTGGGTATTTTTTTTTGTAGTAGTACTACAGGTACCAGCGGGCCCGTTTTTCCACCGCATGCTGGTACTTGTGGTTCTTCAAGTACCAGCTTGCGGGTGAGGCTTGCTGGGACTTGTAGTACTGCTACAAAAAACAATATTCTTCTTTTTTCACTTGGCTATCAGCCCCCCATCCGCAGCCCTTGGATGGGGGGGACAGCCTAGGGCTTCACCCCTGGCCCTTGGGTGGCTGGAGGGGGGGACCCCTTGATTTAAGGGGTCCCCTCTCCTCCAGGGTACCCCGGCCAGGGGTGACTAGTTGGTGATTTAATGCCAGGGCCGCAGGGACCTATATAAAAGTGTCCCCCGGCTGTGGCATTATCTCTCTGACTAGTGGAGCCCGGTGCTGGTTCAAAATATACGGGGGACCCCTACGCTTTGTGTCCCCCGTATTTTTTGCACCAGGACCAGGCACAGAGCCCGGTGCTGGTTGTTCAAATATGGGGGAACCCCTGTCAATTTTTCCACCATATTTTTTCAATCAGGACCGGCTCAAAGAGCCCGAGGCTGGTTTTGCTTAGGAGGGGGGACCCCACGCAATTTTTTTCAGTTTTTTATCTCTTTAAACTCTTTTTTTAAGGTACACAATGAAGCCCTGCACAGATCTCACAGATCCGGCCGGGATTCCTTGTGTTTTGTCAGGCAGTGTTTTACTCATCACTCCCGTAAAACACTGCCTGACATTACGAATCACATCGACATCGGAAAAGACGAATGAGGAAATCTCGGCAGCTTAGTAAATGACCGTATCAGGATTCAAAAAGTTGCAGTAAAATGCACCCGATACCATTCGAGTTCAAACACCCTTAAAAACAGGTAAAACACGAATATTAGTAAATATACCCCAGGGTCTCAATTTAGTAGATTACATACAGGTATACTGCTTCCCTTTGACAGTTTGGGAAGACTCCTAGTTACTCAACCAATGCATACAATGGAGCAGACATTTTGTGATCTGAAGTGATATTCAGGGAATGCAGCCTAACAATATGGGCAATGCAGGGGTGGGCAAAAATCTGTTTAAACCCAATGATTTATTCGGGGTGGTTGGTCATAGATAGAAGCCTATTGCCCCACTGCAGGAGCTTGAGAAGCCATACATGCTAGCATATACTCTCTCCTAGGAGTCTTTTTTATTATTTATATGGTTTTCTACCAGATAAATCATGTGTGAATTTGCAGCTCACAGCTTTATCTGAAATATTTCTCAAAATTTGCAACACACTTAACTTACCCTACTGAAAAGTCTAGGGGACTCCTAAATTTTGGACTATAAAAAGTGTAGCTGGCCCTCCCACATAACTTCTTAGTGAAATGGGCAGGATGTGCAGCATAATGGGTGGGTCCATGGGGACAAGGCAGGGTGATAGTGTAGCCAATATGTTACAATGGCTAACACCATCTGAAAGTTGATGAGGCTAAGCTCTCATATGCTCTCATTAAGACCCAGAAGAGCACCAGGCAAAATACTGTCACAAGGGAATCAGTATGATTTACCGGTGGGTGGGATGCTGGCTGTCCATATCCCGACAGCAGCATCCCGCCCTCCAGAATGCCAGCAGTGGGGCGATTGCAAAGAGTTCCCTTGCGGGCTCACTGTGCTCGCCATGCTGCGGGCTCAGTGGCTTGCTGCGCTCGACACAGGATCTATTTCCACTCTATGGTGTCGTGGACACCCACGAGTGGGAATAGTCCTGTTTTGCCGGTATACTGACCGCCAGCATCTCGACAGATGGCAAATTGAATGCATTCCATCTCAAGGCCCCTAAATATACAGTGACTTAGAGTACAGAACATTGCAGAATATGGGGCCTAATTCAGACCTGATCGTAGCAGCAAGTTTGTTAGCAGATGGGCAAAACCATGTACACTGCAGGGGGGGAGGGAGGGGCAGATATAACATTTGCAGAGAGAGTTAGATTTGGGTGGGTTATATTGTTTCTGTGCAGGGTAAATACTGGCTGATTTATTTTTACACTGCAATTTAGATTTCAGTTTGAACACACCTCACCCAAAGCTAACTCTTTCTGCACATGTTATATCTGCCCCCCTGCAGCGCACATGGTTTTGCCCATCTGCTAAAAAAGTTGCTGCTACGATCAGGTCTGAATTAGGCCCGTGGACAAGGTTTATAAACATCGTTGCGTCAGCAGTCATAATAACCAAATAAGTAGCAGGGTTTCAGATCACAAGGGTTTGGTGCCACTGTAGTCAGTGGTCATAAGATGATGGTATAAGTGAGGAAAAGAAAAGCACATGAGGGACTAGGGCTCTGCTTGTGAGAGCTTACAGTCTATAAAGGAGATGCAATCAGACAGAGGTAACACAGATGGGAGCATGGAGCAGTAGGTTAGGCTGATAACCGGAATGCTTTAATAAAGAAGCGAGTGTTGCGAGCCCGTTTGTAGAGAGAAGGAGATAGGGAGAGGGAAAGAGTTCCAGTGGTAGGGAGCAGCATGGGCAAACTCTTGGATATAAACAGGAGAGGATGGGGTGAGGGCTTTATTAGTGAGGGTGAACAATTTGTATTTGGTTTGGATGGGGAGCCAGTGTAGGGCTTGTAGGAGAGCAGTGGCAGATATAGAACATTTGGAGAGGAAGATGAGCAGGGCAGCAGCATTGAGGAGATTGGAGTGGAGAGAAATGGGAGACAGAAAAGCCAAATAAGAGGAGGTTACAGTAGTCCAGTCTGGAGATGATCAGTGACAGTCTGATCTTGGATATATTTTTGAGATGGAAACGGCAGAACCGTGACAGTTACTGAATGTGTGAACTGAAGGATAAATAGGAGTCATGAACAACTCCAAGATTGTGCACTTATGTAGTGGTGCTGTAAATAAATAATGAATTTGTGGGACGTGAGGTTATTCATGAGCGTGAGACATATATCAGCTCCGTTTTAGCAAGATAAGTTTAAGAAAGTGCTGAGACATCCAGGAAGAAAAAGCAGAGAGAGACAGCTGGAGATACAGTGAGAAGAGAAGGGAAAGAAGTGAGAAGAGAAGAGAAGAGAAGAGAAGTGAAAGGTCAGGGGAAGAGAGGTCGTTTCATCAGCATAGTGATAATATTGGAGGCCAAAAAACCTGATGAGCTCACTTAAAGAGGATGTATAAAGGGAGAGGTCCAATAACAGAACATTGGGGGACAACTACTGGTAGAGGAAGTTTGGCAGAAGTAGAGCCATGAGAATAGACAGAGAATGTATGGTCAGAGAGGTAAAAGAACAGCCAAGCGAGGGCAGTATTATATAGATTGAGGGAGTAAAATATTTATAGGAGCGGTCTACAGTATCAAAATCAGCATAGAAATCAAGGAAAATAAGCAGAGAGTAGTGGCCCTTAGGGTTGACAGTAAGGAGGTCAATGCTGACTTTAGTGAGGGCAGTTTCTGTACAGTTAGAGCACAAAAGCCAAACTGATAAGGGTTTATCAGGACAATGCACTAAAAGAGTTTTGAGGTATTAGGAGGAGAGAAATGGGTAGGTATATAGAGAGTGTGAGGATCAAGGGTGGTTGTTTTTTTAAGAATGTAATGTTTTTAAGAACAGTTACAATAGTGTTAGGTGCTGCGGTCCGCGGCGCCGCTCGGTCTGCTTCCGAGCGACGCTCACGGCCGCCGCATCTCCCTTCCTGCCCGCCCGGTGCCTAGCAACGCCAGGACGCCGTGCGCGCTGAGCCGCCGGGTCCCTGGCAACGCCAGGATGCCGTGCGCGCTGAGCCGCCGGGTCCCAGGCAATGCTGGGACGCCGTGCGCGCGTAGCCGTCGGACCCTTAGCAACGGGGACGCCACAGACGAACCGCGTTCCCCGTTGCTTCCTATCAATCAATACACCTGTTAGCTCTGGTCGTGCAGCAGGGCAGCTGCACGACATTACTAATTAAGCTTCGCTGCAGCTATTGGAGGGCTCCCTGTTATATTCTCCCTCACTACCTGGCACAGACGCCGGTGATAGCTTCCTGTATGCTGTTCCTGCCTTGTAACGTCTGTTCCTGGTCAGCTGTATCTGGTCGATCCTGCTCCCTGTGCTCCTGAGTCCTGGAGTTCTGAAGCCGGTCCTGGGAATCCTTCCTGTTCAAGTGAACCTGTTGCAGTCATCTGGGGTTCTCGTTTGTTGGGGTTCTCTCCCGGTTTCGTGAGTAGCGGCTTCTGCCGCGTGTTGCGGCCTAGGCCGCTTAGTCCTTTTGGTACTTTTTGTATTGGTGGTTTTTGCGGAGGTTTCCGCTTTTCACTGTCCTCCCCGGAACTCGGCGGTGCCGTGTGGGGGAGTGGACAGTGATATCTTTTGTTGTTCTTTTCCTTTGGCGGCGTGCCGCACATATATCTAGTTTTAGGGTAGTTAGTAGCCCCTAGCTTCTGTTTGCTTTAGTTAGAGGTCCCCTTGTTATTATCCTGTCTCGGTTCATGCTTTGTCTCACTCTAAGACCTGGGGGCATCGGAGTTGGGCAGACCTAATCCGCCCTTCAAACGCGGCTGCCGTGGGCCCAAGAAACCATAGTCACTCAGGCGTGAACTGACCACACGGGTAAAACAACGGAGGTAGGGTGCTAGGGGCTATTCCCGTTCCCTCCCTATTTCAGCGTCACGTCCTGGTGCTCTGGACTCACTTCGCAACATCTTTCTAGTTCTGAGCATCAGGAACGTAACATTATCACCGGCCCAAAAACACACCAAAAAAAAAAGTTATTTGTATTTGGTGGGCTTTGAAATTCGGCCTCATGAATCCGGCAGTATTAGGACCGAATCCCAGCCAGCTTTTGGCCAACCAGATTCAGTAACTAACTCAGATGGTTCAGGATCTTACTCTTCGGGTGAGATCGCAGGAAGATCTTTTGCGAGCCTCCCCGAGTATGATTCCAGAACCAAAGATGCATCTACCTGACCGTTTTTCGGGTAACCGAAAGAATTTTTTTAATTTCAAGGAAGCTTGTAAGCTTTATTTTCGTTTAAGGCCCCGATCCTCTGGTACTGAGTCTAAACGGGTCGGGATTGTGATGTCATTACTACAAGGCGATCCACAAACCTGGGCTTTTGGGCTAAAAGCCGATGATGTTGCCTTGCTATCTGTAGATGCCTTTTTTAAGTCCTTAGGCCTTTTGTATGATGACCCTGATAGAGAAGCGTCGGCTGAGAGCCACCTGCGTGCACTTAAGCAAGGGAAAAATCCAGCAGAGGCGTATTGTACCGAGTTTCGCCGTTTGTCGAACGACTGTGGCTGGAATGACCCGGCCCTGCGCAGTCAGTTTCGCCTCAGTTTGTCTGAAGTTATTAAAGACAGTCTCCTTCAGTACCCCGCTCCAGAGACTCTAGACAAACTCATGGAGCTTGCTATTAAAATTGATCGTCGTCTCCGGGAGCGGAGGGCTGAAAGAGGAGCTAGTTTCAGGCCTAGTCCATGTGTGTATACTTTCCCTGAGGATGTCGAGGAGCCCATGCAAATGGGTCTCTCCCGGCTGTCCCCAGAGGAAAGAACCAGAAGGCTAAATTCTGGTCTTTGCTTGTATTGTGGTGGCAAGGGACATATCGCACGTAATTGCCCGAATAAGCAGGGAAACGCTCTGACCAAGTGAATAGTGAGGGGGTTCACTTGGGTCTGCAGTTAATCTCCTTTAATGATTCCTTACTAGTTCCTGTAAAAATTTCCTTTGGTAGCCTCAGTTCGTTGGTGTCGGCCTTCGTCGACAGTGGAGCTGCGGGAAATTTCATGGATCTTGGTTGGGCTCAGGCTTTGGGCGTTCCACAGATACCTATGGAAAACCTATCACCATGCACGGTTTGGATGGTGGTCCGCTTTCTAACGGGGTAATCACTCACCGCACACCTCCAGTACAACTGACAGTGGGGGCCCTACATTCAGAGAAAATCGAATTTTACCTTACCCATTGTCCGGCTATCCCCGTAGTTCTGGGTCACCCCTGGCTTGCCTTTCATAATCCCACCATAGATTGGCAGTCTGGGGAGATTTCCCGATGGGGTCCCTTTTGTGTTAAGGAATGTATTTCCCGTCCAGTCCGGGTTGCGGCAGTCACCCCAGAACTTATTCCTTTGGAATATCAGGACTTTGCCGACACTTTCTCCAAGGGTAATGCGGATATTCTGCCTCCTCATCGGTCCTATGACTGCGCTATTGACTTAGTTCCCGGTGCCTCTTTACCTAAGGGGATACTATATGCCCTGTGTGGGCCGGAAACTACGGCAATGAATGATTATGTACAGGAGAGCCTAAAAAAAGGCTTCATTAGGCCCTCGAAATCTCCATTGAGTGCAGGGTTCTTTTTTGTTGAGAAAAAAGATGGGTTGCTCAGACCATGTATTGATTTTCGGGCTTTGAATAAAATCTCTGTTAAAAACACCTAGCCCTTGCCACTGATTTCAGTACTATTTGATCAGCTCCGGACTGCCGTTATCTTTTCCAAGATCGATCTTAGAGGGGCTTACAATCTCATCCGAATTAAATCTGGGGATGAGTGGAAGACGGCTTTCAGCACACAGTCGGGACATTATGAATACCTGGTGATGCCGTTTGGGCTGTCAAATGCTCCTACTGTATTTCAAGATCTCATTAACGACGTCCTTCGCGACTTTCTAGGAAAGTTCGTGGTCGTTTATTTAGATGACATTTTGATTTACTCCGAGTGTTTAGAACAACATATTACCCATGTGCGACTGGTCCTTCAGAAATTACGGGAAAATCATTTATACGCCAAACTGGAGAAATGTGATTTCCACATCACAGAAGTGTCCTTCCTAGGGTATATTATTTCTCCTAAGGGTTTTTTCATGGAACCAAAAAAACTCCAGGCCATCCTAAATTGGGCACAACCCACGAACTTAAAAGCAATTCAGCGCTTTTTAGGGTTTGCAAATTACTATAGGCGTTTTATTCATACCTTCTCTGATTTGGTTGCTCCTATAGTAGCATTGACTAAAAAAGGAGCGGACCCTTCCAATTGGTTGCCTGATGCCAAGTCTGCCTTTCTGGCCTAATAGCAGGCCTTTGTCACAGCTCCAGTGCTCAGACACCCTAACCCGGAGCTCCCCTTTATTGTCGAGGTAGATGCCTCAGAGGTTGGAGTGGGGGCTATCCTTTCTCAGGAAGACCCGGAGTCTCAGGAATTACACCCATGTGCCTTCATGTCCAGGAAATTCTCCTCCGCAGAATCCAACTATGATGTTGGTAATCGAGAATAATTGGCAGTTAAACGGGCTTTCGAGGAGTGGAGGCATTGGCTGGAAGGAGCTAGGCATACCATTACAGTGTTTACTGACCACAAGAACCTGCAGTATATTGAGTCAGCTAAACGGCTTAATGCTCGACAGGCACGTTGGGCGTTGTTTTTTACTCGTTTCAGGTTTATTATCACCTTCAGGCCCGGTTCCAAGAATACAAAAGCCGATGCCCTGTCACGTTGTTTTCTTCCGGTTCACAACAACCACCCGGCTACTACCCCCATAGTTCCATCGTCTGTCATCCGGGCTGGTGTCACACAGGATTTATTTACACAGCTAGTCCAGCTTCAGCAGCAGGCTCCCAAAGTCACTCCTGCAGATCGTCTCTTCGTCCCTGAGTTTCTGAGAGGCACTGTTCTAGCTGAGTTTCATGATAATAAGGTTTCTGGTCATCCGGGTATCACTAAGACCTTGGAGTTAATCTCTTGCTCAGTGTGGTGGCCTAATCTTTCTAAAGATGTAAGGGAATTTGTCCGTTCCTGTCAGGTTTGTGCTCAGTACAAGGTATCTCGATCGTTGCCGGTCGGGCAACTCATACCTTTAGCCATTCCTCTCAGGCCATGGTCACATATATCCATGGATTTCGTGGTAGACCTTCCTCTTTCAGCTGGATTTCGAGTCATTTGGGTGGTAGTAGACCGTTTTAGTAAGATGGCCCAATTCATTGCTCCCCCCCGATTACCCTCTGCTCAAGGGTTGGCAGTTTTATTTCTCCGCCATGTGCTCAGGCTCCATGGTTTACCCAGGGATATTGTCTCTGATCGGGGACCGCAATTCATCGCCCGTTTCTGGAAACGTTTTTGTGCCTCATTAAATATGAAACTTTCTTTAACATCTGGGTACCATCCACAGTCTAACGGACAAACTGAACGTGTTAATCAGTCGTTAAAACAGTATTTACGGCTATATTCGGCCAAACTTCAGAATGATTGGTCTGAATTTCTTCCTTTGGCGAGTTTGCCTATAATAACTCTTGTCATTCTTCCACCAAGGAGTCCCCATTCTTTTCGGTCTTGGGCTTTCATCCTAGAGCCAATTCTTTTTACCCTCATTTTCCAGTCTCCTCGTTGACCTTAACTTCCCATCTCAGAATGATTTGGAAAAAGGTGCACCTTGCCCTTAAGAAGGCTGCCTTCCGAGAAAAATATTTTTCTGATAGGTTCCGACGCCCATGCACTTTTAAGGTGGGAGATAAGGTGTGGTTGTCAACCCGCAACATCAAGCTCCGACAACCCTCGGCTAGATTGGGACACAAATTTATTGGACCGTTCCTTATCATTAAGAAGGTCAACCCAGTTGCTTTTCGGCTACGCTTGCCTAAATCACTCAAAATTGGCAATACTTTTCACTGTTCCCTTCTGAAGCAGTATTTTTCTTCCAGGAGATTCCCTCGGAAGACTTCCCAGGGTAGACCTCCGGTGGATGTTCAGGGGCAACAAGAGTTCTTGGTGGAGAAGGTTTTAGATTCCAAAGTTTCTCGGGCCGGCTTTATTTTTTGGTTCACTGGAAAGGCTATGGCCCGGAAGAAAGGTCTTGGGTCCTGGATAAGGATCTACATGCCCCTAAACTTAAGAGATTATTCTTTCAGGAATTTCCTCAGAAACCCGGCTTTAGGGGTTCTTTAACCCCTCCTCAAGGGGGGGGGGTACTGTTAGGTGCCGCGGTCCGCGGCGCCGCTCGGTCTGCTTCCGAGCGACGCTCACGGCCGCCGCACCTCCCTTCCTGCCCGCCCGGCGCCTAGCAACGCCAGGACGCCGTGTGCGCTGAGCCACCGGGTCCCTGGCAACGCCAGGACGCCGTGCGCGCTGAGCCGCCGGGTCCCTGGCAATGCTGGGACGCCGTGCGCGTGTAGCCGCCGGACCCTTAGCAACGGGGACGCCACAGACGAACCGCGTTCCCCGTTGCTTCCTATCAATCAATACACCTGTTAGCTCTGGTCGTGCAGCAGGGCAGCTGCACAACATTACTAATTAAGCTTCGCTGCAGCTATTGGAGGGCTCCCTGTTATATTCTCCCTCACTACCTGGCACAGACGCCGGTGATAGCTTCCTGTATGCTGTTCCTGCCTTGTAACGTCTGTTCCTGGTCAGCTGTATCTGGTCGATCCTGCTCCCTGTGCTCCTGAGTCCTGGAGTTCTGATGCCGGTCCTGGGAATCCTTCCTGTTCAAGTGAACCTGTTGCAGTCATCTGGGGGTTCTCGTTTGTTGGGGTTCTCTCCCGGTTTCGTGAGTAGCGGCTTCTGCCGCTTAGTCCTTTTGGTACTTTTTGTATTGGTGGTTTTTGCGGAGGTTTCCGCTTTTCACTGTCCTCCCCGGAACTCGGTGGTGCCGTGTGGGGGAGTGGACAGTGATATATTTTGTTGTTCTTGTCCTTTGGCGGAGTGCCGCACATATATTTAGTTTTAGGGTAGTTAGTAGCCCCTAGCTTCTGTTTGCTTTAGTTAGAGGTCCCCTTGTTATTATCCTGTCTCGGTTCACGCTTTGTCTCACTCTAAGACCTGGGGGCATCGGAGTTGGGCAGACCTAATCCACCCTTCAAACGCGGCTGCTGTGGGCCCAAGAAACCATAGTCACTCAGGCGTGAACTGACCACACGGGTAAAACAATGGAGGTAGTGTGCTAGGGGCTATTCCCGTTCCCTCCCTATTTCAGCGTCACGTCCTGGTGCTCTGGACTCACTTCGCAACATCTTTCTAGTTCTGAGCATCAGGAACGTAACAAATAGTCAGAGCAATGAAACATACATGTAGAAAAAAACACACAGAAAGAAGTAACAAAAAGAGAAGAAAAAATAATGGGAACACTAAATAAACCTTGTAATCTAAGGATCTCTTAGATGGATCCTAGTCTCGTACCATTCAGTATTTCTAAAACAAACATGATTTTAGAGAAGGTGAAAACGTACTAATATAACTTTCCCTAAGACAGTATCCAAAGCAATATGCAGGAAAACTTCCAACCAAGTAGACAACCCAGTCTTAATAGTCAAGTGATCAACCAGTGTGTGTATCAGTTTATAAAATAATGATATAACACCCCTACTTCTCGGCAGTAGAGAAAGGTCAACATCCAGGGTGTTGGACCAATCAGAAAAGGAGAGGTGTCTAGCCACAAAACTTATATAATGTTGTGCATGGTATAAAGAAGATATGTGTGTCTGGAATACTATACCTGTGTATATCAAGAAACTGTTGGATTATGAAAGGCAGTGTGGGAGGCGAGCTTCTGGGACATCACTTCGATCTTTGTATGTATTGCTACTGTACCTTAACTTCTCATGTAGTTAGCCTTTGACTGCACAACGATGCCCCGCACCTCCATGTCTACATGGGGGCCTTCTTGGCTGGCTGCTACCACCACCTACAAACTTTCCAGGGGTCAGATGGCCAGGCTCTAGCCATTAGCCTGATCTGCCTTGTGGATAATCCACCCCCATTACAGACCAACTAAATAATAAGTATGACTTCTTAACAATACTAATTAAAGACCAACCCTATTTGACTAAATTTCTTATTAACATAACTAACTAAAATGTCCCCAACACTATGAAAGAAGTACTTTTTTCTGGAGGACTTAAACGTTGGAATACCCAGGTTGCATTTGGTCTTTGTTAGCATAAGTTGAGGCCACTCAATTTATCTTGCACCCCCAGAGCAAGTCTGATTTGTCCTAAAATTAATAGTTTTAGAAAAAATCTGTGTGACTTGCTGTGGAAACCCTCCGCCACCCCCCACCCTCCTAATGACTAATTAAGCAATTGGAAGTTTCCAGTAGGCTTAATTATTCCTTATTTACTTACATTAAATACTTAGCTGCGTCTTCTTCCTCCAACATGTTGGATCCGGTCTTCTGCAGCAGCGGTATTTGTAAGTAAGTGTGAATGTGTGTAAGTGTGTGTGAGACTCCTATCTGGTGTGTGCCCCCCCCCCCCCCCAACCCCCCTTATATGAGTGTGACCCATGTGTGTCTGGAGGCAGCAGCAGGGAGTACTAGATCTCCCAGCAGCCCCCTCCCAGCAGCCACTTTCCCAGTGGAAAGATGGAGGGGAGATGATTGGGAGCCACGAAGACCACCAGACCAGTAAGTATCTGACTTTTTTTTTTTCTTGTGGTGCAGTTTTCAAAGCAAAAACCATGTGAATATTTTATATAAATTGGATACCACGGGTAACAGAAGCATGCATACCTGCGGTAATCCAAAATTGGATATGAGGTCTGGATACCCCCAAAAGTATGGCGGCTTATGTAGGTATAGGAAAGAAACAATGGTTTTATCTCACCCAGAGCAGAAGTGAAGGCAAGTTACAATTCGTAATAGAGACAGAGCTCACACTAGAATACTTTAGCTCATGTGTGGCACAACATGTATCAGCAATACTAAGACTTACTGATTGCAGTGTTTCAACGGAACCTTGTAAGTTTGTTTCTTGCAGCTAAGCAAACACTGGAAAAAGAATTTGCTCGTCCCTGGAGGGTTTAATTTTGCTTGGAGGCATTGACATTTCTGTAATTGGTGCAATGTGTGTGGTGCACAAGGGCCACTGGGTCCAGGGAGGCCCAGTGCCCACACCGTACACATTGCACCCATATTAATACTTACCTTTCCGGAGTCCCACATAGGGCACTGCAGTCGCAGTGAAAATCTCATCCAAAATGGCCGCTACGCATGCACTGTATTGAAATTGGTCTCCGGAATATGGCGGATGCCATGTTTCTGGTGACCTGCACATGCGCAGTAGATTACGGCAGAATGCTGGAGACTACTGCGCCATGCAGAGGAGGGGGCCCACCCTAAGTCTGCACAGGGGCCCCCCTGCTAAAACGCCCCTGCCTGGAGGGCAGCTACAACCCAATACTTTCTTTCAACTGTTTGCACAAGTCACAGGGGCTCACAGTCATCACCCTCTCAACGTACTTCATCAGTGGCGGATCTAGTCCAGGTGCAACAATATGCTTTGGGCCCCCACCACACCCAGAACCCCAATTTAGAGACTCTTTGTGTGCCCCAAGTGCCCGAAAAGGGGCGTGACCTCATGGTGAAGGGGACATGGGCTCGCAGCACACAGGGTATCAGTATTATTTACAATGCAAAATAGTCTCCAATCAAATCAGTTTAATAATTACTTGATTGAAGACTATTTTGTATTGTGTATGAATATACTATATATAAACTATGCTGAAACTACAGACAACATTAGTTATACCCATATACTACAGACAGCCTCAGTTATCCCCATATACTACACACAGCCTTGATGACCCCAATATACTAAACACAGCATCGGTAAACCCCCATATACTACAGACAGCATAGGTGACCCCCCTAAACTACACCAACATTAGTGACCATTATGCTACACAAAGCATTGGTGGTCTACAGTGCATAAACTATAGACAGCATTAAAAAAGGGATTCCATATACTAGAACCCTCATTCTAATAACACAAGTTATCTATCTATCTATCTATCTATCTATCTATCTATCTATCTATCTATCTATCTATCTATCTATCTATCGCTGTATGTCTATCTATATAGCAAATGGAAAGAGGCGGCGCACAGAGAAGCTGAACGGTGAATCAAACTGTGTTTATTGACAAAATTTCAGTGCCTGGTACCCCTACTTCAGGACACCCAAAGTGATCAGACCACAAAACATTGGCAATAAACACTGTTTGTTTCACCGCTTAGCTAGTTTCTGAGTTCTGCCTCTTTTTATTTGCTACTGTTGGGGCGTGCTATCCCCCAGGAGGGCACCATAGCAAGAAATTTGTGGCATATTCAGCAAGTAGAGCGCCGGATTCTACATATCTATCTATCTATCTATCTATCTATCTATCTATCTATCTATCTATCTATCTATCTATCTATCTATCTATCTATCAGTATCTATCCATAAAATATACACTGCTCAAAACAATAAAGGGAACACTAAAATAACTTATCCTAGATCTGAATGAATGAAATATTCTTATTAAATACTTTGTTCTTTACATAGTTGAATGTGCTGACAACAAAATCACACAAAAATTATCAATGGAAATCAAATTTATTAACCCATGGAGGTCTGGATTTGGAGTCACACTCAAAATTAAAGTGCAAAAACACACTACAGGCTGATGCAACTTTGATGTAATGTCCTTAAAACAAGTCAAAATGAGGCTCAGTAGTGTGTGTGGCCTCCACGTGCCTGTATGACCTCCCAACAATGCCTGGGCATGCTCCTGATGAGGTGGCGGATGTTCTCCTGAGGGATCTCCTCCCAGACCTGGATTAAAGCATCCGCCAACTCCTGGACAGTAGAGATGAGCGGATTCGGTTTTACTCGGTTTTACTCGGTTCTCAAAACCGAATCTTATTGGCTCACGGATGTCACGTGTTTTGTATAGCCAATAAGATTCGGTTTTGAGAACCGAGTAAAACCGAGTAAAACCGAATCCGCTTATCACTACTGGACAGTCTGTGGTGCAACGTGGCGTTGGTGGATGGAGCGAAACATGATGTCCCAGATGTGCTCAATTGGATTCAGGTCTGGGGAACGGGCGGGCCAATCCATAGCATCAATGCCTTCGTCTTGCAGGAACTGCTGACACACTCCAGCCACATGAGGTCTAGCATTGTCTTGCATTAGGAGGAACCCAGGGCCAACCGCACCAGCATATGGTCTCACAAGGGGTCTGAGGATCTCATCTCGGTACCTAATGGCAGTCAGGCTACCTCTGGCGAGCACATGGAGGGCTGTGCGGCCCCCCAATGAAATGCCACCCCACACCATTACTTACCCACTGCCAAACCAGTCATGCTGGAGGATGTTGCAGGCAGCAGAACGTTCTCCTTGGCGTCTCCAGACTCTGTCACGTCTGTCACATGTGCTCAGTGAGAACCTGATTTCATCTGTGAAGAGCACAGGGCGCCAGTGGCAAATTTGCCAATCTTGGTGTTCTCTGGCAAATACCAAACGTCCTGCACGGTGTTGGGCTGTAAGCACAACCCCCACCTGTGGGCGTCAGGCCCTCATACCACCCTCATGGAGTCTGTTTCTGATCGTTTGAGTAGACACATGCACATTTGTAGCTTGCTGGAGGTCATTTTGCAGGGCTCTGGCAGTGCTCCTCCTGTTCCTTCTTACACAAAGGCGGAGGTAGCGGTCCTGCTGCTGGGTTGTTGCCCTCCTACGGCCTCCTCCATGTCTCCTGATGTACTGGCCTGTCTCCTGGTAGCACCTCTATGCTCTGGACACAACGCTGACAGACACAGCAAACCTTCTTGCCACAGCTCGCATTGATGTGCCATCCTGGATGAGCTGCACTACCTGAGCTACTTGTGTGGGTTGTAGGGAGGTCATACAGGCACGTGGAGGCCACACACACTACTGAGCCTCATTTTGACTTGTTTTAAGGACATTACATCAAAGTTGGATCAGCCTGTAGTGTGTTTTTCCACTTTAATTTTGAGTGTGACTCCAAATCCAGACCTCCATGGGTTAATAAATTTGATTTCCATTGATAATTTATGTGTGATTTTGTTGTCAGCACATTCAACTATGTAAAGAACAAAGTATTTAATAAAAATATTTCATTCATTCAGATCTAGGATGTGTTTTTTTAGTGTTCCCTTTATATATATATATACATGAAACGAAATAGAGGAGATGGCGCCAAGGGAGTTATATCAACGCCCTACCTAAAAACGGACCCTTACAGTACTCTCCGGATAAATTACGTCAGATAACAAATACTAACATAAAAATTTATTAAAACAACATATAAACCCGACACAAATGTTCATAAGTATACAGAGTTGATACATTTACATTTGTCGCACAATTTGAACAATCAGTTTGTAGTGATGAGGAAAAAGCGTAGATATATCACTACGATTTCCTCCTTCTCCTTATTGTAGATTCGGAGGTAACATCAGATAATAGATAGATAAATAAGGGGTTATTTATCTATCTATTATCTGATGTTTAGGTAGGGCGTTGATATAACTCCCTTGGCGCCATCTCCTCTATTTCGTTTCATATTTTCACATATTTAGTTCCTCCTAACAGGGAACTTAGAGGATACAGGCAGCCATATAATTAATTAATTTTAGTGTTTTATTTGAAATAGCGCAGTGGGAGAGTAATTCTTGTCATATATATATACATACTTATATGAAAAAAGCAAAGAACCAGCACTCATGTTTATGTAGTTTTTATTTTGAAAAACTCACATGGAGTCCGTGAAAAGTCCTGGGATCGGCGCCCACCCGACGATCACTTCAACCAACTCTCTGTTGTCACAAGCCCCTGAGGAAAACTTACAGCGAGTGGGTTGAAATTATCATTTCAACCCACTCAACCCACCCATATGCACATACTACTGTGCAAAATTAGGCTGATGCTCTGTGGGCTTGGACAGGTATTTCAACGGCATTGCTTCCTGCTGTGCCCCAGTAAAGAGGTGAAGCAGGAAGAGCTATAGCAGCATGATCCATGCCGCTACAGTACATCTACCCCACAGTAACAGGTATTGCAAGCTGGTAATAATGTGGACTAGGGTCTGTAACAATGAGCACCTGGTCTAGCTGGAATCCATACATGTAATAGCACTTAATGTGTACAGTGGAGTGTGCACAAGAGAGGCAGAAGTGAGTAACTTATGATGAGTCACACTGCTGAGCTGGAGAGTATAGGCTTGGTGGCAGGGCCACCATCAGGGGGGTGCTTGGGGCACAGCTGTCCCGGGCCCGGCCTCTCTGTGAGTGAGGGAAGGGCCCGGGATGCTCATGCTGCCGCCTGCCCGCCCACCCGCCGCCATCCCCGCTGTTCCGCTGTCATTTCCGCTGTTCTGCCGCTGTCCTCAGCCCTCCAGCAGCTCTGTATTGAAAATGTCCCTCCCAAAATGGCCACCGCCACAGAGGAGACAGTTATTCAAGGTACTAGAGGAGCCCTCTAGTATCTTTAAAAATTGTCTCCTTTGAGGCGGTGGCTATTTTGGGAGGAAGGTTTTCAATACAGAGCTGCAGGAGGATGGAGGACAGTAGCGGAACGGCGTGGGAAGGCAGGCAGCGGCATGAGCATCCCAGACCCTCCCGACAGCAGCAGCAATGGGGTGAGGGGAGGAAGGAAGCCCCTGACAAGTACTTGTGTGGCCATATGGTGACAAGGGCATTAATATGGGTGCATAATATGGTGTCAGGGGCATTACTGTGTGAGGCATAATATGGTGATGGGCATTACTGTGGGGACTTAATATGGTGCAAGGGGCATAATAAGGTATTGCTCCGTGTGTGCATAGAAATTTTATTTTTGATTTATATATATATATATATATATATATATACAAAACTGGTAAAGTCGGCACTCCCTCTAAGAAACAACTGCCCCGGTGCCTTCCTACTATCCAATATACAAAGGTGACTGTTAGGCGCCGAGGGTCCGCTCGTCAGTGCGGCCGGCGCCTAGCAACGGGGACGCCACTGTCGGATCGTGTTCCCCGTTGCTGGGTCTAAGTTTATATCATCACTGGTTTCCTGGCTGTGTAGCATGCAGCTGCACGGCATGTTGTAATTATCACTCATCTGTTTCCCTGGCCATGCAGCTTGTCAGCTGCATGGCATTTAATCCAATCAGCCTCCAAACAGCTGATTGGAAGACTCTCTGTTAAAAGCACTCCCAGGACTCCTCACAGACGCCGGTGATAGCTTCCTGTTTGCCTGATTCTGCTGCAGAGAGAGTTCCCAGTCCCGGTCTGTTCGTTTGTTCCTGTTCTCAGTGATCCAGTACTCGGAAGTTACCATCTGTTCCTGGAGTCTGACCGAGCACCTTTAACATCTGGTGTTGTTCGTGAGTCGCGGCGCAGCCGTGTGTTGCGGCTTGTCCGCTACTATTTATTATTGTGTTTATTTTGAGTTCTGGTGCCTTGCGGAGGATTCCGCTTCCACAAGATCCACTCTGGTGTCCAGCGGTGCCGGATAGGAGTGTCGGATCCGTGGATCCTTGGTTGTCCTTTTCCCTGGCGGCTAGTCCGCACATACCTTTTAATTTAGTTAAGTTAGCTTGTAACCCCTGGCTTGGTTGCTTAGTCAGAGGGCCCCTTGTTATCTCCCTGTCTCGGACTTCCCCTTGTCTCCCATTAAGACCTGCGGGGGCATCGGGGTTGGGCAGACATAATCCGCCCTTCGAACGCGGCTGCCATGGGCTCAAGCAACCATAGTCTCGCAGGGGATTTCTGATAACACGGGCGAGACAACGGAGTTAGGGCGCCAGGGGTTACTAGGCTCTCCAGCTCCCACAACCTGTATTTCATTCCTGTACTCAGATCTCTGCCATAAGATCTTCTCCAGTCTGGAGTACAGGAATCGTAACATTATCACCGGCCAGACAAAAGAAAAAATTTCAACAGGAGTTAATTTTTTCACTTATCCAGTAGGGAGAATTTTGTCGGCCTCATGAATCCCACCGGTGTTGGGCCAAATCCTGGCCAGTTTTTGGTTAGTCAGATTCAGGAACTTACCCAGATGGTTCAGGATCTGTCCCTCCGGGTGAGCTCACAGGAAGATCTGTTACGGACTTCCCCGAGGGTCATCCCTGAACCAAAAATGCATCTGCCTGACCGTTTTTCTGGGGATAGAAAACAGTTTTTTAATTTTAAAGAGTCTTGTAAATTGTATTTTCGTTTAAGACCAGTTTCCTCAGGTACGGAGGCTCAGCGGGTTGGAATTATAATTTCTCTGCTTCAGGGGGATCCTCAGACCTGGGCTTTTGGTTTAAAGACAGACGATCCGGCCTTATCGTCTGTAGACGCCTTTTTGAAATCTTTAGGGCTATTGTATGACGACCCTGATAGAGAGGCATCCGCAGAAAGTCAGTTGCGTGCTCTAAGACAGGGTAGGAATCCTGCAGAGAATTATTGTACGGAGTTTCGCCGTTGGTCGAACGACTGTGGCTGGAATGATCCTGCCCTGCGCAGTCAGTTTCGCCTCGGCTTATCTGAATCTATAAAAGACAGCCTCCTTCAGTATCCCGCTCCTGAGAACCTTGATAAACTTATGGAGCTCTCTATTAAAATAGATCGTCGGCTCAGAGAGCGGAGGACTGAGAAAGGGGCATCTGTAGTTTCTTTTCCCTGTGTTTCTTCCGTTCCGATAGACATGGAGGAGCCTATGCAGATTGGTCTCTCCAAATTGTCTCCGGAAGAAAGAACCAGGAGGCAAAATTCTGGTCTGTGTTTGTACTGCGGAGGTAAGGGACATTTTGCCCGTAGTTGCCCAAACAAGTCGGGAAACTTCCTGACCAAGTGAATAGTGAGGGGGTTCACTTTGGTCTACAGCTCATCTCCTCAAATAATTCACTATTGGTTCCTGCTAAAGTTTCTTATGACAGCCTCTGTTCCTCGGTCTCTGCTTTTGTGGACAGTGGAGCTGCAGGAAACTTTATGGACTTAACATGGGCCAAGGCCTTAGGTATTCCTCAGTTAACCTTAAGTAGGTGTATCACCATGCATGGTTTAGATGGGAGTCCCTTATCCAATGGGGTTATTTCTCTATGTACACCTCCTGTTTTGCTCTCGGTGGGAGCTCTATATTCGGAAAAGATTGAGTTTTTTCTTACCCATTGTCCAGCAGTTCCTGTGGTTCTGGGTCACCCTTGGCTGGCCTTTCATAATCCCATCATAGATTGGCAGTCTGGGGAGATTCTACAATGGAGTACCATCTGTGATAAAGAATGTATTACACTTCCTATCCGAGTAGCTGCTGCCAGGCCCGCACATATTCCTGGAGAGTACCAAGATTTTTTGGATGTGTTTTCCAAGGGCAATGCGGATATTTTGCCTCCCCATAGGCCTTATGATTGTACCATTGAGTTAATTCCTGGTGCCACGTTGCCTAAAGGAAGGTTATATGCATTGTCTGGTCCTGAAACTGTGGCCATGAATGAGTATGTGAAAGAAAGTCTTGAGAAAGGGTTTATCAGGCCATCTAAATCCCCTTTAAGTGCAGGTTTTTTCTTCGTAGAGAAGAAGGATGGTTCCCTCAGACCCTGCATTGACTTTCGAGCCCTGAATAAAATCTCAGTAAAGAATACTTACCCTCTGCCTCTGATCTCTGTCCTCTTTGATCAGCTACGTTCGGCTGTTATTTTTTCCAAGATTGACCTGAGAGGAGCATATAATCTCATTAGAATCAGATCGGGGGATGAGTGGAAAACGGCATTCAGTACTCAATCTGGTCACTATGAGTATCTGGTCATGCCTTTCGGCCTATCTAACGCTCCGGCAGTCTTTCAGGATCTCATTAATGATGTGCTCCGTGAGTTTCTGGGAAGATTCGTTGTGGTCTATTTAGACGACATTTTGATTTATTCTGACTCTATAGAACAACATGTTACCCAGGTGGGTCAGGTACTTAAGAAATTACGTGAAAATCACTTGTATGCCAAACCGGAGAAGTGTGAATTTCACGTCACGGAGGTATCCTTTTTAGGGTACATTATTTCCCCTCGGGGATTCCGAATGGAACCTAAGAAGCTCCAAGCCATCCTGAGTTGGGCGCAACCCACCAACTTAAAAGCAATTCAGCGCTTTTTAGGGTTTGCGAACTACTACAGAAGGTTTATTCACTCTTTCTCTGACATAGTTGCTCCCATTGTGGCACTCACTAAGAAGGGAGCAGATCCTACCAATTGGTCATGTGAAGCTAAAGTATCTTTTCAGGCCTTGAAACAAGCCTTTGTCTCAGCCCCTGTCCTTAGACATCCCAACCCAGAATTGCCTTTCATCGTTGAGGTAGATGCCTCGGAGGTTGGTGTAGGGGCTATCCTTTCTCAGAAGGATCCAGATTCCCTTGAGTTACATCCTTGTGCCTTTATGTCCAGGAAATTCTTAACTGCTGAATCCAACTACGATGTTGGTAATCGGGAGTTGCTGGCTATTAAATGGGCTTTTGAGGAGTGGAGACATTGGCTTGAAGGAGCGACCCATACCATTTCTGTTTTGACAGATCACAAAAATCTTCAATACATTGAATCAGCTAAGCGACTGAATGCCCGACAGGCTCGTTGGGCTTTATTTTTCACTCGTTTCAAATTCATTATCACCTTCAGACCTGGTTCCAAGAATACCAAGGCAGATGCCCTCTCACGCAGTTTTCTTCCCGCTCAAGACAACAGTCCTGTTACTCTCATACTTCCGCCTTCAGTCATTCAGGCAGGTCTCACACAGGATGTTTTTTCTCAATTGAAGCTGCTTCAACATCAAGCTCCGGGAAATACTCCTGCTGGTCGTCTTTTTGTTCCTGAGTTTTTGAGAGCAACTGTTTTGGAGGAATTTCATGATAGCAAAGTTGCAGGGCATCTGGGAGTCGCTAAAACTTTTGAATTGGTATCCCGCGCAGTGTGGTGGCCTGGTCTTTCTAAAGACATTAAAGAGTTTGTTTTTTCGTGTCAGGTCTGTGCACAGCATAAAGTTCCCCGTTCTTTGCCTATTGGTCAACTTATGCCATTGAATGTTCCTCTTAGACCATGGTCGCATATCTCCATGGATTTTGTGGTGGATCTCCCTCTGTCAGCTGGATGCACAGTCATATGGGTGGTAGTGGACCGTTTTAGTAAGATGGCTCATTTTATTGGTCTTCCCTGATTGCCATCTGCCCAGGGATTGGCAGTCTTGTTCCTCCGTCATGTTTTCAGACTCCATGGGTTACCCACTGATATTGTTTCTGACAGGGGTCCACAATTCATTGCACAGTTTTGGAAGTCTTTTTGTGCTTCGTTAAAAATGAAATTATCATTAACCTCCGGTTATCATCCACAATCAAATGGACAGACTGAGCGAGTGAACCAATCCTTAAAACAATATTTGCGTTTGTACTCGGCCAAACTCCAAAATGACTGGTCTGAGTTTCTTCCATTGGCAGTGTTTGCTTATAATAATGCCTGTCATTCCTCTACCAATGTGTCTCCATTTTTTGCAGTTTTTGGTTTCCACCCCAGAGCTAATTCATTTTTCCAACATTCCTCTGTCTCCTCTCTGGCCCTGACCTCTCATCTTAAACTTATTTGGAAAAAAGTGCACATAGCTCTCAGAAAAGCAGCTTTCAAGGAAAAAGATTTTTCGGACAGGTTCCGGCGGCCGTGCACTTTTAGAGTAGGAGACAGGGTGTGGCTGTCGACTCGCAATATCAAACTTCGACAAACCTCAGCCAGATTGGGTCCTAGATTTATTGGACCATTTCTCATTATCAAAAAAGTCAATCCAGTTGCTTTCCGGTTACAGCTACCAAAAACGTTACGAATCGGAAATACCTTCCATTGCTCTTTGCTCAAACCATATGTTTCATCTAGCAGATTTCCTCGTAAAAAACCTCAGGGGAGATCACCAGTTAATGTACAGGGTCAGCAGGAGTTCGTGGTTGAGAAGGTTCTCGATTCCAAGCTGTCCCGGGGTCGGCTTTATTTTTTGGTGCATTGGAGAGGTTATGGTCCTGAGGAAAGGTCGTGGGTCCTAGATGAGGACCTTCATGCCCCAAGGCTCAAAAGGGCATTTTTTCAAGAATTTCCTCAGAAACCCGGATTTAGGGGTTCCTTGACCCCTCCTCAAGGGGGGGGTACTGTTAGGCGCCGAGGGTCCGCTCGTCAGTGCGGCCGGCGCCTAGCAACGGGGACGCCACTGTCGGATCGTGTTCCCCGTTGCTGGGTCTAAGTTTATATCATCACTGGTTTCCTGGCTGTGTAGCATGCAGCTGCACGGCATGTTGTAATTATCACTCATCTGTTTCCCTGGCCATGCAGCTTGTCAGCTGCGTGGCATTTAATCCAATCAGCCTCCAAACAGCTGATTGGAAGACTCTCTGTTAAAAGCACTCCCAGGACTCCTCACAGACGCCGGTGATAGCTTCCTGTTTGCCTGATTCTGCTGCAGAGAGAGTTCCCAGTCCCGGTCTGTTCGTTTGTTCCTGTTCTCAGTGATCCAGTACTCGGAAGTTACCATCTGTTCCTGGAGTCTGACCGAGCACCTTTAACATCTGGTGTTGTTCGTGAGTCGCGGCGCAGCCGTGTGTTGCGGCTTGTCCGCTACTATTTATTATTGTGTTTATTTTGAGTTCTGGTGCCTTGCGGAGGATTCCGCTTCCACAAGATCCACTCTGGTGTCCAGCGGTGCCGGATAGGAGTGTCGGATCCGTGGATCCTTGGTTGTCCTTTTCCCTGGCGGCTAGTCCGCACATACCTTTTGATTTAGTTAAGTTAGCTTGTAACCCCTGGCTTGGTTGCTTAGTCAGAGGGCCCCTTGTTATCTCCCTGTCTCGGACTTCCCCTTGTCTCCCATTAAGACCTGCGGGGGCATCGGGGTTGGGCAGACATAATCCGCCCTTCGAACGCGGCTGCCATGGGCTCAAGCAACCATAGTCTCGCAGGGGATTTCTGATAACACGGGCGAGACAACGGAGTTAGGGCGCCAGGGGTTACTAGGCTCTCCAGCTCCCACAACCTGTATTTCATTCCTGTACTCAGATCTCTGCCATAAGATCTTCTCCAGTCTGGAGTACAGGAATCGTAACAGTGACGTTCTTCTAGAGAGGGGTACAGATCCATCCACTCTCAATATGCAAAGAACAGGCGGCACTCCAGGGTCTTAATGAAAGATCAATATATTGTGCAAAAAAATCAAATCAGTGGCGCAAAAATGCCACTGATTTGATTTTTTTTGCACAATATATTGATCTTTCATTAAGACCCTGGAGTGCCACCTGTTCTTTGCATATTGAGAGTGGATGGATCTGTACCCCTCTCTAGAAGAACGTCACCTTTGTATATATATATATATATATATATATATATATAGTGGAAAAGAAATAATTGCGCGATATTCCAAACCAGTCCAGTATAATTTAGAAGGTCCAATATTTCCAGATCTTGATCACACTATTTTTGTCCTCTGCTGCTTCCCCCAATTAGAACCGTACCACAGGCTCAGTTTAGATACATGCAAAAGAACAAATGAGGAGTGCGGAGTATAAGTAAAACAGTTGTAAGCATTTAATTACAAAAGGTATATGCATACATACATCTCAGTTAGAGACAAGCAGCTCGATGTATCACACCGAAACGCCTCCGGACAGCGTCAGTGGAGCGGCCGCTATTCTCAGTTCATCAACCGATCCTTGGCTCGGGACCACACACGATCAAGTCAGCAGTAACGTTGTTACGTCAAGTGTCCAGTTACCACGCCCTGGGCATGGTATATACATATATCAAAACAATACCCTCTCTCTGCGCTATTTAAAAAGGACAGATGTCGTTGAATTAGGAATTTTATAAACGGCAGCCTAATTCACCGAAGTTCCCTGCTAGGAGGAATTACGTATAGAGAAATGTGTAACAATAGATGAACTAGCGCCTGGGAGTTGTATAAACACCCTATGTTATGGAAGACACTTTAATTAGTTCCACACCTTACAAGTTAAAACGTAGTAGTAACATGTTCCATCATAAAATTTATTATAAAAACAGAAAGACAAATTCAATGTCAATAATAATACAAAGACAGGTATATTGCTCCACACTTAATACACTTCAGCTTTAGATATCAAAGACAATTGTAGGTGAATCTCTACAGTCTCCTCTTTATCCTCAGTGTACATTCAGAGGTAACATCAAAAAAAGAATAACCCAACACGTTTCATCTTGTTGCAAGACTTCATCAGGGGTACATCTCAACTGAATGGTTAGTAATGTCAAATGAGCGGATATAACAACAAAATGATCGTGAATACTTGAAAAAAGACCCCTTGTATCAAAGGGACTTCCTGTTGGACCGTCCGTCATGCCTCATAGGTCGACTACTTGAATGTAAAATCAAAATACTCAGGTACAGAAGAAATTCACTTAGGTGAGGAACCTCCTGTGAATCCGCTGGTGGGTGAGTGCAACCAATCACTGAGACAGATGTGTTATAAATGTTTTGTATTGTTTGTCATTCACTTGTTTCTCGAGGATGGCTGCATAGCCGAAACATGTAGAAATAAAGGTGTCTTTTTCTTCATTGCACAGACAGCCTCTTGAGTGCCGCCTTCTACTACAATTTGCATAGGAATTGCTGACTCCAGGAGGGTACCAGAGCAAGTTGTTTATCCCAAGGAGTGCCGGGTTATTGCTGTATTATTATATATATATATCTATATATATGGGGGAGTGCCAGTCCTAATAGACTTGTACTTGTATATCTATATCTATATCTATATATATATATATATATATATATATATATTTTGTTTTTTTAAGTAACTTTTTTTTGTCAGTCCCGGGCCCCACGATGTCTGATGGCAGCCTTGCTTGATGGTGTACAGTGGAATGGACAGTCTGTAACAGAAGTCAGTAGTCAGAGCTGCTGAGCAGGAATAAGAGTAAACCAAGATTACAAGTTGAGCTGGCAATGCACAGGTGACTGTGAATAGTTTATACAGAGCACTCTGCACCTGAAATGGACAATGGAGGCATGTGAGTAGTAGGGTCTCTGTAACTTGCTGCAATAGTGTCAGCTGTTCGTAGGAAGGATGGTTGCGCCCATGAAGCAGGGACATCAAACTGAAGTAGAACAAAAAGAGACATGCCAGCCAGTGAATTGGCAGTAGAGGCTGTGGTAAGAGGGTTAGAGAACCCGCAGTGTGACATTCCCAGACCAGCATTAGTGAATGGCTGCCCTTGCCATGCAGCACATACAGTTCTCCTCTCCCAAGTGGCCTCTCTGTCTCCCCTCCAGAGCACATTTCATTGCTTTGCTGGCTCATTCTAGCTCCTATTTGCCCGTTTCGTAGGGTTTTTGTTCAAAACTCCAACCCTCTGCTGCCCTGATGTCTCTTCCCCCACTGAATGTAGCCTGAACCAGGACCATCCTGGAGAATTCTGGGGTGCATGGTCTCCTCATGTAGCTGAAGTACTGTGAGGCATTAGGAGGCTGTGAGGGACACCACTGAAAGTCATGCCTATACATTTGCAGGGTTTTGTAGCATACCTAAATAGAAACTAATGCAAATGGCTGAATAAAGGTACATGACGTCGCTATAGAATAATAAATGCACTGCACCTCAGATTTTTGCTACTTTCCTAATTGACCCTTCGCATCCTGAACCACTAACAGAAGATTGGAGCTAGTTATGAACAACTTCTGAATGACTGAGTAAAAAGACCGGTTTTACTATGCAGTGAAACAAACCACTCAACATTTATCCCTCTCTCCAACATATTTGTTTTACTATACATTCCATTGCATTCTAAAAATATACAGCATGATAAGCAGCTTCCTATAGCTGCTATGAAAGCGTCACTTGATGTAATCAGGGAATATGTACACACACGGGTGCTCTCACTCACTCTAAAAGGTGTCATTAATAAGTGACTATTTTGTTGTGTTTTGGATAGATGCAGCAAATATGAGGTCATACCTAGGAATGCTATACATGGCAGCTGTTCTCCACATAGCGCTCCAGCAAAGAGTCTTTTATATGTGTTCTGTAGGACTTGTAAAGCAGCTGCCAATTTACCTCTGCATCTGACATGGTAATGCTTCTGTTTTTCAATCATTAAATATTGAAAGACTCACATCAGCCTTTTAAGATCTGCCAGGAACTCACTCTCCAGGCACTAATTCATCTTTGTGTGTCTTCTGTCTTTGTGCTCCTTCTACCAGCTTTGGCATCTTGTAGTGACAGCATAACAGGTATATGAGGCCAATGTCCCGCAGGCTACACTTGTGCTTCATGTTCCTTCAGCTGTTCAGTTATTAGTACCCTCCAAAGGATCTGTGTACTGTCTCTACTACCACATGCACATACACAGCCAATATGACTACATTATGAAGTGTTCCTAAATTCAGCTTTGTGTTATCACATCTTTTCATTCAACTGTGTATGCCCTGTTCCTTCACACATGCAAGTCACTTTTCCACACCACCCTGCATATATGCCATATCCCTCTTTGTGATCTATGTGGCCAAAAACTTTATGCTTTATGAATTGCAATGTTGTAGTTTCAGCAATGTGTGTTCGGTGGTAGCTGAATTTATTAAGTGTATTTTGTCCTGTATAGTATCTTAGTCTAACCTGAACCTTTAGCCATACGTGCTTACTTTTGATAACACATTTCAGGGAGATTGTGAAAGAAACACCTATCAGCGCAGACGTGTACTGCTACATCTGAGAGGCGTATCATGAAAATGACTTACATCCAAATGTAAATGAGCCCCAAAGTTAGTAAGATCTACTTGTTGAAGAAAAGACACTGATATTTTTCAGGAATTGATTGTGTATTGTGTTTTACAAGAGTTTCCATATACTGCATACCCTCCAACATGACCCACCCCACTAGGTACAAAATGCTCTGTTTCTGGACTTCCCTCTTAATTTATTATTGCCATCACCTGTGAAGAAACAGCTTTCTTATCATGTAACTAGTTCAACACAGGTGATGGAAATCATAAATTAAGAGGGAAGTCCAGGAACAGAGCATTTTGTACCTAGTGGGGCGGGTCATGTTGGAGGGTCTGATACTGTGTAAGTCAGTGGTGCAAGTAGAAAAAATGTCTTACGGGTACTGTGTGAAAAAGAATGGGTGTGGCCAAATGCCACATGGGGCGTGGCCAATGAAAATGGGGGCGTGATACACATATGGGGGAGGGGCAGATACACGTATGACCCCAATAGTGCCAGATACACATTGCCCCACAGTGCCAGAAATACATTGCCCCACAGTGCCAGATACACATTGCCTCACTGTGCCAGATACACAAATGCCCCCAGAGTGCCAGATACACAAATGTCCCCAGAGTGCCAGATACACATTGCCTCACAGTGCCAGATACACATTGCATCACGGTGCCAGATACACATATGCCCCCAGAGTGCCAGATATACATTGCCTCAGTGTCAGATACACATTGCCCCACAGTGCCAGATACACAAATGCCCCCACAGTGCCAGATACACAAGTATGCCCCCAGTGCCAGATATGCCCCCAGTGCCAGATACAGAAATGCCCCCAGTGCCAGATACACAAGTATGCCCCCATTGCCAGATATGCCCTCAGTGTCAGATATGCCCCAGTGCCAGTTACACATGTCTCCGCAGTGCCAGATATGGCCACAGTGCCAGATACACATGTCCCCCCAGTGTCAGATATGCCCCCCAGTGCCAGATATGCCCCCAGTGCCAGATACACATGTCCTTCCAGTGCCAGATATGCCCCCAGTGCCAGATATCCCCCAGTGCCAGGTACACAAGTCCCCCCCAGTGCCAGATATGCTCACAGTGCCAGGTATACATGCCCCCCCCCAGTGCCAGATATCCCCCAGTGCCAGGTACACAAGTCCCCCAGTGCCAGATATGCTCCCAGTGCCAGGTATACATGCCCCCCAAGTGCAAGATATGCTCCCAGTGCCAGGTATACATGCCCCCCCAGTGCCAGATATTCCCCAGTGCCAGGTATAACATGCCCCCCCAGTGCCAGATATCCCCCAGTGCCAGATATCCTCCAGTGCCAGGTATAACATGCCCCCCCCAGTGCCAGATATGCCCCCAGTGCCAGATATCCCCAGTGCCAGGTATAACATGCCCCCCCAGTGCCAGGTATACATGCCCCCCCTCCCCTGCTCACCGCTGCCGCTGCCGTCGCCGTCCTGTCTGTGTGAGGGAAGGAGAGCGCAGCCTGCACCCTCTCCTTCCCCTCAGTCTCCGGCAGGTGCCTCAGTTTAATTCAGCGCTGATCCGTGAGCCAATCAGAGCTCGCACCTGCAAGCTCTGATTGGCTCACGGATCGGCGCTGAATTAAACTGAGACAGCCGCCGGAGACTGAGGGGAAGGAGAGGGTGCAGGCTGCGCTCTCCTTCCCTCACATCAGCGGCGGTGCGGCGGGGACGGCGGGGAGCAGCAGAGGGAGGGAGGGAAGAGGAGTGGCGGCGGCCCGTTGGTGTGGGTACGGCGTACCCACGGCTAAATTCTTACGGGTACGCCGTACCCACCCGTACCCACACACTTGCACCACTGGTGTAAGTGGCCAAGAGAAACCTTATTTAAAATGCATGTAGCCATAGGGATCACTGCCTTTTTTGTAACCAATGCAGGGAAATGGCACTGATGAGCCCATTTGAATGTATGTATCTCTAATTTATTTTTTCCCCTCAAGAATGTAACAGCTGCATAATGGGGTTAAGGTGCAATCAGGGAAATTGATGGACTATTCAGGGAGTGAGGGAGATTGCTACTATTTCAGGGAGTCTCCTGCAGAATGAGGGAGGGTAGGCAACTATGGGGGTCATTCTGACCCGATGGCACGCTGCAGTTTATTGCAGCGGTGCGATCGTGTCAGAACTGTGCATGCGCCGGCGCCGCAGCGCGCCGGCGCATGCCGGACGGCCGGAGGCCGTCGGGCCGCTACGATCGCCTCTGCCTGATTGACAGGCAGAGGCGGTCGCTGGGCAGGGGGGGCGGAACGGCGGCATTTGGCCGCCGTTTTGTGGGCGCGGTCCGGCCAATGCTGGCGTGGCCGGACTGAACGGGCGGGGCGGGCCGCAGCGGCTGCATGACGTCACACGCAGCCGCTGCGGGCCGGGGAGCGATGAGTAGCTCCCAGCCAGCACGCTAAAGCTTCGCTGGTCGGAAGCTACTCTTAAAGTGCAAAGGCATCGCTGCTGTGCGATGACTTTGCACTTCTGCGGAGAGGGGGGGGGGGCGGCACTGACATGCGGGGCGGGATAGCCCTGTGCTGAGTGTCCCCCCGCATGTCAGTGTGAATAATCGTAGCTGTGCTAAATTTAGCACGGCTACGATCATCTCGGAATGACCCCCTATGCCTTTAGTTGTATCTATGGATAATGTATCTGTGGATAATACCTGTTTCTTCAGCTCTGTGTATTGGTAAAGAGGTCCCTGCAGCTGTGTCAGAGGGTAATGCATGTTCTCTCAGCTGTGTCTATGGATCATGGAGTCGCTACAGCCAGGCTTGGTCTGGCCCACAGGGGTACAGGGGAAACCACCGGTGGGCCCCACTGCCTGGGGGCCCACCTCCAGCTCTAAGGATCAGGTTCCAGACTGTGCACTTGAATTATACATCATACATATGTTACCTTATACTGTACTATGGTGTATTTTCTACAGTACATTGCTGTTATTAATTTGTTATTAATCTGGTACATTATCATGCATGCAGCAGATGAATTTACTGTATATATTTATGAAGGGGCCCAGACGTTGCATTCTCTAATGGTTAGTCAAACCAATGAAGTGGAAGGCCACACCCCCTCTGTGGACTGGCCACACCCCTAAACATGGGCCCCTACCACTGCATTCCCCCGGTGGGCCCTACATGCCCCAGTCCGACACTGGCTCCAGCCCAATGCAGATTTACGAGGTGTTCCTTCTGCTGTATCTATGGATGACAAGCTCCCTTTAGCTTTACATGTATGTGACTATAAGGGGTAAAGGTTTATACCTTCTAAAGAGAAATGGAAAAGTGGAGAAGATATCCATAGCAACCAGTAAGAGTCTAGATAGCATTTATCAAGTACATTCTATAAAACGATAGGTGCAAGCTGTTTGTTACTATGGCCAACTTCTCTACTTTTTTACTCTTTAGATGGTTACAACTCCCCCATTTTCCTTTAGCTATCTAGAGTTTATGGGTAGTATGTTTTTGTTTACCTGTGTTTATGGGTAACAAGTTCCCTTAAAAAGTATATACAGTAAGTATATAGCTGTATCTGTGACAATGGTATTCACTCAGTGGAGTCTATAGATAATGAGTCCCGTCTGCTCTATTTGAGAGGTGATTGGTGTTGTATTTGTTGGGAACCGAGTCTTTTAAGCTGTAACAGTGTGACTTTGGGGGAGATTTATAAAACATTGGAGAGGGATAAAGTGGCGAAAGAAAACATTCAAACCAATCAACTCCTAACATTCTGTAAAATGGCAGTTAGAAGCTGATTGGCTGGTACTTTATGCAGGTTTGATGCCCCGCCCCTTTCCCCCCACCTTCCTTCCTTATCCCTTCAGTTGTCTCTCAATGTAATGGGAATACTTCAACTTTGTACCTTTGTAGCTGAATCTCTTCAGCCGTATTGTAACAGTCATCCCTTTAGCTGTTTCTGACTTTGACAGATATACATTACATTAAGCCAGACAGTTCCAAACTGAGTCCTCAAGACACCCTAACGGTCCATGTTTAAAGTATACCCATGCTTGGCCACAGATAACTTAGTACCTCAGTTGATTTCATTTACCTGTCTGTGTCATGTATATCTAAAACCTGGGTTGTAATGGTGCATTGAGGACCACGTTTGGGAACCCCTGCATTAAACAATTGTTGATTATTGGTGTTCCTCCAGGAGTTGGGTATCCGCCGGTCAGCATACCTCCGCCGGTATCCCTGCAGCGGAATGCTGGTGGGGGGAGCGCCACAAGCACTTTGCAGGCTCGCTGTGCTCACCACGCTGCAGGTTTGGTGGCAACGTGGACACCCACGAATGGGAATAGTCCCTGTTAGTTGGCATGCCGACTGTCGGGATTCTCAGGGTGCGGGATGTAGGGGGAAGTGTTGGGATTGGCAGTCTCCTGACTGCCGGTCATATAACTATATCCCTCCTCCAGTGCCTAATTATCTCTATGGGTCACTAACCCCCATCGTATGAATTATTTTGTTGTCGGATGGAAATGTAGCCGCATATATACAAATTTCAGGTTGTTATTATTATTATTATCCTTTATTTATATGGCGCCACAAGGGATCCGCAGCAACAATTACACAGTACATAATCAAATGAGCAAACTTGAAAACTGCACTTACAGTTCAAGACAATATAGGACAGGTATAGAAAACCAGGCTTTAGGTGCCATCAAAGGGAGTATGAAGTATAAGAGGCTCTTGCGAGCTTACAATCTCAAAGGTGAAGGGCTAACAGACCGGGGTAACACAGAAGGGGTAGACAGTGAGCATAGACAAGAGGGTTAGGAGGAGAGTTGGCTGGGTTTGGTGATGAAGTGGTTCTTGAGAGCCCATTTGAAGTTTTGTAGAGAAATGGAGAGTCGGATGCAGAGAGTTAGAGAATTCCAGAGATAGGGAGCAGCACGTGCAAAATCTTGTAGGTAGGAGTGGGAGGAGGTAATCAGTTGGCAGGAGAGACGGCGTGCATTAGCAGAGCGAAGAGGACGGGTGGGAATGTAAAGAGGGATAAGGTCAGAGATGTATGCGGGAGAAGAGTGGGTGAGGGCTTTGTAGGTGAGTGTGAGAAGCTTGAATTGGATTCTGAATGGGAAGGGTAGCCAGTGAAGGTTCTGCAAGAGAGGGGATGTTGAAGTAGTACATTTGGTGAGCAAGATGAGATGGGCAACAGCATTGAGGATAGATTGGAGTGGAGAGAGGCATTTTTGAGGGAGGCCAGATAGGAGGAGATTGCAGTAGTCCAATCTGGAGATGACCAGTGAGTGGATGAGGGTCTTAGTAGCGTCCTGGGTGAGAAAGGGACTAATCCTGGAGATGTTTTTGAGATGGAAATGGCAGGTTTGTGAAAGGTACCAAATGTGTGGTTTGAAGGAGAGGGAGGAGTAATGGATTACTCCAAGACATCACACTTGGGGGCTAGAGGACATAGTTGTGCCATCAATGGATATTGAAATTGTGGGAGGTGAGGTTATGCAGGAGGGAGGGAAGATTATCAGCTCAGTATTAGACAGTTAAGTTTAAGAAAGTGCTGGGACATCCAGGAGGAGATAGCAGAGAGACAGTTGGAGATACAAGTGAGGAGAGCCCGGGAGAGGTCAGGGGAGGAAAGGTAGATTTGAGTATCATCAGCGTAGAGATGATATTGTAAGTCAAAAGAGCTTTTGAGCTCACCTAATGAGGATGTGTATAGAGAGAAAAGGAGAGGCCCAAGAACAAAACCTTGGGGGACACCTACTGGTAGAGGAAGTGGGGGGGAGGTAGAGTCATGAGAGGAGACAGAGAAGGAACTGTCAGAAAGGTAGGAGGACAGCCAGGAGAGAGCAGTATCACACAAACCAAGAGAGTAAAGGATTTGTAGGAGAGGGTGGTCTACAGTGTCAAAAGCAGCAGAGAGTTCAAGGAGAATAAGCAGAGAGTAGTGGCCCCTGGATTTAGCAGCAAGGAGGTCATTGCAGACTTTCATGAGGGCAGTTTCAGTGGAGTGCAGAGGATGGAAACCAGACTAGAAAGGGTCAAGCAGTGAGTGGGAAGAAAGAAAGACAGTGAGGCGGTTGTAGACAATATGCTCAAGGAGTTTGGAGGCAAAAGGGAGGAGAGAGATGGGCCGGTAGTTGGAGAGATTGGTTGGATCAAGGGTAGGTTTTTAAGAATCAGGAAGACAAGTGCATGCATGAAGGCAGAAGGGACAGTGCCTGATGAGAGTGAGAGATTGAGTAGATGGGCAAGATGGGAACAGGCAGAAGAGAGGAAGCGGAAGGTTTTATCATTTGAATTTATAATGGTAAAATGATCAGAAATGTCACCAATCTGCACCCATCAAATTTGTATCAGATCTTTCATCCAGATGTAGCAATTCTCTCACACTCCAAACTTTTACTACATGAAAAGATTCGTAATCACATACTTCCGTCCCATTGTTTAACAGAGAGCAGTGTATCTCAACCTATACAATTTAGCATTCTGACTGCATGTTATCACATTGTTGGACAAACACAAAGTGATAATAATAATTCAAACCTTCTGAAAATGGTCAAATTTAACTAGAGAATCTGAATAGGGGGTACTCACCGAGAGATCCATGCTTAAAATCTAAGCAATCTGACTAGATTGCTTAGATTTTAAGCACAGATCACTCGTGTGTACCCCCCACAGTGATAGCGATGCGCGGCCTCACGCATCGCTATCGCCGGTACTAGATCGGCCTGCATGCAGGCTCAATCTAGCAGGTCGCTCACTTCAGTGCTGTGTGAAGTGAGCGGGCCCCCATCCCCCTCGACGTCCTCGCTCAGCACACATTGCGCTGAGTGCTGAGCGCTGAACGGGGGGAGAGATCTGTGCTGAGCAGTCTGTGATAGATCACTCAGCACACATCTCTTTAGTGTGTACCCCTCTTTACAGTGATTCTGCAGACATGTACTGTGCTGCTACCTGATCTGGGAATCCCTTCAGCTGCAGCTACTGAATGTGTAATTGTGGGTCCCACCCCATGTGTCTGTCTAAAGGCCCATATAGACGGGCCGATGCAGGAGAGATGTGTGCTGAGCGAACCGCTCAGCACACATCTCTCCCGCCACTCAGCACAGCGCAATGTGTGCTGAGCGTGCGGGGGGAGACGGGGGGGGGGGGCGCTCACTTCACCCAGCGGGTGAAGTGAGCGATTCGCTAGATTGGCCTGTCTAGCAGCAGCGATAGCGATGCGCGGGGCTGCGCATCGCTATCGCTGTAGGGGATACACACGGAGCGATAATGCTGAAATTCTAAGCAATCTAGTCAGATTGCTTAGAATATCACTCCGTGAGTACCCCCCTTAAACTGTATTTACAATCTAGAGTCCCTGATAATGCATCGTTATTATTCCAGTGCACACAGGGAAAGGATCTTACAGTACAGCAGGAAATGAAGAGATTTAAGTGTTTTTGTGGGCTGGCATTGGTGTTTTATTTGTTTTTACTTTTTATTTTTATCAAGTAGAGAGACAGATTTAAAATTTTACCGCCAGTAAATTTTCCCTACAATAGCGCATAAACCATACCTTTATGCAAGTGCTCATATATTAATACTTACCTAAAAAAAAAATTGCAATTGATTATGTGCAGCGTGTAACACAGAAAGAAACGCATTCAGCACAGGATTTGTGTACGGACTTCACAATTAATAAATAAAACAGCAAACAAATAGATTTAGGGCAACAATGGATGCAAAAAGTCACTATTAACTGGTTCTTGTGGGGCAAAAGGGAAAATAAATCTCAGTACAAATATTACCTCATCATGTGGAATTATTTGTTTTCTTAAAGAAGCCAAACATCTGCACATTTCAGAAATATAAATGAATAAAATCTCAGTGCTCTTTAGACTGAGGTCGACTTGAAACATATAACTATGATCCATACACACTGTGACAAATGCAGAGTTGTCTGACTGTACCCCAAGTCCCAGACGTAAAATGGCCCACTAAAAAAAGTCACAGTTAATGTACATACTGTATATATGCAGATGCAACTGTCATAAAATGCATGTGGGTCAATATATATAACATACAAAATCAATGATTTTAATTGTTTTTATCAATTTAACAAAAAATACACAGATCCAAAACAAAAACACATGAGAGTGGTTTTGCAAATCCAAAACCAAATCCAAAACACAAAGTTTAATCTGGATCCAAAACCAATACAAGAAGGTCAGTGCGCATCTCTACTTATAATGTTCATGTATTGCAAAACATTGAGGGGTTGTTTTATCACCATCTGCATCTGCAGATGCCATTATGAAGTGATAAAATCGCCCCAATCCACAAGGCGATAATTGATTACATTGCATGGATGTTTCAATAATTATGGCAAATGAGATCTTGTTACAAAAAAAAAGTGAATTAAAGAGTTTGTAGCAGTTTTTTTTTCCACAAAAACTTCTCCAAAGGCCCTTAATGCATTCAGATGATACTAAAATAATGTGAAAAGGGTGTGCAATCACCCTTTTAACATTATTTTAGTGAAAATACTGTAATGTTAATAAACTGGCCCCATAATGTTGCATCATTTTCTATGCATATTATTTCGATACATCCTGAAATTACTTTGCGGCTATAGCAAAGTTGCTAGTCTTGTCCTGTGCTCTTTAGTGGTGCCTTAAGACATTGTAAATGAATGCACCATAAATGAATAATTTAGCATGCTCTATATTTATGCTAGCCAATTCCACTTTCTCCACAGTTTGTTAGTGAATTTATATATTTTAATAAACAGCTCTTCAGTTCCTTTTGTTGATAATGTTTTTGAGCCCTCTTGAGTTGTCCAATGGCTTTTTCATACAAAGGTACCCAATCTGTACTTCATATTCAAGGTAAAATTTCTGAATCCTCCCTATTAACATTAGGCCACCTCATTTTTTGCTTTCATGCTGACTGTGGAGGACCAGTAATACATCAGCCTTGCAAGGTGAAGCTGTACGCTTTGTTCGGAGATGTCCATGTCTCCCTGTAACAAGTTTCATGGATCTCCTCGGTTGCCCTGAACTCCAGCTGGAGCGCCTCCCATTGTCAATCACAACTGACAACTTCATAATGTACACTCGGATCACTCCACAGCTGTGTCAGTGACTTGGTGTTCAGTCTAGACCATACATACTGTACAATGCTGTAAGGAAAACTGAAAAAGAAAATAGAGAAGGCTAAATAAAAAGATTGACCATTGTTTACGTTGTGGATCGTGATGACATTGCTAAACAAATATCGCTTCATCTAAACTCTGCATCCAGACTTAACACACATGAAGCCATTGTATAGGTCAATGAAACATTTCTCTTAGAGCCACCCAGAATGTGGTAAAGTCTGAGCATGACAAAAAAAAAGAAAAAAGTTTGCAATAGTTTTGCACTGGCATAAAAAAGTTACATATTTATTTTCAAATGGACTTTAGGAATCCTAGAGCCATCTGGACAGACTTATATGGTCTCTCACAATCTAGTGAAAGAGCCTATACAGCTGGCAACCTCCTGCAAGAGTGTTGCTGCCTTATGTACATTTATATGTATTATATGTATAAACTAAGAAAAACTGAAATGAAAGATGGGTTTTTCCATTGGAGAAAAAGTTTAAAGGAAACAGGTGTTTGAGAGTAAGAGGTCTTTCCTCTCCTCTGAGTCAAGGTCTGTTTAATAAAGTTTTCACATTCAGCCCGGAGAATGAATGTAACTCAGAACAGCGGAGGTAGTGCAGAAATCTGCAGAATGACTCTAGGGCAGATGGGAGGGGCTGACCAGGACAAATCATTTGTGGAATTTAGTAATAAATGTGCATCACTGAATAACTTGTAAATGAAAAACAAATAGAACTTTTTCATAGCTCGTTTTGTCTGTCCGCCTACAGTAGTAATGTAGAATGCTTAAACATTTGTATATTTAATATTACATGTCCAGGGAAAATATTAGCTAATGTTTCTATACTTTTTAGAAGAAAATTGGAACATCAATGTGACATGGAACATGATGCTTCCTTCTGGGAGCTGGATGCAGTGAAATGTGATTGGAATTACATCATTGTAGTCTGTAGGCAAGACGATACCTTTTGCTCTTCAAATCATGCCATGTCAAATAGACACACTTCTTTAATACAGAACATCCCCCTAGTAACATTATTTCCCTTTCTTCTGTGACCTTATGCTCCTGATATTTAGCATAATAAACAGAAAAGTCTCCTTAAAAAATACTGTACTTGGCTTCAGCGTAACAGACACCAGATTCAGTCCAAGTGAGGAGGGGGTCCCTGTGCAGTCTCTGTGCAACCCCCTCTCATGCCGGATCTGTTGCAGATTATATGGATAATTGTGCATAATGCAGTAAGGGATTAAACAATGTGGGATTGGGACTTTGCTGAATTTACATAGGCACTGAGCACAGGTCTCAGGCATCATGGTGCATGTGCCATGTTCCCATGCTCTACTGCACAGGTCTATGGAAAATTGTTGCCCCCCTATTTTACCAGCAATTTCTGAAGGGCAGGCGCCTGACTCTAGAGCGGAAAGTATAATTCATGGGTGCAGGGTGTGTGGTGTGGGGTCCCATGTGCTTTTCCTTCCCTCACTTATTACATCATCTCCTCACCACTGTGTACAGTGGCAACTAACTATTGGGTGCTGCCACCCCGCTGCTTATTTGGGTATCATGTCTACTTATGCAGGAATGTTTATAAACCATGTCCATGTCCTGTAATGTTCTGTGCACCACTGCTTCTTCTTTTGCTCATACTGTCTCTGTTTTTGTACTTTGTTAGGTGCTGCGACCCCTTGTGGCACTATATAAATAAAATATGTTAATAATATAAACCCATGTCAGATACTGTACAACGAAATCTTAGAAGCAGATTCATTTAAAACAAGCTACGACAATGTTCTACATGTATGGCCAAATTGAACCAGTGAAATGTCTCAGCCGAGTGGGGAAGAGGTAAAGTTTTTGCAATACGCTCAGCAGAAAACTTGGCAGACCCTGACAGCACTATCATATATATTTCTACCCCTTCTAAAGTAAACAATTTTCCGTTGGTAATCCCACCCTCAGTTATCACTTTCCCACCTCAATTAGTGGCACTGCAGGAGCTTAATCAGCAACATTTGAATTTTGCCAACTTCTAATTTAATTTGTCTTCGTTGACAAGATAAAAAAAATTGGCAGAAGAACTAGAGAGAACAAACCACCTCTCAACGTCAGCTGCCCTTACGCAGATACCTACTGTGTGTTATACTGTATCTGGCCCTGAAAACAGCTATAGAATCCAATTCCTACTACTGCACAGCATTTGACCTAATCTACCTGCATTAGGAGTCTGAAATGGGAATAATACATTTTCTAAGTTACAGATTTCCAGTGCAGTACTGTGCCTGACCTATATACTGCAGCATATAACAAATTGTAAAGTACAAGCACAGTATGCTATGACCTGTTTATGTCTGGTCAGGCAATTGTTCTCTTAATGATCTGATCAATCACCAATTTTAGCATCGCATTTTACCACAATAGAAAAAACTCTCTTATCCTATACCTGCTACACTTTTCCAATTTTGCAGCACACCAATGGAATTTACTTTCTCTTTCATAAGACTTATACATCCCATAAAATTTAACATTTTCTAATTTATTCTGTCTCTTCCAAACTCACCAATTCCCTTTCTGTATGTTGCTTGAAATTCAATAACAAAGTGCTAGTAATAAGAAGAGATGAGCGGAACTTCACTACCCGAGCCCGGCTTGGGTTTTCCCGCCTGACTCGGAAACCAGAACGAGGCAAAGCGTCATCATCCCGCTGTCGGATTCTCGCGGGTTTTGGATACCATATAAGGAGCCGTACGTCGCCGCCATTTTAACTCCAGAATTGGAGAGTGTAGTGAGAGGACGTGTTTCCGTCCTCAGTATCTGTGTGGGAGGGAAAGTAGGGTTGCATTTCCAGTGCTGTCTTGTGCTGCTCAGTCCAGTATAGTGTCTTATGCTGCATCAGCCCATTTACAGTGGTGGTGTCCTCTGCTGCCATATGTCCAGTGCTGCTATATAAGTCCAGTCCATTGCAGTGGTGCTGTGTTGTCCTGCATCAGTCCAGTGGTGGCGTCCCTGTGCTGCTGTATAAGTCCAGTGGTACTGCCGTATATGTCCAGTGATACTGCCGTATAAGTCCAGTGATACTGCAATATAAATCCAGTGGTACTGGCGTATACATCCAGTCCAGTGATACTGCCGTATAAGTCCAGTGGTATTGCCGTATAAATCCAGTGGTACTGCCATATAATTCCAGTGATACTGCCGTATATGTCCAGTGATACTGCCGTATAAGTCCAGTGATACTGTTGTATAAATCCAGTGGTACTAGCGTAAAAATCCAGTTCAGTGATACTGTCGTATATTTCCAGTGATATTGCCGTATACGTCCAGTGGTATTGCCGTATAAATCGAGTGGTACTGGTGTAAAAATCCAGTCCAGTGATACTGCCGTATATGTCCAGTGATACTGCCATATATATCCAGTGGTATTCCCATGTAATTCAAGTAATACTGCTGTTTAATTCCAGTGAAACTGCCATATAAGTCCAGTGATACTGCCGTTTAAGTCCAGTGATACTGCTGTATAAATCCAGAGGTACTGTCGTATAATTCCAGTGATACTGCCGTATAACTCCAGTGATTCTGCCATATAATTCCAGTGGTACTGGCATATAAGTCCAGTGGTAGTGCCGTCCAGTGGTACTGCCGTATAAATCCAGTGGTACTGCCACATAATTCCAGTGATACTGCCGTATAATTACAGTGATACTGACGTATAATTCCAGTGATACTGGCATATAAATCCAGTGGTAGTGCCATATAAATCCAGTCCAGTGGTACTACCGTATAACTTCTGTGGTACTGCCAAATAATTTCAGTGATACTGCCGTATAATTACAGTGATACTGACCTATAATTCCAGTGATACTGCCATATAAATCCAGTGATACTGCCGTATAATTCCAGTGGTACTGGCATATAAATCCAGTGGTACTGCCATATAAATCCAGTCCAGTGGTACTGCCGTTTAAATCCAGTGGTACTGCCGTATAGTTCCAGTGATACTGACCTATAATTCCAGTGATACTGCCGTATAAGTCCAATGGTACTGCCGTATAAATCCAGTGGTACTGCTGTATAATTTGAAAGATACTGCCGTAGAATTCCAGTGATACTGCCATATAAGTCCAGTGATACTGCCGTATAATTCCAGTGATACTGACCTATAATTCCAGTGATACTGCCATACAAATTCAATAGTAATGCCATATAATTCCAGTGATACTGCTGTATAATTCCAGTGATACTGCTGTATAAATCCAGTGGTACTGCCGTATAAGTCCAGTGATACTGCCGTATAATTACCGTGTTACTGACGTATAATTACAGTTATACTGATGTATAATTCCAGTGATTCTGCCGTATAAATACAGTGGTACTGCCGTATAAATACAGTGGTACTGGTGTATAAATCCAGTCTAGTGGTACTGCCATATAAGTCCAGTGGTACTGCTGTATAATTCCAGTGACACTGCTGTATAATTCCAGAGATACTGCCATAAATGTCCAGTGGTGCTACCGTATAAGTCCAGTGGTACTGCCATATAATTCCAGTGATACTGGAGGAATAAATCCAGTGGTACTGCCGTGTAATTCCAGTGATACTGCAGTATAATTCCAGTGATACTGCTGTATAAATCCAGTGGTACTGCCGTATAAGTCCAGTGGTACTGCATATAATTCCAGTGATACTGCCGAATAATTCCAGTGATACTGCCATATAAATCCAGTAGTACTGCCGTATAACTCCAGTGGTAGGATTATATAATTCCAGTGATACTGCCATATACTTCCAGTGATACTTACCTATAATTCCAGTGATACTGCCATATAAATCCAATGGTACTGCCATATAATTCCAGTGATACTGCCGTATAAGTCCAGTGGTACTGCCGTATAAGTTCAGTGATACTACCGTATAATTACAGTGATACTGATGTATAATTACAGTGATTCTGCCATATAAATCCAGTGGTACTGCCGTATAAGTCCAGTGGTACTGATGTATAAATCCAGTCAAGTGGTACTGCCATATAAGTCCAGTGGTACTGCCATATAATTCCAGTGATACTGCCGTATAATTCCAGAGATACTGACATATGTCCAGTGGTACTGCCGTATAATTTGAGTGGTACTGCCATATCATTCGAGTGATACTGCTGTATAATTCATGTGATACTGCCATATAAGTCCAGTATACATCCAGTGGTATTTCCATATAAATCCAGTCCAGTGATACTGCCATATAAGTCCAGTGGTACTGCCATATAATTCCAGTGATACTGCCGTATAATTCCAGTGATACTGCCGTATAAATCCAGTGGTACTGCCGTATAATTCCAGTGATACTACCATATAATTCCAGTGATACTGACATATAAATCCAGTGGTACTGCCGTATAACTCCAGTAATACTAATTTATAATTCCAGTGATACTGCCATATAAATCCAATGGTACTGCCATATAATTCCAGTGATACTGCCGTATAATTCCAGTGATACTGCTATTTAAATCCAGTGGTACTGCCGTATAAATCCAGTGATACTGCCGTATAACTACAGTGATACTGACGTATAATTACATTGATACTGATGTATAATTCCAGTGATTCTGCCATATAAATCCAGTGGTACTGCCGTATAAGTCCAGTGGTACTGGTGTATAAATCCAGTCCAGTGGTACTGCCACATAAGTCCAGTGGTACTGCCGTATAATTCCAGTGACACTGCCGTATAATTCCAGAGATACTGCCATATATGTCCAGTGGTACTGCCGTATAACTCAAGTGATACTGCTGTATAATTCAAGTGATACTGCCGTATAAGTCCAGTATACGTCCAGTGGTACTTCCGTATAAATCCAGTCCAGTGGTACTGCTGTATAAATCCAGTGGTACTGCCATATAATTCCAGTGATACTGCCGTATAATTCCAGTGATAATGCTGTATAAGTCCAATGGTACTGCCGTATAATTCCAGTAATACTGCCGTATAATTCCAGTGATACTGCCGTATAAATCCAGTGGTACTGCTATATAATTCCAGTCCAGTGGTACTGCCGTAAAAATCCAGTGATACTGCTGTATAATTGATACTGTCCTGTAAATCCAGTGATACTGACGTATAATTCCAGTGATGCTGCCGTAAAAGTCCAGTGATACTGCCGTATAATTCCAGTGGCACTGGCATATAAATCCAGTGGTACTTCTGTAAAAATCCAGTCCAGTGGTACTGCTGTATAAATCCAGTGGTACTGCCGTATAATTCCAGTGACACTGCCGTATAATTCCAGTGATAATGCTGTATAATTCCAGGGGTACTGCCATATAAATCCAGTGATACTGCCGTATTAATCCAGTCCAGTGGTACTGCCATACAAGTCCAGTGGTACTGTCCTGTTCTGTATATTATTTACTCCAAATAAAGGGGTTATTAATATTTAATCCAAATAGTTTTTACAGGGTTTGCCCTGTGTGGTGTAGGGGTACGCTCTCCTGTGCCGCATATTGGGGGTTATTCCAAGTTGATCGCAGCAGGAATTTTGTTAGCAGTTGGGCAAAACCATGTGCACTGCAGGGGAGGCAGATATAACATGTGCAGAAAGAGTTAGATTTGGGTGGGTTATTTTGTTTCTGTGCAGGGTAAATACTGGCTGCTTTATTTTTACACTGCAAATTTGATTGCAGATTGAACACACCACACCCAAATCTAACTCTCTCTGCACATGTTAAATCTGCCTCCCCTGCAGTGCACATGGTTTTGCCCAACTGCTAACAAAATTCCTGCTGCGATCAACTTGGAATTACCCCCATTGTGTTATATAACTCCAGAAAAATAATGGAGAACAAAAATTTGGAAAATAAAACAGAGAAAGATCAACAATAACTTCCTCCTAGTGCTGTAGCTGCTGCCACTAGTCATGACACAGACGATGAAATGCCATTAACGTCTTCTGCCAAGGCCGATGCCCAATGTGATAGTAGAGGGCATGTAAAATCCGAAAAGCCAAAGTTCAGTAAAAAGACTCAAAAAAATTAATTGAAATGGTCTGGGGAGAAACGTAAACTTGCCAATATGCCATTTACGACACAGAGTGGCAAGGAACGGCTAAGGCCCTGGCTTATGTTTATGGCTAGTGCTTCAGCTTCACATGACGATAGAAGCCCTCATCCTCCTGTTAGAAAAATGATAAGAGTTAACCTGGTAACAGCACAGTAAAGAACTGTGCATTCTAAGATGGTATCACAAATCCCCAAGGAGAGACCAAGTGTATCAGCAGTTGCGATGCCTAACCTTCCCAATACTGGATGGGAAGAGGTGGCTCCTTCCACCATTTGCATGCCCTCTACAAGTTGTCGAAGTAAAAAAATAATAATATATTACATAAAGAGAACATACAAACTACACACATATAAGTCGCTATATTTGCAAATACGCGCAGCGAGCACAGCAATATATGGTAACACACGCATTTACACGGACATGCCACAGAGATGGATTCAACACTTATCTCATACAGTACATAATTATAATAATATCAAGCGCCAGACATCATGATGGTTTAGAATTGTATATGATGGAGTGGTGTCATGTATGTGTATTATTTGAATGAAACAAGATAGACCAGTCATGTTTACTATTGAAACGACCTGATTAATGTGTGGATTCATTTGATACTTGTTATTAAGTTGTAGGACATTGCAACACGGAATTATGATTAAATGTATAAAAGCTAAAATCACTTTTATTAGAACAATAGATATTCCAAACAGGTAATGAACAGGAAACTCAGGCCAGCCCCTTTGGACATCCCCAAGGCTGAACCTGTTCAGCATATACAAAGGGACTGGTGACTCATCGTGAACCCCACCCCCTGAAACTAGATAACACATTGATCACACAGAAGCTCAGTGGTTTTTTGGTCTCAGAGGATGATGGACTTGCTGCCAGTTCAGTTCCTGTATTTATTTACAGAGAAAGGGAGACATAAGATGCATTGGAGAGAATGTTAATTGTATCGCTGGCATGTAACTGTATGTAACTTTATGCATTAACTGCTTATTGTGTGAGTTGTAATCATGTAACTATAGGTATACTGTACTTTGTAATATATATTGAATCCATATCCTTTTAATAACAGCTATATACATCAATGAGCTTTGGAACTCAGATAATGTGTGGGTGTATTGTTTTTTCTTATGGGATGCAGTGTTTTGCGATGTATAGTGCACATTCATGGGATATGGTAATAAGAGGTGCAGGCATTTACAATATATATTAGAGCGGGCATTTTAAATATTTGTGAGAAATCAATTTGGCATTCTTAAAGTGTTGGAAGTAGCACCCACAGTCCAGTTTCTGATATTCAAATTGAAGATGTCACTGTTGAAGTACACCAGGATGAGGATATGGGTGTTGCTGGTGCTGAGGAGGAAGTTGATGATGAGGATTCTGATCATGATGTGGTTTGTTTAAATCAGGCACCGGTGAAGACAGTTGTTGTCCGTGGGATGAATAAACCCATTGTGATGCCTGGGCAAAATGCCAAAAAAGCCACCTTTTCGGTGTGGAATTATTTCTCCACAAATCCAGACATCAGGTGTCAAGCCGTGTGTTGCCTTTGTCAAGCTGTAATAAGTAGGGGTAAGGACGTTAACCACCTAGGAACATCCTCCCTTATATGTCACCTGCTGCGCATTCATCAGAAGTCATTGTCAAGTTCAGAAACTTTGGGTAAGAGAGTAAGCAGTCCACTGACACCTAAATCCCTTCTTCCTCTTGTACGCAAGCTCCTGCAAGCCACACCACCAACTCCCTCAACGTCAACTTCCTCCTCAGTCAGGAACGTCAGTAGTCCTGCAGGCCATGTCACTGGCAAGACTGAGGAGTCTTCTCCTAACCGGGATTCCTCCGGAGGATCCTTGAGTGTAACGCCTACTGCTGCCGCTGCTGTTGTTGCTACTGGAAGTCGATCATCATCACAGAGGGGAAGTCGGAAGACCACTTGTACTACTTCAACTAAGCAATTGACTGTCCAACAGTCCTTTGCGAGGAAAATGAAATGACAGCAGTCAACCTGTTGCAAAGTGGATAACTGACACCTTGACAGCTATGTTGGTGTTAGACGTGTGTCAGCTATCCGCCATTAGTTCAGTGGGACTTAGAGAATTGATGGAGGTAGTGCGTCCCCGGAACCAAATCCAATCTAGATTCCACTTCACTAGGCAGGCGATACCGAGAATGTACAGAGACATCAGAAAATGTGTCCTCAGTGTCCTAAAAAATGCAGTTGTACCCACTGTCCACTTAACCACGGACATGTGGACAAGTGGAACAGGGCAGACTAAGGACTATATGATTGTGACGGCCCACTGGGTAGATGTATTGCCTGCCGCAGCAATAACAACAGCAGCAGCACCAGTAGCAACATCTCACAAATGCCAACTCATTCCTAGGCAGGCTACGCTATGTATCACCGCTTTCCGTGAGAGGCGCACCACTGACAACCTCTTACGGAAACTGAGGGACATCATCGCACAATGGCTTACCCCAATTATACTCTCCTGGGGATTTATGATATCGGACAACGACACCAATATTGTGCGTACATTACATCTGGGTAAATTGCAGCACGTCCCATGTTTTGTACATACAATTAATTTGGTGGTGCAGAATTTTTTTTTAAATACTGGGGCATGCAGGAGATGCTGTTGGTGGCCCAAAAATTGTGGGCCACTATCGACATTCAGCCACTGCATGCCGAAGACTGGAGCGCCAGCAAACACTCCTGAACCTGCCCTGCCATCACCTGAAGAAAGAGGTGGTAACGAGGTAGAATTCAACACTCTATATGCTTCAGAGGATGGAGGAGCAGCAAAGGGCCATTCAAGCCTACACATCCACCTACAATATAGGCAAACCTGACTCAAGTGCAGTGGAGAATGATTTCCGTCTTGTGCAAGGTTCTCTAACCCTTCGAACTTGCCACACGTGAAGTCAGTTCTGATACTGCCAGCTTCAGTCAGGTCATTCCCCTCATCAGGCTTTTGCAGAAACAGCTGGAGAAATTGAAGGAGGAGCTAAGATGGAGCGATTCCGCTAAGTATGTGGGACTAGTGGATGGAGCCCTTCATTTGCTTTGCCAGGATTCAAGGGTGGTCAATCTGTTGAAATCAGAGCACTACATTTTGGCCACTGTGCTCGATCCTAGATTTAAAGCCTATGTTGTATCTCTCTTTCCGGCAGACACAAGTCTGCAGAGGTTCAAAGACCTGCTGGTGAGAAAATTGTCAACTCAAGCGGATCGTGACCAGTCAACATCTCCTTCATTTTCTCCCACAACTGGGGCTGATTTCCTAGCCCACCCACTGGTGGTGATGTAGGGCAGTCAGGAGCGAGTGCGGACATCTGTGGGTCTATTTACTAAGGTCCCAATTTTTCCCGAGGTTTTTTTTTTCAAAGTGTCAACATGGGAATTTACTAAACACAAATCTCGGCAGTGTTGGGACTATTCGTATTGTTTTTCAGGGCAGAGGTCAGAATAGACCATCAGTCAAATGCTGCTGTTTGTTTATACAACAAGGTAATTTACTATTCTTTCGTATTTTATTTGTCATCCATGAAAGCTTCATTGCGGCCGTATTTTTTTTGCAAATCGTAAAAAAAAAGCTGCAAAAAATAGACCTGCTTTTTCCTGGCGTGTTTACATGTGTGTCAACTTCAACATCAATCACAACTGAATTAGGATGCCTATAAAAGGGCCCTAGGCACATTTGAAACATCCCTCACTCAGAAATGGCTGGTGTACTATGGTGCAGTGATGTTTTGTGTGCTGTGGGGTTCCTGAGACTGCGACATTAGCCTGGAAGAAACCAGGGCCTGGAAACTGAACATGGTAAGCAGGTTGTACAGGTGCCGCGGAGGTTGCGCAGGCCTCAATTTTTTAGGGGGTGTTTAAACTTAAACACATTGGCCGATGACAAGGTAATACAGATATTCCGGCTAAATCGAGGCAACATTTTCAATCTGTATGACCTTGTCAAACTGGACCTAGACCCTGAGACAGCACGCACTCACCCTGTCTCAGGCCTGCACAAACTCCTGGCTGTGTTGCACTTTGTGGCTACTGGCAGCTTTCAGGCTGTGTCTGGCGATGTCATTGGGATCTCACAGCCCTCCTTTTCCAGAATCCTAACCCAGGTGATGTATACCTTACCTCCTCATCTGTTAGTTTGTTGTTGTAGTAATGTCAGTACACAGTGATTTTTTTTTTACATTTTATTCTCACTACCCTCCTTTTTTTTAAATATACACACAGGTGTTGGATGCTTTGCAGCCCCACATTGATGCCGCTATCTGCTTCCCTACCCAGCAGTCTCAATGTCATGCTATCAGGGTAGCTTTCAATGGCCTTGCTGGCATGCCCAATGTGCTGGGAGCCATAGATTGCACACACGTTGAGCTGAGACCACCTAGGGGCAGGCAGCATATATATACAAATTGACATCTTGACCACTCTACAAATGTGCAGGAGGTTTGTGATGCAAAACTCAAAATCATGAGTGTTATGGCTCGTTACCCTGGTGGCTGCCATCACTCCTATCTTCCTCAGTCAGTTATCCCTCTTTGATAAATTTGAGGACGGACAAATGCCAGATGGATGGCTGCTGGGTATGTAACTTGATATGTGTTGGACATTGTATACTATGCCGAAATCCACTCTGTTAGCTATGTGTCGTTGTATATGTACTTTACACACATTCCTATATCTGTCTTTCAGGTGATGGGGGATATGGCTGTTTCTCTTGGCTTCTGACTCCATTGTCCCATCCTGATTCCCCTGCTGAAAACAATTACAATCATGCACATAAGTCCACGCGGAATGTGATAGGAAGATGTTTTGGTGTGCTGAAATCTAGGTTTCAGTGTCTGGATTAGTCTTCAGGGCTTTTGTTGTATAGTCCCTTAAAGGTGACCAGGAATGTGTTCTGCTACTGTTTTCTTCATAACATGTGTTTGCAACAACATCTGCCACATGTTGATGAGGATGAAGAAAACAGTCAGCAAGCAGAGGAGTTAGATACATCTGGCGATACTTGGAGTAGAGATGTAAGGAGTCAGGTAAGGCAAGAAATGATAAGTCTTCATTTTTAAGGTAAGTATATGTGTATCACAATGGTTGTCATTTTGAAGTTGTAACATACTTTGTTTTTTGGACAAACTCAAACATGTTTTTCCCACAGAATGTGTAATTTTCAAAAAACATACCAACATACATAGCATTACTGGGCATACAAATGCAGCATGTGTATTGTGTGCTGTTGCTTGGAATGCACATCATATTATGGGGCAGATGGCGTAAGGCTGGAGAAGTGATTAAGCAGTGATAAGTGGAAGGTGATAACGCACCAGATAATCCATTTTTTTGTTAAAAATGTGAGTTACTATCTGATTGGCAGCTACGTATTCACTTTCCACTTATCATTGCTTGATCACTTCTCCATGCTGAATACATCTGGCCCTATGTGTGGTGTTCCTGTGTATTTAAAGGACACAAACTTCGTAGTCTCCAAAATAGTTTTATTGTTTCGTATTGCTTGTTAAAGGCAGCATGTTTTAAAGGGAAACAACATGAAACAATATGTATACGTTATTACACACATTACTTTCGGTGTTGCAATACAAACAGAGATTTGTTTGAACCATCCAAAAAAATGATTACTGTCGAAGTAAAAAATATTTCAGTACACACATCACATACAAACTACACACAGATGGCCTCTGTGCGCGTACTTGTTCTGCCGTGCGTGCACATATTCGCAATTTGCGTATGATCACTCCCGTGGTCCTGCGTATTAGCGCGTGGTATGAGTAATTACGGTGGTATTTGTGATCGCATGGAAAAGCCATAAAAACACGTTACATATTTAATCCAAATAGTGCACAATGTACACTTCGTCTAACTGCACCACACCAGCGAGTTACACGCTTACACAATTCAATGGTACAGCAACAAAGGGATTCACCTTTACAGGATAGGAGGGGACAGAATTAGGTTATAAGGTGGTGTTTGGTATATAGCTATAGGGTAATTTAAGAGCAATATTCCAGTGTTGGTTTGCAGAAGATCGCACGCTCCTGCGAATAGTTATGCGCAGGAGCAGAATATTAATATTAACTGTATTTACTGTACTCTTGATATGCGGCTGGAACCCAGTGGAGAACATCTGCAAGTGCACCTGGACCAGACATCGCCCACCTATTCAAACCGACCTATGACCTCTCCTGTACTGTAAATGACCATCCCTGTGTCCAATGGACAAAGAGATTACAGTTTCCATTGTATTAGGTTTTGGACTATTGGATAAAAAGCCAGCTGCATGCCCGGCCCCACACAGACCCTGAAGGTCATCTACCTTGATGATTGAGGACCGGGCCGGGAAGCACAGGCGATCAAACATATGTACCATTGAATGTGGCCTTTTCTTATTGTATTGTATTGTTATTATTGTAACCCCCTTTCAGCAATTATATGTTGGTGGGTTGGAGCCCAACATTTTAAATACAATTTGGTGTGTTGTCTCTTTGCCTGCTATGGTTATAAGTGTATTGTAGTCACACGTGTAGCTGCAAAGTGCTCACGGCGTGTCTTTGTGTGTGTATGCACCGCGTGTACTTTGTACGTCCGTTGCGGCGTTTGTACGCAAAGTGTGTACACGGTACGGGGCTTTGTACGCTAACTGTAAAAAGTACGTAGGCTAAGGATTGATTACAGCGGCCGCAGCGGCTCCATTTTAAAGTGTATTGAATGTATTTTTAAGGTATAGCTTTTAGTCCTGTAAGTAAATCAACATTTACAATTGGGAGCTCGATCCGGTTTTTCACATGCTCATAGGCTAGCAGAACATAGCAGACTTTAATCTATCAGCAAAGGGTGGGGATACGTCTTTAAGTCAAACCTGTTTCTGGTTGCTTGGATGTTTTGAAACCCTATTTGTATGCTGATTAGATTGCGTCTGCTCTGTCTGGTCTATAGAGGTGCTGATAGAGCCCGGAGGTAAACAGGAAAAAAAGCTATTTAAAAGTCTGTGTAATTTTGGCGCCAAAAGTGTACACAAAGCGTACCAATAGTTTGCATACTCTCCCATACATTGTTGCCATAGGGTAGAAATCATTCTTATAACCTGTGTGAAATCAGATACATTTGTTTGCTATATAGATAAATTTGAAGTAAATGTATTTAAGGGAGTAATTATAAAAACACAAAACACAGTTCTGGCCCAGTCATAAAGGGTTACACGGAACACATGTGGGTTGTGTTGTGAGCGGTTATAGTTTGTATTGCTCACATTTATAGAGATTGTGTGATTTGTTTCATTGCGGGCGCACTTTGTACACGTGGTTCGGACAAAGTACAGGTGAGCGCACGTGGCATAAAGGCACGATGGTCGCATGTTTATGCAGGTTGCGTAGGAGTGCGGACGCTAAGTACAAAGCACACGATATTTGTTCAATTAAAGGTGGGATAGTATACATTTAATACAATAGCACATAACTATCCGATTTCAAAAGCAGGTTACTTTAAATTTACATATAACAAACAAAACAAAATAGCAGCGCTACAATCAACAATTTAGATATAGATTAAACCGAGCAATCTAAATCGGTTGGAACACATGGAGATGAATGGACTGAAAATGGAAGGTACCAAAATATTTAATAACATATAAATAAAATATAAAAATGCATAACAATGCTGATACAATGAATTAAAAATGGGTATTAAGATCAATAACCAGAATCACCAAGGGGCTACTGAGGTAAGTGTCCGTTCCTTAATTGGTGTGGACTTCAGATGAAAAAGATCAGATTGAACAGTAGAACTGGTGGCACAGTCCTGATGGTGATAGTTACCACAATGATTACCGCTGGAGGGAAGGAGTCCTCTGGATAGCGTCCCTTTGTATGGGTGGAATCTCTGGGATCCTAGGGAGAGATTTACTGGCCTAGGAGCATTGGATGGTGGATCTGGCGGAGGTTAACCTAGTATGATATGATTGATCTGGCACTCTGCTCTGCTTAAGGTGGAGGAACACGAGGGAGGAGGAAGAGACAGTGTCCCTGCTCCTGTTGTCTTTTGTGTGGTGAGTGGTCAGAGGTGCCTCTCATTGGGAGTGTGTGAAAAAAAGCCTCAACAGACAACTTTAGCACCTCAGTGGCCATTGTTCAAAAATGGGCATACCGGTGACACCATATTTCCAACTCAGCATTGAGGATTCCGCAACCTGGTGAGTACCTAGGATCCCAGAGATTCCACCCATACAAAGGGACGCTATCCAGAGGACTCCTTCCCTCCAGCGGTAATCATTGTGGTAACATTTGTTATGCATTTTTATTTTTTATTTATATGTTATTAAATATTTTGGTACCTTCCATTTTCAGTCCATTCATCTCCATGTGTTCCAACCGATTTAGATTGCTCGGTTTAATCTATATCTAAATTGTTGATTGTAGCGCTGCTATTTTGTTTTGTTTGTTATATGTTGTTTCTATATATACAGGACTGACCAGCCCTGTTTGTGAAGCAGCCGCTCAAAATTAGCACAGCAGTCCGTCTTGCGCCTGATTTAACCTTGGTTAAACCTCCCTTCTTTACTTTACATTTAGTTTAAAAACTGTAAGCACCTCTGGGGTAAAAGCTGCTGACTTAAGGGAATAAAACTTTTCTGTACAGAAAAACAAGGTATATTTGGGTGAGTGAAAGCAGAGTGAGTGGAGCTGAACCCCGGAATTCGGGATCCCGTCGTGGTACACTGGGTTAGTAGAGGCCCGGTGGCTTAGGGTTCGCTACCTTACGTGAATATATTGTGGAAATATGCAAGTCGTGAGGAGACTTGCACAGGAGCGTGGTAGGGAATTGTGAATTGAGAATTGTGCCCATATAGTTTTTGTTACGCTCCGGCTGAGGATCGCAGCTTGTGAATTTGACTCCCGCAATCATAGGGCATATAGATAACCAGTATCTATAGGCTGTGCGATTGATCCGCACACCCGTGTGTTCTTATACAGCACAATGTGATACCATTGTGTCATATGCACTGTGGAAAGCATACGCAGACGTCATTGTGTAAAAGAAAAAAGAAATGGTTTTTCTCTGATTACGTCAGGAAATCTCCCTGGTGGGCTTCCACCTGGAAGGATGAAAAATAGTTATCTAATTTCTCTGTTTTTCACCCTACAAAAAATTCCAGTGGAAAGATACTGAAAAGGAATTTTTCACTGCCTCTCTCAGGAAAATATTCCAACAGAACCCCCACCGAAAGAAATTACGGTGCTGTAAGGTCTGATAGGAGCCCTAGGTTGGGTACATCCGCTATCAACAGTGTATCGTTGTATTGGACAACGTGGGTGAGAGCAGGTGAAGAGCGCTCGGAGGGCTTTCACCGTCTGCTTACATTGTGTTTTTTGGTGTTTGTGGGAACAGACGAGAAGGTGAGACCCACAATTATGGGAGCCAGTTGCTCAAGTGAGAGACGATTGTGCAGGGTTCAGGCAGGAGAAGTGCGGCCCAAGGGGTCAGCAAGGTTTATTATGTGTGAGAAATATGGTTCACTCGCAGAGGTTTATTGCAATGAATGGTTACGAATGACTGCGGAAGATTAAACCCCATTCCCAAAGGTGGGTAGCTTTGAATCAGAGGTGTTACAGAACATAAGGATTAAAATCTGACTGATCAAATTCAGAAAACAAAGGATCAGACATAACGATTGTTTAAACCTGTAGCAACAATAAGGGGAGGCGCAAAGGGAACAAACTCGCAAAGCAAGTTCCAAACCTAACAGGAATGAGGGCACGAACACACCATTACCGACACAGTTTGAAGGGGAGAAAGTGGCTACAAACAATGGTACATCAGTAAAGGATAGGAAAATGATTGATAAATGTGTTAATCCTAACTTTAACCCTTGCCAGCTGTATCCCATTCTAAACTTACTCCAGGACTGTGAGCAGGAAAATGAGCCCAGCACGATATCGGCACTCTCTCTAGAGGCCACCATACTGAACACACAGGTGGGCACGGCCCAACCACCAAGAGTAGTAGCGATACCCCCCAGCGGAGGGGTGAGTGAGGTTGTGTCCACTGGTAAGTACGGTACCACACACTATGCAGAGACAATAGCTCCCCACGTTGTAGAATCACACACAAATGATATAGTTGAACTAAATCCTGTCAGGGTGATTGCAGTTCCCAATGGGAAAACTGATAATCAGGCAGTAACTCCCATCCGGAACATTGCCATGCACTGTCCTTGGTCCCGAGCAGAGTTAAGGTCAATTATGTCAGAATTCCCCGATCCCAGAAAAGATCTAGTCGGATGCCAGAGGTTCATTAAAGAGTTAGGTAACGCCCACGAGCCCACAAATAAAGATTGGCGAACAGTGCTACCGGTGTGTTTACCCTCAAATATTGACAACACGAAATTCATAACGGATTGTAAGTTAGATGCAGAGGTACCTCTCACTGATGTATATAATCAGGAGAATGTACGGCAAATCAACCTGCAATTAGGAGTATATTTCCATACTGTTGTTAAATGGAATAAAAATTTTCTCCATAAGACAAAAGGAAAGTGAAATGGCATCCGAATATTTCCATCGAGCACTGCAGGAAATAGCTAGATACTCTGGGATCGAGGATATTAAGGATAATGCACACCATAGGGAGGTAGCTGTTTCTGTATTAATGGACGGTTTAAAGGAGGCACTGAGGACAAGGGTGCAAACCTCTCTACCTAACTGGAGAGGTATATCGGTAGCTGCGTTGAGAGAGTCCGCTATCGACCATGACCATAACATCAGTAAGCACAGGGAGTCACAAGGGGATAAGCTGATGACAGTAAGTAAACAGGCACTTACAGGAAAGTCCCATCAGCCAAAACCCCAGACCCCTGATGGTAAGTCACGGGTAATAGTTTGTTACAATTGCCAGAGGGAAGGGCATTACTCAAGAGATTGTAGGAGTAGTAGGACACATAGTCAATAAAGACCCCTAGACAAAGAAAACAAGCCACATTACTAAACACATGGGGGTACATTTACTAACATTCGTAATTCCCGAAAATAGGTCAAAGTTCAATCACGAATGACATCGACAGTGTAAAACTGCAACTTTTTGAATTTATTACGATGGATTTACTAAGCTGTCGTATTCGTGTTTTTCTTTTCTTCCGATGTCGATGTCATTCGTTTTTTTTTACCTAATTTTACGGCAGTGATTAGCAAAACACTGCCTTTTTTTTTTTACAATCAATCTCGGCCGGATCTGTGTGATCCGTGCTGGGGTTATTTTTTTTTTTTTTTTTAATTAAACAATGTAAAATCCCCAAAAAAAATGCGTGGGGTCCCCCCTCCTAAGCATAACCAGCCTCGGGCTCTTTGAGCCGATCCTGGTTGCAGAAATATGGTGAAAACAATGACAGGGGTTCCCCCATATTTAAGCAACCAGCATCGGGCTCTGCGCCTGGTCCTGGTCCCAAAAATACGGGGGACAAAAAGAGTAGGGGTCCCCCGTATTTTTAAAACCAGCACCGGGCTCCACTAGCTGGACAGATAATGCCACAGCCGGGGGTCACTTTTATACAGCGCCCTGCGGCCGTGGCATCAAAAATCCAACTAGTCACCCCTGGCCGGGGTACCCTGGGGGAGTGGGAACCCCTTCAATCAAGGGGTCCCCCCCCCCAGCCACCCAAGGGCCAGGGGTGAAGCCCGAGGCTGTCCCCCCCATCCAATGGGCTGCGGATGGGAGGGCTGATAGCCTTTGTTGTAAAATAAAAGATATTGTTTTTAGTAGCAGTACTACAAGTCCCAGCAAGCCTCCCCCGCATGCTGGTACTTGGAGAACCACAAGTACCAGCATGCGGCGGAAAAACGGGCCCGCTGGTACCTGTAGTACTACCACTAAAAAAATACCCAAAAAAACACAAGACACACACACCGTGAAAGTATAATTTTATTACATACATACACACATACATACATACATACATACTTACCTTATGTTCCCACGCAGGTCGGTCCTCTTCTCCAGTAGAATCCAAGGGGTACCTGTTGAATAAATTCTACTCACGAGATCCAGGGGTCCAGGCTCCTCGGCAAATCCAGGGATAATCCACGTACTTGAATAAAACAAAAAAACGGTTGCCCGACCACGAACTGAAAGGTGACCCATGTTTGCACATGGGTCACCTTCCCACGAATGCCAGAAACCCACTTTGCCTTCTGGCTAAGTGGGTTTCTTCAGCCAATCAGGGAGTGCCACGTTGTAGCACTCTCCTGATCAGCTGTGTGCTCCTGTCTTCACTGACAGGCGGCACACGGCAGTGTTACAATGTAGCGCCTATGCGCTACATTGTAACCAATGATGGGAACTTTCTGCTCAGCGGTGACGTCACTTTAGGTCAACCGCAGGGCAGAAAGTTCCCATCATTGGTTACAATGTAGCGCATAGGCGCTACATTGTAACACTGCCGTGTGCCGCCTGTCAGTAAGGACAGGAGCACACAGCTGATCAGGAGAGTGCTACAACGTGGCACTCCCTGATTGGCTGAAGAAACCCACTTAGCCAGAAGGCAAAGTGGGTTTCTGGCATTCGTGGGAAGGTGACCCATGTGCAAACATGGGTCACCTTTCAGTTCGTGGTCGGGCAACCGTTTTTTTGTTTTATTCAAGTACGTGGATTATCCCTGGATTTGCCGAGGAGCCTGGACCCCTGGATCTCGTGAGTAGAATTTATTCAACAGGTACCCCTTGGATTCTACTGGAGAAGAGGACCGACCTGCGTGGGAACATAAGGTAAGTATGTATGTATGTATGTGTGTATGTATGTAATAAAATTATACTTTCACGGTGTGTGTGTCTTGTGTTTTTTTGGGTATTTTTTTAGTGGTAGTACTACAGGTACCAGCGGGCCCGTTTTTCCGCCGCATGCTGGTACTTGTGGTTCTCCAAGTACCAGCATGCGGGGGAGGCTTGCTGGGACTTGTAGTACTGCTACTAAAAACAATATCTTTTATTTTACAACAAAGGCTATCAGCCCTCCCATCCGCAGCCCATTGGATGGGGGGGACAGCCTCGGGCTTCACCCCTGGCCCTTGGGTGGCTGGGGGGGGGGGACCCCTTGATTGAAGGGGTTCCCACTCCCCCAGGGTACCCCGGCCAGGGGTGACTAGTTGGATTTTTGATGCCACGGCCGCAGGGCGCTGTATAAAAGTGACCCCCGGCTGTGGCATTATCTGTCCAGCTAGTGGAGCCCGGTGCTGGTTTTAAAAATACGGGGGACCCCTACTCTTTTTGTCCCCCGTATTTTTGGGACCAGGACCAGGCGCAGAGCCCGATGCTGGTTGCTTAAATATGGGGGAACCCCTGTCATTTTTTTCACCATATTTCTGCAACCAGGATCGGCTCAAAGAGCCCGAGGCTGGTTATGCTTAGGAGGGGGGACCCCACGCAATTTTTTTTTAAAAAATAAGCACTTTCCCACCCCTTCCAACTGATATACATGCACGGATCTCATGGATCCGTGCATGCCTATCCAAACACGAATAAAAAAAAAAGTTCTGTTTTTTTTTAGCACTTTTTTACGAGTTGTAATTTTTCACGGCAGTGTTTGTTCTTTTTTTGCTTTGCACTTCTTAGTAAATGACCGAGATTCATACTTAAACAGCCGCGTTTTGACCGATGGTGTATTCATTCGTAATTTTTTACCTGAACTTGCAAAAAATTACGAATGCCCTCATCACTGCCGTGATTAGTGTTTAGTAAATGACCGAGATTAACCGAGATGACACTTTGAAGAAAAAACGGCATCTCGGTCAAAATCGGGAGCTTAGTAAATATACCCCATAGACGGGACCAAGGGACATATAGTCAGGAATCATAAGCCATATAGAAAACACAAATTCGGCTAATGGGAAGAACAAAATAAATGCAACATTAACCTTTGACAAAACTTGCTGGGGTTAAAATGGGGCCTCTAAACTTTTGCTTCTTTTTCCTAGCAGAAATGGCCCCTGATTAACTTAACAGGAGCTTTGTTAGATATGATATACATATAATGTGCTCCCGCCCAGGAAGTACAAAGTATGTTAGACACCCACGAAGACTAATGTTACATTTCACTGTTCTAGATTCATGTCCATCACAGGTAGAGGAAATTATCTGACAGATACCGGGTTCCCTATGAACTTAGGATGGACAGGACACTGGATTGATGGCTGGGATAGTCCCAGTAGAGATACAACACACATAGAATTTTTTTTAAGGGGAGCAGAACGAGTAGAAAGTCATTCCCCATAGTGCCCAATCCAGTTGTCAAATTTTATAAAAATCTTCTTTATCTCTACAAACTTATCTGTCAACTAACATCTATTCTGTCTCTCCACAATTTCCTCTTCATCTTCTTTGTTCACACAGGGTGGTCCAATACATGGACCTGATTACAGTTCAAACACCACATGCCTACTCGGTCCTTCAGAGTTTCTGCCCAAACCCAGTATATCTCAACAGCAGGATGACACCAGTATTACTGCAGTGTGCCTGGTCATGCACAAAGGGTGGAGAATGGGAATACTGGTGAAGGGAGACTGTGTACAGACACCAATATGCATGATGGTGTGACAGCCTGTTGGTGAATGCCAAACCTGACATTTTTCTTTTTTTTATTATTCCCTTTTTTTTCTCTCATCCAGAGATGGTTTACTTCACACAACTGATAACCCAACAGCAAATTGAAATGCAAAATTTGTGTTCCCTACAGGAAAAGGTAGTCTGGAAGTCGAAGGGGTATGGTTAGGAGTCCCCAGGACTTTAGACAGGTGGACACGGTAAGCCAGTGGACCCCAGAGAATATCTTCCAAGTCTAGCTGAGGCGTCACACGGTCTGACTCATCTGGGCAAAGAGGGTATGTGCAAGCTGGTAAGAGCCTACTGGGGTGCGCCAGGATTCTCTTCTCATGCAGGTAAGAGAGCAATGACATGTTTTACTTGCTTGAGAAAGAATATTGGTAAGACAATAACAACAGAGCCATCCCATAGCCCTCCTACAGATGGACCTTTTCAGGTATTACAAATCGACTTCATACAGTTACCACCCTGTAGGAATTTGAAATATGTGTAAGTATGTATCGATGTGTTTTCCAACTGGGTAGAAGCGTTCCCTGCTGCCACAAATACTGCCACGTTCACTGCAAAGAAAATTGTGCAGGAATTTGTGTGTAGATATAGTATCCCTAGAATGATTGAAAGTGATAGGGGTACCCATTTTACAGGTGAAGTCTTTCAGGTCATGTGCAAACTGATGGGAATTAATAGCAAGCTGCATACTCCGTACCGACCACAGGCGAGTGCGAAGGTAGAGAGAGTGAACAGCACTATTAAGAATAAGCTGAGCAAAGTGATGGCTGAAACTGGATTGCTATGGCCGGAAGCCCTGCCACTAGTGTTATACAGCATCACAACCACTCCCAGGTCACCGCTTAACTTATCACCCTTTGAAATTCTTTTTGGTCGACAACCCCATGTAATGATAGACCTCCAGGATGATTTGAAATGCAATAACGAAGTAACTGTGAAATATTTGGTTAGGATGAATCAGCAGCTGAGAAATCAACAAAGAAATCTAAAGCTGGTGATTCCTGACCTACCGAACAGTAATTGTGATGACATTGAGCCTAGGGATTATGTGATGATTCGAAATTTTTTACCCTCAGGTTGCCTCATAGACAGGTGGGAAGGACCATACCAAGTCTTGTTAACCAGCATGACAGCACTAAAGGTCGCCGAAAGAGAGACTTGGGTCCACTCGTCCCACTGCAAGAAGGTCGCTGACCTGGAGAAAACTCGTGACAAAGAGCAGGGTGAAGAGAACCTCGTATCACTAGAGTGTTTGTTCCGGGAAAGCTGAGAGGCAGGACTGTTGAGACGGCACCTGAGCGCGGAGAACAACAAGACCAGAGGCAGTTGTGGCACCAGTTTTCTTTTTTTTCACCTCCCACTACCCTTTTTCTCTTTCCCTCCCCCTTCTTATCTCCCTTCTCTTCCCTTAATGAAATGGATCTACCCCAAGAGACTGCGTTTTGGGTTCTATTGTTAATTCTGTTTTTGATCAGGACAATCTGTTTTGGTGAGGGTCCCAGAGAGGTCGAGCAAGGATCTGGAATAGGTTCTGATGGCGAGTATGGATTTGTAGGATCTCAGGAGCAGCACATCACTCGAGTAAAGGCTGGTATAAGTAAGCACTCTGGTAGTCATGGAGCTCGGAGGCAATGTGAGGGGTTATTGTCTGAGGAACATTGTATTTGTAGGAACTGTGAGAGCATAGTCGAAGATGGGTGCATCCAGAGGTGCCAGTAAAACTTTAAGATCGACATGGACCACCATACGTTAAATGATTACCACTCACTTGTGGGTAAGGTCTTAAACCAGACAGAATGCTGGGTGTGCTCGCAAGTATCTCAAGGACAGAGTAAGTCAGGATTAGTACCATACCCTTTAGCAATTGATGAGGTACTCGAATTATGGGGTGGGAAACCGGTGGACAAGAAATGCAATATATCTAGGCCCCCTAGCTTGAAGCTCCACCAGTATCATGCAGACAGGTCCCTGTTGTGTTTTAATATTTCCAATTACCGAAAACCAGGAAATTGGGAAGTAACGTGGAATAACCAGACAATGACCTTTTCACATAGAGCTGATAAGATACCTATCGATTCTGAACTTGTACGCAGGATAGCCAACAGTGGAAAGTATTTTCGGTACTGGTATACACGTGGGAGCAAAACCATGTGGGTTGGAAAGGTATCGCAGGGGTATTGTGCCCATGTCATCCAGCCCGATACTTGTACTGAGCAAATGAGAGAACTAGGGATTGGTTTTTTTACATGGAAAGTTTGCAATATGGTGATGTTACATTTTGTCCCCTATGTTCTCCATGATGATGCCTATTTCATATGTGGGAGGAAAGCGTACAAGTGGCTTACTCTGAGCTCTGAGGGATTGTGTTATATTGGAAGAGTACTACCAGAGGTCATGACCATAACCCACGACAGAATGAAAGACGTTCACCGCAGTGCTCAGACGCCTTATACTCATACTCATTATGGACACATCATCAAGAGACACCTTATAGATAGAACGGAGCACGCAGCCTCAGATTTAATCTATGAATCCACCGGGATTCAGTTCCTACTCACATTAGATATCACCCGTACTGCCAGAGGAACTATAAATTACAAGTACATCCATGCGCTGGCGAACTTGATAGATAATATCACTGAGATGTATGATGACACCTTCAGGTATACGGGAAGGGAGTTGCAAGCCTACAAGAAGGAGTTGATCCAGCACAGGATGGTCCTTAATTACGTTACAGCTGTGACGGGTGGGTATTGTGTTACACTGGCAACTCAGTATGGTGTGAAGTGTTGTGCGTATATTACAAACAGCACCGACGACCCCACGGAGATCATCGATCAAAAGATGGACGAGATCTTGCAGTTGAAGTGGGAGTTCCGGAGGAGACACAATCTTACCTTGACGGCTGTGGGTAATGAACTGACTGGCTGGGTCTCGTGGTTGAACCCACGCAAATGGTTCTCAGGGTTAGGAGAGTGGGCACAGAATGTCATTATGAGTGTAGGAAAGTTTCTCCTGTGTATCCTGGGTGTCGTCATAATTATTGGTCTGATATTAAGGTGTGTTCGAATTCTAACGCGGCGCAAGCATGGCACAAATTTGATAAGTCTGAGGAGCAAGAGCACTGTCATAGCAGCAGATTTAATTTATGACCCATCGATAGAAACAGTGTTATGATAAGGATTGCAAATGAATTTCATGATCTGTTTTCTTTCACCATTTTTCTCTGTCTCCCCTCTGCCCAGAAACAATACATCCGGAAAAGACATCAACCCTACCCAAATGTTTATGTAAATGTATTTTTATATGTGTATATATATATATATATATATATATATATGTATATATATATATATATATATGTATTATCTTCATCTCTACAACCCTCAGTTAATGGCACACATAGTCGACAGGTGTTATCCACATATGATAGCATTCACGTATGTTCCCCCTCCATGTATCATCAACTAAATGTGCTCCCCATTTGTTGGTATTGGAAGCCGAAGAGGCAAGGGTTAAAAGCCCTTGCCCGAAAGGAGCTCGGTAGTGTTTGTTTGCCCATTTATAGACCCTTAATATGGGATGAGAAGGAATTAATATATACTTCGCAATACCTCGAAGCTTATTTAGAACATATACGGCACGATGATACATGCCCCTCAGACATAAATTCATACATACAGGCTTTTTACTATCCCACTAGGTTATACATTTCCCACCTACAACTCTCCCCCGATCATCCAAACTTGTATATATTGTGTAGATAATATTTTCTGTTTAGTAGTCAAGTGTGGCAGTTATTGATGACTGCCAAAGGGTGGACTGTCGAAGTCGAAAATATTTCAGTACACACATCACGCACAAACTACACACAGATTGCCTCCGTGCGCGTACTTGTTCTGCCGTGCGTGCACATATTCGCAATTTGCGTATGATCACTCCCGCGGTCCTGCATATTAGTGTGTGGTATGAGTAATTACAGTGGTATTTGTGATCGCATGGAAAAGCCATAAAAACACATTACATATTTAATCAAAATCGTGCACAATGTACACATCGTCTACCTGCACCACACCGGCGAGTTACACTTGTTTGAATGGTACAGCAACAAAGGGATTTACCTTTACAGGATAGGAGGGGACAGAATTAGGTTATAAGGTGGTGTTTGGTATCCAGCTATAGTGTATTTTAAGAGCAATATTCCGTTGTTGGTTTGCAGAAGATTGCACGCTCCTGTGAATAGTTATGCGCAGGAGCAGAATATTAATATTAACTGTATTTACTGTACTCTTGATATGCGGCGGGAACCCAGAGGAGAACATCTGCAAGTGCACCTGGACCAGACATCGCCCACCTATTCAAACCGACCTATGACCTCTCCTGTACTGTAAATGACCATCCCTGTGTCCAATGGACAAAGAGATTACAGTTTCCATTGTATTAGGTTTTGGACTATTGTATAAAAAGCCAGCTGCATGCCCGGCCCCACACAGACTCTGAAGGTCATCTACCTTGATGATCGAGGACCGGGCCGGGAAGCGCAGGCGATCAAACGTATGTACCATTGACTGTAGCCTTTTCTTATTGTATTGTATTGTTATTATTGTAACCCCCTTTCAGCAATTATATGTTGGTGGGTCGGAGCCCAAGATTTTAAATACAATTCCGTGTGTTGTCTCTTTTCCTGCTATGGTTATAAGTGTATTGTAGTCACACGTGTAGCTGCAAAGTGCTCACGGCGTGTCTTTGTGTGTGTACGCACTGCGTGTACTTTGTACGTCCATCGCAGCGTTTGTACGCAAAGTGCATACACGGTACGGGGCTTTGTACGCTAACTGTGTAAAAAGTACGTAGGCTAAGGATTGATTACAGCGGCCGCAGTGGCTCCATTTTAAAGGTATTGAATGTATTTTTAAGGTATAGCTTTTAGTCGGGTAAGTAAATCAACATTTACATTACATAGCAGCTTTTGATCACAGTCAAACATGGCAGGACATTAATGTCAAAACAGGCCAAAAGCTCAAAACATAAACCTGCCATTGTCATTTGGCCATAATCGGTCACTTGCTCTGTGAACAATACAGTTATTGACGTAATTAACTGATTTTGCAAATAAATCACCTTTCTCACACCCCAAAAAAATAAGGTGGTATGGGTAATGTGATAATGAGCATGCCTGTGTTGTGTACAGGATGTATATTGTTGACAATCTAATTTTGGAGTTATAGAAAGATGACAAAAGACTGCATGCACATTAATTCATGCAACTCATAATGTCAAAAACATATGGAATAACCATAAAAACCCATACCCAAAGACTGGTAAGGAGCGGTGGGTAAACCAACTACACCTGAAAACGTATTTGCATGAAAAATAATAATGTAGTTTGAACTACTAATCTGCAAACAAGACAATCTATAGTGTCCATCATACACTTATTAACTCCTTTTTTGTTTTGTGTCCAAACAGAAACAACACCTGACTTTTATTTTTTTTGGGATGCCTGCTTGGATGAACATTTCCCTTTACCACTGTCGTGTGCCCGTGTTGTCAGGTCATTGGTGAAATAAGTGTAGTGGGCATCCCAGAACTGCTGCTTCGTTGTTCTGGCTGCTGGGAACTGAGGGTTTGATTGAGGTTAGTGAGTGTCGCATTCAGTTCACGTATTGCTGCAGTGTGATTCTCCATTATACGGGTGATTGTTTCAATTAGCATTTGATTTGTTTTTAAAATGTTTAGGTAGCTTTGGTGTTGTCTGTGATAGTCATCCAGTAGACATTGGAAGTTGTCCATTACATGTGTCATGTCTGCCCGCATTATTTCCATGGTGTTTGCCATTCGCGTTTTTTGCTCATTTTGCCGGCTGATATTGCGGCTTATTCTTTTTAGGTGATTTGGCAGACTAGTGAAAATTTGTGTCTGTCTATGCAGGCAATCCTGGTTAGTGGCCTGCTGTGTAGCCCAGCTGGCCCAAAAACATGATCTGGCCCTTGCGCTACTGGTGTTGTTGGGCTCTGTTCTGGTGGTGGTGTGTGTTGCGGGGGAAGTGTACTCGCAGGTGGTGTGGGTGTTCTTGGTTGACTGATTGGCTGAAGTTGCAAAACAATTGTCTCCTCCATTTCACTGTCCTGCTGGTGGGACGGAAGGATGCTGGAGTCGTTACTAGTTTCTGGAAGGACAAAGCATTTTTGGTTAGCTTTGCATACATGTTTCTAATATGTTTGACAAAGACGACTTGACACATGTGAATGCATATTGTAATTGTTCTGCCTTTCAACAACATCACTACTGCCTTTAAAGCACATGCCTCTCTCATTGTTGCTTTGGTGTTTACATCAATGTAAGAACAACCACATTATTTGGGTTGGGTGTCCTACATACTCCACGAAAAATGTGTCTGGTTTTCTTTAAAGTGTTTTTTTTTGGTGTGGCCTAGTAAAACATATCTGACATTATGCATGTTGTCAATAATGTAGCCAAATACATCAACACACAACAATGTTTACAGCCTTACTGCTTGTCAAGCTTGCCCATCTGTTTGTGTTGCAGCATCTTCCTGACAATATGCTACTATATGGCTGAAGTGGACACACATATCTTTACTGGAGTACGGTATGTACGGTCCACTTTGAAGCCAATTTGTGGTTGGTGTTCTTCAGTACGTATTGTTGTTTCTGGTGTGGCTCCAGTTTTTTTTAAGGTTATAATAAAAGTTACTTTTTAAACTTGTGTGCACCAGAAACAGATCCTTTCTTCTCTTCTCTCTTTTTCGTTTCTAGTGGCTCCAGTTTATGATTGTCAAAAACTTTATAATATATATATGACTAATGTGTTTTTGTTTTTTTAGATTTGTACTCACTAGTCAGATGAGGGGAGTGTGGTTGGCGTCTTGGTGGAGTGTCCAATATTTCAATATTTGGCGTGGTGGCTTGGAAGACACAATTGAAATTCTGCATTGTGGTGGAGACTCATGTGGTTTTGAGGGAACATCCGGCCTTGGTCTCTTGGGTGCCACATGTGGTCTTTTTGGGTGTGCTTCAGGAGGGTGTCTTCTGGGCCCAAAGCCTTGTGTTGATGGACCTATTCATAAAGGCACAATTAATGTCGGGGTATTCCTTTCCAAACATAACATGTCCTACAATTGACACTTTACCTGATGCTGCAGCAGCATCATCAGATGTTGTTGGACTGGCTGGATGTCGCCCAGTTTTGGACTTTTTCGACACTGTACAACAAGATAAATGTTTGTTATTTTTCGGAAATTGAACAATGCAGTTGATATGCATTTTTGGCATTATGATTAAAAGCTAAAACAAACTTTTGATTTTGTGTGCTTCACAATTTGTATTCATTTGAACATCAAAAAACCAGCTGATATGGGCCCCAGAGCCAAAGGCATTAGCAAAACAATTGTGGCAAATTGGTCATGTGCACTAATTACAGTGCAAGCCATCACAAAACGGAGATCCCACAAACATGGGCGTACATTACAACACAAAAAGACAACACTACAAAGCACACACATATTGTGGGTCATTTTTACACATACAAATACGAAAGGATATTTGTGTAAACCTGTGTGATGTGGCACAACAAACACACACTAGTCCAACATACCAACAAAGCTAATGAAAATTTGGTAGACATGTATTAACCTGCCGAAGCCGTAAGTCAGTGAGAAACCAGTGATAAGCACAAGGCGAAAAATGCACCAGCCGGTCAGCTCCTAACTGTCAATTTGCATATTGTAGGTGATTGCCTGGTGTGTTTTGCAGCTTCTGCTTTTACTTGGTTTAGCATTTCCTTATGCCTTCTCCAGGTTACTACATCTGGACCATTTGTTTGTTAAATATAAACACTAACACACCATAACCCAATGTACTCCACACTCAAACTACTGAATTTGGCTCCAGCCAAAACATGGCAAAAAATGTCAACCACCACAATGATAGAAATTTACTACAAAAAAACATTATATACCAATGAGTTTAAAAAACCACTGTGGCAGATGGCATAACCAGGAGAAGCCCTAAGGAAGTGAGAAACCAGTGTTGTGTAAGGTGAGAAATGCAGCAGCCAAGCTTCACCAATATGGGCATTTATTTTTGGACAGATTAGATGGTGCTTGTATTAGCTTGCACATGTCACTGGTTTATCAGTTACTTATGTGTTCTCCTGGTTAATACTAGCGATGAGCGGGTTCGGTTCCTCTGAATCCGAACCCGCCCGAACTTCAGGTTTTTTACACGGGTCCGAGCAGGCTCGGATCTTCCCGCCTTGCTCGGCTAACCCGAGCGCGCCCGAACGTCATCATCACGCTGTCGGATTCTCGCGAGGCTCGGATTCTATCACGAGACTCGGATTCTATATAAGGAGCCGCGCGTCGCCGCCATTTTCACACGTGCATTGAGAGTCATAGGGAGAGGACGTGGCTGGCGTCCTCTCCGTTTAGAGAAGAGAGAGACACAGTATTTTGGGGAGCATTATTAGGAGGAGTACTACTATACTGTATACTACTATACTACTTGCTGAAGTGATATTTATAGATTAGATAATAGATAGTGTGACTGTAAGTGTATTATCTGACTTGTGGGGGAGACACTGACAGTGGGGAGCAGTTAGAGTCTGAGAGCAGGACTCAGGAGTACATATAACGTACAGTGCACACTTTTGCTGCCAGAGTCAGTGCCACACTGCCATTGTTGTGACCACACTGACCACCAGTATAATAATATATTTTGTGATTGTCTGCTTAGGCCTCGGAGTACTAGTTGCAAGTTGCAACGTGACCTGAAGTGACCACCAGTTTAATAATCAATCACCACCAGTTTAATATATATATATATATATATATATATATATATATATATAATTGTATATAATATATATATATATATAATATTGTATACCACCTACCCGTGGTTTTTTTTTTTTTCATTCTTCTTTATACATACTACTATAGTAGCTTACTGTAGCAGTCTGCGGTGCTGTGCTGACCTGACAGTGTCCAGCAGGTCCGTCATCAGTCATTACATAATAAATATATATAGTACCTGTCCGGCTGTAGTACTAGTGATATTATATTGATTTCATCTCATTATCAATAATTTATCATCCAGTCTAGACTCTATATTAGCAGCAGACACAGTACGTTAGTCCACGGCTGTAGCTACCTCTGTGTCGGCACTCGGCAGTCCATCCATAATTGTATACCACCTACCCATGTTTTTTTTTTCTTCTTTCTTCTTTGTACATACTACTATAGAGTATAGTAGCTTACTGTAGCAGTCTGCGGTGCTGCTGAGCTGACAGTGTCCAGCAGGTCCGTCATCAGTCATCATTACCTAATAAATATATTATCTACCTGTCCGGCTGCAGTACTAGTGATATTATATATACATACATATATATATTGATTTCATCTCATTATCAATCATCCAGTCTATATTAGCAGCAGACACAGTACGTTAGTCCACGGCTGTAGCTACCTCTGTGTCGGCACTCGGCAGTCCATCCATAATTCTATACCACCTACCCGTGGTTTTTTTTTTCTTTCTTCTTTGTACATACTACTATAGTATAGTAGCTTACTGTAGCAGTCTGCGGTGCTGCTGAGCATACAGTGTCCAGCAGGTCCGTCATCAGTCATCATTACCTAATAAATATATTATCTACCTGTCCGGCTGCAGTACTAGTGATATTATATATACATACATATATATATATTGATTTCATCTCATTATCATCCAGTCTATATTAGCAGCAGACACAGTACGGTAGTCCACGGCTGTAGCTACCTCTGTGTCGGCACTCGGCAGTCCATCCATAATTGTATACCACCTACCCGTGGTTTTTTTTTTCTTTCTTCTTTGTACATACTACTATAGTATAGTAGCTTACTGTAGCAGTCTGCGGTGCTGCTGAGCTGACAGTGTCCAGCAGGTCCGTCATCAGTCATCATTACCTAATAAATATATTATCTACCTGTCCGGCTGCAGTACTAGTGATATTATATATACATACATATATATATATTGATTTCATCTCATTATCATCCAGTCTATATTAGCAGCAGACACAGTACGGTAGTCCACGGCTGTAGCTACCTCTGTGTCGGCACTCGGCAGTCCATCCATAAGTATACTAGTATCCATCCATCTCCATTGTTTACCTGAGGTGCCTTTTAGTTGTGCCTATTAAAATATGGAGAACAAAAATGTTGAGGTTCCAAAATTAGGGAAAGATCAAGATCCACTTCCACCTCGTGCTGAAGCTGCTGCCACTAGTCATGGCCGAGACGATGAAATGCCAGCAACGTCGTCTGCCAAGGCCGATGCCCAATGTCATAGTACAGAGCATGTCAAATCCAAAACACCAAATAGCAGTAAAAAAAAGGGCTCCAAAACCTAAAATAAAATTGTCGGAGGAGAAGCGTAATTTTGCCAATATGCCATTTACCACACAGAGTGGCAAGGAACGGCTGAGGCCCTGGCCTATGTTCATGGCTAGTGGTTCAGCTTCACATGAGTATGGAAGCACTCAGCCTCTCGCTAGAAAACTGAAAAGACTCAAACTGGCAAAAGCACCGCAAAGAACTGTGCGTTCTTCGAAATCCCAAATCCACAAGGAGAGTCCAATTGTGTCGGTTGCGATGCCTGACCTTCCCGACACTGGACGTGAAGAGCATGCGCCTTCCACCATTTGCACACCCCCTGCAAGTGCTGGAAGGAGCACCCGCAGTCCAGTTCCTGATAGTCAGATTGAAAATGTCAGTGTTGAAGTGCACCAGGATGAGGAGGATATGGGTGTTGCTGGCGCTGGGGAGGAAATTGACCAGGAGGATTCTGATGGTGAGGTGGTTTGTTTAAGTCAGGCACCCGGGGAGACACCTGTTGTCCGTGGGAGGAATAGGGCCATTGACATGCCTGGTCAAAATACAAAAAAAATCAGCTCTTCGGTGTGGAAGTATTTCACCAGAAATGCGGACAACATTTGTCAAGCCGTGTGTTGCCTTTGTCAAGCTGTAATAAGTAGGGGTAAGGACGTTAACCACCTCGGAACATCCTCCCTTATACGTCACCTGCAGCGCATTCATAATAAGTCAGTGACAAGTTCAAAAACTTTGGGTGACAGCGGAAGCAGTCCACTGACCAGTAAATCCCTTACTCTTGTAACCAAGCTCACGCAAACCACCCCACCAACTCCCTCAGTGTCAATTTCCTCCTTACCCAGGAATGCCAATAGTCCTGCAGGCCATGTCACTGGCAATTCTGACGAGTCCTCTCCTGCCTGGGATTCCTCCGATGCATCCTTGAGTGTAATGCCTACTGCTGCTGGCGCTGCTGTTGTTGCTGCTGGGAGTCGATCGTCATCCCAGAGGGGAAGTCGTAAGCCCACTTGTACTACTTCCAGTAAGCAATTGACTGTCCAACAGTCCTTTGCGAGGAAGATGAAATATCACAGCAGTCATCCTGCTGCAAAGCGGATAACTGAGGCCTTGACAACTATGTTGGTGTTAGACGTGCGTCCGGTATCCGCCGTTAGTTCACAGGGAACTAGACAATTTATTGAGGCAGTGTGCCCCCGTTACCAAATACCATCTAGGTTCCACTTCTCTAGGCAGGCGATACCGAGAATGTACACGGACGTCAGAAAAAGACTCACCAGTGTCCTAAAAAATGCAGTTGTACCCAATGTCCACTTAACCACGGACATGTGGACAAGTGGAGCAGGGCAGGGTCAGGACTATATGACTGTGACAGCCCACTGGGTAGATGTATGGACTCCCGCCGCAAGAACAGCAGCGGCGGCACCAGTAGCAGCATCTCGCAAACGCCAACTCTTTCCTAGGCAGGCTACGCTTTGTATCACCGCTTTCCAGAATACGCACACAGCTGAAAACCTCTTACGGCAACTGAGGAAGATCATCGCGGAATGGCTTACCCCAATTGGACTCTCCTGTGGATTTGTGGCATCGGACAACGCCAGCAATATTGTGTGTGCATTAAATATGGGCAAATTCCAGCACGTCCCATGTTTTGCACATACCTTGAATTTGGTGGTGCAGAATTTTTTTAAAAACGACAGGGGCGTGCAAGAGATGCTGTCGGTGGCCAGAAGAATTGCGGGACACTTTCGGCGTACAGGCACCACGTACAGAAGACTGGAGCACCACCAAAAACTACTGAACCTGCCCTGCCATCATCTGAAGCAAGAAGTGGTAACGAGGTGGAATTCAACCCTCTATATGCTTCAGAGGTTGGAGGAGCAGCAAAAGGCCATTCAAGCCTATACAATTGAGCACGATATAGGAGGTGGAATGCACCTGTCTCAAGCGCAGTGGAGAATGATTTCAACGTTGTGCAAGGTTCTGATGCCCTTTGAACTTGCCACACGTGAAGTCAGTTCAGACACTGCCAGCCTGAGTCAGGTCATTCCCCTCATCAGGCTTTTGCAGAAGAAGCTGGAGACATTGAAGGAGGAGCTAACACGGAGCGATTCCGCTAGGCATGTGGGACTTGTGGATGGAGCCCTTAATTCGCTTAACAAGGATTCACGGGTGGTCAATCTGTTGAAATCAGAGCACTACATTTTGGCCACCGTGCTCGATCCTAGATTTAAAGCCTACCTTGGATCTCTCTTTCCGGCAGACACAAGTCTGCTGGGGTTCAAAGACCTGCTGGTGACAAAATTGTCAAGTCAAGCGGAACGCGACCTGTCAACATCTCCTCCTTCACATTCTCCAGCAACTGGGGGTGCGAGGAAAAGGCTCAGAATTCCGAGCCCACCCGCTGGCGGTGATGCAGGGCAGTCTGGAGCGACTGCTGATGCTGACATCTGGTCCGGACTGAAGGACCTGACAACGATTACGGACATGTCGTCTACTGTCACTGCATATGATTCTCTCACCATTGAAAGAATGGTGGAGGATTATATGAGTGACCGCATCCAAGTAGGCACGTCACACAGTCCGTACTTATACTGGCAGGAAAAAGAGGCAATTTGGAGGCCCTTGCACAAACTGGCTTTATTCTACCTAAGTTGCCCTCCCACAAGTGTGTACTCCGAAAGAGTGTTTAGTGCCGCCGCTCACCTTGTCAGCAATCGGCGTACGAGGTTACATCCAGAAAATGTGGAGAAGATGATGTTCATTAAAATGAATTATAATCAATTCCTCCGTGGAGACATTGACCAGCAGCAATTGCCTCCACAAAGTACACAGGGAGCTGAGATGGTGGATTCCAGTGGGGACGAATTGATAATCTGTGAGGAGGGGGATGTACACGGTGATATATCGGAGGATGATGATGAGGTGGACATCTTGCCTCTGTAGAGCCAGTTTGTGCAAGGAGAGATTAATTGCTTCTTTTTTGGTGGGGGTCCAAACCAACCCGTCATTTCAGTCACAGTCGTGTGGCAGACCCTGTCACTGAAATGATGGGTTGGTTAAAGTGTGCATGTCCTGTTTATACAACATAAGGGTGGGTGGGAGGGCCCAAGGACAATTCCATCTTGCACCTCTTTTTTCTTTCATTTTTCTTTGCGTCATGTGCTGTTTGTGGAATGTTTTTTGGAAGGGCCATCCTGCGTGACACTGCAGTGCCACTCCTAGATGGGCCCGGTGTTTGTGTCGGCCACTAGGGTCGCTTATCTTACTCACACAGCTACCTCATTGCGCCTCTTTTTTTCTTTGCGTCATGTGCTGTTTGGGGAGGGTTTTTTGGAAGGGCCATCCTGCGTGACACTGCAGTGCCACTCCTAGATGGGCCCGGTGTTTGTGTCGGCCACTAGGGTCGCTTATCTTACTCACACAGCTACCTCATTGCGCCTCTTTTTTTCTTTGCGTCATGTGCTGTTTGGGGAGGGTTTTTTGGAAGGGCCATCCTGCGTGACACTGCAGTGCCACTCCTAGATGGGCCCGGTGTTTGTGTCGGCCACTAGGGTCGCTTATCTTACTCACACAGCTACCTCATTGCGCCTCTTTTTTTCTTTGCGTCATGTGCTGTTTGGGGAGTGTTTTTTGGAAGGGCCATCCTGCGTGACACTGCAGTGCCACTCCTAGATGGGCCCGGTGTTTGTGTTGGCCACTAGGGTCGCTTATCTTACTCACACAGCTACCTCATTGCGCCTCTTTTTTTCTTTGCGTCATGTGTTGTTTGGGGAGGGTTTTTTGGAAGGGCCATCCTGCGTGACACTGCAGTGCCACTCCTAGATGGGCCCGGTGTTTGTGTCGGCCACTAGGGTCGCTTATCTTACTCACACAGCTACCTCATTGCCCCTCTTTTTTTCTTTGCATCATGTGCTGTTTGGGGAGTGTTTTTTGGAAGGGCCATCCTGCGTGACACTGCAGTGCCACTCCTAGATGGGCCCGGTGTTTGTGTCGGCCACTAGGGTCGCTTATCTTACTCACACAGCTACCTCATTGCGCCTCTTTTTTTCTTTGCGTCATGTGCTGTTTGGGAAGGGTTTTTTGGAAGGGCCATCCTGCGTGACACTGCAGTGCCACTCCTAGATGGGCACGGTGTTTGTGTCGGCCACTAGGGTCGCTTATCTTACTCACACAGCTACCTCATTGCGCCTCTTTTTTTCTTTGCGTCATGTGCTGTTTGGGGAGTGTTTTTTGGAAGGGCCATCCTGCGTGACACTGCAGTGCCACTCCTAGATGGGCACGGTGTTTGTGTCGGCCACTAGGGTCGCTTAGCTTAGTCATCCAGCGACCTAGGTGCAAATTTTAGGACTAAAAATAATATTGTGAGGTGTGAGGTATTCAGAATAGACTGAAAATGAGTGGAAATTATGGTTTTTGAGGTTAATAATACTTTGGGATCAAAATGACCCCCAAATTCTATGATTTAAGCTGTTTTTTAGTGTTTTTTAAAAAAAACACCCGAATCCGACAAAAAAAATTCGGTGAGGTTTTGCCAAAAACGCGGTCGAACCCAAAACACGGCCGCGGAACCGAACCCAAAACCAAAACACAAAACCCGAAAAATTTCAAGTGCACATCTCTAGTTAATACATCTGACCCACTGTATGTGATACATTGCACCTGGCAAACTGCTACAAATTTCCGTGTTACATGCATATTGTGTTAAATGTGATGAAGGCCAAGCTTGTTGGTAGCAATACAAACGTCTGGCAAAAAAACAAGTAAACACTCAAAAAACAAAAATACCTTTTAAAGTCGAATTACACATACAATACTGTTATATGCAAAATATGCTTTTTGGTTAGCAAACAAAAATCAAAATGGTTTTGCAGCCATGTAATCCAAGCAGAGAATAAGGGCCTATGCCACATGCGCCACAATACCCAAACCAAACAAACAAAAATAAATAAATAAATAAATAAATTAGGCAAAAAAAATATATACATGCTCACAATCCTGCCTGGGCCAATCAGAATCCAGGACATTTGTTGCTGCAACAACTTCAGGAGGTATTAAGCTCCGCATGGGCTCTTCGTAGTCAATATATTTTGCAATGAAGGGCTGACCCCCACCGGTCTGCCGAGCAGACTTCGCCTCCTTCGCCATTTTGAACTTCACACGGCACTTTATATCATAGTAGCGCTTGCGGCATGTGTCCTCAGTCCGCTTGACCACCCCCTCACTGTTGACAGCAGCAACAACACACTCTTCTTGCGTGATGTGACCTTTGAGGACTCTGGCCCAATTAGCTGATGCTGATATTTCATCAGCTCACGCACCAAAGCCACATTCTCAGCATAACTAAACTTGACATTGTGGCCTGTCTTAGTAGTGGTGCGTGGCTGCGGAGCAGCATCACTGTCACTGTCACTAGAGTCTGCCGAAACAACCTCACCCACCTCCTCCACCTCACTAACATCCTCACGCTCACTCACCCATCTCCTCCACCCAGTGGTGCAAGTAGAAATATTTTCTTAGTGGTACTGAGTGTCGAAAAATAGGCGTGGTCATGTGTTGTGAGGGGGCGTGGCCACATGCTGCTAGTGGGTGTGGCTACATGACACTAGCAGCGTGGCCACACGACACAGCCCCTTTTTTAAAAAAATCTGGAGGCAAGGCTAAAAATATATAGTAATGCCTCCAGTATATTAGAAATATATAGTGATACCTCCAGTATAATAGAAATATACAGTAATGCCACCAATTTAATAACAATATATAGTAATGCCTTCATTATAACAGGAAAATACAGCCACTGTCGCACTCCCAGTAACCCTGACAAAGTGGGAGGAGCCATCATGCTGCCAAGCACCATGGTCTTGTTGCTTTGTGGCACATTATAATTGTGGTAATGACAAAGTGTGTGGTAGTGGGTACTGCGTACCCGCTGCCAAATTCTTAAGGGTACTCCGTACCTGAGCGTACCCGCATACTTGCACCAGTGCCTCCACCTCACTCATATCCTCCACCTCACTCACCTCCCCCACCTCACTCACCTCCCCCACCTCACCCACCTCTGACTCAGACATAAGTTGGACAAACAACAATTAACACAGAAAAAATAATAGACAACCAAAACACATTCCTCCACTACCACTACACAATACACACACACACACACACACACACACACACACACACACACACACACAAACACTAACAAGAGACTCAAAAAAAATAAGACAAGGACAGAAATTAAGACAAACCCAAAAAAAAATCAAGACTACAAGAATGACAAGACTACTTTCAAACACAATACAGCACTCAGAACTTGCCAACAAAACTCCAAAACCTCCAAACTACCCACCAACTCAACAGCACTATCTCTCTCCTTACCACTAACTAAACCCACGAGGTGCGGATGGTTTGAGGCGTATTTATATGGTTGCATACAGATACTCCTACATCAGAAACACAACCAATCACGAACGAATGACAAAATCGAAACTACAAGTGGAAATGCGGCTGTAGTTCAGAAAAACCCTGCCGCGTTTAAAATAGTACGAATCCATAAAAAAACAACCCATCTACGGCCGAAAAACATAATTGCGGCCGGGAAACCAAATAAATATACGAAAAACATCGCCATCGAAAAATACGAAAACACAAAACTTGACAGCTTAGTAAATTAGCGTAGATGAATTCAAAAAGATGCAGTAAAATACACCCGATAAAAATCGAGATTAAAATCCCATCAAATCGGCTCAAACATGAATTTTAGTAAATATACTCCCTGGTCTGGACTGAAGGACCTGCCAATGATTACTGACATGTCTACTGTCACTGCATATGATTCTGTCACCACTAAAAGAATGGTGGAGGATTATATGAGTGACAGCATCCAAGTCGGCATGTCAGACAGTCCAGATGTATACTAGCAGGAAAAAGAGGCAATTTGGATGCCCTTGCACAAACTGGCTTTATTTGACCTAAGTTGCCCCCCCTCCAGTGTGTACTCCGAAATAGTGTTTAGTGCAGCCAGTAATCTTGTTAGCGATCGGCGTAGGAGGTTACTTCCACAAAATGTGGAGAAGATGCTGTTCATCAAAATTAATTATAAATTCCTCTGGGAAAAACTTGACCAGCAATTGCCTCCAGAAAGTACACAGGGACCTGTGATGGTGGATTCCAGTGGGGACGAATTAATACTCTGTGAGGAGGAGGATGTACACACTGAAAGGAGTGAGGAATCGGAGGATGAGGATGAGGTCAACATCTTGCCTCTGTAGAGCCAGTTTGTGCAAGGAGAGATTGATTGCTTCTTTTTTGGTGGGGGCCCAAACAAACCACTCATTTCAGCCACAGTCGTGTGGTAGACCCTGTCTCTGAAATGATTGGTTTGTTAAAGTGTGCATGTCCTGTTTATACAACATAAGGGTGGGTGGGAGGGCCCAAGGACAATTCCATCTAGCACCTCTTTTTCTTCTTTGCATCATGTGCTGTTTGAGGACTAGTTTTTTAAAGTGCCATTCTGTTTGACACTACCGTACAAGTCCAGGGGTACTGCCACATAAGTCCAGGGGTACTAGCGTATAAGTCCAGTGGTGGTGTCTTGTGCTGCCATAAGTCCAGTGGTGGTGTCCTGTGCTGTATATTATTTACTCCAAATAAAAGGGTTACTGTATATACATTACTTATATTATTATCCAAATAATTTTTACAGGGTTTTTCCTGTGTGGTGTAGGGGTACGCTCACCTGTGCTGCATATTCTTATAGTAGCTCCAAATAAAAGGGTTATTATTATCCAAATAAATTTTACAGGCTGTGCCGTGTGTGTGTGGTATAGGGGTACGCTCTCCTGTGCCACAAATATTGTGCGTGTATTACATCTGGGCAAATTACAGCACGTCCATATTGTTTGTGCGGCACACTTGTGTCACTTAGCTTAGTTATACAGCTACCTCATTGCACCTCTTTTTCTTCTTTACAAGATGTGCTGTTTGGGGCCTAGTTTTTTTAAGTGCCATCCTGTCTGCCACTGCAGTGCCACTCCAAGATGGGCCAGGTGTTTGTGCCGCACACTTGTGTCGCTTAGCTTAGTCATACGACCTCAGTGCACCTCTTTTTTTTTTTTGCATCATGTGCTGTTTGGGGCCGATTTTTTTTTCTGTGCCATCCTGTCTGCCACTGCAGTGCCACTCCTAGATGGGCCAGGTGTTTGTATCGTACACTTGTGTCGCTTAGCTTAGTCATACAGCTACCTCATTGCACCTCTTTTTCTTCTTTGCACGATGTGCTGTTTGAGGCCTAGTTTTTTAAGTGCCATTCTGTCTGACACTGCAGTGCCACTCCAAGATGGGCCAGGTGTTTGTGCAGCACACTTGTGTCGCTTAGCTTAGTCATACAGCCACTCGGTGCAACCTTTTGGCCTAAAAACAATATTGTGAGGTCTGAGGTGTTCAGAATAGACTGGAAATGAGTGGAAATTAATGTTATTGAGATTAAAGATACCGTAGGATCAAAATTACCCCCAAATTATGTGATTTTAGCTGTTTTTATGTTTTTTTTTAAAATCATCCAGATCCAAAACCCGAAAGGGTGGTTTTGGCAAAACCAGTCCAGATCCAAAACACGAGCATGGAAGCCAAAGCAAAACCAAAACACAAAACACGAAAAGTGCCCGCCGCACATATCTAGTAATAAGTACTCAGGTGCAACAGTTAAAGAACTCATCCGTAGAGAATCATTCCACTTCTAGAAGAATATAATGCAGAAAGAGCTATACCATTTGGTAGTGCAACTGGTGTGAAAACCAAGGGGATGAAACATTATCTGCCTCAGCTGTATTTGTGCCAGGCTCAAAGGATATCTGAAGGATTCTAGAAAGTGTGTCCTGAAGATGCACTCAATGTTTGCCTCCAAGCTCCCTGCTCCCGGCTCCCTTCTGGCTGTATTACAGCACATATATCATCATGCATAAATACTTGCTGAATTTCTCCTCTTAGGGAGAAGCCCACTAAGAAGATGCAGATGAACACTCCAGATCGGGACCAGGTTCTTCATGTCATTAGGTTGGGACTGTGGGGAGAGGACAGGCTAAAATATAATCAATTGCATTGTATTGGCCCCAGCCCCTCTATATGCAGTGCCGTTTCTAGCGGCGGGCGAGCCGTGCAACCGCACGGGGCGCCCGCCGCGGCACTTTGTGACTCTTATCTTCTCTCCCCGAGCGCTCCTGCTCGGGGGGCGGAGTTTCGCGGAATGACGCGTTTGCGTTGTGACGTCACGACGCAAACGCGTCATTCCGCGAAGCCCCGCCCCCCGAGCAGGATCGCTCGGGGAGAGGAGATACGCATGGAAGGAGGAGGCGGCCGGCGCGAGGCGGCGGGACCGAAGAGCGGAAGATGTAAGTATCCTCTCTCTCTTTCTCCCTCTTCCTTCCCCCCCACTTGAAACCTGTCTGCCGCACTGTGTAAAATGGGGACAACTGCCTATGGGGATACCTGCCTGCCGCACTGTATAAAATGGGGACACCTGCATATGGGGTTGCCTGCTGCACTGTATAAAATTAGAGATGAGCGCCGGAAATTTTTCGGGTTTTGTGTTTTGGTTTTGGGTTCGGTTCCGCGGCCGTGTTTTGGGTTCGACCGCGTTTTGGCAAAACCTCACCGAATTTTTTTTGTCGGATTCGGGTGTGTTTTGGATTCGGGTGTTTTTTTAAAAAAACCCTAAAAAACAGCTTAAATCATAGAATTTGGGGGTAATTTTGATCCCAAAGTATTATTAACCTCAAAAAACATAATCTACACTCATTTTCAGCCTATTCTGAACACATCACACCTCACAATATTATTTTTAGTCCTAAAATTTGCACCGAGGTCGCTGTGTGAGTAAGATAAGCGACCCTAGTGGCCGACACAAACACCGGGCCCATCTAGGAGTGGCACTGCAGTGTCACGCAGGATGGCCCTTCCAAAAAACCCTCCCCAAACAGCACATGACGCAAAGAAAAAAAGAGGCGCAATGAGGTAGCTGACTGTGTGAGTAAGATTAGCGACCCTAGTGGCCGACACAAACACCGGGCACATCTAGGAGTGGCACTGCAGTGTCACGCAGGATGTCCCTTCCAAAAAACCCTCCCCAAACAGCACATGACGCAAAGAAAAAAAGAGGCGCAATGAGGTAGCTGTGTGAGTAAGATTAGCGACCCTAGTGGCCGACACAAACACCGGGCCCATCTAGGAGTGGCACTGCAGTGTCACGCAGGATGTCCCTTCCAAAAAACCCTCCCCAATCAGCACATGATGCAAAGAAAAAGAAAAGAAAAAAGAGGTGCAAGATGGAATTATCCTTGGGCCCTCCCACCCACCCTTATGTTGTATAAACAAAACAGGACATGCACACTTTAACCAACCCATCATTTCAGTGACAGGGTCTGCCACACGACTGTGACTGATATGACGGGTTGGTTTGGACCCCCCCCAAAAAAGAAGCAATTAATCTCTCCTTGCACAAACTGGCTCTACAGAGGCAAGATGTCCACCTCATCTTCACCCTCCGATATATCACCGTGTACATCCCCCTCCTCACAGATTATCAATTCGTCCCCACTGGAATCCACCATCTCAGCTCCCTGTGTACTTTGTGGAGGCAATTGCTGCTGGTCAATGTCTCCGCGGAGGAATTGATTATAATTCATTTTAATGAACATCATCTTCTCCACATTTTCTGGATGTAACCTCGTACGCCGATTGCTGACAAGGTGAGCGGCGGCACTAAACACTCTTTCGGAGTACACACTTGTGGGAGGGCAACTTAGGTAGAATAAAGCCAGTTTGTGCAAGGGCCTCCAAATTGCCTCTTTTTCCTGCCAGTATAAGTACGGACTGTGTGACGTGCCTACTTGGATGCGGTCACTCATATAATCCTCCACCATTCTATCAATGTTGAGAGAATCATATGCAGTGACAGTAGACGACATGTCCGTAATCGTTGTCAGGTCCTTCAGTCCGGACCAGATGTCAGCATCAGCAGTCGCTCCAGACTGCCCTGCATCACCGCCAGCGGGTGGGCTCGGAATTCTGAGCCTTTTCCTCGCACCCCCAGTTGCGGGAGAATGTGAAGGAGGAGATGTTGACAGGTCGCGTTCCGCTTGACTTGACAATTTTGTCACCAGCAGGTCTTTCAACCCCAGCAGACCTGTGTCTGCCGGAAAGAGAGATCCAAGGTAGGCTTTAAATCTAGGATCGAGCACGGTGGCCAAAATGTAGTGCTCTGATTTCAACAGATTGACCACCCGTGAATCCTTGTTAAGCGAATTAAGGGCTGCATCCACAAGTCCCACATGCCTAGCGGAATCGCTCCGTGTTAGCTCCTTCTTCAATGCCTCCAGCTTCTTCTGCAAAAGCCTGATGAGGGGAATGACCTGACTCAGGCTGGCAGTGTCTGAACTGACTTCACGTGTGGCAAGTTCAAAGGGCATCAGAACCTTGCACAACGTTGAAATCATTCTCCACTGCACTTGAGACAGGTGCATTCCATCTCCTATATCGTGCTCAATTGTATAGGCTTGAATGGCCTTTTGCTGCTCCTCCAACCTCTGAAGCATATAGAGGGTTGAATTCCACCTCGTTACCACTTCTTGCTTCAGATGATGGCAGGGCAGGTTCAGTAGTTTTTGGTGGTGCTCCAGTCTTCTGTACGTGGTGCCTGTACGCCGAAAGTGTCCCGCAATTTTTCTGGCCACCGACAGCATCTCTTGCACGCCCCTGTCGTTTTTTAAAAAATTCTGCACCACCAAATTCAAGGTATGTGCAAAACATGGGACGTGCTGGAATTTGCCCATATTTAATGCACACACAATATTGCTGGCGTTGTCCGATGCCACAAATCCACAGGAGAGTCCAATTGGGGTAAGCCATTCCGCGATGATCTTCCTCAGTTGCCGTAAGAGGTTTTCAGCTGTGTGCGTATTCTGGAAAGCGGTGATACAAAGCGTAGCCTGCCTAGGAAAGAGTTGGCGTTTGCGAGATGCTGCTACTGGTGCCGCCGCTGCTGTTCTTGCGGCGGGAGTCCATACATCTACCCAGTGGGCTGTCACAGTCATATAGTCCTGACCCTGCCCTGCTCCACTTGTCCACATGTCCGTGGTTAAGTGGACATTGGGTACAACTGCATTTTTTAGGACACTGGTGAGTCTTTTTCTGACGTCCGTGTACATTCTCGGTATCGCCTGCCTAGAGAAGTGGAACCTAGATGGTATTTGGTAATGGGGGCACACTGCCTCAATAAATTGTCTAGTTCCCTGTGAACTAACGGCGGATACCGGACGCACGTCTAACACCAACATAGTTGTCAAGGACTCAGTTATCCGCTTTGCAGTAGGATGACTGCTGTGATATTTCATCTTCCTCGCAAAGGACTGTTGAACAGTCAATTGCTTACTGGAAGTAGTACAAGTGGGCTTACGACTTCCCCTCTGGGATGACCATCGACTCCCAGCGGCAACAACAGCAGCGCCAGCAGCAGTAGGCGTTACACGCAAGGATGCATCGGAGGAATCCCAGGCAGGAAAGGACTCGTCAGACTTGCCAGTGACATGGCCTGCAGGACTATTGGCATTCCTGGGGAAGGAGGAAATTGACACTGAGGGAGTTGGTGGGGTGGTTTGCGTGAGCTTGGTTACAAGAGGAAGGGATTTACTGGTCAGTGGACTGCTTCCGCTGTCACCCAAAGTTTTTGAACTTGTCACTGACTTATTATGAATGCGCTGCAGGTGACGTATAAGGGAGGATGTTCCGAGGTGGTTAACGTCCTTACCCCTACTTATTACAGCTTGACAAAGGGAACACACGGCTTGACACCTGTTGTCCGCATTTCTGGTGAAATACCTCCACACCGAAGAGCTGATTTTTTTGGTATTTTCACCTGGCATGTCAACGGCCATATTCCTCCCACGGACAACAGGTGTCTCCCCGGGTGCCTGACTTAAACAAACCACCTCACCATCAGAATCCTCCTGGTCAATTTCCTCCCCAGCGCCAGCAACACCCATATCCTCCTCATCCTGGTGTACTTCAACACTGACATCTTCAATCTGACTATCAGGAACTGGACTGCGGGTGCTCCTTCCAGCACTTGCAGGGGGCATGCAAATAGTGGAAGGCGCATGCTCTTCACGTCCAGTGTTGGGAAGGTCAGGCATCGCAAACGACACAATTGGACTCTCCTTGTGGATTTGGGATTTCAAAGAACGCACAGTTCTTTGCGGTGCTTTTGCCAGCTTGAGTCTTTTCAGTTTTCTAGCGAGAGGCTGAGTGCTTCCATCCTCATGTGAAGCTGAACCACTAGCCATGAACATAGGCCAGGGCCTCAGCCGTTCCTTGCCACTCCGTGTGGTAAATGGCATATTGGCAAGTTTACGCTTCTCCTCCGACAATTTTATTTTAGGTTTTGGAGTCCTTTTTTTTCTGATATTTGGTGTTTTGGATTTGACATGCTCTGTACTATGACATTGGGCATCGGCCTTGGCAGACGACGTTGCTGGCATTTCATCGTCTCGGCCATGACTAGTGGCAGCAGCTTCAGCACGAGGTGGAAGTGGATCTTGATCTTTCCCTAATTTTGGAACCTCAACTTTTTTGTTCTCCATATTTTATAGGCAGAACTAAAAGGCACCTCAGGTAAACAATGGAGATGGATGGATTGGATACTAGTATACAATTATGGACGGACTGCCACGGTTAGGTGGTATAAAAAAACCACGGTTAGGTGGTATATATTATAATAATAATACAATTATGGATGGACGGACTGCCTGCCGACTGCCGACACAGAGGTAGCCACAGCCGTGAACTACCGCACTGTACACTGATTGATAAAGAGATAGTAGTATACTCGTAACAACTAGTATGACACTATGACGACGGTATAAAGAATGAAAAAAAAACCACGGTTAGGTGGTATATATTATAATAATAATACAATTATGGATGGACGGACTGCCTGCCGACTGCCGACACAGAGGTAGCCACAGCCGTGAACTACCGCACTGTACACTGGTTGATAAAGAGATAGTAGTATACTCGTAACAACTAGTATGACACTATGACGACGGTATAAAGAATGAAAAAAAAACCACGGTTAGGTGGTATATATTATAATAATAATACAATTATGGATGGACGGACTGCCTGCCGACTGCCGACACAGAGGTAGCCACAGCCGTGAACTACCGCACTGTACACTGGTTGATAAAGAGATAGTAGTATACTCGTAACAACTAGTATGACACTATGACGACGGTATAAAGAATGAAAAAAAAACCACGGTTAGGTGGTATATATTATAATAATAATACAATTATGGATGGACGGACTGCCTGCCGACTGCCGACACAGAGGTAGCCACAGCCGTGAACTACCGCACTGTACACTGGTTGATAAAGAGATAGTAGTATACTCGTAACAACTAGTATGACACTATGACGACGGTATAAAGAATGAAAAAAAAACCACGGTTAGGTGGTATATATTATAATAATAATACAATTATGGATGGACGGACTGCCTGCCGACTGCCGACACAGAGGTAGCCACAGCCGTGAACTACCGCACTGTACACTGGTTGATAAAGAGATAGTAGTATACTCGTAACAACTAGTATGACACTATGACGACGGTATAAAGAATGAAAAAAAAACCACGGTTAGGTGGTATATATTATAATAATAATACAATTATGGATGGACGGACTGCCTGCCGACTGCCGACACAGAGGTAGCCACAGCCGTGAACTACCGCACTGTACACTGGTTGATAAAGAGATAGTAGTATACTCGTAACAACTAGTATGACACTATGACGACGGTATAAAGAATGAAAAAAAAACCACGGTTAGGTGGTATATATTATAATAATAATACAATTATGGATGGACGGACTGCCTGCCGACTGCCGACACAGAGGTAGCCACAGCCGTGAACTACCGCACTGTACACTGGTTGATAAAGAGATAGTAGTATACTCGTAACAATTAGGATGACACTATGACGGTATAAAGAATGAAAAAAAAACCACGGTTAGGTGGTAGGTATATAATAATAAATAATACAATTCTGGTCGGACGGACTGCCTGCCGTGTGCCGACACAGAGGTAGCCACAGCCGTGAACTACCGCACTGTACACTGGTTGATAAAGAGATAGTAGTATACTCGTAACAATTAGGATGACACTATGACGGTATAAAGAATGAAAAAAAAACCACGGTTAGGTGGTAGGTATATAATAATAAATAATACAATTCTGGTCGGACGGACTGCCTGCCGTGTGCCGACACAGAGGTAGCCACAGCCGTGAACTACCGCACTGTACACTGGTTGATAAAGAGATAGTAGTATACTCGTAACAATTAGGATGACACTATGACGGTATAAAGAATGAAAAAAAAACCACGGTTAGGTGGTAGGTATATAATAATAAATAATACAATTCTGGTCGGACGGACTGCCTGCCGTGTGCCGACACAGAGGTAGCCACAGCCGTGAACTACCGCACTGTACACTGGTTGATAAAGAGATAGTAGTATACTCGTAACAATTAGGATGACACTATGACGGTATAAAGAATGAAAAAAAAACCACGGTTAGGTGGTAGGTATATAATAATAAATAATACAATTCTGGTCGGACGGACTGCCTGCCGTGTGCCGACACAGAGGTAGCCACAGCCGTGAACTACCGCACTGTACACTGGTTGATAAAGAGATAGTAGTATACTCGTAACAATTAGGATGACACTATGACGGTATAAAGAATGAAAAAAAAACCACGGTTAGGTGGTAGGTATATAATAATAAATAATACAATTCTGGTCGGACGGACTGCCTGCCGTGTGCCGACACAGAGGTAGCCACAGCCGTGAACTACCGCACTGTACACTGGTTGATAAAGAGATAGTAGTATACTCGTAACAATTAGGATGACACTATGACGGTATAAAGAATGAAAAAAAAACCACGGTTAGGTGGTAGGTATATAATAATAAATAATACAATTCTGGTCGGACGGACTGCCTGCCGTGTGCCGACACAGAGGTAGCCACAGCCGTGAACTACCGCACTGTACACTGGTTGATAAAGAGATAGTAGTATACTCGTAACAATTAGGATGACACTATGACGGTATAAAGAATGAAAAAAAAACCACGGTTAGGTGGTAGGTATATAATAATAAATAATACAATTCTGGTCGGACGGACTGCCTGCCGTGTGCCGACACAGAGGTAGCCACAGCCGTGAACTACCGCACTGTACACTGGTTGATAAAGAGATAGTAGTATACTCGTAACAATTAGGATGACACTATGACGGTATAAAGAATGAAAAAAAAACCACGGTTAGGTGGTAGGTATATAATAATAAATAATACAATTCTGGTCGGACGGACTGCCTGCCGTGTGCCGACACAGAGGTAGCCACAGCCGTGAACTACCGCACTGTACACTGGTTGATAAAGAGATAGTAGTATACTCGTAACAATTAGGATGACACTATGACGGTATAAAGAATGAAAAAAAAACCACGGTTAGGTGGTAGGTATATAATAATAAATAATACAATTCTGGTCGGACGGACTGCCTGCCGTGTGCCGACACAGAGGTAGCCACAGCCGTGAACTACCGCACTGTACTGTGTCTGCTGCTAATATAGACTGGTTGATATTTAAAGAGATATTAGTAGTATACAACAATACTATACTGGTGGTCAGGCACTGGTCACCACTCCTGCAGCAAAAGTGTGCACTGTTAATTAATATAATTGTACTCCTGGCTCCTGCTAACAACCTGCAGTGCTCCCCAGTCTCCCCCACAATTAATTATAAGCTTTTAATTTATACATTGATGACTGTGCAGCACACTGGGCTGAGCTGAGTGCACACAGACTGAGTCACACTGTGTGACTGACTGTGCTGTGTATCGTTTTTTTTTTCAGGCAGAGAACGGATATAGCAGAGAGAAGTGAACGGATATATTATATTAAATAAAAGTTAACTAGCAACTGCACTGGTCACTGACTGTGGTAAACTAACTCTGTCTGCGACTCTGCACAATCTCTCTCTATCTAATCTATCTATCTCTATTCTAATGGAGAGGACGCCAGACACGTCCTCTCCCTATCAATCTCAATGCACGAGTGAAAATGGCGGCGACGCGCGGCTCCTTATATAGAATCCGAGTCTCGCGATAGAATCCGAGCCTCGCGAGAATCCGACAGCGTCATGATGACGTTCGGGCGCGCTCGGGTTAACCGAGCAAGGCGGGAAGATCCGAGTCGCTCGGACCCGTGGAAAAAAAAGTGAAGTTCGTGCGGGTTCGGATTCAAAGAAACCGAACCCGCTCATCTCTAATAAAATGGGGACACCTGCATATGGGGTTGCCTGCTGCACTGTATAAAATGGGGACACCTGCATATGGGGTTGCCTGCTGCACTGTATAAAATGGGGACACCTGCATATGGGGTTGCCTGCTGCACTGTATAAAATGGGGACACCTGCATATGGGGTTGCCTGCTGCACTGTATAAAATGGGGACACCTGCATATGGGGTTGCCTGCTGCACTGTATAAAATGGGGACACCTGCATATGGGGTTGCCTGCTGCACTGTATAAAATGGGGACACCTGCATATGGGGTTGCCTGCCGCACTGTATAAAATGGGGACACCTGCATATGGGGTTGCCTGCTGCACTGTATAAAATGGGGACACCTGCATATGGGGTTGCCTGCCGCACTGTATAAAATGGGGACACCTGCCTATGGGGATACCTGCCTGCCGCACTGTGTAAAATGGGGACACCTGCCTACCGTACTGTGTAAAATGGGGATAGCTGCCTACCGTACTGTGTAAAATGGGGATACCTGCCTACCGCACTTTGTAAAATGGGGACACCTGCCTGCCGCGCTGTGTAAAATGGGGACACCTGCCTGTCGCGCTGTGTAATATGGGGACACTTGCCTGCTGTAATGTGTAAAAAGGGGACATTTTTTATTTTTATTATTTTTCCCCTGTGGTGGGTGTGATGATATCAGACGAGGCTGCGCCCACTTTAATGAGACCACACCCATTTTAATCAGGCCACACACCCTTGTCGGGACCGCGCGCGCCTCCGGCGCGCGCATGCTTTTTCTTTTTACGGCTATATGGGGGGGAGGGGGGGGGGCGCATTTTGATATCTCGCACTGGGAGCCAAATTGTCTAGAAATGGCCCTGTCTATATGGACCTGTGATTCCCAGTATTATCTCCCTATCCTGCCAAATTCACTATGAGTTCTGTAAAATCATTAGTTTCATGGAGAGTTGGTAAGTATGCATCATGACGTTACAGAACTGACAGTGAATAGGAGCTGAAAGGGCTCACCAGCAAAATGAACATGGAAGACAGAGAAGAAGAAAAATTAGAACAGAAGATGAAAAGAAAAGCAGAGTCCAGCCTATAAATTTGAGATCAAAGGGAACAAGACGCATTTAATATGCTGGCTGACGGGATCCCGGCACCCTGAATACCGAGGCTGGAATCCCGACACCTTTCAAAATGCTGACAGTGGAATCCCGACAGGGTCAGTAGACCGATACCTGAATCCCAACAGCTGGAATCAGGAACGTAAGTATAGTTGGCGGGTTAGGGCCTAGGGCTTTTATGTTTAGGTGCCACCCAGGGGGTTAGGAATCAGCTGTCTGTGTGTGTGGGGGGAGGGTTAGGGTTTGGCTGCGGAGAGGGGGGTAAGGCACCACCGGGGGGAGGCTAGATTTAGGCACTAAGGGGAGTGGGTCAGTATTAGGCTGAGGGGAAGGGGGGTTAGTTTTAGGCACCATGGCGGGGAGGTTAGGGTTAGGCACTAAAGGGGAGGTTAGGTTTAGGCTGTGGGAATGGAGGGGTAGAAGAAGGGGTGAGGGGGAAACATACTTACCTCGCCCCCGTTGGGATTTCATACTTCGTGATTCTGGCGTCGTTATTGTGACTACTGGCATCCCGCCTGGCAATCAATCTCACTGAATCGAAAGGAACAGGAGAGGTGTGGAGGTGTCTGTTTAGGGTGCTAAAATGTCTATGCACAATCCTGACTGCAGGTGCAACTTTGTACGCAGCATCTGTGCTAAAATGTGCCAAAGCAGCAGGAGGCATCTTAAGTAAAAATACATCCATTGCCGGCTTCTCTGATTCAATGCTGCGCCCTCAGGTTACTCAAGAGTCTGGTGAAAACATGCTGCTGGGGCCAGGGAAGCTGCATCCCAGGATGCAGCCGCTGGCTTCGACACACCCATTACCACACCCAAACGCCAGCAGCATATTAATCATGAGGCTTTGGGGCACTGCAACAGACATCGCAGCGCAGGGTCAGGCATTACAGGGTCACCCGTCCTCTGCTTTACGGAGACATTGCTGGACAACTATATTGAGGACAACCCAATGTCTCTGCCGGACTTCGGTCTTTTCAGGGCTATCGTTCCAAGGTTCTCTCTGGAAAAAAAAAGGGTGGTGGCATCTACTTCTACATCAACGACAGATGGTGCACCAATGTCATGATCCTAGGCAAATCATGTAGCCCTCACTTGGAGATGCTAAGTATCAACTGCAACCCTTCTATTCCCCCTGGGAATTTGCCTCAATTGTCCTTGTGGGAGTGTACATCCCCCCATTCACATGCACGAATGAACCCCCCACCACCTGGCCATATGCAGATCTGACATAGAACAAAAACACCCAGACTCTCTGCTTATAGTGCTGGGCAACTTCAACAGAATTAACCTGAGCTGGGAGCTACCTAAGTACAAACAATAAGTCAAGTGTCCCACTAGGGTAGGGCGCCCCTTTGACCACTGCTACACTACCCTCAAGTCTGCCTTCCTGTCTATCCCAAGTACTGCACTCAGCCTATCTGACCACAGCCTATATGACCACTGCCTCGTCCACCTACTCCCTACCTATACACAGAAGCTGAGAGTGGTTAAGCCTGTAGTCAAGACTGTTAACAAACAGACCAACGAGGCCAAGATGAAGATCCAGTCCTGGTTCGACATTCTAAAGCCTCGGCAACCGACCTGAATGACCTGACAGACACTGTCACATCCTTCATCAGCTACTGTGAGGACATGTGTGTACCTACCAAGACTTACCGCATTTACAACAACAACAAGCCCTGGTTCAGCAGTGACAGAGTACTGATACAGATACAAATCAAACTAGGAACTATCTGACTAAAGAAATCAGGTTAGCAAAAAAGCGGTTCTCGGACAAGCTGACAAACGATCTCTCCACCAATGACTCCGTATCTGTATGGAAAGGAATGCAATCCATAACCAATTACAAGAAAACATCGAAGTCCACCACCATGCACCAAGACCTAGCAGACGAGCTGAACTACTTTTAATGTAGGTTTGCAAAAGAAGTCTCCTGCAACCGAAACAATCACCCCTACGATGCCCCGAACACCAACAGCCAACTCCAGGCACTGCAAGTCACCCAAGAAGAGGTGGAGGCACTGTTCAAAAAGGGCCAAACCCAGGAAAGCTCCAGGTCCTGACGGAGTGTCACCATCTGACCATGTGTGGATCAGCTTGCCCCCATATTCACCAAGATCTTCAACAAATCGCTGGAGCTACAGAAAGTCCCTTCCTGCCTTAAGAGGTCCACTATTGTCCCAGTCCCCAAGAAACCCTCTATCACGAACCTGAATGACTACAGGCCGATAGCACTTACGTCTGTGGTCATTAAAACGTTCGAGCGTCTGGTTTTGAATCACCTGTAAACTGTGACTGGCTCACAATTAGACCCCCTACAGTTCGCCTATAGATCAAATCGGTGTGTCGAGGAAGCAGTCAACCTTGGCCTGCACTACATTCTACAACACCTAGACATTCCCGGTACCTATGCGAGGGTCCTGTTTGTCGATTTCAGCTCGGCCTTCAATACAATCGTCCCCAGCAATCTACACCCCAAATTACTTCGCCTAGGGGTCCCAGAAGCTACCTGTTCCTGGATAGTAGACTTCCTGACAGATAGGACACAGGTGGTCAAAGCGGGGGAATTCACCTCTCAAACATGGTCCATTAGAACAGGGGCCCATCAGGGCTGTATCCTCTCACCCCTGCTCTTCTCCCTGTACTCAAATGACTGCACCTCAGAGGCACAATCAGTAAAGATTATCAAATTCGCCGATGACACCACCGTCCTCGGCCTCATCAAGGACAGCGACGAATCTGCCTATAGACGGGAAGTAGACCGGTTGGCCCAGTGGTGCAGCAACAACAACCTTGAGCTCAACTCCCTCAAAACTGTCGAGATGATAGTGGACTTCATTAAGAAGTCAGCTAGTGCACCTCTGCTAACGATTGCTGACAGTGTGGTATCGCTAGTGGACTCCTTCAAGTTTCTAGGGACCACAATCTCCCGGGTCCTTAAATGGGGGTCCAACGCTGACACCACTGTCGGGAAAGTGCAGCAGAGGTTGTTCTTCCTCAGGCAACTAAGGAAGTTCAACATCCCACAGAAGCTTCTGCTCCACTTCTACTCCATGATTGTGAAGTCGGCACTGTGCTCCTCGATACTTGTATGGTACAGCTCCGCCAACACGAGAACAGATGCAGGCTCCAAAAGGTGGTCAGAACCACAGAGAAGATCATCGGGGCCGACCTTCCCTCAGTCCAGGACCTGTACCTGTCCAGAGCTAAAAAGCGGGCAACGAAGATAGTAATGGACCAGCTACACCCCGGCCACAGTATGTTTAACTTGCTTCCTTCAGGCAGGCGATACAGGGCCATCCCCGCCGAGTCCACCAGAAGCCTCAAAAGTTTATTTCTCCAAGTGGTCTGTCTGCTGAACTCCTGAACATTGACTGACTAGACATACATGTAACACACTTGTGTCCCTACGGTATACCTATCTGTATGACTTTACTTGCCCCCCTCCCCCCACCTGCTTATCTGTTACCTACTTGGCTGTTGTATAGCAAGCCGAAGACAAATTCATAGTATACGCAAGTATACCTGACCAATAAAGTGGATTCTGATTCTGAGAAACATGTGCACATGCGCAGATCTGCAAACATCAGAGATGTACATAATATTAAATTTATGTACATCTCTGAACTAGAATTCCCACAAACTTCCCCAGGTAGTTATATGAGCCCTCTTTGGGCGGTATTCAATTCTTTTTACCCCCCTTCCATACCCGTTCTGTTTCTGCTGACGGGCGTGGTATTATCATTTCAGCTCACTACCCCCGGGGTGCTCTAACCCTGGTGCTCTAACGCTTTACATAGCTAAACCTGATTACTATGGTTGCAATATGCGCAATAATGGGGATCACTTTAGAAAGGAGATTGGGTGTGATATATCATTTGAGTACTGCTCTTTAAGTTCTGCAAATCCCCAATTGTTTTATTCCTTACTCCAGAGCCGGCCCTAGGCATAGGCAAACTAGGCAAATGATCAAATAAAATAAATGAAGGCGCACAGAAAAAATCGTCAGCTGCTGTTTTGATACAAATGCATATAGCAATTTAATAAAAGATTCAATTTAAGAATTACCTTAAAATAGACATACTAAAACATGAGTAACATGTGCAAAGACAGGGAACAGCATAAATGGTTAATAACGCCACACAGACTGACACTTTGGTTAGTGCAAGAGTTCTTCAATCAAAATTGAGTAGCATGCGCATGCATGTGATTAAGCGTTAATAGCTCCACACAGACTGACAGTTTGCTTAATGGAAAGTTCTATAGTCAAAACTGAATGGCATATGGGTGTAGCCAGTGGAGGGGGATAAATCTAGTTACTTCTCACACACAGTATGAGGTGCTGGGGATCATACTTCACCCTTCCAGTTTGTATAGGAGCGCTCCTTTGAAATGCACAGTCCCGTGTATCCTCCTATGTGTCCTCCTGCTTGGTCCACTGAAGCTTGGAGATCCCAGTGCTGGGTGCAGGGGACGGGGGACTTGTGGCTGTGTCAACGGGACGCACACTTCGCAGCGGCTGTGTGAGGGTGAGGAACGCCTGTGTAGGTCGCGTACCGCGACTTCCGGGTTCGGGCTTCCGGCTTCCAGACTTTGCGTTCCAAATGCGGTCCACCTGTATAGAAGTCACCTGACGTGTTTCTCCGCCCACAAAGGTGGTGGTTTCATCAGCGCCCAACACATTGTATGTTGTTAAACTAAGCAAATGCCTAGGGCATTTGATATAACTAGGGGCACAAGCAGCTTCTGCTGATTAAAATGATATGCGGCATGCCTATATTCTGTGTGTGACTGCAGCTGTATTTGCAGCCGAAATGCTACATTGTAGTGTATTCCAGGAAATCACTGTAGCATAGCATTTCGTATGCAGATACAATCACAGTCGCACGCAGAATATACTGTAGGCATGCCACATGTAATTTTAATCAGCAGAAGCTGCTTGTGCATCCTAGCCACAAAGTAATTCAAATAAGACGCATTTTTATTAAAAGCTGCCAGCTGATAAAATGTAAATAAAGTTGCACTACTGTGTGGCGCAGTTTTAATTGGGGCTACTATTGTGCGGCCATGCCCCTTCCCAGCAAGAACACACCCCTTTTTGGGCTGTGCACCGAATGTGCACACTGTACCTATTTAAAATATAGGGGGTCAGAACACCAAAATGAGGACTGCTATCGGTGAGGGGAGATGGTGCTGGGAAAGGGGTGCAGGCTCAGAGGTGGAACTAGTGGCGGTGCTAGGGGGCATCAGCCAAAATCTTGCCTAGGGCATCATATTGGTTAGGGCCGGCTCTGCCTTACTCCACTATACACAATAATCCATATATAACATTTTCTTTACATTGCAGATTGCAAGACTCCAAAGAGGAAGACTGTATGCATCACTGGAAAATAAAGCAATATACCTTAAAAGCAATACTGGAAGATGCAAAACGATGCTCAAAACCATCCTGATTTCAGCAGGATAGTCATGCTTTTCAGGTACTTTCCTGCATGTGGGAGGGGGGGGGGGGCAGTTTGGAGAGATCTTGATCACTGCTGCTATGCACAATGCATATGCATGGCATCTAAACAGTGCTGCTCAGGGAGCGCTGGGCACAACCCCAGAGTGAGGGAAACAGTGTGTCCTGCAAGGCCACACCCCTTTCCAGTGAGGCCAAATCACCATTTTTGGCAGCATTCCTTCGGCGCTCGTCCAGAGTACTTCCATACTCCTATTTGTTAGGAGGTATGCTGTTTACTTCAACTTACAATCAAAATATAAGTAAATATTGTAATAAAAGACAAACATGCTTGTTAAGGACACTGCTTCAAACATATAAGGGCTGATCATGCTTTCTTTATTGCTTCTGCCTCTATTAAGTAATTATACTGTAGAGATGATGAGTTTGGATTTTAGGAAATCTGAGACCGTCTCAGTTGCGAAAAAAAGTGAAAAAAGAAAGTTAATAAAAAGGTTAAAAAAATTTGAAAAAGTTAACAAAAAAGTTTAGTTTAAAGTTTTTGCAACCATTTTGTGCTGTACCCCAGTTCATTAAGTCACATACATATAAAAGCCCTTTGAATCTCTGTAGTGTGAGTTGAACTGCAAATGTAAAAAATATATATATTGTTTGTACTGTTCTGAGTGCTGTACCCTAGTGTGACTTTGCTCACCTATATAGAGAAGCCCTTTGAATACCCTCAGTGTGAGGTGAGCTGCGAATTTATAAAATAAAAAAACGATATTGTTTGTACTGTTCTGAGTTCTATACCCCAGTGCGACTTGGTTCACATATATAGAGAAGCTTTTTGAATCTCCTCAGTGTGTGCTGAGCTGTAAATTTAAAAATTAAAAAGATATATTGTTTGTATTGTTCTGTGCTATGATCCCCAGTGCGACTTTGCCCTTTGAATCCCCTCAGTGTAAGCTGAACTGCAAAATAAAAAATATATATATTGTTTGTATGTTCTGTGTGCTGTACCCCAGTGTGACTTTGTTCACATATATAGAAAAGCCCTTTGAATTCCCTCAGTGTAAGCTGAGCTGTCATCTTGGCACTGTAAAGCTGTTAGCTTAGCTGCCTTAAATCCATTGGTAGCTTGGATTTTTAAGTGTATGTGAGTTGGAATCAGCAGCAGGTGAGTTAGAATACAGAAAAAGGTGAGTTTTTTAATACGCAATCAGGAACACACATATTTGCAATACCATTAAACTTCTGGTGAGGCTGCAAGGCTGACCTTGTGAGTGAGTGAGTGAGTGAGTGAGTGAGTGAGTGAGTGAGTGAGAGGGTCTCTTACTTGTAGTAGCATAGGGGTTGTGATTGTTGCGTGTGTGAGGGGGAGGTTGTTTTTTTTTAAGCAGGAGCTGGAAGCCGAGTGAAAAGAAGGCGCAGTGAGCTGGAACAACTGCAACTGCTAGGTGGAGTATCGGTGCCGCAGGAGAGGTCCCACTCAGATAAGTATTGATTACTTACTTATTGTGTATTGATTGTATTGGCTAGTTGGTTTTTATTCTCTTTATTGTACTTTTGAAAGGCAATAGGAAGTTGAGTTCTCAAACAATGGGAGGGGCCGTGATTGAGACTCTCACTCAGTGCGTGTCGTGCAAGATGTATGCGCACCTGGAGCAGCCGACCCAGGGAGAATACATATGCACGAGATGTGAGCGAACGGTTGCTCTGGAATCCCAGGTAACTGATCTAGAGCAGATTGTTACACGACTGAGGGATATTCACAATCTCGAGCAAAGTTTAGATAGAACAGTGGAGGAGTTGCAGCAGAGGTCACTGGTAGATGAGGAAAATCAGGTAGGCAGTTGGGTCACTGTTAGAAGGAAGTTAAAGAGAGGGAGGCACGACATCTCGGATCTATCAAACCCAAACAAATTTGCCCGATTGGACGAAGATTCGGTGGATAATAGTGATGAGATGACGGAGCTGGAGGAGACTGCTCCCTCAAGCAACCGGAGGAGTAGTCCCTCTGGCTCAGATGGGATGAAAGCTAGAGAGGTGCCCAGGCAGATGGTGGTGGTAGGGGACTCTATCATTAGGAGGGTGATAGGGCAATGATCGCCGTATGGTCTGTTGTCTCCCGGGTGCTCGGGTACAGAACATCGCGGACCGGGTAGATAGATTGTTGGGAGGGGCTGGGCAAGACCCGGCGGTCTTGGTGCACGTTGGCACCAACGACAAAGTTAGTGGTAGGTGGGATGTCCTTAAGGAAGATTAGGAAGATTAGGAAGACTTAGGCCAGAAACTAAAAAAAAGGACATCTAAGGTAATTTTCTCCGAAATATTACCAGTGCCACGCGCTAGCCCAGGGAGACAAAGGGAGATTATGGAGGTAAATGTGTGGCTCAGAGACTGGTGTAGGAAAGAGGGGTTTGTGTTCTTGGAACACTGGGCGGACTTCTCAGTCAGGCACCATCTTTTTTCTCATGACGGATTGCACCTGAATGAGGAAGTGGCTGCGTTGCTGGGGGGTAGGATGGTTAGTAGGTTGGAGGAGCTTTTAAACTAGGAGCCTGGGGGGAGAGTTTAGCTAGAAACTATGGGTCATGCAGCAAGTATAGTAGGGATGGTGGTAGTGAGATAAAAGGGGGTGGAGAAGGGGGGAGGGAAAGTGCAGCCGGTAAGGATATTTACATGTGTTCTAATAAGGGTGTTAAGAAAGGTATTGCTAAAGCATTAAATAATAACAATTATGTGTCATCATTACAGACTATAGAAAATGTTGTACGGGACTTAAGGGAAAATACTTATGTCAGGGCGGTGAATTTAGACGGGAACATTGGGTTGACCAAAGGGAAAAGTATGGTGGGCAATACTAAGTACGGTGGGGTTGGAGAGGGAGCGAGAAGAACAGTCTGTATCAGTAACTCTACAGATGCACTAGTTAACCAGGATGGGAAATCTTTAGGAAAACAAACAAATAAAGAAACCGATAAACTAAAATGTATGCTTGCAAACGCAAGAAGTCTAGCAGGTAAAATGGGGGAATTGGAATTGTTAGCATCAAAGGCTTTATAGGTATTATGGAAACATGGTGGGACGACTCTCACGACTGGGTTGCTAACTTGGAGGGGTATTCTCTTTTCAGGAGGGACAGGGCTAACAAAAGAGGAGGAGGTGTATGTCTTTATGTTAAACCATCACTTAAACCATACCTAAAGGAGGATATCTATGAGGAGACTGGCGATAATGTGGAGTCACTATGGGTTGAAATCTCAAATGGGGGAATTGATGCAAAAAAATAGTCATAGGCACGTGCTACAAACAGCCGGATATTAGCATACATGAGGAAGAACAACTATTGCAGCAAATCAAAACGGCTGCGGGATTGGGGGACATCCTTGTGATTGGGGATTTTAATTACCTGGATATAAACTGGAGTAACGATTCATGTGCTAAAGCGAGGGGCAGCAGGTTCTTAAATATGTTTAGGGGTCACTACTTGTCTCAATTAGTCGAGGACCCAACTAGGGGTAAAACTACCCTGGATCTAGTAATTACTAATAATGTGGACATTATATCAAACACTAAAGTTGGGGAGACTTTGGGTAACAGTGATCTGTTAGGAATGTCTGTGTGTTTGTGTTGCCTTGCATTATCTCATTCCTGCCTCTAGGGGTCTCACTTGCTGCCTTAGGTCTGAATGGCAGTTGCACACGCTGTCCCTTCAGGTTGATTACCAGATTGTGAGCAGCTGTGGCCAACACCTTGTGCTGCTATTTAGCTCCAGCTCACCAGCATTCATGTGCAGATCATTGTGGTTCCGTCTGGAGTGTGACTAGGCTCTCTCCAGTTATCCTGTCTTGCTTCTGCCATACCTACATCTTGGAGACATTTCCTGCAGTTTGCCGTTACACATGCCTTGCTACAAGACTTCTAACCCTGCTGGATCAACATCTGCATTCCTGTATTATTATTTGCAGTCTGTTTCCACCCCTGCCTGATTACTACGTTTTGGTATGTTATTTTCCCCCTGCTTGGTTTAAACCTGGATTTCTTCATGTTTATTTCACCTCTGTAATTAACCTGGACTATACCTATATTCGAGCATAATCATCCTCCCTGTTTCTATAACAAGCCATTACAATTATCTGGGAATATTGTGTTCTGTTCCATGTTAATCAAGGATCCAGTTTCTGTATGCTGATATTTTACTGGTTCTTTTCTACAATAAACCTTGTTTTAATTTTCACCTGGCTTCAGCTGAACTCATTTCAGGTATGCACACACAGAGAAACCTAGTAATCCTAACATGATTGTTATGATTCCCGTACTCCAGACCAGAGGAGATCGTATGGCTGAGGTCAGAGTACTGGGAAGATATGCTGGTTGTGGGAGCAGGAAAGCCTAGTAACCCCTGGCGCCCTAACTCCGTTGTCTCGCCCGTGTTATCAGAAATCCCCTGCTAGACTATGGTTGCTTGAGCCCATGGCAGCCGCGTTCGAAGGGCGGATTATGTCTGCCCAACCCCGATGCCCCCTCAGGTCTTAATGGGAGACAAAGGGAAATCCGAGACAGGGTGATAACAAGGGGCCCTCTGACTAAGCAACCAGGCCAGGGGTTACAAGCTAACTAACTAAATCAAAAGGTATGTGCGGACTAGCCGCCAGGGAAAAGGACAACCAAAGATCCACTGATCCGTTACTCCTATCCAGCACCGCTGGATACCAGAGTGGATCAGGGAGAGCGGAATCCTCCGCAAAAGCTCCAGGACACAAATATACAAAATAATAAACAGTAAGCGGACAAGCCGCAACACACGGCTGCGCCGTGACTCACGAACACCACAGGATGTTAAAGGTGCTCAGTCAGACTCCAGGAAAAGATGACAAATCTCTGAGTACAGGACCACTGAGGACAGGAACAACCGGCCTGAGCAGGACTGGATACTTTCTGCAACTGACATGGGCAAACAGGAAGCTGCCGACACCGACTTTCAGAACTGGAGGACAGGCAGAATCCACTGGAACTCAGGGTAGGACACGGGATCAGACACAGGGACTGACACAGGAATCAACACAGGGACTGACACAGGAATCCACACAGGGACTGACACAGGAATCCACACAGGGACTGACAGGAACCAGCTCAAACTTAAAGCAGACTGCAAACCAAGGAATATCATCAGCATCTGCTAACTGCAGTGAGCCAGCATATATCAGAGAGGCCTAATTAATTATCTCTTGCAGCTGGCCTGCTGCACGACTAAGCTGACAAGATGCAATCAGCAGCCAGATGAGGCTGAACACATGGGAACAAGCTGCAATTGCACAGACTCACCAGCGGCAGCAGACAAGAGTAATCCAAAACAGAGCAATGGGAAATCCTGGCATGCAAGACAACTAAATAAACATAAAATAGGAATGAACCACTACCTGTGGTTCATAACAGTATCCCCTCCTTAAGGGTGAGCTCCGAGCACCCCATGACACCCACGGGGAACATAAACAGAAGTATAACATGAAATACAGAACAAAACTGCAAAACAGGAATGAGCCACAGCCGTGGCTCATAACAGTACCCCCCCCTTGAGGAGGGGTCAAAAGACCCCAAAATTCAGACTATCCAGAACAAGGGATACAAAAAAAAAAAAACCTGACACATTGGTCTAACAGACACGAAAACAGAAACAAGCTGCAACCACAGCTTGTAACAGTGCCCTCCCCTTGATGGTGGCCACTGGACACAAGACAAGGGAAAAAAAATCTTTTTTTTTTTTTTTTTTTTTAATCAAGGCAAGAGTCAAAAAATTATTTCTTTTTCTTCTTCTTCTTTTTACAAAGCTCCTTAGGTCTGACCAAGGTAATTCCCCAAACATTGTCTGAACTGATGGTACCACCCAGCAAGGCTGCGTTTAAATCAGAGACAGGTCTCTTACCCTTGGGAGCTGAACTTTCTGGTAAAGTACTATTATTAGAAGAAGTAGTCAGAAAAGCACATCCTGCAGTCACAACAACGGGCTGAGACTCCTGTGCCGAGTTTACAGTATTTTGTGGACTCTCAGCAGACAAGACGGGTGACTTAGAGGAACCTGAACCAATTTCTTTGGAACCATATCTTTTAATAATTGCATCACTGAATGCTGGGGGATCCTGAAGAATGGGATCTTCAGCTTTCATTAGGCTGGTCGCCCACTCAAAAGGCTCTCCTCTAAAAGAATAAATAAGATAGAGCACAAGGTTCTCTGGAGTGATGCCCAGAAATGGTCTAGACAACATAATAATGTAATAGTGTTTGTAAAGCGCCAGAAATTGGGCTAAGTCCCCATCAAAGATTATGGATGTTGAGATATCAGAGTCAGGATCTGTTTCCTTCTCATCTGACTGACTGGAGTGCTTTGCTAGGACCTGGTCACTATTGACCTTACTCGAGGCTGAGACTCTCTGAACCCCACCCGGGGCTGAGACTCTCTGAACCCCACCCGGGGCTGAGACTTTCTGAACCCCAACCGGGGCAGTGACTTTCTGAACCCCACCCGGGGCAGTGACTTTCTGAACCCCACCCGGGGCAGTGACTTTCTGAACCCCACCCGGGGCAGTGACTTTCTGAACCCCACCCGTGGCAGTGACTTTCTGAACCCCACCCGGGGCAGTGACTTTCTGAACCCCACCCGGGGCAGTGGCCTCCGGGAACCCCGCTGGGGCAGTGGCCTCCGGGAACCCCGCTGGGGCAGTGGCCTCCGGGAACCCCGCTGGGGCAGTGGCCTCCGGGAACCCCGCTGGGGCAGTGGCCTCCGGGAACCCCGCTGGGGCCAGCACCTCGGATTCTTTTACTGGGACCGGGTCGTTGGCCTCCCTGACTGGGATCGGGCCATCGGCCTCTGTGACGACGCTGCCGGCCAATTCCACAAATACGCCAATTTGAGAATTGCCGCATGCGCCGTACGGGGGTCAATTTTGACACACGGGATTATTTAAATACTTTCAGCTGCCACCAGCAAAGACTTTTCAACGTATTACGGACGTTGCAGGCGTCTTTAGCTTTACCTGTCACACACACACTGCAATACTTAGAAAAATAGATAGGCGTGAGCCACACAGGCGTTGGAGTTCATAAGAACAACAGGATCAGAACTAAAATTAGGATTTTAATTTCAAGAATACTTCAGAGCTTTGGTTACAAAAAGGTTACAAAGATTATTAAGAATATTTTGAAAACACACACAGAATACAGCAATCTCAATAAATGAAAAGGAAATAAAACTAACAGAAATCTTTACACTTACGCAAACAAGTTTTAAGTATTTCTGTTGTGGGGGACTTCACAGAAACTCAGGTCACCTCCAGCATACTAGCTGTATCCCCAAGAGATCACAACTCCTATCTTCATGAGTGGGACAGATATAGTCTCCAGCTTCATCAGGCCCCCTCCCTTGGGATTTTTAACCACTTTCCTGCTGGACAAAACACCTACACCAGGTTTTACATACTTGGTGCTTGGCTACAGCCAAGGGAGGAGGTAATGAGTATACTGTAGCAATCTCTTTCAAAGAAAGCAAGGTTTATGACATTAGCCAGGAAACAGGATTCCTGGTCTGTTTACAGCCCCTCTGTTGACACAACAACAAATGGCCTTATCAGCCCTCAATGTCCAGAGCTTGCAAATCTCTGCTTTTGATGTAGGAATGTCATCTCAAACTTTATGGACTGCAGATCTCTCTTGGCCTGGACCTATGGGGGTCAAATGCAGGACATTGCATGTCAGCCATGTTGTCACATCTCGGCTGAAAGAATACAAAATTATATATATACAGTCACTTGAAAACATTATTGGTGATTATTCCTGCAGGTAATCACCACACCTTAGATCACATATAATTTGTGATCCTCCTTTCTCTATTCAAACGTGACATCTCCCCCGGCAAATGGCGCACAAGGGGCGGTGACCCACGTCACCGACTCATTGCTGCGCTACTGACCACTTGTTCACCCTGCGGCAAGGTGAGACTCCATCTCAGGAGTTTCCTATTGTCTCCAGACAATCTATTAAGTTTACTCTGACCGACACCAGACACATTTTTACACGTTTGGTTCACATGATCCCCTGTTACTTCCAACTCTACATGGGTGAATATATTACCAACGGGAGTACTCTCATGATTAATGCTCACGGTGGGACAGGTGACTATGTTCTTCTTCCACATAATCTCACCTTGTGCCCTTTCCTGATATGGTGGCCTGCCCCTCACCCACACGGGCCCTGAGGTCAGGGCATCTTGTCCTACAGGATGCTCTGGACAGGTTTCCCTGCACATCATTTGGGGTATACCTAGGACATTGGGATCCTCACCTAAATGTCCCTTTCTGAGATAGATTATTCCTGATTTATCTCCCCAGCCTGTCTGACTGATCTGCGTCCTTACAGAGGCTAAGTCAGGATCAGCTGGTTGCCCTTTCTTGGTATAGTGGGCAAATATGTGTTTTGTGATGGGAACACACTCTTTCGTACACGGTGCTCCCTGTGTTGCTATCTCTGCTGTTATTGTATGTGTTATAGCTGTGTCACAGCTACAGCCTTTGTCACTCCGCCCCATCTCCACAAGACTGGGGTCGCCCACCTCCATACACAACCTCTGTGAATAACCACTGTATATTTCTACACTCCTGTTACCTACACCTTGAGAGAGAATAACATGTTCCTTTCCTGGCTCAGCCTCAGGAGAAGGTTGATAGGCCATCGCCCTCAGAGGTTCTGCAGCTTCTGACTGTGGCCCACCCCTCCCTGGCTGCTCGCTGTCAGGGCAGAGGGGGTTTTGCATGGCAGGACTTGCATCACACTCCTGTCCAAACCTTTTGTTCATCTTATCACCTGGCACTTGTAAATGGGAATTCTCATTCTGATTACACACAATTTCAGGCTTTTTACATACATCAGTGCCTATGTCAGGCACAGCCATTCCTGACACTTGTAAGTTTTCTACTTTCATTGCTAAATTGAAAGGAGACAGTCTCTTATCAGCAGAAATAGTTTCTGATTCCTTTCCAAGGGTTAATGTGCAGCCCTTCTGCATTGCCCTCTGCTGGGTACCTATAGCTAGGTCACACCTCACATCAGACACATCTCTATACAGTGTGCCCACATCATTCCCAGGTGTCTGTAACTCGGTGGGTCTAGTGGTGCCACAATGGGGAGAAATTTCCTCATTAACACATACTGGGGAAAATACACCTAGACACTTCTCCCAAGCAATTTCTTCCTTCCCTTTTGCTGTATTGGGACTGTCTCTCTGTTCAACCTGGAGAAGTAAGTTTTCCACTGAAGCCTCAGTGTATGGGAATCCCTGCTGGGTGTCTGCATGCAAGAGCCGGGCAGGAAGGGGGGTCTGAGGGGGAGGGACAGCAATGTGTGTTTCTCCCTTCTCAGCTGTTGACACAGCCCTGGTACCTAACATGCTGGCAGCACCCCCGACAGACACATTATTTCCTACATTGATACATGCATCATCAGAAGTACTGGTAACACGCATACAAGACAATACATCATCCTCATTGACTCCCTTCTCTAGGCTAGCATCTGAGCTTGCAACTTTCACAGGGAGGGAGGGGGGCGGAGGGGGATCTCTGGCTTTTGAGTCACCCTCCTCACTTGCAGGGGTTAAATCACAGCTTATCTGTGCTGCTGCACTGCGTGTCATTACTGCTACCCCGGGCGTGGTATTACATACAGTATTCAACACAGTATCATCATCAATACAAGAAATCACTGCCCCTCCTTTATACATAGACGTTTGCCTGTTTTTGGGGCCCCGCAGTACCTGCAAATCAATTTGAACATTTTCAACAATACAGGGAGTAATTTCTTTGTCCCTACACATAGACATTGGCATGTTATTTTCTAGTTCACACTGGTTGGTAACATTCTCAGCATCACATACATTGGCAATAATGTTGTGTGGATCAGCGGGGGTCCCCTGAGGAAAAGAAGGGTTATTTCCTGCAGCAATACAGTTCATTTCACTGGTATTATCACAAGTCTCTGTCACAGTAGGAAATGCAACATGTTCATTGGGCACTACGTTTTGACCCAGAGTCACTTCTGTGCAAGATCCAGCAGTATCACATAGCATTACAGGTACTGCACACAGAGCAATACCATTGCAAGGTTTAGCATCATCACATACTACCTGAGATGATTCACATATTTCAACAGACTTAGAAATGTCAGGCACAGATTGTGCTATCAATTGTCCAAAGTCAGTTCTCACGAACACATTCTTGGGAGTAATATCTGACACTCCCACCTCTCTTGTCGACATAATCTCCTCCACAATCAGGTACTCCTGAAAATCAGCCTCTTCCAGCAACAAATCTTGGGCATCTGGTGGGAGCATGCTGCTCACCTCCTCATCTTCTCCCAGCAGTTTAAACTGGGCCTTGTGATGCGATGTCTCAGGAGCAGGCTCCACAACGATGTTAACAGGAAGGGGTACCTTTTCCTCGTGGGGCACCCCTGCAGGCTGGACCTTTGTTTCTAAAGCTGGTAACGGAAGCTGTTGTAGGCGATGCCTTTCAGCATCTACCCGGCGGCACTGATCCTTCCAAAATGGGGTAGCGAGCTTTCCACAATCATAGGCCTCTTGCTGCGCTAATTGAAAACAGTCCGCCAGTTCTCTCAGCAATATCCCAGGACTTGCATTGGCTCCCCAGCTGCGAGACGCTGCATGATACTGGCTGAAGGCGTTGCTTTCATCGTCCTGTGCATAGGTGAGCTGCGTGATCATCTCCCTGCGGGAATTGTTGCAGCAGGAGATACCTTGCAGCTGACATTCATTGATTAGCTCATCTGTACTCATCCTGGCAAACAGTTCAGCTGGGTCATACCCCCATTGCTCTTCTGACGCTGTCTCGGATGGTGGCCCAGCAATTTCTGCCATCTCCCTGGCAGCCTCACGTTCCAGAGCTGCATGGCGTTTGGCAAGGATCTGTTGCTCCAGATGCATAAGGGCTGCCCAGGCTGGAGATGACTTCATAGCTGAAATTGCACTCTGTAAATACTTATCCAGGTCAGGATCTTCAGTGTAGATGTAAGAGGTGCCTGACCTCCACTGGGTATTTGCAGTACTGTCCACGTTCACATAGTCCGTCATACTAGGGACTTGATCCAGGCAAGGTTTAACAGTGACCTCCCTGGTCTCATGGTATCGCGAGCAATCACTTTCTTGTCGCGATACAATTTGTAGCTCACATTCTCTCTTAGCTACTCGGTTTTCAGAACTCGTTTCTGCCATAGGACTCTCCCTCTGCACCAGCTGTGCAGCACTGGCAGGCCCTATCTCTCTCTCCTCTCGTGCACTGGAACACTTTTTCCCTGTCCAGCATGCAGCTCCGACAGTTTCCAGGAACGGGGGGATAAGATCCACATTTGAGGCAGCCACAGCAGGCCTCACATCGATTACAGAGTCCACATCAGAATCCAGCGTCGCACTATTACTACCCGCAGTACGTAATAGTCCAGTACGCAATACATCTCCTACTGTCTCAGCAGCCCAGGCCGATGTATTATTCCCACGCACAGGTTTGCAGCCATCATGATGCTCTGTATCTTTCCCATACTTGATATCCGTCGGCGAATATTCATCCAAGGCCATATGCACAGACCTCGCGTCGATAACAGTGTCTACATCAGAAATCAGCATGGCACCATTACTACCCGCAGTACGTAACAGTCCAGTGCGCAATACATCCCCTACTGTCTCGGCAGCACAGGGCGATGCATCATTCCCACGCACAAATTTGCCATCATCCTTCATCAGATGCTTAGACTTAGTCATCTTTGATCTCATTTTCGCCAAAATAAAATAATAGAAAAGAAAAACAAGAGATGGGGAGGGGAACAGAGATTGCCACTCACTGTGTGGATTTTAAAATTATAATAAAGCTCTGAGTTCTGATTCTGGTGAAGTGGATGTTCCGCTCACGGAATTATTACCACCTTCACTTAAGTTCTTAGATAAAAACAAACAATTATCATCCCACCGCTTGCCACCACTTTGTGACGACGCTGCCGGCCAATTCCACAAATACGCCAATTTGAGAATTGCCGCATGCGCCGTACGGGGGTCAATTTTGACACACGGGATTATTTAAATACTTTCAGCTGCCACCAGCAAAGACTTTTCAACGTATTACGGACGTTGCAGGCGTCTTTAGCTTTACCTGTCACACACACACTGCAATACTTAGAAAAATAGATAGGCGTGAGCCACACAGGCGTTGGAGTTCATAAGAACAACAGGATCAGAACTAAAATTAGGATTTTAATTTCAAGAATACTTCAGAGCTTTGGTTACAAAAAGGTTACAAAGATTATTAAGAATATTTTGAAAACACACACAGAATACAGCAATCTCAATAAATGAAAAGGAAATAAAACTTACAGAAATCTTTACACTTACGCAAACAAGTTTTAAGTATTTCTGTTGTGGGGGACTTCACAGAAACTCAGGTCACCTCCAGCATACTAGCTGTATCCCCAAGAGATCACAACTCCTATCTTCATGAGTGGGACAGATATAGTCTCCAGCTTCATCAGGCCCCCTCCCTTGGGATTTTTAACCACTTTCCTGCTGGACAAAACACCTACACCAGGTTTTACATACTTGGTGCTTGGCTACAGCCAAGGGAGGAGGTAATGAGTATACTGTAGCAATCTCTTTCAAAGAAAGCAAGGTTTATGACATTAGCCAGGAAACAGGATTCCTGGTCTGTTTACAGCCCCTCTGTTGACACAACAACAAATGGCCTTATCAGCCCTCAATGTCCAGAGCTTGCAAATTTCTGCTTTTGATGTAGGAATGTCATCTCAAACTTTATGGACTGCAGATCTCTCTTGGCCTGGACCTATGGGGGTCAAATGCAGGACATTGCATGTCAGCCATGTTGTCACATCTCGGCTGAAAGAATACAAAATTATATATATACAGTCACTTGAAAACATTATTGGTGATTATTCCTGCAGGTAATCACCACACCTTAGATCACATATAATTTGTGATCCTCCTTTCTCTATTCAAACGTGACAGCCTCCCTCTCTGAGTCGATAATAATCGAAAGTTCTCCCGGGACTATGACTTCCGGGACTTTTGCTGAAGCAATAACGTTCAGATCCTCCACTAATGCTATGCTTCTTAAATTCTTTCCTGGGGAAGCGACTTCTAGACCCTTCTTTGGGGCTGCGTCTCTCGAGACCCCACTTGGGGATATTACTTCAAAGATCCCTTCTGGGGTTTTGCTTCACGAGTTCCCTTCAAGAACTATGGTTTTAGATACCCTTTCTGAGGTTGCGCTCCTCAAGTCCCTACCTGGGGTAACAGCTTCTGAGACCCCTTCTGGTATGGAAACCTGAGCTACAATATTTGATGTCCCTCTATAAGCTTGGGCATCGGGTACCGCTCCAGCACTCTGGGCATCGGGTACCGCTCCAGCACTCTGGGCATCGGGTACCGCTCCAGCACTCTGGGCATCGGGTACCGCTCCAGCACTCTGGGCATCGGGTACCGCTCCAGCACTCTGGGCATCGGGTACCGCTCCAGCACTCTGGGCATCGGGCACCGCTCCTGGACCCTGGGCTACGGGCACCACTCCAGGACCCTGGGCTACGGGCACCACTCCAGGACCCTGGGCTACGGGCACCACTCCAGGACCCTGGGCTACGGGCACCACTCCAGGACCCTGGGCTACGGGCACCACTCCAGGACCCTGGGCTACGGGCACCACTCCAGGACCCTGGGCTACGGGCACCACTCCAGGACCCTGGGCTACGGGCACCACTCCAGGGACTTGCAACTCCGCTTCCACAGGAACCTCAAGAGAGGAGAGAAACATTCTGTTTTAATTCCTGAATCTATAATGGGGCTCCCTTGCCCAAGGACCCCAATTATAGGACAGAGAGCTTTTTTGTGTGGGTTGTGTGACAAGTACCTCTGCCACAGTAGAGACAGGAGTAGGTCTTGTATCATGACTCAACTTGGCCAGAGGGCAAGACTCGTCACCACACTTTGGCTTGCGCAACTCACAGGTCTGCAGATAATGGCCTAAACCCCCACAATATAGGCATAAGTTTAAGTTTCTGCGACGCAGACGCTCCTCTTCTGAGAGCCTGGGCCGCAGAAAACTTTTAAACTTTTTCTCTTCAATTAAACCAGAGGATTCTCTTGTCACCATACTGTGAACAAGAGTCTCTTTAGAGATAGATGTACTCTCAACGACTTCTGGCAAAATAAGCAAGATTTTAGTCAGAAGGTTTTGCAGTTGCTTTAGGGATTGCTGCAAAACTTCTAGTCGCTCTGGTCTCAAAGCACTGAATACAGAGTTCAGGGCTGCGAGAGATGCCTGCAGGGCTTGCATAGTAGACATAGGAGGATTTAAAACTAGACAAGACAAGACAAGACAAGGCAAGACAAGGCAAGGCAAGGCAAGACAAGGCAAGGCAAGACAAGGCAAGACAAGGCAAGGCAAGACAAGGCAAGGCAAGGCAAGACAAGGCAAGGCAAGGCAAGACAAGGCAAGACTAAATTTTGCTAAACAAAACAAGACTTTTTTTTTTTTTTTTTTTTAAACACCGGACTGGATTCTAAACACCGGACTGGATTCTAAACACCGGACTGGATTCTAAACACTGGATTGGATTCTAAACACCGGACTGGATTGGATTCTAAACACCGGACTGGATTGGATTCTAAACACCGGACTGGATTGGATTCTAAACACCGGACTGGATTGGATTCTAAACACCGGACTGGATTCTAAACACCGGACTGGATTCTAAACTAGGCACTGGACTGGGCCAAAAAAGAAAAAAAAAAGTTTTATTTCTTTTTTGTGGTATGGCTGATGATAATGTTATGATTCCCGTACTCCAGACCAGAGGAGATCGTATGGCTGAGGTCAGAGTACTGGGAAGATATGCTGGTTGTGGGAGCAGGAAAGCCTAGTAACCCCTGGCGCCCTAACTCCGTTGTCTCGCCCGTGTTATCAGAAATCCCCTGCGAGACTATGGTTGCTTGAGCCCATGGCAGCCGCGTTCGAAGGGCGGATTATGTCTGCCCAACCCCGATGCCCCCTCAGGTCTTAATGGGAGACAAAGGGAAATCCGAGACAGGGTGATAACAAGGGGCCCTCTGACTAAGCAACCAGGCCAGGGGTTACAAGCTAACTAACTAAATCAAAAGGTATGTGCGGACTAGCCGCCAGGGAAAAGGACAACCAAAGATCCACTGATCCGTTACTCCTATCCAGCACCGCTGGATACCAGAGTGGATCAGGGAGAGCGGAATCCTCCGCAAAAGCTCCAGGACACAAATATACAAAATAATAAACAGTAAGCGGACAAGCCGCAACACATGGCTGCGCCGTGACTCACGAACACCACAGGATGTTAAAGGTGCTCAGTCAGACTCCAGGAAAAGATGACAAATCTCTGAGTACAGGACCACTGAGGACAGGAACAACCGGCCTGAGCAGGACTGGATACTTTCTGCAACTGACATGGGCAAACAGGAAGCTGCCGACACCAACTTTCAGAACTGGAGGACAGGCAGAATCCACTGGAACTCAGGGTAGGACACGGGATCAGACACAGGGACTGACACAGGAATCAACACAGGGACTGACACAGGAATCCACACAGGGACTGACACAGGAATCCACACAGGGACTGACAGGAACCAGCTCAAACTTAAAGCAGACTGCAAACCAAGGAATATCATCAGCATCTGCTAACTGCAGTGAGCCAGCATATATCAGAGAGGCCTAATTAATTATCTCTTGCAGCTGGCCTGCTGCACGACTAAGCTGACAAGATGCAATCAGCAGCCAGATGAGGCTGAACACATGGGAACAAGCTGCAATTGCACAGACTCACCAGCGGCAGCAGACAAGAGTAATCCAAAACAGAGCAATGGGAAATCCTGGCATGCAAGACAACTAAATAAACATAAAATAGGAATGAACCACTACCTGTGGTTCATAACAGTATCCCCTCCTTAAGGGTGAGCTCCGAGCACCCCATGACACCCACGGGGAACATAAACAGAAGTATAACATGAAATACAGAACAAAACTGCAAAACAGGAATGAGCCACAGCCGTGGCTCATAACAATGATCACTATATGATCACATTCGACATCAGTTTCAGGAAACATAGCTACAGGGGTTCCACCAAAACTGTTAACTTTAGGAAGGCTAATTTTAGTATGCTTAGATGTGCACTTAGTGACATAGAGTGGGAGGTTCTGTTTAATAACAAGAACACTTCAGAAATGTGGGATGTTTTAAAAGGGTTGCTGGATAGCAATATTCATAACTTTATTCCCATGGGCAGTAAACGCAGGAGTATTAAACTCAAACCGATGTGGCTTAACAAGACGGTTAAGGCAGAAATGGATTAAAAAAAGCGGGCTTTCAAAGCATTTAAATCTAATGGAAAGGAGGAATCTTTCAAGTATTACAAGGAGTGTAATAAGAAAGCAAAAAAGCAATAAGAGCAGCTAAAATGGAAAATGAAAAGCAAATCGCTATAGAGAGTAATACCAATCCAAAAAAGTTTTTTAAATACATAAACGGTAAAAGGTTAAAAAAGGAGAATATAGGTCCATTAAAAGATGAATTAGGAGAATTGATAAATGATGACGAAATAAAAGCGGAAATACTGAACAAATTCATTTCATCAGTATTCACCAGTGAAGAACTGATTGTGGGAGTAGAGCATAACAATTGTGACAGTAATGATTCATGGTTAGATACTTGTTTAAGCGAAGATGTAGTCCGGGAGAGATTAAGCAAAATTAAGATTAATAAATCACCTGGTCCTGACGGACTTCACCTGAGGGTTCTTATGGAGCTTAGTTCACAACTAGCACGACCCCTATACTTGATTTTCAATAGTTCAATTAGATCAGGCATGGTACCGAAGGATTGGCGTACAGCTGAGGTAGTGCCATTATTTAAAAAGGGATCCAAAAATCATCCTGGAAACTACAGACCAGTTAGTTTAACATCTATAGTGGGGAAAATATTGGAATGAATTCTAAGGAACAGCATACAGGAGTATCTACAGTCCGCTAGGATTATTAGCAAGAACCAGCATGGGTTTGTGAGGGACAGTTCATGTCAAACTAACTTAATTAGCTTCTACAAGAAAGTGAGCAATAATCATGATCAAGGAAAAGCAGTGGATGTGGTCTTCCTAGATTTTGCAAAAGCCTTCGATACAGTTCCTCACAGGAGACTGATGATCAAATTAAAGGAGATTGGCCTAGGAAAAACTATTTGCACATTGATAAGCAGCTGGTTGGATAGCAGGGTACAGCGAGTAGTGGTCAACGGGAAGTCCTCAACCTGGTCCCCAGTAGTCAGCGGAATACCACAAGGGTCTGTACTCGGACCACTACTGTTCAACTTATTTATCAATGACCTAGAAATAGGCCTGGAAAGCACAGTGTCAATCTTTGCAGATGATACTAAACTGTGTAAGGTAATTAATTCAGAATTGGATGTGGAGTCCTTGCAGAATTATCTATCTAAACTTGAACTCTGGGCGTCTAAATGGAAAATGAGGATCAATACAGACAAATGCAAGGTTATGCATTTTGGGACTAAAAACAAACTTGCATCCTACATATTAAATGGGGAATGCCTAGGGGAAACAGAGTTGGAAAAAGATTTGGGGGTATTCATTGATAATAGGCTTAATAACCATACACAATGTCAAAACGCAGTAAAGAAGGCAAGTAAGGTGCTAGCGTGCATAAAAAGGGGAATTGAGACAAGGGACTCGGATGTAATCATGCCACTGTATAAGGCATTGGTACGTCCGCACCTGGAATATTGTGTTTAGTTTTGGGCACCATTGTATAAAAAAGATATCAATGAGCTCGAAAATTTTCAAAGACGAGCTACTAAATTGATTAAAGGCCTAGAAGGACTGGACTATAAGGAAAGACTTACTAGGCTGAATATGTATACACTAGAAAAGAGGCGCCTGAGAGGAGATATTATTAATATCATCAAAAATGTAAAGGGACACCACAAAGAGTTATCAGAGGAATTATTTATTAAAAGAACACAGTTTAGGACACGTGAGCACTCGCTGCGACTGGAGGAGAGAAAGTTCCGAACGCAACGGAGGAAAGGGTTCTTCACTGTTAGGGCAATCAGGATGTGGAATTCCCTGCCAGGGAAGGTGGTAATGGCGGACTCTGTAATTGGATTTAAAAAAGGAATGGATACATTTCTGAATTGAAAAGCTATCCAAGGTTATAATACTTAAAATATCAACGTGGTTAATCCGGTGGTAACATGAGTTATAGTAGCTAACTAGTCATAAAACATTATTCAGCAAGTATGTAGAATCATCACAACTTAAAACAGGTTGAACACGATGGGCAATTTGCCTCTATTCAACCTCAAATACTATGTTACTATGTTTGTTTTGTGGGGGCCCAAAGAAACAAGCACTTCAGCAAAAAAGTGTCAGTCGCAGTCACTGAAGTACTTGGTTTGTTAAACTGTGCATGTCCTTTTTAATATCCAATGGGTGAGTGGGAGGGCCCAAGGATAATTCCATCTTGCACCACTTTTCATTTCTGACACTGCTGTATGTCAATGGGGTCTATTTACAGGATCAGTATGAGATCCCGGCGGTCAGGAGACAGACGCCGGGATCCCGACCGCCTCCCCTATTTACTAACAAGGCACTTTACACAATGCAAAAGCTTCTCCTGCTTTGAATGCTACTGCTGTGAATCAGAAGGTGGCTACCGTGAATTTTACTATTACAGCTCCTGTCTAAGATGGTGAACATTTTTTCATAGATGTGCTATACACTGCCATGTGTTTGTGTAGCTGCTCTGTCACTTAGTAAACAGCCAGCTCGCTGCAGCCTTTGGTCTAAGCTGGATGAAAATAATATTGTGAGCTGTCAGGTGGTCAAACTTGACTAGAAATAACTGGAAATGAATGTTATTGAGGTTAAGAAAAACTGTAGGAACCAAAAAATGCCCAAATTCTGTGATTTTAGCTTTTTTTTAAATCAATTTTTGAAAAAAGTGCAAAAGCAAAACCACTGTGGCGGTTTTCACAAAACCAAAACCGACAACGATTTATAACCAAAACCAGCAAAAATGGGCCAACACACATCTCTAATGTACTGAATATATATGCTATTTTTGTTTGTGACTTTTTAAAACTTTTAATTTATGCATATGCATTCAGCTCAGCTGTAAACTCCATAGGCTTGTAGATTTATAAAGAGCATCCTAATAAACATTAGTATTAATAGTTCACATACAGTACTACAGAAGTTTTCTCTCTTTTCCTCCTTAACTTGGTGACTCATAATGCCCCTGGTCTGATACAGTATAATCCACAAGTCCACTGCACCAATAAAACAGTTTAATAGAGCGCTGCAGCATGAAACGGGTTGAATTCTCTTAGCATGCATTCACAGTGCCCTTCTCATATGCAGAGCTGGAATCTGCTCTCAGGTCCTGCCTGCTTTCTCCCAAGATAACATTATCTTATCTCATATTAGAAATTCCCAGGACAGCTTCTATTACCCAGTGCTGATCCTGATTGCATTTGGTCTCTAAAAGCCACATTGTATCCTGGGCAAAACAGGCTACACAAAGTGCTTTGTAACATATTTAACTGAAGAACAGGCACTTCCCTTTGCTTTAAATCAATTGCAATCTTTCTTTTTTTCCCTCTTTCACTAGACTGGTCTGCTTTAATGCTGACAAAATAAAGAGAGAAAGAATTCCATGCATATCTCACCAGAGCTAGGCTGTTCTTTACTCATGTCAAACCCTAATCTCCCCTAAAATGGAATGGTCCAGGGGGGACTGGCCCAGTTGGCTTTCTTGTTGTCATTCCATCCCCTCTCACTAAGGGGGGCTTTGATCCTGTTTGATTCAGGGTGCCAGCCCGGAGGTGATTGATTGACTCCTGGCTGGATATTAATAAGTTACACTTTTCCACGTTCCACCCAGCTGGAAGCCCCCGTGCATCTGAAGCTGAGGGGGGGATTAGAGAAAGTGTTGGATTTGTGTCTGGGAAAAGGGAGGAGATGTTCAAATCCACACAGCTTCAGCAATCCTGAAAGTGTTAGACATCTGTTTAGGCAGCATATTGATGGGGTGACACATTGATAAGAGATCTCATATAATGTCTTTAGGATACTTTGTATGCTCTCACTGTGCTGGACCTGTTAGATATATTCACCATTGCTGGCTTCTAATCAACTGTAATCACAAACAATGACATTTCAGAATATTTTATTGTCTAGAAAAGCTTTAAAAAACTTCTCTTAAGCCTAAAAGAAAGCAACGTTTTAGGTTGTGGTGTCTTGTAATGGAATAAACTAATCCCCCAAACTGTTTGAGCAAATGCTTGCCAGACAGAGAGAACTCTTCACCTGAATTATATAGCATAATAATAATAATAATAATAATAATAAGAAGAAGAAGAAGAAGAAGAAGAAGAAGAAGAAGAAGAAGAAGAAGAAGAAGAAGAAGAAGAAGAAGAAGAAATGAAATAAAAGGATACACGTGAAGTCCTGAATAGTACATATGATTGTAAAGATGATTCAAAGGGAAAAGTTTTGAATTTCCAGCAGTGGATACTGTTTATCAAGAAGAGATGGTTGAGGAAACTGTATTGGTGTGAGAAGGAGGAAATGAAAACGGAGGAACTCTGCTCCCAGCATGCTTCATTAGCCATCTGAGGCTTGGGAGGTTGCTCAGTAAAATTTGATCTGCCTTATGTAATGACAATGAAAGAAGAGAGCCTCAATCTGCACACATACAGGGTATATGCTAACAAATAGAAGAGATGATGTCTGGATTATCACAATGCTGTGGACTTTTGCTATAGTGCTTTGATATTGTTTGCCTCTTCAATAACCAATGGGACACATTTGTGTACATGACACTGTGTACGAGTGATATGAGCAATAAACCTCTTTTTAGCAGGAACTGTATAAAGACATAACACATTATGGCTCCGAGCCTGGGAAATGCTGGAGCCAAGCATGAATTAGCAGCAGAGCCTGGAACGGAGCACTGCACTTCAGCGTGTGCTGTGCACAGATCCCCAGCCTCCGGAGCTCTGCAGATCTTTCAGTGCCGGCACTTTGGGCTTTTGTCCCTGTTTTAGCCCTCAGTTCTTTGGCATTGGCTGAGGGTCTAATGTGTTCCCCAGTGAATAGGACGGATTCCTCCTCTCTACAGCTTTCCATTACAGCATGACACCGCCACCTCCTGCTTTTCATTTTCCTGCATGACCATGGATCTAAATGCAGTTACATTGCTGCCTTATTATTTTTTATTTGTCTTCCAGACTCTACGTTCCAAAAAAAATAATGAAAGCAGATGGGGGAGGAGAGTAAGGGTTTGGGGAAGCCCAAGAGATAGTTTTTTAGGACCTAATTCAACAATTGTTATGATCAGAAAAATTTGCACATAAGAACCCACATTTCCATTGCCCAAACTACAGATTTAATTTTATGCATTGCTTAGTTTCTGATGCTAGAATGACAGCTGTCAATCACAGCAATAGTGTTTGTAATAATTGTTGAATTAAATTTTCATATAAATCATACAGATAAAATATTCATTCCCAGGGTGACATTTCACTATGACTTTGTAGAAAAGTGAAGTATAATTTTTTCCTCTTCCTCTATAACAATTCTCAAGATGATGCTGAGTGGGCCATATATGCATTTTAAAATTAAGCTTTAAAAAGTTGCAATTAAACAATTCTGCCTGTACCTCCCTATGCTAAGATGTATGCATAGCCAGATGTATCTCGCTCTGCACCAACAGCGTGTGTGCAAGGGTTATGTCCGGCACACATACAGTACAGTACACCGAAATACACTCTACACATTTCTTTTTATAGTAAAAAATGCATTCATTGTTATATCTAATCTAAGTAAAAAAAAAGTTCCTAAAACTGCAAATATAATATCTATAGAATATAAGGCACAAGGATTATCCCTAGACACCCCCACCCTCCAGAGGGTTAGGTTTAGGTTAGGGGAGTAGGGAGGAGGTAAAAATACTTACCCCCTCCTCCATCAGGATCTTTAATGTTGGGATGCTGGTGTTGGTCATGTGACCACCGGCATCCCAATGACTGGAATAACATAACAAACCCATTTCTGCAACAGGCAGGCATTTGCCCAACTCAACATCAGAATGTTATGCTATGGCTTTCCCTCACTACCTGTTCTGGTACAGCCACTGAGTTTAGTTCATATTAATTTGTATATAGGCAGCACATCACAGCCATACTGCCTGTGTAACCTCAAACAAAGCCTCCTAAAAGAAATGCACTGATCCCATTGCAACCTATGTCAGTGGCTGCTTCTGTGTCCATCCACTCCCTGGGCAATATTTACTAATATTCGTGTTTGAGTCGGTTTGTGTAGTGTTTAAACTCGTGTTTTATCGGGTGCATTTTCATGCAACTTTTTGAATCCATATACGCAAAGTTACGAAGCAGTCGACTTTATGGTTTTCGTGTTTTCCGATGTCGATGCCAGTCGTTTTTTTTTGGCACATTTACGGCCGTCATTGTTGTTTGCGTACGTGTTTTTGTTGGATTTGCTGTTTTTTTCACTAAGTTAAACGCGGCAGGGTTTTTATTTCCCGCGGCCGCATTTTCACTTTCAGTTTCGATTTTCATCCCCGTTCGTGATTGCTTGTGTTTCAGATGGTAGGAGTGTCTGTGCGCAACCATATAAATACGCCCCAAACCGTCCGCACCTCGTGGGTTTAGTTAGTGGTGAGGAGGAGGGAGGTTGTGTTGTGGAGGTAGGTGATTTTGTGGTTTGAAGAGGAGTGTTGGTAGCGATTTCTAAGTGTGGTATTGTGTTTGAAAGTTGTCTTATATTTTGTTGTTTTTGTCTAATTTTTAGTCCAAGTTATATTTCTTTATAGTCCCTGGTCAGTGTGTGTGTGTGTGTGTGTGTGTGTGTGTGTGTGTGTGTGTGTGTGTGTGTGTGTGTGTGTGTGTGTGTGTGTGTTGTGTAGTGGTAGTGGAGGAGTGTGTTGTTTGTCTTTTTTTTTCCTGTGTTAACTGTTTAGACACACAATTATGTGTGACTCAGAGGTGGAGGGTGTGAGTGAGGGGGAGGAGGTCGGTCAGGTGGAGGAGGTGAGTGTTAGTGAGGTTAGTGAGGTGGAGGAGGTGGGTGAGGTTGCTGCAGCAGCCTCAAGTGACAGTGACAGTCAGAGTGCTCCGCAGCCACGCACCACTACTAAGACTGGGCGGAATGTTAAGTTTAGTTTTGCTGAAAATGTGGCATTGGTGCGTGAGCTGATGAAGTATCAGAGGCAGATATTTGGCTCTGAGTCCGCCAAGGTGCCAACACGGAGGAAGACGGTGTTGTGGTCGAAAGTTGATGCTGCTGTCAATAGTGAGGGGGTGGTCAAGCGGACGGAGGACACATGCCGCAAACGGTACTATGACATAAAGCGACGTGTCAAGTCCAAAATGGCCAAGGAGGCCAAGTCGGCTCGGCAAACCGGTGGTGGGCAGCCCTATATTGCAAGATATCTGGAGTATGAGGAGCCCATGCGGAGTGTCATACCTCCTGAAGTTGTCTCTGCAACCCATGTCCGGGAGTCAGATATGCCAAGGAAGAATGGTGAGCATGTGGTTTTTTTTTTTTATTATAAGTTGTATTTTGTAATCTGTGTCATGTGACGTTGCATATTACTCCCATCTTCAAGTGGGTGTTTGCAAATACATTGTTTTGGGTCATGTGTTAGCTAAAAGCCAATGTAACATCTTACTTTATTGTATGTCATGTGTTTTTCAGACAGATATTTAGCATGTGTAGTTTGGACTTGTTGTGTCTCTGATTTGTCCTGCAATAATGATTTCCTTTTGGCCGTTTTTTACGTTCAAAATTATGACTATGTTTTAATTATAAGTGAACCATGTTTTTTGGAATTAAACTAAGTCGTTGTGATGTTAGAGGCTGGAGTACTGGAAAGTGGTTTGTAAACAGCTTACATGTGTAATGTCATCTTAACAGAATGTTTGTTTGTTTTTTATTTTATTTACAATTTTTTTTTGCTTCTATTTGTACCGTGACACCATACTGCATTTTTTTGAAAACTTTACTTTTGCTTGTTTTTTTGTGTGGTCATATAGTGGTAATGTGTATTTGGAGTGCCACATCACAGAGCCAATTAGATATTGCATCTGTATTATTTTTATAAACAATACAAAATTAATTTGTGTTTTTTTATAAAAATAAAAACCCATTCCTTTAACTTGTTGCCTATATCAGTGTCCTGTACATGTTTGCCTGTCTTGATGTTGCCATAGTGCTTTTTTTTTTTTTTTGTATTTCTGGTCCTTATGTTTTTTTTAATTAAAAACCAAGCATTTCTAAAGGAAAACATGTTTATAAGCATAATGGGTGGATGTATACACAATAGCATGATTTATGAATATATCTCATTTTATACAGTGTCTGAAAAAAGCAGTACTACTCGTCGGCCAGTAAATCCTAACACATCTGATGATGATGATGATGATGATGATGATGATGATGCTGCGGAAGCAGGTAAAGTGTCCATTGTAGTATAGGGTATGCTTGTAAAGGAATGGCCATAACAAAATTGCACTTTCATTAAAAGGTCCATCAAAAGAAGTATGGAGCAGCAGAAGTGGCTCTTCTGTTAGACATCACCACAAGAAACCTGTGGCCGAAAAGAAAGCAAGGTCGTCTGTCCCACCACAAACACAGCAGGCTACCCCGCCATGTAGATTATCGTCCTTATGTTCTGTCCCCCCACTCCAAATTTTGGACACACCTCCAAGACGTCATCCACACTCCCCTCATCTTGATTGTGAGTATCAAACTGTAAAAAAAGTGTATAATGTCAGAACATAATCATAATCAGTCATAACCGCATTAAGTCCAAACACATCCAAAACAAAAATACTTACCGCAGTAAGTAAAAGCTGAAATGGAATCCAAACTAAATGGCCTTGTCCACATCCAGTAAAGATATGTATGTCCACTTGAGTAATACAGTATGACATTGGGTCTAAGATGCTGCAACAAAAAAGCATGTTGGTTTGTTTGTAAAAAGTAAGGTTGTTTTTCCTAAAATCTCATGTGTGCTTAAGGTAACATTGCAAAATACCTACAAAAACATTACTATGTTTGTTTAAACAAAGCTATAAGGTAACACATTATGTATTTCAATGTTTCTTTTAGGCTGGAGTATGTGTGAGCTAAAATAAAACTAAAGTGTTTGCTTTCACAATTAAGTAACCAGACACATTTGCCACAAACAGGCATATGTATGTATTTAAGCTATGAGTGATGATGTTGCTAGGCAGAATAGTTTAAAGCAACAGTGAATGACATGTGTTCCATGTGTAGTGTTTTTTTATAATTTCCCAACCATATGGATAGCTAACGGAGATATGTTTAACATTTCAGCTTCGAGTCCTGGGAACAGCATCCCTCCGCAACAACACCAACACAGTGACATGGAGGAGACAAACATCTTAGAAATACAGCCATTAATGCAAGGAATGAGCCCCCCAGCACCTGTTAGTGCACCACCACAGCAAAGCACACCACCCCCACCACAACACAGCCCAACAACACCAGGAACACAAGGCCCTGATCAGGTGTTTTGGACTATTTGGGCTAGACAGCAGGCCACTAATGAAGATTGCCTGCGTAAGCAGACACAAATGTTTGCAAGCCTACCATCTCACCTCAGAAGAATCTCAAGAAATCTGCGTCGACAAAATGAGCAAACAACCAGAATAGGCAATACCATGGAACTCATGCGTACAGACATTACACAGGTCATGGGCAACTTACAGCGCATAATGGAAGAACAGCACAGACTAATGGAAGAACAGCACAGACAACAGCAAAGTTATATGAGCATTTTTCAAAACAGTCAAAAGATTAATGAAAGTTTATTCAGAATAGTAGACAATCAAAATGCTGCTACACGTGAACTCAATGCCATCCTCACTAACCTGAATGAAACACTCAGATGCATGCACCAACAGCAAACAACCAGCAGTTCTGGTACGACTACTCCAAATATCACGCCAGTCTCATCACCACCAAGACGGTCCACCAGAGCACGCCAACATGACAGTGCTAAAGGCAAAGGGCAGGACAAGCAGCCACCAAAAAAAACATAACAAAAAGAAGTTAGACATTTGTGATAAGTAAAGTTAGCAAGTGTTTTTGATGCTTTACAAAATAGCACACTTAGCTCCTTGCCCCTTTTTTTAACATCATTAATTATAAGTGCACCAAATTAAGTGTAAAAAATAGTTCACACATTTATTCCTTGTCATTTTTTTTGGGTATTGGAGGAGGAAAATGTTGATGGAGCCACACATACATGTTAGCAGGAAGTAAAGTGACCACTTGATTTTTTTCTAATCATTACTCTTTCTAGATTCCAATCATTCTCTTTGCCTGCAGACAATCCAAATTACAATGTTAGTGATACATATCTTAGCTAGCTTATCTATACAACATTACAAGATGAACACAATTGAGTTGCGTAAAAAGCTTGTAATATGTTGCCTTTGTTTTGTTTTTAAAACATTGTCCAAATGAATGTCAGTATTGTTGGGCCAGGTTTGTGTGTGATAAAAATTATTAAGCATGTTTTTACACATGATACTGAAACAAACAAATATCTACTTTAACAAAATTTAAAAAAAACTGGTTATAATAATGTATATGTGTGGCAAACTGTGTATTTACTTACACATCATCAAGTTTACAGCATCAAACATTAGGAAATAAATTATTCCTGATTACAGTAAGTTTGTGAGTCTTAAACATGATGGTGCGTCACACATAGGGACACATGTATTCCTCAAGGCAAACAAATTATATGTTGAGGAGTGTTTTTTGGGAACACAGGTTCTCAAACTCGGCCATCAGGAACCCACACAGTGCATGTTTTGTAGGTCTACTCACAGAATCACAAGTGACATAATTAGCTCCACCTGTGAACGTTTTTACATATGTCTGTGAGTAATTCATACACCTGTGCTTCTACTGGGTTACGAGAAAAACATGCACTGTGTGTGGTCCTGGGGGCCGAGTTTGTGAACCTGTGCATTAGGACATTACACACAATGATAAAGTGAAATAATAAATGGATGATGTGGGCTTGTAAGAAATTAGCACTGTAAGATTTCAAACACTTATCCAGACTTAATGCATGCCACTCATAATCTGTTGTTTTGATATTAAAAAGACACACAATACACATGCAACATTTGTTGATCATATAGCGAGGGTATGTTTGTATGTGTCAAGGAGACAGACACATTCTGAGTAATGGTTTTTGATCAAAAAAACAAAACATCTATTTATGAAGACACAACAAATGAAATAAGCAAACCAAGCTTACCTTAGAAATAGCTATTGATGATGTGTTGCCTAACCTGCCTCCCTACATCAGTACTCCAAGTATCACCAGATGTCTCTAATTCCTCTGCTTGCTGGCTGCTTTCTGCCTCCTTCTCCTCCTCAACATGTGGCAGATGTTGTTGCAAACACATGTTATGAAGAAAGCAGCAGCAGAACACAATTTGAGTCACCTTGGAGGGACTATACAACAAAAGGCCACCAGACTTATCCAGACACCGAAACCTAGATTTCAGCACACCAAAACATCTTTCTATCACATTCCGCGTGGACTTATGTGCATGATTGTAATTGTGTTCAGCGGGGGTATCAGGTCGGGACAATGGAGTTAGAAGCCAAGAGAAACAGCCATATCCTCCATCCCCTAAAAGACAGATATAGTAACGTGATTCATGTGAAGATACAGCAACGCATAAGTAACACACTGTGGGGCAGATGTATTAACCTGTAGAAGGCATAAGGAAGTGAAAAACCAGTGATAAGGTAATAAAGGTAATAAAGGCAGCAGACAATCTGATCCTAAATGTTAATTTACATATTGGAGCAGATTGGCTGGTGCCTTTAACACCTTGCACAGATCACTGATTTCTCACTTCCTTATGCCTTTTACAGGTTAATAAATCTGCACCTGTATTTGGGCAACGTCTACGCAGGCCTACACATATCAAATTACATACCCAGCAGCCATCCATTTGGCATTTGTCCGTCCTCAAACTTATCAAAGAGGGATGACTGACTGAGGATGAAGGAGTCATGGCAGCCCCCAGGGTAACCAGCAACAACACTCATTATTTTGAGATTTGCATCACAACCACCTGCACATTTGTGGAGTGTTCAAAATGGCGGTTTGTATATATGTGCTGCCTGCCCCTAGGTGGTATCAGCTGAATGTGTGTGCAATCTATGGCTCCAAGCACATTGGGCATGCCAGCCAGCTCATAGAAATCTACCCTGACGGCATGCCACTGAGACTCCTGGGTAGGGAAGCAGATTGAGGCCTCGATGTGTGGCTGCAAAACAGCCAAAACCTGTGTGAACATTTTAAAGAACAATAAACTTGAGATTTTAGGACAGAACTGGCCACCGAGAAATTAAAACAAACACAAAACAGAAGAGGTTTTAAGGTATACATCACCTGTGTTAAGATTCTGGAAAATGTGGGCTGTGAGATTCCTATGACATCCCCAGACACAGCCTGAAAGCTGCCAGTAGCCATAAAGTGCAACACAGCCAGGAGTTTGTGCAGGCCTGAGACAGGGCGAGAGCGTGCTGTCTCAGGGTCTAGGCCCAGTTTGACAATGTCATACAGACGGAAAATGTTGTTACGATTTAGACGGAACATCTGTATGACCTTATCATCGGACAATGCGTTCAAGTTTAAACGCCCCCTAAAAAAACGAGGCCTGCGCAGCCTCCGCGGAACCTATACAACCTGCTGACCATGTTCAGTTTCTTGGCCCTGGGTACTTACAGACTGATGTCTGAGTCTGAGGAATCCCACAGCACACAAAAGATCACTGGCCCACAGTCCTGCTGCCATTTCTGAATGTAGGTGTATTGAAATGGGCCTAACATCCTTTTATAGGCATCCTAATTCAGGTGTGAGTGATTTTTTATTTGCAACACATGTAAACACGATTGAAAAAAGCAGGTCTATTTTTTAGCCGCTTTTTTTAACGAATCGCAAAAAAATACGACCGCATTTGAGCCCACAGAGACTAACACCCAATTACGAATGAATAGTGAATTCCCGTATTTTATGAAATAACAGCAGCGTTTGACCGATGGTCTATTCATTCGTATTTCGGAACGTTGTCATTCAAACCATTACGAATAGACCAGACACTGCCGAGATTGGTGCTTAGTGAATTCCCGGATTGGGACATAGAAAAAAAAACAAAAATCGACCAAACTCAGATTTTTAGTAAATACTGGCCCTTGTGTCCATCCAACCAAGTGGCTCTGCTGTTTCCAGAGGATGTCGGTTTTGCCTTGTAAATAATTTACTCTTTAAAAATACAGTAATCCTCTCCAGTGTCTGCTGCTGTGCTGTGTCCACTTCGTCCAGTAGCTGAGCTGACCTGATCTATCTGTCCACTCCAGTCCCTTTTGTGTTAATATTGGCCAAGTTAAATTTACACTACAGGCAGATAGCAAATCATTGTTTATTATTTTTTGATATAGTGCAGGAATTACTACTAATCTAATTAGTGGTGCACTGTGACCTTGAAGGTCATACACCACTGCGTTCACAGAAATATAAGCAGTGTGACTCTGCAGTGTCAGTTGTCATTTGCAGCTGCAAAAAAGTTAAAAAGTAAAGAAAAAATCAAAAGAAAAAGTTTACATTTTTTTGTTTTTTTTTGGTTTGTACATCCTGTATGTGCGGTGTCCCCCAGTGTGTTCACATAAATATAAGTGGTGTGACTCTGCAGTGTCAGTTGTCATTTGCAGCTGCAAAAAAAAGTAAAAATAAAAATTTTAAAAAAGGGGAAAGAAATTATTTTTTGTGTACAAATTATTGTGTGTGCTGTACCCTAGTTGTTTGTTCACGTGCATTTAAAAGCACTGTTACTCCGAACAAAGTGAGCTGAGCTGTGAGTTAAAAAAAGTAAAAAAAATATATTGTTCTATTGTTTGTACGTCTGTGTGCTGTTCCCAAGTGCATTTGTTCACGTACACATAAAAGTGGGGTGGTCTTCTGTTTGCCGGCGGTCGGGCTCCCGGCGCTCAGTATACCGCCGCCGGGAGCCCGACAGCCGGCATACCGACACTTATTTTCCCTCGTGGGGGTCCACGACCCCCATAGAGGGAGAATAAAATAGTGTGGCGCGCGTAGCGCGCCACCGTGCCCGTAGCGTGGCGAGCGCAGCGAGCCCGCAAGGGGCTCATTTGCACTCGCCAAGCTGTCGGTAAGCCGGCGGTCGGGCTCCCGGCGCCGGGATGCTGGTCGCCGGGAGCCCGACCACCGGCCAGCCGTAGTGAACCCATAAAAGTGCTGTGACTCCATGCAGTGCGAGCTCAGTTGTGAATAAAAGTAGAAAAAAATATATTGTTCTATCGTTTGTACTTCTTCTGTGTGTTGGTCAACATGGATAATGATCAGTCGAAAAAAGAGCAAGAGCAGCAACCAACTATTAGCACTGCACCAAGCTGCTGCCAGTCATGATTGTACAACATCTATTAAAGGTGGTCCAGGGAGCAGAAAGTTAAGGAAAGGGCACATGAAAATGAAATCTTTTACAGTGTTAAAAAGGGGGTACATATGTCACCTTAAAAAGCGACAAATCAGTGCCCAAAAAAAGAACACTAAGCTACAAACTGTGTGTTCACAAATCCCTGAGGAAAGTCTAGGAGTTTCCACTATAGCTATGTGTGAGTTTTACATTTTTCATACTGTCCTCATATAAAAGCCTCTTTTGCCTCCTTCCAGCATTGCTGAACCATGTGGGGAGCAGTACAAGTTACCAAAAGTTAGTACAGATAGGGAGGTATGCTATCCATCTGGGCACCTCCCCCATGTTTTGTCATTTATGGCAAGTTCATGAATTTTTTTCCCCAAGATTATAATATAATTAACACCCTCATCATCAACCTCCTCATTAGTAATCATAGGTAGCCTTTCCCAAAAATTGGTTCATGGGGGCTCAAACAAACCAAGCACTTTTTCCACAAAAGTGCCCGTCGCTATCACTGACGTGCTTGGATTGTTAAACTGTGCATGCCCTTTTTAATATCAAACATAAAAGTGGGTGGGAGTGCCAAGGACAATTTCATCTTGCACTTCTTTTCTTTTCATAATGGGCTGTATTTTTGATGGGGATTATGGGTGATCTTTGCTTTATTAATTTGCAACACATTTTTTAACAGATATACATGCTGTGTGTTTGTGCCGCTGCTTTGTTGCTCTGTTGGCCTGCCAGCCTTGGCCAATATTGGTGAAAAGTATTGTGAGCTGTTCAAAAATACTGGAAATGAATGATATTGGGGTTAATAATACTGTAGGAACAAAAAAAGGCCCAAATTCTGTGATTTTAGAAGTTTTTATCAATTTGTTCTGCAAGCGGTTTGTCTCTTGGGTGTGTTATGGCAGTGTCGCAGGCATGTCATTGCCAGCAGACTGTCTCTTGGGCATGCTATGGTAGTGTCGCAGGCATGTCACTGCAAGCGGGCTGTCTTTTGGGCGTGTTATGGCTGTGTTGAAGGCGTGTCACTGCAAGTGGGCTGTCTCTTGGGCATGTTATGGTAGTGCCACAGGCGTATAACAGCAAACAGGCTGTTTCGGGCATGCTATTGTAGTGTCGCAGGCATGTCACTGCAAGCGGGCTGTCTCTTGGGTGTGTTATGATAGTAAAATAGGCGACATGGTTATTAGGTCAACATGTACTAGGTCGACAGGTCAAAAGATCGACATGAGTTTTTCACATTTTTATTTTCATTTTTTGGACTTTTTTACACTTTACGATCCATGTGGACTACTATTGGGAACGGTAACCTGTGCCGAGCACAGCGGTAACAGAGCGAGGCACCTTGCCCGAAGCATGGTGACTGAAGCGAGCAATGTGAGGGGACACGGTGCACTAATTGGGGTTCCCCGTCACTTTATGAAGAAAATTACACCAAAAAAAGTCCAAAAACCCATGTTGACCTTTTGACCTGTCGACCTAGTACATGTCGATCTAATGACCATGTTGACCTAATGCATGTCAACCTTCAGTGGTCGACCTAATGACTGTTGACCTAAAGTTGAGTCGACCCAACGACCCATACCCAATTCTGCAGAGTTTTACACTGAAGTGGAAAAAAAACAAGGTTTAATTTTGTATGAAAGAGAATTATTTAGATTAAATAAAGGGTGCATTTACTGGAGGAGGGTGCTCAACATTTCTGCTCTGAAATGGACTTTCATTTTCTGGCACTTCTGAGTCACATTTTGCAACTTCTAGTTCCACTTCTGCAGGGATGTATGTTCTTAGACACACTTTAACGTTATAAAAAGCTTTGTGTACAAAAGTGACATGTTATAAAGAAAGACCCGAGGTCCCCTTACTCTCATGATTAATATAGGACATAAAGGAGGTTAAACTAAGCAGTATTTCAGGAGTAAAGCTTACATTTCTAAGTTAAATAAGATGTGGTCCATGATGTGGAAGCTGATTGGACTTTAATGGGGGAGTTTTCTGTTGATATACATATTTCCAGAACATATGGAAAAAATCAACATCATTTTAACTTATGTAAACAAAATATAAAAATATATATCTTTTAATGGACAGCCACAAGCATAAGTCATTATCAAACCCATTTTTAAGAAAGCATCTGCTGAATTAATTATTTTAAAATTCCTTGTGTACCTTCCATTTTTAATTTAAAGTTACCTCCTCCTATCTTTAATGTAAAATAACCAGCTCTCCTTCGACAGGTTCCCGGAGTGAGAAGCTGACGATTCTTATTGTAATTTGTGCTGTACGGCCTTATCTGCTGAGCTTGCAGCTTTATATCAGCAAAAATGCAGCAGATTTTTCAGACTTTAAGCTTAATTTACCTATTCATATTAATGGGACAGTGTGATAACAATCCATGTAAAGGGTGCTAAATTAATGGATGAGTTAAATGCTGCAATAATGACTGCTTTATCAGTATATAACACACAAGTTATGTTTATATACTGTATTTATAAGATCCTGTACATTTTATACACACACACACACACACACACACACACACACACACACACACACACAAACACACACACACACACACGCACACAAACACACCCACACGCACACACAAACACGCATACATACATACATACATACATACACACACACACACACACACACAAACAAACACACACACACACACTAAAAAAACACTGACCTTTGATTTTTTTACTTTTTATGTAATTGTGCAGAGGTACTGTACTGTATATGTATTTGGTGTGTGTTTTTTTTGTTTTTTTGCAGCAGTGTTCATATTTATTTTATATCACTATTGTAGATAAATTTGGTTCTAATATCATAGCACTGGTAATGCATACTTGCCTACTTTTGAAAAAGCATTTTAGGGCGATTATGAAAGTAACACCTATCAGCGCAGATGTGTACTGCTACATCTGAGAGGCGCGTCATAAAAATGACTTACATCTAAATGTAAATAAGCCCCAAAGTTAGTAAGATCTATTTGTTGAAGAAAAGACACTGATATTTTTGCAGGATTTGTTCGTGTATTGTATTTTTCAAGAGGCTTCATACACTGTAAGTGGCCATGAGAAACCTTATTTAAAATGCATGTAGCCATAGGGATCATTGTGCCTTATAACCAGTGCAGGGAAATGGCACTGATGAGCCTATTTGAATGTATGTGTCTCTGATTTATTTTGCATGATGTTCCCTGAAAACTCCTATTTTGGGGGGATACCCGCAAATATTTAGGATCCACTGACTGTACCGTGGAAGGACAGCAGCAGTTATCTCCATACTGTAGGTTTGTATGGGCTGCAAAGCTGTCAGATTTATCAAGCTTCAGAATGCGAAGTGTTAGCCTGCATCATTAGCCCTTTGTAGCCTATGGGCTACATTTTGATTTCCAGGAGAGGGTTCCTGAGGAACTGGGTGCCTCTAGGAAAGTCGTTGCCTTAAGTGCAGTCTACTCCATGAATGTCATAGTGTTTTATTTTGAATAGTGTTTAAATGTAAGGGCCAGCAATTGTTTTTAAAGTAATGGTTTCCACACAGTAGATGTCTAGCCTGTGCATAACGTTTGGTCAAGCAGAAAGCAAGCAAGTCAGGATATAAAAGTAGTACATGGTAGTTTATCATTGTTGTCACATATGTACACTTTCAGTGCTGTTTATGTAAACCAACGTTTAGTAGGGCTCGTGGGACAGCTGTTTTTTCGGAGCCACTGTCCGACAATTGGAACAATACTGCATTGCTCCAGCGAGTAGGATACTTAATTAACAGAAAGAAATAACAAGACTGCGCATGCGTCACCCATCAATTAATTTCAGGCATCAGATATTCAAATTCTCCCTCTAACTAGTGCTTAGGACTCTTTGAGGAAGCACCCAGGTGCAAAACTAGTTAGAGGGAGAATTTGCTGATCATTCTACAAATTCCTAAACTGATGGTGATCTGGTCCATAAACTGGGAACCAAGGATGGCCAAACGTGACTCCTTAAATCAGAAACCGCTGGCTGGGTCTTCTGCAACGAGGACGCAGCCAACCAGCTGACGGGGAGAGTCAGATCTGCACAGCCGTCCGTATACAAGCGGCTCCAGCTTCCCGTGCTCTGTTGAGCGGACGTAGACGGGTGAGAGACAGCACCACATACCGCTGAGTGCAGTGCAAGATCCCGCAAAACAGCCAGTTGGGTTGCAGTGGTAATCTGCCATACACGGCACATAAGCAGCAATCCCATTACGGGACAAGTGCTCTCAGGATCGTTTGCACATAACGTGGGACACCATACTTAGTGCCACTGCTTGTATATACAAGAGACTGCACCTTACAACTGACAAGCATACGAGTGTGCAAAAGTTTTCATACCATTTTAAGAAACATATATATCATGGAATAAGCTCTGTGCATACAGCATATGAGTGGTAACCACTATTTAGGACAGCATCTTTAAACACCGTTGTTTCTACAATATCTATATGGATAACATTTTAAAGTTAAATTGCACTTTTTTATGAAAGATGTATACTTAAGATTGGATACTATCTAGAGCAGTGTTTCCCAACCACGGTCCTCAAGGCACACCAACAGTGCAGGTTTTAGTGATATCCAGGCTTGAACACAGGTGACTTAATTAGTACCTCAGTTATTTTGATTTAACCATCTATGCTGAAGCCTGGATATCACTAAAACCTGCACTGTTGGTGTGCCTTGAGGACCGCGGTTGGGAATGCCTGATCTAGAGTGTGCATAAGTATTCATACTACATGTGGTAATATATATCAGGTGTTTTCCATTGTTATAGCAATTAGGAAAAGTATTTGATGGCTTGTACACATGAATTCTATATAGTAAAAGCAGAACGTTACCCAATCTTTTTATATATATATTTTTTATTGAATAAATAAATCAGATGGTTATATATTATACAGGAGTTTTCATTCATATATGCACCATTTAGTATTTTAGCGCAAAACAGTCATTTTTTGGTTCTTTGGTTTGCTTTAATTTCTGAGGTGGAGATCTGTGGCTCTTCATCATCACTAATTAAAATAGCTGTGTGTACACAGACACAGCTGGACTGGTTTTTTACAGCTCATAGTATAAAAACTAATTGAATTTATACAATTTAAAAACATACAGTGCCTGAATTGTGATTTTTGGCATTCCACGTACATGCCTGTTGCCACCCAGTTACAACCCTTCCGCTGCAAGTGGGAATGTAAGTTGTATGGGACTTAGATCAGAATCACTGCAGTTGTTCATAGCTGTGGGCATTCGGCTACGGAGCATGCAAAATGGACTTGCATGCAGGTCTTCATCGAGCCTTAGTGCAAAATGTAATAGCCTGCGAGATGCAGGCTGTTCGGGAATTCCTTTCAGTTTGCCCATACTTTTAAAGTGGCAATAATTAGCAAGACAAAACCAGACCAGTTTTGCCTTGTAGATGATTGCCGCTTAAAATAAAAACCAGGCACAAATTTCTGAACAGCTTGCATCTATTACATTTTGCCGTTAGCAGCAGCACCTTTTCTCAGATGGGGATGGCACGGCTCTTTGTTCTCTGTTCTGTATGCATGGTAGTGCATACAGTGCAGAGCGACTCCCAAATCTCCTCATCCATGTCCCGTGACATTTCACATCCATGATGCGGATGTGGGGACTCGGGAGCAGCTCTGAGCTGTATGCACTGTGCACATACAGAACACAGAGCCAGAATGATTAATTAAGAGCTGACCATGGAGGTGAGTACTTGCGGGCAATAGGGGTGGGGGCACTGTAGGGCATATTAGGAGGCCACTGTGGAGAATATTGGGGAGGCACTATGAAGCAAACAGGGGGCCAATGTGGGGCATATAGGAGGGTAACTGTGTGGCATATATTGGAAAACTACAGTTCTGCTAACAATGCCCTAAAGTTGATCAGTCTGCACCCACCCTGGCTGGCAACAAAGCGTCAATTTTATTGGATGGGTCCCAACAATTTAGTTGTGCCGGAGCCGCTGCAAGCCTTAATCCAGCCCTGCCCAGAAGCTAGTGTAAGATTGATGGACTGGTGTAGTCTGTGCAATGCTGCAGCTGCTGGGAGTACATACCAGGGACGTGCGGTGAGCTAAATTTGTAGTAAGGACCTTTATGTGCTCCTAGACAAGTGCAATATCCGGTGGAAGTCAGAGTCTACTCTCCTTATTCCGTGGATTTGGTCAAGTACAGTAATGGGCACGTAGCTGGTCATAGCTCCTATTCATACAGTGGATTCTATGGGGGTAATTCAATTGTTTGAAAAGTCAGTTGAGTGTCTGTGTTTTCCTGTCTATTAGATAGGAAAAAACAGACACCCAACTGACTTTTCAAACAATTGAATATCCCCCTATGTCTTGTATAGATGACAGATGGGGGTGGACTGCATACATTACAAGAGTTGTGTGCTTGGTGACTGTGTAGTTAACTGGAGTATACTAGGTACAGTATATGACGGATTAAGAGAATTATACCAAAAATAATCAACAACAAATATTTAAACAAAATGGGGAGGCAACAGGAATGTCTTTTTACTATTATTAATACATTTTGTACATTTTGTATCCATTTAAAAACCTACATTTTTTCCTTTTCTCTTTGATTTTCCTTTCCCTTTTTTTTTGTTCCATTTCCCTTTGCTTTTCCTTTTCTCTTTTCTTCCTTTCCCTTCTCTCTCTCTTTTCCCTTTTCTCTCTCCATTTTATTTTCCTTTTCACTCTCTTTTTCTTCTTTTCCTATTTTCTCTCCTTTTCAATTACATTTCTATCCTTTTTTAAATTTTACTTTTTGTTCACCATTTTTTTTTATTTTCCATTTTGTTCACCATTGTTTTCATTTCCTTTACTCTCTCCTTTTTTTCCTTTTCTGTTTCTATCTCCTTTTTTCTTTTCCTTCTCTCCTTTTTCCTTTTCCTTTTGACTCTCCTTTTTCCCCTTTACTTTGCCTTTTCTTTTTTTCCTTGTCGTTCTCTTTTTCTCCTTTTCCTATTCTCTCTCCTTTTCATTTTCTTTTCTCTCCTTTTTTTGCTTTTACTTTGTGTTCTCCATTTTTTTGCTTTTCCTTTTTGTTCACCATTTTTCCTTTTCCTTTTCTCACTCCTTTTTTCCTTTTCTCTCTCTTTTTTTTCCATTTCCATTTTTATCTCTGTTTTTCTTCCTTCTCTCTTTCCTCTTTTCCTTGTCACTCTTTTTTCCTTTCCCATCTTTTTTTTTATTTTATTTTTTGCTCTCTTTTTCCATTTCCCTGGCTCTCTCCTTTTTTCCTTTTACTATTTGTTCTCCTTTTATTTCATTGTCCTCTTCTCTCTCCTTTTTTCCTTTTCTCTGTGCTTTTTTCTTTTAATTTTCACTCTCTTTTTTCTCTTTTTCTTTTCGCTCTCCTTTTTTCCCCTTTTCCGCACTTCTATTGTATTAACTTTCCTTGTTGCTCTTCCTTTTTTTTTTACATATTTCCTATTAATTTTCCTTTTTTTCCTTAAGCTTTTTGCTCTCCTTATTTCCTTTTCTCTATCTTGTTTCATTTTCCTTTTTTCTATCCTTTGTTATACTTTTCTCTAAATTTTTTTCCATTTCCTTTACACTCTCTTTTTTTCCATTTGCCTTTTTGTTCTCCATTTTTTTCATTTTTGCTATCCATTTTTTCTTTTTCCTTTTCATTCTCCTTTTTTTCTTTTCCTTATAGCTCTTTTTTCCCATTTTCTATTTTATTCTATTCTGTTTAATTTGTTTCTTCTTTTCCTTTTCTCTCTCCTTTTTCCACCTCTTTTTATCCCTCCTTATTTCCCTTTTGTCTCCATTTTCTTCAATATTCATATTCATTCTCTTTTGTTTCCTTTTTCTCTCTCATTTTTTAATTTTAATTTCTCTTTCCTTTTATTTCCTTTTAATTTTCTCTCTTATTTTTCCTTTTCTTTTTCGCTCTCCATTTTCATTTTTTACTCTCCTTTTGTTCCTTTTCTCTCTCTTTTTTGCCTTTTCATTTTCTCTCTCCTTTTCTATTTTTTCTTTTCATTCCCACTTTTTCCTTTTCATTCTAATTTTTTCCTTTTTGCTTCTCTCTACTTTTTTTCTTTCTGTTCTCCATTTTCTTCCATTTTCCTGTTCATTCTCCTTTTTTCCTATTCCTTTTTCTCTCTCCTTTTTTATTTTCTTTTTCTCCTTTTTTCCCTTGTACTTTTTTCTCTCAATTCTTTTTAGCTTTCCATTTTTTCTTTTTCATTCTCCTTTTGTTTCTTTTTGCTCTACTTTTTTGCCTTTTCTTTTTCTCTCTCCTTTTTTTCTTTTTCCTTTTCATTCTCCATTTTTTTTTTTAATTTTCATTCCCCTTTCTTTTTCCTTTTCACTTCTTCTTTCATATTTTTCTTTTTCTATTTTGCACTTTTTTTGTTACTTCTCCTTATTGCTCTACGTTTGTCTCCTTTTACTATTCATTCTCCTTTTTTCCCTTTTTTTACTCTACATTTTTTCCTTTTCCTTTTCTCTCTCTTTTTTTCAGTACATTTTCACTGTCCTGTTTTTAACTTTTTGCTCTTCTTATTTTCCAGTTTGTTTTCACTCTCCATTTTCTCACATTACTTTTTTCTTTCCTTTTTTATTCTTCCTTTTTGTTCTCCATCCTTTTCATTTCCAGTTTTTACTTTACCCTTTCAATTTTTTTTTCCTTTTACCTTTTCGCTTCACTTCGTTTTTCTTACTCCTTATCACTTATATTTTCTTCCCTTCTCCTATTCATTTTTCTTTTTTTCCTTTTCCTTTTCGCTTCCCATATTTTACTTTTCTTTTTTGCTTTACTTTTTGTTATTTTCCTTATCATTTATCTTTTCTTCCCATGTATCCATTCTCCTTTTCTCCTTTTCCTTTTAATTTCAGATTTTTCCTTTTCCTTATTGCTTTCCATTTTTTTCACTTTTGCTATTCATTCTCCTATTTTTATTACTATTCGTACTACTTCTTTTCTTTTTAATTCTGTTTTTCTTGTTCTTTTTCTATCACCATTTTTCCCTTTTCCTTCTGCATGTTTTCCTTTTTGATCTACTTTTTTATTTCTGTTGTCCCTCCCTTTTTCCTTTTCTCTCTCCATTTTTTTTCCTTTTTCTTTTTGCTCTCCTTTTTTTACTCTTCCTTATCGCTCTCCTTTTGTTACCTTGTCCTATTCATTCTTCTTTTCTAGCTGTACTCTCTACATTTTACTTTATCTTTTTCTTTCTACTTCATTTGCTTTTCTCTCTCAAATTACCCGGGCCCAGGTCTGACGGAGGGGCCCAGTGGGAGCCCAGTGGGGGCCCTGGGCTTTCTCCCCCTTAACTGGCAGCAGCAGCTAAAGCTCTTCTCCTAAGCCCATCACACACTGCTGACTGCTGGGCTGGAGTGTGGCCATGGTGGTGCTTAAAATAAAATTTAAGGGGTATTTTTTCAAAAAAGGGGCATGACTACACCTCATGTGAATAGATCACAGCACCTAAAAAGTACCAGGGCCCAGACATACTATCTATCTATATACAGTAGATACGTGTGTGTGTGTGTGTGTGTGTGTGTGTGTGTGTGTGTGTGTGTGTGTGTGCGTGTGTGTGTGTCTATATATATCATGGCTGGCACTCTGTCCAAAATACTGTGCAATTTCCTGGGTGCCCTTAGTGGGATGACAGGTAGTATAAGCAGAAATACTGTGGCACTCTCAGAACTTACTAATGTAACAATATATTCTGGTGATGACCACTAATGTGCAAGTCAACATTTAAGTCTATTCAACTTTAATCATAGTAAGTCCTGAAAGTTGTGTGGCATTTCTGCATATACTATATGTTTGTGTGTTTATATGTGTGTGTGTGTGTATACAGTGATTACACTTACACGCTATAGGGCATCTTTTATCCCAAAATTACAATGGAGGATCCATTTTCACAAACTGATTGTGTTCCAGGGAATGCGCTCTGCAACCAATGCAGCTTTTATGTGACTGTCCCACCTTCGTAATAGTGAACATTTTTGTCCCAACTGCTGGGAGGTATGTCATGCTCCTGTGAGTGCATACCTCCCAACATGCCCCTCTCCAGGAAGGACAGAATGCTCTGCTTCTGGACTTCCTTCTTACTATATGATTGCCATCACCTGTGTGGAATCACCTTTGTTATTCATTACCTGTTCAACACAGGTGAGTGCAATCATAAATTAAGAGAAAAATCCAGAAGCAGAGCATTTTGTCCCTCCTTGAGAGGGTCATGTTGGGAGGTATGTGAGTGGGGACATCTCATGTGCTAGACATGCCCCTAGAGCGGTGCAGCCATGCAACTAACAGGGTGTGGCCACACCCCCTGCAGGGGGACCCCGGGAGGTTAATGTACCGGGGCCCAGGATTTCTCTGGGCAGCCCTGATCATATTTACACCTCCTATGAACACACTTGTGTGGGAGCTTTTGATTTAGTAATATATTACTTAATGTTTGTTAGTTACTAAAGTACTGCAGCATTTTGCCTACTGCAGCAATGATTGAATAGTGCCACTAATTTCACTAACACCCCTTTCACACTGCATTCCTGGGTGGAGCCCAGGTCACTGAACATGGGTTTGAAGACATGCCACGTCAGCTTGAAACATGTTCACACCACTAGCTGCACCCAGTATATTGCTGGGGTTTCTCTCTGTGGGCATCATCTCCAAGTGCCTGGAATGCTGCTCTCTCTGTGCAGTAAATGTAACTCAGGTTGAATGACCCGGGATAGCCACTCACACAGCCCCGTGACTTGAGGTGGATTCCTAGGTCACTGGACCCTTTCCCACTGAGCCACAACCCCGGGATAACCCTGCAATAACCTGGGCTTTTGCACCAGTTATTAAAAATAACATTTTCTGGAATGTATCAAAGAACACATGCAGATACAGTACCTCTGAAAGGAGCAAGCCCCTCAGATGGTTAGAAGTGAAGTGATCGCATTAGCATTCACTTCACTTCTGTTTTGTGCTTCCGCAATACCACTGAGCATATGTGGTCTGCTGACCATGCATGTGCAGCTGCCTCTCAGGGAGGGTTGTGGAGGAACCTTCTCCCAGTAATTTTTGTGCAATATAGCCCATAGGCTACAGCAGCTAACACTTCAGATGCTGCCAGGGCCAAACTTGTTAAATCAGACAGCTTTGCAGCACCCATATAAACCTATAGAAATGGAGGGACCACAGCAGATATTGTAGATTAGAGTGATACTAATATTTATGGGTATCCCCTGAACACGGGTGTTTTTGGGGGATGTGACGCAAATATTAAACTATAAATAGGCATGAAAGCAGTAACAGGTCAGTTTCATTATCTGTGTATCCATTTAATGTCCTTCTTAGACACACATAAACACACTCAGAAACTAAAAGATGTTATTTTATGTTATATAAGTAAATAAAAGCTTAAAACATGTCACACTGGTGCCACTGTGCTTCATTTAATTTGACCATAAGCACAACAGGTATATCTGTGTCTCCTCTTGCCTGGACCAAGGACCAGTTGCTTGCTGGTCCCATCTGGAAATCACCATGTGGTTTTGATGAGAGTAGCCTGTGAAATGGGGTTAGATGTTTCAGTTGTTGGGGAGTAGGGGAGGGAGAGTCCGGAGGGAGGATGGGGTGACAAATCCTGGAACAAAGAGTGAGGCATTTTATTTATGAGCATCTTATTACAAGCCCTGTTTTGAATTTCTTTTTAAGACAGTCGTGTCTGGAAGAGTAAAATATGATGGGAACGTTGCCAGAGCAGTGATGCGGGATTTCACATCCTCTGACACAGAATAAAAGGAGCCTTGTGCTAAGCTGATACTCTGTATGCTTTAACCTCCTCTTTGTAACAGAAATAGATGTATCCTTAAAAAGCATGCATATGTTTTATCCCTGATCTGAAGAGATGGGATACCGTTATTGCAGGGCAGGAGACAGAGCGGAATTTTCTAGATAATCAGATAGTTTTTTATTTCTAGAAATCTTTTGTTCATGACTCCAACAAATCAGAAAGATCCTGCTCCCTCCCTTGCATGAAATGGTATCTGACTATATATTATAGCCTAAAATGTCTTAAAAGTCTTCAAGTTCTGGAATTCCAGGTAGTGATTTCCTTGCTTAGGTTCTACTGAAATAGTTTCTCAATCTCAGATTTTTCCTGTCTTCTGGTCCCTTAATTAATAAGTTACTTTCATATTTGAGACTATCCAGTGGCGTAACTATAAATTTTACTCCCCCATAGCCAAAAAGTTTCTATCCCCCATGACATTTATGTAAAACAAAAAGGGTCAGTTTGTAGGCAATTTTGCTCCCAGAGTGAACAGTTAAAAATGTGCACCCACACCCCTATAGACATTTTAAAAATAAAGAATATGAGAGTGGCTTTGCCGCAAGGGCATGGTCTTACTGCAGGATTACATTATACCACAAGACTACTTTATACCCCAGTTTTGTACCTGCACACCCAGACATTGGCCACCACATGAAAAAAAAATCCTCATTAATGCCCCTTACATTATTTGTCATTTTCCTCCTTATAGTAATGCCCCTTACACATTATGCCACACACCATAATGCCCATGACCCATTATACCATACACCTTAGTGCCCATTACACAATATACCACACACAGTAATTCCCATTACACATTATGCCCCACACTGTAATGTCCATTAAACAATATGCCACACATTGTTATGCCCATGACACATTATACCACACACCATAATGTCCATGACATATTATGCCACACACCGTAATGTCTATTACACACTTTATGCCACACACCATAATGTTCATTGCACATTATTCCACACACCATAATGCAAATGGCACATTATGCCATACACCGTAATGCCCATTACACATTATGCCACACTGTGTAATGCCCATTGCACATTATGCTACACACAGTTATGCCCCTGACACCATTTTATGCCCACACACAATAATGCCCCTTACAAATGCCCACAGTAATGCTTCTAATTACTTTTAAATTACCTGCTCATTGTCAGTGTCTTATGCTCATTGTCGGGGGTTTTATGCTCTGGGTTCCATGCTCTTTGCCAGGGGTTTCTTGAAAGAAGATGCAGCAATCTGCATCTTCTCCTGGTGGAGCCAGCATTCCTGGCACTTCCATGTAATGCTATACGCACTGACAGCACGTGACTCCCGGGTCCGCTGTAGCTGCTCTCCACACACACACTACCCCCATCTGCTGTAACCATTACTCCTCACTACTCACAAACAGATAGGCACTCTGCTCTTCCCTCACCTCTTGCTGACTGGGCTCCACTTGTGGCTGCTGGAGTGTGAGTCAGCAGTATTGGCTATACTATACAACAGTCAGCACTATTGGCTATACAATGCAGCTATGGGAGCTGCAGTAGTGCCGACTCAGCGTCAGTCAAGCCAGTCAGTGCCGACGCCCCCAAGCCAATGTGGGGTCTGCAGGGGCTATTGCTATTCCACTAACACTATCCATATTTACAATATGACCACAAACAATATAGCTGACAGTACAGTCAGCACCGCAAAAGACCAGCAGTGTGTCCCCTGTGCCGGCCCCAAAACCCTAAACATGTGTAACCCAAGGTTAGTAAATTCCAAGTGAATTAATGTATAATAAAAATGAGTGCCTCCACGCAGACGTTAATGTCAATATGTATAAGCTATATTGTAGGGCATGTCTGGGAATGCCCTTGTAGTAAAATAATATTATTATTATTATTATTATTATTATTACTCAAAGTGTATTGTACTTTATACTCTATAATATGTAATTATATCTTACAGAAGCATATCCTTCTGCTCCTCTCATTACCTATAAAACACCCCTCCTCCAGTTGTTTTCACAATTTGGGTAAGTATCACACATTAGGCAAATAACATTCAATTCAGGTTTATATTATAACCATTTATCATCAAATGTTCATAAACATATCAATGTCAATTACATTTCTTAAAAGGGTTAAAGGTGTTTAAAATATGACATACATAAAATCATATAAACCAATACAAATACAATATACTGTATATTGTCCAGTCTATGAGACAATCAAATCCTATATATATATATATATATATATATAGCAGATGTGGACCGGCACTCCTCCTGATGGACACTCGTGACCCTGGTGCCTCCTGGTAACAATGTGCAATATCCCAATAAAGATGACAGCGGCACTCAGGGTTTTGTAAATGTGCAAAAAGTTGTATTCAAAACATGAATAAATAAGCCGACGTTTCGGGGCTTACCCGCCCCTTGATAAAGGGGCGGGTAAGCCCCGAAACGTCGGCTTATTTATTCATGTTTTGAATACAACTTTTTGCACATTTACAAAACCCTGAGTGCCGCTGTCATCTTTATTGGGATATTATATATATATATATATATATATATATATATATATATATATATATATATATATATATATACCTATATCCTCCCTTTGTCCCGAATAAGCACTCAGCAAGTGAGTTAAATCCTTAGGGCTCTTTCTGTCCCTGGCTGACACTTCCTTAAATAGAGCCTTGCAACAGTACCCAAAATTAGCTACTCTTTCCCGTGCTCACAGCAGTATCAGTTCTTTCCCCGAGACTTTGTTACAATTGTATCCACAAGGTAGCGGTAGCTAGAGGAGTTTAGTAGTTATGATGGCTGTGTTCTATCCCTCTCTCTGTATAAGTCACTATACTGCTACTGTTTAAATGAAAGTTCTACTTAAATGCATTTAAGTGTTTGGTAATTACCGGATTGAATAGATATAATCATTAGCATGTAGCTATACTCATACATTATCTTTCACAGGGTAGGCTATCTCCAACATATATATATATATATATATATATATATATATATAAAATAAGAATTTACTTACCGATAATTCTATTTTCGTAGTCCGTAGTGGATGCTGGGGACTCCGTGAGGACCATGGGGAATAGCGGCTCCGCAGGAGACTGGGCACAAAAGTAAAGCTTTAGAACTACCTGGTGTGCACTGGCTCCTCCCCCTATGACCCTCCTCCAAGCCTCAGTTAGGATACTGTGCCCGGACGAGCGTACACAATAAGGAAGGATTTTGAATCCCGGGTAAGACTCATACCAGCCACACCAATCACACCATATAACTTGTGATCTAAACCCAGTTAACAGCATGATAACAGAGGAGCCTCTAGAACAGATGGCTCACTACAGCAATAACCCGATTTTTTGGTAACAATAACTATGTACCAGTATTGCAGACAATCCGCACTTGGGATGGGCGCCCATCATCCACTACGGACTACGAGAAATAGAATTATCGGTAAGTAAATTCTTATTTTCTCTGACGTCCTAGTGGATGCTGGGGACTCCGTAAGGACCATGGGGATTATACCAAAGCTCCCAAACGGGCGGGAGAGTGCGGATGACTCTGCAGCACCAAATGAGAGAACTCCAGGTCCTCCTCAGCCAGGGTATCAAATTTGTAGAATTTTACAAACGTATTTGCTCCTGACCAAGTAGCTGCTCGGCAAAGTTGTAAAGCCGAGACCCCTCAGGCAGCCGCCCAAGATGAGCCCACCTTCCTTGTGGAATGGGCTTTTACAGATTTTGGCTGTGGCAGGCCTGCCACAGAATGTGCAAGCTGAATTGTACTACAAATCCAACGAGCAATAGTCTGCTTAGAAGCAGGAGCACCCAGCTTGTTGGGTGCATACAGAAAAAACAACGAGTCAGATTTTCTGACTCCAGCCGTCCTGGAAACCTATATTCCCAGGGCCCTGACAACGTCTAGCAACTTGGAGTCCTCCAAGTCCCTAGTAGCCGCAGGCACCACAATAGGTTGATTCAGGTGAAACGCTGAAAACCACCTTAGGGAGAAACTGAGGACAAGTCCTCAATTCCGCCCTGTCCGAATGGAAAATCAGATGAGGGCTTTTACAGGATAAAGCCGCCAATTCTGACACGCACCTTGCCCAAGCCAGGGCCAACAGCATGACCACTTTCCATGTGAGATATTTTAACTCCACAGATTTAAGTGGTTCAAACCAATGTGACTTTTGGAACCCAAAAACTACATTTAGATCCCAATGTGCCACTGGAGGCACAAAAGGAGGCTGTATATACAGTACCCCTTTCACAAACGTCTGAACTTCAGGGACTGAAGCTAGTTCTTTTTGGAAGAAAATTGACAGGGCCGAAATTTGAACCTTAATGGACCCCCATTTCAGGCCCATAGACACTCCTGTTTGCAGGAAATGTAGGAATCGACCTAGTTGAAAATTCCTCCGTCGGGGCCTTACTGGCCTCGCACCACGCAACATATTTTCGCCAAATGCGGTGATAATGTTTTGCGGTTATATCTTTCCTGGCTTTGATCAGGATAGGAATGACTTCATCCGGAATGCCTTTCTCCTTCAGGATCCGGCGTTCAACCGCCATGCCGTCAAACGCAGCCGCGGTAAGTCTTGGAACAGACAGGGTCCTTGCTGGAGCAGGTCCCTTCTTAGAGGTAGAGGCCACGGATCCTCCGTGAGCATCTCTTGAAGTTCCGGTTACCAAGTCCTTCTTGGCCAATCCGGAGCCACGAATATAGTGCTTACTCCTCTCCATCTTATAATTCTCAGTACCTTGGGTATGAGAGGCAGAGGAGGGAACACATACACTGACTGGTACACCCACTGTGTTACCAGAGCGTCTACAGCTATTGCCTGAGGGTCCCTTGACCTGGCGCAATACTTGTTGATTTTTATAACATGTGGAAGACTTCTGGGTGAAGTCCCCAGTCTCCCGGGTGGGGGTCGTGTCTGCTGAGGAAGGCTGCTTCCCAGTTGTCCACTCCCGGAATGAATACTGCTGACAGTGCTATCACATGATTTTCCGCCCAGCGAAGAATCCTTGCAGCTTCTGCCTTGCCCTCCTGCTTCTTGTGTCACCCTGTCTGTTTACGTGGGTGACTGCCGTGATGTTGTCCGAATGGATCAACTCCGGGTGACCTTGAAGCAGAGGTCTTGCTGAGCTTAGAGCATTGTAAATGGCCCTTAGCTTCAGGATATTTATGTGAAGTGATGTCTCCAGGCTTGACCATAAGGTCTGGAAATTCCTTCCCTGTGTGACTGCTCCCCAGCCTCGCAGGCTGTCATCCATGGTCACCAGGACCCAGTCCTGAATGTCGAATCTGCGGCCCTCTAGAAGATGAGCACTCTGCAACCACCACAGGAGAGACACCCTTGTGCTTGGTGACAGGGTTATCCGCTGATGCATCTGAAGATGCGACCCGGACCATTTGTCCAGCAGGTCCCACTGGAAAGTTCTTGCGTGGAATCTGCCGAATGGGATTGCTTCGTAGGAAGCCACCATTTTTCCCAGAACCCTTTCATTGATGTACTGAGACTTGGCTCGGTTATAGGAGGTTCCCGACTAGCTCGGATAACTCCCTGACTTTCTCCTCCGGGAGAAACACCTTTTTCTGGACTGTGTCCAGGATCATCCCTAGGAACAGAAGACGAGTCGTCGGAATCAGCTGCGATTTTGGAATATTGAGAATCCAATCGTGCTGCCGCAACACTACCTGAGATAGTGCTACACCGACCTCCAACTGTTCCCTGGATCTTACCCTTATCAGGGAATCGTCCAAGTAAGGGATAACTAAAATTCCCTTCCTTCGAAAGAGTATCATCATTTCGGCCATTACCTTGGTAAAGACCCGGGGTGCCGTGGACCATCCATACGGCAGCGTCTGAAACTGATAGTGACAGTTCTGTACCACAAACCTGAGGTACCCTTGGTGAGAAAGGTAAATTGGGACATGAAGGTAAGCATCCTTTATGTCCCGAGACATCATGTAGTCCCCTTCTTCCAGGTTCGCAATCACTGCTCTGAGTGACTCAATCTTGAATTTGAACCTCCGTATGTAAGTGTTCAAGATTTTAGATTTAGAATCGGTCTCACCGAGCCATCCGGCTTCGGTACCACAACAGTGTGGAATAATACCCCGTTCCCTGTTGCAGGAGGGGTACCTTGATTATCACCTGCTGGGAATACAGCTTGTGAATGGCTTCCAAAACTGCCTCCCTGTCAGAGGGAGACATCGGTAAAGCCGACTTTAGGAAACGGCAAGGGGGAGACGTCTCGAATTCCAATTTGTACCCCTGAGATATCACCTGAAGGATCCAGGGGTCTAATTGCGAGTGAGCCCACTGCGCGCTGAAATTCATTGAGACGGGCCCCCACCGTGCCTGATTCTGCTTGTAAAGCCCCAGCGTCATACTGAGGGCTTGGCAGAGGCGGGAGAGGGCTTCTGTTCCTGGGAACTGGCTGATTTCTGCAGCCTTTTTCCCCTCCCTCTGTCACGGGGCAGAAATGAGGAACCTTTTGCCCGCTTGCCCACGAAAGGACTGCGCCTGATAATACGGCGTCTTCTTATGTTGAGAGGCGACCTGGGGTACAAACGTGGATTTCCCAGCTGTTGCCGTGGCCACCAGGTCTGAAAGACCGACCCCAAATAACTCCTCCCCTTAATAAGGCAATACTTCCAAATGCCGTTTGGAATCCGCATCACCTGACCACTGTCGTGTCCATAACCCTCTACTGGCAGAAATGGACAACGCACTTAGACTTGATGCCAGTTGGCAAATATTCCGCTGTGCATCACGCATATATAGAAATGCATCTTTTAAATGCTCTATAGGCAATAATATACTGTCCCTATCTAGGGTATCAATATTTTCAGTCAGGGAATCCGACCACGCCAACCCAGCACTGCACATCCAGGCTGAGGCGATTGCTGGTCGCAGTATAACACCAGTATGTGTGTAAATACATTTTAGGATACCCTCCTGCTTTCTATCAGCAGGATCCTTAAGGGCGGCCATCTCAGGAGAGGGTAGAGCCCTTGTTCTTACAAGCGTGTGAGCGCTTTATCCACCCTAGGGGGTGTTTCCCAACGCACCCTAACCTCTGGCGGGAAAGGATATAATGCCAATAACATTTTAGAAATTATCAGTTGTTATCGGGGAAACCCACGCATCATTACACACCTCATTTAATTTCTCAGATTCAGGAAAACTACAGGTAGTTTTTCCTCACCGAACATAATACCCCTTTTTTGGTGGTACTCGTATTATCAGAAATGTGTAAAACATTTTTCATTGCCTCAATCATGTAACGTGTGGCCCTACTGGAAGTCACATTTGTCTCTTCACCGTCGACACTGGAGTCAGTATCCGTGTCGGCGTCTGTATCTGCCATCTGAGGTAACGGGCGCTTTAGAGCCCCTGACGGCCTATGAGACGTCTGGACAGGCACAAGCTGAGTTGCCGGCTGTCTCATGTCAACCACTGTCTTTTATACTAGAGATGAGCGCCTGAAATTTTTCGGGTTTTGTGTTTTGGTTTTGGGTTCGGTTCCGCGGCCGTGTTTTGGGTTCGAACGCGTTTTGGCAAAACCTCACCGAATTTTTTTTGTCGGATTCGGGTGTGTTTTGGATTCGGGTGTTTTTTTCAAAAAACACTAAAAAACAGCTTAAATCATAGAATTTGGGGGTCATTTTGATCCCAAAGTATTATTAACCTCAAAAACCATAATTTACACTCATTTTCAGTCTATTCTGAATACCTCACACCTCACAATATTATTTTTAGTCCTAAAATTTGCACCGAGGTCGCTGTGTGAGTAAGATAAGCGACCCTAGTGGCCGACACAAACACCGGGCCCATCTAGGAGTGGCACTGCAGTGTCACGCAGGATGTCCCTTCCAAAAAACCCTCCCCAAACAGCACATGACGCAAAGAAAAAAAGAGGCGCAATGAGGTAGCTGTGTGAGTAAGATTAGTGACCCTAGTGGCCGACACAAACACCGGGCCCATCTAGGAGTGGCACTGCAGTGTCACGCAGGATGGCCCTTCCAAAAAACCCTCCCCAAACAGCACATGACGCAAAGAAAAAAAGAGGCGCAATGAGGTAGCTGTGTGAGTAAGATTAGCGACCCTAGTGGCCGACACAAACACCGGGCCCATCTAGGAGTGGCACTGCAGTGTCACGCAGGATGTCCCTTCCAAAAAACCCTCCCCAAACAGCACATGACGCAAAGAAAAAAAGAGGCGCAATGAGGTAGCTGTGTGAGTAAGATTAGCGACCCTAGTGGCCGACACAAACACCGGGCCCATCTAGGAGTGGCACTGCAGTGTCACGCAGGATGTCCCTTCCAAAAAACCCTCCCCAAACAGCACATGACGCAAAGAAAAAAAGAGGCGCAATGAGGTAGCTGACTGTGTGAGTAAGATTAGCGACCCTAGTGGCCGACACAAACACCGGGCCCATTTAGGAGTGGCACTGCAGTGTCACGCAGGATGTCCCTTCCAAAAAACCCTCCCCAATCAGCACATGATGCAAAGAAAAAGAAAAGAAAAAAGAGGTGCAAGATGGAATTGTCCTTGGGCCCTCCCACCCACCCTTATGTTGTATAAACAAAACAGGACATGCACACTTTAACCAACCCATCATTTCAGTGACAGGGTCTGCCACACGACTGTGACTGATATGACGGGTTGGTTTGGACCCCCCCCAAAAAAGAAGCAATTCATCTCTCCTTGCACAAACTGGCTCTACAGAGGCAAGATGTCCACCTCATCATCACCCTCCGATATATCACCGTGTACATCCCCCTCCTCACAGATTATCAATTCGTCCCCACTGGAATCCACCATCTCAGCTCCCTGTGTACTTTGTGGAGGCAATTGCTGCTGGTCAATGTCTCCGCGGAGGAATTGATTATAATTCATTTTAATGAACATCATCTTCTCCACATTTTCTGGATGTAACCTCGTACGCCGATTGCTGACAAGGTGAGCGGCGGCACTAAACACTCTTTCGGAGTACACACTTGTGGGAGGGCAACTTAGGTAGAATAAAGCCAGTTTGTGCAAGGGCCTCCAAATTGCCTCTTTTTCCTGCCAGTATAAGTACGGACTGTGTGACGTGCCTACTTGGATGCGGTCACTCATATAATCCTCCACCATTCTATCAATGTTGAGAGAATCATATGCAGTGACAGTAGACGACATGTCCGTAATCGTTGTCAGGTCCTTCAGTCCGGACCAGATGTCAGCATCAGCAGTCGCTCCAGACTGCCCTGCATCACCGCCAGCGGGTGGGCTCGGAATTCTGAGCCTTTTCCTCGCACCCCCAGTTGCGGGAGAATGTGAAGGAGGAGATGTTGACAGGTCGCGTTCCGCTTGACTTGACAATTTTGTCACCAGCAGGTCTTTCAACCCCAGCAGACTTGTGTCTGCCGGAAAGAGAGATCCAAGGTAGGCTTTAAATCTAGGATCGAGCACGGTGGCCCAAATGTAGTGCTCTGATTTCAACAGATTGACCACCCGTGAATCCTTGTTAAGCGAATTAAGGGCTCCATCCACAAGTCCCACATGCCTAGCGGAATCGCTCCGTGTTAGCTCCTCCTTCAATGTCTCCAGCTTCTTCTGCAAAAGCCTGATGAGGGGAATGACCTGACTCAGGCTGGCAGTGTCTGAACTGACTTCACGTGTGGCAAGTTCAAAGGGCATCAGAACCTTGCACAACGTTGAAATCATTCTCCACTGCGCTTGAGACAGGTGCATTCCACCTACTATATCGTGCTCAATTGTATAGGCTTGAATGGCCTTTTGCTGCTCCTCCAACCTCTGAAGCATATAGAGGGTTGAATTCCACCTCGTTACCACTTCTTGCTTCAGATGATGGCAGGGCAGGTTCAGTAGTTTTTGGTGGTGCTCCAGTCTTCTGTACGTGGTGCCTGTACGCCGAAAGTGTCCCGCAATTCTTCTGGCCACCGACAGCATCTCTTGCACGCCCCTGTCGTTTTTTAAAAAATTCTGCACCACCAAATTCAAGGTATGTGCAAAACATGGGACGTGCTGGAATTTGCCCATATTTAATGCACACACAATATTGCTGGCGTTGTCCGATGCCACAAATCCACAGGAGAGTCCAATTGGGGTAAGCCATTCCGCGATGATCTTCCTCAGTTGCCGTAAGAGGTTTTCAGCTGTGTGCGTATTCTGGAAAGCGGTGATACAAAGCGTAGCCTGCCTAGGAAAGAGTTGGCGTTTGCGAGATGCTGCTACTGGTGCCGCCGCTGCTGTTCTTGCGGCGGGAGTCCATACATCTACCCAGTGGGCTGTCACAGTCATATAGTCCTGACCCTGCCCTGCTCCACTTGTCCACATGTCCGTGGTTAAGTGGACATTGGGTACAACTGCATTTTTTAGGACACTGGTGAGTCTTTTTCTGACGTCCGTGTACATTCTCGGTATCGCCTGCCTAGAGAAGTGGAACCTAGATGGTATTTGGTAACGGGGGCACACTGCCTCAATAAATTGTCTAGTTCCCTGTGAACTAACGGCGGATACCGGACGCACGTCTAACACCAACATAGTTGTCAAGGCCTCAGTTATCCGCTTTGCAGCAGGATGACTGCTGTGATATTTCATCTTCCTCGCAAAGGACTGTTGAACAGTCAATTGCTTACTGGAAGTAGTACAAGTGGGCTTACGACTTCCCCTCTGGGATGACCATCGACTCCCAGCAGCAACAACAGCAGCGCCAGCAACAGTAGGCGTTACACGCAAGGATGCATCGGAGGAATCCCAGGCAGGAGAGGAATCGTCAGAATTGCCAGTGACATGGCCTGCAGGACTATTGGCATTCCTGGGGAAGGAGGAAATTGACACTGAGGGAGTTGGTGGGGTGGTTTGCGTGAGCTTGGTTACAAGAGGAAGGGATTTACTGGTCAGTGGACTGCTTCCGCTGTCACCCAAAGTTTTTGAACTTGTCACTGACTTATTATGAATGCGCTGCAGGTGACGTATAAGGGAGGATGTTCCGAGGTGGTTAACGTCCTTACCCCTACTTATTACAGCTTGACAAAGGGAACACACGGCTTGACACCTGTTGTCCGCATTTCTGTTGAAATACGTCCACACCGAAGAGCTGATTTTTTTGGTATTTTCACCTGGCATGTCAACGGCCATATTCCTCCCACGGACAACAGGTGTCTCCCCGGGTGCCTGACTTAAACAAACCACCTCACCATCAGAATCCTCCTGGTCAATTTCCTCCCCAGCGCCAGCAACACCCATATCCTCCTCATCCTGGTGTACTTCAACACTGACATCTTCAATCTGACTATCAGGAACTGGACTGCGGGTGCTCCTTCCAGCACTTGCAGGGGGCGTGCAAATGGTGGAAGGCGCATGCTCTTCACGTCCAGTGTTGGGAAGGTCAGGCATCGCAACCGACACAATTGGACTCTCCTTGTGGATTTGGGATTTCGAAGAATGCACAGTTCTTTGCTGTGCTGCTTTTGCCAGCTTGAGTCTTTTCATTTTTCTAGCGAGAGACTGAGTGCTTCCATCCTCATGTGAAGCTGAACCACTAGCCATGAACATAGGCCAGGGCCTCAGCCGTTCCTTGCCACTCCGTGTCGTAAATGGCATATTGGCAAGTTTACGCTTCTCCTCCGACAATTTTATTTTAGGTTTTGGAGTCCTTTTTTTTCTGATATTTGGTGTTTTGGATTTGACATGCTCTGTACTATGACATTGGGCATCGGCCTTGGCAGACGACGTTGCTGGCATTTCATCGTCTCGGCCATGACTAGTGGCAGCAGCTTCAGCACGAGGTGGAAGTGGATCTTGATCTTTCCCTAATTTTGGAACCTCAACATTTTTGTTCTCCATATTTTAATAGGCACAACTAAAAGGCACCTCAGGTAAACAATGGAGATGGATACTAGTATACAATTATGGACTGCCTGCCGAGTGCAGACACAGAGGTAGCCACAGCCGTGAACTACCATACTGTACTGTGTCTGCTGCTAATATAGACTGGTTGATAAAGAGATGTCTATGTAACTATGTATGTATAAAGAAGAAAGAAAAAAAAAACACGGTTAGGTGGTATACAATTATGGACGGACTGCCTGCCGAGTGCAGACACAGAGGTAGCCACAGCCGTGAACTACCGTACTGTACTGTGTCTGCTGCTAATAATATAGACTGGTTGATAAAGAGATGTCGTAGTAGTATGTATGTATAAAGAAGAAAGAAAAAAAAACCACGGTTAGGTGGTATACAATTATGGACGGACTGCCTGCCGAGTGCAGACACAGAGGTAGCCACAGCCGTGAACTACCGTACTGTACTGTGTCTGCTGCTAATATAGACTGGTTGATAAAGAGATGTCTATGTAACTATGTATGTATAAAGAAGAAAGAAAAAAAAACCACGGTTAGGTGGTATACAATTATGGACGGACTGCCTGCCGAGTGCAGACACAGAGGTAGCCACAGCCGTGAACTACCGTACTGTACTGTGTCTGCTGCTAATATAGACTGGTTGATAAAGAGATGTCTATGTAACTATGTATGTATAAAGAAGAAAGAAAAAAAAACCACGGTTAGGTGGTATACAATTATGGACGGACTGCCTGCCGAGTGCAGACACAGAGGTAGCCACAGCCGTGAACTACCGTACTGTACTGTGTCTGCTGCTAATATAGACTGGTTGATAAAGAGATGTCTATGTAACTATGTATGTATAAAGAAGAAAGAAAAAAAAACCACGGTTAGGTGGTATACAATTATGGACGGACTGCCTGCCGAGTGCAGACACAGAGGTAGCCACAGCCGTGAACTACCGTACTGTACTGTGTCTGCTGCTAATATAGACTGGTTGATAAAGAGATGTCTATGTAACTATGTATGTATAAAGAAGAAAGAAAAAAAAACCACGGTTAGGTGGTATACAATTATGGACGGACTGCCTGCCGAGTGCAGACACAGAGGTAGCCACAGCCGTGAACTACCGTACTGTACTGTGTCTGCTGCTAATATAGACTGGTTGATAAAGAGATGTCGTAGTAGTATGTATGTATGTATAAAGAAGAAAAAAAAAACACGGTTAGGTGGTATACAATTATGGACGGACTGCCTGCCGAGTGCAGACACAGAGGTAGCCACAGCCGTGAACTACCGTACTGTGTCTGCTGCGACTGGATGATAAATGATATAAAATATATATATATATCACTACTGCAGCCGGACAGGTATATATTATATATTATATAATGACGGACCTGCTGGACACTGTCTGTCAGCAGAATGAGTTTTATTTTTATAGAATAAAAAAAAAAACAACACACAAGTGAAGTCACACGACGAGTGTTTAACTTTTTCAGGCAATCACAATATAAGTATACTACTAACTATACTGGTGGTCAGTGTGGTCAGGTCACTGGTCAGTCACACTGGCAGTGGCACTCCTGCAGCAAAAGTGTGCACTGTTTAATTTTAATATAATATTATGTACTCCTGGCTCCTGCTATAACCTATAACTGGCACTGCAGTGCTCCCCAGTCTCCCCCACAATTATAAGCTGTGTGAGCTGAGCAGTCAGACAGATATATAATATATATAGATGATGCAGCACACTGGGCTGAGCCTGAGCAGTGCACATAGATATGGTATGTGACTGAGTCACTGTGTGTATCGCTTTTTTCAGGCAGAGAACGGATATATTAAATAAACTGCACTGTCTGGTGGTCACTCACTATATAATATTATGTACTCCTGGCTCCTGCTATAACCTATAACTGGCACTGCAGTGCTCCCCAGTCTCCCCCACAATTATAAGCTGTGTGAGCTGAGCAGTCAGACAGATATATAATATATATAGATGATGCAGCACACTGGGCTGAGCCTGAGCAGTGCACACAGATATGGTATGTGACTGAGTCACTGTGTGTATCGCTTTTTTCAGGCAGAGAACGGATATATTAAATAAACTGCACTGTCTGGTGGTCACTCACTAGTAAACTCTCTGCACTCTCTACACTTCTACAGTACTCCTCCTAGTCCTAAACTCCAGTAAATCTCTCTCTCTTATAATCTAAATGGAGAGGACGCCAGCCACGTCCTCTCCCTATCAATCTCAATGCACGTGTGAAAATGGCGGCGACGCGCGGCTCCTTATATAGAATCCGAGTCTCGCGAGAATCCGACAGCGTCATGATGACGTTCGGGCGCGCTCGGGTTAACCGAGCAAGGCGGGAGGATCCGAGTCTGCTCGGACCCGTGAAAAAAACCATGAAGTTCGGGCGGGTTCGGATTCAGAGAAACCGAACCCGCTCATCTCTATTTTATACAGAGCTGACACTGTCACGTAATTCTTTCCAACAGTTCACCCACTCAGGTGTCGACCCCCTAGGGGGTGACATCCCTATTACAGGCAATTTGCTCCGCCTCCACATCATTTTCCTCCTCATACATGTCGACACAAACGTACCGACACACAGCACACACACAGGGAATGCTCTGATAGAGGACAGGACCCCACTAGCCCTTTGGGGAGACAGAGGGAGAGTTTGCCAGCACACACCAGAGCGCTATATATATACAGGGATAACCTTAAATAAGTGTTTTTCCCTTATAGCTGCTGTATTGTTAATACTGCGCCTAATTAGTGCCCCCCTCTCTTTTTTTAACCCTTTCTGTAGTGTAGTGACTGCAGGGGAGAGCCAGGGAGCTTCCCTCCAACGGAGCTGTGAGGGAAAATGGCGCCAGTGTGCTGAGGAGATAGGCTCCGCCCCCTTCTCGGCGGCCTTATCTCCCGTTTTTCTGTGTATTCTGGCAGGGGTTAAATTCATCCATATAGCCCAGGAGCTATATGTGATGCATTTTTTGCCATCCAAGGTGTTTTTATTGCGTCTCAGGGCGCCCCCCCCCCAGCGCCCTGCACCCTCAGTGACCGGAGTGTGAAGTGTGCTGAGAGCAATGGCGCACAGCTGCAGTGCTGTGCGCTACCTTGTTGAAGACAGGACGTCTTCTGCCGCCGATTTTTCGGACCTCTTCTGTCTTCTGGCTCTGTAAGGGGGCCGGCGGCGCGGCGCTGGGACCTATCCATGGCTGGGCCTGTGATCGGTCCCTCTGGAGCTAATGTCCAGTAGCCTAAGAAGCCCAATCCACTCTGCACGCAGGTGAGTTCGCTTCTTCTCCCCTTAGTCCCTCGATGCAGTGAGCCTGTTGCCAGCAGGTCTCACTGAACATAAAAAACCTAAAACTAAACTTTTCACTAAGCAGCTCAGGAGAGCCACCTAGTGTGCACCCTTCTCGTTCGGGCACAAAAATCTAACTGAGGCTTGGAGGAGGGTCATAGGGGGAGGAGCCAGTGCACACCAGGTAGTTCTAAAGCTTTACTTTTGTGCCCAGTCTCCTGCGGAGCCGCTATTCCCCATGGTCCTTACGGAGTCCCCAGCATCCACTAGGACGTCAGAGAAATATATATGATAGTTGTTATCCTTGAGGTCCGTATGAGATGACCCTCTGTCATGCTGAACCAGTCGGTTGTCAGTTATTGCAGTTCAGCCCCCTTTTCTCTCAGTATAAATTGCTCTATGTATTAATCCCTGCACTGGCCACTACTGTTGTCCCCATGGTGAATAATGTGCATGGGTTTACCGACCTCAGATGTCTTCAATTGAAGGCTCCAGCCAATCATCACAGGAGCTATCACGAGACCACACCCACAATTTCTTCTATTGGTGAGCTATTGAATCTGAGACTTTGAGGGATACTACTGAGAGGCTTGAGTCTAACTGCAGAAAATACTGGAGACCACTGATGTGGTGCTCCTATAGCCGGTCACCTCTCCCTAGCTTAGCAGTCACTGGCACCGATCTCTGCTTCCCTGAGTCGGAGGGCACTGGCGCCAGTATCTGCTCCCCCGGCTCTGGGGTCACTGGCTCCGCACTGCCACCCAGCCGCTCCGTCCTCCGGCTGCCCTGCCCGGCTGCACTCCCCAAGCCCTCCAGCTGCCACTTTACATGTCACAGCGCTTACAGCTCACAGCAGCGCCGGAGAGACATAGGTGCGAGCACTCACAGGGGGAACTGCATCTGGTCAGCTGCCAGCGGGGAGTGTCTTTTATACTCCCTCAGGCGGCACGGGAGCCCTGTAGCCACTCATGACTCCCCTCTGTTTCCCGCTCTGCCCTCGAGGACCACTGCCTGTCAGGTCGCGGGGACACTGTGGAAGCTTCTCCAGCTTCCCCCATCTCAGCCCACATACACTATTTATACACAACCATACTGTAATAAAATAAGAATTTACTTACCGATAATTCTATTTCTCGTAGTCCGTAGTGGATGCTGGGGACTCCGTAAGGGCCATGGGGAATAGCGGCTCCGCAGGAGACTGGGCACAAAAGTAAAGCTTTAGGACTACCAGGTGTGCACTGGCTCCTCCCCCTATGACCCTCCTCCAAGCCTCAGTTAGGATACTGTGCCCGGACGAGCGTACACAATAAGGAAGGATTTTGAATCCCGGGTAAGACTCATACCAGCCACACCAATCACACCGTATAACTTGTGATCTAAACCCAGTTAACAGCATGATAACAGAGGAGCCTCTAGAAAAGATGGCTCACTACAGCAATAACCCGATTTTTGGTAACAATAACTATGTACCAGTATTGCAGACAATCCGCACTTGGGATGGGCGCCCAGCATCCACTACGGACTACGAGAAATAGAATTATCGGTAAGTAAATTCTTATTTTCTCTGACGTCCTAGTGGATGCTGGGGACTCCGTAAGGACCATGGGGATTATACCAAAGCTCCCAAACGGGCGGGAGAGTGCGGATGACTCTGCAGCACCAAATGAGAGAACTCCAGGTCCTCCTCAGCCAGGGTATCAAATTTGTAGAATTTTACAAACGTATTTGCTCCTGACCAAGTAGCTGCTCGGCAAAGTTGTAAAGCCGAGACCCCTCGGGCAGCCGCCCAAGATGAGCCCACCTTCCTTGTGGAGTGGGCATTTACAGATTTTTGGCTGTGGCAGGCCTGCCACAGAATGTGCAAGCTGAATTGTACTACAAATCCAACGAGCAATAGTCTGCTTAGAAGCAGGAGCACCCAGCTTGTTGGGTGCATACAGGATAAACAGCGAGTCAGATTTTCTGACTCCAGCCGTCCTGGAAACATATATTTTCAGGGCCCTGACAACGTCTAGCAACTTGGAGTCCTCCAAGTCCCTTGTAGCCGCAGGCACCACAATAGGTTGGTTCAGGTGAAACGCTGAAACTACCTTAGGGAGAAACTGAGGACGAGTCCTCAATTCCGCCCTGTCCGAATGGAAAATCAGATAAGGGCTTTTACAGGATAAAGCCGCCAATTCTGACACGCGCCTGGCCCAGGCCAGGGCCAACAGCATGACCACTTTCCATGTGAGATATTTTAACTCCACAGATTTAAGTGGTTCAAACCAATGTGACTTTTGGAACCCAAAAACTACATTGAGATCCCAAGGTGCCACTGGAGGCACAAAAGGAGGCTGTATATACAGTACCCCTTTTACAAACGTCTGAACTTCAGGCACTGAAGCTAGTTCTTTTTGGAAGAAAATTGACAGGGCCGAAATTTGAACCTTAATGGACCCCAATTTCAGGCCCATAGACACTCCTGTTTGCAGGAAATGTAGGAATCGACCCAGTTGAAATTCCTCCGTCGGGCCTTACTGGCCTCGCACCACGCAACATATTTTCGCCAAATGCGGTGATAATGTTTTGCGGTTACATCCTTCCTGGCTTTGATCAGGATAGGGATGACTTCATCCGGAATGCCTTTTTCCTTCAGGATCCGGCGTTCAACCGCCATGCCGTCAAACGCAGCCACGGTAAGTCTTGGAACAGACAGGGTCCTTGCTGGAGCAGGTCCCTTCTTAGAGGTAGAGGCCACGGATCCTCCGTGAGCATCTCTTGAAGTTCCGGTTACCAAGTCCTTCTTGGCCAATCCGGAGCCACGAATATAGTGCTTACTCCTCTCCATCTTATAATTCTCAGTACCATTGGGTATGAGAGGCAGAGGATGGAACACATACACTGACCGGTACACCCACGGTGTTACCAGAGCATCTACAGCTAGGGTCCCTTGACCTGGCGCAATACCTGTCGAGTTTTTCCCAACGGTTTATAATCATGTGGAAGACTTCTGGGTGAAGTCCCCACTCTCCCGGGTGGAGGTCGTGTCTGCTGAGGAAGTCTGCTTCCCAGTTGTCCACTCCCGGAATGAATACTGCTGACAGTGCTATCACATGGTTTTCCGCCCAGCGAAGAATCCTTGCAGCTTCTGCCATTGCCCTCCTGCTTCTTGTGCCACCCTGTCTGTTTACGTGGGTGACTGCCGTGATGTTGTCCGACTGGATCAACACCGGCTGACCTTGAAGCAGAGGTCTTGTATTTACACACATACTGGTGTTATACTGCGGACTTTTCTCCTGCTTTTTTATGGATTCTGGCAGGGGTTAAAATTCATCCATATAGCCCTGGGGGCTATATGCGATGTATTTTCGCCAGCCAAGGTGTTTTTATTGCTGCTCAGGGCGCCCCCCCCTAGCGCCCTGCACCCTCAGTGACCGAAGTGTGAAGTGTGCTGAGGAGCAATGGCGCACAGCTGCAGTGCTGTGCGCTACCTTGGTGAAGACAGGATGTCTTCTGCCGCCGATTTTCCGGACCTCTTCTTGCTTCTGGCTCTGTAAGGGGGCCGGCGGCGCGGCTCTGGGACCGGACTCCATGGCTGGGCCTGTGTTCGATCCCTCTGGAGCTAATGGTGTCCAGTAGCCTAAGAAGCCCAATCCACTCTGCACGCAGGTGAGTTCGCTTCTTCTCCCCTTAGTCCCTCGATGCAGTGAGCCTGTTGCCAGCAGGTCTCACTGAAAATAAAAAACCTAAAACTAAACTTTTCACTAAGCAGCTCAGGAGAGCCACCTAGTGTGCACCCTTCTCGTTCGGGCACAAAAATCTAACTGAGGCTTGGAGGAGGGTCATAGGGGGAGGAGCCAGTGCACACCAGGTAGTCCTAAAGCTTTACTTTTGTGCCCAGTCTCCTGCGGAGCCGCTATTCCCCATGGTCCTTACGGAGTCCCCAGCATCCACTAGGACGTCAGAGAAATACACATTCATCTTTATAACTAATTCTGGATATGTTAAAACTAAGGGAGGTCTTCATTCCCGTGCTGGCATATCGCTACACAACATCCCCGCATTAGCATCTGAAATCACTGGTTCAGTACAAGGGTCCATACTGGGGCTAACCACTGTGTCCTTTACACCGCCTTCTGATGCAATTTCCCACTCAGATTCTAAACCACCTTCATCATTATTATTAACTGATATAACACACTCTTCAATCGGACTCTCCTCAAGCACCAGAGGTGGGTTACACCTGGAAGACTGAGGAATATTGTCTGATATTGTATTATCATAGTAAAAATATCCTGCACCTCCCTCAGTGTCTATTGCATCATCATTATTACCTACTTGTATTTCTAGCAATTGGCTTTGGCTAGGTGTAGATCGCAATCTGCCACTGTCTTTCCAATTAGAGCTTCTCAGTGGTTCTGCTTCAGCAACGTCAGGGAGACGAATATCTTGGGTTATAGGCAGAAGATGCTGTCTGTGGTAGGTTACGACGGGTCCCTCCCCGACTCTAGCTGCAGTTTATAAACCAGTATATTAGGCAATTGTTCCACTAATAAGCTAATTTTTGTCGTTGGGGAAGTCCTAGTTGCTGCATTAGAACTCGATCTCCTATTTCCAATACATTTTCCTTCACTCTCAGGTCACATCTGATCTTGTTCTTAGCCCCTGCTTTCCTAGCAGCTTCCTGAGCTAACTTATGAGCGTATTTTAGCTCTTTTCGTAATTTAGTTATATACTGGGAATGAGTTTGTCCTTTGGCATCCCGGGAAGGAAGTCCTAAGAGACATCTATGGGCAGTCGGGCTTCACGCCCAAACATCAGTGGATTCATTCTGTGTACAATTGTATGCATGCACCAAATGACATATCTTCCTACTCCACTGTGTTTTGCACCGTGGGTCCAGAGTGCCCATCATATTGAGCAGGGTATGACTAAAATGCTCTGGCTGGGGGTTCCCTTGGGGATGGTAAGGAGTAGTCCGAGATTTCTTAATCCCACAGCACAGACAAAGTTCCAGAATAATTTTCCCTCGAAATCCCGCCCTTGGTTGGAATGCAATCTAGCAGGTAAGCTATAGTGAACAAAGAACCGTTCCCACAAGGTTTTAGCCACAGTAACTGCCCTTTGATCAGAAGTAACATAAGCCTGGGCATAGTGGGTGAAGTGATCCGTTACTACAAGAATGTTACATTCCTTCCCAGGTGATCAGTAGCGGATCTTGCCATGGGCAAGCAGGACTTTTGCCCGGGGCACCGCCTTCCGGAGGGCGCCGGTGCCATCCGGAGGGCGCCGGTGCCATCCGGAGGGTGCCGCACCATGGCAAGATCCGCTGCAGCTGTGCCCCCGGCTGCCGCTGTCCCGCTGCCGCTGCCCGCTGTTCCGCTGCCCCCTGTGAAGGGAATCTAGACACTACGCGTCTAGTTTCCCTTCGTCGGCTGCCTGCTGTGAAGGGAATCTAGACGCTACGCATTTAGTTTCCATTCGTGGAGAGGACCTTTACTGTAATGAGGTGCGGTGCGCGTTGACTTCATCGCGCTCCGCACAGCAAAGGTCCTCTCCATGAAGGGAACTAGACGCTTAGCGTCTAGTTTTCCTTCATGGAGAGGACCTTTGCTGTGCGGTGCGCGATGACGTCATCGCGCACTGCACATCCTTTCAGCAGTGCTACTACAGTACTGGGGGCGTAACTGACCACGCCCCCTGTATGAAGCCACGCCCCCTATTGCCACCCGGGGCGCAAAAAGCCCCTGAACCGGCCCTGCAGGTGATGTTTCCAATGATAAATAATCAATGCATACTAGATCCATGGGACCATGGCTACTGATATTAACAAGGGAAGAGGACTCAGTGGGAAGAATCTTCCTCAAAATACAATTACCACAGGTTTTACAGTAGTTCTCAATATCCTGCTTCATTAAGGGCCAATAAAAACGGTCAGTGATCAGCCCTGCTGTCTTTTCTACCCCGAGATGGCCATGCCGATCATGTAATGCATTTAAAATAGTCGCCCTATAGCACTGTGGAGTAACTAATTGAAATTTTATCTTTCCATTAGATTTAACAAATTTACGGTACAGTATCCCATTCTTCATAATCAATTGCTTTACCTGCCTCAGCAATAACTTGGATGCATGCGTCATACAGCTTACATCACATTCAGCACAACCAGACTCAAGATAGAGTATGACAAAGGATATATCTGGATCATCTCGTTGATCCATGTGGATTTGCTCCTGTCCCATTATTGGCAAGTCTCCAAACTCTAATTGGCTTAACCAACAATAGGCCAGGGGCAAAGCCTTGTGAGAGGCTCCAAGGGCACTGATGCATTCCTTCCTCTCTGATACTACACACTGTATATTAAAGCACAAGCTCTTAATGGTGGTTGCAGGAACTTCAATCTACTCTGACCTATCTGGTTCACTTTCGGTTCTGGGTAACCTAGACAAAGAATCTGCATCTATGATATTAATGCCTGGGCGGTACTTAACGTTCAAGTCATAGGTAGACAAAGCAGCTAACCACCCGTGCCCTGTAGCATCTAATTTGGCAGTGGTTTGCACATAGGTCAGGGGGTTAATGTCGGTAAACACCTCAAAGCTTGCCCCATACAGGTACTCATGAAATTTGTCAGCCACAGCCCATTTAAGAGCAAGGAATTCCAATTTGTGTACAGGATATGTCCACTCACTATTGGACAATCCCCAGCTGATATAAGATACAGGCTGTAATTTTCCTTCATGAGTTTGGTACAGCACTGCCCCTAGACCATCGAAGGATGCATCCACATGTAATATATAGGACAGGGTTAGGTCAGCATAGGCTAATACAGGGGCATTGGTAAGACTCCATTATAGCTTGAGGAAGGCCTCTTCACACTCACATGTCCATCTATCCCCAAACTCCTCAGATGGTTTAAAATGGCCCTCCTTTTTACATGATTTGACAGATGATGTTTTGCCAATTGTGGGATACCCGTTAGTCAAATCAGTGAGAGGGCGACATATCACAGAATAATAGGGTACAAAGTGACGATAATACCCACAAAACCCAAGGAAAGATCTTAACTCCTTTAATTTTGTGGGTCTGGGCCACCTGTTCACTGTTTCCACTTTAGTTGGGTCAGTAGAAATACCCCGTCGATTCAGCACGTGTCCCAGGTAAGTCACAGAGGGCAGGCAGAACTTACACTTGTCCACAGAGAGCTTAAAGCTTTTCATCAATCTGTCCAGCACTTTGAGCAGAAGGCGATTATGTTCCTGCAGAGAGGACCTAAATACAATGATATCACCAAAGTTAACTAATACCTCATGGTAATTCATATCACCCATCGTCTGCTCCATGGTCCGCTGGAACGTGGCCGGGGGACCCTTGATACCCTGAGGCATCTTCAAAAATTCAAAGAAATCTAGAGGGCATATAAAAGCAGTCTTCTCTCTATCATGGGGACTCATAGGTATTTGGTTATACCCACTTCGTCAATCCAACACTGTAAACCACTGACTCCCCTGCAGACAGTCCAATGCCTCCTCTATCCTAGGAACAGTGTACTGATCTGGCACCATGCGTTGGATAAGTGTCCGGTAATCAACACACATGCGAATATTGCCATTCTTTTTACGGGCCACTACAATAGGGGAAGCATATGGACTCTCTGAATGTTGAATAACTTCTGTTTCCAACAAAGTCCGAAGATGCTGCCTAACATCCTCAAAATCTGCAGGGGCAAGTCTGCGTAACCTTTCTTTGAATGGGGTCTCATCAGTCATCTTAATACAGTGTTCCACACCTTCAGCTTTTCCCAAATCCCATTCCCCAAGAGAGAAAACATGCTGCCGTTTTACCAATTCCTTACATAAAGTGTCTCGATCTACCAACCCAATGTCACTACCCCGGAAACACGGAAATAAATCTTCAAGGGACAAACCCGAAGCCAGAGAGGACTCTCTGTGCCCAGATTACTTTCCCTGGGGATTACATTGGTGAGTCAACATAGTAATAGCTGTGGCTTCCTAATTCATTTTTAAACGCCAATCACTGAGGACCTTGAATTAGCAAGCATTAGTCCCCACAATCACCGGCATTACAGTTTTATCACCTGGGGACTCTGGGCATACCAGAGCAATTAGGGGTAATGGCTCTGACACACCCATAAATCCCTTTGGGAACTCTATGTTAACTATTACATAACCCAAATATGGGTATTACTGTTCACTTAACCCCCATATCACCAGTACTTCCAGGGGCCTAATAGGGACATCAGAGAGATAGTGTTTATACCAATGCTCAAATATAATGGACACCTGGGACCCACTGTCCAACAGAACAGGGCAGGGATGTCCATTTAATTTAACGACCATATGTGGAGAAGGTCCTATCATACCATCAGGGATTGAACTACTCCACTGGGTACTCCCCATTGAATTCACATATAAATTCTGGGAGATGGTGAGGGGCCCGCCAGCCTCCCACTATCGTTTCCCTGAATAGGAGCATTCTCTGATTGCACATTAGCTCCCCATCTAGAAATATCCCAGCCTGAGGAACATTCCACCGCTCTATGTCCTGGCTGTCCACACCAGAAACACCCACTGGCTGTAAAATTTCCACCTCTCCTAAAATTTCCCCTACCATTGTTAAGCCCCAGAGTGGAGCTACCAGAGGTAATATTTGAGGGTTCCACCCTTTGATTTAGAGCTAGAATAAGCTGGTCCATTTTTTATTTTGTTCTTCTACCAAGGTAAATAACTTGTCTTAGCTTGTCTTAGCTTGACACTTAGCTTGTCTTAGCTTGACACTTATGCCTCAGGGCAGTCTTTGCATGGGTCTTTTCTCTATTGGCTATCATAGCTTCCTCATGGGTAACTTCCTTAATTAAATCATTAAGGGTAAGACTTCCTAATAATACAGCTGTACATCGTAACCGCTGAGCTACCAGGTCATTCGGGGAGAATGACTTGGTTCAGTCTGCTACTATTAATTTTGGTGCTACTATTAATTTTGGTGGGTGATAACCCTCCTTTGTCTACTATTTTATGGATGAATTTGTCTAACCGATACACATATTGGGACAACTTCTCCCCTGGCTCCTGATAAGTATGGTTAAATCTGGCAACCAGGTCACCTACATCCTCTAAAGTTCTATATGTGTATTCTACGGCCTGGAAGTAGTCAGCCACTGTGGCATCAGAATTACTTTTCCTCATAGCCTGAATGATTCCCATAGCGGGTCCCCGTAAACTCTCTACAATCCTTTTTTTTTTTTATATGATCGGGGCAATGCCACTCCTCGGACTGTTGGATGCCTGCCTCCCTCCAGGCCTCATAAGGTTCCTCTCCATTAGTTACTGGGAGAATTCCCCAAAAAATCCTTAGTCGCCTATAGCTACACTGATAATGCCAGCGTTCTAATTGATGTACAACTGTATTAGCTATAACTTCTAACTGTCCCTAACTTTTCTTCAATGCTCTGTGATTGACTATCTCCTCCCCCAGCCGCAGAGGGATCTCCACTGGGCTGGGAGAGAAGGTCGCTTACAATTAAAGGTTCAGCAGCCCTTTCACTGCTTTCTTTTTCAGGCCATATAATTTTCCACCCAGTGGCAGAACTCTGGGAGGCAACAAAGTCATCTGCCACCGGGCTCCTGCTCTAAAGGGGGGCACCTCTCCTCCCATTCTGTGACACCATTGAATTAAGTTAATTGATAGCTGTCGCTGTCTTTTCAGTGGCCAACTTCCTCACTGGTCCCTGCACCTTACAAATCAGTGACATCACACCCTGTTTATTATACTGTAGGTGCACATTTTACAAGTACATACCCAGGATTAGAAACCACAACCTATTACACTGGAAGCAGACACCTTACTGATGCAAGCCGTTTGCTCCTGTATAGGAAATATGAGAATTTCATCTATATGAAGATACTTCTCTGACAATTACACGTAACTTCATATAGTTAGAATTCTCATGATTCCTCTACAGGAGCAAATAGCTACACCACGGGTAGGACAGTGTCCAAATAGCGGGACTGTCCCACTGGAATTGTGACAGTTGGCAGGTATGGTTACATTATCATAGTATAGCACCTTGTAATCAGCCAATAGTGAGTGAGTCTGAGAAAGTTGGAACACCGGAACCAGGCCGTGAGTTATACATTTTAATATAGAACCAGGACTTAAAGTTGAGAACATCTTAGAATCTTGTTCCCTTGAGCATTTTTGTTTTCTTATTGCTTACACCTTAAACAAAGATCTGTGTATAAATTATACATTCTATAATAAGCTATTTGCAGTGCCCAGTTTCCTTTTAGTTTACAGTAGTTACAGGCAGTGGGGTACCAACAACCCCCGCACAACCTTAGGTGGCATGGGAGTGCGGGTGCTGATGCAGGTGCTGATGCTCTCACCAGCGTTATGCAGATTACATGTGGTCTAGCCATCCGCATGTAATCTGCTGAGAATGTCCCTCCAAAAATGGCCACCAAACTAAGAGGTGACAGATGCTAGAGGCCCTACTTGAGCTCTGCCAGGGAAGTGCTGGGAAAGCTGGCACCGCCGGCAGAAGATGCAGAAAGGTGTCAGGGGTGCATTTGAACTGTTCACACTGGGAGCCAAATTGCCTAGAAAAGGTCCTGTTTGTTTTATTAAAATGCCATGAAGCTTTTTTGGCAGGGGGAAGCAAAATGTATAGTACCGCCACTGGTTACAGGAGTTAAGGGTTTTTTTCTTTTTTCTTTTTCTTTTAATGGAAATTATAGGTGCTGCCACTGCAGCAAGTAAGGTTAAATCTGCAATGGGCAATGGCTTTAGCAGAGAGAATATACTGGATGAGATTTGCTGCCACCATCCACACCCACAATTTAGAAAGTATTTAGAGCCTTTTCATTTACAGTAGGAGCTTCTTCATTTTTACATATGCTAATAGGAGATAGAGAGCAGACATGTCAGTACTTTTGCACATTCAGGTGTACTATATTTGGAAAAGGGCAAATAACAATGCAATAGGGGCAAATCTATCATGTGTGCAGGGTGTGCAGTGCACTTAGGCCAGTGGATCCTGGGGCTGACCGGTTGTGCTGACCACCCCCCTCCCCACACTCCTTATGCCTGTCATTGCTCTCTTATCCGCATGTGCCATCTTTCCAAATCTGTCAAAGGAAATATCTGGTGCTCCCAAATAAGCATGGGGAGCTGGGGTACTGTAAGTACTTGTGTTTAAGTAGGGACACATAGATTTTCACCAGGGTGCTTAGGTTTGTACAGCATCATTGCAGATTTACACAGGAGCCTCTGAGCGGAGGGATGCTGTTTCATGCAAAATATGTAGTAGATGCACTGTTGTGCCTGGTTTCTGCTGGACATTGCAAAAATGACATCTCATTTTACAGAGAAAAGGATGAGATTAAGGGATAGAGGGCCTAGTTCAGTTTAGAACACAAAACGTGATCCAACCGCAAAAATTGCTAAAAAGATGCGGGCGCATGCGAAGCGCCCATCCTGCGCATGCACCCGCATTTTCTGGGGGGGTGGGTGGGGGTGGGGGGCACAGAAAATGCAATTGCCACTGCCTGTCAGTCAGACATGATGGGCTGATGATGCTGTATAGCCGCAGGGACAGCGGCACCGGGTGACCTCAGGAACGGATGCAGGTCTGTCACACTGCGCATTGGACGCAGACAGCGCTGATAGCAACCGGAGCGCAGCGACAGCTTGGACAGGCACTTGAGAGGTAAGAATGTCTATTTTGTTACCCGGACCGTGACATAGTTATTTCACTCACCTTTGTTTGGGTTCTTCTGATCCTCTGGATGGGACAGAGAGGTAAGGAGGTTTGCTCCAGACAGAAAGAATTAAAACGACTGTCTTCGAACTGCCTTCAGTTTATTAAGAGAACAATTCTTCAAATAAGCTTAAATACCCTCAGTTACATAAACAGTTTTAAAATGTCATAAATTAGTACAAACCATTAACATTTCTAATCAATGTACAGTACATGCAGAACAAGGTTTAATAATTTATTGTTCTGGCAGTTTGCAAGGTTTGTAGATCTCCATAATCTCAACCAACAAATTTACCTGGAACCCAGAAACACGGAGGGGGTTAGAGTGAATAAGGATAAGTATCCTACCAAATATTATTGCATTTCCAGGTACTGCGCTATAATTCTGTAAACCAGCATGAACAGGTTAACATAATATTTGTACACTATATGAATACATACGATAACTGGAACACTTTAAAAGACAGTTAAATATAGTGACTTATTTAGCATCAAATTACATTTCAATTTTACCTCCACTGTACCATAAATATAAGAATGTCAGTAAGGAAACCGTACAATCGCAATATTGTAGCCCAGGTGGGTCTGTAGAGGTGGTGCACTTATAGAGGGTTATTCAGATGCGGTTGCACCTGAGACTGTCAGCGAAAAGTACAGATTTTCAGTACGTTGCTCATGCATATGACCCGTTCTGCACATGTGTGAACGGGTCCTGCGGCATAGGACACAGGCTTACATCAGATTGTCATTGATTGACAGTCTGATGCTGTTTCAGGGGCTAGTAGGGGGTCCGTTTGGAAAAACAGAGGCATGTCTTCGCCGTTTAGGGGTGGGAAGAGGGGTGGGAGTGGGTACTTGCTTCACTTCCCGCCTCCTCATTGACTGAGTCCGGCTGATTTGCCCAGTTATGCTTCACCCCTGTTCTCTGCCGCACACCCTCTGCTGCAGAGCCTGCTGAGATGGTGCCAGGGACTTGACCATAAAAGCAGCTTCACCACAAAAGCAGCCACCGTTAGGGTGCTCTCCTATTTATAACCTGTCTTATTGCATGCTTTCTTCATCTAGCCGGACCTATGCACCACCATTGAGGGGTCAGTGGAAAAAAGTCCCTGAACTAGTATGAACATAGTTAAATCATAGCCTATATTAGACAATAGCAGGAGGCACATTATTACTTTACATTAAAGATGAGCGGGTTTGGTTGCCTGAGAACCGAACCCCCCCGAACTTCACCACCTGAGCCCGGATCCGAGCCTGGCTCAGCTTTTCCCGCCTGACTCGGAAATCAGAACGAGGCAAAACTTCATCATCCCGCTGTCAGATTCTCGTGGGTTTTGGATACCATGTAAGGAGCCGCACATCGCACCCATTTACACTCCAGTCCCGGAGAGTGTAACGAGAGGACGTGTCTCCATCCTCAGTGTCTGTGCTGGAGGGAAAGTCAGGTGGCAATTCCAGTGCTGTCTTGTGCTGCTCAGTCCAGTGTAGCGTCTTATGCTGCATCAGTTCAGTCGCAGTGGTGGTGTCCTCTGCTGCCATATGTCCAGTGTAGCTGTATACGTCCAGTGCAGTGGTGCTGTGTTGTCCTGCATCAGACCAGTGGTTGTGTCTTGTGCTGCATCAGTCCAGTCACAGTGGTGGTGTCCTCTGCTGCCATAGGTCCAGTGCTGCTGTATAAGTCCAGTCCATTGCAGTGGTGCTGTGTTGTCCTGCATCAGTCCAGTGGTGGTGGTGCTGCTGTATAAGTCCAGTGGTACTGCCGTATAAGTCCAGTGGTACTGCCGTATAAGTCCAGTGATACTGTCTTATATGTTCAGTGATACTGCCGTATATGTCCAGTGGTACTGGCGTATAAATACAGTCAAATGATACTGCCGAATATGTCCAGTGATACTGCCGTATATGTCCAGTGGTACTGCCGTATAAATCCAGTGGTACTAGCATATAAATCCAGTCCAGTGATACTGCCGTATACGTCCAGTGATACTCCCGTATATGACCAGTGGTACTGCCGTATAAATCCAGTGGTACTGGTGTATAAATCCAGTCCAGTGATACTGCTGTATAAGTCCAGTGATACTGCCGTATATGTCCAGTGATCCTGCCGTATAATTCCAGTGGTACTCGCGTATAAATCCAGTGATCCAGCCGTAAAATTCCAGTGGTACCGCCGTATAAATCCAGTCAAGTGCTACTGCCGTATATGTCCAGTGGTACTGCCATATAAATCCAGTGGTACTGGCGTATAAATCTAGTCCAGTGATACTGCCGTATAAGTCCAGTAATACTGCTGTATATGTCCAGTGGTACTGCCATATAAATCCAGTGGTACTGCCGTATAAATCCAGTGATACTGCCGTATATGTCCAGTGGTACTGCCGTATAAATCCAGTCCAGTGATACTGCCATATATGTCCAGTGGTACTGCCGTATCAGTCCAGTCCAGTGGTGCTGCCATGTAAGTTCAGTGGTGCTGTCCTGTGCTGTATATTATTTACTCCAAATAAAGGGGTTATTAATATTTAATCCAACTAATTGCTCTCCTGTGCTGCATTTTGTTATATAACTCCAGAAAAATAATGGAGAACATAAATTTGGAGGATAAAATAGGGAAAGATCAAGATTCACTTCCTCCTAGTGCTGCTGCTGCTGTTGTAGCTGCTGGGAGTCGATCGTCATCCCAGAGGGGAAGTCGGAAGACCACTTGTACTACTTCAACTAAGCAACTGATTGTCCAACAGTCCTTTGCGAGGAAGATGAAATATGACAGCAGTCACCCTGTTGCAAAGCTGATTACTGAGGCCATAACAACTTTGCTGGTGTTAGACTTGCGTCCGATATCCACCATTAGTGCAGTGGGACTGCAGTGCCACTCCTAGATGGGCCAGGTGTTTGTGCCATACCCTGTGTCGCTTTGCTTAGTCATACAGCTACCTCATTGCACCTCTTTTACTTCTTTGCATGATGTGCAGTTTGGGGACTAGTTTTTTTAAGTGTCATCCTGACTGCCACTGCAGTGCCACTCCTATATGGGCCAGGTGTTTGTGCCGCACACTTGTGTCGCTTAGCTTAGTCACACAGCTACCTCTGACTCTTTTTTAATGCTTTGCATGATGGGCTGTTTGGGGCCTAGTTTTTTAAGTGCCATCCTGTCTGCATCTGCAGTGCCACTCCTAGATGGGCCAGGTGTTTGTGCCGCACACTTCTGTCGCTTAGCATAGTCATACAGCCACCTCGGTGAAACCTTTTGGCCTAAAAACAATATTGTGAGGATTTCAGAATAGACAGGAAATGAGTGAAAATTAATGTTATTGAAGTTTTTTTTTTTTTGTATAATCAGTTTTTATTAGAGGTTTTAGTTGCATTAACAGAAAGGGGGAGAGCACTCCCAAATATACAAACAGATAGAAGTATCAGTAACAACAGAGCACATTTGGTAACTGACATTCGCATTGTACATATGTTACTGGAAAAAGTAAACAACCTTGTGGTAGTGAATAGCTAAATTAGGGGGGGACATATGCTCAATAGCGTATAAACTAAGTATATCCCATTTCTTTGAAGGTGCTCTCATCCTGGAATATATATAGGGTATTAAACTAGAAAAAAGTCAAAGAATAGGGGCGCCCAAGGGCGATTAGCTAGAAGAAGAAAAAAGTGTGGGACAAGAAGGGGATAGGGTAAGATAAGGACAGAGGGGGGGGGGGGGGGGATTACCACTAATGAGGTGCAGGGTTGTTCCAAAGGAGAATTCAGTTGCTTTCCAAGGGAGTGGCCAAGTATGTTGGGGAGGTTTTGTATTCCAACCAGGGGGCCCATGTGGCATCGAATTCACTAGATTTGCCTATCGATGAGAGGAACAGATCCTCCATTCTCATGAAGTAGTTCAGCTTAGTGAACCATGTACGCTTCGTGGGCGGAGTTTGGGACCTCCACCTGGCTGGAATCACAGCGCGTGCTGCATTGCTTAAGTGCCGCAATAAGGAGTGTTTGTGTTGAGATAGCGGGATTGTTGAATGATTGATTAGCCAGAATGCCGGGTCATGTGGGATTTGGGTTTTGAGTATGAATTGGGAGGTGCGTATAACTTCTTGCCAAAAAGGCTGTATCAGTGGACAGGTCCACCAGATATGTAGAAGGGTGCCGGAAGGGGAGGAGCAGCGCCAACAGAGTGCCGACGAGGCGGGATACATAGCGTGGAGCAGGGAGGGGTGTCTATACCATCTTGTCAAGACTTTATATTGAGTTTCTCTTATTTGGACACAGACGGAGCTTGTGTGAGTTTTTAGGCATATTTTCTCCCAGTCTTTACGCGACAAAGAGATGCCCAGGTCTCTCTCCCAGGCTGTTGTGTAAGAAGGAGCTTCAGAGGCCAGGGCCTGACCGAGAATCTTGTAGAGAGTGGAGATAGTATGAGTCGGGTCTTGGGTGGCGACACAAAGTTTTTCGAAGAGTGTCATCTCCCTGGCAGCTTCCTGTAGTCTAGAACTAGATGTCAAGAAATGCCTTATTTGCAGGAATTTCCAGAAATCCTGTTGGGGGATGTCCCAACTTGTCCTAAGCTCCGAGAACTGCTTAACTCCTGCCGACGATACCATCTGGCCCACTCTGAACAAGCCTGACAGTGCCCACTGTGAAAAGTGGACTGGGTTAGTTCCCGGAGCAAATTCGGGATTGGCCAAGAAGGACGTCAGGGGACCAAATTTAGAGGAAATGTAGGGTTGAGTTCGCAATGATTTCCAAGTAGCAAGTGTAGGAGTAATGGTGGGGTGAGGGCTAGTCAATTTGGGGGGAGAGGGTAGCCAGGGGAATATTTCTGGAAATTGTTGTACGTACAGGCCTTCCAACTTCACCCATTGTTTAAGTTCTCGGTATCTCGTCCAATCTACAACTCTATTCAGAAGAATAGCTTGATAATAATTTTTTATATCGGGAAGTTGGAGACCTCCCCCCACAATCGGTTTTGAGATTTGGGAGCGACTAATCCTAGGTCTCCTTCTTTGCCAGATAAATTGTTGGATCAGAGATGATATAGAACGAAACCAGGTCTCTGGGATTTGGATAGGGAGAGTCTGCATTACATAAAGTAATTTAGGAAGGGTGTTCATCTTGACTACATTTATCCTCCCGAACCAGGATAGGTATTTCATATTCCATCTAGAGTAGTCATTTCGAATCGTTTGCAATAGTGGAAGGTAGTTCAGGGAGAATAATTGGGAGTCTTTAGCGCTCAACTTAATACCTAGGTACGTTATGTGGGAAGGTTGCCATGAGAAAGAAAAGGAGTGTTTGAGGGCTGTGATGGAATCTACAGAGGCCGAGATGTTCAGAGCACTAGATTTATTATAATTAATTTTAAAATTGGAGAGGTGTCCAAATAGGTCTAGTTCTGTCATTAGGTGTGGGAGGGATTCAGTAGGGTGAGATATTATGGCTAAGAGGTCGTCAGCAAATAGGGCTAGCTTATATTCATCATCGCCAACGGTGAGGCCTTTGATAGCCTGGTTAGCCCGAATGGACCTGGCCAGCGCCTCAATACATAGTACAAAAATCAAGGGAGATAATGGGCAGCCCTGCCTGGTACCGTTGGTTATAGTGAATGGCTCTGACAGGGTGCCGTTTACACGCACCCTTGCCGTTGGGGAGTCGTAAAGGGCCATAATCCAAGTGAGTGCATTAGGACCTAAGCCCATGTGTTCTAGGATGGATTCCATGAACTTCCAACTAACCCTGTCAAATGCCTTTTCGGCGTCAGTGGAGAGCAAAATGGTGGGGGTAGAACTGTGGGAAGTTAGGTGGATAAGATTGAGGATTTTGGTGGTGTTGTCTTTGGCCTCTCGGCCTATTACAAATCCAACCTGGTCGCTATGTACTAAGAGAGGGAGCAGCACGTTAAGTCTGTTTGCCAAGATCTTCGCGTAGATTTTCAGGTCTACATTGAGGAGGGAGATGGGTCTATAGCTAGAGCATGCCGAAGGGTCTTTGCCCTGTTTCGGTATCACCGATATATGGGCTTCAAGGGAGTCACGGGAAAAGTGGGAGCCAGATGCAATTGAGTTAAATGCCCGGAGCAGGAGAGGGAGCAGTCTGTCTTTAAACACCTTATAATATGCAATGGTGAAGCCATCTGGTCCAGGACTTTTCCCCGCTGTCATGGAGGAGATGGCCCGGTCTATTTCTTGGGTAGTGAAGGGGGCTTCTAATGTATTAAGCTTTGAAGATGGAAGGACAGGGTAGTCGATGGATTTCAGGTAGTCTCTAATTTTTTGGTGTATGAGCAGGGGATCTGTATCACGGGCTGTGTTCTCTAGATTGTAGAGCAAGGAATAGAAGTGTGCGAAACAGGCCCCAATCTCTGGTGATTTGAATTTGGGAGTCCCACTAGTATCTTTCACTGAGCCAATAAAAGAGGCCGAGTGTTGGGCTCGTATCGCATGGGCTAGGACCCGGCCCGGTTTGTTACCCCACTGGTAGAATTTCTGTTTACATTTGCGGATGGAGTGGATTATGTTGTTTGAGAGGAGTTTATTTAGCTGGGAACGGGCTTCTAATAATTCTACTAAGGTTACCTCTGACAAAGACACTTTGTGGGATGTCTCTAGATTATGAATTTTCTGTAAAAGACTTGTGATCAGGGACTGTCTCTGTTTCTTTTTGTGGGTACCTAGCTGTATCAGTTTCCCGCGAAGGACGCATTTATGCGCTTCCCAAACGGTAAGGTGGGAGACATCATCTGTGACATTAGTAGCAATGTAATCCTCTAGGGTTTTATCTAAGGCTTCTTTACATAATGTGTCATATAGGAGGGATTCATTGAGTCTCCAGGTCCATTGTTTACGAGATCCGTGTGGGAGGGTCAGGGTTAAAGTCACCGGGGCATGATCAGACCATGTGATCGAACCAATATTGGCTTCTATGAGAAGCGGTAGGTGTCTGTGGCTGAGGAATAAATAATCAATACGGGAGTAAACCTTATGGGGATGGGAGTAATAGGAGTAATCCCGTCCTGAAGGGTTAAGGATTCTCCAGGAGTCGGCCATTTGCATCGTGTGGAATAATCGTTTGACGCGTCGGTATTTAGATGCGACAAATCTAGAGGATTGGGATGAGGTGTCAGTATTAGGGTCCATTGTCCAGTTAAGATCGCCTCCCAAAACCACGACACCCTGCATCAAGGAGTCTAGCTTCGGAAGGAAGGAATTAAAGAAGGATAGTTGGGCCTGGTTAGGGGCATAGATCACAGCAAAGGTGAATGTTTGCTCAGAAATTTTGCAGGTCAATATGAGGAATCTACCCGGGGCTACTCTATATACGGCCACATCCGAGACATGTAAATCCCTGGAAAAAACAATGGCCACTCCCTTGGATTTGCTGCCAGGGGTATTACTGTAGAACGCTGTTGGAAAGTAGCGGTTGGTGATAGAGGGGTTGCGGATCCCAACCTTAAAGTGGGTCTCCTGTACTAATGCCACGTCTGTTTTTTCTGACCTTAACAGACGTAGAAGACTGGATCTCTTCTCCGGAGAATTGAGTCCACGTGCGTTGAGGGACAGTACTTTAATCTTCCCTGGGGTGCTCATGGTGGAATGAAGTAGAACACGTTCCTAGAAGCCTCAAAGTGGAGGGAGGGGGAGGGGGAAGAAAGAAGAGTAAACATGGAAGAAGAAAAAAAAAGAGAAAGAGTACAATAACAATGTAACAACATCAGCAAAGAACCCGCAGGAGAGAGACTGAACCGTAATCTCGTCAGTCTCCCCACCGACAAATAGTCAAAGGCGGGTATTGTAGGGGGGGAAATAGGGGTGCACCGCTACCCGAACCATAGTAACAGCAGTAACATGTTTAACTGACACATGGAGACAGGGGGGGGGGGAGTAAAGAGGGTGGGTGGCCAGGGGGGGGACAGGGACAGTAATCAATGCCCCCGTCCTCTCCCATCGCCAGTCAGCATATGGAGGAATGTTAACTAATCATCAAAACCCTCCTCAAACCACTGGAAAAGACACTGAACCTCGTCGTGTCTCATCCGAGGACGGGAACCATCCTCCCACATCCCCCCATCCGCATATCCTCCCGTCGAGGGGAAAGTCAATAACAATCAGAAAGTTCTTTTACAGCTAGGTGGTCTTGGATGAGGCTGTAGATGGCTGGGATCTCCTCCCAGTGCTTCGGACCTCTTGCCATGGTTCCCCGTTAGAAGCCCGCTTGGGGGGAGGTATATCTGAAAGAGGGAATTCCCAGTCCGGTATAGACATCTTTGGGAGGCCCAAGGAAGAACAGAAGGGGGCGAGGCCCGTGTGGGAAGACAGGGTGTACCATTTCCCGGAGGAGCAGGCTTGAAGGTGAAAGGGGAATCCCCAGCGGTAGCGAATCTGACGTATCCGGAGTTCGTCAGTCAGGGGTTTTAGGGATCTCCGCTGTTGCAGCGTGTACCAGGATAGGTCCTGATAGAGGCTTATGGAGCTGCCATTGAAATCAATACTGTCAAGTTGTCTGGCTTTAAACATGATTTCCTCCTTCTGGGTGAAGTAGTGGAGCCGGCAGATAACATCACGAGGCCGGTCAGTGGCGAGGCCCCGCGGTTTGAGGGCCCTGTGAGCTCTATCGAAAGTGATGACATTATCCGAGTCTGCTCCTAGTAGTTCGTTGAATATCTTGGACAGGGCGTCTACTAGCCCAGATTGAGGAACCTCTTCTGGAAGACCTCGGACTCGGATATTATTCCGTCTGCCTCTGTTATCGATGTCCGTCAGCCTGGATTGTAAAGCTCGGATTTCTTTGGACTGAGCAAGGACAGAGTCTCTCAGCTGGGTCACACAGGAATCGTTGGCCTCCCGGTCCTCCTCCAAGGCAACCACTCTGTCAGAAAGGTGTGTAATATCGCTTTTAATGGAGGCGAGCTCGTTCCTAATGGTTTCTTGAAGGTCTTGCTTCGTAGGAAGGGCCTTCATAAAGGTCAGGATATCCCGGAGTTCGCGACTGCTCGTGGTCGTAAGGTCAGCCATATCGTCAGCTGGAGTCGAGGTCGGAGAGGCTGTGGGAGAGATAGATGGTCGGGGAGGGGAACGGCTCTCCATCTGGGGGGATAAAGTGGGGTGAAGGAAGGGCCTCAGGTCAGCTTGAGATCTCGTGACCTTTCGTGGTTGGTTGCTTTTGCCCCGTTTAGAGTATCTCGAGGTACGTCTCATATTCCAGAAAGGGAACCGAAGGGAGGATGTTTGCAAGTAGGTCAGGTGTGTCAGGTACAGCAGGAAACATATGGCGACATGGTTCTTAGGAAGCGGTCATCCCCCGTGGCCTGTTTTCAGGTGCACATCAAATAGCTTCGGGTAGAGTAGGGTGGAACAGGGGGCCCGGATAAAGCATGGCGGTATATTAGCTACAGGCAGCAAGAAGGCAGGACCCGGACGCCGAATTGCTCTTATAAATGTGGAGCTGCTGGCGATCAATCTCTGGTATAGCACGCGTGGAACCACGTCTCGGGTCTGGACTGGGTAGAGTCTGGCGGTTCCCCTCAGCGGGGGATGGGGTCTGCGGTTGGGAGCAGGAGGGGGGGTGGGGGGGTGTCCCCAACTGGGGTTAGAGTCAGCTACAGCGTGCCCCAATGTGCAGGTGGGATGTTTGTCCTGCCGTGGCAGGTCCTGCCTCTGTTTCTGACCTCTGTGGGGGAGCAGTGAAAAGGGGGATGGTGTGTGGCTTTAGAGCCCCTCAGCCACAGTGTAGCAGGCTTGAGTGTCCTTGTTGCTGGTCCCGGCTCCGGCCTAGTTGTGAGGCCTCAGGTTATTGCGGCTCTGGAGAACGGGACATAGGGCTAGGGAGGTGCAGGGAGAGTCAGCCACTCAACTTACCCCGTCGCCCGCGTCCGATCCCGTCTCCCCCCTGCCAGCGAGTCAGTGGTGCGTGCTCCGAGCGCCCCCGTCCGAGCGCGAACCGTCCGCTGCGCCCGTTAATGTAGCTCCGGAGGCTCTGGGGGTCCCTTATTGACCAGCGTCCCCAGGCAGTGCAGGCATATAATGGGTGACGGAGTGGGTCCCCAGCCGCGGTCAGCGGCGGCGCTGGCAGAGACGGAGTAGCAGGGATCTGTGCCCGCGTGACCCGTGCAGCCGCGGGAGTTTCTCTGCCTCGTCTCGCGTCAGGAGACCCAGCGTCTATGGGTGGTGCAGGTTAGTGGCGGGTGTCGAGGCGGGTTCTCTGTCCGCAGTCAGCGGCAACGCAGGCCCCGATGTCTCTGTATTTCTCTCGGCCCGGTCCGGGAGCCCCCGAAGCCACCACCGTTGCACGGTGTAAATCGAGGCCCCGGCTTTGTCCGTCTCGTAGGCCGCAATCCGCGGGAGCAGTTAAAACTGCTCCCCGACTCCGCGGCTCGAGCAGGAACGTTCCGGTGGTATTGAGGGAGACAGGGGGAGCTGATATGGGTCGTTGAAGGTCCAAAAGTGGGCTATTTGATCCTACAAAGGCCCCGTTTTGCAGGAGCTCTTGAGATGCACGTCTATCTCTCTCAGCAGCTAGGCCACGCCCCCCGTTATTGAAGTTAATAATACCATAGGATCAAAATTACTCTCAAATTCTGTGATTTTAGCTGTTTTTATGTTTTTAAAAAAAAAAATCATCCAGATCCAAAACCTAGACTAAAACCCAAAAGGGTGGTTTAGGCAAAACCAATCCAGATCCAAAACACGAGCGGGGATCCAAAACCAAAACACAAAACATGACTAGTGCCCACCGCACATCTCTGTTTTACATGTTTGTAAGGACACCTCAGTGTCAGGCACACAAGGTCTTGGTGGGGTGCTACACATGCAGCAAGTGAGTGGGGGCTGGAGAACATGGACCACATGCTGCCCTTAGTTCAGCAGTGAGCAGCCATTTAGTTTTACAGTCACAGTAAATTGCGGTGTAACATAGGTTACCCCCCACCAGTGACGTGCGGTGGGGTGAGGCAGAGCCTTTCCTGTCATACTAACGTTTGTGCCAGAGTTTTGAATATATAAAGTATATGAAAAATACAAATAATTTGTTTGAAATATCTTCTTTGCATTATTCTAAGATTAGCTGAAGGCTGCATAAGCCTGAGGCCATATAAGAGCCCAATTTTTTGTGATTGGTTGTCTATTACTAAGCAGTTCCTAGGTAGTTCTCTGGTTTCTGTGGGATTTTTCCCATAGGATTTTTGGGCTGTCCGTCAAGGTTTTATGGGCGTGGGTTTAGGACAGTATATAATACCAGTCATGTGCCTCAGTCTTCCTCTTGCCATTTTGGAATGGCCCAGGAAGGCTGAGTACACATACTGTCTTGTACACTGTCATGTTTTTATCATTTGGCTTGGTTTTATTCTTGGTTCTACAGTGTTTTTCTCCTGCATTGCCTGGTGTTATTACTCAGTGTTGCTGCTATCCCTCTCCCATTCAGCGTCCCAGCAGGTCTGCCCCCCCGCCTCCGGTGTTTGGCTAGGCCGCCGAGCTCAGCGCCCGCGCTCTTAGGCTGTGATCTCCCCTGCTGCTGATCCCGCTCTTGCCGGCGGGTCGAGGCGGGGTTGCGATGCTGCAGTCCGCGCCGCGCATACGTCTGTTGGTGGGACGGGTGCTCTTGCCACGGGCGTTTGGAAGGGCGTTGACGCGTGTGCCCTCCCCGGCGCCTGCAATGCTGCAGGTTTCCCTCTCCGCCCGCTCAGCATCCCTGAGTGCGCCTCTCTTCCCTCGCCGCTTTCGGTCCTGGCTAGCGAATCCGGCTCCCACGTGGGCCTGCCGTCCCTGGGCTGACTGCGGGGGGAGACGGGCGGCGGTGTGTGGGGGTCGGGGCGGCGTACGGTCAGCGGCCATATACCGGTCTCCCCTGGTGGCGTGTGTGGTGGCCGTATACTGGCATGCTGCCATGACCGTGGTGGGTGCTAGGGACCAGATGCTCTGTGTTTCGTGGTTGGGGGACCACAGTTTTCCCCCCGGGGCCAGCGTGGTGCCAGCGATTCCTCTGTGGGTGTCGCCTGCCGCGGGGGTCACGCCGGGGTCTCGTGTGTGTGCCCTTCCCCCCTGCTCCCTTGGGGCTGCTTATTTCCTCGTCCCCCACGTTGTAGTTCACTGGTGCCCCCGGCTGGCCGGGCTGGGGTGTTGCAAGGGATGGCTGCACAGTCTGCCCTGACTGCCTCCTGTCCCTTGCCTGGCCCTCCTTCCCTGCTTTCTCGCCGGGCGGGTGTGCCGGTGGGCCATTTTCCACAGGGTTTCCCAGGAATGCAGGCGGACCCCTCAACCATTATGCCACCACTGACCACGAATGGAGCCAGTAACAGAAACCCCCACGAGGATGAGACAAATGTTGGATAAGACATAACTCACCCCGAGTTGTCTTGGGCACCAAACCTACGGGGGAGATGCACAAATCGGGGAAGAGGTGAAAATGGCATAGGGCCCACACGTGCGCCCCAAGCCGATCTCTGCGTCCACCCTCCGCCGGGCCTAATGCGGGAAAGCACGGACTGACTGCATACCGGCGCGCCACAACGGGTACAGAATCCAGAACGGGCAGACGGAAACCATTTGGGGGGGGGGGTGACGGAGACCCGAGGACCGCCTGCAATGCGTGCTTCCTGTGTTCAAATCCTGGTGAGACCAGAAATTTTGCTAGGCCGGGTGCGGAGTGGGTGTCAGTCTTTTCTGAGACTCTGCGTTTGGTTCGCGAGTGTGGGCCTGGTTCCCTGTTGGCTATCTTAGACGTTGGGTCGGTTTTTCGTCTCTTCACCTGCGCCCCCATCCCCTGTGGTTTCTTTTTTTTTTTGGGGGGGGGGTATCAGATTAGGTGCTGAGTTTTATGTTGGCGGGTGCCTGCCCCTGGGTTTTTCCTGTATCATATGCGTGTTTTGAGGAATGCGGTGCCTTCTTACGTTTGTACATACTTTCCGCCTCCGGTTACCCCTGTGCTGCTCACTAACTCTGTGATTTTCTCTTCATGGGTCTGGGAGACATTTCGGTTTGCAGCTGTAACAAGAAGGATGGGGGTTTTGTTTTCTGTGGCTGGAGATTCAGATTTTCATTTCTGGATCTTTGTTCGGGGTCCTGGGTGTTCCCGTTGCACCGGTACGCTGTGAGGGCCCTCCGGTTGACGGAGTTATCTGGGGTTAGCCCTGGGCACTTTGGCGGAGTTGCTGGGTGTGCTGCCTCGTGTCGCCGAGTCGGTGTTTGAGCCTTCTTCAGAGTTTTTTTTCTTTAGAGTATGCGAGTTGATGGCGAGTAGCGAGGTATCTCGGGGTTCCGGCACCTTTTCTGTACTGCGTGTGCAGGATGGTCAGTTGCTCTGCGGGATTGTGCGATCCCAGTCGGATTCAGCAGCTCGGGGTCGTTGGGTGTCCTTGGAGGCCCTGGAGGATGTGGGTGGCTGCCCGCTGTGCCTGGCGCAAAAATGGGGGACTGGTTGCCTCCGGGGGGGCGGGGGGGGGGACCGGTTGCTGGTACATGCGCTCGCTGGTCCTCTCACTAAGTTACAGTTTGCCGCTGTGTTTGGAGCTATTTAAAGGTTTTTGAGCTTGCGGTGTGCAGGTTCGGTGCCCATTCCTTGCGGATTGGGGCGGCTTACCATGCGGTGGCCACAGGGTCCTCCCCGACAGCTAGTCCGGAGCTGGGCCGTTGGAGGTATGCATCTATAAGTCTTGCGTCATTTGGATAAGGTTTAGTTGCGCTTTTTGCGCTAACCCAAAAACTTGGTTTACCGGTCAGTTTTTGAAAGGGTAACGTTCAGGAATCGAGGGTGTGAAGTGAATTTTTAAGTTTTCCTCCAAGGGGGCCTAATTACAATTGTCACTTCAAAAGTCCACGGGAGGTTTTTTTAGTTTTCTCCTTCATTTAGGTTATTTCTGTTCTCTGTCGATTTGTTTTGCTATGTAATGTATGTCGGTGTGATGATGTTAGGGTGTTTTCTTTTGCAGCCGTCAATGGTTTTAGGGTACAGGTGTGGCTGGTTGGCCACTCTTCCGTTTTTTGGGCAGCAGGGTATACCATGGCACGTGGGACGGCTGATGTATTTTGGTACCAGGGTGGCTCGTTGGTTTCCTTTAGGGCTGATTTGGGTGTCGCCCGGTGCCCGGTGGGCTGTTGTCACTTAGTCTGATGCAATAGATGTAGTTCCATGGGTTCTTGTCCCATGAATATAGACTGTTTGGCTATAAGGTTTATTGGGCGCTACTTTGTCACTGGCCGGGAATCCAGATTGTGTGGTCAGAGTTAGTTTTGCGTTTCCCTTGTCGGGGGTGAGCGCTGCGTTTCTCAGCTGTGTAGAAGTCCACAGGAAGGTTACTTCGGCTGTTTCTTCATTGGTTACAGCTTTAGGTGGAGTTGCGGTTGAACATCCTTTGTTTGTGCTGCGTAATCGTCGGTGCTACAAGAAGGATGGGGTTTCGTTTTCTCTGGCTGAAGTTTCAGTTTTTCATAGTTGGGGTTTTGGTTCTTTTCGTTAGCGATCTTGTTTTCCTTGTTTTCTTTGTTTGGATGGTGGGGCGGTTTGTTAAACCTTTGTGGCGGGAAGTCGCTACCAACCAGCGGTCAGATAGGTATAAGTGGTCATTGTGGGGCACCCTCTTTAGAAGGACGGCGAGTGTGTCCTTACCTTGCGGGTGGACATTTAGATGTTCCCCTGCAGGAACCAACATTTGCCAGAGATAAGAGTGGTGAGTCCTGCACAATGCGGGTTATGCAGGTAGGAGGCGGTGCTTGTGGTTAGTCCCCTCCTCAGTTTTTGTGTTTCAATCTAAATGACTGGAGCTGGTGTCTGGTAGCGACTTTTTCCTTTGCCATACTCCAATATAAAATCAATTCAATTACAATTATAGTTTAACGAACAGGTCAGCGATCAATAAATATCGTGTCCGTGTCGTTATTTTAGTGTGTCGTTATTTTAGAGGTAAGCTAGCTTAAAGAAGTGTTTATGTTAATCGCAATAAAATTATGGGCGCCTTATCATTTTTATAGCCAAAACTCTGGAGTAAAAAGTCTATGTCTATCGTTTCCGCACATCTCTACCTCACCAAATTTCCAGGAGTTTATACTGCTGCACCTGTGTATGATGCCCAGATGTACCCTTTGGCTCATATATTGCATGTAGATCTGGCTCTGGTGCTAGCCAGTGACTCCTGAGCCATTTAGCTCTCCGCACGTTCCTTCCCCCCACCTCATTCTGGATTCCATAATTAGGCCTCTCCCAGCTTTAATGTCACTGGTGAGGACTCTTTCGACCAATATAGCCTGTCAAAAAACATATATTTTAGTAATTAAACTATGCTGCATATCAACAACAACCACTGAAACACTTTTAATATAGATATTCATCAAATGGCATTTATCACTCTCTGTCTAATACCTCTTTTCCACTAGCGTAGCACGGGTCGCAGCCGTGTCGCCTGACACGGCTGCGACCCGTGCTACAGCCCCCTGCAGACACCGCTCACCAACCCAGCAATTGCCGGGTTGGTGATGCGCTAGTGACGCGGCAGGGGCGGTGCTGGGAGATCACATGATCTCCCAGCGCCGCCCTCCCTATGCACTGTGAACGGGAGCCGTGTCGCCTCGACACGGCTCCTGTTCACACAAGACAGCTAGCCGGGTTGAACACGTGTTCAACCCGGCTAGCTACCAGGGTAGGATTCCCGGATCACTTGATCCGGGAATTTGCCGGGGTACCCGTTTCCACTAGGGAAAAACATGGGTAAATGCGCGCCCCCGCGCATTTACCCATGTTTAAAAAAACTAGTGGAAAAGGGGTATAAGTGTGTCTCCCTCCTCTGTTTTTCTTCTTTTGTCTCAGCTTTTGTATTTGTAACTCTAGTTGCCCTTCTTGCCATGTCCTATCTTATTAGCACAAAACCTCAGCACAGTAAATTCATTTCTAAAAAGTATGAGGATCTTGTGCACCTACAGTGTCTACAGTATCACTATAACTGTCAATTAGAAATTGGGAAATTAGGTGCCTCAAGTCCCATTTTCCCAGCATGTTAATGATCTTTTCTTATCCCTGTATTCTCGTAATGTAGTCACTGAAAAAGTGGTACAAATACAATATTTGTGAGAGTATAAATTGATTGCCTAAAAATAATCAATATGTCTTTATGATTTATCTATATATATAAATGCGAGAGCCCTCACTCACTCACTGACTAACTGACTTATCACTAATTCTCTTACTTCCCGATATGTTAGGATGCTGAAATTCAACATAGCTATTCTGCTGGTGGGAAATAGGCATAATTAGAATTTTAAAAATGACGCCATTACCAATGCGTGGAACAAAAATGGCCAAACAGACAATCGGATCAAAATTCAAAACGCTGCTACGTGTGATCCTTGGGTAATGCCAAGAACTAGAGATGAGCGCCTGAAATTTTTCGGGTTTTGTGTTTTGGTTTTGGGTTCGGTTCCGCGGCCGTGTTTTGGGTTCGAACGCGTTTTGGCAAAACCTCACCGAATTTTTTTTGTCGGATTCGGGTGTGTTTTGGATTCGGGTGTTTTTTTCAAAAAACACTAAAAAACAGCTTAAATCATAGAATTTGGGGGTCATTTTGATCCCAAAGTATTATTAACCTCAAAAACCATAATTTACACTCATTTTCAGTCTATTCTGAATACCTCACACCTCACAATATTATTTTTAGTCCTAAAATTTGCACCGAGGTCGCTGTGTGAGTAAGATAAGCGACCCTAGTGGCCGACACAAACACCGGGCCCATCTAGGAGTGGCACTGCAGTGTCACGCAGGATGTCCCTTCCAAAAAACCCTCCCCAAACAGCACATGACGCAAAGAAAAAAAGAGGCGCAATGAGGTAGCTGTGTGAGTAAGATTAGCGACCCTAGTGGCCGACACAAACACCGGGCCCATCTAGGAGTGGCACTGCAGTGTCACGCAGGATGGCCCTTCCAAAAAACCCTCCCCAAACAGCACATGACGCAAAGAAAAAAAGAGGCGCAATGAGGTAGCTGACTGTGTGAGTAAGATTAGCGACCCTAGTGGCCGACACAAACACCGGGCCCATCTAGGAGTGGCACTGCAGTGTCACGCAGGATGTCCCTTCCAAAAAAACCCTCCCCAATCAGCACATGATGCAAAGAAAAAGAAAAGAAAAAAGAGGTGCAAGATGGAATTGTCCTTGGGCCCTCCCACCCACCCTTATGTTGTATAAACAAAACAGGACATGCACACTTTAACCAACCCATCATTTCAGTGACAGGGTCTGCCACACGACTGTGACTGATATGACGGGTTGGTTTGGACCCCCCCCAAAAAAGAAGCAATTAATCTCTCCTTGCACAAACTGGCTCTACAGAGGCAAGATGTCCACCTCATCTTCACCCTCCGATATATCACCGTGTACATCCCCCTCCTCACAGATTATCAATTCGTCCCCACTGGAATCCACCATCTCAGCTCCCTGTGTACTTTGTGGAGGCAATTGATGCTGGTCAATGTCTCCGCGGAGGAATTGATTATAATTCATTTTAATGAACATCATCTTCTCCACATTTTCTGGATGTAACCTCGTACGCCGATTGCTGACAAGGTGAGCGGCGGCACTAAACACTCTTTCGGAGTACACACTTGTGGGAGGGCAACTTAGGTAGAATAAAGCCAGTTTGTGCAAGGGCCTCCAAATTGCTTCTTTTTCCTGCCAGTATAAGTACGGACTGTGTGACGTGCCTACTTGGATGCGGTCACTCATATAATCCTCCACCATTCTATCAATGTTGAGAGAATCATATGCAGTGACAGTAGACGACATGTCCGTAATCGTTGTCAGGTCCTTCAGTCCGGACCAGATGTCAGCATCAGCAGTCGCTCCAGACTGCCCTGCATCACCGCCAGCGGGTGGGCTCGGAATTCTGAGCCTTTTCCTCGCACCCCCAGTTGCGGGAGAATGTGAAGGAGGAGATGTTGACAGGTCGCGTTCCGCTTGACTTGACAATTTTGTCACCAGCAGGTCTTTCAACCCCAGCAGACCTGTGTCTGCCGGAAAGAGAGATCCAAGGTAGGCTTTAAATCTAGGATCGAGCACGGTGGCCAAAATGTAGTGCTCTGATTTCAACAGATTGACCACCCGTGAATCCTTGTTAAGCGAATTAAGGGCTGCATCCACAAGTCCCACATGCCTAGCGGAATCGCTCCCTTTTAGCTCCTTCTTCAATGCCTCCAGCTTCTTCTGCAAAAGCCTGATGAGGGGAATGACCTGACTCAGGCTGGCAGTGTCTGAACTGACTTCACGTGTGGCAAGTTCAAAGGGCATCAGAACCTTGCACAACGTTGAAATCATTCTCCACTGCGCTTGAGACAGGTGCATTCCATCTCCTATATAGTGCTCAATTGTATAGGCTTGAATGGCCTTTTGCTGCTCCTCCAACCTCTGAAGCATATAGAGGGTTGAATTCCACCTCGTTACCACTTCTTGCTTCAGATGATGGCAGGGCAGGTTCAGTAGTTTTTGGTGTTGCTCCAGTCTTCTGTACGTGGTGCCTGTACGCCGAAAGTGTCCCGCAATTTTTCTGGCCACCGACAGCATCTCTTGCACGCCCCTGTCGTTTTTTAAAAAATTCTGCACCACCAAATTCAAGGTATGTGCAAAACATGGGACGTGCTGGAATTTGCCCATATTTAATGCACACACAATATTGCTGGCGTTGTCCGATGCCACAAATCCACAGGAGAGTCCAATTGGGGTAAGCCATTCCGCGATGATCTTCCTCAGTTGCCGTAAGAGGTTTTCAGCTGTGTGCGTATTCTGGAAAGCGGTGATACAAAGCGTAGCCTGCCTAGGAAAGAGTTGGCGTTTGCGAGATGCTGCTACTGGTGCCGCCGCTGCTGTTCTTGCGGCGGGAGTCCATACATCTACCCAGTGGGCTGTCACAGTCATATAGTCCTGACCCTGCCCTGCTCCACTTGTCCACATGTCCGTGGTTAAGTGGACATTGGGTACAACTGCATTTTTTAGGACACTGGTGAGTCTTTTTCTGACGTCCGTGTACATTCTCGGTATCGCCTGCCTACAGAAGTGGAACCTAGATGGTATTTGGTAACGGGGGCACACTGCCTCAATAAATTGTCTAGTTCCCTGTGAACTAACGGCGGATACCGGACGCACGTCTAACACCAACATAGTTGTCAAGGACTCAGTTATCCGCTTTGCAGTAGGATGACTGCTGTGATATTTCATCTTCCTCGCAAAGGACTGTTGAACAGTCAATTGCTTACTGGAAGTAGTACAAGTGGGCTTACGACTTCCCCTCTGGGATGACCATCGACTCCCAGCGGCAACAACAGCAGCGCCAGCAGCAGTAGGCGTTACACGCAAGGATGCATCGGAGGAATCCCAGGCAGGAGAGGACTCGTCAGACTTGCCAGTGACATGGCCTGCAGGACTATTGGCATTCCTGGGGAAGGAGGAAATTGACACTGAGGGAGTTGGTGGGGTGGTTTGCGTGAGCTTGGTTACAAGAGGAAGGGATTTACTGGTCAGTGGACTGCTTCCGCTGTCACCCAAAGTTTTTGAACTTGTCACTGACTTATTATGAATGCGCTGCAGGTGACGTATAAGGGAGGATGTTCCGAGGTGGTTAACGTCCTTACCCCTACTTATTACAGCTTGACAAAGGGAACACACGGCTTGACACCTGTTGTCCGCATTTCTGGTGAAATACCTCCACACCGAAGAGCTGATTTTTTTGGTATTTTCACCTGGCATGTCAACGGCCATATTCCTCCCACGGACAACAGGTGTCTCCCCGGGTGCCTGACTTAAACAAACCACCTCACCATCAGAATCCTCCTGGTCAATTTCCTCCCCAGCGCCAGCAACACCCATATCCTCCTCATCCTGGTGTACTTCAACACTGACATCTTCAATCTGACTATCAGGAACTGGACTGCGGGTGCTCCTTCCAGCACTTGCAGGGGGCGTGCAAATGGTGGAAGGCGCATGCTCTTCACGTCCAGTGTTGGGAAGGTCAGGCATCGCAACCGACACAATTGGACTCTCCTTGTGGATTTGGGATTTCAAAGAACGCACAGTTCTTTGCGGTGCTTTTGCCAGCTTGAGTCTTTTCAGTTTTCTAGCGAGAGGCTGAGTGCTTCCATCCTCATGTGAAGCTGAACCGCTAGCCATGAACATAGGCCAGGGCCTCAGCCGTTCCTTGCCACTCCGTGTGGTAAATGGCATATTGGCAAGTTTACGCTTCTCCTCCGACAATTTTATTTTAGGTTTTGGAGTCCTTTTTTTACTGATATTTGGTGTTTTGGTTTTGACATGCTCTGTACTATGCCATTGGGCATCGGCCTTGGCAGACGACGTTGCTGGCATTTCATCGTCTCGGCCATGACTAGTGGCAGCAGCTTCAGCACGAGGTGGAAGTGGATCTTGATCTTTCCCTAATTTTGGAACCTCAACATTTTTGTTCTCCATATTTTAATAGGCACAACTAAAAGGCACCTCAGGTAAACAATGGAGATGGATGGATTGGATACTAGTATACAATTATGGACGGGCTGCCGAGTGCCGACACAGAGGTAGCCACAGCCGTGAACTACCGCACTGTACTGTGTCTGCTGCTAATATATAGACTGGTTGATAAAGAGATAGTATACTCGTAACTAGTATGTATGTATAAAGAAAGAAAAAAAAACCACGGTTAGGTGGTATATACAATTATGGACGGGCTGCCGAGTGCCGACACAGAGGTAGCCACAGCCGTGAACTACCGCACTGTACTGTGTCTGCTGCTAATATAGACTGGTTGATAAAGAGATAGTATACTACTAATATTATATATACTGGTGGTCAGGTCACTGGTCACTAGTCACACTGGCAGTGGCACTCCTGCAGCAAAAGTGTGCACTGTTTAATTTTAATATAATATTATGTACTCCTGGCTCCTGCTATAACCTAATACTGGCACTGCAGTAGTGCTCCCCAGTCTCCCCCACAATTTTAAGCTGTGTGAGCTGAGCAGTCAGACAGATATATAATATATATAGATGATGCAGCACACTGGCCTGAGCCTGAGCAGTGCACACAGATATGGTATGTGACTGACTGAGTCACTGTGTGTATCGCTTTTTTCAGGCAGAGAACGGATATATTAAATAAACTGCACTGTGTGTCTGGTGGTCACTCACTATATAATATATTATGTACTCCTGGCTCCTGCTATAACCTATAACTGGCACTGCAGTAGTGCTCCCCAGTCTCCCCCACAATTATAAGCTGTGTGAGCTGAGCAGTCAGACAGATATATAATATTATATATAGATAATAGATGATGCAGCACACTGGCCTGAGCCTGAGCAGTGCACACAGATATGGTATGTGACTGAGTCACTGTGTGCTGTGTATCGCTTTTTTCAGGCAGAGAACGGATTATAAATAAAAGTGGTGGTCAGTCACTGGTCACTATCAGCAAAACTCTGCACTGTACACTACTGAGTACTCCTAATGCTCCCCAAAATTAGTAAATCAAGTGTCTAAACGGAGAGGACGCCAGCCACGTCCTCTCCCTATCAATCTCAATGCACGTGTGAAAATGGCGGCGACGCGCGGCTCCTTATATAGAATCCGAGTCTCGCGATAGAATCCGAGCCTCGCGAGAATCCGACAGCGTCATGATGACGTTCGGGCGCGCTCGGGTTAACCGAGCAAGGCGGGAAGATCCGAGTCGCTCGGACCCGTGAAAAAAAACATGAAGTTCTGGCGGGTTCGGATTCAGAGAAACCGAACCCGCTCATCTCTACCAAGAACCATGAATTAATATAGTATTTACTTACATTAAGGCGTCTCAAGTTTACATCTCTATAGATTTTCCACATTTTTAACAGTCATTTATATTTACAACCGTGAAAATCAGAAACTCCTGTGCAAAGAACAGGTAGAACAGCTAGTTTTTAATATACAACCATTTTAGTTTTCTTATACTTTCTGGTATGTTTGTGATTTAGATTAGAAGTGCTGTATCACTTTTTAAATGTACTTTAAATTTTTATTTTCTATTTAATGAACAATAAAACACATGAGGAAAGAATATTGTGTGCAAGAAAACATGTCTTCTCTGAACTTCCATCTTTAGATGTTGTACTACAAAACCACTTAATCTGCTTTTTGGAAGCATATACTGTATACAAAGTTAACAATGACACAAAACCTTCCCTGGCATATGTTAAAATGTCTCACTGTCCAAATAGAAGTTTTATAAGGTTAGTTTGTTCACTGCCTTTGATGTCAGTACTGTGCATTTTCCATCAGTGTTAATACATTCCTGAAACTGAAGTGGTTTAGTTGTGCAACCAGTGTCTTGTTATGCTATGCAGCGCCAGATTAACAATGGGACGGATGGAGCTACAGTTTCAGGCCTCTACATAAAAATAGGCCATCATCAGAAGTATTAAAATTGCATCCCTATTTTCCTCATAAAATTATGCAGTTTGGCTATTTTTTTGTATGTAGGGAGACCGTGGGGAAGGGGTGGCTGTTCGGTGGCACCTGTCAATTTACTTTTTAATTGTTTAATTACCTCCCTTCTCCTTGCTCCCTGGCATCTAGCTACCCCTCCATAGATGTAACTAGAACCCATGACCTATTACAAAACAAGCAGGGACCTTACCCTTGGCGCTGTTTGCTGCTGCGTAAGTAAGTATGTGAATTCTAAGTACTTGTAATTGTCAGTTGAAACCCATTGTAGCGGAGCATATCCAGGGCCATCTTAACAGTAGTGTAGTCCCCTGGGCACAGCAATGCACTGGGCCCCCTACCCACCCTCCAGCGGTAGGGGTGGGGGGTGCTATCAGCGGCAGCTTTGATGTCCTGTGGGCGGTAGGGGGTGTTCTATCTTCCGCTCAGCATGTAGGACCTGGAGCAGCAATTTATGAGAATTACTCCTTTACTGCACAAATGGGGCTAAACTGTAGAAGGAGGCATTGGGCTGAATGAAGAAGCCCTGTTACAAGACTTCCAGGGTGGTAGGGGATGTTTAATACGTAGGGGAAGGGTGGATAGTGGAGTGGGCTTAATATTTATCATTTTCCGGTGGGAGGGCAGCTTGCTTGACTGCAGATATCTCAAGTTCCTGAAAATATATTTCTTAGCTTTGAATGGGATAAAACAACTAGAGAGTTCCACCTTTCAGAAGGTTCTGGGGACTTGGAGGTCAGAGTTCAGGAGCCAGAGCAATTCACCAATGAAAATCTAAAACTGCATACCAGGAGAGTGGAGCTGGAGCAGGGACCAGCTGCTTGAAGGCTGATATCTCTGGTTCTGGGCATAGTAGTGACAAGCTGCCAGTGTCCACCAAAAGGGGAGAGTCGCAGCTTTTGGATTGTACCCTCAGAAAAACGTTAAGTCAGACAGAACTCGAGATATCTGACTGGGAAGAGCAATTAACAGGCTTGGATGGGACAACTGCTTTCAAGTCAGATCTCTCCGGTTCCCCAGGGCTGATTTTCAAAAATCTGGTACCCCTGGAAAGAGGGGACCCTCAGCTATCATCCTAGTGCTCTTATACTCCTGGGGCCCTTGGGCAAGGGCCCATTGAGCCATACGAAAAGACAGCCCTGAGCATATCTATGTAGTGTGTGGCTGCAGGGAATTGGATGTCTGGCTGCACACTATAGATAGATCACAATAGATCAGCTCAGTCTTCAACTATTACAAGTAGCTTATACTTAGAATTCAAATACTTCTTATTCATCACCAAACTGAGCAAAATCTCATCCTAACCCTCTGTTCAACGCTCTCTATGTACCCCGTCTGTGTGTATTTAAATTAATCATATTTCTCTATAACTATATATATAATAGGTCTGCCTCTATATTGTTTTTAATTTGTTTTGAACACTATTAGGAGTGATTGGATTGAAGGTTGCTCACAGGTGCCAGTAATTTACTTTATTAGAAAGGGTATATAAACCCCAAGATATCCTTTGATAAAGCTGCATTCTTGGGACGCAGCGAAACGCGTCAGAAGCCACCAACTATCATCACCTTAGCTCTCAGGACTGGCATTTCAAGTGTCTGAACCAGCCCCGGATCTCCAACCCAGCCCTGTACTATATTTGCCAGAGAGGGAAACAGCATTCACCGCACCCAATGAGGACAAAGTAAACTCCAAAACATTCAGGTAGCCTGCGCTAAATGATTCACAAACAGTATAAGCAGCATATGTCCACACCGAGTGTAAGGTGTGATTTATGTGACTACAATATAATCCTCCAGTTAGTAAATATTGTACTGCTACAGGGCTCCTTATCGTTGCACCTGTTGCTGACACTTTGACAAGATTCCCTTCTGTGGCTTAACTGATGGGCAGACACTTACTTTAGTGTTCTCACCCACAGTCACAACAAGGTATCTTTCGTTGAATGGAATCTTCCCTGCTGTGTGTGTTTTAAATAAATGTGGGTCTTACATTCAAATTCAGTGCCGCGTTCCGTGAAAGGTTTCTTTTCTATATCCAGCTCCTACCGAAGATGTAGACACAGCGTGGATCCAAGTAAAAAGGTTTTATTCATCCAAAAGGTAAAAATAACAGGTGCACAGGTGTAAATTTCAAGGTGAAAGATGGAGCCCGTCTCTCCCAGTCTCCATCCGCGCTGCAGCTGACGGTGGACGCCGGAAGGTTCGGATGTTGTGTGCGACTTTTCCTCCCTGAAGTAACCTCAAACGTCCCTGATGCAATGATGGCCTCAACGCATTTCAGATAGTTCTCTATCCTTTTTCAAGAGATGCCGCCATAGAATTCCTGCCAGGCATATATCCCCTGAAAGTTCCGATCACATGATGTGGATAGTACAATGGTTAATACCTAAACCCGGCTTTGTCAATCATCCAATCAATCAATCAAGCACATTCGGGGCCATATTATTCTAAAGCAAGTCATATGCAAAAACTATTTAAAACGAAACAAATTATAAGATATAAAAATTTTACATGGTGCAATACATATTGTTACAGCCTCTCATATTTTTTAACTAACACTGTGCAAACATAATAAACGTATAATCAGAGTTAATAATATATGTGCTGCAATCACATACGTTTAAAAGTAATATTTTTCTAGCATAATGGGGAATATACCATAAACAAATATATAATAAAAAATACACATTTTATGATGCTACATCGTTTCAAAGGCACTGTATTAGTAATATACACAGAGCAATCCCATATATTCAGAAGCCGGGTTTCTCAAGCAAACCAGGGGAAAATGGAAAATAAGAAAAAACACATATAAGATATTTTGCCAACTCAGTAGACCTCCCTTCAATAATATACATGTCTAGCCCACATTAGAGGAACCACTTAGATTCAAATTCAATGTTTAATCCTTTCGGTGTCAGTGTTTTCATCTCATAAATGGTGCGCATTTCTAATCTCGCCAATGCTATCGCTGTATCTTTAGTCCGCTAATTACCCTTACCCAATTTTATGCCGCAAAAGGACTTTAATTCATTAATTTCACACTTGTGTTTATCCCTAAAGTGCATGGGAACACTATGATTTTCATAGCCTTTCATTATATTTCTTAGATGCTCTGTTAATCGTTCCTTTAGCATTCTGCCTGTGTATCCAATGTATTCTGCACCGCAGTTGCACTCTAGGAGATAAACAACGTTTTTACTAGTGATGTGCACCGGAAATTTTTCGGGTTTTGTGTTTTGGTTTTGGATTCGGTTCCGCGGCCGTGTTTTGGATTCGGACGCGTTTTGGCAAAACCTCACTGAAAATTTTTTGTCGGATTCGGAAGTGTGTTTTGGATTCGGGTGTTTTTTTACAAAAAACCCTCAAAAACAGTTTAAATCATAGAATTTGGGGGTCATTTTGATTCCATAGTATTATTAACCTCAATAACCATAATTTCCACTCATTTCCAGTCTATTCTGAACACCTCACAATATTATTTTTAGTCCTAAAATTTGCACCGAGGTCGCTGGATGACTAAGCTAAGCGACCCAAGTGTCCGGCACAAACACCTGGCCCATCTAGGAGTGGCACTGCAGTGTCAGACAGGATGGCACTTCAAAAAATAGTCCCCAAACAGCACATGATGCAAAGAAAAAAAGAGGTGCACCAAGATCGCTGGTTGGCTAAGCTAAGCGACCCAAGTGGCCGACACAAACACCTGGCCCATCTAGGAGTGGCACTGCAGTGTCAGACAGGATGGCACTTCAAAGAATAGTCCCCAAACAGCACATGATGCAAAGAAAAAAAGAGGTGCACCAAGGTCGCTGTATAACTAAGCTAAGCGACCCAAGTGGTCGACACAAACACCTGGCCCATCTAGGAGTGGCACTGCAGTGTCAGACAGGATGGCAGATTTAAAATATAGTCCCCAAACAGCACATAATGCAAAGAAATAAAGAGGTGCACCAAGGTCACTGGATGGCTAAGATAAGTGACCCAAGTGGCCGACACAAACACCTGGCCCATCTAGGAGTGGCACTGCAGTGTCAGACAGGATGGCACTTCAAAAAATAGTCCCCAAACAGCACATGATGCAAAGAAAAAAAGAGGTGCAATCAGGTCCGGAACTAAGTTTTCCAGCGCCCTGGGCGGAAAAGGGGGCGTGGCTTCATACAGGGGGCGTGGAAAGTTACGCCCCCTGTACAGTAGTGAAATGATGTGCGGTGCGCGATGACGTCATCGCGCACCGCACAGTAAAGGTCCTCTCCATGAAGGGAAACGACGCAACGCGTCTAGTTCCCTTCACAGCGGGGGGCAGCGGCGGCGGGACAGAGCGATCAGCGGGGGGTACAGCAGCAGCGGACTTTGCCATGGTGCGGCGCCCTCCGGATGGCGCCGGCGCCCTCCGGAAGGCAGCGCCCCGTGCAAAAGTCCTGCTTGCCCGTGGCAAGATCCGCTACTGGGTGCAATGAGGTAGCTGTGTGACTAAGCTAAGCAACCCAAGTGGCCGACACAAACGCCTGGCCCATCTAGGAGTGACACTGCAGTGTCAGACAGGATGGCAGATTTAAAAAATAGTCCCCAAACAGCACATGATGCAAAGAAAAAAAGAGGTGTAATGAGGTAGCTGTGTGACTAAGCTAAGCGACCCAAGTGGCCGACACAAACACCTGGCCCATCTGGGAGTGGCACTGCAGTGTCAGACAGGATGGCAGATTTAAAAAATAGTCCCCAAACTAGTGATGTGCACCGGAAATTTTTCGGGTTTTGTGTTTTGGTTTTGGATTCGGTTCCGCGGCCGTGTTTTCGATTCGGACGCGTTTTGGCAAAACCTCACTGAAAATTTTTTGTCGGATTCGGGTGTGTTTTAGATTCGGGTGTTTTTTTACAAAAAAACCCTCAAAAACAGCTTAAATCATAGAATTTGGGGGTCATTTTGATCCCATAGTATTATTAACCTCAATAACCATAATTTCCACTCATTTCCAGTTTATTCTGAACACCTCACACCTCACAATATTATTTTTAGTCCTAAAATTTGCACCGAGGTCGCTGGATGACTAAGCTAAGCGACCCAAGTGTCCGGCACAAACACCTGGCCCATCTAGGAATGGCACTGCAGTGTCAGACAGGATGGCACTTCAAAAAATAGTCCCCAAACAGCACATGATGCAAAGAAAAAAAGAGGTGCACCAAGATCGCTGGTTGGCTAAGCTAAGCGACCCAAGTGGCCGACACAAACACCTGACCCATCTATTAGTGGCACTGCAGTGTCAGACAGGATGGCACTTCAAAAAATAGTCCCCAAACAGCACATGATGCAAAGAAAAAAAGAGGTGCACCAAGGTCGCTGTGTAACTAAGCTAAGCGACCCAAGTGGCCGACATAAACACCTGGCCCATCTAGGAGTGACACTGCAGTGTCAGACAGGATGGCAGATTTAAAATATAGTCCCCAAACAGCACATGATGCAAAGAAAAAAAGAGGTGCAATGAGGTAGCTGTCTGAATAAGCTAAGCGACCCAAGTGGCTGACACAAACACCTGGCCCATCTAGGAGTGGAACTGAAGTTTTCTAGCGAGAGGATGAGTGCTTCCATCCTCATGTGAATCTGAACCACTAGCCATGAACATAGGCCAGGGCCTCAGCCGTTCCTTGCGACTCCGTGTCGTAAATGGCATATTGGCAAGTTTACTCTTCTCCTCAGATGCTTTTAATTTCGATTTTTGGGTAATTTTACTGAACTTTTGTTTTTTGGATTTTACATGCTTTCTACTATGACATTGGGCATCGGCCTTGGCAGACGACGTTGATGGCATTTCATCGTCTCGGCCATGACTAGTGGCAGCAGCTTCAGCACGAGGTGGAAGTGGAGCTTGATCTTTCCCTATTTTACCCTCCACATTTTTGTTCTCCATTTTTTAATGTGTGGAATTATATGCCAGTAACATATCAATAGCAGTGGACTACTGTACTGTACTGCTATATATTATATACTGGTGGTCAGCAAAATTCTGCACTGTCCTCCTACTATATATACTGCGCATAACAACTAAAATGCACCACAGGTATGGATGGATAGTATACTTGACGACACAGAGGTAGGTAGAGCAGTGGACTACTGTACCGTACTGCTATATATTACATACTGGTGGTCAGCAAAATTATGCACTGTCCTCCTACTATATATACTGCGCACAACAACTAAAATGCACCACAGGTATGGATGGATAGTATACTTGACGACTCAGAGGTAGGTAGAGCAGTGGACTACTGTACCGTACTGCTATATATTATATACTGGTGGTCAGCAAAATTCTGCACTGTCCTCCTACTATATATACTGCACACAACAACTAAAATGCACCACAGGTATGGATGGATAGTATACTTGACAACACAGAGGTAGGTAGAGCAGTGGACTACTGTACCGTACTGATATAATACTGGTGGTCACTGGTCATCAAAATTCTGCACTGTCCTCCTACTATATACTACAATGCAGCACAGATATGGAGCATTTTTCAGGCAGAGAACGTATAATACTGGTGGTCACTGGTCAGCAAAACTCTGCACTGTCCTCCTACTATATAATACTAGTGGTCCCTAGTCCCCACAATAAAGCACACTGAGCACAGATATTTGCAGCACACTGAGCACAGATATGGAGCGTTTTTCAGGCAGAGAACGTAGATATTTTCAGCACACTGAGCACAGATATTTACAAGCACACTGAGCACAGATATTTGCAGCACACTGAGCACAGATATTTGCAGCACACTGAACACAACTGAGAGAACGCTGCACGTCCTCTCCCTATCATCTCCAATGCACGAGTGAAAATGGCGGCGAGGCGCGGCTCCTTATATAGAATACAAATCTCGCAAGAATACGACAGCGGGATGAGGACGTTCGGGCGCGCTCGGGTTAACCGAGCAAGGCGGAAAGATTTGAATCTGCTTTGGAAACCGTGTAAAATGGGTAAAGTTCGGGGGGGTTCGGATTCCGAGGAACCGAACCCGCTCATCACTACCCCAAACAGCACATGATGCAAAGAAAAAAAGAGGTGCACCAAGGTCGCTGGATGGCTAAGCTAAGCGACCCAAGTGGCCGACACAAACACCTGGCCCATCTAGGAGTGGCACTGCAGTTTTCTAGCGAGAGGATTAGTGCTTCCAACCTCATGTGAATCTGAAACACTAGCCATGAACATAGGCCAGGCCTCAGCCGTTCCTTGCCACTCCGTGTCGTAAATGGCATATTGGCAAGTTTACGCTTCTCCTCAGATTTTTGTAGTATACTTGACGACACAGAGGTAGAGCAGTGGACTACTGTGCCGTACTGCTATTTATAAACTGGTGGTCACAGCAACATTCTGCACTGTCCCCTCCTACTATATACTGCGCACAACTAAAATGCACCACAGGTATGGATGGATAGTATACTTGACAACACAGAGGTAGGTAGAGCAGTGGACTACTGTACCGTACTGCTATATATTATACACTGGTGGTCAGCAAAATTCTGCACTGTCCTCCTACTATATATACTGCGCACAACTAAAATGCACCACAGGTATGGATGGATAGTATACTTGACGACACAGAGGTAAGTAGAGCAGTGGCCTACTGTACTGTACTGCTATATATTATATACTGGTGGTCAGCAAAATTCTGCACTGTCCTCCTACTATATATACTGCGCACAACTAAAATGCACCACAGGTATGGATGGATAGTATACTTGACGACACAGAGGTAAGTAGAGCAGTGGCCTACTGTACTGTACTGCTATATATTATATACTGGTGGTCAGCAAAATTCTGCATTGTCCTCCTACTATATATACTGCGCACAACTAAAATGCACCACAGGTATGGATGGATAGTATACTTGATGACACAGAGGTAGGTAGAGCAGTGGACTACTGTACCGTACTGCTATATAATACTGGTGGTCACTGATCAGCAAAATTCTGCACTGTCCTCCTACTATATACTACAATGCAGCACAGATATGGAGCGTTTTCAGGCAGAGAACGTAGTTATTTTCAGCACACTGAGCACAGATATTTGCAAGCACACTGAGCACAGATATTTGCAGTACACTGAGCACAGATATTTGCAGCACACTGAACACAGAAACTGAGAGAACGCTGCACGTCCTCTCCCTATCATCTCCAATGCACGAGTGAAAATGGCGGCGTCGCACGGCTCCTTATATAGAATACGAATCTCGCGAGAATCCGACAGCGGGATGATGACGTTCGGGCGCGCTCAGGTTAACCGAGCAAGGTGGGAAGATCCAAGTCTGCCTCGGAACCGTGTAAAATGGGTGAAGTTCGGGGGGGTTCGGATTCCAAGGAACCGAACCCGCTCATCACTAGTTTTTACTGTTGCAAGTTATAAAGTCCTTAATCGGGTACTCGGCCTTAATGATGTTGGACTTATACTCCATAACTTTCTTTGGGGTTTTACAGTTTCAATACATCATGCATTGACCACATTTATTAAAGCCTTTAGATGTAATTCTTATGGTCATCCTCTGTACAGGTAGGGCACTCTTGACTAATTTGGAGCCCAAATTCCCTGCTCTTTTATAAATAAATTTTGGGCGATCCGTGTGTGGTTCTTAAGTATAGGGTCCCTAGTTAGTATGCCCCAATGTTTTTTGATAATCTTTTCTACTTGTAGATGTTGTGAGGTGTAGGAAGTAATAAACAAAACTTTCTTGTTGAAGTCTTGTTGACTGCTTCTCTTATTCTTCCCCTGTAGTTCATGTCTGTCCAACTGTGCACATCTCTCTCTAGCTTTATAGACTGTCTCTGGATTATACCCTTTATTAAGGAATTGGCTTTCCATGATCTTAGCTTGCTCCTCATACTATATGTCTCTATTTATGTGCTGTTCCTCCTGAGTTTTTGAAACTGGCTATTGGGGATGCTCTTAATCCAATTGGCATGATGGTTATTATGCTAGAAAAATATTACTTTTAAACATATGTGATTGCAGCACATATAGTATTAACTCTGATTGTACATTTATTATGTTTGCACAGAGTTAGTTTAAAAATATGAGAGGCTGTAACAATATGTATTGCACCATGTAAAATTTTTATATCTTATAATTTGTGTAGTTTTAAATAGTTTTAGCATATGACTTGCTTTAGAATAATATGGCCCCGAATGTGCTTGATTGATTAATTGGATGATTGACAAAGCCGGGTTTAGGTATTAACCATTGGACTATCCACATCATGTGATCGGGACTTTCAGGTGATATATGCCTGACAGGAATTCTATGGCGGCATCTCTTGAAAAAGGATAGAGAACTATCTGAAATGCGTTGAGGCCGTCATTGCATCAGGGATGTTTGAGGTTACTTCAGGGAGGAAAAGCCGCACACAACATCCGAACCTTCCGGCGTCCACCGTCAGCTGCAGCGCGGACGGAGACTGGGAGAGGCGGGCTCCATCTTTCACCTTGAAAGTAACACATACCGTGCACCTGTTATTTTTACCTTTTGGATGAATAAAACCCTTTTACTTGGATACGCTTGGATACGCTGTGTCTACATCTTCGGTAGGAGCTGGATATAGAAAAGAAACCTTTCACGGAACGCGGGACTGAATTTGAATGTAAGTCCCACATTTATTTAAAACACACACAGCAGGGAAGATTCCGTTCAACGAAAGATACCTTTTTGTGACTGCGGGTGAGAACACTAAAGTAAGTGTCTGCCCATCAGTTAAGCCACAGAAGGGAATCTTGTCAAAGTGTCAGCAACAGGTGCAACGATAAGGAGCCCTGTAGCAGTACAATATTTTCTAGCTGGAGAATTATATTGTAGTAACATAAATCATACCTCGGTGTGGACATATGCTGCTTATCAGTGGCGTGCGGTGAGGTCAGTAGCTGGTGAGGCACTGTGTCCATAACGTTTGCCGATGACCCATACCGCCGCCGTGCTGATGCCCGCTACCACCCCTGTGCTGATGCACACTACCACCCCCAAGCCATTGCCAGTTACTGCCGCCGTCACTGATGCAGCAGCTTGTGCAGCTGAGGGATCTTTTCAGATCTTTTCTCGCTGTCTCCCCACTGATTTCATAGCTCTGTGGCTGTCCATTGCTGCAGTAATCCTCCTGCCATAGAGCCCAGCAGCAGAAGTCTTCATCTGCCTTACAAGGTCCCTTGTCAGCCAGGCAGACTCAGCATGGGCCACTGTGGCTGCAGACATGCCCCCCTTCCCCCCCATAAACATAAGTACTTGAAATGGTAAAAGCATTGGGTTGTCTCATTGTCACCATGCTATTACAATGGCATATCGCCACCAGGAACATCACTCGTTTTTCCTCTCACTCTGTAGACGTACACAGGAAACATTAGCAATGTTGCACTACGGTATCAGTTGGAAATATGTGCAGGCATATACTGCGGCGATGTATGGCGGCACATTGCCTACAATCACCAGGAAACTTTCACAGCAAATACACTGAGGACAGTTTCATGGGAGGGATTACTTTCTCCACAAATAAGTAGCATTTACCTAATCAGTGATACTTCCAGAGCACAGAAATGCTGCTAATTAGCTGCTGTTACATACATGGTGGAGATAATAGAGAGTAATGGACTACACACGAGTACAGGCGGTGCTGCACACACGGACACCCAGATGTACACATTACCTTTCCATAGGGACTGCATCTGGGAAGCCAGCAAGATTCCCCATACATTGGGCCTCGTCCTTCTCCGCTGGCCAGTGCTCACCCAACAGCCTGGGGTACTTACCGATAAGGCACTGCTCTCACCCATTGCTGCGTCTCTGGGCTGGGATTTGCAGTACCCCCTACATAGTGCTCTCACACAACAGTGTAGTATGGGTGCTGTATGTACAGAAAGCTGTACTGGGTAGTAGCCCAATGCAGAATACACGGCGCCGGGCAGACACAGACAGGACACAGACACTGCATGGGGCACAGAATAACTTTCCTGAGACTCACCCAGCGGTGTGGAGCCGAGTAGATCCTGTGTGCGCCCCACTAGCCCCGGCTGCACCACGGGATCCTACAGATGCGGGAAAGCAGCTCTGTGCCCAGGGCATCCCCAAGCCGGCCGTGTGCGCCTCCTGCGGGCATAAACATCCTAGTAGTAATTGGTGTACCCCCTTCTTAAAGTAAACCTTAGTTACCTTCTAAAACTCAGTAAATAAAGACACGGAGACATGATTTTGGCAGAAAAATTGCTAGCTATTTATTTGACCCTAACCATAGCAAACCTGTGAATGGAAAAATTTGTTAAGCTGCCGAATCAGCCGGCAAAATGGTGGCAGAAAAAAGAACGGCTCAATTAACTATTGGTAAGGTTAAATTATTAAACTGACCGAAACCGTCCAACACCTTATCAAAAACCGGTAATAGGTGTCAACACAACCCCCACAGTGACTTCCCACCGCTCCTGGGTGCCCTGCCGCTGCCTCCCGGATGGGTGGTCGAGCGGCCATTAAGTCGATGGAGGTGAGTGCACCTAAACCAAATAAACTGAAGCTTACTACCTATATATAAGCGATACAACTACAAACTGCCGTTCTTTTCCGCCAATAAATAGCCAACGAATGAAAAAACCAGCCAGCAATCAAAACGCCAATGCACTCCGCATGATTTAAGACAACCTTCATCCCTATAGGGCGGGAGGGCGGGAAAAAGATTCAAGCAGCAAAGAGGCCTAAAATGGCCGCTGCAGTCTATATATACCTCACCCTCCCCTTTTTACTAAGGCTGTACTACCTCACTTCTGGGTACACCCCCTCACAGGATGTTTAACCCATTCCTCTCCTATGCAGTCAATTCTTTCTCCTAAGGTCATGCTTGGAGCTGAGCCAGCAATCTGGGACCGCAAACCGCTGCTGCCAATGTTCCGTGTGTACCCGCTATCCCAGCCAAGAGTGTTCTTACCCACTGCGGGGAACCATGAGAGACACCAGGGGGAAGGGGGAACACCGGTTCTGTGCATGCCATCTGCAGGGACACACGCGGAGGGTGGGGTGGGAACACAGGGGACTGAGTGCGCTGGCTGTGCTGGCAGTGGGGACACCAAGGGGATGGGGGAACAGAACAACTCACTGAGGCATGGTTATATCGGGCTGTGGCGTCCTCCTAAATGAGGTGCCCGCGTCTTACGCAGCACTGTACCAGGTCCAGGGTTAATGATGGGGCCGGCCCTCCCACTGCGCAATCATATCTTCTTCAGTGACAGGGGCATGCTTTCATGTGAGCTGAATGCAGGGCCGGTTCAAGGCCGCTCTGCGCCCCGGGCAGGAAACAGGGCGTGGCCTAATACAGGGGGCGTGGTCAGTTACGCCCCCTGTACATTACTAGCGCCGCTTGAATGCTGAGCGGTGCGCGATGATGACATCGCGCACCGCACAGCAAAAGGTCCTCTCCACGTGTAGCGTCTAGTTCCCTTCGTGGAGAGGACCTTTGCTGTGCGGTGCGCGATGACGTTATCGCGCACCGCTCAGCAAAGTTACTCTACACGAAGGGAAACTAGACGCGTAGTGTCTAGTTCCCTTCACAGGAGGCGGACGGGGGACGGCAGTGGGCAGCGGAGGCGGACAGGGGACACAGCGGGCAGCAGTGGCGGATCTTGTCACGGTGCGGCGCCCTCCGGATGGTGGCGCCCCGGGCAAAAGTCCTGCTTGCCCGTGGCAAGATCCGCTACTGGCTGAATGCACACCCCTGTCAAAGCGGCACTTCTATTAGGTGCCGCTTATAGGGCTTTTTTTAATGGGCTTTCAGTGCCCAATGCTTGGCCCTGCACCCCGCTTCCGGACCTTTCTCATTGACGGCGGGAAGCACCGAGAACAGTGCCTCCGAAACACATTTAAAACAGTTTTTTATAGGGTAAAATTATGAAAATAATACACAGCCTAAAGAAGATACTTATAATACAGAATATGTGTCATAAGTATCTTCTTTGCATTATTTTAATATTTAATGACACTCCCCTGCCTCCCCTGAGTGCACGTTCCTGCTGCTTATACTGTTTGTGAATCATTTAGCACAGGCTACCTGAATGTTTTGGAGTTTAGTATGTATTGCGGGTAATGATGTAACCCGGTCAGGTTGCAAGCTGCATTACTTAGGAACGCAGACCCGAACCACCTCTAGTGAATATGTCAATGAGGACAATGATTTTGCACATGGACTCAATCTAATGGAAGCACTTCCACCTCTAACTAACGGTGACCGGTAATTACATTCTACCGAACTGTGCTGTTTTCTTGTATGCTTATATCAGGACATGTCATGTGGATCCATCAGGGGTAAATATCAGGAATGGACACTAAATGGTCTATTTGAATATTGACTAACAGGAGAGCTTGAAAAGGTGTATATATCTAATGTATTTTCAATATTACAAATATTTCTGGCACATGATGCACAAATTGGTATTCATACCATGAAATTATTTTTATTGATATAAATAAATTGTTATATTTTTATTCTATTTTATTTTAGCGCTGCTTCTCTTTGTATTTGTTACCGTCTGTGTCACCCCTGTCTGTCTACCCCTCCCCTTTAGAATGTAAGCTCTCACGAATAGGGCCCTCTTCCCTCATGTGCTTAGCCTTTTTCTTACTTTAATACTCTTCAACTGCACCAAATCCAGCAGTCTTCTGCCACCTGATACTTATTCCAGTGTCATCTGCTGATGTAGCTATGTTTATTTACCCTGTACTTCTCCTTTGTTGTCGTCAACTGTAAGTTGCTGTTTTCCTGTTTTGATTATTTGTTTATGTACTCTGTAATTGGGCGCTGCAGAACCCTTGTGGCGCCATATAAATAAAGGATAATAATAATAATAATTATGCAGGAGCAAATTGTTCCACTGGCATAGTGTCTGACTACATTGTAATAGGTCATAGGTTCGAGTCCAGGGTATGACAGTATTTTGAAATGTGTACCATAAATAAAGAAGGATGTCACTGAAGGTGCCTGTCAATGTGAGAGGTCCAGGGTAGGACAGCTGAGAAATGTTTCTTGGAGTGTTCTGCTGAAAGGTGTCCTATAAATTTGTATGTGTGTGTATGTATGTGTGTCATGTGGGTGCTGGTAGGGATAACGTCATTACGCCACTCAGTGGCGTAGTGTGTAGCTACTGGCAGCAGTGATGGTGAGATTGCTGCGCCCATGCCGGAGCTGGCATCTGGAGCATGGGCTCCACTGGTGCAGCCCTCGCCACACCCCTGGTCTTACTTCCTGTGACAATGCTACATGACTATAGGGCCACTCAGAAGTTTGATAATACACTGATCGGTGACTGGTGCTGCATCTTTGTACAAAGCCACTGGGAGTAGCAAAGTTGTCGGTGCAAGCCTTAATACAAATATAAGCGAATGCAGCAGTTCCATATTTTTGCACAGAAACTGTGAACACATTTACAGCTGCGGCAGCATTAGCGCACATATCTGACTCAGGCCTTAGTATAGTTAAATAAAAGTGTTTTCCATAGAGATGAGTGGGTTTGGTTCGTCGAGATCCGAACCCCCCCCCCAAACTTCACCTATTTTTCACGGGTCCGAGGCAACCTCGGATCTTCCCGCCTTGCTCGGCTAACCCGAACGCAGCCGAACATCATCATCCCGCTGTCGGATTCTCGCGAGATTCGTATTCTATGTAAAGAGCTGCGCGTCTCCAACATTTTCACTCGTGCATTGGAGATTGAACGCAGAGGGCGTGGCTGCGTTCTCTCCCTGAAAAGCTCCATATCTGTGCTCAGTGTGCTGCAAATATCTGTGCTCAGTGTGCTGCAAATATCTGTGCTCAGTGTGCGGAAAATATCTACGTTCTCTGCCTGAAAATGCTCCATATCTGTGCTCAGTGTGCTGCAAATATCTGTGCTCAGTGTGCTGCATTGTGGGGACCACCAGTATATAATTATAGTAGTACAGTACAGTAGGCCATTGCTGTATCTTGCAGCTCTGTGTCAAGTATACTATCTCTGTGCTGCATTATTGTGAGCAGTACATAGTAGGACAGTGCAGCATTTTGGTGACCAGCAGTATACATATAGTACAGTACAGTAGGCCATTGCTGTATCTTGCAGCTCTGTGTCAAGTATACTATCTCTGTGCTGCATTATTGTGAGCAGTATATAGTAGGACAGTGCAGCATTTTGGTGACCAGCAGTATACATATAGTACAGTACAGTAGGCCATTGCTGTATCTTGCAGCTCTGTGTCAAGTATACTATCTCTGTGCTGCATTATTGTGAGCAGTACATAGTAGGACAGTGCAGCATTTTGGTGACCAGCAGTATACATATAGTACAGTACAGTAGGCCATTGCTGTATCTTGCAGCTCTGTGTCAAGTATACTATCTCTGTGCTGCATTATTGTGAGCAGTATATAGTAGGACAGTGCAGCATTTTGGTGACCAGCAGTATACATATAGTACAGTACAGTAGGCCATTGCTGTATCTTGCAGCTCTGTGTCAAGTATACTATCTCTGTGCTGAATTATTGTGAGCAGTATATAGTAGGACAGTGCAGCATTTTGGTGACCAGCAGTATACATATAGTACAGTACAGTAGGCTATTGCTGTATCTTGCAGCTCTGTGAGTATACTATCTCTGTGCTGCATTATTGTGAGCAGTACATAGTAGGACAGTGCAGCATTTGGTTACCAGCAGTATACATATAGTACAGTACAGTAGGCCATTGCTGTATCTTGCAGCTCTGTGTCGAGTATACTATCTCTGTGCTGCATTATTGTGAGCAGTATATAGAAGGACAGTGCAGCATTTTGGTGACCAGCAGTATACATATAGTAAAGTACAGTAGGCCATTGCTGTATCTTGCAGCTCTGTGTCAAGTATATTATCTCTGTGCTGCATTATTGTGAGCAGTATATAGTAGGACAGTGCAGCATTTTGGTGACCAGCAGTATACATATAGTACAGTACAGTAGGCCATTGCTATATCTTGCAGCTCTGTTTTAACGTATACTACCTCTGTGCTCCATTTTTGTGAGCAGTATATAGTAGGACAGTGCAGCATTTTGGTGACCAGCAGTATACATATAGTACAGTACAGTAGGCCATTGCTATTGATATATTACTGGCATATAATTCCACACATTAAAAAATGAAGAACAAAAATGTGGAGGGTAAAATAGGGAAAGATCAAGATCCACTTCCACCTCGTGCTGAAGCTGCTGCCACTAGTCATGGCCAAGATGATGAAATGCCATCAACGTCGTCTGCCAAGGCCGATGCCCAATGTCATAGTAGAGAGCATGTAAAATCCAAAAAACAAAATTGAGTAACATGAAAAATTCACAAAAATCAAAATTAAAAGCGTCTGAGGAGAAGCGTAAATTTGCCAATATGCCATTTACGACACGGAGTGGCAAGGAACGGCTGAGGCCCTGGCCTATGTTCATGGCTAGTGGTTCAGCTTCACATGAGGATGGAAGCACTCATCCTCCCACTAGAAAAATGAAAAGACTTAAACTGGCAAAAGCACAGCAAAGAACTGTGCGTTCTTCTAAATCACAAATCCCCAAGGAGAGTCCAATTGTGTTGGTTGCTATGCCTGACCTTCCCAACACTAGACGGGAAGAGGTGGCGCCTTCCACCATTTGCACGCCCCCTGCAAGTGCTGGAAGGAGCACCCACAGTCCAGTTCCTGATAGTCAAATTGAAGATGTCACCTTTAAAGTATACCAGGATGAGGATATGTGTGTTGCTTGCGCTGAGGAGGAAATTGACAAGGAGGATTCTGATGGTGAGGTGGTTTGTTTAAGTCAGGCACCCGGGGAGACACCTGTTGTCCGTGGGAGGAATATGGCCATTGACATGCCTGGTCAAATTACAAAAAAAAATCACCTCTTCGTGTGGAATTATTTTAACAGAAATGCGGACAACAGGTGTGAAGCAGTGTGTTGCCTTTGTCAAGCTGTAATAAGTAGGGGTAAGGACGTTAACCACCTAGGAACATCCTCCCTTATACGTCACCTGGAGCAAATTCATCAGAAGTCATTGACAAGTTCAAAAACTTTTGGGTAACAGCGGAAGCAGTCCACTGACAACTAAATCCCTTCTTCCTCTTGTACCCAAGCTCCTGCAAACCACACCACCAACTCCCTCAGTGTCAATTTCCTCCTTAGACAGGAACGCCAATAGTCCTGCAGGCCATGTCACTGGCAAGTCTGATGAGTCCTCTCCTGACTGGGATTCCTCTGATGCATTCTTGAGTGTAACGCCTACTGTTGCTGGCGCTGCTGTTGTTGTTGCTGGGAGTCGATCGTCATCCCAGAGGGGCAGTCGGAAGACCACTTGTACTACTTCCAGTAAGCAATTGACTGTCCAACAGTCCTTTGCGAGGAAGATGAAATATCACAGCAGTCATCCTGCTGTAAAGCGGATAACTCAGGCCTTTGCAGCTGTGTTGGTGTTAAACGTGTGTCCGGTATCCTCCGATAGTTCATAGGGAATTGCTTGAGGTATTGTGTCACCGGTACCAAATACCATCTAGGTTCCACTTCTCTAGGCAGGCGATACCGAGAATGTACACAGACGTCAGAAAAAGACTCACCAGTGTCCTAAAAAATGCAGTTGTACCCAATGTCCACCTAACCACGGACATGTGGACAAGTGGAGCAGGGCAGACTCAGGACTATATGACTGTGACAGGCCACTGGGTAGATGTATTGCCTCCCGCAGCAAGAACAGCAGCGGCGGCACCAGTAGCAACATCTCACAAACGCCAACTCGTTCCTAGGCAGGCTACACTTTGTATCACCGCTTTCCATAATAGGCACACAGCTGACAAGCTCTTATGGAAACTGAGGAACATCATCGCAGAATGGCTTACCCCAATTGGACTCTCCTGGGGACTTGTGACATCGGACAACGCCACCAATATTGCGCATGCATTACATGTGGGCAAATTCCAGCACATCCCATGTTTTGCACATACATTGAATTTGGTGGTGCAGAATTAAAAAAAAAAACGACATGGGCGTGCAAGAGATGCTGTCGGTGTCCCGAAGAATTGCGGGCCACTTACGGCATTCAGCCACCGCGTGCCGAAGACTGGAGCACCAGCAAACACTCCTGAACCTGCCCCGCCATCATCTGAAGCAAGAGGTGGTAACGAGGTGGAAGTCAACCCTCTATATGCTTCAGAGGATGGAGGAGCAGCAAAAGGCCATTCAAGCCTATGCATCTGCCTACGATATAGGCAAAGGAGGGGGAATGCACCTGACTCAAGCGCAGTGGAGAATGATTTCAACGTTGTGCAAGGTTCTGCAACCCTTTGAACTTGCCACAGGTGAAGTCAGTTCAGACACTGCCAGCCTGTGTCAGGTCATTCCCCTCATCAGGCTTTTGCAGAAGAAGCTGGAGAGATTGAAGGAGGAGCTAAAACGGAGCGATTGCACTAGGCATGTGGGACTTGTGGATGGAGCCCTTCATTTGCTTAACCAGGATTCACGGGTGGTCAATCTGTTGAAATCAGAGCACTACATTTTGGCCACCGTGCTCGATCCTAGGTTTAAAGCCTACGTTGTATCTCTCTTTCCGGAAGACACAAGTCTGCACATGTTCAAAGACCTGCTGGTGAGACACTTGTCAAGTCAAGCGGAACGTGACCCATCAACAGCTCCTCCTTCACATTCTCCCGCAACTGGGGCTGCGAGGAAAAGGCTAAGAATTCTGAGCCCACCCGCTGGCAGTGATGCAGGGCAGTCTGGAGCGAGTGCTGACATCTGGTCCGGACTGAAGGACCTGCCAACGATTACTGACATGTCGTCTACTGTCACTGCATATGATTCTGTCACCATTGAAAGAATGGTGGAGGATTATATGAGTGACCGCATCCAAGTAGGCACGTCAGACAGTCCGTACATATACTGGCAGGAAAAAGAGGCAATTTGGAGGCCCTTGCACAAACTGGCTTTATTTTACCTAAGTTGACCCCCCTCCAGTGTGTACTCCGAAAGAGTGTTTAGTGCAGCCGGTCACCTTGTCAGCGATCGGTGTACAAGGTTACTTCCACAAAATGTGGAGAAGATGATGTTCATCAAAATGAATTATAATCAATTCCTCCGTGGAGACATTCACCATCAATTGCCTCCAGAAAGTACACAGGGACCTGATATGGTGGATTCCAGTGGGGATGAATTAATACTCTGTGAGGAGGGGGATGTACACAGTGAAAGGGGTGAGTAATCGGAGGATGATGATGAGGTGGACCTCTTGCCTCTGTAGAGCCAGTTTGAGCAAGGAGAGATTGATTGCTTCTTTTTTTGGTGGGGGCCCAAACCAACCAGTCATTTCAGCCACAGTTGTGTGGCAGACCCTGTGGCTGAAATGATGGGTTTGTTAAAGTGTGCATGTCCTGTTTATACAACATAAGGGTGGGTGGGAGGGCCCAAGGACAATTCCATCTTGCACCTCTTTTTTTATTTATTTATCTTTGCATCATGTGATGTTTGGGGCCAATTTTTTGAAGTGCCATCCTGTCTGACACTGCAGTGCCACTCCTAGATGGGCCAGGTGTTTGTGCTGCCCCCTTTGGTCGTTTAGCTTAGTCATCCAGCGACCTCTGTGCAAATTTTAGGACTAAAAATAATATTGTGAGGTTTGAGGTGTTCAGAATAGACTGGAAATGAGTGGAAATTATGGTTATTGAGGTTAATAATACTATAGGATCAAAATTACCCCCAAATTCTATGATTTAAGCTGTTTTTGAGGGTTTTTTTAAAAAAACCACCCGAATGCAAAACACACCCGAATCCGACAAAAAAATTTCAGGGAGGTTTTGCCAAAACGCGTCCGAATCCAAAACACGGCCGCCAAGCCGAATCCAAAACCAAAACACAAAACACAAAAAATTTCAGGTGCACATCTCTAGTTTTCCACCATCTTTGTGTATAGGAATTATTCTGCCTTCTTTTTACAGTTTATTTTATGCTAGTAAGTACAGCAGGATTAATCACTGTCTTTGGTAAGTATGAACCTTCTTTTTCAATAATATGCATGACATTATGTCCCACGGGCCAAGCAATGGATGCTTTGGTTACCGTCATTAGTCTGATTCCCATGTAGAAGCATCAGTGTCATCTCCCTACAGAAGAACTGAGGAGGGCAGATATTCAGGAGGGATTCAAGAGGATAATTCTGTCCTACTTTAAACATCCAGGTTTGGCATAATTATTCTTAATTGGATTCAGAAATGCGAGTCGGGTCTCTTGTTGAGGAATTAGTGCAGTTCCCTATAATGTAAAAAATCCCAAAAGAGTATTTCCAAAGTTAGGGTGACATGCAGGGTGTACTGAGACATTCACACTCTACATGCCTCTGGGGAAATACTGTGTGCACTGATGTAATATATTAACTACACAACAACTCCCTTTATGTGCATTTGCGGTAGCTAGTTACATGCCCTAAAAAACAACTCATCTGAATACACTTTATAGAGAGAAAAGTTTCAGAATATCAGCAAGGTATAGAGGAGAGGGAATAGAAGCCAGGAGCAGCTTCTTTCATCTGTGTTTTAGAGATTGCGAAGTACAGAGAAGAACCTTTAATGTTCTTGGTTCTTTAGGGATCTGCACAGCACCATCAATTACTTTCCAACTCCCATTTCATTTAGCAAGAATAAAGAGAAGCAAATGTTAATTCTTGGACAGAAAACTGCTGCCTTTTTGCTACATCAGACTATGTAAACATTAATGGAAGATGGACAATGTTAGCAAGCCGCATAGTGTAATGGAACAGGTAGAGACTTGGACTGGTCACTACAGTTTCTGCAAGCTCAAGTGATGACCAGTAAAAAGTAGGAATCTAGGGAACATGCCTTTGATATACCAACAACTTTCATCAACTATATTTTTTGAAACTATTTCCATTAGCAAAGAGTGACAAGTCACAAATCTGAGTACGACAATCAAAAGACATCACAATCTGGGAAAATTTTAAAAAGTTACTGTATATCATTAAGTATTTCTGTTTTCTCACAGTGCCCAAACCTAAACTTCCCCAAAAACATATTCAAATAGCACTAATAATACACATTCTTTCTATCTATCTTTGTGCCTCCATTTTAAAATTACACAACATCTGACAATGGGGATCAGGGCTGCCATCAGAAATGATGGGGCCCAGGACTGACAAATTCTCACCCCCCCCCCCCTTCCCCACAACCACCACACACACTGCCCCATAGCTTACCTTTTGGGGGCAGCAGTGAGGCTCGACGGGGGCCAGGCTACCTGCCTGGAAACCAGCAGGGCAGGCAGTCACATAGGAACAGAGCTGCAGGCGGCGGTATTCTTTCTTCCTATAGAGCCGGCCGTGAGCCAATCAGAGCTCGCGGACAGGCAGCCAATCAGGAGCTGCCGAGTCCGTGTGACTGCACTGGCTTCACTGTGACTGGTATTGACTTCCTATTGGAAGTCCTACCTGCCAGTCACAGACACTACAGGCAGTCCCATTGGGAGGTATTTTCTCCCTCCAGGACTGCCAGACCGGGCTGCAATAGGCAAAGAGCTGGATTCTTGTAGAAAGCCAGCTCCCTGCCTCATCAGCCCTAGCCGGCTTCTATGGGCTGCTGCCGATGCAGTCCATAGAAGCCGGGTATTGTGCATGCACCGGTCTTAGCGTCTGTGAACTGTTAATAGCACAGATGCCAGGACCCAGTCAGTGGCACCAACAGCAGGGAGAAGGATGGGGAGACCCGGCAGCAACGGCAGCCCTCCTCCTCTAAAAAGGTAGGAGCCGCCGCTTGATATATACTGTATATGGGACAGATGTACTAAGCCTTGGAAAGAGATAAAGTGCAGAGAGGCAAAGGCTGCAGCTAGAAAGTCTAAAGTCACTATGTCGACAGTGACTATGTAGACATGTTTAAGGTGGTGCCAGGATCCCAAAATGGTTGAAATGTTACTTAAGAAATGTTAACTGTGCGGGCAATATAGTTATGTCAAAAATAATGCTTTATGAGCATGTTTAAAGTCATAAAACCTATACAGTTAAAAAGTTTAAGCAGCATATCAGCTGTGTTGGGATCCCAGCACCAGTTTAGTCTTATTTTCATAGTCATTGTCAGCAAGGGCATAGCTACTGTGGGTGCAGGGGGCATATTGACTATATACAATTCATATGTTTTACCATCACACAAACCGGGTGTACTACGTTTGGCCGGCGCTCGGGATCCCGGCGCCCAGCATACCGGCGCCGTGATCCAGACTGCTGGAATGCTCAAAATTTGCTGCTCCGAACCAAAACCGCATCACGGTTTGGATCTCGCAAGGAAATCTGAACTGAAATGAGTGCTGGTTCAGATCTTCCACCTGTTCTAAATTTGGATCTTAATATGAATTTCAGGTTTTGGATTGCAAAAATTACCAGATTTTAGCTGTTTGTGTCCATTTTCAAGAAATCCAAAACCCAAGATTCAATTCCGCACCAAAACGCTTGAGGGTGGTTTTGTAAGACCAGAACCAAAACATGACCATGAAATTGGACTCCGCGCACATCTATAGTAATTAATTAATTATACATCTCTAGTAATTAATTATACAGGTCACAGAACTCACAGGTAACTTATATGTATCTGTAATAACTAAAAAGTGGGCATGTTTTTCCATATAACACAATGGGGGAGATTTATCAAACCTTTTACACAGCCTGTAAAATGACAGAAGCTAAATGGTTAGTACTTTATGTCTCACTCTCTCTCTACTTTATCTCCCTGCAAGCTTTGATAAATCTCCCCAAAGTTTTAACTGTAAATTTAAAATCTCCTTTTTAACACACAGATCCATAATGACATAGAGTGACACACAAGCTAACAGTTACACAGACTTAAATTGCCAGTGAAATGGATTCACAATAACACACAACTCATAGGGGTCAATCCTATTACCCACGAAGGGTGCAATGTGCTGTTGCCGTTGTGTTTAAACTCTGGCAATGGCACCTGATCTTGCACCCTTCGCGTGCTGGTTTTGGGCTGAATTCGCACCAAAGTGCTCAGAGCCCTATGGGGGTAGCGAGCACTTTTGTGCAAATTTGGGCCACCGTAAAGTGCAGCCGCTGCTGGGATGATTCGCACCCATGATATTATTGCGGCTAATAGGATCAACCCCATAGACTCATATTATGACAGTGAATAACACATAAAATAATGACATACAGTTTTGCAGCAGTCCTCTCCACCAGCTCTTCTTACCTGGGGGGAGGGAGATTTATCAAAGCTTGGGGAGAACTAAAGTGGTGAGAGTTAAAGTACCAACCAATCAACTCCTAACAGTCATTTTTCAAACACAGCCTGTAAAATGAAAGAAGCTGATTGTTTGGTAATTTTTGGCCAATTCATGAAGCAGTGAAAAGCATGGAGAAAAGGACCAGTGGAGAAGTTGCCCATGCAACATATCAGCTTTGAAGGAAGCCTTTATCAAGTACAGTCTATAAAATGTAAGGGAGATGCTGATTGGTTGCCATGGGCAACTTCTCCACATTTCTGTTTCTCCACTGTATTCACTGCTTCTTGAATAGACCCCTTAATATCTCTCCACTTTATCTTTCTCCAAGCTTTTATCTACCCATGTTTGCTCTGAATGGAAAATCAAATCTTGACAATATCAGAATGCTTTGGCGACAGTTGTAAGTTCTGGCACCTTGCAGACATCAACATGACCAATTTCCCCTTGCAACCCACAGGGCTGCCATCAGAAATTATGGGGCCAGGGACTGACAAAATAGGTAGGCCCCACACCCCAGAAGTGAAATCGACTGTGGTGCCCCTCTCAGCCCCCCTCACCTGATGCAGTAGCACAGCTGGGAGGGCAAAGGAGTCAGTAATGTGCCAGTAATTCTGCAAGTTGATAAATCTCCAGCCACTTACCCCAGTTACCTTCATCCTCAGCCCCTGTGTTTCTGCAGCCCCACAATGTCTCTCCAGCTAGTCTCTCTCTCTCTGTTTCTTCAGCCTCCTTCTGTCTCTCCTGCCTTAAGTGTCTCTCTATGTCCACACTGCCCTCTTCTGTTTCTCCAGACAGTACCACCTTCTATCTCTCCATCAAGCCACCTTTTATCTCTCCAACCTGCTTCCCTTTTATCTCTCCAGCCAGTACCCATTCTGTCTTTCCAGCCAGCTCCCCTTCTGTGTCTAGCTGGCTCCTCTTCTGTTTTACCATCCAGCCCCCTTTTGTTTCCCTAGCCAGCTCCTCTTCTGTCTCACCAGCCAGTCACCCTTCTGTCTCAACAGCCAGCCCCCTTTCTGTGTCTCCAGCCAGTCCCCTTGTATCTCTCCAGCCAGTCCCCCTTCTGTCTCTCCAGCCAGCTCCCATTCTGTGTCTCCAACATGCTTCCCTTCTGTTTCCCCTGCCAGCTCTGCTTTTGTATCTACAGCCAGCTCCTTTTCTGTGTCTCCAGCCAGCCCCCCCCCTATTCTGTGTCTCCAGCCATCCCCCTTCTGTGTCTCCAGCCAGCTCCTCTTCTGTATCTCCAGCCAGCTCCCCTTCTGTCTCTTCAGCCACCTCCCCTTCTGTCTTTTCAGCCAGCTCCTCCTTCTGTGCCTCCAGCTAGGCCCCCATTCTGTGTCTCCAGCCAACTCCACTGCTGTCACTCCATCCAGCTCCCCTTTGGTGTCTCAAACCAGGCTTCTTTATGTGTCTCCAGCAATCTCCCTTTCTGGGTCTCCAGCCATCCCCCCTTCTGTGTCTCCAGACAGCTCCCCTTCTACTCCAGCCAGCTCCCCTTCTGTCTCCTAGCCAGCTCCTCTTCTGTGTCTCCAGCCAGTCCCTTCTGTGTCTCCAGCCAGCCTCCCTCTGTGTCTCCAGCCAGTTCCCCTTCTGTGTCTCCAGCCAACCCCTGCTGGCCATAGATACTTATCTTCTCCTGTTTCTTGTATCTGCAGCTGTCCTCCTCATGCTGCAGCTGGCTCCTCTATCTGACAGCAGTGCGGTGCATATGATGGCATGATGTCACACTCGCCTTGGCTCTATTAAGAAAAGCTATCAAGCAGCCACAGGCAAACACAAGTGGCTGCTCGGCCCTGGACCCCATCCATCTACACCATGTAGGAGCCAGGGTTGGGTCCCGCTTTCTGTCGGAGGCCTGAGACTGCAGTTCCAGCAGTGCTTCCTAATGGCGACCCTGGTAACCCATAGATGTTGCAGGAAAATAACTAATGTTGTGCTACCATAGTTCTCTGAGATATACACAGTTGAACATAGCAACCACACATCACTGAGAATTGACTTCCTCTCTATGAGTGTCATGAAGCCTACTCATGAAAGTATTCACCAAGCTAAGTCATCAAATATATTGTAGTCCCAGGCAGTGTTTAAAGTGCTTCTAGAGAAGTGTTGGAACTCCACCCCCCCCCTTCCCCCCACACCCTGCAAAAGCGGCATGGTCTTAAAACGAAGGGGGCATGATCTCAAAAAGAAAGGGGGGTCAAGCAATAGCATCCCCAATTCAAATTATGCAGCACAGCAGCACAATCTATTCACATTACACCACACCATAAAGTAGGGTCCCTTATTCATGTTATGACACACAGTAGTATCTCTTTTGAACAATGCCTATATTAGTGTGCCTTATACACAATGCCCACAGCAGTAGTGTCCCTTATACAATGCCCACATCAGTAGTGCCTCTTATGCAATGTCCACCATAGTGGTAGTGCCCCTTATGCAGTGTCTACAGTGGTAGTCCCCCTTATGCAGAGCACATAGTAGTGGTGCCCCTTATGCAGTGCCCCCAGTAGTTCCTTTTATGCCCTCAGGAGTAATACTGCTTATGCAGTGTCCCCTATGCAATGCCCCCATTACTAATGCCCCCAGAAGTAATGCCCCATGCAGTAGTGCACACAGTAGTAATGGGCATTACTGTGTGGGGCATAATAAGGTGCAAGGGGATTATTACTGTTTGAGGCATAATATGGTGCTAGGGACATTACTATTGTGTTGGTATAAAGTGGTATTTTCCTGTAAGACCACAACCATTGCCGCAAGCCATGCCAATTTACTGCTAGACCACACCCCTTTTCAAGGGACATGCACCCTCGATGTGCAAATGTTGTTGCGTTCGCACTGGGAGAGAAATTGTCTACAAACAGCTGTGGATGGGTTGCACTGATTCTAGCTGTCCTTTTTGTTGCCACCGTACAGAGTTTCTTTAAAGTTTAGAAATAAGTACAGTAGCTACAGTAGCTAACATTTTTCTGCCAAATATATGTTTCCATGTCTTTATTTAATATAAAGTTACAGTAGGTGTTTATGAATTTCACACACGGCGCCCATCAGTCGTTAGAAGGTCTATATAACATTAATAACTGCAATGTTATTAATAGTGACACATCTGAAATCTGATCTGGTTATGAAGGATCATATAAAAACTAGTGATGTGCCCCGGACATTTTTTGTGTTTTGTGTTTTGGTTTTGGATTCGGTTCCGCGGCCGTGTTTTGGATTCAGACGCGTTTTGGCAAAACCTCCTTGAAATTTTTTTGTCAGATTCGGGTGTGTTTTGGATTCGGGTGTTTTTTACAAAAAACCCGCAAAAACAGCTTAAATCATAGAATTTGGGGGTCATTTTGATCCCATAGTATTATTAACCTCAACAACCATAATTTCCACTCATTTCCAGTCTATTCTGAACACCTCACACCTCACAATATTATTTTTAGTCCTAAAATTTGCACCGAGGTCGCTGGATGACTAAGCTAAGTGACCCAAGTGGCTGACACAAACACCTGGCCCATCTAGGAGTGGCACTGCAGTGTCAGACAGGATGGCACTTCAAAAAATAGTCCCCAAACAGCACATGATGCAAAGAAAAATAGAGGTGCACCAAGGTCGCTGGATGGCTAAGCTAAGCGACCCAAGTGGCCGACACAAACACCTGGCCCATCTAGGAGTGGCACTGCAGTGTCAGACAGGATGGCACTTCAAAAAAATAGTCCCCAAACAGCACATGATGCAAAGAAAAAAAGAGGTGCACCAAGGTCGCTGGATGGCTAAGCTAAGCGACCCAAGTGGTCGACACAAACACCTGGCCCATCTAGGAGTGGCACTGCAGTGTCAGACAGGATAGCAGATTAAAAAAATAGTCCCCAAACAGCACATGATGCAAAGAAAAAAAGAGGCGCAATGAGGTAGCTGTGTGACTAAGCTAAGCGACCCAAGTGGCCGACACAAACACCTGGCCCATCTAGGAGTGGCACTGCAGTGTCAGACAGGATGGTACTTCAAAAAATAGTCCCCAAACAGCACATGAGGCAAAGAAAAATGAAATAAAAAAGAGGTGCAAGATGGAATTGTCCTTGGGACCTCCCAACCACCCTTATGTTGTATAAACAGGACATGCACACTTTAACAAACCCATCATTTCAGCGACAGGGTCTGCCACATGACTGTGACTGAAATGACTGGTTGGTTTGGGCCCCCACCAAAAAAGAAGCAATCAATCTCTCCTTGCACAAACTGGCTCTACAGAGGCAAGATGTCCACCTCCTCCTCATCGTCCGTTTCCTCACCCCTTTCACTGTGTACATCCCCCTCCTCACAGATTATTAATTCGTCCCCACTGGAATCCACCATCTCAGGTCCCTGTAAACTTTCTGGAGGCAATTGCTGGTGAATGTCTCCACGGAGGAATTGATTATAATTCATTTTGATGAACATCATCTTCTCCACATTTTCTGGAAGTAACCTCGTACGCCGATTGCTGACAAGGTGAGCTGCTGCACTAAACACTCTTTCGGAGTACACACTGGAGGGAGGGCAACTTAGGTAAAATAAAGCCAGTTTCTGCAAGGGCCTCCAAATTGCCTCTTTTTCCTGCCAGTATACGTACGGACTGTCTGACGTGCCTACTTGGATGCGGTCACTCATATAATCCTCCACCATTCTTTCAATGGTGACAGAATCATATGCAGTGACAGTAGACGACATGTCAGTAATCGTTGGCAGGTCCTTCAGTCCGGACCAGATGTCAGCACTCGCTCCAGACTGCCCTGCATCACCGCCAGCGGGTGGGCTCGGAATTCTTAGCCTTTTCCTCGCAGCCCCAGTTGCAGGAGAATGTGAAGGAGGAGCTGTTGACGGGTTACATTCCGCTTGACTTGACAATTTTCTCACCAGCAGGTCTTTGAACATGTGCAGACTTGTGTCTGCCGGAAAGAGAGATACAACGTAGGTTTTAAATCTATGATCGAGCACAGTGGCCAAAATGTAGTGCTCTGATTTCAACAGATTGACCACCCGTGAATCCTAGTTAAGCGAATGAAGGGCTCCATCCACAAGTCCCACATGCCTAGCGGAATCGCTCTGTTTTAGCTCCTCCTTCAATGTTTCCAGCTTCTTCTGCAAAAGCCTGATGAGGGGAATGACCTGACTCAGGCTGGCAGTGTCTGAACTGACTTCACGTGTGGCAAGTTTAAAGGGTTGCAGAACCTTGCACAACGTTGAAATCATTCTCCACTGTGCTTGAATCAGGTGCATTCCCCCTCCTTTGCCTATATCGTAGGTAGCTGTATAGGCTTGAATGACCTTTTGCTGCTCCTCCATCCTCTGAAGCATATAGAGGGTTGAATTCCACCTCGTTACCACCTCTTGCTTCAGATGATGGCGGGGCAGGTTCAGGAGTGTTTGCTGGTGCTCCAGTCTTCGGCACGCGGTGGCTGAATGCCGAAAGTGGCCCGCAATTCTTCGGGACACCAGCAGCATCTCTTGCACGCCCCTGTCGTTTTTTAAATAATTCTGCACCACCAAATTCAATGTATGTGCAAAACATGGGACGTGCTGGAATTTGCACACATGTAATGCACGCACAATATTGGTGGCGTTGTCCGATGTCACAAATCCCCAGGAGAGTCCAATTGGGGTAAGCCATTCTGCGATGATGTTCCTCAGTTTCCGTAAGAGGTTGTCAGCTGTGTGCCTCTTATGGAAAGCGGTGATACAAAGCGTAGCCTGCCTAGGAACGAGTTGGCGTTTGCGAGATGCTGCTACTGGTGCCGTCGCTGCTGTTCTTGGTGCGGGAGGCAATACATCTACCCAGTGGGCTGTCACAGTCATATAGTCCTGAGTCTGCCCTGCTCCACTTGTCCACATGTCCGTGGTTAAGTGGACATTGGGTATAACTGCATTTTTTAGGACACTGGTGACTCTTTTTCTGACGTCTGTGTACATTTTCGGTATCGCCTGCCTAGAGAAATGGAACCTAGATGGTATTTGGTACCGGGGACACAGTACCTCAATCAATTCTCTAGTTCCCTGTGAATTAACGGTGGATACTGGAAACACGTTTTTCACCACCCAGGCTGCCTTTTTATTTTATATTATTTTTATTGCAGCAGGATGACTGTTGTGATATTTCATCTTCCTCTCAAAGGACTGTTGGACAGTCAATTGCTTACTGGAAGTAGTACAAGTGGTCTTCTGACTTCCCCTCTGGGATGACGATCGACTCCCAGCAGCAACAACAGCAGCGCCAGCAGCAGTAGGCGTTACACTCAAGGATGCATCGGAGGAATCCCAGTCAGGAGAGGACTCGTCACACTTGACAGTGACATGGCCTGCAGGACTATTGGCTTTCCTGTCTAAGGAGGAAATTGACACTGAGGGAGTTGGTGGTGTGGTTTGCAGGAGCTTGGTTACAAGAGGAAGGGATTTAGTTGGCAGTGAACTGCTTCTGCTGTCACCCAAAGTTTTTGAACTTGTCACTGACTTATTATGAATGCGCTCCAGGTGACGTATAAGGGAGGATGTTCCTAGGTGGTTAACGTCCTTACCCCTACTTATTACAGCTTGACAAAGGAAACACACGGCTTGACACCAGTTGTCCGCATTTCTGTTGAAATAATTCCACACCGAAGAGGTGATTTTTATTGTAATTTGACCAGGCATGTCAATGGCCATATTTGTCCCATGGACAACAGGTGTCTCCCCGGGTGCCTGACTTAAACAAACCACCTCACCATCAGAATCCTCCTTGTCAATTTCCTCCTCAGCGCCAGCAACACTCATATCCTCATCCTGGTATACTTCAACAGTGACATCTTCAGTTTGACTATCAGGAACTGGACTGCGGGTGCTCCTTCCAGCACTTGTTTAAATGTATGTGAATTCATTGCTCTCACACTACCAGGCTCAGATTGACACACAGGCTGCTAGCAATCCACATCATATGTTTAAATGTATGTGATGTTTCTATGGCCATTTCATATGTATATGATTGCATTTATTGTGGATAGCTAGAGTAGTTTTAGTCTGATTACCCACCCAGTGCAATTTGTTCTTTGATCAATTAGCATTTCAATCAGGTGACCAAATGTTAAGAGGTAGGCCTATTCTTAATCAGAGACAGTATTTCTTTAGGTTTAGTTAAGGGGGCAGCTTGCTGGGGGTAGCTTGCGTAGATTTTAATAAGTGTGGATTTAAGAAGTGTGTTATCCGAACAGTTAAAAAAAACAGTTGAAAAAACATAGAACAACATCAAGGAAAGGTAACTTACTTTTATAACTTACTCCTACTCCACTTTAACCCAAAAAAACACAAACAACCACAGCATTTACATCAAACTACTGTTTCTTATTAGTGATGAGCACCGGAAATTTTTCGGGTTTTGTGTTTTGGTTTTGGGTTCGGTTCCGCGGCCGTGTTTTGGGTTCGAACACGTTTTGGCAAAACCTCACCAAATTTTTTTTGTCGGATTCGGGTGTGTTTTGGATTCGGGTGTTTTTTTCAAAAAACCCTAAAAAACAGCTTAAATCATAGAATTTGGGGGTCATTTTGATCCCAAAGTATTATTAACCTCAATAACCATAATTTCCACTCATTTTCAGTCTATTCTGAACACCTCACACCTCACAATATTATTTTTAGTCCTAAAATATGCACCGAGGTCGCTGGATGGCTAAGCTAAGCGACCCAAGTGGCCGACACAAACACCTGGCCCATATAGGAGTGGCACTGCAGTGTCACGCAGGATGGCCCTTCCAAAAAACACTCCCCAAACAGCAAATGACGCAAAGAAAAAAAGAGGCGCAATGAGGTAGCTGTGTGAGTAAGCTAAGCGACCCTAGTGGCCGACACAAACACCTGGCCCATCTAGGAGTGGCACTGCAGTGTCACACAGGATGGCCCTTCCAAAAAACACTCCCTAAACAGCACATGACGCAAAGAAAAAAAGAGGCGCAATGAGGTAGCTGTGTGAGTAAGCTAAGCGACCCTAGTGGCCGACACAAACACCTGACCCATCTAGGAGTGGCACTGCAGTGTCACGCAGGATGGCCCTTCCAAAAAACACTCCCCAAACAGCACATGACGCAAAGAAAAAAAGAGGCGCAATGAGGTAGCTGTGTGAGTAAGCTAAGCGACCCTAGTGGCCGACACAAACACCTGGCCCATCTAGGAGTGGCACTGCAGTGTCACGCAGGATGGCCCTTCCAAAAAACACCCCCCAAACAGCACATGATGCAAAGAAAAATGAAAGAAAAAAGAGGTGCAAGATGGAATTGTCCTTGGGCCCTCCCACCCACCCTTATGTTGTATAAACAGGACATGCACACTTTAACCAACCCATCATTTCAGTGACAGGGTCTGCCACACGACTGTGACTGAAATGACGGGTTGGTTTGGACCCCCACCAAAAAAGAAGCAATTAATCTCTCCTTGCACAAACTGGCTCTACAGAGGCAAGATGTCCACCTCATCATCATCCTCCGATATATCACCGTGTACATCCCCCTCCTCACAGATTATCAATTCGTCCCCACTGGAATCAACCATCTCAGCTCCCTGTGTACTTTCTGGAGGCAATTGCTGCTGGTGAATGTCTCCACGGAGGAATTGATTATAATTCATTTTAATGAACATCATCTTCTCCACATTTTCTGGATGTAACCTCGTACGCCGATTGCTGACAAGGTGAGCGGCGGCACTAAACACTCTTTCGGAGTACACACTTGTGGGAGGGCAACTTAGGTAGAATAAAGCCAGTTTGTGCAAGGGCCTCCAAATTGCCTCTTTTTCCTGCCAGTATAAGTACGGACTGTCTGACGTGCCTACTTGGATGCGGTCACTCATATAATCCTCCACCATTCTTTCAATGGGGAGAGAATCATATGCAGTGACAGTAGACGACATGTCCGTAATCATTGTCAGGTCCCTCTGTCCGGACCAGATGTCAGCATCAGCAGTCGCTCCAGACTGCCCTGCATCACCGCCAGCGGGTGGGCTCGGAATTCTGAGCCTTTTCCTCGCACCCCCAGTTGCGGGAGAATGTGAAGGAGGAGATGTTGACAGGTCGCGTTCCGCTTGACTTGACAATTTTGTCACCAGCAGTTCTTTGAACCCCAGCAGACTTGTGTCTGCCGGAAAGAGAGATCCAAGGTAGGTTTTAAATCTAGGATCGAGCACGGTGGCCAAAATGTAGTGCTCTGATTTCAACAGATTGACCACCCGTGAATCCTTGTTAAGCGAATTAAGGGCTCCATCCACAAGTCCCACATGCCTAGCGGAATCGCTCTGTGTTAGCTCCTCCTTCAATGTCTCCAGCTTCTTCTGCAAAAGCCTGATGAGGGGAATGACCTGACTCAGGCTGGCAGTGTCTGAACTGACTTCACGTGTGGCAAGTTCAAAAGGTTGCAGAACCTTGCACAACGTTGAAATCATTCTCCACTGCGCTTGAGACAGGTGCATTCCACCTCCTATATCGTGCTCAGTTGTATAGGCTTGAATGGCCTTTTGCTGCTCCTCCAACCTCTGAAGCATATAGAGGGTTGAATTCCACATCGTTACCACTTCTTGCTTCAGATGATGGCAGGGCAGGTTCAGGCGTTTTTGGTGGTGCTCTAGTCTTCTGTACGTGGTGCCTGTACGCCGAAAGTGTCCCGCAATTCTTATGGCCACCGACAGCATCTCTTGCACGCCCCTCTCGTTTTTTAAATAATTCTGCACCACCAAATTCAAGGTATGTGCAAAACATGGGACGTGCTGGAATTTGCCCAGATTTATTGCACACACAATATTGCTGGCGTTGTCCGATGCCACAAATCCACAGGAGAGTCCAATTGGGGTAAGCCATTCTGCGATGATCTTCCTCAGTTGCCGTAAGAGGTTTTTAGCTGTGTGCGTATTCTGGAAAGCGGTGATACAAAGCGTAGCCTGCCTAGGAAAGAGTTGGCGTTTGCGAGATGCTGCTACTGGTGCCGCCGCTGCTGTTCTTGCGGCGGGAGTCCATACATCTACCCAGTGGGCTGTCACAGTCATATAGTCCTGAGCCTGCCCTGCTCCACTTGTCCACATGTCCGTGGTTAAGTGGACATTGGGTACAACTGCATTTTTTAGGACACTGGTGAGTCTTTTTCTGAGGTCTGTGTACATTTTCGGTATCGCCTGCCTAGAGAAATGGAACCTAGATGGTATTTGGTACCGGGGACACAGTACCTCCAACAAGTCTCTAGTTGGCTCTGCAGTAATGATGGATACCGGAACCACGTTTCTCACCGCCCAGGATGCCAAGGCCTCAGTTATCCACTTTGCAGCAGGATGACTGCTGTGATATTTCATCTTCCTCGCAAAGGACTGTTGGACAGTCAATTGCTTGGTGGAAGTAGTAAAAGTGGTCTTACGAGTACGACTTCCCCTCTGGGATGACCATCGACTCCCAGCAGCAACAACAGCAGCGCCAGCAGCAGTAGGCGTTACACGCAAGGATGCATCGGAGGAATCCCAGGCAGGAGAGGACTCGTCATAATTGCCAGTGACATGGCCTGCAGGACTATTGGCATTCCTGGGGAAGGAGGAAATTGACACTGAGGGAGTTGGTGGGGTGGTTTGCGTGAGCTTGGTTACAAGAGGAAGGGATTTACTGGTCAGTGGACTGCTTCCGCTGTCGCCCAAAGTTTTTGAACTTGTCACTGACTTATGACGAATGCGCTGCAGGTGACGTATAAGGGAGGATGTTCCGAGGTGGTTAACGTCCTTACCCCTACTTATTACAGCTTGACAAAGGCAACACACGGCTTGACAAATGTTGTCCGCATTTCTGTTGAAATACTTCCACACCGAAGAGCTGATTTTTTTGGTATTTTCGCCAGGCATGTCAATGGCCCTATTCCTCCCACGGACAACAGGTGTCTCCCCGGGTGCCTGACTTAAACAAACCACCTCACCATCAGAATCCTCCTGGTCAATTTCCTCCCCAGCGCCAGCAACACCCATATCCTCCTCATCCTGGTGTACTTCAACACTGACATCTTCAATCTGACTATCAGGAACTGGACTGCGGGTGCTCCTTCCAGCACTTGCAGGGGGCGTGCAAATGGTGGAAGGCGCATGCTCTTCACGTCCAGTGTTGGGAAGGTCAGGCATCGCAAACGACACAATTGGAATCTCCTTGTGGATTTGTGATTTCGAAGAACGCACAGTTCTTTGCTGTGCTTTTGCCAGCTTGAGTCTTTTCATTTTTCTAGCGAGAGGCTGAGTGCTTCCATCCTCATGTGAAGCTGAACCACTAGCCATGAACATAGGCCAGGGTCTCAGCCGTTCCTTGCCACTCCGTGTGGTAAATGGCATATTGGCAAGTTTACGCTTCTTCTCCGACAATTTTATTTTAGATTTTTGAGTCCTTTTTTTACTGATATTTGGTGTTTTGGATTTTACATGCTCTGTACTATGACATTGGGCATCGGCCTTGGCAGACGACGTTGCTGGCATTTCATCGTCTCGGCCATGACTAGTGGCAGCAGCTTCAGCACGAGGTGGAAGTCGATCTTGATCTTTCCCTATTTTTGGAACCTCAACATTTTTGTTCTCCATATTTTAATAGGCACAACTAAAAGGCACCTCAGGTAAACAATGGAGATGGATGGATACTAGTATACTTATGGATGGACGAGCGACTGCCGACACAGAGGTAGCTACAGCCGTGGACTACCGTACTGCGTCTGCTGCTAATATAGACTGGATGATAATGATATAAAAAAAATATATATATATCACTACTGCAGCCGGACAGGTATATATTATATAATGACGGACCTGCTGGACACTGTCAGCTCAGCACTGCAGACTCCTAAAGTAAGCTACTAGTATCAAGAAGATAGAAAAAAAAAAAAAACACCACGGGTAGGTGGTATACAATTATGGATGGACGAGCGACTGCCGACACAGAGGTAGCTACAGCCGTGGACTACCGTACTGCGTTTGCTGCTAATATAGACTGGATGATAATGAGATATAAAATATATATATATCACTACTGCAGCCGGACAGGTATATATTATATAATGACGGACCTGCTGGACACTGTCAGCTCAGCACTGCAGACTCCTAAAGTAAGCTACTAGTATCAAGAAGATAGAAAATAAAAAAAAACACCACGGGTAGGTGGTATACAATTATGGATGGACGAGCGACTGCCGACACAGAGGTAGCTACAGCCGTGGACTACCGTACTGCGTCTGCTGCTAATAGAGACTGGATAATAATGATATAAAAAATATATATATATCCCTACTGCAGCCGGACAGGTATATATTATATAATGACGGACCTGCTGGACACTGTCAGCTCAGCACTGCAGACTCCTAAAGTAAGCTACTAGTATCAAGAAGATAGAAAAAAAAAAAACACCACGGGTAGGTGGTATACAATTATGGATGGACGAGCGACTGCCGACACAGAGGTTGCTACAGCCGTGGACTACCGTACTGCGTCTACTGCAGTGCTAATATAGACTGGATGATAATGATATAAAAAATATATATATATCACTACTGCAGCCGGACAGGTATATATTATATAATGACGGACCTGCTGGACACTGTCAGCAGAATGCGTTTTTAGAATAAAAACACCACACGACGAGTGTTTAACTTTTTCAGGCAGACAATCACAATATACTGGTGGTCAGTGGTCACTGGTCAGTCACACTGGCAGTGGCACTCTGGCAGCAAAAGTGTGCACTGTTAAAATATGTACTCCTGCTATAACTGCTCCCCAGTCTCCCCCACAACTAAGCTGTGTGAGCAGTGAGCACTCAGCACAGTCAGATATACAGTATTACATAGATGATGCAGCACACTGAGGGCACACTGAGGCTGAGCACAGATATGGTATGTGACTGTGTCACACTGTGTATCGTTTTTTTTCAGGCAGAGAACGGATTAATTAAACTGGTGGTCACTGGTCACACTATCAGCAAGTAGTACTCCTAATATGCTCCCCAAAATTAGTAAATCAAGTGTCTCTACTACTCTCTAGTCTACTCTAAACGGAGAGGACGCCAGCCACGTCCTCTCCCTATCAATCGCAATGCACATGTGAAAATGGCGGCGACGCGCGGCTCCTTATATAGAATCCGAGTCTCGCGATAGAATCCGAGCCTCGCGAGAATCCGACAGCGGGCTGATGACGTTCGGGCGCGCTCGGGTTAACCGAGCAAGGCGGGAAGATCCGAGTCTGCCTCGGACCCGTGTAAAAAGCGTGAAGTTCGGGGGGGTTCGGTTTCCGAGAAACCGAACCCGCTCATCACTATTTCTTATTTCCATTCATGGTATTCTCACCAAATTTCACACATTTTACACTCACCCAGAAACTCACCCCTCTGTGCACATTACAGCTTCTATTCTCCACTCCCCTCTTCTAACCACTCATGAGCTTTATACTTACTTCTCTGCAAGTACTTTGACAACCACAATTGGCCACCAGAATAAATACTCGCAAACATCCACCAATATTTATCTCACTCTTCTGCTTTTATTAGCTGGTGACATATCACCAAATCCAGGCCCCAACCACCTTTCCCTCTCACACTCGGCTGTCTCAAAACAACATAGAAATCCATCTAACCTCATAAATATCACGTGTCTCCCATCCCCCTCCAAGTCACTAAAATGTGCCTTATTGAATGCACGCTCTGTTTGCAACAAATTAACATCCATCCATGACCTCTTCATATCTCACAACTTTAATCTGCTGGCTATAACAGAAACATGGCTCACACAATCAGACACGGCCTCCCCTGCAGCACTGTCACACGGTAGTTTCCACTTCACACACACATCTAGGACTAATAATAGTAAAGGTGGTGGGGTTGGAATCTTACTGTCACAGTTTTTCACAGACACTGTTCTACCTCAGGTTCCATCACTCGCATTCACATCATTTGAAGTTCACTCTATCAGGATTTTCACCCCCTTCTCTCTGCGTGTTGCAGCTATCTATCGCCCTCCTGGGCAACCTAAACAACAATTTCTAGAAGATTTTTCTGCCTGGCTCCCACACTTCTTATCCTCTGACATCTCCACCATCATTATGGGCGATTTCAATATAGCTCTTGACAGTCCACAATCTGTTCATGCATCCAAACTCCTCTCTCTAACCTCCTCTCTTGGCCTAACCCAATGGTCCGACTCCTCTACTCACCAGGAGGGCCACTGCCTTGATCTTGTGTTCACCAGGCTCTGCTCAGTTTCCCAACTCATTAACACTCCTTTCCCTTTCTCTGATCACAACCTGATCACCTTCACAATCTCTTCTATTACTTTAAATTCTAGGACACTAAAACCAAGCAAGCCTCCTCTAACACGCAGAAATACTAACAATATAAATTTTCAACAACTTTCCACTTCTCTGCAACAACGTCTCTCACCAATCTCTACATTCACCACACCTGACACTGCTGTATCCCACCTGCACCAGACACTAGAGAGTGCCCTTGATGAAGTTACTCCAGCTACCCATCACACTCCACGTAGGCTTAGATGCCAACCATGGCACTCTAAATCAACAAGACACCTACAAAAACTGTCACGTAAGGTAGAACGTCAGTGGCGGAAATCTCAGAATCCAAGTGACTTTCTCACATATAAGACTACCTACCACTCCTATCGTCAGGCCCTGGACACAAACAAACATATTTCCAATCTCTTATCTCATCATGCCACCAACCCCAAACGACTTTTTAATACATTTAAATCACTTCTTTACCCTCCCTCACCTCCCCCACTAGCTACTATCAGTGCACAAGAACTTACTTCCTACTTTAAGGATAAGATTGATAAAATCCGAGGTGAAATGGTATGCTCTAACTCAGACAGTGACCTGCTCAAATCCCTTTCTGAACCCTCTGGCACTCTCTCTTCATTTGATCCCACAATTGAAGATGAAGTATCAACACTCTTTTCATCCTCCTACTCCACTGCCTCTCCTCTTGATCCTATACCCTCACAGGTCAGCAAAAGTTTGTCTCCTGTGCTTATCCCAACCTTAACTAAAATCTGTAATCTCTCTCTCTCTACTGGCATCTTTCCATCTCTGTTTAAACATGCAGTGATTACTCCCATTCTGAAAAAACACAACTCTGACCCAAACACACTCTCTAACTACCGTCCCATTTCTCAGCTACCCAGTCCCTCCAAGCTACTTGAGAGACTTGCCTACACTCGCCTTACACACTTTCTTAACTCCCACAACTTACTGGACCCACTTCAGTCAGGCTTTCGTGCCCAACACTCCACGGAGATGGCACTGACCAAAGTAGTGAATGATCTGGTCACTGCTAGATCAAAAGGCCATTACACACTACTTATTCTTCTAGATCTCTCTGCTGCTTTTGACACTGTTGACAACTCTCTTCTCATACAAACACTAAAGTACCTAGGTCTTCAGGACACAGCCCTTACTTGGTTCTCATCCTACCTATCTAATCGATCTTTCAGTGTTCGCTTCTCTGATTCTACCTCCTCTTCTCTACCTCTATCAGTTGGAGTACCGCAAGGCTCAGTCTTAGGTCCTCTGCTTTTCTCAATCTATACCTCCTCTCTTGGTAAACTAATCAGCTCCTTCGGATTTCAGTATCATTTGTACGCTGATGATACTCAAATCTACCTATCCTCCCCAGATTTATCACCATCTGTATTGGCTCGTGTCACTGGATGCCTGTCTGCCATTTCATCTTGGATGTCATCTCGCCATCTCAAACTCAACATTTCCAAAACAGAATAAATTTTTTTCCCACCAGCTAAGGGTAGTTACCAACCTGATATTGCCATAACTGTTGACAATGCAACTATCCACCCTACCCCATAAGCTCGCTGCCTAGGTGTCATCCTTGACTCTGAACTGTCGTTTGTTCCACACATTCAATCTGTCTCTAAATCATGTTACATGCACCTTAAAAACATATCCAAAATACGCCCTTATCTTACACAAGACACTGCAAAAACTCTGATCCATGCACTCATCATCTTCCGCATTGATTATTGTAATAGTCTCCTTACTGGTCTTCCCAAACATAGGCTCTCACCACTTCAATCCATTTTAAATGCAGCTGCGAGGCTAATCTTCTTCGCCAGACGTTCTTCGTCTGCTGATCCGCTCTGTCAGTCCCTCCATTGGTTACCGGTATTCTACCGTGTCAAATCTAAAATACTTTTACTTACATACAAGGCTATTACCCAAACTGCACCATCATACATCTCCTCACTCATCTCAAAATATCTCCCTACCAAACCCCTCCGCTCTGCACAAGATCTGCGTCTCTCATCCAGATGTATTACCTGTTCCCACTCAAAATTACAGGACTTTACCCGGGCTTCACCCACTCTGTGGAATGCCCTCCCACGCACAATAAGACTCTCCACTAGTCTCCAAACCTTTAAACGTTCCCTGAAAACTCATCTCTTCAGACAAGCCTACCAAATTCCTGACCCACACACATAACCTTCAATGCTTCCCTATCCAGTTACATTCCCTTTGCACAGTCCCCATAACCTCACATTTTGTCTTCCAACATTGCTGGGTGATCTTATCATACAACCCACTAAGAAGCTAGCAATCTGGGGAAACATTATGTAACAGGTTGCATCTATCCCTATTTCCCTCTAGATTGTAAGCTTGCGAGCAGGGCCTTCCTACCGCTATGTCTGTCTTTGCCCTGTTTTGTTCTATAACTGTTGTTCTAATTGTAAAGCGCAATGGAATATGCTGCGCTATATAAGAAACTGCTAATAAATAAATAATAAACTTGCAGGGGGCGTGCAAATGGTGGAAGACGCCACCTCTTCCCGTCCAGTGTTGGGAAGGTCAGGCATCGCAACCGACACAATTGGACTCTCCTTGGGGATTTGTGAGTTAGAAGAATGCACAGTGAGTGCTTCCATCCTCATGTGAAGCTGACCCGCTAGTCATGAGGAACATAGGAGAGGGCCTCAGCCGTTCCTTGCCACTCCGTGTCGTAAATGGCATATTGGCAAGTTTACGCTTCTCCTCAGACGCTTTTAATTTAGATTTTTGGGTCATTTTACTGAACTTTTGTTTTTTGGATTTTACATGCTCTCTACTATGACATTGGGCATCGGCCTTGGCAGACGACATTGATGGCATTTCATCGTCTCTGCCATGACTAGTGGCAGCAGCTTCAGCACAAGGTGGAAGTGGATCTTGATGTTTCCCTATTTTACCCTCCACATTTTTGTTCTCCATTTTTTTATGTGTGGAATTATAAGCCAGTAATATATCAATAGCAATGGCCTACTACTATATATACTGCGCACAAAAACTTAAATGCACCACAGGTATGGATGGATAGTATACTTGACGACACAGAGGTAGGTAGAGCAGTGGCCTACTGTACTGTACTGCTATATTTTATATACTGGTGGTCAGCAAAATTATGCACTGTCCTACTACTATATATATATATATATACTGCGCACAAAAACCTAAATTCGCCTCAGGTATGGATGGATAGTATACTTAATGACACTGAGGTAGGTAGAGCAGTGGCCTACTGTACCGTACTGCTATAGATTATATACTGGTGGTCAGCAAAATTATGCACTGTCCTACTACTATATATATACTGCGCACAAAAACGTAAAAGCACCACAGGAATGGATGGATAGTATACTTGACGACACAGAGGTAGGTAGAGCAGTGGACTACTGTACCGCATTGCTATATATTATATACTGGTGGTCAGCAAAATTATGCACTGTCCTACTACTATATATATACTGTGCACAAAAACTTAAATGCACCACAGGTATGGATGGATAGTATACTTGACGACACAGAGGTAGGTAGAGCAGTGGACTACTGTACCGTACTGCTATATATTATATACTGGTGGTCAGCAAAATGACGCACTGTCCTACTACTATATATATACTGCGCACAAAAACTTAAATGCACCACAGGTATGGATGGATAGTATACTTACGACACAGAGGTAGGTAGAGCAGTGGCCTACTGTACTGTATTGCTATATATTATATACTGGTGGTCAGCAAAATTATGCACTGTCCTACTACTATATATATACTGCGCACAAAAACTTAAATGCACCACAGGTATGGATGGATAGTATACTTGTCGACACAGAGGTAGGTAGAGCAGTGGACTACTGTACCGTACTGATATAATTCTGGTGGTCACTGGTCAGCAAAATTCTGCACTATCCTCCTACTATATACTACAATGCAGCACAGATATGGAGCGTTTTTCAGGCAGAGAACGTATAATACAGGTGGTCACTGGTCAGCAAAACTCTGCACTGTCCTCCTACTATATAATACTGGTGTTCTCCAGTCCCCACAATAAAGCACACTGAGCACAGATATTTGCAGCACACTGAGCACAGATATGGAGCATTTTTCAGGCAGAGAATGTAGATATTTGCAGCACACTGAGCACAGATATTTGCAGCACACTGAGCACAGATATTTGCAGCACACTGAACACAGAAACTGAGAGAGCGCTGCACGTCCTCTCCCTATCATCTCCAATGCACGAGTGAAAATGGCGGCGACGCGCGGCTCCTTATATAGAATACGAATCTCACGAGAATACGACAGCGGCATGATGACGTTCGGGCGCGCTCGGGTTAACCGAGCAAGGCAGGAGGATCCGAGTCTTCTCGGAACTGTGCAAAAACGGGTAAAGTTCGGGGGGGGGGGGGGGGGTTCGGATCCCGTGGAACCGAACCCGCTCATCACTAATAAAAACCCTGGTAAAAGCTAGATGGATAACCTACTTGGATTGTACAAAGTGCATGCACAAAGCAAGTACAGTATATACAATTATGAGATGATGAGATGGAAGAAAACAAATGTCACAGATAGCCGAACTTTGAACCCAGTGTCATATTGTATGTTCTCAACAGTAGACAGTTGCACCCGCTATCCACCCCAATGTTTAATATACAGTAGTAGGTGCGTAGGTGCCATCATAAGCCAGGTAAAGCACTGACTTGGGAGTTAGCTGCAACTGCACCCTTCATAGAGGGAAGTCGGCAGAGACACTGCCAGGCATTCATTTGTAATCCCATTCATTTGTTCAAGCAGGGATAAGCACATAGATAAGTAATCAGTCATTAACAGCTCTCCAAACACAGCATAGATTAACCCCGATTACAGGACTAATTGTGATCAATTCCCTGTAATGAGCTTATCCTTCAGTCATTCTCTGGCGTTCTTCCCTTTGCTCTCGTGTTTGGGCGAGTCTTAAAATCCAGAAAACAGGTAATATACTGTAAGTTATGTTCCTACAATACAACCGCAGTCATAGTCACATGCAACTATCAGCTCCTGCAGCTTTATGATTATGTTGTATATAGAAATTGGCAACAATGGCATATTTATACAAATGTAAACTGCTTACCTAGCACAACCTTTATTGGTAATCAATAGAAAATAGGCTGTAGGTTACATAGCGTCACTGCAGGAATTGGCATTTTGTCTGCTGCAGCAGCACGAGATAGTGCAAAGTAAATCTTTGTAAAAACAATGAAAAACCTATTTATCAGAAACAAAACTAACTGCTAGGAAAGTATTATCTGGTAACTGATATACATCTAATTGTACAAATTATACAAACAAATGTGTGTTAAGGCCCATATACACCGGTGAGTTGTGTGCTGAGCGAACCGCTCAGCACACATCTCTCCCGCCGCTCAGCACAGCGCGATGTGTGCTGAGCGGTGTGGGGGAGGACGGGGAGCTGCTCATTTCACCCAGCGGGTGAAATGAGCGACATGCTAGATTGGCCTGCATGCAGGCTCAATCTAGCACCGGCGATAGCGATGTGCGGGGCCGCGCATCGCTATCGCTGAGGGGGGTACACACGAGTGATCTGTGCTCAAAATCTAAGCAATCTAGTCAGATTGCTTAGATTTTAAGAATGGATCTCTCCGTGAGTACCCCCCTTAACTAAAGGCCCACATACGTCAGCAATCACAAAAACAAATTCACAGATTATGTGATTTTTTTCCTCCCAATTTAAAGATTCCTAAATCCACCAATCTGCGCCCATACATTACAGATATTTGTCAGTGATTTGCATATCATTATTCGCAAATACAGATCTGCCAATCCTGAGAGGCTCATCAGTTTAGTGGAAATGGTCTGCAAATCTGCTGATTGTTACCATACACTAGCAAGCCACAACCCTGATTGTTCTGTGACATTAAACATGTTGAAAAATCTGATTTAACAATGCAAATTGATTTTTGGTCAGGATCTGTGATGTGTAAACCCCATACATTGCAGATTTACTGCACAATCATATGCAAAATGCCAAATTGCCCCAACTGATTCCTGATGTATGGGGGCCTGAATACTTATGCATTTTGGGGCTGGGTCTGAGCTTAGTTGAAATGCTCACAGAGCTCATGGAAGTCAGCATACTGTGCATGTGCTAAAGAAAGATATTGGCTTCTGCACGTGCGCCGGATCAGTTATATGCACACGGATGGGATCCTTCGGTCAACAGAACACACTTTACTTGAAATTGGCATTTTTGGGTGGTAACTGAGCTGTGACCAAGCTATCGAACAGAAAGCTTCCTTGTCCTGGGAGTGTCGTGGGCATCTAAAATAGCTATAATGCTTATGGATGAGGTTCTACGAGCTGGAGGTCAATCCACAAACAACCTCTCAGAAGCAGCGGGATATTGCTACTAATAGTCATCAAGACCCACTTCTTCACCAAACCCAGCCAACTCTCCCCCTAACCCTCTTGTCTATGCTCACTGTCTACCCCTTCTGTGTCACCCCGGTCTGTTAGCCCCTCACCTTTTAGGTTGTAAGCTTGCAAGAGCAGGGCCTTCTCCCCTCCTATATTGTCCTGAACTGTAAGTGCTGCTTTGCTTATTTGTTTATGTATTCTGTAATGGGCGCTGCGGATTACTTGTGGCGCCATATAAATAAAGGATAATAATAATAATCATTGCACATACTGTATTAGCTCCAGCATCCACAAGCAATACGCCTCATGACAGGTACATCTATGACTACTGCATGTCCATGTCTGATTAATTACATGGCCATGCCATTACTGTACTTGGCCTAGTCTTTCCTGCCCTCCCAGGAGAGCTCCCTTAAATTCAGGAGTCTTCCAGACATGCTGAGACAGTGGGCATGTAAGCCCTAAATGTTAGAGTTGCATGATGACCTAAGTACTTTTTCAGTAGATTTCCTTTAAGCTTCAATAAAAGTTTTGTTTAGAACTGCTTCACGGTTCATTCATGCCCAGCCGGAATGCCCAGTCCTCCTCCCTACCTTTTCCTTTAAAGACCACAGGCAAAGAACTGCAGTGTTTACAAAGATCTGGCAAATGCTGTGCTTGGGTGCTTGGTATTTATGAGCGTTGGAAAACTCTCTGGGCTGAGACAGAGATCAGAGACAATTCAAATCCATCTCTTACATCCTTATACAGACATTTTCCTCTTGTACTGCCTCACAGGGGCGTTTAACTTGAGTTAAGTGGGTTACTTATCAAAGACTGAAAAAAACAGGGCAATGAAAGCATATTGAATTACTTGTTTTAAAAAACATTGTTTTTGTGATGAATAACTTTGGTATGGAGCTGTTTACTTACTAAGCTATGAAATTTTGACAGTTATATGATTTGTGCCATGTATATGAGAAGTTATACATGCATTGGTGGGCACATAATGAAAATACCTAGCTACATTAGTGGCAACAAGCATATTTAAATAGTCAGTGAAACATTTGTTAGATGATACAGAATAAACAATTGCTGCATTTAAAGAAGACAAAAATTGAACACATTCTTTTCAGATACAATTGCACAAGAAAGGTAAAAAGCAATAGCCTCCTCTCAGTTGCCACATGCAGTGTTACAGTACCTGTTTGTATTGCATTTAGGAACAACTATTATTGATGTATGAGATGTAATGTGACCTTTATAGGGCCGAAGACCCCTAGTAGTTAAAAAACATCTGTTGCTAAATTATCACTTTTATTTACCAGTTATCTTGTAGGGCCACGGCCACCCTGCCCCCAATTTCCCTGACGCCTAATCAACATGTGTGCTCCACTGTGGCCGACATCAGCCAGCACCCCAAGTGCTGGGAAGTAGGGTGGGACCACGCAAAGACCGCTCTCCCGCCGTCTTGGAGACACAGATAGAGCACAGAGCACCCATCAGTTTAGTAGTCTGCAAGCCCCCGTCATCTGGCCGCACCTCCCACACTGCTCTCCTTACAGCCCTGTTTAGGGCACACATATACTAGAAATCTGTGGCGGGCACTTTTCATGTTTGGTTTTGGATCTGGATCCCCGCTTGTGTTTTGGATCTGGATTGGTTTTGCCAAAACCACCCTTTCGGGTTTTGGTTTTGGATCTGGATGATTTTTTTAAAAACATAAAAACAACTAAAATCACAGAATTTGGGGGTAATTTTGATCCTACAGTATTATTAACCTCAATAACATTCATTTCCAGTCTATTCTGAACACCTCACAACATTGTTTTTAGGCCAAAGGGTTGCACCAAAGTCGCTGCATGACTAAGCTAAGAGACACAAGTGTGCGGCACAAAACACCTGGTCCATCTAGGAGTGGCACTGCAGTGGTAGACAGGATGGCAGTTTTAAAAACTAGGCCCCAAACAGCACATCATGCAAAGAAAAAAAGAGGTGCAATGAGGTAGCTGGTTGACTAAGCTAAGTGACACAAGTGTGTGGCACAAACACCTGGTCCATCTAGGAGTGGCAATGCAGTGGCAGACAGGATGGCAGTTTTAAAAACTAGGCCCCAAACAGCACATCATGCAAAGAAAAAAAAGAGGCGCACCGAGGTCACTGGGTGACTAAGCTAAGCGACACAAGTGTGCAGCACAAACACCTGGTCCATCTAGGAGTGGCACTGCAGTGGCAGACAGGATGGCAGTTTTAAAAACTAGGCCCCAAACAGCACATTATGCAAAGAAAAAAAGAGGTGCAAGATGGAATTGTCCTTGGGCCCTCTCACCTGTCCTTTTGTTGTATAAACAGGACAAGCACACTTTAACAAACCAATCATTTCAGCAACGGGCTGAAATTATTGGTTTGTTTGGGCTCCCACCAAAAAAGAAGCAATTAATCCCTCCTTGCACAAACTGGCAAGATGTCGTCATCCTCAGATACCCCCCCCCCCCCCCAACCTTCAATATTTACATCCTCATCCTCATCCTCACAGAGAAATAATATTCAAACAAACAAACCACATAATTTAGGTGTCAGTGGACTGCTTACGCTATTACCCAAAGTTTCTGAATTTGACAATGCCTTATGATGAATGCGCTGCAGGTGACGTATAAGGGAGGATGTTCCTAGGTGGTTAACGTCCCTACCCTTACTTATTATGGATTGACAAAGGCAACAGATGGCTTGACACCTATTGTCTGGATTTGTGGAGAAATAATTCCACACCAAAGAGGTGGCTTTTTCGATATTTTGCCCAGGCATGACAATGGGCTTTTTCATCCCATTGGTGCCTTATTCAAACAAACCACATCACCATTAGAATCCTCATCGGCAACTTCCTCCACAGCGCCACACCCATATCCTCCTCATCCTGGTGTACTTCTACAGTGACATCCTCAATCTCAATATCAGCAACTGGACTGGCTGTGCTCCTCCCAGCACTTGCAGGGGGAGTGCAAATGGTGGTAGGAGCCTCCTCTTCCCATACAGTGTTGTGAAGGTCAGGCCTAGACATTGCATTGACAGACAGTGCCAGCACCCCTGTATTTTCACAACACCCCAGTAATTTTACAGCATACAAGACAGGGCCAGTGTACATTGATTTTTACTGCATCCTAGAATTATTACAGCATACAAAACAGGGCCAGTGTACATTGATTTTCACTGCACCCTAGAATTATTACAGCATACAAGACAGGGCCAGTGTACATTGATTTTCACTGCACCCTAGAATTATTATAGCATACAAGACAGGGCCAGTGTACATTGATTTTCACTGCACCCTAGAATTATTACAGCATAGAAGACAGGGCCAGTGTACATTGATTTTCACTGCACCCCTGAATTTTTATAGCATACAGGGCCAGTGTAATGTTATTTGAGCAGCAACACCTCTATATTTTACAGCATACAGCAGTGTGCTTTTAATTTTTAACAACTGCACCCCTGAATTTTAATAGCAGACAGGGCCAGTGTAATGTTATTAAGACATCAGCACCCCTATATTTAACAGCATACAGGAGCAGTGTGCTTTAAATTTGTAAGAACTGCACCCCAGAATTTTTATAGCAGACAGGGCCAATGTAATGTTATTAAGACATCAGCACCCCTATATTTGACAGCATGGAGGAGCAGTGTGCTTTTAATTTGTAAGAACTGCACCCCTGAATTTTTATAGTAGACAGGGCTAGTGTAATGTTATTAAGACATCAGCACCCCTATATTTCATAGCATACAGGAGCAGTGTGCTAAAAATTTGTAAGAACTGCACCACTTAATTTTTTAAGCAGACAGGGCAAGTGTAATGTTATTAAGACATCAGCATCCCTATATTTGACAGCATACAGGAGCAGTGTGCTTTTAATTTTTAAGAACTGCACCCCTGAATTTTTATAGCAGACAGGGCCAGTGTAATGTTATTAAGACATCAGCACCCCTATATTTTACAGTGCCCCTGCCCACTGTACAACACAGTGACAGCCAGGACAGCAAAACCCATGTACAGCTGCAGCCCATGAAACACCAGTGACAGCCAGGACAGCACCCCTAACAGCACAGGTACACCACAGTGACTGTAGCAGCACCCCAACAGAGCACACACTAACCCCACCAGATGCCACCAGACAGAGGTCTGTCTCCCTCACTCTCCAAGTCCGGAGTGAAAATGGTGGAGACACGCGGCTGTTTATTTGGGGTCCAAATCCTGTGAGAATCCGACAGAGGGATGATGATGTTTTGCCTCGTTCTGGTTTCCGAGTCTGGCGGGAATTCCTGAGCCGGACTTGGTTACGGGCTCGGGATGTGATGTTCGGTTCTCAGGGAACCGAACCTGCTCATCTCTAACATATACCAAAGAATAGTTGCCCATTTTACATTAGTCCCTTCCCCAGGGATCTTGCAATCTATATTCCCTACCACATGCACACACGAGAGTTAATTTTTATTCAGAGCCAATTAACCTACTAGTATATTTTTGAAGTGTGGGAGGAAACTGTAGTACCTGAAGGAAACCCACGCAAGCACAATTGGCAGATGCGTAGTCGGTAGGTGCATGGCAGATGTGAGCAAGGAGGTTAGTCCATACCCTCCAACATGACCCGCCCCACTAGGTACAAAATGCTCTGTTTCTGGACTTCCCTCTTAATTTATTATTGCCATCACCTGTGAAGAAACAGCTTTCTTATCATTTAACTAGTTCAACACAGGTGATGGAAATCATAAATTAAGAGGGAAGTCCAGAAACAGAGCATTTTGTACCTAGTGGGGCGGGTCATGTTGGAGGGTCTGTTAGTCCGCATGTTGATTTCAAACCAGAGTAGGTTTTATTGACGATAACAGGATACATGTAAGATAAAAAAAAAGGTTAAGAGCAGTCAGTATGGTAAGCAGGGGCAGATTGGAATGCCAGGACACTGGACCAGTTCCTGCTTGGCCGGTCCCATTGTCCCCTTAGCAGGCTGACTCACCCCTCCACCAGGCCCCCTGCCATGATTGGAGCCAGCTCTAATCAGGCAGAGCTTGGAAACGGCCCTCTACACAGCAACTACCAGTGATGCTGCAGTCTGTGCACCACTTCCTCTACTGCAAGCTCCGGCCTCTGTATGATGTCATGTAGGGGCGGCGCCAGCAGTTGGCACTGCTGTAAGCCTGCCCTGCATGTTAAGTGACTGAACAGACTGTACAGGGACAGATAGAAAGATGTACAGTAACACAAGGCAAGTGAGTAAAGTATGGTAAGATGCAGTAGAAGAAGGGATGAGGGAGAGTACAGACAAAGAGGAATATGAATTAGTAATGAGAATGAAAGTGGAGTGAAAGAAAAGAGAATGAGGCAGCAAATAAAAGTAAGTGATTGAGAGAGAGAAAATAAGGCAAGTAAGAGGCTCTATGTGAGGGATTAGAAAACTAAAGTATAAAGACTAAAGGGGCTTCAAAGAGCATAGAGAGTCAAGAAAAGAGGGCAGAGGGACTTGCGTGTTGTAATATAGAGGAACAGGGACTTGTGTGCGGTGTACTATAGAGGGATAGGGACCTGCATGTGTTGTAATATAGAGGGATAGGGACTTGTGTGTGTTGTAATGTAGAGGGATAGGGATGTGCATGTGTTGTAATATAGAGGGATAGGGACTTGCATGTGTTGTAATAATAGAGTGACCATATTATTCCTTTTACCTGGGATGCTCATGGATTACACAGGTTCTGTGGCTGATTAAAACCAGCTGAAATGTAGGCTTGAAGTCAGCCAGTCACAGAACCTGTGTAATCCATGAGCGTCTCAGGTAAAAGGGATAATATGGTCCCCCTATGTACTATAGGGGGACAGGGACCTGGATGCGGTGTAATATAGAGGGACAGGGACCTGCGTGCGGTGTAATATAGAGGGACCTGGGTGCAGTGTAATATAGAGCGGCAAGGACCTGCGTGCGGTGTAATATAGAGGGACAGGAACCTGCGTGTTGTGTAATATAAAGGGACAGGGACCTGCTTGCGGTATAATATAGTATGAGTATGTAGTATGAGAGCGTGGAAAGATAAAAATGGAAGGAAACTATAAGAAAGAGAGATTTAGAGAAAGTAAAGGACGAAGAGTAAAGATAATGAGAATAATATAAATATGAATAAAAAAAAAGGACAGACTATATAATAAGTTTGTGGAAGAAGAGTAAAGTGTGGCAGAGGGATGCGGTCAATTTACCTACAATCAAAATCCCGACGGTCAAAATCCCAACAAGTGACCGACGGTCAAAATCCCGACAAGATCAAAATCCTGACATGTTCAAAATACCAACATTTAAAATACCAACAATGTCAAAATACCGACATTTAAAATACCAACAATGTCAAAATACCGACATTTAAAATGTCGATAGGACAAAAAGTCAATATGAGTATTTCATGATTCTTCCATTGAAACCAACTTATTCATACTTTACCATCCCAGTGGACCTGGAGGCGGAATATAATAGTGTGGCCGAAGCATGGCGAGTGCAACGAGCCATGCGAGAGGATCAGTGGCGTGCGGTGAGGTTAATGGCTGGGGAGGCACTGGCTTCTCCAGTACATCCCCAGCAGCACAAGAACACAAACCTCAGCTCACTTTTTAGGAACAGCAGATACGTTAGAGTACATGGGGTGTGGGTTGGTACTGCAGCCATTGTGTATATACTGTGATTACAGGGCAGCAGGGGTGTATATACTCTTTGGAAGGATTCCATTCATCAGGGGTGCCGGCGAGAGGGGCGCAGTACAGTAATTGATAGTAGCTGCTACTGGCATGGCACCTATGCAGCATGTACTGTATGTGAGGCCAAGTAAGAGCCCAAGCTGGAGCTTACTGTACCTCGGCCCCTCCACCAGCAACGGTATGCCACGACTTGCCACCAGCGAAGGGCGCTGTCATTAAAGAAGACAAGGCGACACGCTCACCCATAACGTACTCCGCCAGAGCCTTCATTCCCGCCCAGCATCTCCCAGAGATGTCTCTGCTGTTCCTCAATCGCTTTCCCTGGCCCGCATACACCGCTCTGAGAGGGGGAACTGTGGGAGATAGAGGAGGGTGGGCTGGTGGAGACAGAAGGGGGCCACAGCTGTCAGAAGATACCAGGGAGGTAGCAGTGGAGCTAATCCGGCACCTGGTGTCCGACAGCCCGGGAGTATGGGTGAGTGCAGGAGGTGTGTATGTATGTGTGTGTGTGTGTGTATATATATATATATATATATATATATATATATATATATATGTATATACACATACATATATACAGTACATACTGTACATAGAGTGATTGGCCTCTCCAGGGGATTCCACACTGATACTGTACATAGACATTATTCCACACAGTAGTAGCATATACACAAAGAATACTTAAAATGCACACACAGAATACATACAGTACATACTGATGTATACACACACACACACACTGCTGCCGAGTCAGTGGGAGGTGAAGTGCCGGAGACCGTCACTGCCTCACTGGTTCAGCATCCACTTTACAGCTACCCCGCGCCTTATCCGACCCGAATAATTCACACAGCTTCACAAGAGAAGTGTCTTGGAGAAGCCGCGCACTACCGCTGCGGCTCTCCCTACTAGATACTGCCTGTGGCTCTGTCCTCCACTTTAAAAAAAATGAAAATAGTTCAGCAGCGTCGATTGAGCGGCAGCCATGGGGGAGGGGGGTTCCAGGTACTCAGAAACCCAGTGGTGTGCAGTGGGGTCAGTGGCTGGTGAGGCATGCCCACTAAAGCTGCCGCTATGGCCGCTGCCAGAGGCGAGTTTAGACCTCACGGAGCCCTAAGCAACACAACGATTTGGGGCCCCCTTCCTCATACAATCCATAGTACTATGGGGGTCATAGGTCGAGTTGATGGCTAGCTGCCGTTGTTCGCAGCACAGCGATCAGGCTAAATATCGGCATTTATGCGCATGCGTATGCACCGCAATGCACAGGTGCATCGTACGGGTACAAAGTCCATTCTGGTTTTGCACTGGTTCTAGCGACGATTCCAATCGCACAGCTGGCCGCAAGGAGATTGACAGAAAGAAGGTGTTTGTGGGTGTCAACTGACCATTTTCAGGGAGTGCTTAGAAAAACGCAGGCGTGGCAGAAAAAACACAGGCGTGGCTGGGCGGGTGTGTGACGTCAAAAGCAGTCCCTCCGTTGTTAGAATCAACGCACACGAAGAGTAACTACAGGGCTGGTCTTGTTTTCCACAAAATGATTTTGCAGGCGCTCTGGCGTTCGCACTTCTGCAAAGCTAAAATACACTCCCCAGTGGGCGGCGACAATGCATTTGCATGGCTGCTAAAAGTAGCCAGCAAGCTCTGCTTGTGGTGGAGGCTGGAGACAAGCAGAGTCATCCCTGGCCAGCAGTACCAGTTTAGGAATGCGCTCTACCTAGCGCAGTTTAGGAACAAGCTGCAGGCAGGGAGGGTTAGGGTAATAACCTAACAGTTTTTGGTATTCTAACCATCGTCATCTCAAGCGCCACGATTCTAATACCATCCCTCACATTGGTTGAAGTGGGGATATGGAAAAGTGAAGATTGCAATTATGTGCGCACCGAAGGCACGTACGCCCTGGATAAGGGGGCGAGGTCACTCACAAAGGGGCGTATCCTTCAGTGTAGTTTACCACACCATATACTCCTTATACACCACAATAGTAGGACCCCTTATACTGTCTAGTACTGGTGCCCATTTCACATTATACCACACAGTATGTGCGGAAATTCACATTATAGCACACAGAATGAGCCGAAATTCTCATTATAGTACACAGAATGAGCCGAAATTCACATTATACCACACAGAATGAGCCGAAATTCACATTATACCACACAGAATGAGCCAAAATTCACATTATACCACACAGAATGAGCCAAAATTCACATTATAGCACACAGAATGAGCCAAAATTCACATTATAGCACACGGTATAAGCTGAAATTCACATTATAGCACACGGTATGAGCCGAAATTCACATTATAGCACACGGTATGAGCCGAAATTCACATTATAGCACACAATATGAGCCGAAATTCATATTATGCCACATGGAATGAGAAAAAATTCACGGAGAGTGACAGCAGGGACAGGGAGAGTGAAAGAGGGACAGGGAAAGTGACAGCAGGGACATAGGGATGGGGACAGTGACAGAGAGAGGGACAGCAAGGGCATACTGTAGGGACTAGGGAGAGAGAAAGGCAGCAGGGTAAGATTACCTATTTAGCAGCGAAGGTGCTAAGGGTGCTAAGGATGCTGTGGTCTGCGGTGCGGTGGATGAGGAGGCTGTGGTCAGCATTGGTGCGGAAGAGGCAGAGGTGCAGTGAAATAGGGCTGCGGCGGCGCGGTTGAGGGTGGTGGAGGTGTAGCGAGGAGGAGGCAGCGGGCGGCGGCACTGCGGCTCCTATGACTGCAGCGCTACTATTTCAAATCTGCTGAGGACCGGCAGCCTATCAGGAGCGGTACACCACAGAAGATCCGCTTATACACGATAGACCACAGAAGAGACGCTTATACAAATCACACCACAGAAGAGACACTTATACACATTACACCACAGAAGAGCCTTATGTATAAATAATAATAAACTGATTTATTTTATTAATAAAAAATAAATACAAATAATAAATATAACATGTATGTTTGTTGTATTAAAAAATCCTAGTACCGGTATTCACATATATGGACAGACAAATAGTATGAAAAAGAGTAACTGAAGATTCAGAGTGGAGAGAATAGAGTAGATTATTGAGACAAATAAAATAAAATAGGATGGAGTGGGTAGAAACGCTAGTGTGCGTTTTACTCTACCCACCAATATGTATGTTGTTTCTTAGTAAAAATAATATTGGTTATAACGATCCAAAAGGTATTTTGACCTGCTTGGTATCTTCTTGTTCTTTTGGTATTTTCCTTTATAATGATACTATGTCTCAACCAAAGCCATGGTAGTAGTCACAATGTCTCAGTTCAAATGGATACCTTATAGTGTGTTACATACGGACTCTCCGTTGCCGGAGGTGCCTTTCCGCACTGGTCCGAAATGAGACCCTTGGAGTCCGACTGGATGTCCCTGCCGGGGCGCGTATGTGCGCTGGTTCGGAGTCCTCCTGGATGTCCCTGCTGGAGGTGCATGCGGGCGCTGGTCTGGGGTCCGACGGGATGTCCCAGCTTGGAGGCGCGTGCAGGCGCTGATCCGGGGTCCGTCTTGATGTCCCTGCTGGAGGCGCGTGCGGGCGCTGGTCGGGGGATGAGCGGCGCTGATAGGGGGAGGGGGTGCAGGTGATTAGCAATGAGCGACGGTGAGCTAGGGGTGATGAGCGGGGGGGGTGGTTGTGAGCAGTGAGCGCGGCAGTGAGCTGGGGGTGATGAGTGGCGCTGAGCGGGGGGTGATGGTCAGTGAGCAACTGTGATGAGCGTCGGTGAGCGGGCTGGGGGTGATGAGTAGTGAGCTACTGTGATGAGCGGGGGGGGGCTGGGAGTGATGATGTGATGAGCGGGGGGGCTGGGAGTGATGAGTGGTGAGCTGCTGTCATGAGTGGGGGGGCTGGGGGGTGGTGAGCGGTGAGCTGCTGTGATGAAGGGGGGGAGGCTGGAAGTGATGATGTGATGGGGGGGCTGGGAGTGATGAGCGGTGTGATGATGTGATGTGATGGGGGGCTGGGAGTGATGAGCGGTGTGCTGCTGTGATGAGTGGGGGGGCTGGGAGTGATGAGCGGTGAGCTGCTGTGATGAGTGGGGGGGGGCTGGGAGTGATGAGCTGTGAGATGCTGTGATGAGTGGGGGGGGCTGGGGTGATGAGCGGTGAGCTGCTGTGATGAGGGGGGGGGGCTGGGAGTGATGATGTGATGGGGGTCTGGGAGTGATGAGCGGTGAGCTGCTGTGATGAGTGGGGGGGGGGCTGGGGGTGATGAGCGGTGAGCTGCTGTGATGAGGGGGGGGCTGGGGGTGATGACTGTTGAGCTAGGGTGGATGAGCAGCTGTGATGAGTGGCAGTGAGCGGGGAGGGGGGCTGGGGTGATGATGTGATGAGGAGGGGGGCTGGGGGTGTTGAGCGCCGTCATGTTGAGCGGCGCCGGCGGTGACTGGGGGTGATGAGCGGCGGGGTCGGGTCCTGGGGGTGATGAGCGGGGGCGTGATGAGCACTGAGCACTGCAGTGATGAGCGGCAGCGGCGGTGAGGCTGCGGGTGATGAGCGGCGGTGATGAGCGTGGTGTCGGTGAGCGGGGGGGCTGCGGGTGATGAGCGGCGGCGAGCGGGGGGGCTGGGGGTGATGAGCGGCGGGGAGTGAATTCAGCAGCGCCCGTTGCTCTATGCGGCCGCGTAGTCAGGGGAGCAGAGGTGGCCAGGGACTCACAAGAAGTTCAGAGGGTCTGGCTGGCCGGATGAATGGAAGCGGGACCCGACCCGAGTCAGAGCAGCTGCAGGCCGGTGATCGTCAACGGAACTAATGGGAAGCTCAAATTCTTTTGCCCAATCATATTTGCATCAGTGACAGGGGCGTGCTTTCATATGGGCTGAAAGCACGCCCCTGTCACTGAGGCACTCACACTAGTGCCGCTTATCCTGGTTTTTGTAACTGGCTTTTACAGCCCTGTCCTTGGCCCCGCCCCCTGCCCACCCCCCCTCTTCCGGCTCTTTGACATTATACACAGGAGGAACCGCTCTCGGTGCCTCTAAAAAATGTTTTAAACTGTTTTCAAATGTAGAATTTATACAACAAAATAAAGTAGTGAGGTGCACCGGAAATTTTTCGGGTTTTGTGCTTTGGTTTTGGATTCGGTTCCGCGGCCGTGTTTTGGATTCGGACGCGTTTTGGCAAAACCTCCCTGAAATTTTTTTGTCGGATTCGGGTGTGTTTTGGATTCGTTTTTTTTTTTTTACAAAAAACCCTCAAAAACAGTTTAAATCATAGAATTTGGGGGTCATTTTGATCCCATAGTATTATTAACCTCAATAAACATAATTTCCACTCATTTCCAGTCTATTCTGAACACCTCACACCACACAATATTATTTTTAGTCCTAAAATTTGCACCAAGGTCACTGGATGACTAAGCTAACCGACCCAAGTGGCTGACACAAACACCTGGCCCATCTAGGAGTGGCACTGCAGTGTCAGACAGGATGGCCGATTTAAAAAATAGTCCCCAAACAGCACATGATGCAAAGAAAAAAAGAGGTGCACCAAGGTTGCAGGATGGCTAAGCTAAGCGACCCAAGTGGCCGACACAAACACTTGGCCCATCTAGGAGTGGCACTGCAGTGTCAGACAGGATGGCCGATTTAAAAAATAGTCCCCAAACAGCACATGATGCAAAGAAAAAAAGAGGAGCACCAAGGTCGCTGGATGGCTAAGATAAGCGACCAAAGTGGCCGACACAAACACCTGGCCCACCTAGGAGTGGCACTGCAGTTTTCTAGCGAGAGGATGAGTGCTTCCATCCTCATGTGAATCTGAAACACTAGCCATGAACATATGACAGGGACTCAGCCGTTCCTTGCTACTCCATGTCGTAAATGGCATATTGGCAAGTTTACGCTTCTCATCAGATGCTTTTAATTTAGATTTTTGGGTCATTTTACTGAACTTTTGTAGTATACTTGACGACACAGAGGTAGAGCAATGGACTACTGTACCGTACTGCTATATATAAACTGGTGGTCAGCAAAATTATGCACTGTCCTCCTACTATATAATACTGCGCACAACTAAAATGCACCACAGGTATGGATGGATAGTATACTTGACGACACAGAGGTAGGTAGAGCAGTGGCCTACTGTACCGTACTGCTATATATTATATACTGGTGGTCAGCAAAATTCTGCACTGTCCTCTTACTATATAATACTGCACACAACTAAAATGCACCACAGGTATGGATGGATAGTATACTTGATGACACAGAGGTAGGTAGAGCAGTGGACTACTGTACCGTACTGCTATATATTATATATTGGTGGTCAGCAAAATTCTGCACTGTCCTCCTACTATATAATACTGTGCACAACTAAAATGCACCACAGGTATGAATGGATAGTATACTTGACGACACAGAGGTAGGTAGAGCAGTGGACAACTGTACCGTACTGCTACATATTATATACTGGTGGTCAGCAAAATTCTGCACTGTCCTCCTACTATATAATACTGCGCACAACTAAAATGCACCACAGGTATGGGTGGATAGTATACTTGACGATACAGAGGTAGGCAGAGCAGTGGCATACTGTACCGTACTGCTTTATATTATATACTGGTGGTCAGCAAAATTCTGCACTGTCCTCCTACTATATAATACTGCGCACAACTAAAATGCACCACAGGTATGGATGGATAGTATACTTGACGACACAGAGGTAGGTAGAGCAGTGGACTACTGTACCGTACTGCTATATATTATATACTGGTGGTCAGCAAAATTCTGCACTGTCCTCCTACTATATAATACTGCGCACAACTAAAATGCCCCACAGGTATGGATGGATAGTATACTTGACGACACAGAGGTAAGTAGAGCAGTGGACTACTGTACCGTACTGCTATATATTATATACTGGTGGTCAGCAAAATTCTGCACTGTCCTCCTACTATATAATACTGCGCAGTGCGCACAACTAAAATGCACCACAGGTATGGATGGATAGTATACTTGACGACACAGAGGTAGGTAGAGCAGTGGCCTACTGTACCGTACTGCTATATATTATATACTGGTGGTCAGCAAAATTCTGCACTGTCCTCCTACTATATAATACTGCACACAACTAAAATGCACCACAGGTATGGATGGATAGTATACTTGACGACACAGAGGTAGGTAGAGCAGTGTACTACTGTACCATACGGTTATATATTATATACTGGTGGTCAGCAAAATTCTGCACTGTCCTCCTACTATATAATACTGCGCACAACTAAAATGCACCAAAGGTATGGATGGATAGTATACTTGACGACACAGAGGTAGGTAGAGCAGTGGACTACTGTACCGTACTGCTATATATTATATACTGGTGGTCAGCAAAATTCTGCACTGTCCTCCTACTATATAATACTGCGCACAACTAAAATGCACCACAGGTATGGATGGATAGTATACTTGACGACACAGAGGTAGGTAGAGCAGTGTACTACTGTACCATACGGTTATATATTATATACTGGTGGTCAGCAAAATTTTGCACTGTCCTCATACTATATAATACTGCGCACAACTAAAATGCACCAAAGGTATGGATGGATAGTATACTTGACGACACAGAGGTAGGTAGAGCAGTGGACTACTGTACCGTACTGCTATATATTATATACTGGTGGTCAGCAAAATTCTGCACTGTCCTCCTACTATATAATACTGCGCACAACTAAAATGCACCACAGGTATGGATGGATAGTATACTTGACGACACAGAGGTAGGTAGAGCAGTGGCCTACTGTACCGTACTGCTATATATTATATACTGGTGGTCAGCAAAATTCTGCACTGTCCTCCTACTATATAATACTGCACACAACTAAAATGCACCACAGGTATGGATGGATAGTATACTTGACGACACAGAGGTAGGTAGAGCAGTGGACTACTGTACCGTACTGCTATATATTATATATTGGTGGTCAGCAAAATTCTGCACTGTCCCCCTACTATATTTAATGCGCACAACTAAAATGCACCACAGGAATGGATGGATAGTATACTTGACGACACAGAGGTAGGTAGAGCAGTGGACTACTGTACCGTACTGCTATATATTATATACTGGTGGTCAGCAAAATTCTGCACTGTCCTCCTACTATATAATACTGCGCACAACTAAAATGCACCACAGGTATGGATGGATAGTATACTTGACGACACAGAGGTAGGTAGAGCAGTGGACTACTGTACCGTACTGCTATATATTATATACTGGTGGTCAGCAAAATTCTGCACTGTCCTCCTACTATATAATACTGCGCACAACTAAAATGCACCACAGGTATGGATGGATAGTATACTTGACGACACAGAGGTAGGTAGAGCAGTGTACTACTGTACCATACGGTTATATATTATATACTGGTGGTCAGCAAAATTTTGCACTGTCCTCATACTATATAATACTGCGCACAACTAAAATGCACCAAAGGTATGGATGGATAGTATACTTGACGACACAGAGGTAGGTAGAGCAGTGGACTACTGTACCGTACTGCTATATATTATATACTGGTGGTCAGCAAAATTCTGCACTGTCCTCCTACTATATAATACTGCGCACAACTAAAATGCACCACAGGTATGGATGGATAGTATACTTGACGACACAGAGGTAGGTAGAGCAGTGGCCTACTGTACCGTACTGCTATATATTATATACTGGTGGTCAGCAAAATTCTGCACTGTCCTCCTACTATATAATACTGCACACAACTAAAATGCACCACAGGTATGGATGGATAGTATACTTGATGACACAGAGGTAGGTAGAGCAGTGGACTACTGTACCGTACTGCTATATATTATATATCGGTGGTCAGCAAAATTCTGCACTGTCCTCCTACTATATTTAATGCGCACAACTAAAATGCACCACAGGAATGGATGGATAGTATACTTGACGACACAGAGGTAGGTAGAGCAGTGGACTACTGTACCGTACTGCTATATATTATATACTGGTGGTCAGCAAAATTCTGCACTGTCCTCCTACTATATAATACTGCGCACAACTAAAATGCACCACAGGTATGGATGGATAGTATACTTGACGACACAGAGGTAGGTAGAGTAGTGGACTACTGTACCGTACTGCTATATATTATATACTGGTGGTCAGCTAAATTCTGCACTGTCCTCCTACTATATAATACTGCGCACAACTAAAATGCACCACAGGTATGGATGGATAGTATACTTGACGACACAGAGGTAGGTAGAGCAGTGGACTACTGTACCGTACTGCTATATATTATATACTGGTGGTCAGCAAAATTCTGCACTGTCCTCCTACTATATATAATGCGCACAACTAAAATGCACCACAGGTATGGATGGATAGTATACTTGACGACACAGAGGTAGGTAGAGCATTGGCCTACTGTACCGTAATGCTATATATTATATACTGGTGGTCAGCAAAATTCTGCACTGTCGTCCTACTATATAATACTGTGCACAACTAAAATGCACCACAGGTATGGATGGGTAGTATACTTGACAGCACAGAGGTAGGTAGAGCAGTGGACTACTGTACCGTACTGCTATATATTATATACTGGTGGTCACCAAAATTCTGCACTGTCCTCCTACTATATATAATGCGCACAACTAAAATGCACCAAAGGTATGGATGGATAGTATACTTGACGACACAGAGGTAGGTAGAGCAGTGGACTACTGTACCGTACTGCTATATAATACTGGTGGTTACTGGTCAGCAAAATTCTGCACTGTCCTCCTATACTACAATGCAGCACAGATATGGAGCGTTTTTCAGGTAGAGAACGTAAATATTTTCAGCACACTGAGCACAGATATTTGCAGCACACTGAACACAGAAACTGAGAGAACGCTGCACGTACTCTCCCTATCATCTCCAATGCACAAGTGAAAATGGCGGCGACGCGCGGCTACTTTTATAGAATACGAATCTCGCGAGAATCCGTCAGCGGGATGATGACGTTCGGGCGTGCTCGGGTTAACCGAGTAAGGCGGGAGGATCCGAGTCTGCCTCGGAACCGTGTAAAATGGGTGAAGTTCGGGGGGGTTCGGATTCCGAGAAACCGAACCCGCTCATCACTAATATAAAACATATACTTAGGACACAGAATATGTGTCATAAGTATCTTCTTTATATTATTGTAATCATTAATGACAGGGGAGAATGACAGGGGAGGCACCTCCTCCCCTGACTGCACGTCCCTGCAGAAACCTCCCCTGCGTGCGCGTGAGCAACAGCACTGCTCCAGCGCTTACCTGGCCAAGATGAGTACCTTTTTCCTCCTCGCCTCCTGTTGAACGGCTGTAGGCTGGATACTCCGGGGGGATGGGGTGGTGGTAGTGCTGGTGGGGAGGGGGGGGGGGGTCGAGACCGCTGTATGCTGCTACCGGCTGCTTTTGTTTATCGAGGGGGCGCTTTGTGCTGCAGACGCCACTTCTGGGGATTCGGTGAAAACTGGACCGGACCAGATTCTGGAACCCCTGATGAAACCTACTCCCTGCAGCGACCCCTGCCGCTGAGGAGCTTTGTATGCGCGTTCCCTTCTGGGGGGGCGTATCTCTAACAGGCTGTCAGCGGGGACCGGGGAGACGGGGAGCGAGAGTTTATTTAATATTATTTATTTAATATTTGAGATAAAATTTAACAATAAAATCAGACCATGGTAATACCATAGAAAATATATATATATATATATATATATATATACACACAGAGTAAAAACCACAGCACTCACCGCACCAGAAGCGGGGCACAGCTATGCACTTACCACTCACAGGGTGGGGTGCATGTAACACTGCACTCTCCACCACAGAAGCGGGGTACACAGCTGTACTTACCACTCACAGGGCGGGGTGCATGAAGCCCATGACCACATCGCTCTAATAAATACAAAGTTGAGGATAAGTGAGTTTACTTTGGTGAGTGCTGGGTTCTCTGTTTGTATATATATATATATATATAAAGACAAGGTCGCACTCACGTGTAGATGCTAAAGCAGCAGCTGGGGTATCATCCACAAATCCTCTCCAGAGAATCCACTTGTAGAAACAAACAATGGAGCACTCACCAGTCTTTTCTTTAATTAGATATCAACAGGAGTTTATTAACCAGACAGCACAGAATTGACTGTCCACTGCAGCCCATCATAAATTCACATGTCCTTTCAGCCTGGCTGCTGGTGCTTTTACTATGGTGGGACAGCTCTTTACTGAACTTTGTGTCTCCTGATGACGGTCTGCTTATGACCGAAAACGTTTGAAAGGACATGTGAATTATTTATGATGGGCTGCAGTGGACAGTCAATTCTGTGCTGTCTGGTTAATAAACTCCTGTTGATATCTAATTAAAGAAAAGACTGGTGAGTGCTCCATTGTTTGTTTCTATATATATATATACACTGCTCAAAAAAATAAAGGGAACACTTAAACAACACATCCTAGATCTGAATGAATGAAATATTCTTATTAAATACTTTGTTCTTTACATAGTTGAATGTGCTGACAACAAAGTCACACAAAAATTATCAATGGAAATCAAATTTATTAACCCATGGAGGTCTGGATTTGGAGTCACCCTCAAAATTAAAGTGGAAAAACACACTACAGGCTGATCCAACTTTGATGTAATGTCCTTAAAACAAGTCAAAATGAGGCTCAGTAGTGTGTGTGGCCTCCACGTGCCTGTATGACCTCCCTACAACCCACACAAGTGGCTCAGGTAGTGCAGCTCATCCAGGATGGCACATCAATGCGAGCTGTGGCAAGAAGGTTTGCTGTGTCAGCGTAGTGTCCAGAGCATGGAGGCGCTACCAGGAGACAGGCCAGTACATCAGGAGACGTGGAGGAGGCCGTAGGAGGGCAAATAGCCCAGCAGCAAGGAGGAACAGGAGGAGCACTGCCAGAGCCCTGCAAAAAGACCTCCAGCAAGCCACAAATGTGCATGTGTCTACTCAAACAAACAGAAACAGACTCCATGAGGGTGGTATGAGGGCCCGACATCCACAGGTGGGGGTTGTGCTTACAGCCCAACACCGTGCAGGATGTTTAGCATTTGCCAGAGAACACCAAGATTGGCAAATTCGCCACTGGCGCCCTGTGCTCTTCACAGATGAAAACAGGTTCTCACTGAGCACATGTGACAGACGTGACAAAGTCTGAAGACGCCAAGGAGAACGTTCTGCCTGCAACATCCTCAAGCATGACCAGTTTGGCAGTGGGTCAGTAATGGTGTGGGCTGGCATTTCTTTGGGGGGCTGCATAGCCCTCCATGTGCTCGCCAGAGGTAGCCTGACTGCCATTAGGTACCGAGATGAGATCCTCAGACCCCTTGTGAGAATATATGCTGGTGCGGTTGGCCCTGGGTTCCTCCGAATGCAAGACAATGCTAGACTTCATGTGGCTGGAGTGTGTCAGCAGTTCCTGCAAGACGAAGGCATTGATGCTATGGACTGGCCCACCCGTTCCCCAGACCTGAATCCAATTGAGCATATCTGGGACATCATGTCTCGCTCCATCAACCAATGCCACGTTGCACCACAGACTGTCCAGGAGTTGGCGGATGCTTTAGTCCAGGTCTGGGAGGAGATCCCTCAGGAGACCATCCGCCACCTCATCAGGAGCATGCCCAGGCATTGTAGGGAGGTCATACAGGCACGTGGAGGCCACACACAAGTGATTTTCAACTTTTTTTTACTCGCGGCACACCGAACTATGTTTTAAAATTGCCAAGGCGCACCATCAGTTCCCCACAGAAAAACAAAAAACAAAAACACACATTGGCCATCACAGTAAAGCAAACAACACACATACATTGGCCTACACAGAAAAAACAATCACATTGCTCCACATAAATCATGTTGCTCCCCACATGAATTATTCACATTGCTCCCACCCATAAATCCTTATTCTTCCCACATAAATCCTATTGTTCCTCACAGTAGAAATAAAATAACAAATATTAACCCCTACCGGTCAGCTGTCCTCCTCCCTGTCTCTCAGTGGCGGGGATTGTTCATAGTGGAGTGCTGCGAATACTGAGCAGCGGGCGGTCAGGCAGGTGTGGATGTGGGTGGGCAAGAAAAGCTGTGTATGCAGGCAGGAACTGGAAGATGTGTATTCAGGCGGGTGGGCTGGCTGGGTAGTGAGATGCAGCGTCCGTGACCTATGATATCACACCGCCTCGTCTTCAAGGCATAGGTCACGGTCAGAGCACGACTTATCCTCTAAGAAGAGCCCGGGCCAACAGTTCACTCTGAAGGTGCAGGAAGCTGCTCTGGCTCCGCGACACACCTTGCAACTGGTCGTGGCACACTAGTGTGCCACGGCACACTGGTTGAAAAAGCCTGCCACACACACTACTGAGCCTCATTTTGACTTGTTTTATGGACATTACATCAAAGTTGGATCAGCCTGTAGTGTGGTTTTCCACTTTAATTTTGAGGGTGACTCTAAATCCAGACCTCCATGGGTTAATAAATTTGATTTCCATTGATAATTTTTGTGTGATTTTGTTGTCAGCACATTCAACTATGTAAAGAACAAAGTATTTAATAAGAATATTTAATTCATTCAGATCTAGGATGTGTTATTTTAGTGTTCCCTTTATTTTTTTGAGCAGTGTATATATATATATATATATATATATAAAATGAACCTTATAGTGACCACACTTTTAAAAAATATCACAATTGGCTGTCACCATTTTTTAAAGTTTGATCACTATAAGGTTCATTATATATATACATCTATTTTATATGGTATTACCAAGGTCTGATTTTATTGTTAAATTTCTCAAATTAATTGATCCCTCCTTTGCACACAAATGTTTTTTGTTCTTTTGTACTGTTATTATATATAACACTGTATTATATACACCCCCCCCCTACCCGTATGCAGCAAGTTGCTAATATATGATCTGTATGTACAGTAGCACAGCACCAGCATCTCCCTGTGCTGCTCCCCCCTCCCTCGCTCTGTCCTGGGGCGGCAGCAGCAGCAGCAGTGGGGTAGGAGGCTGTCATGTCTCCCCGCACACAAAAGCGCACGGACCCGTCCGCCCGTCCGCTGTGTGCGCAGGGCTGACAGTCTCCCGGGAGCAGCAGCCCAGCCGGCTCTAAACTCTCGCTCCCTGTCTCCCCGGTCCCCACTGACAGCCTGTTAGTGACACGCCCCCCCGGACGGGAACGGGCATACAAAGCTCAGCGGCAGGGGTCGCTGCAGGGAGCAGGTCTCGTCCGGGGTTCCGGAATCTGGTCCGGTCCAGTTATCACCGAATCCCCCCTCTTCTGTGTATCGGCCTATGGATGCTGCTGCACAAGCAAAGTCAATGGTGCCCCCCCCCCCCCCCCCCCTCCTCAATCCGGCTCTGGTAACGGAGGAAATGGAAGCTCCCATTAGGCTCCCAGCAGCAGCAGATCAGGGAAATGAGTAGAAGGGACACTAATAGCACTCATTGGCAGATCTGAGTGCCTTGTCCCGCCGCCGCTTATGGGTGATTGGACCAGCGGATCCTGCACTGGATCCGCTGTCCAATCATATCTGTCCGCTGACAGGGGCGGGCTTTGATGTGTGCTGAAAGCCCGTCCCTGTCAAAGAGGCACTTGTATAAGTGCCGCTTTCTCCACCCCCCCCCCCCCCCCCCGCTCTATATCCCGTTCCCATTGTCTACGGGAGGCACTGCGATCAGTGCCTCCCAACTTAATTTGATGAATAACAATGATTAGATTATTATTAGGAAGATACTTATGACACCGCATATGTGTCATAGGTATCTTCTTTGTATTATTTTAATCAGTAATGACTAGAGATGTGCACCGGAAATTTTTCGGGTTTTGTGTTTTGGTTTTCAGTTCCGCGGCCATGTTTTGTATTCGGACATGTTTTGGAAAAACCTCCCTGAAATTTTTTTGTTGGATTCGGGTGTGTTTTGGATTCGGGTGTTTTTTTTTCAAAAAACCCTCAAAAACAGCTTAAATCATAGAAATTGGGGGTAATTTTGATCCTATAGTATTATTAACATCAATAACCACAATTTCCACTCATTTCCAGTCTATTCTGAACACCTCACACCTCACAATACTATTTTTAGTCCTAAAATTTGCACCGAGGTCGCTGGATGACTAAGCTAAGCGACCCAAGAGGGCGGCACAAACACCTGGCCCATCTAGGAGTGGCGCTGCAGTGTCAGACAGGATGGCACTTAAAAAAATTGGCCCCAAACAGCACATGATGCAAAGAAAAGAGAAAAAGAGGTGCACTGTGGTCGCTGGACGGCTAAGCTAAGCGACACAAACACCTCAATATCACAGGAATTATTTGTTCTAATCAATTGTATTATTGGTCCAAATCATTGGAAGAAAAAGACAAAATCACTGGAATTATTCGTTCTAATCAATGGTATTATTGGTACAAATCACTGGAAGAAAATGACAAAATCACTGGAATTATTTGGCAAGAACACTGTAATTAATAATTATAAATCACTGATAATAATTGGTAAAATCTCGCTATCGCCTGCCTAGTGAAGTGGAATCTAGATGAGATTTTGTATCGAGGAAACAATAACTTCATCAATTGTCTAAATCCCACTGCACTAATGGTGGAAAACGGGCGCACATCTAACAGTGCACTGATTATACTGAGAACTGATTATACTGATCACTGATGATACTACGGAGAACTGACACTGAGCTGCGAGAACAGCACTGAACTATTGTACTGTAGTATACTGGTCACCACAATGCAGCACTGACACTGACACAGATATTAAGCACTGATCAGGATACTAGAAGTGACACAGAGCTGCAAGATACAGCAATGGCCTACTGTACTGTACTATTATAATTATATGCTGGTGGTCCTCACAATGCAGCACACTGAGTACAGATATTACCAGGTGTATCTCACACATCGCTCAGTACAGATTACAGGATGTATAATCACCAGGTGTATAACAAACACACGTCGCACAGTACAGTATACAGTATGCAGCTCTGGAGGGATCAGTATTTGGCAGGAAGGCGAGGCCTGGTCCTGGCAGCAGAGTGACAGGCGGCCGTATAGTAGCAGCCAGCTCCAAATCTGGCAGTGTGTGGAGAGGGAGGGGGTGAGGGAAGGGAACGAGCGCTGGAGTGTCTGAGCGGAGGGCTTGGAAGTTCAGGGGGAGTGAGACAGGAGCGGCTCTTCCATAGCAGCGCACAGTGGTGGTGACGGAGTCTGACATAGGAGGGAGGAGGAGGATTGGGGCAACTGGCCGCAGGGGAGCACTGTGCCGCAGCCATCACCTGCAGGGGAAGTGGAGGGAAACACATCCAATCTGCACCAGATAAGTGACTTCTGATCAGAGCACTTGAGGGTTGGAGTTTTTCTGAAAGGTGGAAAGGAAGGGGTTCTTTTTCATGTAGACTGGAAGGACTACAACAAACGTGGAGTGACTACACTTTTCACCCTACTTCGGCAGCCCTGCTGCCCTTTAATACACAGATGAATGAAGACTCCATTTGGAAAGGCGGCCGCTCAGCGATCAAGAGCCGATGCAGCACATGCAGGTGTTCTGCAAATATGATGAAGAAAAGAACATCTCATAAGAAACATCGAAACAATATGGGACCAAGTAAACCAATCTCCCAGCCAAGGCAAAATATTGTAAGCTGTAGAATACAGCATGGGTGGAAAGAGGACAGTGGAAAGGAACAGTTCTGGATCAAGTACCAGTGAATCCCTCCCTCTATCTTATAAAGTATGATGGATTTGATTGTGTCTATGGACTTGAGCTTCAAAAGTATGAAAGGGTGTCTGCTCTTGAAGTTCTACCAGACAGAGTTGCCTCATCCCGAATCAGCGATGCCCATTTGGCTGACACAATGATTGGTAAAGCAGTGGAGCATATGTTTGAAATAGAGGATGGTTCCAAGGATGAGTGGCGAGGGATGGTATTAGCATGAGCACCTATTATGAACACATGGTTTTATTATTATATAACCTATGAAAAGGACCCAGTCTTATATATGTATCAACTTTTAGATGACTATAAAGAAGGAGATCTTCGGATCATGCCAGACTCAAATGATTCCCCTCCAGCTGAAAGAGAACCAGGGGAGGTTGTGGACAGCCTGGTGGGCAAGCAAGTGGAATATGCCAAAGAAGATGGCTCAAAAAGGACAGGCATGGTTATTCATCAAGTTGAAGCTAAACCATCTGTATACTTCATTAAGTTTGATGACGATTTCCATATTTATGTATACTATTTGGTGAAGACATCCTAAATGGGATTCTGTACTGTCAAAGTCGAATAATATTCCAGTACATACACCACGTACTAACCACACACACATGCCCGCTGCGCATGCACTTGTTCCGCCGTGCGTGCACATATCCGCAATTTGCGTATGATCGCTCCCGCGGTCCTGCGCGTGGTATGGGTATTTACGGCGGAGTTTGTGAGCGCATAGAGGGTTATCAGAACATTACATATTTAATCCAAATAGTGCACATTTTGCACATAGCTCCCCTGCACCACATCAGCAAGTATCAACAGTTTAAATGATTCCAGGACTAAGGGATTCGCCTTTGCATGATAGGAAGGGACAGACTAAGGTTATAAGGTGATGTCTAGTATCCAGCTGTAGGGTATTTTAAGGGTAACATTCCGGTGTTGGTTAGAGGAAGATCGCATGTTCCTGCGTATAGTTATGTGCAGAAGCAGAATATAGATATAAACTGTATTTACTGTATATTATATATGCGGCGGGAATCCAGAGGAGACCACAAACAAGAGCAGTTGAGAAAGACATCGCCCACCTTTTCAAATTAACCTATGACCTCTCCTGTAATGTAAAGATGCATCTCTGTGTCCAATGGACAAAGGGATTACAGTATCCATTGTATTGTTATTGGAAGTAGTGTATAAAAAGCCTGTTGCTGCCTGGCCGGTCAGAAGACTCTTAACGCTATCTACCTGATTAGCGGAGGACTGGACCAGGTTGCGCAAGTGAATATTCTCACATATGCACATTGACTGTAGCCATTTACTCTGTTGTATTGTAGTGTATAAATTGTATTGTTATCCCCTTCCAGATATATACGCTGAGGTGTCGGAGCCCAGTGTTTTAACTACAAATCTGTGTTGTGTCCTCTTTTCCCTGCTAGGGTTTAAAGCGTATTACATTACCTAACTGTATAAGGTTTAAGAGTGTATTGATAAGGTGTGTACGCACTGCGGGTACTTTATACCGTCAGCGCTGTATAAGGTCTAAGGTGTAACATCATTGCAGTGCTTTGCTGCATAAGGTTTAGAGTGTAATAATATCATTGCATTGCAATATTAACAAGGTTTAAAGTATATAAGAGTGTGTGCGCGCTGTGTGTACTTTGTACCCCCAGCGCGGCGTTTGTACGATAAGTCCGTATAAGGTACGGGACTCTGTACGCAAATAGCGTACAAAGTACGTAGCGTGTGTATTAAGTCTAGCGGACGCAGCGGCTCCATGGTAAAAGTGTGTTTAAAGGTATAGCTCTATGGTTTAAGATAATATCGACATTATCAGTACTTTTTTTTTTCAAACGTAATCTAATGTAAACATTTGTAGAAAGTCACTGCTTTCTGATAACAGAAATGCTCAGATATTCCTGCAAATCCACAATCCCTTACCAGAGGAAAAAGAAATTGAGAAACCGTTGTTTGAGAACGTTTGTTCTCTTTCCCTTACAAAGGAACAAACCACTTTCCAAGAAGACTGACATTTTTGGGAATATGGAGACATAATGTTTTTGAATATAAATCCTAAAGCAGGTGGTGTATTAGAGCAAAAGAGTGCACGAGACCAGCCATGCAGTTTCTGAAATATTATGACAAAATGTTACTGTATTTCATAAGCACTCATTCCTAACTCTGCTAAGTACTGTTTGGTATACTGTATCTGGCTTCCATGAGGTAGTTGTCCATTATTTCAGCTTCCATTGACCTTTTTGAAAGTGGTAGAAGTTATCGATTCTTTTTTTTTTTTTCATTTTTATTTTACCCTATTTTAAATTTTCTCCTGCATAGCCCAGTAAAATGTTGCAATGTTAAGTATTGACTTGTGCCTTCTGGGGGTCCACTTCTTCACCAAACCCAGCCAAATCTCATCCTAACCCTCTGTTCTTCATTCTCTATGTACCCCATCTGTGTCACCCATGTCTGTCTACCCCTCCCCTTTAGATTGTAAGCTCTCACGAGCAGGGCCCTCTTCCCTCATGTGCTTATACTTTGTCTTACTTTAATAATCTTCAACTGTACCACATTCAGCAGTCTTCTGCCACCTGATACTTATTCCAGTGTCATCTGCTGATGTAACTATGTTTATTGACCCTGTACTTGTCCTATAACTGTAAATTGCTGTTTTCCTGTTTGATTATTTATGTACTCTGTAATTGGGCGCTGCGGAACCCTTGTGAAGCCATATAAATAAAGAATAATAATAATAATAATAATATAGGGTGTATAATCCCCAGGTGTATCTCACTCATCACTCAGTACAGTGTATAGGGTGTATAATCCCCAGGTGTATCTCACACATCACACAGTACAGTATATAGGGTGTATAATCCCCAGGTGTATCTCACACATCGCTCAGTACAGATTACAGGATGTATAATCAGTATCACCAGGTGTATAACACACGTCGCAGAGTACAGTATACAGGGTGTATAATTAATTACCAGGTGTATAACACACATCGCACAGTACAGTATATAGGGTGTATAATCCCCAGGTGTATCTCACACATCACACAGTACAGTATATAGGGTGTATAATCCCAAGGTGTATCTCACACATCGCTCAGTACAGTATACAGGGTGTATAATCACCAGGTGTATCACAAACGTTGCACAGTACAGTATACAGGGTGTATAATCCCCAGGTGTATCTCACACATCGCTCAGTACAGATTACAGGATGTATAAAATCACCAGGTGTATAACACACGTCGCACAGTACAGTATACATACTGGTCACAACAATGCAGCAGATATTGAGCACTGATCAGGATACTAGAAGTGACACAGATCTGCAAGATACAGCAATGGCATACTGTACTGTACTATATGTATACTGCTGGTCACCAAAATGCTGCACTGTTCTACTATATACTGCTCACAATAATGCAGCACAGATATGGATAGTATACTTGACACAGAGCTGCAAGATACAGCAATGGCCTACTGTACTGTACTATATGTATACTGCTGGTCACCAAAATGCTGCACTGTCCTACTATATACTGCTCACAATAATGCAGCACAGAGATAGTATACTTGGCACAGAGCTGCAAGATACAGCAATGGCCTACTGTACTGTACTATATGTATACTGCTTGTCACCAAAATGCTGCACTGTCCTACTATATACTGCTCACAATAATGCAGCACAGAGATAGTATACTTGACACAGAGCTGCAAGATACAGCAATGGCCTACTGTACTGTACTACTATAAGTATATACTGGTGGTCCCCAGTCCCCACAATGCAGCACACTGAGCACAGATATTTGCAGCACACTGAGCACAGATATGGAGCGTTTTCAGGCACAGAACGTAAATATTTTCAGCACACTGAGCTCAGATATTTGCAGCACACTGAGCACAGATTACGGAGCTTTTCAGGGAAAGAACGCAGCCACGTCCTCTCCGTTCAATCTCCAATGCACGAGTGAAAATGGCGGCGACGCGCGGCTCTTTATATAGAATATGAATCTCGCGAGAATCCGACAGCGGGATGATGACATTTGGCTGCGTTCGGGTTAACCGAGCAAGGCTGGAAGATCCGAGGCTGCCTCGGACCCGTGTAAAATAGGTGACGTTCGGGGGGGTTCGGATCTCGGAGAACCGAACCCGCTCATCTCTAGTAATGACAGGGGAGGCACTGCCTCCCCTGACTGCACGTCCCTGGAGGGGATGTGGTACACGTATACGGTGTCCATGTCAACCTATGTCCACATACACACAAAAAAACAATGAAAAACTTGACTTTTGACCTGTCAACATTTTAAATGTGGATATTTAAACCTTGTTGGTATTTTAAATGTTGGTATTTTGGACTTGTATGTATTTTGACCTTGTCGGGATTTTGACCATCAGTCAATTGCTGTCGGGATTTTGACCACCGGGATTTTGATTGTAGGTATTTCATACTGAACCCAAGGAATCTAGTAAGGCTAAGGGTTCAAGTTCAGAACATGGGATCACCCGGATTAGCATAACTACACTGCTTCAGAACATCATTAAACTTGTTCAGATCATTAATAAGTGTACGCTCGCCATGCTTTGGGCATGGTGATTCGCACCACTTTACTTGCCACAGGTTACTGTTCCCATTAGATGTCCATGTGAATAGTGAAACTAATAGACCAGGGTTCCCATGTTCCGAGCTTGAGCCAGACTAAGCAATGACCACTGATTAGGACAGTAAAGTACTGTATATGGTGAGAATAGACAAATGCCACCGAGCGAGGTTACATCATTTTCCGTCCATATTTTAAGTCAATATCCTTAAAAAAGATAACAGCTTTTGTTTGTGCGTGTGTGCTATGTGTGAACCAATAAAAATGTATTACAAAAAAGGCAGTATATCCAAAAGGCTACCATCTACACCATGGAAGGGCTATGTAGTAGAGTTAGCATGAAGTCACAGGCCCAACTGCAGCAAATGATGCAAGGACGGCCGCGTCAGGCTCTATGAAGAGGGAGTATCCCGCCACCCTCAACATACCCCACTCCCTCAACAGACCCTGCCTCCAGTAGGGCTGCTTCCAGAAATATCCCGGGCTGGTTTTCCATCCCAATCAGCCCCTGTTGGTAAGTTACCAATCTCTTCTGGGCTAAATACTGTACAGCCATTCATCCCTGTGACACAGTGATGTGCAGTGAGGTCAATGGCTGGGGAGGCACTGGTTAGTACCACAGTCAGATTTACATACATAAAAATGATTATAATAATACAGCTACAGAATGACTATAAGAATGGTTAGAGTAACAGAAAGATGATTGCATTATATAGAATAATACAAAGATGATATTAATTGTTAAATATCTTCTTTGTATTATTTGAATCAATTTATAGACAAAGCTCTGGAGTACACTGGAGTATGATAGGTGAGGCTCTGCCTCCCCTGCCTACCCTAACTCCACATCACTGCTGCGATGCTCCAATCAGAGGCGTCACCAGGTGTGGTGACACCCGGTGCGCACCCCTGATGTACTGCCGCGATCGCGGCAAAAAGGGGACGTGGCCTTACAGCTAGGGGGCGTGGCTTCGCGGGGATACCGGGATCGTCACTCTGGGGGCGTGCCCAGCATCTCCGGAGATGCTGGGCTTCCCCCAGAGACGGTCTCAGTGTGCTGTCGGCTCCTCTGCTATGACAGGAGCCGGGTGCTGTAACGGAATTTCACACTGCAGCAGCTGGCTCCTGTCACTGCGGAGGAGCTGACATTTGGTGTCACCCCCTCCAGGTGTCACACCCGGGTGCGGGCCGCACCCCCCGCACCCGCCTTGTGACGCCACTGGCTCCAATAACACCGTGACAGGCTTGGGCACAATCAGACCCTTTTATACAGCCAAGTAAACAACATATACCTGCAGTCAAATCATATGACCTTTAAGTTTGGTAATTCAGACATGTGATGTTATTGTGGCTAATGAGTAATGCACAATGGCCCTCATTCCGAGTTGTTCGCTTGCTAGCTGCTTTTAGCAGCTTTGCACACGCTAAGCCACCGCCTACTGGGAGTAAATCTTAGCTTATTAAAATTGCGAACGAAAGATTAGCAAAATTGCGAATAGACACTTCTTAGCAGTTTCTGAGTAGCTCCACACTTACTCGGCAACTGCGATCAGTTCAGTCAGTTTCGTTCCTGGTTTGACGTCACAAACACTCCCAGCGTTCGGCCAGACACTCCTCCGTTTTTCCAGCAACTCCCGCGTTTTTCCTAGAAACGGTAGCGTTTTTTCACACACTCCCATAAAACGGCCTGTTTCCGCCCAGAAACACCCACTTCCTGTCAATCACATTACGATCACCAGAACGAAGAAAAAACCTTGTAATGCCGTGAGTAAAATACCTAACTGCATAGCAAATTTACTTGGCACAGTCGCACTGCGGACATTGCGCATGCGCCTTAGCGACTAATCGCTCTGTTGCGAGAAAAATATAACGAGCGAACAACTCGGAATGACCTCACATAACACAAAAATAACACAAAAATTATGTTACTGAGGTTGATGAATCATGCACAGTAACAATCAAGAGACAGCTTGCAGTGTTTAACCATATAACTACATGTAAATAGGCACAGGGAGAATATACAAATGCCACATAGTTAGATCCATAGTTGCCCTAAAATACACAACCTCAGTATTGCAAGGCAGTAATGGTAGTAATTCTCATTAAGTATTTCTTTATGACACCATACACAGTTATTTGCTGCTCTGTAAAGTATTTTTATACTGTTCTTGTCATGATACTACATTTGCATAGATGTTAACATTATAAAATATTTTACATGAAGACTTCTGCTGAGCCAAGGGTTAACATGAATTTGCTGGGCCCCTTAATAAGAACTATCCTCATTATTTATCTGCAGAGTACCACAAAATTTGACAGTGCTTGACGGTTAAAGACATACAGGGACATTCCGAGTTGATCGCTCGCTAGAAACTTTTTGCAGTGCTGCGATCAGATAGTCGCCGCCTATGGGGGAGTGTATTTTCGCTTTGCAAGTGTGCGAACGCTTTTGCAGCTGACGGCACATAAAAGTTTTTTGCAGTTTCTGAGTAGCTCTGGACTTACTCAGCCGCTGTGATCACTTCAGCCTGTCCGGTCCCGGAATTTACGTCAGACACCTGCCCTGCAAACGCTTGGACACACCTGCGTTTTTACAAACACTCCCAGAAAACATTCAGTTGACACCCTCTTTCTGTCAGTTATCTTGCGATCAGCTGTGCAAATGGATTATTCGTTGAATCCATCGCCCAGCACCAATCCTCTTTGTACCCATACGATGCGCCTGCGCATTGTGTTGCATGCACGTGCACAGTTTTGCCGAGTTTTAACCTGATCGCAGCGCTGCAAAAAGTTGCTAGCGAGCGATCAACTCGAAATAACCCCCATAGTGGGGTATGCAATTAGCTCTGATCATTTAGGAGCGAATATATTCGCCCCACTGAGTATTCAATTAGGGCCGTTTTCATCCATTTGAAGGCATTTTCACCAGTGCCTTTTTACCATTTTTTTAAATTGAAAAGTATTGACGAAAAATGCCTCAAAATCTGAGAAAAAGGCCCATGTTTTATCGATGGAAAACACGTGGATTCGCCAATCCACTTGTTTTCCACCCCTGCAGCATTTTTCGCCTAGGCGAAAATCCATCCCTGCTATGGCATAAGGCAAACCCCATTCGCCCTAAAACTAGCAAAAAGCTCAGTTTTTTCGCTAGGCGAAAAATATGGAGCTAATTGCATACCCCCCATAGCTATAAATAGAACCTCCGAAATATAATCGCATCTGAAATAAAACAAGAACAGATGAGGTTGACTTAAGGAACAAAGTGCCCTGCTCATAAGAGCTTACAATATATCAGCCAATTTTGGGAAGTGGCAACAATTGGGGGGAACACATTTAATTGCGGTAAATATTACAGCAAAAAAAAAAAAAACCAGTCTTTTTCACAATTTTTTCTCCTGATGTTTTTTTTTGGGCAATTCAATTAATGCCCTTTTTTCACGGTAAAACTTACCCGCTATTATGTGAAAAACACAGGCTCTTGGGTAAGTTCCCAGAACCATGTGTTTTCGCGTTCACAGCCACGAAAAAATGGTATTTATTGTAGTGATGAGCGGGTTCGGTTTCTCAGAATCCGAACCCCCCCGAACTTCACCCATTTTACACGGTTCCGAGGCAGACTCGGATCCTCCCGCCTTGCTCGGTTAACCCGAGCGCGCCCGAACATCATCATCCCGCTCTCGGATTCTCGCGAGATTCGTATTATATATAAGGAGCCGCGCGTCGCCACAATTTTCACTCATGTATTGGAGATGATAGGGAGAGGACGTGCAGCGTTCTCTCAGTTTCTGTGTTCAGTGTGCTGCAAATATCTGTGCTCAGTGTGCTGCAAATATCTGTGCTCAGTGTGCTTGCAAATATCTCTGCTCAGTGTGCTGGAAATATCTACGTTCTCTGCCTGAAAAACGCTCCATATCTGTTCTGCATTGTAGTATAGGAGGACAGTGCAGAATTTTGCTGACCAGTGACCACCAGTATTATATAGCAGTACGATACAGTAGTCCACTGCTGTACCTACCTCTGTGTCGTCAAGTATACTATCCATCCATACCTGTGGTGCATTTTAGTTGTGCGCAGTATATATAGTAGGAGGACAGTGCAGAATTTTGCTGACAACCAGTATATAATATATAGCAGTACGGTACAGTAGGCCACTGCTCTACCTACCTCTGTGTCGTCAAGTATACTATCCATCCATACCTGTGGTGCATTTTAGTTGTGCGCAGTATATATAGTAGGAGGACAGAGCAGAATTTTGCTGACCACCAGTATATAATATATAGCAGTACGGTACAGTAGTCCACTGCTCTACCTACCTCTGTGTCGTCAAGTATACTATCCATCCATACCTGTGGTGCATTTTAGTTGTGCTCAGTATTATATAGTAGGAGGACAGTGCAGAATTTTGCTGACCACCAGTATATAATATATAGCAGTACGGTACAGTAGTCCACTGCTCTACCTACCTCTGTGTCGTCAAGTATACTATCCAAGCAAGAAAAAAAGGCATTTGTTTCCCCCAGCACCCTGAATGATAACCATAACCAGATATATAAATTCCACATAGTAATAGAATTCAGAGATCTTCGTTACACATATTTGCGCAAATGTGTGAATAAGCCCCAAAGCCGCATCAAGGCGTCTCTGTATATTTGGGGTCCCCAGCGCTATATCTAGGTGCAGGGTGTGGCACCCCAAACCACCCTGCACCTAGATATAGCGCTAGGGACCCCAAATATACAGAGACGCCTTGATGCGGCTTTGGGGCTTATTCACACATTTGCGCAAATATGTGTAACAAAGATCTCTGAATTCTATTATTATGTGGAATTTATATCTGGTTATGGTGATCATTCAGGGTGCTGGGGGAAACAAATGCCTTTTTTTCTTGCTTAGAAATACTAGAGATGAGCGGGTTCGGTTCCTCGGAATCCGAACCCGCCCGAACTTCAGCTTTTTTTACACGGATCCGAGCGACTCGGATCTTCCCGCCTTGCTCGGTTAACCCGAGCGCGCCCGAACGTCATCATGACGCTGTTGGATTCTCGCGAGGCTCGGATTCTATCGCGAGACTCGGATTCTATATAAGGAGCCGCGCGTCGCCGCCATTTTCACACGTGCATTGAGATTGATAGGGAGAGGACGTGGCTGGCGTCCTCTCCATTTAGATTAGAAGAGAGAGAGTGAGATTGAGACAGAGACACTTGATTTACTGGAGCTTAGGAGTACTAGAGAGTGCAGAGTTTACTAGTGACTGACCACTGACCAGTGACCACCAGTGCAGTTTTATTTAATATAATCCGTTCTCTGCCTGAAAAAAACGATACACAGTGACTCAGTCACATACCATATCTGTGTGCTCAGCCCAGTGTGCTGCATCATCTATGTATAATATCTGACTGTGCTCACACAGCTTAATTGTGGGGGAGACTGGGGAGCAGTTATAGGTTATAGCAGGAGCCAGGAGTACATATTATTAAAATTAAACAGTGCACACTTTTGCTGCAGGAGTGCCACTGCCAGTGTGACTGACCAGTGACCTGACCACACTGACCACCAGTATAGTATACTATATTGTGATTGCCTGAAAAAGTTAAACACTCGTCGTGTGACTTGTGTGGTGTTTTTTTTTTATTCTATAAAAAACTCATTCTGCTGACAGACAGTGTCCAGCAGGTCCGTCATTATATAATATATACCTGTCCGGCTGCAGTAGTGATATATATATATTTTTTATATCATTATTTATCATCCAGTCGCAGCAGACACAGTACGGTAGTTCACGGCTGTAGCTACCTCTGTGTCGGCACTCGGCAGTCCATCCATAATTGTACACCACCTACCCGTGGTTTTTTTTTCTTTCTTCTTTATACATACTACATCTCATTATCATCCAGTCTATATTAGCAGCAGACACAGTACAGTACGGTAGTCCACGGCTGTAGCTACCTCTGTGTCGGCACTCGGCAGTCCGTCCATAATTGTATACCACCTACCCGTGGTTTTTTTTTTCTTTCTTCTTTATACATACATACTACATCTCATTATCAACCAGTCTATATTAGCAGCAGACACAGTACAGTACGGTAGTCCACGGCTGTAGCTACCTCTGTGTTGGCACTCGGCAGTCCGTCCATAATTGTATACCACCTACCCGTGGTTTTTTTTTCTTTCTTCTTTATACATACATACTACATCTCATTATCAACCAGTCTATATTAGCAGCAGACACAGTACAGTACGGTAGTCCACGGCTGTAGCTACCTCTGTGTCGGCACTCGGCAGTCCATCCATAATTGTATACCACCTACCCGTGGTTTTTTTTTCTTTCTTCTTTATACATACTACATCTCATTATCATCCAGTCTATATTAGCAGCAGACACAGTAAGGTACGGTAGTCCACGGCTGTAGCTACCTCTGTGTCGGCACTCGGCAGTCCATCCATAATTGTATACCACCTACCCGTGGTTTTTTTTTCTTTCTTCTTTATACATACTACATCTCATTATCATCCAGTCTATATTAGCAGCAGACACAGTACAGTACGGTAGTCCACGGCTGTAGCTACCTCTGTGTCGGCACTCGGCAGTCCGTCCATAATTGTATACCACCTACCCGTGGTTTTTTTTTCTTTCTTCTTTATACATACATACTACATCTCATTATCAACCAGTCTATATTAGCAGCAGACACAGTACAGTACGGTAGTCCACGGCTGTAGCTACCTCTGTGTCGGCACTCGGCAGTCCATCCATAATTGTATACCACCTACCCGTGGTTTTTTTTTCTTTCTTCTTTATACATACTACATCTCATTATCATCCAGTCTATATTAGCAGCAGACACAGTACAGTACGGTAGTCCACGGCTGTAGCTACCTCTGTGTCGGCACTCGATCCATAATTGTATACCACCTACCCGTGGTTTTTTTTTCTTTCTTCTTTATACATACATACTACATCTCATTATCATCCAGTCTATATTAGCAGCAGACACAGTACAGTACGGTAGTCCACGGCTGTAGCTACCTCTGTGTCGGCACTCGGCAGTCCGTCCATAATTGTATACCACCTACCCGTGGTTTTTTTTTCTTTCTTCTTTATACATACATACTACATCTCATTATCAACCAGTCTATATTAGCAGCAGACACAGTACAGTACGGTAGTCCACGGCTGTAGCTACCTCTGTGTCGGCACTCGGCAGTCCATCCATAATTGTATACCACCTACCCGTGGTTTTTTTTTCTTTCTTCTTTATACATACTACATCTCATTATCATCCAGTCTATATTAGCAGCAGACACAGTACAGTACGGTAGTCCACGGCTGTAGCTACCTCTGTGTCGGCACTCGGCAGTCCATCCATAATTGTATACCACCTACCCGTGTTTTTTTTTTCTTTCTTCTTTATACATACTACATCTCATTATCATCCAGTCTATATTAGCAGCAGACACAGTACAGTACGGTAGTCCACGGCTGTAGCTACCTCTGTGTCGGCACTCGGCAGTCCGTCCATAATTGTATACCACCTACCCGTGGTTTTTTTTTCTTTCTTCTTTATACATACATACTACATCTCATTATCATCCAGTCTATATTAGCAGCAGACACAGTACAGTACGGTAGTCCACGGCTGTAGCTACCTCTGTGTCGGCACTCGGCAGTCCGTCCATAATTGTATACCACCTACCCGTGGTTTTCTTTTCTTTCTTCTTTATACATACATACTACATCTCATTATCATCCAGTCTATATTAGCAGCAGACACAGTACAGTACGGTAGTCCACGGCTGTAGCTACCTCTGTGTCGGCACTCGGCAGTCCGTCCATAATTGTATACCACCTACCCGTGGTTTTTTTTTCTTTCTTCTTTATACATACATACTACATCTCATTATCAACCAGTCTATATTAGCAGCAGACACAGTACAGTACGGTAGTCCACGGCTGTAGCTACCTCTGTGTCGGCACTCGGCAGTCCATCCATAATTGTATACTAGTATCCATCCATCTCCATTGTTTACCTGAGGTGCCTTTTAGTTGTGCCTATTAAAATATGGAGAACAAAAATGTTGAGGTTCCAAAATTAGGGAAAGATCAAGATCCACTTCCACCTCGTGCTGAAGCTGCTGCCACTAGTCATGGCCGAGACGATGAAATGCCAGCAACGTCGTCTGCCAAGGCCGATGCCCAATGTCATAGTACAGAGCATGTCAAATCCAAAACACCAAATATCAGTAAAAAAGGACTCCAAAACCTAAAATAAAATTGTCGGAGGAGAAGCGTAAACTTGCCAATATGCCATTTACCACACGGAGTGGCAAGGAACGGCTGAGGCCCTGGCCTATGTTCATGGCTAGTGGTTCAGCTTCACATGAGGATGGAAGCACTCAGCCTCTCGCTAGAAAAATGAAAAGACTCAAGCTGGAAAAAGCACAGCAAAGAACTGTGCGTTCTTCGAAATCCCAAATCCACAAGGAGAGTCCAATTGTGTCGGTTGCGATGCCTGACCTTCCCAACACTGGACGTGAAGAGCATGCGCCTTCCACCATTTGCACGCCCCCTGCAAGTGCTGGAAGGAGCACCCGCAGTCCAGTTCCTGATAGTCAGATTGAAGATGTCAGTGTTGAAGTACACCAGGATGAGGAGGATATGGGTGTTGCTGGCGCTGGGGAGGAAATTGACCAGGAGGATTCTGATGGTGAGGTGGTTTGTTTAAGTCAGGCACCCGGGGAGACACCTGTTGTCCGTGGGAGGAATATGGCCGTTGACATGCCTGGTGAAAATACCAAAAAAATCAGCTCTTCGGTGTGGAAGTATTTCACCAGAAATGCGGACAACATTTGTCAAGCCGTGTGTTCCCTTTGTCAAGCTGCAATAAGTAGGGGTAAGGACGTTAACCACCTCGGAACATCCTCCCTTATACGTCACCTGCAGCGCATTCATAATAAGTCAGTGACAAGTTCAAAAACTTTGGCCGACAGCGGAAGCAGTCCACTGACCAGTAAATCCCTTCCTCTTGTAACCAAGCTCACGCAAACCACCCCACCAACTCCCTCAGTGTCAATTTCCTCCTTCCCCAGGAATGCCAATAGTCCTGCAGGCCATGTCACTGGCAATTCTGATGATTCCTCTCCTGCCTGGGATTCCTCCGATGCATCCTTGCGTGTAACGCCTACTGCTGCTGGCGCTGCTGTTGTTGCTGCTGGGAGTCGATGGTCATCCCAGAGGGGAAGTCGTAAGCCCACTTGTACTACTTCCAGTAAGCAATTGACTGTTCAACAGTCCTTTGCGAGGAAGATGAAATATCACAGCAGTCATCCTGCTGCAAAGCGGATAACTGAGGCCTTGACAACTATGTTGGTGTTAGACGTGCGTCCGGTATCCGCCGTTAGTTCACAGGGAACTAGACAATTTATTGAGGCAGTGTGCCCCCGTTACCAAATACCATCTAGGTTCCACTTCTCTAGGCAGGCGATACCGAGAATGTACACGGACGTCAGAAAAAGACTCACCAGTGTCCTAAAAAATGCAGTTGTACCCAATGTCCACTTAACCACGGACATGTGGACAAGTGGAGCAGGGCAGGGTCAGGACTATATGACTGTGACAGCCCACTGGGTAGATGTATGGACTCCCGCCGCAAGAACAGCAGCGACGGCACCAGTAGCAGCATCTCGCAAACGCCAACTCTTTCCTAGGCAGGCTACGCTTTGTATCACCGGTTTCCAGAATACGCACACAGCTGAAAACCTCTTACGGCAACTGAGGAAGATCATCGCGGAATGGCTTACCCCAATTGGACTCTCCTGTGGATTTGTGGCATCGGACAACGCCAGCAATATTGTGTGTGCATTAAATATGGGCAAATTCCAGCACGTCCCATGTTTTGCACATACCTTGAATTTGGTGGTGCAGAATTTTTTAAAAAACGACAGGGGCGTGCAAGAGATGCTGTCGGTGGCCAGAAGAATTGCGGGACACTTTCGGCGTACAGGCACCACGTACAGAAGACTGGAGCACCACCAAAAACTACTGAACCTGCCCTGCCATCATCTGAAGCAAGAAGTGGTAACGAGGTGGAATTCAACCCTCTATATGCTTCAGAGGTTGGAGGAGCAGCAAAAGGCCATTCAAGCCTATACAATTGAGCACGATATAGGAGGTGGAATGCACCTGTCTCAAGCGCAGTGGAGAATGATTTCTACGATGTGCAAGGTTCTGATGCCCTTTGAACTTGCCACACGTGAAGTCAGTTCAGACACTGCCAGCCTGAGTCAGGTCATTCCCCTCATCAGGCTTTTGCAGAAGAAGCTGGAGACATTGAAGGAGGAGCTAACACGGAGCGATTCCGCTAGGCATGTGGGACTTGTGGATGGAGCCCTTAATTCGCTTAACAAGGATTCACGGGTGGTCAATCTGTTGAAATCAGAGCACTACATTTTGGCCACCATGCTCGATCCTAGATTTAAAGCCTACCTTGGATCTCTCTTTCCGGCAGACACAAGTCTGCTGGGGTTGAAAGACCTGCTGGTGAGAAAATTGTCAAGTCAAGCGGAACGCGACCTGTCAACATCTCCTCCTTCACATTCTCCCGCAACTGGGGGTGCGAGGAAAAGGCTCAGAATTCCGAGCCCACCCGCTGGCGGTGATGCAGGGCAGTCTGGAGCGACTGCTGATGCTGACATCTGGTCCGGACTGAAGGACCTGACAACGATTACGGACATGTCGTCTACTGTCACTGCATATGATTCTCTCACCATTGAAAGAATGGTGGAGGATTATATGAGTGACCGCATCCAAGTAGGCACGTCACACAGTCCGTACTTATACTGGCAGGAAAAAGAGGCAATTTGGAGGCCCTTGCACAAACTGGCTTTATTCTACCTAAGTTGCCCTCCCACAAGTGTGTACTCCGAAAGAGTGTTTAGTGCCGCAGCTCACCTTGTCAGCAATCGGCGTACGAGGTTACATCCAGAAAATGTGGAGAAGATGATGTTCATTAAAATGAATTATAATCAATTCCTCCGCACAGACATTGACCAGCAGCAATTGCCTCCACAAAGTACACAGGGAGCTGAGATGGTGGATTCCAGTGGGGACGAATTGATAATCTGTGAGGAGGGGGATGTACACGGTGATATATCGGAGGATGATGATGAGGTGGACATCTTGCCTCTGTAGAGCCAGTTTGTGCAAGGAGAGATTAATTGCTTCTTTTTTGGGGGGGGGTCCAAACCAACCCGTCATATCAGTCACAGTCGTGTGGCAGACCCTGTCACTGAAATGATGGGTTGGTTAAAGTGTGCATGTCCTGTTTTGTTTATACAACATGGGGTGGGTGGGAGGGCCCAAGGACAATTCCATCTTGCACCTCTTTTTTCTTTTATTTTTCTTTGCGTCATGTGCTGTTTGGGGAGGGTTTTTTGGAAGGGCCATCCTGCGTGACACTGCAGTGCACCTCCTAGATGGGCCCGGTGTTTGTGTCGGCCACTAGGGTCGCTTATCTTACTCACACAGTCAGCTACCTCATTTCGCCTCTTTTTTTCTTTGCGTCATGTGCTGTTTGGGGAGGGTTTTTTGGAAGGGCCATCCTGCGTGACACTGCAGTGCCACTCCTAGATGGGCCCGGTGTTTGTGTCGGCCACTAGGGTCGCTTATCTTACTCACACAGTCAGCTACCTCATTGCGCCTCTTTTTTTCTTTGCGTCATGTGCTGTTTGGGGAGGGTTTTTTGGAAGGGCCATCCTGCGTGACACTGCAGTGCCACTCCTAGATGGGCCCGGTGTTTGTGTCGGCCACTAGGGTCGCTTATCTTACTCACACAGTCAGCTACCTCATTGCGCCTCTTTTTTTCTTTGCGTCATGTGCTGTTTGGGGAGGGTTTTTTGGAAGGGTCATCCTGCGTGACACTGCAGTGCCACTCCTAGATGGGCCCGGTGTTTGTGTCTGCCACTAGGGTCGCTTATCTTACTCACACAGTCAGCTACCTCATTGCGCCTCTTTTTTTCTTTGCGTCATGTGCTGTTTTGGGAGGGTTTTTTGGAAGGGCCATCCTGCGTGACACTGCAGTGCCACTCCTAGATGGGCCCGGTGTTTGTGTCGGCCGCTAGGGTCGCTTATCTTACTCACACAGTCAGCTACCTCATTGCGCCTCTTTTTTTCTTTGCGTCATGTGCTGTTTGGGGAGGGTTTTTTGGAAGGGACATCCTGCGTGACACTGCAGTGCCACTCCTAGATGGGCCTGGTGTTTGTGTCGGCCACTAGGGTCGCTTATCTTACTCACACAGTCAGCTACCTTATTGCGCCTCTATTTTTCTTTGCGTCATGTGCTGTTTGGGGAGGGTTTTTTGGAAGGGCCATCCTGCGTGACACTGCAGTGCCACTCCTAGATGGGCCCGGTGTTTGTGTCGGCCACTAGGGTCGCTTATCTTACTCACACAGTCAGCTACCTCATTGCGCCTCTTTTTTTCTTTGCGTCATGTGCTGTTTGGGGAGGGTTTTTTGGAAGGGACATCCTGCGTGACACTGCAGTGCCACTCCTAGATGGGCCCGGTGTTTGTGTCGGCCACTAGGGTCGCTTATCTTACTCACACAGCTACCTCATTGCGCCTCTTTTTTTCTTTGCGTCATGTGCTGTTTGGGGAGGGTTTTTTGGAAGGGCCATCCTGCGTGACACTGCAGTGCCACTCCTAGATGGGCCCGGTGTTTGTGTCGGCCACTAGGGTCGCTTATCTTACTCACACAGTCAGCTACCTCATTGCGCCTCTTTTTTTCTTTGCGTCATGTGCTGTTTGGGGAGGGTTTTTTGGAAGGGACATCCTGCGTGACACTGCAGTGCCACTCCTAGATGGGCCCGGTGTTTGTGTCGGCCACTAGGGTCGCTAATCTTACTCACACAGCTACCTCATTGCGCCTCTTTTTTTCTTTGCGTCATGTGCTGTTTGGGGAGGGTTTTTTGGAAGGGACATCCTGCGTGACACTGCAGTGCCACTCCTAGATGGGCCCGGTGTTTGTGTCGGCCACTAGGGTCGCTTATCTTACTCACACAGCGACCTCGGTGCAAATTTTAGGACTAAAAATAATATTGTGAGGTGTGAGGTATTCAGAATAGACTGAAAATGAGTGGAAATTATGGTTTTTGAGGTTAATAATACTTTGGGATCAAAATGACCCCCAAATTCTATGATTTAAGCTGTTTTTTAGGGTTTTTTGAAAAAAACACCCGAATCCAAAACACACCCGAATCCGACAAAAAAAATTCGGTGAGGTTTTGCCAAAACGCGGTCGAACCCAAAACACGGCCGCGGAACCGAACCCAAAACCAAAACACAAAACCCGAAAAATTTCAGGCGCTCATCTCTAAGAAATACCCCTCCCTTTCGAGCACCTGAATGATATCACTAAGCTAATTGAGCATCTACCAATATATAAGTATACTATCCATCCATACCTGTGGTGCATTTTAGTTGTGCGCAGTATCATATAGTAGGAGGAAAGTGCATTATTTTGCTGACCACCAGTATATAATATATAGCAGTACGGTACAGTAGTCCACTGCTCTACCTACATCTGTGTCGTCAAGTATACTATCCATCCATACCTGTGGTGCATTTTAGTTGTGCGCAGTATTATATAGTAGGAGGACAGTGCATAATTTTGCTGACCACCAGTATATATATAGCAGTACAGTACAGTAGTCCATTGCTCTACCTCTGTGTCATCAAGTATACTACAAAAGTTCAGTAAAATGACCCAAAAATCAAAATTAAAAGCATCTGATGAGAAGCGTACACTTGGAAATATGCCATTTACGACACGAAGTGGCAAGGAACGGCTGAGGCCCTGGCCTATGTTCATGGCTAGTGGTTCAGATTCACATGAGGATGGAAGCACTCATCCTCTCGCTAGAAAACTGCAGTGCCACTCCTAGGTGGGCCAGGTGTTTGTGTCGGCCACTTGGGTCGCTTATCTTAGCCATCCAGCGACCTTGGTGCACCTCTTTTTTTCTTTGCATCATGTGCTGTTTGGGGACTATTTTTTAAATCGGCCATCCTGTCTGACACTGCAGTGCCACTCCTAGATGGGCTAGGTGTTTGTGTCGGCTACTTGGGTCGCTTAGCTTAGCCATCCAGCGACCTTGGTGCACCTCTTTTTTTCTTTGCATCATGTGCTGTTTGGGGACTATTTTTTAAATCGCCCATCCTGTCTGACACTGCAGTGCCACTCCTATAGGGGCCAGGTGTTTGCGTCGGCCACTTGGGTCGCTTAGCTAAGCCATTCAGCGACCTCGGTGCAAATTGTAGGACTAAAAATAATATTGTGAGGTGTTCAGAATAGACTGGAAATGAGTGGAAATTATGGTTATTGAGGTTAATAATACTATGGGATCAAAATGACCCCGAAATTCTATGATTTAAGCTGTTTTTGAGGGTTTTTGTAAAAAAAATAAGAATTTACTTACCGATAATTCTATTTCTCGTAGTCCGTAGTGGATGCTGGGGACTCCGTCAGGACCATGGGGATTAGCGGCTCCGCAGGAGACAGGGCACAAAAGTAAAAGCTTTAGGATCAGGTGGTGTGCACTGGCTCCTCCCCCTATGACCCTCCTCCAAGCCTCAGTTAGGATACTGTGCCCGGACGAGCGTACACAATAAGGAAGGATTTTGAATCCCGGGTAAGACTCATACCAGCCACACCAATCACACTGTACAACCTGTGATCTGAACCCAGTTAACAGCATGATAACAGCGGAGCATCTGAAAAGATGGCTCACAACAATAATAACCCGATTTTTGTAACAATAACTATGTACAAGTATTGCAGACAATCCGCACTTGGGATGGGCGCCCAGCATCCACTACGGACTACGAGAAATAGAATTATCGGTAAGTAAATTCTTATTTTCTCTGACGTCCTAGTGGATGCTGGGGACTCCGTCAGGACCATGGGGATTATACCAAAGCTCCCAAACGGGCGGGAGAGTGCGGATGACTCTGCAGCACCGAATGAGAGAACTCCAGGTCCTCCTCAGTCAGGGTGTGCCCCTGACCAAGTATCAGCTCGGCAAAGTTGTAAAGCCGAGACCCCTCGGGCAGCCGCCCAAGATGAGCCCACCTTCCTTGTGGAATGGGCATTTACATATTTTGGCTGTGGCAGGCCTGCCACAGAATGTGCAAGCTGAATTGTACTACACATCCAACTAGCAATCGTCTGCTTAGAAGCAAGAGCACCCAGTTTGTTGGGTGCATACAGGATAACAGCAAGTCAGTTTTCCTGACTCCAGCCGTCCTGGAAACTATATTTTCAGGGCCCTGACAACATCTAGCAACTTGGAGTCCTCCAAGTCCCTAGTAGCCGCAGGTACCACAATAAGCTGGTTCGGGTGAAACACTGACACCACCCTAGGGAGAAACTGGGGACGAGTCCGCAGCTCTGCCCTGTCCGAATGGACAATCAGATATGGGCTTTTTTTAGACAAACGCCGCCAATTCTGACACTCGCCTGGCCGAGGCCAGGGCCAACAGCATGGTCACTTTCCCTGTGAGATATTTCAAATCCACAGATTTGAGCGGTTTAAACCAATGTGATTTTAGGAATCCCAGAACTACGTTGAGATCCCACAGTGCCACTGGAGGCACAAAAGGGGGTTGTATATGCAGTACTCCCTTGACAAACTTCTGGACTTCAGGAACTGAAGCCAATTCTTTCTGGAAGAAAATCGACAGGGCCGAAATTTGAACCTTAATGGACCCCAATTTGAGGCCCATAGACACTCCTGTTTTCAGGAAATGCAGGAAACGACCGAGTTGAAATTTCTTCATGGGGCCTTCCTGGCCTCACACCACGCAACATATTTTCGCCACCTGTGGTGATAATGTTGTGCGGTCACCTCCTTCCTGGCTTTGACCAGGGTAGGAATGACCTCTTCCTGAATGCCTTTTTCCCTTAGGATCCGGCGTTCAACCGCCATGCCGTCAAACGCAGCCGCGGTAAGTCTTGGAACAGACATGGTACTTGCTGAAGCAAGTCCCTTCTTAGCGGCAGAGGCCATGAGTCCTCTGTGAGCATCTCTTGAAGTTCCGGGTACCAAGTCCTTCTTGGCCAATCCGGAGCCACGAGTATAGTTCTTACTCCTCTACGTCTTATAATTCTCAATACCTTGGGTATGAGAAGCAGAGGAGGGAAGACATACACCGACTGGTACACCCACGGTGTTACCAGAACGTCCACAGCTATTGCCTGAGGGTCTTTTGACCTGGCGCAATACTTGTCCAGTTTTTTGTTCAGGCGGGACGCCATCATTTCCAACGGTTCACAATCATGTGGAAGACTTCCCGATGAAGTCCCCACTCTCCCGGGTGGAGGTTGTGCCTGCTGAGGAAGTCTGCTTCCCAGTTGTCCACTCCCGGAATGAACACTGCTGACAGTGCTATCACATGATTTTCCGCCCAGCGAAAAATCCTTGCAGTTTCTGCCATTGCCCTCCTGCTTCTTGTGCCGCCCTGTCTGTTTACGTGGGTGACTGCCGTGATGTTGTCCCACTGGATCAATACCGGCTGACCTTGAAGCAGAGGTCTTGCTAAGCTTAGAGCATTGTAAATTGCCCTTAGCTCCAGTATATTTATGTGGAGAAAAATCTCCAGACTTGATCACACTCCCTGGAAATTTTTTCCCTGTGTGACTGCTCCCCAGCCTCTCAGGCTGGCCTTCGTGGTCACCAGCATCCAATCCTGAATGCCGAATCTGCGGCCCTATAGAAGATGAGCACTCTGTAACCACCACAGGAGAGACACCCTTGTCCTTGGAGATAGGGTTATCCGCTGATGCATCTGAAAATGCGATCCGGACCATTTGTCCAGCAGATCCCACTGAAAAGTTCTTGCGTGGAATCTGCCGAATGGAATCGCTTCGTAAGAAGCCACCATTTTTCCCAGGACTCTTGTGCAATGATGCACTGACACTTTTCCTGGTTTTAGGAGGTTCCTGACTAGCTCGGATAACTCCCTGGCTTTCTCCTCCGGGAGAAACACCTTTTTCTGGACTGTGTCCAGAACCATCCCTAGGAACAGCAGACGTGTCGTCGGAAACGGCTGCGATTTTGGATATTTAGAATCCACCCGTGCTGTCGTAGAACTACTTGAGATAGTGCTACTCCGACTTCCAACTGTTCTCTGGACCTTGCCCTTATCAGGAGATCGTCCAAGTAAGGGATAATTAAGACGCCTTTTCTTTGAAGAAGAATCATCATTTCGGCCATTACTTTGGTAAAGACCCGGGGTGCCGTGGACAATCCAAACGGCAGCGTCTGAAACTGATAGTGACAGTTCCGTACCACGAACCTGAGGTACCCTTGGTGAGAAGGGCAATTTGGGACATGGAGGTAAGCATCCTTGATGTCCAGGGACACCATATATTCCCCTTCTTCCTGGTTCGCTATCACTGCTCTGAGTGACTCCATCTTGATTTGAACCTTTGTATGTAAGTGTTCAAAGATTTCCCATTTAGAATAGGTCTCACCGAGCCGTCTGGCTTCAGTACCACAATATAGTGTGGAATAATACCCCTTTCCTTGTTGTAGGAGGGGTACTTTGATTATCACCTGCTGGGAATACAGCTTGTGAATTGTTTCCAATACTGCCTCCCTGTCGGAGGAAGACGTTGGTAAAGCAGACATCAGGAGCCTGCGAGGGGGAGACGTCTCGAATCTCCAGTCTGTACCCCTGGGATACTACTTGTAGGATCCAGGGGTCCACTTGCGAGTGAGCCCACTACGCGCTGAAACTCTTGAGACGACCCCCCACCGCACTTGAGTCCGCTTGTACGGCCCCAGCGTCATGCTGAGGACTTGGCAGAAGTTGTGGAGGGCTTCTGTTCCTGGGAATGGGCTGCCTGCTGCAGTCTTCTTCCCTTTCCTCTATCCCTGGGCAGATATGACTGGCCTTTTGCCCGCTTGCCCTTATGGGGACGAAAGGACTGAGGCTGAAAAGACGGTGTCTTTTTCTGCTGAGATGTGATTTGGGGTAAAAAAGGTGGATTTTCCAGCAGTTGCCGAGGCCACCAGGTCCGATGGACCGACCCCAAATAACTCCTCCCCTTTATACGGCATTACTTCCATGTGCCGTTTGGAATCTGCATCACCTGACAACTGTCGTGTCCATAAACATCTTCTGGCAGATATGGACATCGCACTTACTCTTGATGCCAGAGTGCAAATATCCCTCTGTGCATCTCGCATATATAGAAATGCATCTATAGTCAATAAAATATTTTCAGTCAGGGAATCCGACCAAGCCACCCCAGCGCTGCACATCCAGGCTGAGGCGATCGCTGGTCGCAGTATAACACCAGTATGTGTGTATATACCTTTTTAGGATATTTTCCAGCCTCTCAGCTGGCTCCTTGAGGGCGGCCCTATCTGGAGACGGTACCGCCACTTGTTTTGATAAGCGTGTGAGCGCCTTTTCCACCCTAAAGGGTGTTTCCCAACGCGCCCTAACTTCTGGCGGGAAAGGGTATACCGCCAATAATTTTCTATCGGGGGAAACCCACGCATCATCACACACTTCATTTAATTTATCTGATTCAGGAAAAACTACAGGTAGTTTTTTCACACCCCACATAATACCCTTCTTGTGGTACTTGTAGTATCAGAAATATGTAACACCTCCTTCATTGCCCTTAACATGTAACGTGTGGCCCTAAAGGAAAATACGTTTGTTTCTTCACCGTCGACACTGGAGTCAGTGTCCGTGTCTGTGTCTGTGTCTGTGTCGACCGACTGAGGTAAATGAGCGTTTTACAGCCCCTGACGGTGTTTGAGACGCCTGGACAGGTACTAATTTGTTTGCCGGCCGTCTCATGTCGTCAACCGACCTTGCAGCGTGTTGACATTATCACGTAATTCCTTAAATAAGCCATCCATTCCGGTGTCGACTCCCTAGAGAGTGACATCACCATTTCAGGCAATTGCTCCGCCTCCTCACCAACATCGTCCTCATACATGTCGACACACACGTACCGACACACAGCACACACACAGGGAATGCTCTGATAGAGGACAGGACCCCACTAGCCCTTTGGGGAGACAGAGGGAGAGTTTGCCAGCACACACCAAAAACGCTATAATTATACAGGGACAACCTTTATATAAGTGTTTTTCCCTTGTAGCATTTTAATATATATATACATATCGCCAAATAAGTGCCCCCCCTCTCTGTTTTAACCCTGTTTCTGTAGTGCAGTGCAGGGGAGAGCCTGGGAGCCTTCCCACCAGCATTTCTGTGAGGGAAAATGGCGCTGTGTGCTGAGGAGAATAGGCCCCGCCCCCTTTTCGGCGGGCTTCTTCTCCCGTTTTTCTGAGACCTGGCAGGGGTTAAATACATCCATATAGCCCCTAGGGGCTATATGTGATGTATTTTTAGCCAGAATAAGGTACTATCATTGCTGCCCAGGGCGCCCCCCCCCCCAGCGCCCTGCACCCTCAGTGACCGCTGCTATGAAGTGTGCTGACAACAATGGCGCACAGCTGCAGTGCTGTGCGCTACCTTATGAAGACTGAAGAGTCTTCTGCCGCCGTTTCTGGACCTTCACTTTTCGGCATCTGCAAGGGGGGTCGGCGGCGCGGCTCCGGGACGAACCCCAGGGTGAGACCTGTGTTCCGACTCCCTCTGGAGCTAATGGTGTCCAGTAGCCTAAGAAGCCAATCCATCCTGCACGCAGGTGAGTTCACTTCTCTCCCCTAAGTCCCTCGTAGCAGTGAGCCTGTTGCCAGCAGGACTCACTGAAAATAAAAAACCTAACAAACTTTTACTCTAAGCAGCTCTTAAGGAGAGCCACCTAGATTGCACCCTTCTCGGCCGGGCACAAAAATCTAACTGAGGCTTGGAGGAGGGTCATAGGGGGAGGAGCCAGTGCACACCACCTGATCCTAAAGCTTTTACTTTTGTGCCCTGTCTCCTGCGGAGCCGCTAATCCCCATGGTCCTGACGGAGTCCCCAGCATCCACTTAGGACGTCAGAGAAATACAAATCCAAAACACACCCGAATCCGACAAAAAATTTTCAGGGAGGTTTTGCAAAAATGCGTCCGAATCCAAAACACGGCCGCGGAACCGAATCCAAAACTAAAACACAAAACCCGAAAACTTTCCGGTGCACATCACTAATTTATTGTGGATTTTGTTTCTCCTGCCTCTATGTAGGTGAAACAAAACCCCAGATGGTGCTGGCTATTGGAGTTAATTTAAACACCCCTCCCCCCACCCCCTTTCCCCCAGGGAATATTTAGTTGCGGCTAAGTGAATTCCCCCCTAAGTATTTATTTCCTATGGAGACAACCATTCTGACCCTTTGCCCAGTGATTCCCTGTTCCAGAAATGAAGATGAGTGGGGGCCAGCATAGCTGTCCTTGCTGGACCCTCTCACCTTCACAGCATGGAGTGCCAATACTTTAGTTCTGACCCAGCTGAGCCATATATTTCCCCAGGTTACTGTCTCGGCAGACCCTTGAGCACTACAAGCTGATGCATGCAATGCTGCATGAGTTCCTTTGCTGGCTAAAGGAAGACATGAGACATATATGTTCATGCACCGTAGATAATATTTCTCCCAGTGAATGAAGAAATCTTATATATCAGTACAGTCGACAAAAGAATGTTCTTTGGGATCACAGATACAGTAACAGTGATCAGTTGCCTCTGTCAGATCCTGAAGAATCTGTGGTGCATGCCAAAAACTACCAATGTTTGGTACTTTGCACATGCACCGCACCGGTACTGTGCATTTGCAGTACGGGGTACGGGTCTGTGACGACCGATGCAGGATGGCATCAGACTGTCAGTGATTGACAGTCTGATGCTGTTTGGGGGTGGCGACGGCCTCCATATCTTAAAACGGATACGTGTATCCGGCATTGCGGGGGAGATGTTCTGGCCCCTGTGTATCAAATACAGTGCAGTTCGGATCAGTAATGCATGCAAGAGACGTGACACCCTTGATACATTACCATAATAGTGCCATCACTGCTGATTCTATGCCAGCAGCAGTGATAGCTCCTCCAGGAAGATCCTGAGTGGGCTCGCTGCGCTCTCCACGCTGTGGGCTCGGTGGCTCGCGGACACCCACGAGTTGGAATAGCCCCTGTGCGCCAGGATTCCAGCTGTCGGCATTGACGGCTGTCAGGATTCTAGCATCGGTATCCTGACCGCCGGGATCCCAACAACCGGCAAATTGATTGTGTCATCCTAATTAGGGGTTAAACATATATATGTTAACAGAAATAGGTAAAAGTGAGGTAACTTTATGCATATAATTTATGTATTTACACTTTATATTGTTCTCTATGTTGTAATACAAGGTAGAAAATGTAAAAAGGAAAACATAATTCATGCATGTACCCCAGTCATATGTATTTTTATTGATTTTATGTATTCATATACAGGTTGAGTATCCCTTATCCAAAATGCTTGGGACCAGAAGTATTTTGGATATTGTATTTTTCCGTATTTTGGAATAATTGCATACCATAATGAGATAACATGGTGATGGGACCTACTGTAAGTCTAAGCACAGCATGCATTTATGTTTCATATACACCTTATACACACAGCCTGAAGGTCATTTAATACAATATTTTTAATAACTTTGTGTATTAAACAAAGTGTGTGTACATTCACACAATTCATTTATGTTTCATATACACCTTATACACACAGCCTGTAGGTAATTTAATATAATATTTTTAATAACTTTGTGTATTAAACAAAGTTTATGTACATTGAGCCATCAGAAAACAAAGGTTTCACTCAAAAATTCCGTATTTCGGAATATTCCGTATTTCGAAATATTTGGATATGGGATACTCAACCTGTACATGCTAAAATGTATTATATGTGTAAACCTATTAATGTACACATTGGTGGCCAGTGATTGACAGAACATTCTAGCAACTCCTTGTGCTCCTAGCTGTCAGTCATCCAGTGGGGTGATTGCCAGTGGATGGGGCATCACCTCAGGAGGGGTCATGTGACCTCTTGGAGATGGAGCGGGAGGAGCTGTCAGTCACAGCTGACAGCAGTCTCCTGATCCCTCCTCCAGGGCTCACACCTCCCCCTGTGTGCCAAGCAGTGGAGCTGTAACATCTTGCTGTAAACTAGCTGCCGGGCACAGGGGGAGGGGGAGTGATGCCGGAGAGGGAGCTAGGAACACAGCTGGAGCTGTGATGTCCCCATTATACAGTGGGGCTCCCTGGCGGCTATGCCTGCTCACTGGCCACCCCACTGCAGATCACAGCAGCCAGGGAGCTGTGACATCTGGTGATGGCGGCGGCAGAAGTGGGCGGAGCCAGCACCACAAGTGGGCAGATTCAGAGCTGGCAGCCAGCTTCCATAGTGTGCAGCCTGCAGTCATGGCCAGCTACTGTGACATGTGCAGCAGTGTCCAGGCATCAGCACATACTTACCGACAATCTGGCTGCCCCCTCCGGGAGGAGGCAGCCAGGTCGGAGCAGCAGGGGCGTGGCGAGGTGGTGGATGATGTTTAGGGGCGGGACTGGGGGGACTTGGTTTGCATGATCACATCATCATGGCCCCGCCCTCTATCTAGCAATGACGATAATATTGGCATTGCAAGGTAGGGGGTGGGGCCAGGATGACGCAAATTGCATCATCTGACCCCCAGACCACCCACTTTGACCTACGCCGCTGGGGGTTTGTTAGGAGATGGGGGGGTTGTGGGTGGTGGGTGCTCAGCCGGGATACTTGCCCACTCTTCCGGGGGGCCGGGAGCGCCACCCAATTTTCGGGAGCCTCCCAGCCATTCCGAGAGAGTAGGCAAGTATGCATCAGCATCAGCGGTGGTTTGGCAGAGGTGGAGCTCAGGGTTGTTGATGGAGGACTATGGAGGTGAGAGAAATACTCTCTGCACATACACACAGCTTTTGATGGCGCTGTAGAGGTGACCAGCAGCAGCAAGCTCAAGGTGTAGGAGCAGCTGGAGGCAGAGCAGCAGATTGATTGGCAGCTAAGGGGCGGATCCAGGAGGCAGTGTTCCCAGTGACAGGCATTCAGGAGGCTGCAGCAGAAATAGAGCTTCCCAGCTCCAGTCAGCAGAGCAGGGAGTCAGGGGAGTAATACTGGGGAATGGCACCCCTCACTATCTTGTAGCAGCTGCCCAGCTTATTATCATCATACCAGTGCAGCTCACAGCAAGGAGGCTCAGTCATGGGTGAGAAAGGAGGAAGCATTTGATACACAGTAATGGGCCTTCAGTCGCATTATATGGGTTAGGAGTCCCATGTGGTAGGCAAGGTGGTATATAACTGACTGTCTACATTTAGCAGCAGCTGCTGGGATCTTAACATAATAGAGGCACGCTATTGGAAACTCCTCCGATAGGGAGAGACATTAAACACTACGTATATCCAGAGGTGTGGCGCTATAGTTAGTGTGACTTCATTTCCTTTATGCTGAGAGACTGGAAGGATAAAAAAGTCTACATTAAATGGTATATTATTGTAACAACTCTGGAACATTTTCTAGCAACCCTAGACATGGGAAAGTTACATATTTCTTCAGCTAAAGTCGTATGACAATTGGTCATGAGTGACATCTATATTGGATTTACAAAAAAAGAAGGGCCCCAACAAGTGCACTAAAGTTACTAAATACCGAAAGAGATTAATCATAACCCAGGTTTAACTGCAACATTATATTTTCAGAGGTTCATTGTGTTGTAATGTAAGCTTTATACTTATAGAAGTACATTCTACCATATACTGAATACCAGTGGCGTGCGGTGAGGTCAGTGGCTGGTGAGGCACTACAGCCATAATGTCCGCCGAATCTGCCGATGACCCCTACCGCCGCCGAGCCAATGCCCGCTACTGCCCCTGAGTCGATCCCCGCTGCCACCGCCACTGGCTTACAAACTCGGCCACCATAAACTGACCCATCCCTCCGCCACTAATTTGCATCTCACTCCGATGCCGCCAATGCCCGCTGCCTGCCTGCTCATCATACTTGTGATATATTGTACATTTTTATAGAAAAAAAATTAGTGTTTGGTACTGGGAAGGGAGTGGGAGGAGGACATGAATGCAATTCTGTTGTCCAGGGCTACCATTGACTTAATGGAGAAGGGTCTGAATGGGTTAAAAAATGTAAAAAAAATGCGTGAGGTCCCCCCTCCTAAGTATAACCAGCCTCGGGCTCTTTGAGCCGGTCCTGGTTGTTTAAATACTGGGGAAAAATTGGACAGGGGTTCCCCGTATTTAGACAACCAGCACCGGGCTCTTAGTCCGGTCCTGGTTCCAAAAATACGGGGGACAAAAGATGTAGGGGTCCCCCGTATTTTTTAAACCAGCACCGGGCTCCACTAGCCAGGGACATAATGCCACAGCCGGGGGACACATTTACGTAGGTCCCTGCGGCCATGGCATTACCCCCCCAACTAGTCACCACTGGCCGGGGTTCCCTGGAGGAGTGGGGACCCCTTAAATCAAGGGGTCCCCCCCCCTCCAGGCACCCAAGGACCAGGGGTGAAGCCCGAGGCTGTCCCCAGCACCCCTGGGCGGTGGGTGCCAGGCTGATAATCATGAGTGTTAAAAAAAGAATATTGTTTTGTTGTTGTGGAACTACAAGGCCCAGAAAGCCTCCCCCGCTTGCTGGTACTTGGAGAACCTCAAGTACCAGCATTCGGGGAAATAAGGGGCTCGCTGGTACTTGTAGTTCTACAACAAAAAAAATACCCAAATAAAAACACAACACACACACCGTGAAAGTAAAATTTTATTATAACACACTTACACGCTCACACATACTTACCTACATCCCACGCCGAGAATCACGTCCACTTGTCCAGTAGAATCCTATAGCGCACCTGTAAAAAATGAGAGATGACTTACCTACATCCCACACAGAGAATCACGTCCACTTGTCCAGTAGAATCCTATAGCGGACCTGTAAAAAATGAGAGATGACTTACCTACATCCCACGCCGAGAATCACGTCCACTTGTCCAGTAGAATCCTATAGTGGACCTGTAAAAAATGAGAGATTACTTACCTTCATCCCACGCCGAGAATCACGTCCACTTGTCCAGCAGAATCAGAATCCAATACGGGTACCTGTAACAGTGAATGAAAATAAGCAGTTACAGAGAGAGAGAGAGAGAGAGAGAGAGAGAGAGAACAGCCGCACAAGAGAGAGGCTCACTTGTTGCTCTGGCCCGTTGCTTAGTAACGGGACACCTGGCAACAACAAGCAGTCTGAGCGGAGGCTGTACAGACGGGATATGGAGGCGGACGGCTGCAGAGACGGATGGGATCTGGAGGCGGCAGGCCCAGTGGAGAGGTGAGCACTGCGGGGACATTTTGCACAAAACAAATAGAAAACTAACTCACCCCTCACTCCTGCTTCAGCCCCGACACTCCAACGCCGGTCACAGCTGCCGGGTCCCGCCGCCTCTTCCGCCTCCAGCGTCGCGTGGGTGATTGGCAGCGGATCCAGCACTTGATCCGCTGCCCAATCACAGGTGCCTCGCTGACATGGGGGTGGTGTGCCTGTCAGCGAGGCACTTCTTTCAGTGCCGCTTTCCCTATCTATTTGAATGGGCTTATACAGCCCAGTGCTTGGCCCCGCCCCCCGCTGTGTCCCGTTCTCATTATCCACGGGAGGCACTGCTATCAGTGCCTCCCAAATGCATTTACATGCATCAAATTATTACAATTAAATAAAGAAGATACTTATGACACAGACTATGTGTCATAAGTATCTTCATTGTATGATTGTAATAATTAATCACAGGGGAGGCACTGCCTCCCTTGCCTCCCCTGACTGCATGTCCCTGCTGAATACATAACAATTATGAAAAGACAAACAGTTTGAGATTTACTCAGAATACATCAAACCATTATAAATATCTGTATGTCATGTTAATGTGATTCTCACATGAACGTGTTAGAGGTTACTGAGAAAAGGTCAGCTAAAGTGGCCAATGGAAAATAAACACCACTATTGGTTTCTTATATTGTGTACTCTTGTTGTACAAAATTCTTATTGCACCATTACATTCCAATGGTACCATTTACACAGGGGTTTTCCCAAGTAGGCCCATAAATACTTCCTGATACTTGGGTGGAGGCACATTGGTAGTATTGTAGGTAGCCCCTGGGATTAAAGCGGGGTTACAATTGCATCCCCCTCCAGCCACACCTGAATGAGAGCCAGTGAGCATTATAAGGGGGCATAAGCACATTGTATTCAATTTTTCAGGAATGTGGACTAGTTAACTTATGCCACAGACTGCACAAATTATATTTTACAGTTTTTTACACATTATAACAAACAGAAGAAGCATGATTAATGAAATTGAAGGGCAAGATCAAGTGTTAGTTGTGCAGCATGCTCTTTGCACTGTTTATGGCTATCCCCACCTAGCTTCCATTGCAAAACTGTGGTGAATGCTGAACTATTGGGGCACATTCACTACACTTCAGGGGTTCAGGCCATGTCACTGATCTCAAAATCTGTTCTTTATCTGTGTGACTGTAAATATGTAACATCAATGACTACATATATAGAATAACATTGTGCACTGTGACAGCATTTGCTGTACATCCAATATTATTGTCATATTGTCCATGTTCAACTTTCTGCATTATCAAGTTTCCTTCTGTCTTTATCTGATTGATGGATAACTCTAATATACCTAAACATTGAATATGACTACTAGAACAGTGGCGTTCTGTTATCTACATGCTAGACACCTACTAGTAAAAGCCACATCACATACTTTTTGCTGATTCTTTAAATTGCACAATTTCACTTCATCTCCTATTATGGATATATGACACCATGATATACGTTACCTGGCCACTTTCAGTCCCAACACTGAACCTTGATTGTTAATGACACCCGTTGTTCAGTGTTGCAGTGTGAATCCATTTACTTTGTTTCCTTAATTCAATGTACACTTTTCAGTTGACATCACATGGTAATGTCATAAGGAACACTCTTTACTTTCTCCTCAACTGTGCATATAGGGGTATATTTACTAAAAGTCGATTTTGGTCGATGTTTGGTCAATTCTGTGTTTAAGGGTCTAAGGGGGGTATGTACTAAGCAGTGATAAAAGTGGAGAAGTGAGCCAGTGGAGAAGTTGCCCATGACAACCAATCAGCTGTTCTGTATATGTTTATAGTATGCAATTTATAAATGTTACGTCAATGTGGATAGGTTGCCATGGGCAACTTCTTCACTGGTTCACTTCTCCACTTTTATCACTACTTAGTACATGTCCCCCTAAAAATCACACATTTACTAAAATATTTTTTTTGACATTGTTTTAAAAAAATATCAAAAATCATCTGTTAGTAAATGTGGATGTGGAATATAAACTTATGTCTGTATAGAGTCATATAAACTTAGATCACCTGGATTGTTAGTTACCATTAGATCCAGTTTCTACTGGATATATTAGTGCAGCCAATATTGGAGAGGCCGTTGTGACACTTGGCACTTGGGTCTGTACTCGTTGGTGGTTTAGTGATGTTTATATGTGGATGAGGGAATAGGATACGCTTAAGTTTATAATGGGATCCATAAGTATTTACTTGTGCCACAATATGTCACTTACAGTATATGTAATACAGTATATGTGTCCATATTTTCAGTGCTTAGTTCCAGCTTATGTTCCATGATATTCTTTGCAAAACAAAAACCAAGAATCAGCGGAGTAGAGATGGATAACTGCTGTAATCTCTTATTATTCATTACCTTATCTTCCCTAAGGGACTAGCCGTATGGGCTTAGAGTTAGGTTTGTAATAATTTTGGGGAACTATTTGTGGAATGGCCACCCAGGCAGAGTGTGTCCTGTCAGCTGAGCATAAGAGACCACCTGTCCCCCTTAGACATGAATTGTGGAGTTTTGCTCAGCAGCCAGAGGGTTTAAGACCTGATCCGCAGTTTTCCTGTAATGATTTATTGTCATTCCTCAATATTATCCTTGTCTCAATGATTTATATGAAATGTTCACACTTCTTGGGAATTACAGTTACCAAGTTTACTGAATTCTATCTATGGCTTGCTAAGGTTTAGAAATATTTACCAATGGAATAGAATATTTATCCTTGCCAGAATCTCTGTACTCAATATGTCCAACTGCACATTTACACTGTATTTCTACTTGATTTTGGGGGCTATTCAACTTGGTACACAAAGTATCGAAAATAGCAATCGAGCAATTTTTGCACATTGCACACGCTCCGCACCATGCGTGTGAACGCAGTCAAAGTGCGACCGACCTCACATTGCTTGTCATCGGTGGCCGTTGCGGGCACAGAGTTACGGTGTTGCAATTAGAACGGGGGAATTTTCGGGGGCGGCTGCGTGACATCACATGCAGTCATTCAGATCAAGAAATGGGCAGACTGCCTGCATACGCAGCCTAGCTGCGGCTGCAGGGGGTCATCCACAGTTGCAGCGACCGCAATTAAATTGCAGTCACAGTCGCTGGGCAGGCCATTCAACATGTTAGCAGAATCTGCAATCCGTACTGAATAACCCCCTTTTGTCAGTATCTTTCTTTTATTTTATATGGTATGCAGGGTATGGTATAAGTGTACCTAAGGTTTTCTTCGTAGCTAGTGCTATGGTAAACAGGGCTAAATCAACAATGTGGTGAATGGAGCTACAGCTCCAGGCTTCCACATGAGAGCATGATGATGACCAACTAGCCACACAGTCAGTCATAAACCATAAGTATTAAAATTATATTTCAAGTTTTCTGACATCATTTTGCAATGTTTCTATTTTTATGGATTTAGTGAGACATTACACTTGATAGTGTAGGGAGGGTACACACCCACATGGCACTGGCCGCACCCAGACAGAAATGGTCTCAGCTCCTTCTGTTCTCAGTATAGGCCCTTGAACATTTTCAGCCCAAGGCATCCTTAATCCATTCATGAATCTACATAGTAATACTCCAAGGCATTAGTAAAAAACAATTCTCATATGGAAGTATTGTAAGAGATGCTAATCATTTTGTAGCAATGTATAAAACTTGCAGTTCAGTTGGAGCTTTTTTCAAAAATATCTTCAAACTATGTTAAAGTTCTGCGCTGAGAAGGTACTAATTATCATGCCATAGTTGTAGAGCATTGAATGGTTATACAGTATGATTATAACCTGTATTTGGCCACACGTCCTCTTTAATACCGAGGTTGGGAAATGTCTCAGCAATGTAGGGTGGGTATGCATGACACTGTATGCATTGCTGTTATACTGTACATATATGGAAAAGCACCTGGCTGTATTTCTCAGCATTGAAGCAAAAGAAACAGGCAATGTTGTGGACCTTAGACGGAGTGGTCAGCCAAGAAAACTTAGTGCAACACATGAAAGACACATCAGATTTGCTTCCCTTCAAAATTGTAAGATGTCCAGCAGTGCCATCAGCTGAGAACTGGCAGAAACCAGTTGGAGCCAGGTACACCCATCTACTGTTCGAATAAGTCTGTCCAGAAGTGGTCTTAATGGAATAATTCCAGCCAAAAAGCCATACCTTCTCCGTGGAAACAAGGCCAAGCGACTCAACTATGCACGAAAACATAGTAACTGGGGTGCAGAAAAATGGCAGAAGGTGCTCTGGACTGTGTCAGAATTTGAAAGATTTGGCTGTAACAGAAGGAAGTTTGTTTGCCAAAGAGCTGGAGAGCGGGACTATAATAAGTGTGTCTGCAGCAACAGTGGAGGTTCCTTGCAAGTTTGGGGCTGCATTTCAGCACATGGAGTTGAGGATTTGCTCAGGATTAATAGTGTTCTCAATCCTAAGAAATACAAGCAGGTACTTATCTATCATGCAGTACCATCAGGGAGGCATCTAAATGGCTCCAAATTTATTCTGCAGCAGGACAACGACCCCAAAAATACAGCCACTGTCATTAAGAACTATCTTCAGCATAAAGAAGAACAAAGAGTTCTGGAAGTGATAACATGTCACCCACAGAGTCCTGATCTCAACATCATCAAGTCTGTCTGGGATTACATGAAGAGACAGAAGGATTTGAGCAAGCCTACATCCACAGAAGATCTGTTGTTAGTTCTCCAAGATGTTTGGAACAATCTCCCTGCCGAATTCCTTCAAAAACTGTGTGCAAGTGTGGCTAGAAAAACTGATGCTGTTTTGAAGGCAAAGGGTGGTCACACAAAATATTGATTTGATTTTTGTTTATCTTCTATTCTTTCACTATGCATTTTGTTAATTGATAAAAGTTAACTTTTAACACTTCTATTTTTTAAAGCATTCTTACGTACTTTGTAGAATTATTCCCACGCCTGCCTAAAACTTTTGCACAATACTGTATAGCTATCTATCTATCTATCTATCTATCTATCTATCTATCTATCTATCTATCTATCTATCTATCTATCTATCAGCTGAACTAGAGAATGGTGGGCCCAGGTGCAACAGTATGCATTGGGCCCCCTCCCTTATTAAAAACAAGGAAATGGCATCACCCAAAATACGGTGTTTTGTCTCACTAACAAGGGGTGTCGCCACACAATAGTACTCAAAATTCACAGTATGCTACACAGTAGATAGCCATATACACAGTACGCCACACTGTAGAGAAGCATATACACTGTACACCACACAGAAGAGAGCCATATACACGTTGTGCCACGAGAGCCTTATACAGGGTGTGCCTGTGCCACACAGTAGAGAAGCTTATACACAGTACGCCACACAGAAGAGAGCCTTGTACAGGGTTCACCACACAGTAGAGAAGCTTATACATGGTACGCCACACAGTAGAGAGCCTTATACACGGTACGCCAACAGTACAGTAGCTTATACATGGTACGCCACACAGTAGAGAGCCTTATACAGGGTACACCACACAGTAGAGAGCCTTTTACAGGGTACGCCACACAGTAGAGAGCCTTATACATGGTACGGCACATAGTAAAGAGCCTTATACATGGTACGCCACACAGTAGAGAGCCTTATACATGGTACGCCACACAGTAGAGAGGCTTATACACGGTACGCCACACAGTAGAGAGGCTTATACATGGTATGCCACACAGTAGAGAGGCTTATACACGGTACGCCACACAGTAGAGAGGCTTATACACGGTACGCCACACAGTAGAGAGGCTTATACATGGTATGCCACACAGTAGAGAGGCTTATACACGGTACGCCACACAGTAGAGAGCCTTATACATGGTACGCCATACAGTAGAGAGGCTAATACACAGTACGCCACACAGTAGAGAGGCTTATACACGGTACGCCACACAGTAGAGAGCCTTATACACGGTACGCCACACAGTAGAGAGGCTTATACATGGTACGCCACACAGTAGAGAGCCTTATACATGGTACGCCACACAGTAGAGAGGCTTATACACGGTACGCCACACAGTAGAGAGGCTTATACACGGTACGCCACACAGTAGAGAGGCTTATACACGGTACGCCACACAGTAGAGAGGCTTATACACGGTACGCCACACAGTAGAGAGCCTTATACGTGGTACGCCACACAGTAGAGAGGCTAATACACAGTACGCCACACAGTAGAGAGGCTTATACACGGTACGCCACACAGTAGAGAGCCTTATACACGGTACGCCACACAGTAGAGAGGCTTATACATGGTACGCCACACAGTAGAGAGCCTTATACGTGGTACGCCACACAGTAGAGAGGCTTATACACGGTACGCCACACAGTAGAGAGGCTTATACACGGTACGCCACACAGTAGAGAGCCTTATACACGGTACGCCACACAGTAGAGAGGCTTATACATGGTACGGCACACAGTAGAGAGCCTTATACGTGGTACGCCACACAGTAGAGAGGCTTATACACGGTACGCCACACAGTAGAGAGGCTTATACACGGTTCGCCACACAGTAGAGAGGCTTATACATGGTATGCAACACAGTAGAGAGGCTTATACACGGTACGCCACACAGTAGAGAGCCTTATACGTGGTACGCCACACAGTAGAGAGGCTAATACACAGTACGCCACACAGTAGAGAGGCTAACACACAGTACGCCACACAATAGAGAGCCTTATACACGGTACACCACACAGTAGAGAGCCTTATACACGGTACGCCACACAGTAGAGCGACGCACACGTCAACATTTACTACCAGGAATGTGAGACAGATACAGATGTAGCCAGCCTCTTCGTTGCCATGATGTGCTGGAACTGGCATATGCATCACAGCAAGCTGCAGTGAACGCCGTGCTGTGGCTAGTCGCAGAATCTGTTCACTCCATAGAAGTGTATGGCTTGCTTGCGTACACACACACGTGCTTCATAGACATGGGCACACTAGTCGCGCCATCCATGCCGTGAGGCGTACTCATCGCGTGTTGCTACATCTGTAGATATGGATATACACATACACGTAGTATAACACATATACACAGACACCCACAAAAAACACACACACACAACACACATAAATACAGCTAAACACACATAGTAAAATACATATACAATATATACAGAAACACACACACACCCATAGCTTAACACACACACACAGCCAGCAAAACATACACTCTTTACTTTACATATGTTTTCTTTTTCCACAAGTTCCACACTCCTGGCTCCGGCTCCGGTAAGGCTCCTCACTGCAGGGGCTGAGTGCACTGACGTGACGTCTCCTCACTCTTCTGTACATACAAACTGCTGCTGTGCCTCCCCCTCCTCCCTCCCCCGTCTCCCAGCATGCAGTGACTCAGTCCAGGAAGCTGAGAGCTGCAGCAGCGTGTGGTGCCGAGATGAAGGGTGATGCGATCACCCTTCTCACATCACTGGCGCCGGGGACCGTGTAAAGGCTTCCTCAGTTAGGACCCGCAGCACAGCAGCGGCAGCGTGTAATGAGTCAGTCTGACTCATTATACTGCTGCCGGCTGTGGGCCTCTTCACAGCGTTGGGCCTCAGTGCACCAGTGACGTGCGGTGGGGTGAGGCAGAGCCTTTCCTGTCATACTAACGTTTGTACCAGAGGTTTGACTGGATAAAGTATATGAAAAATACAAAGAATATGTTTGAAATATCTTCTTTGCATTATTCTAATAATTTTTATAGCCAAAACTTTGGAGTAAAAAGTCTATGGCAAGTGAGGCACTGCCTCACCTGGCTAACTTTTCCACACATCTCTGATCAAAACTCACCACATTTCCAGGAGTTTATACTGCTGCACCTGTGTATAATGCTCAGATGTATGTTTTGGCTTATATATTGCATGTAAATCTGGCTCTGGTGCTAGCCAGTGCCTCCTGAGCTATTTAGCTCACCGCACGTCCCTGCAGTGCACTGCACCGCTTGCATTGGCGCAAGTTCCGCCGCTGTATCTATCTATCTATCTATCTATCTATCTATCTATTTATCTACCTTTACTGTACATTAAAAAGCGGCACTTGGATAATACATGCAGCTCAGACAAATGCTAGCATAATAGTCGTTTCATAGTTTAATACCTTGACAACAGGTGTGCTGCTCTTCTGGTCTGTCTATCTATCTATCTATCTACTGTATGGCACCGTGGATGTATGAGTTTTGTGGGTTCTTGCCTATTGTTTATATAAAATTTTTGTGGTCGCACTCTTTCTTGCACCCCTATTGTCCATATGTAAATTAAATGTTAAGAAATTCCCCAGGTGTTTTAACTGATATGCTTGGGTGTGGTTCCTGTCTCTTTAAAAGAGTGGGACAGGGCCTAAACACATGATATAAGCATGCTGTATATTTAAAATCCAAAAGATGCCTGTGAGCATTGCTCAGATTTGTGTAAGTCAGTGTAGTGACTGACCAAAAGGGAATGGCCGTGAAGGGGCTGGTCAGCTTAACAAACTATTGCAATATTTTGGAACTAACATTCCCTGAATTCAGATGAATTACAGTTTGAAGTGTTAATATTAGGTGAGTGCTGAATTTGTATGATTGTGTGTGTATATATATATATATATATATGAAAAAGAAAAGGATTCTCTTGGGAGCTTGACCACCACAAATATCTAAAACATATGATAAAAATATTGTTTATTCAAAAATAACAATATATTACAATATTGTCATATAGACTTCCATAACATAAATAGATGGATCATACATGTCAATTGAGTAATACATTAATTTGCAATAATCTGTTCTATAGTCATTAGATGTTATCTGTTGTTAGGTGAAGTGTTAATTCTTCAACCCGAATTCAAGTGTATGATATATATATATATATATATATATATATATATATATAACAGCATGGAGATTCAGCACTCCAAAGGAGCAATCACTTAATACCTGCCCGGTGCCTTCTTTTGCAAACAGGATCGCTTGTAAATAGAAGTAATGAGTGGCACTCACGGGTCTTGATTTAAAGAGAATGGGACCTCACCCACTGTGTAGCAACTTTTCGGTATTTTATTTCAACCGTCGTCAGGCTTAATAAACAATACAAAATCATCTTACCTTTATAACATACAAAATTTGATGTGCAGCGGTCACAGGATGCCCAGGTGTTTCGACTTCCGCTGACGTCAGTCAGATCTGACCTCACCCATTAACCCTTCACCGTGATACATAACAGAGGAATCTGTAAAATACTATGCAGCATAAAAATAAGAAATATTGCTTCAAAGAACAATAGAACAACTTCATCATATAGGACATAAACTATACAAGTCAAAAGTATGCAGAATAATATATCTCTCCACAATAAAAATGAAACATTATAACCATATTCAGGCAGCTAGACTGAAAATGTAACAACCTGATTTACACTTGTAGCACAAAGGTCTAACATATAATACCACTTTATAAAAAACTGCTAAATGAAAGAGATTCATTAAGCCCAAACGGGGCAATGGTGTTCAGCTGGTATATCCACTGTGCCTCACATTGGAGTAATTTTTTGTTTCTATCACCACCTCTCTTGTTTTCTGGTATATGATCAATCATCTTATACCGTAAACTCGAGAGGTTATGGCCACTAAGTTTAAAATGTTTAGCGACTGGCTGGTCTACAGCCTTACCTTCAAGAGTTTGTTTTATCGCACTATGGTGTTGTGCCATATGTTCCCTAAAAGTGCATGAAGTTTTCCCCACATATAATAGCCCACATGGGCATTTCATATAGTATACAACAAACCTGGAAGTACAGGTCAGGCAGTGGGAGATATTAATGGCTTTACCGGACTGTGGATGGTATAATGTGTCCCCGGTTTCCAAATAAATACAGGTTGTACAACCCAAGCAACGATAGTTGCAGAGGTTTTTTTGTAAGAAAATTAGTTGGTCTGGACGGCACAAAGTCAGAAACATCAGAATGAACAAGCATGTCTCTCAAGTTTCGTCCTCTACGATAACAAGGTAGAAGACGTTTAGAAGCAAGAGAAGATAGATCAGGGTCACCCTGTATAACAGGCCAATGTCTCTAACAGGCCAATGTCTCCTAGCACAAGTAGTTAACCATTTACTGCCCGTGGAAAATTAATTGACATACACTATCAGATTGTCTGTTTTATTAGAAACTACATTGGACAGTTTAACTCTAGGCTCAGCTAGTGCTCTCTTTTTTGCTTCCTGTAACAATTTGTTAGTGTAACCCCTCTCCAAAGACTTAACTATCATCTTGTCCATCTGAATAATTTCATCCTCCACATTACTGCAGATACGATGTACCCGAAGAAGCTGAGAGAATGGGAGACCATTCTTTAAAGGGGCAGGGTGGTGGCTCGACGCCATCAAGTAATTATTGCAATCTGTAGGTTTATTGTAAATGGTGGTTTTAAATCTTACATCATTTCTACCAACATTAACATCTAAGAAATGTATCTCATTTCTCTATATGTTATAAGTAAATTTAATGACGTGTGTTAATATCCTCCATCATTGCAATGAAACATTCTTTACTACACGTCCAGCGAAAGAAAATATCATCTATAAACCTGGGAAAGAATGGAATATGTTTCCTGTATTCATCCACTTCAAAAAATAGTTTCCGTTCCAGACCAAACATAAATGCACTGGCGTATGCGGGGGCCACTGGAGAACCCATCGCACACCCAAGCATTTGAACGTAAAACTCCTTATTAAATAAGAAATAATTACGTGTCAAAACCAACCTGAGCAACTCCAGATATAAATGTATTGGGGGACCGGTATACCATGCATTCTTTGCAATCAAACCCTGCACTGCTGATAAACATATTTGTTTTTGGATAAATTAAGTAATATTTCATTGTCTACTACTGATTATTGGTTGTGCACAGCAGACAAAGTTAGTTTATGTACTAACATACCTCATGCTAGAGGTTTATCAGCAGCAAACACCTGGGCATCCTGTGATCGCTGCACATCAAATTTTGTATGTTATGAAGGTAAGATGATTTTGTATTGTTTATTAAGCCTGACGACGGTTGAAATAAAATACCGAAACATTGCTACACAGTGGGTGAGGTCCCATTCTCTTTAAATCAAGACCCGTGAGTACCACTCATTACTCCCTGTCCCTGCTGTCACTCTGGCTGTCCCTGCTGTCACAATTTCAGCTCATCCAGTGTTCTGCAATGTGAATTTTGGCTCATTCATTGTGCTATAATGTGAATTTCGGCTCATTCAGTGTGCTATAATGTGAATTTCGGCATATTCAGTGTGCTTTAATGTGAATTTCGGCTCATTCAGTGTGCTATAATTTGAATTTCGGCTCATTCAGTGTGCTATAATGTGAATTTCAGCGTATTCAGTGGGCTATAATGTGAATTTTGGCTCATTCATTGTGCTATAATGTGAATTTCGGCGTATTCAGTGGGCTATAATGTGAATTTTGGCTTATTCAGTGTGCTATAATGTGAATTTCGGCTTATTCAGTGTGCTATAATGTGAATTTCGGCTTATTCAGTGTGCTATAATGTGAATTTCGGCTTATTCAGTGTGCTATAATGTGAATTTCGGCTCATTCCGTGTGCTATAATGTGAATTTCGACTTATTCAGTGTGCTATAATTTGAATTTCAGCTTATTCAGTGTGTTATAATGTGAATTTTGGTTTATTCAGTGTGCTATAATGTGAATTTCGGCTCGTACCATGTGCTATAATGTGAATTTTGGGCTGTGCAGAGACTGCACAAAATCAGTTTAAAACCTGCCAGTATATTAAGTTGGATAATGAAGGGTATGGGGACCAAGTTTGGTCCCGATCTATCAAGCCATGTAGGAGCTTACAGTATTAAGAACAAACACACATAAATATTCTCACTTTTAAATATATACTGGTAGATTTGAAAGCAGTGTTAGTATAGTATAAAGGTACTGTGGGTTTAATCATTAGGGTGATACAGCTGGTATAATGAATAAAATAATTTTTATTTAAGAAGCAAAGCATGGGGCACTTTATCGTTTGGAGCAGGGCATCAAAACTGTGATCTTGTTTTTGCACCCTTTGTCTTTTAAAAGATGGATGCATGAATTCTAGAGAACTGTTAAAGACTGGAAAGTGATACTGTAGCTTTTATCTAGAAGCCTATTGTCATGCAAAACTTTGGGTCCATCACCAGCAGGAAAGCGTTAGGCTGCCTACAGCCAGGAATTACACCTTGACATTGGAAGACAAGATCAGTAAATGTTCATTTGTCCTCTGATGTTTTGCTGTTTTCTCATTATCTGACTTTCTGCCAGTTGTTTTGTCCATCCATCATTCCGCTCCTCCTGTATTCCATGATCCTTTGTGTCAATCCCCTTGGGAATGCTGATGCTACCTCTGTCTCTAAAGAACTTAATTAAATTCTAAGTAACGATTATACTGGCTTAGCCCTTGTTCTATTTTAACGAGCAACCTGTCTCATTATCTCACAGAGCAGATGAGCTGGTGCCAAGAGCAAGAAGGAGATGCTTGTAGTATGAGTCTATGGATGAGCAGCCCAGAAGCCTATACTGTATACTGTATAGTAGACGAACTCCATGATGTTTTTATGAGCACCATCTAAATAGAGAACACTGCATTCCTACTTTTTTTTAGTTCCTAAACCTGTCCTGTACATAGATTACATTAGAATCATAGCTCTGGGCCCTAAACACTGAAAAGTAAATCAGTAGAATCCTCTATTAGTTAATTAATAAAAAAATTAAAATGCTTCCATTGATAAATACTATTCATGTGTTGACAAGAGAGAAAGAAGACTCTTTTGTGGGGGCACTTTTATATAATGATGATGCCCTTTCCCTCTTGTCAACACATATTGTACTTTCTGACTCTAGGGGAGCACCACCGGACTATCACATTTGATTGTATTTTTTTATTTTTTTTTAGTAATACTGTCGCTCTATAACACAATTATGCCATTAGATACATATTACTGGTTCATAATCTTTCATATACCTACTATACATACGATCACACCTGTGCACAGATCCTATCCCAAAAATATCCTACCTAATTACTATTCATCCCGACTAAGTACTATGCAAAATATCCATGTTTACTATGGCATTTGAAACAGAACCTATGTGATGTCTATTCTTTTTTTTTTTTTTTTTAATACTTTATGGGACAACCATATAATACAAATTTGCAAGTACAGTCAATATACAGACAGTATAATTGAGTTAGACAATGTTTATAAGAAGGCACATAGCATGTCAGACTTGTGGAACGAAGGAATCACAATAAATAAACATTTAAAAGGGTGGATGACCTAGGGCGAGCGCCTCAAGATTATACCAAGAGGTGAGAGTTACCGCCCATCTATAAGAGTCTTTTATGGAATCAGGTAATGTTTTGACATATGGAAGCCATACCTCAAAGAATCCCTCTACTCTTTTTTCTTTATTTACTGCCATCTCCAACCATTCCATATGAAAAAGATATGATACACAAGGTAATAATAAAGCCAAAGATATCTGTGGATATCCATTATAAAAGAATAGATTTCTTCCCAGCAGCAGCCACTTTAGCCAATAAGGTGCGCTGCCCCAACAGTATTTTGGGGATGTGGAGAGGAGAGTAAATGTCCCAAAAAGCACACTCAGAAGAAACATCAATATTGATATCCAACTTTTCTGTAATGAAGGACTGAATAGAACTCCATAATTTAAGAACCTCTGGGCAGCTCCACAGACCACCATTCCACATTTAAAACATTTGGAATCTGTCGATAAATCCATTTGAAATCGTAGTTTCAGAGTAATATACGAGCGGTGTAGAATTTGATAACTCATTTCAGCATATGAGGTTAATATAAGCTATTTATTCAAATGGTTAAAAGCAGTAAGTATAGTTGGGATCGGAATAGACGGGAAATCCATGGACCATTTAGCCAACCTCGTGACAGTAGTATTCCAATCAGTAGTTCTTTTGATAAATGTGTATAAAAAGGATGTTGAAGGACTCTTTCCTGGATTCAACATTAGGAACTTATCCAGATCATTAGTTTTGTCCTTATCTGTCAAATTGGCCAAAAAACTGTGTATGTAACTAAGTATTTGGAAGTATGTGAATAGTGGAATTTTAATTTGTGGATATGTTCCACAAAGAGTAGTATAAGAATGAATATGGAGTGTACTTTAATCAAGTAATTGGTATAGTAATCTGACACTGAGTCGTGACAAAGCTGTCAATGTTGAGTGGACAGTAGTCCCTCTGAATTCTGTATAGTGAGTTAATGGGAAAAACAGAGTATTAAAGCTGAAGATGCCCATTCTAGAATGCGCTAATCTCCACGCAGCGCACGTGGAGGTTATCAAGATATTGTCTTTGATGGAGTTCGGGAAAGTAGAAGGGCACATGTGTAATAAGTTAACAAGGGGGACATCAGTACAAAAGGTCTGTTCCAAGCCGATGTTAGCGAAATGTTCTGTCTCATATGTCCAATCTACAGCATAGCGGTAATTTGCGGCCAACATGTAACTTTTAAGACAGGGAAGGTTTATGCCCCCCAATTTTGGGGATTGACACAGTTTAAATAAAGATATCCTAGGTTTCTGCTTTGCCCAGATGAACCCACTGAAGGCCTTGTTCAAAATAGTCAAATCTGCTTCTGACAACAATAAGGGTAACATTTGTATGGGATATAACAATCTTGGGAAGGTGATCATTTTAATCAAGTGACACCTTCCAAGGTAGGAAAGCAGTAAATGCTTCCAGGCCTAGAAATCAGCTAACATGCGGGCAATGATTTGTGGGAAATTGGATCTACAGTACATAGGTCAGAGGGGTTGGTAGGGATTTGAAGTCCAAGGTATGTAATCCTCTGATGTGCCCAGTGGAAGGGAAATGGATATTCCAGCCCTGGGACGCCATTGGGTGTAGGGATAACGCTTCCGTTTTAGATTTGTTAATTAAAAACCCTGAGATAGACTCAAAGGGGTACATTTACTAAGATGGGAGTTCTATTTAATATGGGATGTTGCCCGTAGCAACCAATCAGATTCCAGGTATTATCTTCTAGAAGGTGCTAGATAAATGAGAAGTAGAATCTGATTGGTTGCTATGGGCAACATCCCATCTTGAATAGAACTCCCATCTTAGTAAATTTACCCCAAAGACCGTCAATGAACATAAGAGATCCGGGAAAGCTGTATGAGGATTCGAGAAATATAACAATAAGTAATCAGCATCTATCGAGACTTTTAAGTGGTAAGATCCAATTGTAATCCCTTGCCAGGTGTCAGACAGGTGGCAATGTCTAATAAAGGAGTCTAAGGCGAGGTTAAAAAGGAGTGGGGACAGGGGGCAACCTTGTTTGGTGCCTCTGTGCAAATTAAAGACATCGGTGTTCATCCAATTCACAGTAAGGAATGCAGAAGGTGAAGCATATAGGGGTATATTTACTAAGCTCCCGATTTTGGCCGAGATGGTGTTTTTTCTTCAAAGTGTCATCTCGGTAATTTACTAAACTAAAATCATGGCAGTGATGAGGGCATTCGTATTTTTATTACGGCTGTGTAGTAAAAATATGAATGAATACACCATCGGTCAAACGCGGCTGTTTAGGTATTGAACACGGTCATTTACTAACCATTTGTATTTGAAATCTCTTGCGTGAAAATGCATGTGTGGCCGTGAAAAAATACTAATCGTACAAAAAGCCTAAAAAAAAGTAGACCTGCTTTTGAGAAGCATGTTTACATGTGTTGCCAATTCTACATTAGTCACACCTGACTTTTTGGACCTTTAAAAGGGGCCCCAACACATTTTTCACCACTCTCAATCTGAAATGTCTGCTACTGTGTGTAGTACTGCTGTCTTGTTTGCTGGGGGATACCTGACACTGCTCCATGAGGCTACAATAAACCCAGGCCAGGAAAATCAACATGGTCAGCAGGTTGTACATGTTCCGCGTAGGCTGGCCATGGCTTGTTGTTTTAGTGGGCGTTTAAACCATAACAAATTTGCTGATGAACATGTTATACAGATGCTCCGACTAAATGTAAATAACATTTTCCCTCTGTATGACTTTGTCAAACTGAACCTAGACCCTGAGACAGCACGCTCTCGCTCTGTCTCAGGCCTGCACAAACTCCTGCCTGTGTTGCACTTTATGGCTACTGGCAGCTTCCAGCCTGTGACTAGCAATGTCATTAGTATCTCACAGGCCACCTTTTAGAAATATGTAATTCAGGTGAGTTAAAACATACATACACGTCTATGTCTAAGTGGTGCTTCTGTAATGTAATAGAACACAGTATTGTATTGATTACAGGTCATGACACTCACCTTTAATTTTGGAATGTCCACTCAGGTTTTGGATGTCTTGGATGGCCACATAGATGCCTCTCTCTGCTTACCTACCCTGGAGTCGCAGTGGCATGCAGTCAGGGTAGCTTTATGTGATCTTGCGGCCATGGCCAATGTGCTGGGTGCCATAGATTAGACACACGTTGAGCTGAGGACACCTTGGGGCAGGCAATATATTTATACCAATACACATCTGGCCAAAGACACTAATGTGGAGGTGGTTTGTGGAGCGAATTAAACAATACACATATTCCGTGTTAACAATTTTTTTTTTAACACACGGATTTATGAAAAACAAAAACATTTTAATGGTCACCATATTCTGTGCACGTATTATTATTTGGTTTTCTTTTGTGTGCTGGGTGCCGAGGATTGTGCTGGCTCGTTGGTGCGGGTTCGACTTGAGCATCGAACTGGGGATTGAACTGGGGTGTGGCTTGGTGTAGTTGTCCCCGTGCTCGATGTCACATGGTGTGATGCCAACACACTTAGGCTTTGACTTAGATTGTTCAAGCTTGCTGTGAGCTGTGTATTAGCGGCAGTGTTGTTTGCTATAATTCGTGATAGGTTCTCATTTATCATTTGGTTATGTTGGATGATCTGGATGAGTGATTGTTGCTGCTGCTGTTGTTCCTCCAAGATGCGTTGGAGGTTTGATTGCATTTGGCTGTTGTCTGCCCTCATCTACTCCATGGAGTTTGCGATTCTGCCCACCTGCACTATAAGTCTGCCTGAGTTGCAACTCAGTCTAGGCAGATGATGTGGCAGACTTGACAGGTATTGGCTGTGGGTGTTGAGGCTTGCGCAGTATTGCGCCTGTTGTGTGGACCAATGGGTCCAAAACTCAGGGCCCATTTGTGTGTCCACTTGTGTTGTGGTTAATTGGGAGCTGTGTGATGTTTGGGGTGGTTGGGGTATGTCCTGCGGCGTGGTTGGCTGGGTCGGATCGATGGCCTGCAGGTGGAGTGTGAAGGTCTCCTAGTCACGTTCCTGCTGGGCATCCTCGGTGATGATGGGTGGGTCTGTATGGGGTTGAAGACAGCCACTATTTAGTAAATATGTAGCATTGGTCTTACTATAGCTTTACGTCAACATGCATTACTTCTTAATATTAATGTTGTAATTGCTAAATAGATTGTGGCCTCAACTTAACTATGTTGTTCACCTTTTTTTAAAAATATGTGGCTTCTAACGTTCACTACTCATTTGTTTAAAGTTTGTGGGAATAGTTGGATTCTGAGCCATAATTAATGTTTAAACACGAAGAACTCTAACAAATACAAATTACTACATTTACATATTGGGTATGAAGCTTCCTTTGGAACAACACACACAATACAATAAATGTGTTGACCAATACACTCATACATTGTTCAAGGCAGTCAGTGGTCTGCCCAAAACGTTAACAAATATAGTGGTCTAAAATGTACACATTAACAATGGGTGAAAAAGTATTAAGGTGCCCTATGTTTAGAACTGGTGATGTTGGCCATGCCAAACAATTGGATGAGCCTTAACATTTATGTCGGTTTTTTTCGCAAAAATTTGTCAAACAAATGTGTTGATATGGCCAACATCACATCTGACAATTAACCATCTAAAAATACCTTAACACCATGTGCTTGTTGTTGTTGATTATTGCAAGGATGACTGGTCATTTGTGTAATATTTTTTGCTCTGCACTAACAGTGGTGCAGATGTATAAACCTGGAGAAGGCATAAGGAAGTGAAAAACCAGTGATATGTGCAAGGTGATAAAGGCACAAGGCAAACAGCTCCAATATGTAAATTAACATTTGTGTTTATTTTGTACTGCTGCCTTTATCACCTTGCACATATCAGTGTTTTTTCACTTCCTTATGCCTTCTCCAGGTTAATAAATCTACCCCACTGTTTTTTAACTTATTTTCACGTAATTGTTACGTTTACTCACCAGACAACTGAGGGGATTGTGGATCCTCACTTTGTGGGCTGGCCAATAGAGCTAGTGGTGGCAGGGCCGACACTGCGGAGATGCGCCGTTGGGGTGGTGATACTGGTGCTGGAGCTTCTGCCTCAAGACGGCGTTTCTTGGGTGGCCTCGTAGCCACAGTAACCGAGCCCTGTGATGGGCGCCTTAGTGGAGGGGGATTTGCCGAAGAAGAACCTATGTGATAAGATAAACATTAACATTTTGTGTTTCTATGTGTTTGCAGAATATGTGTTTACAGTAAAATCTTACCTGCATTGGCACCATCTGCATCTCTTGGCAGTGTGGGATGTGGCCTGGCTGTGCTGCTTCTCTTGCGTACTGTAAAAATATGAAGAATGTACTTATGAACATACTATTTTGTTGATATGTTTATTAGAGATGAGCGGGTTCGGTTTCTCTGAATCCGAACCCGCCAGAACTTCATGTTTTTTTTCACGGGTCCGAGCGACTCGGATCTTCCCGCCTTGCTCGGTTAACCCGAGCGCGCCCGAACGTCATCATGACGCTGTCGGATTCTCGCGAGGCTCGGATTCTATCGCGAGACTCGGATTCTATATAAGGAGCCGCGCGTCGCCGCCATTTTCACACGTGCATTGAGATTGATAGGGAGAGGACGTGGCTGGCGTCCTCTCCGTTTAGAATTAGAATAGATTAGAGAGACACTTGATTTACTAATTTTGGGGAGCATTAGGAGTACTCAGTAGTGTACAGTGCAGAGTTTTGCTGATAGTGACCAGTGACTGACCACCACTTTTATTTATAATCCGTTCTCTGCCTGAAAAAAGCGATACACAGCACACAGTGACTCAGTCACATACCATATCTGTGTGCACTGCTCAGGCTCAGGCCAGTGTGCTGCATCATCTATTATCTATATATAATATTATATATATCTGTCTGACTGCTCAGCTCACACAGCTTATAATTGTGGGGGAGACTGGGGAGCACTACTGCAGTGCCAGTTATAGGTTATAGCAGGAGCCAGGAGTACATAATATAATCCGTTCTCTGCCTGAAAAAAGCGATACACAGCACACAGTGACTCAGTCACATACCATATCTGTGTGCACTGCTCAGGCTCAGGCCAGTGTGCTGCATCATCTATTATCTATATATAATATTATATATATCTGTCTGACTGCTCAGCTCACACAGCTTATAATTGTGGGGGAGACTGGGGAGCACTACTGCAGTGCCAGTTATAGGTTATAGCAGGAGCCAGGAGTACATAATATATTATATAGTGAGTGACCACCAGACACACAGTGCAGTTTATTTAATATATCCGTTCTCTGCCTGAAAAAAGCGATACACACAGTGACTCAGTCAGTCACATACCATATCTGTGTGCACTGCTCAGGCTCAGGCCAGTGTGCTGCATCATCTATATATATTATATATCTGTCTGACTGCTCAGCTCACACAGCTTATAATTGTGGGGGAGACTGGGGAGCACTACTGCAGTGCCAGTTATAGGTTATAGCAGGAGCCAGGAGTACATAATATTATATTAAAATTAAACAGTGCACACTTTTGCTGCAGGAGTGCCACTGCCAGTGTGACTAGTGACCAGTGACCTGACCACCAGTATATATAATATTAGTAGTATACTATCTCTTTATCAACCAGTCTATATTAGCAGCAGACACAGTACAGTGCGGTAGTTCACGGCTGTGGCTACCTCTGTGTCGGCACTCGGCAGCCCGTCCATAATTGTATATACCACCTAACCGTGGTTTTTTTTTCTTTCTTTATACATACATACTAGTTACGAGTATACTATCTCTTTATCAACCAGTCTATATATTAGCAGCAGACACAGTACAGTGCGGTAGTTCACGGCTGTGGCTACCTCTGTGCCGGCACTCGGCAGCCCGTCCATAATTGTATACTAGTATCCAATCCATCCATCTCCATTGTTTACCTGAGGTGCCTTTTAGTTGTGCCTATTAAAATATGGAGAACAAAAATGTTGAGGTTCCAAAATTAGGGAAAGATCAAGATCCACTTCCACCTCGTGCTGAAGCTGCTGCCACTAGTCATGGCCGAGACGATGAAATGCCAGCAACGTCGTCTGCCAAGGCCGATGCCCAATGTCATAGTACAGAGCATGTCAAATCCAAAACACCAAATATCAGTAAAAAGCCTCTTTTTTTCTTTGCGTCATGTGCTGTTTGGGGAGGGTTTTTTGGAAGGGACATCCTGCGTGACACTGCAGTGCCACTCCTAGATGGGCCCGGTGTTTGTGTCGGCCACTAGGGTCGCTAATCTTACTCACACAGCTACCTCATTGCGCCTCTTTTTTTCTTTGCGTCATGTGCTGTTTGGGGAGGGTTTTTTGGAAGGGCCATCCTGCGTGACACTGCAGTGCCACTCCTAGATGGGCCCGGTGTTTGTGTCGGCCACTAGGGTCGCTAATCTTACTCACACAGCTACCTCATTGCGCCTCTTTTTTTCTTTGCGTCATGTGCTGTTTGGGGAGGGTTTTTTGGAAGGGCCATCCTGCGTGACACTGCAGTGCCACTCCTAGATGGGCCCGGTGTTTGTGTCGGCCACTAGGGTCGCTAATCTTACTCACACAGCTACCTCATTGCGCCTCTTTTTTTCTTTGCGTCATGTGCTGTTTGGGGAGGGTTTTTTGGAAGGGACATCCTGCGTGACACTGCAGTGCCACTCCTAGATGGGCCCGGTGTTTGTGTCGGCCACTAGGGTCGCTTATCTTACTCACACAGCGACCTCGGTGCAAATTTTAGGACTAAAAATAATATTGTGAGGTGTGAGGTATTCAGAATAGACTGAAAATGAGTGTAAATTATGGTTTTTGAGGTTAATAATACTTTGGGATCAAAATGACCCCCAAATTCTATGATTTAAGCTGTTTTTTAGTGTTTTTGGAAAAAAACACCCGAATCCAAAACACACCCGAATCCGACAAAAAAAATTCGGTGAGGTTTTGCCAAAACGCGTTCGAACCCAAAACACGGCCGCGGAACCGAACCCAAAACCAAAACACAAAACCCGAAAAATTTCAGGCGCTCATCTCTAATGTTTATGCAAATTCCTTATTGTGATGTAAACATATGTGGTACCTGATGAGAAGTAAACTAAACAATGCTTATGCTTTTCTGCCTGACTTCATTGGGTGTGTATCATTTAAATTAGAAAAAAATTTGCAAAATAATCCATACACAAACGCAAATAATTAAAAAAAATTTACTACTTAAAACCAAAACGTCGTAGCTTGACACAACCACAATATTGCACGCTAAGGTCCCAATTTTTGATGCTAACAATAAAACACTAGCCACAAATATCTGCAAAAACTTGGAAATATCACAACCAAATATGCATGAAAAAACACATGAAGCACACAAAGGACAACCCAGAACAACACACAATAAACATAAATGCTATGAAATGTATTAAAAATAAAAAAAAATATTCATCACACTTCTTTAAAATACACCTACAAACATTTACTTTTGGCATAAAACACCAGAAAAAGGCCAAGGCAACCACAAAAAATCAACTATACAAAGGTTAAAAAAATACATAATTGAGAATAATACTACATCAGGCCTGGCCAACCTGTGGCTCTCCAGATGTAGTGAAACTACACATCCCAGCATGCCCTGCCACAGTTTTAGCATTCCCTAATAGCAAAACTGTGGCAAGGCATGATGGACTTGTAGTTTTACAACAGCTGGAGAGCCACAGGTTGGCCAGGCCTGCACTACATCACCAACACATTAGAATAATGAACAAACTGACAACCACAATTAGCTAGAAGACATTTCAGACAACTAAGGACAAAGCGCAGATGTTGAAATTTAAAAAAAAAACAAAAAACTCACCATCCTGCCTTGGCCGATCCGAATCCCAGACATAAGTGGCACCAACCACTTCTGGCGGAATGAGTGCACACACAGGCTCCTCCCAATCACGGTAAGATGCCGGAAGGGGTGTCCACCCCCGGTTTGGCGGGCTGATTTAGCCTCCTTGGCCATCTTCGCCTTGACACGGCGCTTTATGTCGTAGAAACGCTTATGACACATGTCCTCGTCCGCCTCACCACACCCTCACTATTAACAGCCGCAACGACCTTCCCCCACAGAACACTCTTCCTGCGTGATGACACCTTTGCAGCATCATGGCCAAACAACTGCCGATGATGCCTCATCAGCTCCCGCACCAAAGCCATATTTTCAGCGTAGCTGAATTTTACATTGCGGCCAGTCTTTGCAGTGGTGTGTGGCGGCGGAGCCACAACACCATCACTATCACTGGAGGCCGCAGCAACAACCTCCCCCTCCTCCTCACTAACCTCCTCCACCTCACTCACCTCCTCCACCTCACTCACCTCCTCCCTCTCACTCACCTCCTCCACCTCACTCACCTCCTCCCTCTCACTCACCTCCTCCACCACACTCACCTCTGACTGGGACATAATCAGGACAAACAACAAATAACACTGAGAAAAAAAAAACAGTAAACACACTCCTGCACTACCACTACCACTACACACCACACACCAAACACACACACACACACACACACACACACACACACACACGCGCGCGCACACACACACACACACACTCACTCACAAACAATGACAATAGACGTGAAATAAAAAACAATGACAAAAAACTAGACAGACTTTTAAATAACTACACAACAAGTATGACAAGACTACTTACACACACAGTACAGCACTCAACAATCACAAAGAACCTCCTCAAAACAGCCAAAAACTCCAAACAACTCACCAACTCCTAACACACCTTCCTCTCACCTCTCCACTAGCTAAACCCACGAGGTTCGGACGGTTTGGGGCGTTTTTATAGTAATGTGCACAGACACTCCTCCATCACGAATCAAACCAATCACGGACGAGTGACAAAAATGAAACTTAGGAAAAAAACGCGTCCGTGAACGGACAAACACTGCCGTAACCAAAATGTGACGCAGTCGTAAAAAACCCTCATAACATGCCCGCAAAGCCAATAAATCGTCCGCATTCTACCTTACAGAACCACGAATGACATCGGAAAACATGAAAAATAGAAATACGACAGCTTAGTAAGTGAGGCGTAAAATTTTCAAAAAGTTGCAAATACACACATTCGATGTCATTCGTGATGAATCTCTCTCCAAATCGGTACTAATACGAATTTTAGTAAATATACCCCATAGTGTGCGAAAAAGTTTGATAAAACTAGTGCCAAATGGTTGCGAGTGAAGTACTCTCAGGACGTGAGACCAAGACCCTCGGTAGAACGCCTTGTCAGCATCGCAGTTCACCAGCCGAGAAGTACCATATGACAATTGGTTTGTTTTAGTCAGAGCAGCCACCAACTGATGTATATTATGTACCGACATTCTCCCCTTCACAAAACCGGTTTTGGACGGATGAAGTACTGTAGTTTAGACAAAATAATTTGTACTCTATTTGCCATGATGGTGGATAAAAGCTTAAAATCTTGATTCAACAGAGATATCGGGTGATAGGATTGCACTAAAGTAGTGTCTTTGCCAGGGTTTGGTAAGATTATTATACGGGCCTGGTTGAAGGAGGGAGGAGCAACATTACTAGATAATATAGAATTAAATAAGGCCAGCAGGTGTGGCGTGATATGAGGTAATAATAGCTTATAATATTCAGTGCTCAATCCATCCGGGCCTGGAGATTTGCCATTGGCAAGTTGTTTAAGTGTTGTCGTCAGTTCTAGTTCGGTAATTGGTTCCGAAAGAGAATCCCTCTCCTCCTCCGATAGCACAGGAGAGCCAGCCGACCGGAGGAAGGCCATGCCTTCAGTGTGGTCATCCGGGGGATCTGTATATAACCCTTTGTAATAATCTAGGAATGAATTAGGAATATCTACCGAGTCAGACAACAGTTGGGTAGCAGTGTTGAGAGTAAGAACATGAGGTGTAGGACGTTGGCCGCGAATCACATTTGCTAATAATTTGACAGCTTTGTTGCCCCATCTAAAGTATTTGTTTATGGTAGTCTAAAGTATATTGAGCCTTTTCCGTGCAAAGAGTATCATAACGCTGCTTCGTTTCCAAATATGTTCTACGATGGTCAGCCAACGGAGATGACAAGAAAGTAGCGTAAGAATCAGTGCGTTCCGTTCCCAATTCCTGAAACTGACGTGTGAGTGTTCTGCATTTACTCACAAAATATACTATAATGTGGCCTCTCAGCACCAGCTTGGAAGCCGACCAAAATAGATTGATGTCATCCAAATGTTGAATATTATCATCTACATAATTTAGAAAATTAGTTTCCAAATAAGATTTAAAATCAGGAGATGTAAATAAATATGAGGGGAACCTCCAATTGAAAGAAACTGTTTTGGGGGTAGTTAAAGAGAGGGTGAACCACGTGGGTGCATGTCAGAAATAGCTATGTTTTCCACTTTTGAATCTCGTATTCTGGAGGACAGTCCAGTAGAAATGAACCAGTAGTCTATTTCTGGTGGAAGTACAGCATGGTGAAGGTGCGAATAAAAAGTATATTCTCGACTATCAGGATGTTGATATCGCCAAGGGTCAAATAGTTGTAAAGCAGATGACAAATGTTGTAGGGCTGCTGAGGTGGTGGGACCCCTACCCCCAGGAACACCAGACCTATCTAAAATCGGATTTAGTGTGGAATTTAAGTCCCCTCCCAAGATCAGTTCACCCTCTGCCCAGTCCTGTAGACGAATATATAGGTCAGTGAAGAAGGAAGGAGTCTCCATTTTAGGAGCATATATAGTCACTATGGTGAATAGTTCCCCTTCTAAATGTATTTTTATAAATAGATATCTACCTTCACTGTCTATAAGGGTGTCTGAAATAGAGTATCTGAGAGATTTACTAAATATTATCACTACCCCTCTTTTCTTGGTGGTAAAAGAGGCCGATTTATATTCATTAATCCAGTTGTCTCTGAGTATATTGGGATCCCCTATCTTCCAATGGGTCTCTTGCAGTACCGCTATGTCTGGTTTCAGGCGCTTCAGATGCTGCAAGATTTTCCTACATTTTATCGGGTGTTAAGGCCCTCCACGTTCCATGTAAGGAACTTTGGCCCTCATTCCGAGTTGTTCGCTCGCAAGCGGATTTTAGCAGGTTTGCTCATGCTAAGCCGCCGCCTACTGGGAGTGAATCTTAGCATCTTAAAATTGCGAACGATGTATTCGCAATATTGCGATTACACACCTCGTAGCAGTTTCTGAGTAGCTTCAGACTTACTCGGCATCTGCGATCAGTTCAGTGCTTGTCGTTCCTGGTTTGACGTCACAAACACACCCAGCGTTCGCCCAGACACTCCCCCGTTTCTCCAGCCACTCCTGCGTTTTTTCCCACACGCCCATAAAACGGCCTGTTTCCGCCCAGTAACACCCATTTCCTGTCAATCACATTACGATCGCCAGAACGATGAAAAAGCCGTGAGTAAAATTCCTAACTGCATAGCAAATTTACTTGGCGCAGTCGCAGTGCGGACATTGCGCATGCGCATTAAGCGGAAAATCGCTGCGATGCGAAGATTTTTACCGAGCGAACAACTCGGAATGACCCCATTTAGGCACATTTTAGTGTTGGAAGAAGTAGTCACGTAAAGTCCCTAAGTCAACCAATACCCATCCTATTGGACACGGTCAGCAGTAATAGAACTGCGGATTCCCATGTCCCAGCGAGCAGGGGAACCCGATGATAAGTGGAGAAAAACATTCTGATCCACATGTAAAACAGCATAAAAAGTGCAAAATAAAAGAGTGCAGAAATTCCATTTTTCTATATTTGTAGAACCCAAAACACAGGTCTGTCAGACCTAACATTAATCCTAAAAAGCATTCCAAATAGAAAGAAAAGGCAGGGGGAAAATTGAGTAGGAAAGAGGAAGGGAGAGGAAAGGAAAAGAAAATAAGCATACTCAAGGAATTAAACAAAGTAACATTTTGGTATAGAGCAGAAACGTAAAGCATCAACAATAATACATTACCGCACATGGGGGTGACAAGCAAGGCATAGCTAATGTGGTGCGTATAGTCCGAGTATAGTATTAGTCTCCGAACCTAGATGAGGGTAAAGACAGGTTTTGTAAAGATTCAACAAAAGTCTTTGCAGCAGTTGCTGAGTTGAACAAGTGAGACTTCCAATTGTACTGCATACAAAGTTTTGCTGGATAGAGTAAAGCAAAGCGTATCCCCGCATCGTACAGAGCCTTGCAGACAGGTGAGAACTCCCTTCTCATGGCTACGTTATATGAAAAGTCTTGGAAGAGGAGCAAATTGTCACCTTCTTAAGAGAGACCCTGTGCTTTGCGATATGCCTCCATAACCTTGACTTTATCCACATAGTAGAGAAACTTGAATATGACTGGGCGGGGCCTACGACGGTCTGCCGGATGATCGGGGTCAACACAGTGAGCCCGTTTGATGATCAGTGAGTCAGGCAGCCCAGCTCAGTTGGTAGCCAAGGACGAAGGACAACAGCTCTCTAGGTTTGACAGACTCTGGTAGGCCAGTCAGGCGGAGATTGTTACGAAGATTGCGATTCTCTGGATCTTCAAGCTTGTCTTGCATGGCAGCGATGGAGGCTTCCTGGGTATCGATGACGGAGCGAGCAATAGTAAGATCATCTTCAAGATTGGATACAAGTTGCTCAACTTCATCGAGGCAAGTGCTATGTTCTTTCAGCTGCGCCATGGTGGAGTCGATGGCCTCCTTCAATCCAGCCAGCTTCTTGTCCAATAACGGGGTGAGCAAGTCAGAGATTTCCTGTGCCTTAGCCACCAAGGCTGTCGCATATTTAGAAGGATTGGCAACACCCTCCAGAATGTCAGCACCAGGTGAGGAGGGTGGGGGGCTAGAGGGAACCGAAGCCTGAGTGTCCCTGGCTTTTGTAGTAGAGGTTCTCACCACACACTTCTCCATGAGGATAGGAGGTTGACAACGTGGCACTAATCAAAGCAATAGCAGAAGCAAGAACCAAAATCCTGCCCAGCAGGGAGTATTGTGCCACTAAAAGCAGTCGTGTGGCATAAAACCAGTCGCGGGAGGCGTGGTCATGTGGGAGGTTATGTGTATAGCCCCACACAGCCACCTCCGCAATAAGGCCCTCATTCCGAGGTGTTCGCTCGCTAGCTTCTTTTAGCAGCATTGCAAACGCTAGGCCGCTGCCCTCTGGGAGTGTATCTTAGTTTAGCAGAATAGCGAATGAAAGATTAGCAGAACTGCTACTAAATAATTCCTTGCAGTTTCTGAGTAGCTCCAAACCTACTCCTAGATTGCAATCACCTCGGTCCGTTTAGTTCCTGCTTTGATGTCACAAACACGCCCTGCGTTCGGCCAGCCACTCCCCCATTTCTCCAGCCACTCCTGCATTTTTTCCTGGCACACCTGCGTTTTTTAGCACACTACCTGAAAATGCAGAGTTGCCGTCCAGAAACACCCACTTCCTGTCAATCACACTACGATCACTCGAGCGTTGAAAAAACGTTGCTCGAGCTTGTGCAAATCACCAAAGTTTTGTGTTAAATTACTTAGCGTATGCGCGCTGCGTACCATGTGCATGCGCATTTTCCACCTAATCGCTGCGTTGCGGAAAAACGGCAACGAGCGAACAACTCGGAATGACCACCTAAGTGGCCCAGCAGAGATACACAAAACCAAAGACGAGACCCTGTGTGGGGTGTAATAGTTGAGGTCTGTGGTGTGAAGTACTGTAGGGCTGAGCAGTGAGAAAAGGGGGCAATGGCTCCTATGGAAGTGTCAGTTGGGCCAGCCAGGCAACAACAGGCATAGAAGGCAGGAGTGCACCAGGGATCCAGCAGATGGTCGCTTAATTGCAGTCAGAATGGTGACTATGTCTGCTGTTTAAGCAAGCAGCCCTGTGTTGTGAGGGAGGGGGTTGACTGGAAGCTGTGGAGCTGAAGTCAATACATCGGAAGCTGCGGGGGGGGGGGGGGGGGCACTTCAGGCAGTATATCAGATGGAGCTAGCCACACGAGCAATGTGGCACTGTGGAGGAAGTCCTGCGGCTGACAGGGATGCGATCACGGGGCGACGGGCTCCGAGAGCATGTGGAAAGAGGCAGCCGATGGCTGGAGCTGGTGCCTGGGGGGAGCCGTACAGCTATCGCTGGTGTTTGTCAGGCGGCAGGTCGCAGGTGGCACCGGCAGCCGCTGGTAGTGCCGCAGCAGGGAGGACACGGCTGTTGTTGGCGTGCCAGCAGTGGGCGGTCCGTCACTCCCAGCGTGCAGTGTGTAACAGTCCAAGTGATCCGTAGGATGGGACACCAGTGAGGTATGTGTGCCCATGATTGGATGGTAGGCAGACGGCTCCGGAGAGGGACGTTGTTCCCTGTGCGTGCAGTGCAGGGAGCAATGGAGGGGACGCCCGGCCATATCCAAGATGGAGGCCGCGGGCAGTATGCACCATAGCAGGTGCCGGGACTCCGGTCATAGAGGCGGTGGGGAGCCAGGGAGGTGGCCACCTCTTGCCCACTATTATCTCCACTGGTCGCCTGGACCGAGCCCTGTCCCAGGATACGAGGTACTCCACGTTATGAAGGATTTCAATAGCAGGAGATGGAGAGCTCAGCTAAAACGCGGCCATTCCCAGGTCCGCCCACCGGAAGTCCATGATGTCTATTCTTATCTTTTAACCTGTTTTAGTTAATGTCCAGTTGACAAGAGTATTTATCATGCAAGAGAACTACATTGTGATCATGTCTACTCTACACACTTACAGTGATCATATCTGATTATGGCCTGGTCGTCTTATAAGGTAAAATTGAATCGTAATAGGATCCATTCTAGTTAAGTAGATGTCATGTTTTATGTGTATATACAGTATATATATATATATATATATATAAATATATATATATATATATATATATATATATATATATATATACAGTATACAAGCTGAATACCCGTGCTCCACTCCGGAATTTAAAGAATAATGCCAATGTTTCTCAGGCCGCACCTCTGGGTTCCCCGGATTGATGCTGTCAAAATGCTGATGCTGAGGAGAATAATCTGTCTCCTTCTTTCCCCGTCCTGCCTCTGATGCTGCCCTGCTCAGTGCTGTGAATGTTGGGACGACAGGCCAAGCTCCGCCCGCTGTATGTTAAATATGTTAGGTTTGCTGGCTGACTCTATGTCAAAGGGCCCTAGGTCACCTTGCTTAGCTTCAAAACTAAAGTATGCCTCCACCCCCACCCGTGGGTGCCTCTGCCCCTACCCATGTGTGCCTCTGCCCTTACCCATAGGTGCCTCTGTTTTTACCCGTATGCCTATACCCCTACCCGTGTGTGCCTCTATTCTGATGAAGCTAGGTGATCTAGCCTAGGGAAACGCGTTAAGTGTTGAAGCTGCTACGACCACTACAAGTGTCCCACTCTAAAGACGGATCCAGATATGGACTTTCAAATTTTGCCATTGGAACTCTGAGGGATTTCATCTATACAGCACCGATTGGAGAGACCCAGTTTGTTTACAATGCCACAGCTTGCCTGCTGATAAAATCACCAAACTTCTGGAAGTCTCCATCAACACGGGTAATACCAGCTGTATTTATTTCCTCTCCCCAGGGAACTTTGCATACGGCACTCAGTCCGGGATCCTTTGTGGACACTAAAAGCAGCCTTTTTAAATATTTTTCAGCTCCATTTATGCCCTAATTTCACGATCACATCTGAATTTCATGTTTTTGATATTTTTAGCTTGATGTATAGGTAATAAATTTTATGTTATTTTTATTGAAATCGATCCACAGTCATTTATTAATATTGGAGAAACACATAAGCGCCAGTTTACATTTCTCTGTTTTTACCCGTATGCCTATACCCCTACCCGTGTGTGCCTCTATCCTTACCTGTTGGTGCCTCTGCCCCTACCCGTGTGTGCCTCTGCCCCTACCCGTAGGTGCTTCTGCCCCTACCCATGTGTGCCTCTATCCTTACATATGGGTGCCTCTGCTCCTACTCGTGTGTGCCTCTATCCTCACCTGTGGGTGCCTCTGCCCCTACCCATGTGTGCCTCTGCCCTACCAGTGGGTGCCTATGCCCTCACCCATGTGTTCCTCTGCCCCTACTTATGGGTGTCTCTGCCCTTTCATGTGGGTGCCTCTGCTCCTACCCATGTGTGCCTCTGTCCTTACCCGTGGGTGCCTCTGCCCTGACATGTGGGTGCCTCTGCCTCTACCCATGTGTGCCTCTGTGTAAATTGCTCCAGGCATTCCAGAGTTATGGCGAAAACTATGGATTTTAACATGTCACCCTGCTCCCAACCCCACCCCCACCCCTAGGGGTGCTAGTGGTACCTTACCCCCACCGTATTTCTTTCCAGTTATGCTGGAACATATATACATACATTATATATATATATATATATATATATATATATATATAAAATAGGGTCCAGTAGTCATGTATTAGGATCATATCCAGCAGCCAGGACATTTTGGGTAGGTGTAAAGCAGGGGTGGGTATGCCCCAGTATTTATGACCCAGTAGATATGCCCCCAGTACAAATGCTCCCAGTAGTGCACTGACAGATACATGTTTGCCACCACAGTGTCAGATACACTGATGCCCCCACAGTGCCAGATAAACTTATGCCCCCACAGTGCCAGATATACATATGCTCCCACAGTGACAGATATACACATTGCCCCCACAGTGCCAGATACAGATATGCCCCCACAGTGCCAGATACAGATATACCCCCCACAGTGCCAGATACAGATATGCCCTCATGGTGCCAGATATGCCCTCTTAGTGCGATGTACACACATGTCCCCTCAGTGCCAGAAATGCCCCTGCAGTGTCACTGGCTGCTGGCCTTCTGCTGCTGCTGTGTGTGTGTCAGGGAAGGAAAGTGCTGCGTGCGCCTCTCCTGCCCTAGTGCTCAGTCCGGTGATGGCATGTGTCAGCTGTCAGTGGTCAGGCAGGGGGGAGAGTGCAGCTATGTCGGGCGGCGGCGTGTAGGACCTCAAACCAGCTGCCGGTTCATGAGCCAATCAGAGCTCGCGGACCGGCAGTGGTGGCTGCCGGTCCACAAGCTCTGATTGGCTCATGAACCAGCGTCTGGTTTGAGATCCTACACGCCGCCGCCGGACATAGCTGCGCTCTCCTCCCTGCCCTGACAGATGACACATGCCATCGCCGGACTGAGCACAAAGGGGCAGGAGAGGAGCACACTGCGCTCTCCTCCCCTGACACATACAGCAGCGGCTGCCAGTATAGATGGATGGCCAGCGGTACTGCGTATCGGCTGGCCGGCCCGGATCAAGTGGCTTGCGGGCCTTATACGGCCCGAGGGCCGGAGGTTCCCCATCCCTGGAGCAAAGTCATGCCTGCATTAATAATCTTTTTTTAATAAGTAAATCAAAAGCAGTGTAAATGTGCATCTGTGTACTTAACAGCTATTAAATTCAGTAATGTGGCAAGAAATGCACTTGGATTGGAAGCATTATGTAAACTGTCAATGTGTTTTGTAGACCACACCATTGAGGGGCAGATGTATTAACCTGGAGAAGGCATAAGGAAGTGATAAACCAGTGATATGTGCAAGGTGATAAATGCACTAGCCAGTCAGATCCTAACTGTTAATTTACATATTGGAGCTGATTGGCTGGTACCTTTACCACCTTGCACATATCACTGGCTTATCACTTCCTTATGCCTTCTCCAGGTTAATACAGCTGTCCCTGAGTTCCTGTCCTGTCCGGTGATAAACAATAATGCATTACATAAAAATTTGATGTTTCGACTTGAGGATCATTTAGAAGTGCAAATTACGTGTACCCATGATGTGTGCAAGGACTTCTAAGTATCTGCCCAGTTTAGTTGTAGGTGCCCACCAATTTCACAGTTTACATATTTACTAACAACTGCATATAAAATGCAATTGCAGTAAAAAAAAAAATTGCCCCCAACTCTCAATGCAGTCATGAAAATAGCTATAATTTATCAAAGTTCCAAAACAGCTCTCTCCCGGCAAATGCCAAGATGCAAAGTGATTCAGTAGCTAGCACTATCACTTTGCGTCCGGAATCTGCATTGTCATGCATACTGTGCATGAACAGTAGTCTACCGCCACATGCATCAGTGGAGCCAAAGTAGTGGGATCCTCTGGATACATCTATAGTAAACTTTGCAAAAAAGTAGCAGATAGACTAAGGCCATCCACATGTTCCAGAGCTTGGTAAATCTGACTTGCATAGCAGACCCCTTAGAAATCTGTGGGAGTTGTTTTTGCTGTCTCTCTTTCCGATATCTGCTGCGTTCTCTCCTAGTTACATCTAGGCTATACTTAGATTTTGCGGGGACTCCCCACAATGACTGTTTTTAAAGAATTTCCAACAAAATAGCTTTAATTAATATACCCCTTGTAGTCAAGGTATGCAGTCAAGTTGCGAGCAGTCGGGATCCCGGCGGTCAGAATACCGACGCCGGGAACCCGGCTGCTGACAATGCCACCATAGAGGGGGAATAGAACCTGTGGCCAGCACAGCGAGCCACCGAGCAAGCAGCGTGGAGAGCCGTTGTCGGTATACTGATGGCCGGCACCCCAAAAGTCGGTAAATCCTACTGATCCCAAGGTCAACTCCAGAAAATCATCTTGCATCTAATTTTATGGGTTGGTAGATGCTCTGGGAAATGCCAATCAGCCAGCATTTTTGGACAAACCCCTTGATTCATTTAAACTTTTCCTTTTTCTCCTATAATACTGTTCAATTTAGTCACCCTTATTTCTTAATTAAACTGGAGATGTGTGGTTCTCCAGAAATTCGAATCCATCTGAACTTTGTCAATCCAAACTGAACCAAAACCTGAAGCAGATCTCCTGAGCAGATCCAGTCCTATTAGAGTCCTCGTTCGGATCTTCCTTCAGTTCGGAATTTGGATTTTAAATCAGAATTTGAGGTTTTGGATTGCAAAAATTACATGATGTTAGCTGTTTTTAGCGATTTTTATCAATATTGATTTTTGTTATCAATTTTTAACCAAACCAAAAATCGAATCTGAACCAAAACACTTGAGGGTGGTTTTGTGAATACCAAAACATGAATTAGAACAAAAACAAAAACAAAACCACAGGGGTCTGCGCACATCTCTAATTTAAACATGAAAGTAATTAAATGTCACATTTGTGTGTTGGAATATTATTATCATTGTTAGCATTTATTTTTAGGTTGCCAGAGAATTCCAAAGCGCTGTAGAGAGTAAAGATATATAACAGGTTAAAGTTACAAAATGACATATCTCCATAATTACAATATAGGTATTGTTGTTACATTGTACCAATTGGCTTTAGTCATGAACTTAAAGGAGGGCGATAATACAAGAAGAGGGAGGGTCCTGCTCACAAAACTTGGGAAGAGGGGGAAGTAGAGAAATCAAGGAATATTTTTATGACATTGTTTGAATTGTGCCTACAACTGTGTTTTTTTTTGCATTTAGTGCTGAAGTAGTCACAGCAAGAATGCCTAGACTGCACTTAGAGTCTGATTCTGATTTGTACCCACTGCTGATATTCACGCAAATGAGCGATTATCGGTAGACTGCACAGTTACTGTGATTACATTAGGCACACACGCCATGGTACCTTTGTAATGCTGCTCACAGTAAGGTTTTACTCATACCTCCCAGCTGTCCCGATTTTCGCAGGATAGTCCCATTTTTTGGGGACTGTCCCACCCGCGGGCCGCACTGTCCTGCGGTAGGGAGGCAGTTGGGAGGCTTCTGTCATCGCTGCCCTGCTTAGCAGAGCAGCGGTGAATAGATGCTCTGTGTATGCACACAGCGTCTATTCAGTGGAGACAGAGGGAGAGGGGGCATGTCAGCAGCTCACAGAGTGCCGGGCATGCCCTCTCTCAGTGACAGAAACAGGGGCGTGGCTAGCGATCGCGGCACTCCAGTGAGGCCACACTCCCTTTTCCACAGGCCATGCCCCCTCTCTGCTCCCGCTCTCCAAGTGCAACGACTCCCGTCCACTGGGTCCAGGAGCCCTCCGGATGACTTTCCCTGCTGACGCCACAATTAAGGGGTGCTCTGTTAACCCCTGCAACTCCAGCCAGGCTTGAGATGTGCAGCGTTGGAGACATAACAGGGTAGGGGAAGAGTTGGGCAGTCCCTGGTAGAGTCTCAATGGGGTGCCACATTTTCACTGCAGTTCCACATGCTTGCAGTGTATAAATAACATGCAGGGGCGGATTTATGGATGATGGTGCAACTAGGCACAACAGAAATGCCCCCCCCTACCCTTGCCTTATTTTATTATTTTCATTGATTGGTTGATTGGTTATAAGCTCTCATTTGATGATAGCTAATTTAATAGAATAATAAAAAGCCATTATGAATTTGTGTTTATTTTTAATTACTGTAGGTATACATATTTACTAAGTAGGACAGCTTACAGGAGCAGTATGTGCATGTCCTACCCATTTACACTCCATTCAAGATGGCATATGGTGCAGTATGGTGGAAATATTTTACAGTTACTGGTACATTTCGGGCTGACAGTACCAAAACAAGCATCCAAGTTCCAACCCCAATCAAGTGCCGCCCCTAGGTTTAAATCCTTACTACGAGTGGCATTGCAAAGGTACCTTGGCGTGTGTGCGTAATGTGATCAACTGCGCAGTCTACCAATAATCCCTCAATTGCGTGAACATCAGCCTAATGGAAAATTTGCCACTGATAACATGTCATTGTATCTTACTACAATCAGTTATAGAGGTTTCAAAGAATCGCCCAATTTTCCTTCTCCATGGGAATTTTAACTACATAAAATTAGTTTTGTGGCAAAAAAAAAAAATCAGATTCAGACTAATAATAAAGCTGCATGGTCCTCCCCAGCAGTTATAATTCTGGTCAGGGTTAGATTTAATGCTCATTTTTGGAAAAGGCACTTTAATGTAGATGATATACAGTATACCAAGGGCTTATGACTCATGTAGATGCTAAACTGTTTTATAATATTAGCACCCCATAAAAAGCAGGGGCTTGTTCTGAGTTGTACAGGAGTACGTCTCCTGAATGATGGTATCTTGATAGAAGGCAGATATCCCTCCTATTACAGCACATCTGTGCTAACCCCTCCAGCACCGGGCATTTGGCTCTTACAGGCTTAATATAAATCAGTGACTGTTATCTAAAAAATGTATAAGGCTTGAAAACAATTTGTGAAACTGACAAGAAGCTGGCATCAGAAGGAAGACAAGCAGAAATCAGGCCCCCTCCACCTACCTGATCTCTCTGTTCATTTATTCTCTTGGCTTCAGCTTCAGAGCCTCTTCTGCCAGTGCAATAAAACATCTAGTCATCCCCTGTATTGGAAGTAGCAACACTTTGCCTGGAAAGATGCATTGCTTCCACTGCATATATCACAGCTCTCTCCTCAGGACAAAGTAGTGCTAGCCATAATTCCTCTGGATGTGTGTTCTTAACAGGACACTTTTAATGAAGATGCAGCTTACTTTTGCTCCCACTGGGGCTACAGTGGTCACATGAGTTCAATTCATAATATACTTGTTATTGTCAATAAAGTGCAGGTATCGATAGGGAAAATAACAGTTTAATGGGGTTTTTAGTTTTACAGAGGAGGGGGCCCCCTCCTCTTCACAGCAGGTCTCCAGAAACATGACACCCGCCATGTTCCAGAGACTATGGGGTTTATTTACTAAGCCTTGAATGGAGATAAAGTGGACGGTGATAAAGTACCAACTAAGCAACTTATTTTTCAAACCCAGCCTGTGACATGGCAGTTAGACACTGATTGGCTGGTAATTTTTCTCCATCCACTTTATATCCATCCAAGGCTTAGTAAATAGACCCCACAATTTCTATTGCGCATGCGTGGGGACCATTTTGCCAGCGATTTTTCACCACAGCTGTAGCTCTGACGCGGGACTCCGGAATGGTAAGTGATAAAACATGTGTGCTATGTGTCCTGTGTACCGCACACATTGCAGCCATTATAGAAACATGAATAATTGCAGGGGTAGTGCCAACACCAGGTTCTACAATGGTACATGGAACTGTCTTCTTCAGGCTATGTTCGGTCAAACTGCTGCAACACTCCTGATTGGTGTTTGCATATTCCCCATTAGATACTAGTGATGAGCGGGTTCGGATCCTCGGAATCCGACCCGCCCGAACTTCACCTTTTTTTTACAAGGGTCCGAGCGACTCGGATCCTCCCGCCTTGCTCGGTTAACCCGAGCGCGCCCGAACGTCATCATCCCGCTGTCGGATTCTCGCGAGACTCGGATTCTATATAAGGAGCCGCGCGTCGCCGCCATTTTCACACGTGCATTGAGATTGATAGGGAGAGGACGTGGCTGGCGTCCTCTCCGAGTCCGTTGTATTATATTAGAACTTAGTTATAATTGTGGGGAGGATTGGGGACCGGGAGCAGCTGTTAGGGAGTACAGTGCAGGGTTTTGAGTTTAATCCGTTGTTTCTCTGCCTGAAAAAAAACGCTCCACCATATCTGTGCTCACTGAGTGTGCTGCACTGCTGCATGATATATCTGTGCTGAGTGCACTGCTCACACTGCCTAATTGTGGGGACTGGGGAGCAGTTATAGCAGGAGTACAGTGCACAGTTTTGCTGACAGTGACCACCAGTCCAGTATACGTTTGTCTGCCTGAAAAACACTGTGGTGTTTTTTTTTTTCTTTCTTCATGCTAGTTTGTTTAGCAGTCTGCTGACACTGCAGTGTTCACCAGGTCCGTTATACAGTATATTATATATATAATTAAGCACTAAGCAGCAGTACGGTAGGCCACGACTGTACCTATCTCTGTGTCGACTCGTCACTCGTCGTCCATAAGTATAAGTAATACTATCCATCCATCTACATTGTATACCTGTGGTGTTTTTTTTTTCTTTCTTCATACTAGTTTAGCAGTCTGCTGCTGACACTGTCCACCAGGTCCGTTATACAGTATATTATATTTATATATAAGCACTAAGCAGCAGTACGGTAGGCAACAGCTGTACCTACCTCTGTGTCGTCACTCGTCCATAAGTATAAGTAATACTATACTATCCATCCATCTACATTGTATACCTGTGGTGTTTTTTTTTTCTTTCTTCATACTAGTTTAGCAGTCTGCTGACACTGTCCACCAGGTCCGTTATACACACAGTATATTATATTTATATATAAGCACTAAGCAGCAGTACGGTAGGCCACGGCTGTACCTACCTCTGTGTCGTCAGTGCACTCGTCGTCCATAAGTATAAGTAATACTATACTATCCATCCATCTACATTGTATACCTGTGGTGTTTTTTTTTTTCTTTCTTCATACTAGTTTAGCAGTCTGCTGACACTGTCCACCAGGTCCGTTATACACACAGTATATTATATTTATATATAAGCACTAAGCAGCAGTACGGTAGGCCACGGCTGTACCTACCTCTGTGTCGTCAGTGCACTCGTCGTCCATAAGTATAAGTAATACTATACTATCCATCCATCTACATTGTATACCTGTGGTGTTTTTTTTTTCTTTCTTCATACTAGTTTAGCAGTCTGCTGCTGACACTGTCCACCAGGTCCGTTATACAGTATATTATATTTATATATAAGCACTAAGCAGCAGTACGGTAGGCCACGGCTGTACCTACCTCTGTGTCATCACTCGTCGTCCATAAGTATAAGTAATACTATACTATCCATCCATCTACATTGTATACCTGTGGTGTTTTTTTTTTCTTTCTTCATACTAGTTTAGCAGTCTGCTGACACTGTCCACCAGGTCCGTTATACACACAGTATATTATATTTATATATAAGCACTAAGCAGCAGTACGGTAGGCCACGGCTGTACCTACCTCTGTGTCGTCAGTGCACTCGTCGTCCATAAGTATAAGTAATACTATACTATCCATCCATCTACATTGTATACCTGTGGTGTTTTTTTTTTTCTTTCTTCATACTAGTTTAGCAGTCTGCTGACACTGTCCACCAGGTCCGTTATACACACAGTATATTATATTTATATATAAGCACTAAGCAGCAGTACGGTAGGCCACGGCTGTACCTACCTCTGTGTCGTCAGTGCACTCATCGTCCATAAGTATAAGTAATACTATACTATCCATCCATTTACATTGTATACCTGTGGTGTTTTTTTTTTCTTTCTTCATACTAGTTTAGCAGTCTGCTGCTGACACTGTCCACCAGGTCCGTTATACAGTATATTATATTTATATATAAGCACTAAGCAGCAGTACGGTAGGCCACGGCTGTACCTACCTCTGTGTCGTCACTCGTCGTCCATAAGTATAAGTAATACTATACTATCCATCCATCTACATTGTATACCTGTGGTGGCTTTTAGTTGTGCGCAAAATATGGAGAACAAAAATGTGGAGGTCAAAAAAATAGGGAAAGATCAAAATCCACTTCCACCTCGTGCTGAAGCTGCTGCCACTAGTCATGGCCGAGACGATGAAATGCCATCAACGTCGTCTGCCAAGGCCGATGCCCAATGTCATAGTACAGAGCATGTAAAATCCAAAACACAAAAGATCAGTAAAAAAATGACCCAAAAATCAAAATTAAAAGCATCTGAGGAGAAGCGTAAACTTGCCAATATGCCATTTACGACACGGAGTGGCAAGGAACGGCTGAGGCCCTGGCCTATGTTCATGGCTAGTGGTTCAGCTTCACATGAGGATGGAAGCACTCATCCTCTCGCTAGAAAAAAGAAAAGACTTGCGGCAAAAGCACAGCAAAGAACTGTGCGTTCTTCGAAATCCCAAATCCCAAAGGAGAGTCCAATTGTGTCGGTTGCGATGCCTGACCTTCCCAACACTGGGCGGGAAGAGCTTGCGCCTTCCACCATTTGCACGCCCCCTGCAAGTGTTGAAAGGAGCACCCGCAGTCCAGTTCCTGATAGTGAAATTGAAGATGTCAGTGTTGAAGTACACCAGGATGAGGATATGGGTGTTGCTGGCGCTGGGGAGGAAATTGACAAGGAGGATTCTGATGGTGAGGTGGTTTGTTTAAGTCAGGCACCCGGGGAGACACCTGTTGTCCGTGGGAGGAATATGGCCATTGACATGCCTGGTGAAAATACCAAAAAAATCAGCTCTTCAGTGTGGAAGTATTTCAACAGAAATGCGGACAACAGGTGTCAAGCCGTGTGTTGCCTTTGTCAAGCTGTAATAAGTAGGGGTAAGGACGTTAACCACCTCGGAACATCCTCCCTTATACGTCACCTGCAGCGCATTCATAATAAGTCAGTGACAAGTTCAAAAACTTTGGGCGACAGCAGAAGCAGTCCACTGACCAGTAAATCCCTTCCTCTTGTAAACAAGCTCGCGCAAACCACACCACCAACTCCCTCAGTGTCAATTTCCTCCTTACCCAGGAAAGCCAATAGTCCTGCAGGCCATGTCACTGGCAAGTCTGACGAGTCCTCTCCTGCCTGGGATTCCTCCGATGCATCCTTGAGTGTAATGCCTACTGCTGCTGGCGCTGCTGTTGTTGCTGCTGGGAGTCGATCGTCATCCCAGAGGGGAAGTCGGAAGACCACTTGTACTACTTCCAGTAAGCAATTGACTGTCCAACAGTCCTTTACGAGGAAGATGAAATATCACAGCAGTCATCCTGTTGCAAAGCGGATAACTGAGGCCTTGACAACTATGTTGGTGTTAGACGTGCGTCCGGTATCCGCCGTTAGTTCACAGGGAACTAGACAATTTCTTGAGGTAGTGTGCCCCCGTTACCAAATACCATCTAGGTTCCACTTCTCTAGGCAGGCGATACCGAGAATGTACACAGACGTCAGAAAAAGACTCACCAGTGTCCTAAAAAATGCAGTTGTACCCAATGTCCACTTAACCACGGACATGTGGACAAGTGGAGCAGGGCAGACTCAGGACTACATGACTGTGACAGCCCACTGGGTAGATGTATTGCCTCCCGCTGCAAGAACAGCAGCGGCGGCACCAGTAGCAGCATCTCGCAAACGCCAACTCGTTCCTAGGCAGGCTACGCTTTGTATCACCGCTTTCCAGAATAGGCACACAGCTGAAAACCTCTTACGGCAACTGAGGAAGATCATCGCAGAATGGCTTACCCCAATTGGACTCTCCTGGGGATTTGTGACATCGGACAATGCCAGCAATATTGTGAGTGCATTACATCTGGGCAAATTCCAGCACGTCCCATGTTTTGCACATACCTTGAATTTGGTGGTGCAGAATTATTTAAAAAATGACAGGGGCGTGCAAGAGATGCTATCGGTGGCCAGAAGAATTGCGGGCCACTTTCGGCGTACAGGCACCGCGTACAGAAGACTGGAGCACCACCAAAAACACCTGAACCTGCCCTGCCATCATCTGATGCAAGAGGTGGTAACGAGGTGGAATTCAACCCTCTATATGCTTCAGAGGATGGAGGAGCAGCAAAAGGCCATTCAAGCCTATACATCTGGCCATGATATAGGCAAAGGAGGGGGAATGCACCTGTCTCAAGCGCAGTGGAGAATGATTTCAATGTTGTGCAAGGTTCTGCAACCTTTTGAACTTGCCACACGTGAAGTCAGTTCAGACACTGCCAGCCTGAGTCAGGTCATTCCCCTCATCAGGCTTTTACAGAAGAAGCTGGAGGCATTGAAGGAGGAGCTAAAACAGAGCGATTCCGCTTGGCATGTGGGACTTGTGGATGGAGCCCTTCATTCGCTTAACCATGATTCACGTGTGGTCAATCTGTTGAAATCAGAGCACTACATTTTGGCCACCGTGCTCGATCCTAGATTTAAAACCTACCTTGGATCTCTCTTTACGGCAGACACAAGTCTGCAGAGGTTCAAAGACCTGCTGGTGTCAAAATTGTCAAGTCAAGCGGAACGCGACCCGTCAACATCTCCTCCTTCACATTCTCCCGCAACTGGGGGTGCGAGGAAAAGGCTACGAATTCCGAGCCCACCCGCTGGCGGTGATGCAGGGCAGTCTGGAGCGACTGGTGATGCTGACATCTGGTCCGGACTGAAGGACCTGCCAACGATTACTGACAAGTCGTCTACTGTCACTGCATATGATTCTCTCACCATTGAAAGAATGGTGGAGGATTATATGAGTGACCGCATCCAAGTAGGCACGTCAGACAGTCCGTACGTATACTGGCAGGAAAAAGAGGCAATTTGGAGGCCCTTGCACAAACTGGCTTTATTCTACCTAAGTTGCCCTCCCTCCAGTGTGTACTCCGAAAGAGTGTTTAGTGCCGCCGCTCACCTTGTCAGCAATCGGCGTACGAGGTTACTTCCAGAAAATGTGGAGAAGATGATGTTCATTAAAATGAATTATAATCAATTCCTCCATGGAGACATTCACCAGCAGCAATTGCTTCCAGAAAGTACACGAGGACCTGAGATGGTGGATTCCAGTGGGGACGAATTAATAATCTGTGAGGAGGGGGATGTACACAGTGAAAGGGGTGATGAATCGGACGATGATGATGAGGTGGACATCTTGCCTCCGTAGAGCCAGTTTGTGCAAGGAGAGATTGATTGCTTCTTTTTTGGTGGGGGCCCAAACCAACCAGTCATTTCAGTCACAGTCGTGTGGCAGACCCTGTCGCTGAAATGATGGGTTCGTTAAAGTGTGCATGTCCTGTTTTTACAACATAAGGGTGGGTGGGAGGGCCCAAGGACAATTCCATCTTGCACCTCTTTTTTCTTTCATTTTTTTTTTGCGTCATGTGCTGTTTGTGGAGTATTTTTTTGAAGGGCCCTCCTGCGTGACACTGCAGTGCCACTCCTAGATGGGCCAGGTGTTTGTGTCGGCCACTAGGGTCGCTTAGCTTAGCCATCCAGCGACCTCGGTGCAAATTTTAGGACTAAAAATAATATTGTGAGGTGTGAGGTGTTCAGAATAGACTGAAAATTAGTGGAAATTATGGTTATTAAGGTTAATAATACTATGGGATCAAAATGACCCCCAAATTCTATGATTTAAGCTGTTTTTTAGGGTCTTTTGAAAAAAACACCCGAATCCAAAACACACCCGAATCCGACAAAAAAAATTCGGTGAGGTTTTGCCAAAACGCGTCCGAACCCAAAACACGGCCACGGAACCGAACCCAAAACCAAAACACAAAACCCGAAAAATTTCAGGTGCACATCACTACTTCCTATGGACAGGTGCTGTGCTAGGTAGTGGGTAAGAGAGTAGAGCTCGGAGACAATGGGCTTAACCGCAGGACAGCCAGATTGCAGCTATTTGTTGGATGCTTAACTGGTTGTCATAAAAGCAGATGCATAGATTTCTCTTACGTCCTATAGGATGCTGGGGACTCCGTAAGGACCATGGGGATAGACGGGCTCCGCAGGAGACATGGGCACTTTAAGAAAGACTTTAGGTATGGGTGTGCACTGATTCCTCCCTCTATGCCCCTCCTCCAGACCTCAGTTTACTACTGTGCCCAGAGGAGACTGGGTGCATTACAGGGAGCTCTCCTGAGTTTCCTGAAATAAAGTATTTTGTTAGGTTTTTTATTTTCAGGGAGCCTGCTGGCAACAGACTCCCTGCATCGTGGGACTGAGGAGAGAGAAGCAGACCTACTTCTGTGAGTTTCAAGGCTCTGCTTCTTAGGCTACTGGACACCATTAGCTCCAGAGGGATTGGTACGCAGGTCTCACCCTCGCCGTCCGTCCCAGAGCCGTGCCGCCGTCCTCCTCGCAGAGCCGGAAGATAGAAGCCGGGTGAGTATGAGAACTAAGAAGACTTCAGAGGCGGCAGAAGGCTTTAGATCTTCACTAAGGTAACGCACAGCAGTAAAGCTGTGCGCCATTGCTCCCACACAGAACACACAGGCAGACACTGTAAGGGTGCAGGGCGCAGGGGGGGCGCCCTGGGCAGCAATAAACCTTGTTTTCTGGCAAAAAAATATATATAGAGCTGGGCACTGTTTATATAAAGAGCCCCAGCCAGCTTTTTTACATATTTGAGCGGGACAGAAGCCCGCCGCTGAGGGGGTGGGGCTTCTTCCTCAGCACTCACCAGCGCCATTTTCTCCACAGCACAGCGCTTAGAGGAAGCTCCCCGGACTCTCTCCTGCTTATCCACGGTGAAAGAGGGTTTTAAAGAAGGGGGGGGGGGCACATATTTGGCGCAATATACAGATTACAGCGCTATCTAGGTAGACATATTGTGTTTTTTCCTGGGTCATATAGCGCTGGGTGTGTGCTGGCATACTCTCTCTCTGTCTCTCCAAAGGGCCTTGTGGGGGAACTGTCTTCAGATAAGAGGATTCCCTGAGTGTGTGGTGTGTCGGTACGAGTGTGTCGACATGTCTGAGGTAGAAGGCTTTCCGGGGGAGGAAGAGGAGAAAATGAATGTGGTGTCTCCGTCGACAACGCCGACACCTGACTGGATGGACATGTGGAATGTTTTAAGTGCTAATGTAAATTTATTGCACAAAAGATTAGACAAAGCGGAAGCTAGGGAACAGCCAGGGAATCAACCCATGTCTGTCTCTATGTTGCAGGGACCTTCGGGGTCTCAAAAGCGCCCACTACCCCACATAGTAGACACATATACCGACACGGATTCTGACTCCAGTGTCGACTACGATGATGCAAAGTTCCAGCCAAAACTGGCTAAATGTATTTGATATATGATTATTGCAATAAAAGATGTTTTGCATATCACAGAGGAACCCCCTGACACAAGGGTACACATGTATAAGGAAAAGAAACCTGAAGTAACCTTTCCTCCCTCACATGAGCTGAACGAGTTATGTGAAAAAGCTTGGGGATCTCCAGACAAAAAACTGCAGATTCCCAAAAGGATTCTTATGGCGTATCCTTTCCCGCCAAAGGACAGGATACGGTGGGAATCCTCCCCTAGGGTGGACAAAGCGTTGACACGCTTATCCAAGAAGGTAGCGCTGCCATCCCAGGATACGGCTACCCTCAGGGATCCTGCTGATCGCAAGCAGGAGGTTACCTTGAAGTCCATTTACACGCATTTGGGTACCTTACTCAGACCGGCTATTGCGTCGACCAGGGTGTGTAGCGCTGTAGCAGCATGAACGGATACCTTATCAGCGGAAATTGAAACCCTGGATAAGGATTAGAGATGAGCGCCTGAAATTTTTCGGGTTTTGTGTTTTGGTTTTGGGTTCGGTTCCGCGGCCGTGTTTTGGGTTCGACCGCGTTTTGGCAAAACCTCACCGAATTTTTTTTGTCGGATTCGGGTGTGTTTTGGATTCGGGTGTTTTTTTCAAAAAACACTAAAAAACAGCTTAAATCATAGAATTTGGGGGTCATTTTGATCCCAAAGTATTATTAACCTCAAAAACCATAATTTACACTCATTTTCAGTCTATTCTGAATACCTCACACCTCACAATATTATTTTTAGTCCTAAAATTTGCACCGAGGTCGCTGTGTGAGTAAGATAAGCGACCCTAGTGGCCGACACAAACACCGGGCCCATCTAGGAGTGGCACTGCAGTGTCACGCAGGATGTCCCTTCCAAAAAACCCTCCCCAAACAGCACATGACGCAAAGAAAAAAAGAGGCGCAATGAGGTAGCTGTGTGAGTAAGATTAGCGACCCTAGTGGCCGACACAAACACCGGGCCCATCTAGGAGTGGCACTGCAGTGTCACGCAGGATGCCCCTTCCAAAAAACCCTCCCCAAACAGCACATGACGCAAAGAAAAAAAGAGGCGCAATGAGGTAGCTGTGTGAGTAAGATTAGCGACCCTAGTGGCCGACACAAACACCGGGCCCATCTAGGAGTGGCACTGCAGTGTCACGCAGGATGTCCCTTCCAAAAAACCCTCCCCAAACAGCACATGACGCAAAGAAAAAAAGAGGCGCAATGAGGTAGCTGTGTGAGTAAGATTAGCGACCCTAGTGGCCGACACAAACACCGGGCCCATCTAGGAGTGGCACTGCAGTGTCACGCAGGATGTCCCTTCCAAAAAACCCTCCCCAAACAGCACATGACGCAAAGAAAAAAAGAGGCGCAATGAGGTAGCTGACTGTGTGAGTAAGATTAGCGACCCTAGTGGCCGACACAAACACCGGGCCCATCTAGGAGTGGCACTGCAGTGTCACGCAGGATGTCCCTTCCAAAAAACCCTCCCCAATCAGCACATGATGCAAAGAAAAAGAAAAGAAAAAAGAGGTGCAAGATGGAATTGTCCTTGGGCCCTCCCACCCACCCTTATGTTGTATAAACAAAACAGGACATGCACACTTTAACCAACCCATCATTTCAGTGACAGGGTCTGCCACACGACTGTGACTGATATGACGGGTTGGTTTGGACCCCCCCCAAAAAAGAAGCAATTAATCTCTCCTTGCACAAACTGGCTCTACAGAGGCAAGATGTCCACCTCATCTTCACCCTCCGATATATCACCGTGTACATCCCCCTCCTCACAGATTATCAATTCGTCCCCACTGGAATCCACCATCTCAGCTCCCTGTGTACTTTGTGGAGGCAATTGCTGCTGGTCAATGTCTCCGCGGAGGAATTGATTATAATTCATTTTAATGAACATCATCTTCTCCACATTTTCTGGATGTAACCTCGTACGCCGATTGCTGACAAGGTGAGCGGCGGCACTAAACACTCTTTCGGAGTACACACTTGTGGGAGGGCAACTTAGGTAGAATAAAGACAGTTTGTGCAAGGGCCTCCAAATTGCCTCTTTTTCCTGCCAGTATAAGTACGGACTGTGTGACGTGCCTACTTGGATGCGGTCACTCATAATCCTCCACCATTCTATCAATGTTGAGAGAATCATATGCAGTGACAGTAGACGACATGTCCGTAATCGTTGTCAGGTCCTTCAGTCCGGACCAGATGTCAGCATCAGCAGTCGCTCCAGACTGCCCTGCATCACCGCCAGCGGGTGGGCTCGGAATTCTGAGCCTTTTCCTCGCACCCCCAGTTGCGGGAGAATGTGAAGGAGGAGATGTTGACAGGTCGCGTTCCGCTTGACTTGACAATTTTGTCACCAGCAGGTCTTTCAACCCCAGCAGACCTGTGTCTGCCGGAAAGAGAGATCCAAGGTAGGCTTTAAATCTAGGATCGAGCACGGTGGCCAAAATGTAGTGCTCTGATTTCAACAGATTGACCACCCGTGAATCCTTGTTAAGCGAATTAAGGGCTGCATCCACAAGTCCCACATGCCTAGCGGAATCGCTCCCTTTTAGCTCCTTCTTCAATGCCTCCAGCTTCTTCTGCAAAAGCCTGATGAGGGGAATGACCTGACTCAGGCTGGCAGTGTCTGAACTGACTTCACGTGTGGCAAGTTCAAAGGGCATCAGAACCTTGCACAACGTTGAAATCATTCTCCACTGCACTTGAGACAGGTGCATTCCACCTACTATATCGTGCTCAATTGTATAGGCTTGAATGGCCTTTTGCTGCTCCTCCAACCTCTGAAGCATATAGAGGGTTGAATTCCACCTCGTTACCACTTCTTGCTTCAGATGATGGCAGGGCAGGTTCAGTAGTTTTTGGTGGTGCTCCAGTCTTCTGTACGTGGTGCCTGTACGCCGAAAGTGTCCCGCAATTTTTCTGGCCACCGACAGCATCTCTTGCACGCCCCTGTCGTTTTTTAAAAAATTCTGCACCACCAAATTCAAGGTATGTGCAAAACATGGGACGTGCTGGAATTTGCCCATATTTAATGCACACACAATATTGCTGGCGTTGTCCGATGCCACAAATCCACAGGAGAGTCCAATTGGGGTAAGCCATTCCGCGATGATCTTCCTCAGTTGCCGTAAGAGGTTTTCAGCTGTGTGCGTATTCTGGAAAGCGGTGATACAAAGCGTAGCCTGCCTAGGAAAGAGTTGGCGTTTGCGAGATGCTGCTACTGGTGCCGCCGCTGCTGTTCTTGCGGCGGGAGTCCATACATCTACCCAGTGGGCTGTCACAGTCATATAGTCCTGACCCTGCCCTGCTCCACTTGTCCACATGTCCGTGGTTAAGTGGACATTGGGTACAACTGCATTTTTTAGGACACTGGTGAGTCTTTTTCTGACGTCCGTGTACATTCTCGGTATCGCCTGCCTAGAGAAGTGGAACCTAGATGGTATTTGGTAACGGGGGCACACTGCCTCAATAAATTGTCTAGTTCCCTGTGAACTAACGGCGGATACCGGACGCACGTCTAACACCAACATAGTTTTCAAGGACTCAGTTATCCGCTTTGCAGTAGGATGACTGCTGTGATATTTCATCTTCCTCGCAAAGGACTGTTGAACAGTCAATTGCTTACTGGAAGTAGTACAAGTGGGCTTACGACTTCCCCTCTGGGATGACCATCGACTCCCAGCGGCAACAACAGCAGCGCCAGCAGCAGTAGGCGTTACACGCAAGGATGCATCGGAGGAATCCCAGGCAGGAGAGGACTCGTCAGAATTGCCAGTGACATGGCCTGCAGGACTATTGGCATTCCTGGGGAAGGAGGAAATTGACACTGAGGGAGTTGGTGGGGTGGTTTGCGTGAGCTTGGTTACAAGAGGAAGGGATTTACTGGTCAGTGGACTGCTTCCGCTGTCACCCAAAGTTTTTGAACTTGTCACTGACTTATTATGAATGCGCTGCAGGTGACGTATAAGGGAGGATGTTCCGAGGTGGTTAACGTCCTTACCCCTACTTATTACAGCTTGACAAAGGGAACACACGGCTTGACACCTGTTGTCCGCATTTCTGGTGAAATACCTCCACACCGAAGAGCTGATTTTTTTGGTATTTTCACCTGGCATGTCAACGGCCATATTCCTCCCACGGACAACAGGTGTCTCCCCGGGTGCCTGACTTAAACAAACCACCTCACCATCAGAATCCTCCTGGTCAATTTCCTCCCCAGCGCCAGCAACACCCATATCCTCCTCATCCTGGTGTACTTCAACACTGACATCTTCAATCTGACTATCAGGAACTGGACTGCGGGTGCTCCTTCCAGCACTTGCAGGGGGCGTGCAAATGGTGGAAGGCGCATGCTCTTCACGTCCAGTGTTGGGAAGGTCAGGCATCGCAACCGACACAATTGGACTCTCCTTGTGGATTTGGGATTTCAAAGAACGCACAGTTCTTTGCGGTGCTTTTGCCAGCTTGAGTCTTTTCAGTTTTCTAGCGAGAGGCTGAGTGCTTCCATCCTCATGTGAAGCTGAACCACTAGCCATGAACATAGGCCAGGGCCTCAGCCGTTCCTTGCCACTCCGTGTGGTAAATGGCATATTGGCAAGTTTACGCTTCTCCTCCGACAATTTTATTTTAGGTTTTGGAGTCCTTTTTTTACTGATATTTGGTGTTTTGGTTTTGACATGCTCTGTACTATGCCATTGGGCATCGGCCTTGGCAGACGACGTTGCTGGCATTTCATCGTCTCGGCCATGACTAGTGGCAGCAGCTTCAGCACGAGGTGGAAGTGGATCTTGATCTTTCCCTAATTTTGGAACCTCAACATTTTTGTTCTCCATATTTTAATAGGCACAACTAAAAGGCACCTCAGGTAAACAATGGAGATGGATGGATTGGATACTAGTATACAATTATGGACGGGCTGCCGAGTGCCGACACAGAGGTAGCCACAGCCGTGAACTACCGCACTGTACTGTGTCTGCTGCTAATATATAGACTGGTTGATAAAGAGATAGTATACTCGTAACTAGTATGTATGTATAAAGAAAGAAAAAAAAACCACGGTTAGGTGGTATATACAATTATGGACGGGCTGCCGAGTGCCGACACAGAGGTAGCCACAGCCGTGAACTACCGCACTGTACTGTGTCTGCTGCTAATATATAGACTGGTTGATAAAGAGATAGTATACTCGTAACTAGTATGTATGTATAAAGAAAGAAAAAAAAAACCACGGTTAGGTGGTATATACAATTATGGACGGGCTGCCGAGTGCCGACACAGAGGTAGCCACAGCCGTGAACTACCGCACTGTACTGTGTCTGCTGCTAATATATAGACTGGTTGATAAAGAGATAGTATACTCGTAACTAGTATGTATGTATAAAGAAAGAAAAAAAAACCACGGTTAGGTGGTATATACAATTATGGACGGGCTGCCGAGTGCCGACACAGAGGTAGCCACAGCCGTGAACTACCGCACTGTACTGTGTCTGCTGCTAATATATAGACTGGTTGATAAAGAGATAGTATACTCGTAACTAGTATGTATGTATAAAGAAAGAAAAAAAAACCACGGTTAGGTGGTATATACAATTATGGACGGGCTGCCGAGTGCCGACACAGAGGTAGCCACAGCCGTGAACTACCGCACTGTACTGTGTCTGCTGCTAATATATAGACTGGTTGATAAAGAGATAGTATACTCGTAACTAGTATGTATGTATAAAGAAAGAAAAAAAAAACACGGTTAGGTGGTATATACAATTATGGACGGGCTGCCGAGTGCCGACACAGAGGTAGCCACAGCCGTGAACTACCGCACTGTACTGTGTCTGCTGCTAATATATAGACTGGTTGATAAAGAGATAGTATACTCGTAACTAGTATGTATGTATAAAGAAAGAAAAAAAAACCACGGTTAGGTGGTATATACAATTATGGACGGGCTGCCGAGTGCCGACACAGAGGTAGCCACAGCCGTGAACTACCGCACTGTACTGTGTCTGCTGCTAATATATAGACTGGTTGATAAAGAGATAGTATACTCGTAACTAGTATGTATGTATGTATAAAGAAAGAAAAAAAAAACCACGGTTAGGTGGTATATACAATTATGGACGGGCTGCCGAGTGCCGACACAGAGGTAGCCACAGCCGTGAACTACCGCACTGTACTGTGTCTGCTGCTAATATAGACTGGTTGATAAATAGATAGTATACTACTAATATTATATATACTGGTGGTCAGGTCACTGGTCACTAGTCACACTGGCAGTGGCACTCCTGCAGCAAAAGTGTGCACTGTTTAATTTTAATATAATATTATGTACTCCTGGCTCCTGCTATAACCTATAACTGGCACTGCAGTAGTGCTCCCCAGTCTCCCCCACAATTATAAGCTGTGTGAGCTGAGCAGTCAGACAGATATATAATATATATAGATGATGCAGCACACTGGCCTGAGCCTGAGCAGTGCACACAGATATGGTATGTGACTGACTGAGTCACTGTGTGTATCGCTTTTTTCAGGCAGAGAACGGATATATTAAATAAACTGCACTGTGTGTCTGGTGGTCACTCACTATATAATATATTATGTACTCCTGGCTCCTGCTATAACCTATAACTGGCACTGCAGTAGTGCTCCCCAGTCTCCCCCACAATTATAAGCTGTGTGAGCTGAGCAGTCAGACAGATAATCAGATATATATAATATTATATATAGATAATAGATGATGCAGCACACTGGCCTGAGCCTGAGCAGTGCACACAGATATGGTATGTGACTGAGTCACTGTGTGCTGTGTATCGCTTTTTTCAGGCAGAGAACGGATTATAAATAAAACTGGTGGTCACTATCAGCAAAACTCTGCACTGTACTGAGTACTCCTAATGCTCCCCAAAATTAGTAAATCAAGTGTCTCTCTAATCTATTCTAAACGGAGAGGACGCCAGCCACGTCCTCTCCCTATCAATCTCAATGCACGTGTGAAAATGGCGGCGACGCGCGGCTCCTTATATAGAATCCGAGTCTCGCGATAGAATCCGAGCCTCGCGAGAATCCGACAGCGTCATGATGACGTTCGGGCGCGCTCGGGTTAACCGAGCAAGGCGGGAAGATCCGAGTCGCTCGGACCCGTGAAAAAAAACATGAAGTTCGTGCGGGTTCGGATTCAGAGAAACCGAACCCGCTCATCTCTAATAAGGATACCATCTTATTGACCCTAGGACATATAAAAGATGCTGTCTTATATATGAGGGATGCTCAGAGAGACATTGGTCTATTGGGTTCTAGAATCAACGCTATGTCGATTTCTGCTAGACGAGTCCTGTGGACCCGGCAATGGACAGGTGATGCTGACTCAAAGAGGCATATGGAGGTTTTACCTTACAAGGGTGAGGAATTGTTTGGAGAAGGTCTCTCGGACCTGGTCTCCACAGCTACAGCTGGTAAATCCAATTTTTTGCCTTATATTCCCTCACAGCCTAAGAAAGCGCCACATTATCAGATGCAGTCCTTTTGGTGACAGAGAAACAAGAAAGTACGAGGTGCGTCCTTTCTTGCCAGAGGTAAGGGCAGAGGAAAGAAGCTGCACAACACAGCTAGTTCCCAGGCACAGAAGTCCTCCCCGGCCACTACAAAATCCACCGCATGACGCTGGGGCTCCGCTACGGGAGTCCGCCACAGTGGGGGCACGTCTTCGACTTTTCAGCCACATCTGGGTTCACTCACAGGTGGATCCCTGGGCAGTAGAAATTGTTTCTCAGGGTTACAAGCTGGAATTCGAAGAGGTGCCTCCTCGCTGGTTTTTCAAATCGGCCCTGCCAGCTTCGTCCTCAGAGAGGGAGTTAGTGTTAAATGCAATTCACAAATTGTATCTTCAACAGGTGGTGGTCAAGGTTCCCCTACTGCAACAAGGGAGGGGATATTACTCAACCCTGTTTGTAGTCCCGAAACCGGACGGTTCGGTCAGACCCATTTTAAATTTAAAATCCCTGAACCTATACTTGAAAAGGTTCAAGTTCAAGATGGAATCGCTCAGAGCGGTCATCGCCAGCCTGGAAGGAGGGGATTTTCTGGTATCCCTAGACATAAAGGATGCATACCTTCATGTTCCAATATATCCACCTCATCAGGCGTACCTGAGATTTGCGGTACTGGATTGTCATTACCAATTTCAGACGTTGCCGTTTGGGCTTTCCGCGGCCCCGAGGATTTTCACCAAGGTAATGGCGGAAATGATGGTGCTCCTACGCAAGCAGGGAGTCACAATTATCCCGTACTTGGACGATCTCCTCATAAAAGCGAGATCAAGAGAGCAGTTGCTGAGCAGCGTGTCACTTTCACTGAGAGTGTTACAGCAACACGCCTGGATTCTCAATATCCCGAAGTCGCAGCTGGTTCCTACGACTCGTCTGACCTTCTTGGGCATGATTCTGGATACAGACCAGAAAAGGGTTTATCTTCCCACGGAAAAGGCTCAAGAACTCATGACTCTGGTCAGGAACCTATTGAAACCAAAACAGGTGTCAGTGCATCACTGCACTCAAGTCCTGGGAAAGATGATGGCATCTTACGAGGCCATTCCGTTCGGCAGGTTCCATGCGAGGACCTTCCAATGGGACCTACTGGACAAGTGGTCCGGGTCACATCTACAGATTCATCATGCTCACCTTCTAGAGGGCCGCAGGTTCGGCATTCAGGACTGGGTTCTGGTGACCACGGACGCGAGCCTCCGAGGTTGGGGAGCAGTCACACAAGGAAGAAACTTCCAGGGTCTTTGGTCAAGTCAAGAAACTTGTCTTCACATCAACGTCCTGGAGCTGAGGGCCATATACAACGCCCTTCGTCAAGCGGAGACCTTGCTTCGCGACTTACCAGTTCTGATCCAGTCAGACAACATCACCGCAGTGGCTCATGTAAACCGCCAGGGCGGCACAAGGAGCAGAGTGGCAATGGCGGAAGCCACCAGGATTCTTCGCTCGTCGGAAAATCATGTAAGCGCACTGTCAGCAGTGTTCATTCCGGGAGTGGACAACTGGGAAGCAGACTTCCTCAGCAGACACGACCTGCATCCAGGAGAGTGGGGACTTCATCAGGAAGTCTTTGCACAGATTGCAAGTCAGTGGGGACTACCCCAGATAGACATGATGGCGTCCCGCCTCAACAAAAAGCTGCAGAGGTATTGCGCCAGGTCAAGAGACCTTCAGGCGGTAGCGGTGGACGCCCTAGTGACACCGTGGGTGTTCCAGTCAGTCTATGTGTTTCCTCCTCTTCTTCTCATTCCAAAGGTGTTGAGAATAATAAGAAAAAGAGGAGTACAGACAATTCTCATTGTTCCAGATTGGCCACGAAGAGCCTGGTATCCGGATCTGCAGGAGATGCTCAAAGAAGATCCGTGGCCTCTTCCTCTAAGACAGGACCTGTTGCAACAGGGGCCCTGTCTGTTCCAAGACTTACCGCGGCTGCGTTTGACAGCATGGCGGTTGAACGCCGGATCCTAGCGGAAAAGGGCATTCCGGATGAGGTCATTCCTACTCTGATAAAGGCTAGGAAGGAAGTGACAGCTAAACATTATCACCGTATATGGCGAAAATATGCTTCTTGGTGTAAGGCCAGGAATGCTCCCACGGAAGAATTCCATCTGGGCCGTTTCCTTCACTTCCTACAGACTGGAGTGAATTTGGGCCTAAAATTAGGCTCCATTAAGGTTCAGATTTCGGCCTTATCCATTTTCTTTCAAAAAGAATTGGCTTCTCTACCAGAAGTACAGACTTTTGTGAAGGGAGTGCTGCATATTCAGCCTCCTATTGTACCTCCGGTGGCGCCTTTGGACCTTAACGTGGTGTTGAGTTTCCTTAAGTCGCACTGGTTTGAACCACTTAAAACGGTGGAGTTAAAATATCTCACTTGGAAAGTGGTCATGTTGTTAGCCTTGGCTTCGGCTAGGCGAGTGTCGGAATTGGCGGCTTTGTCTCATAAAAGCCCCTATCTAGTTTTCCATATGGATAGAGCGGAATTGCAGACCCGTCCTCAATTTTTGCCTAAGGTGGTGTCATCTTTTCATATGAACCAACCTATTGTGGTGCCTGTGGCTACACGAGACTTGGAGGATTCCGAGTCCCTTGATGTGGTCAGGGCTTTGAAAATTTATGTGGCCAGAATGGCTAGAGTCAGAAAAACAGAAGCACTGTTTGTCCTGTATGCAGCCAACAAGGTTGGCGCTCCTGCTTCAAAGCAAACTATTGCTCGCTGGATCTGTAACAAGATTCAGCAGGCACATGCGACGGCTGGATTGCCGTTACCAAAATCGGTCAAGGCCCATTCCACTAGGAAGGTGGGATCATCTTGGGCGGCTGCCCGAGGGGTCTCGGCACTACAGCTGTGCCGAGCTGCTACTTGGTCGGGTTCAAACACCTTTGCAAAGTTCTATAAGTTTGATACCCTGGCTGTGGACCTCCTGTTTGCTCAATCGGTGCTGCAGGGTCATCTGCACTCTCCCGCCCGTTTGGGAGCTTTGGTATAATCCCCATGGTCCTTACGGAGTCCCCAGCCAGGACATAAGAGAAAATAAGATTTTAAACCTACCGGTAAATCTTTTTCTCGTAATCCGTAGAGGATGCTGGGCGCCCGTCCCAAGTGCGGTCTACTTCTGCAAGACTTGTATATAGTTTTGCTTACATAAGGGTTATGTTATAGTTTTCATCGGTCTACGACTGATGCTATGTTGTTTTTTCATACTGTTAACTAGTGATGTGCACCGGACATTTTTCGGGTTTTGTGTTTTGGTTTTGGATTTGGTTCCGCGGCCGTGTTTTGGATTCGGACGCGTTTTGGCAAAACCTCCCTGAAATTTTTTTGACGCATTCGGGTGTGTTTTGGATTCGGGTGTTTTTTTTACAAAAAACCCTCAAACAGCTTAAATCATAGAATTTGGGGGTCATTTTGATCCCATAGTATTATTAACCTCAATAACCATAATTTACACTCATTTTCAGTCTATTCTGAACACCTCACACCTCACAATATTATTTTTAGTCCTAAAATTTGCACCAAGGTCGCTGGATGGCTAAGCTAAGCGACACAAGTGGCCGACACAAACACCTGGCCCATCTAGGAGTGGCACTGCAGTGTCAGGCAGGATGGCACTTCAAAAAAATAGTCCCCAAACAGCACATGAATCAAAGAAAAAAAGAGACGCACCAAGGTCGCTGTGTGACTAAGCTAAGCGACCCAAGTGGCCGACACAAACACCTGGCCCATCTAGGAGTGGCACTGCAGTGTCAGGCAGGATGGCACTTCAAAAAAATAGTCCCCAAACAGCACATGATGCAAAGAAAAAAAGAGGCGCACCAAGGTCGCTGTGTGACTAAGCTAAGCGTCCCAAGTGGCCGACACAAACACCTGGCCCATCTAGGAGTGGCACTGCAGTGTCAGGCAGGATGGCACTTTAAAAAAATTGTCCCCAAACAGCACATGATGCAAAGAAAAATGAAAGAAAAAAGAGGTGCAAGATGGAATTTTCCTTGGGCCCTCCCACCCACCCTTATGTTGTATAAACAGGACATGCACACTTTAATAAACCCATCATTTCAGCGACAGGGTCTGCCACACGACTGTGACTGAAATGACTGGTTGGTTTGGGCCCCCACCAAAAAAAGAAGCAATCAATCTCTCCTTGCACAAACTTGCTCTACAGAGGCAAGATGTCCACCTCATCATCATCCTCCGATTCCTCACCCCTTTCACTGTGTACATCCCCCTCCTCACAGATTATTAATTCGTCCCCACTGGAATCCACCATCTCAGGTCCCTGTGTACTTTCTGGAGGCAATTGCTGCTGGTGAATGTCTCCACGGAGGAATTGATTATAATTCATTTTGATGAACATCATCTTCTCCACATTTTCTGGAAGTAACCTCGTACGCCGATTGCTGACAAGGTGAGCGGCTGCACTAAACACTCTTTCGGAGTACACACTGGAGGGAGGGCAACTTAGGTAGAATAAAGCCAGTTTGTGCAAGGGCCTCCAAATTGCCTCTTTGTCCTGCCAGTATACGTACGGACTGTCTGACGTGCCTACTTGGATGCTGTCACTCATATAATCCTCCACCATTCTTTCAATGGTGAGAGAATTATATGCAGTGACAGTAGACGACATGTCAGTAATCGTTGGCAGGTCCTTCAGTCCGGACCAGATGTCAGCACTCACTCCAGACTGCCCTGCATCACTGCCAGCGGGTGGGCTCGGAATTCTTAGCCTTTTCCTCGCACCCCCAGTTGCGGGAGAATGTGAAGGAGGAGATGTTGACGGGTCACGTTCCGCTTGACTTGACAATTTTTTCACCAGCAGGTCTTTGAACCTCTGCAGACTTGTGTCTGCCGGAAAGAGAGATACAACATAGGTTTTAAATCTAGGATCGAGCACGGTGGCCAAAATGTAGTGCTCTGATTTCAACAGATTGACCACCCGTGAATCCTGGTTAAGCGAATTAAGGGCTCCATCCACAAGTCCCACATGCCTAGCAGAATCGCTCTGTTTTAGCTCCTCCTTCAATGTCTCCAGCTTCTTCTGCAAAAGCCTGATAAGGGGAATGACCTGACTCAGGCTGGCAGTGTCTGAACTGACTTCACGTGTGGCAAGTTCAAAGGGTTGCAGAACCTTGCACAACGTTGAAATCATTCTCCACTGCGCTTGAGTCAGGTGCATTCCCCCTCCTTTGCCTTTATCATGGGCAGATGTATAGGCTTGAATGGCCTTTTGCTGCTCCTCCATCCTCTGAAGCATATAGAGGGTTGAATTCCACCTCGTTACCACCTCTTGCTTCAGATGATGGCAGGGCAGGTTCAGGAATGTTTGGTGGTGCTCCAGTCTTCGGCACGCGGTGGCTGAATACCGAAAGTGGCCTGCAATTTTTCGGGCCACCGACAGCATCTTTTGCACGCCCCTGTCGTTTTTTAAATAATTCTACACCACCAAATTCAATGTATGTGCAAAACATGGGACGTGCTGGAATTTGCCCAGCTGTAATGCACGCACAATATTGGTGGCGTTGTCCGATGTCACAAATCCCCAGGAGAGTCCAATTGCGGTAAGACATTCTGCGATGATGTTCCGCAGTTTCCGTAATAGGTTGTCAGCCATGTGCCTCTTCTGGAAAGCGGTGATACAAAGCGTAGCCTGCCTAGGAACGAGTTGGCGTTTGCAAGATGCTGCTACTGGTGCCGCCGCTGCTGTTCTTGCTGCGGGAGGCAATACATCTACCCAGTGGGCTGTCACAGTCATATAGTCCTGAGTCTGCCCTGCTCCACTTGTCCACATGTCCGTGGTTAAGTGAACATTGGGTACAACTGCATTTTTTAGGACACTGGTGACTCTTTTTCTGAGGTCTGTGTACATTTTCGGTATCGCCTGCCTAGAGAAATGGAACCTAGATGGTATTTGATACCGGGGACACAGTATCTCAACCAAGTCTCTAGTTGCCTCTGAATTAACGGTGGATACCGGAACCACGTTTCTCACCGCCCAGGCTGCCAAGGCCTGAGTTATCCGCTTTGCAGCAGGATGACTGCTGTGATATTTCATCTTCCTCGCAAAGGACTGTTAGACAGTCAGTTGCTTACTGGAAGTAGTACAAGTGGTCTTCCGACTTCCCTTCTGGGATGACAATCGACTCCCAGCAGCAACAACAGCAGCGCCAGCAGCAGTAGGCGTTACACTCAAGGATGCATCGGAGGAATCCCAGGCAGAAGAGGACTTGTCAGACTTGCCAGTGACATGGCCTGCAGGACTATTGGCTTTCCTGTGTAAGGAGGAAATTGACACTGAGGGAGTTGGTGGTGTGGTTTGCGCGAGCTTGGTTACAAGAGGAAGGGATTTAGTTGTCAGTGGACTCCTTCCGCTGTCACCCAAAGTTTTTGAACTTGTCACTGACTTCTGATGAATGCAGTCCAGGTGACGTATAAGGGAGGATGTTTCTAGGTGGTTAACGTCCTTACCCCTACTTATTACAGCTTGACAAAGGCAACACACGGCTTGACACCTGTTGTCCGCATTTGTGTTGAAATAATTCCACACCGAAGAGCTGATATTTTTTGTATTTTGACCAGGCATGTCAATGGCCATATTCGTCCCACGGACAACAGGTGTCTCCCCGGGTGCCTGACTTAAACAAACCACCTCACCATCAGAATCCTCCTTGTCAATTTCCTCCCCAGCACCAGCAACACCCATATCCTCATCCTGGTGTACTTCAACAGTGACATCTTCAATTTGACTATCAGGAACTGGACTGCGGGTGCTCCTTCCAGCACTTGAAGGGGGCGTGCAAATGGTGGAAGGCGCAAGCTCTTCCCGTCCAGTGTTGGGAAGGTCAGGCATCGCAACCGACACAATTGGACTCTCCTTGGAGATTTGTGATTTAGAAGAACGCACAGTTCTTTGCTGTGATTTTGCCAGCTTAAGTCTTTTCATTTTTCTAGCGAGAGGATGAGTGCTTCCATCCTCATGTGAATCTGAACCACTAGCCATGATCATAGGCCAGGGCCTCAGCCGTTCCTTGTCACTCCGTGTCGTAAATGGCATATTGGAAAGTTTACGCTTCTCATCAGACGCTTTCAATTTTGATTTTTGGGTCATTTTACTGAACTTTTGTTTTTTGGATTTTACATGCTCTCTACTATGACATTGGGCATCGGCCTTGGCAGACGACGTTGATGGCATTTCATCATCTCGGCCATGACTAGTGGCAGCAGCTTCAGCACGAGGTGGAAGTGGATCTTGATCTTTCCCTATTTTAACCTCCACATTTTTGATCTCCATTTTTTAATGTGTGGAATTATATGCCAGTATCAATAGCAATGGCCTACTACTATATATACTGCGCACAACTGAAATGCACCACAGGTATGGATGGATAGTATACTTGACGACACAGAGGTAGGTACAGCAGTGGCCTACTGTACCGTAATGCTATATATTATATACTGGTGGTCAGCAAACTGTGCAAAACTGAAATGCACCACAGGTATGGATGGATAGTATACTTGACGACACAGAGGTAGGTACAGCAGTGGCCTACTGTACCGTAATGCTATATATTATATACTGGTGGTCAGCAAACTGTGCAAAACTGAAATGCACCACAGGTATGGATGGATAGTATACTTGACGACACAGAGGTAGGTACAGCAGTGGCCTAATGTACCGTAATGCTATATATTATATACTGGTGGTCAGCAAACTGTGCAAAACTGAAATGCACCACAGGTATGGATGGATAGTATACTTGACGACACAGAGGTAGGTACAGCAGTGGCCTAATGTACCGTAATGCTATATATTATATACTGGTGGTCAGCAAACTGTGCAAAACTGAAATGCACCACAGGTATGGATGGATAGTATACTTGACGACACAGAGGTAGGTACAGCAGTGGCCTAATGTACCGTAATGCTATATATTATATACTGGTGGTCAGCAAACTGTGCAAAACTGAAATGCACCACAGGTATGGATGGATAGTATACTTGACGACACAGAGGTAGGTACAGCAGTGGCCTTCTGTACCGTACTCCTATATATTATATACTGGTGGTCAGCAAAATTATGTACTGTACTCCTGCTATGTACTGTCTACAATGCAGCACAGATATGGAGTGTTTTTCAGGCAGACAACGTATACTGGTGGTCACTGGTCAGCAAAACTCTGCACTGTACTCCTCCTATATAATATTATACTGGTGGTCCCCAGTCCCCACAATAAAGCAGCACACTGAGCACAGATATGGAGTGTTTTTCAGGCAGACAACGTATACTGGTGGTCACTGGTTAGCAAAACTCTGCACTGTACTCCTCCTATATAATATTATACTGGTGGTCCCCAGTCCCCACAATAAAGCAGCACACTGAGCACAGATATGGAGTGTTTTTCAGGCAGACAACGTATACTGGTGGTCACTGTCAGCAAAACTCTGCACTGTACTCCTGCTATATAATACAGCTGCTCCCCAGTCCCCACAATTAAGCAGTGTGAGCACAGATATATGCAGCACACTGAGCACAGATAAGGAGCGTTTTTTTCAGGCAGAGAACGGATAAAACTGGTGGTCACTGATCAGCAAAACTCTGCACTGTACTCCTCCTATATTAATATACAGCTGCTCCCCAGTCCCCACAATTAAGATATAAGCAAGCACAAATATTTGCATCAACAATGAATAAACGGAGAGGACGCCAGCCACGTCCTCTCCCTAACATTTCCAATGCACGAGTGAAAATGGCGGCGACGCGCGGCTGCTTATATAGAATCCGAATCTCGCGAGAATCCGACAGCGGGATGATGATTCGGCACGCTCGGGTTAACCGAGACATACGGGAGAATCCGAGTATGCCTCGGACCCATGTAAAAAGGGTGAAGTTCGGGGGGGGTTCGGTTTCCGAGGAACCGATCCCGCTCATCACTATTGTTAACTGGTTAGTTTATCACAAGTTATACGGTGTGAATGGTGTGGGCTGGTATGAATCTTGCCCTTGGTTTAACAAAAATCCTTTCCTCGTACTGTCCATCTCCTCTGGGCACAGTTTCTCTAACTGAGGTCTGGAGGAGGGGCATAGAGGGAGGAGCCAGTGCACACCCATACCTAAAGTCTTTCTTAAAGTGCCCACGTCTCCTGCGGAGCCCGTCTATCCCCATGGTCCTTACGGAGTCCCCAGCATCCTCTACGGACTACGACAAAAAGATTTACTGGTAGGTTTAAAATCTTATTTTCTTCAAAGTACTTTTTTACAAGATGTATAGAGGATCAACACTTTAGGGATGGACATTGAATTTTGATGGTTTAACACCATCAATGTTCTTCTTGAGATGATAGTGTCTTTACCATTCGATGGCGGCTTTCCGATTGCAGTCGCCATTACATGATGTAAAAGCAGGGGTTAAAGTGGGCTGGACAGGGTGTAGCTGAGTTTACCTGTACGGTAAAGTGGGCTGGACTGGATGTAGCTGAATTTACCTGTAATGGTAGGTGGAACTAGTTCCACCTCTGCCACTGCACAGTAAGCCTCACAAAGAGCTTGCGCTGCCACCCGCATCAAAAGATAATGTTGATGGTGCTAGTGTCACTGTTGGACTGCAGCCGCTTCCCCTCAGGTCCTGATGGCTCCATGGTCCTCCTCCGCCTGCTGCCTGCCCTTCTGGTATTCATTCACACTATGTCTGTTGGTCTATGTCCTCATCCTCAGGTCATGGTGGCTCCTTTTCTGGCAGGGAGTATGTGAAATCATGCCATCGCCACTGCTGCAGTGAATATGGAGCTGCATAGAGGAGTAGGCACTGTGCATGCAGAATACAAGTAGAAAATGAGAAGGGAGCTGGAGGTAGACAGGAAGATGAGCTTCTGGAGGGACACAAGAGGGAGAGCTGCTGGTGGGTGGGACATGGGCAGAGAGCTGCTGGAGGGACACGGGTAGGGAGCTGCTAGAGGGACAGGGGGATAGGGAGCTGCTGGAGGGACACCGCCGGTGAGCTAATGGAGGAGCAGAGAGGAAGATGAACTTCTAGAGAGACACACGTGGGGTTTGAGCTGCTGAAGGGACACAGGAACAGGTAGCTGGTGGAGTGACACAGGTGGTGAGTTGCTGGAGGGACACAGGAGCAGTGAGCTGCTGGATGAACACAAGGGGGTGAGCTGTAGAGACGCAGGGAAATAGTGTTGAAGAGAGGCAGGTGGGTATGGTGTTGGAGTGAAGATGCAGGGGGATGGTGCTGGAGAGATACAAGTGGGACAACACTGGAGAGACAGCAGGGGGATGTCTTTTGGGAGACATGGGAGGAGGGGAAATGATGCTGTTGAAACACAGGAAAATGGTGCAGGAGGGTAGCATTTGCCACTGTGGCATTGGAGAGAAGCATTGGAGAAATTCAGGGGGATGAAGCAGATTAAGAGACCTAACACTGCAGTCTCAGCTGCTGGCAGGAGTGCTAGGATACATCTAAAATGTATTTCATACTATAATAGCCACTAAATGTTCTGGTGGCTAGGCGGCCCTCATGTCCCTGGCCATTCATTTTAAAGCTTACTATACACAGCAGTGTGTGTGCATGTGTGCAGATGGTATTCATCTCAGTCACACTGATTTTTTACTTTCCTCTGGCACTTACCTTATTTGTGTTTCCAATGTGTACAGTATTTCACAACCGATATAAGTACACAGCAAGCATTTTAAAGAACAGTTTTCAAGGGGCAATATAATTTGCTCCATCAACCCTAGTTGTGCTTCTTGCCTCTCAGAGTAGCTCTGCCTAATATGATGGGCGGAAGGGGGTAGCAGGGCAAATGAGTTCCATCTCCTCTCTAGGCCCCCTTTCCGCCCCGGTAACATTAGTCATATTATCATTGTTAATAAAGATTAGTAAAACTTGTTAGTGTTGGAGATTCTGGATTGGTGGTATAGAATGCAAGTGCAGGGGACGTTGCGATGAATATGAGTTATTATGGCCCCAATCCCCGTTGTGATTTTTGGCATCATGCACTAGAGCCATCAATGATAATGTGATATCCTACAAATTATGTCAACATGCTCCTTCCCTAGGTAAATGGGTAGGATATGATAACATTTTATGCCTTCCCCAAATTATATAAGTCTTCCGGAAATTCTGATATAAATATGACACAATGGGGGCAATTCAATTAACCACCATGTGCCACTGAGCATCACAGCAATGCTAGGTGACGCACAAATCCACCATGTATAGTGCCTGTAACATGCACTATGCTATTCTGGAACAGCACATTGCAGCAAATTGCATTGCTAGATTGGAGAACAAGTGGAGAAGACTGGGGCATACAATGTGTCCAGTACACTACACACTGTGTATACAGTATATTTCATGCATGTTATTTTAACAGTATGTTTATTAGCCAATGTCATATACTGTATTTTTTGTACTACATAACCTTGAACGAAGTAAAAAAATAAATAAAAATGCTTTACAGGTGCTGCAAACAATTAACAGCAGTCCAGCTAAGAGTTTAGTCATGGTACCAAAGTTATTGCTTGTTCTATATCTTGGGCTCCCATGTGTCCCGGTTTTTTATTTTTCCCACTCAAAACACTTAACTCACTACCCTTATTTTCCCATTATTCAGTCTCCTGATGCTGTTTCCAGTTACTGCTTTTTCATCTTTATTCAGGACCTGAAAGGTAAGGGGTACATTTTATGGCCTGTGGTTAAGGTCACATGTGTTGTCTTGATTTTTGTATGTTAAAAACTAGCAAAGCTCTATTTCTAAATGCAAAACATTTAGCACAGGAACAAAATAAGCAGTTACTGTATGACACAAACATTGCTGAGTTTAAATAAAATCAAATAAAATACATCATATAAAAAATAGTTTTCTTTTACAATATGGGCTGCAGCTTGCACAGTGGGGTCTTTCCCTCTTCCATTCAAGCTCTTGGGAGGTGGAGATCTTCCTCTTATAAGTCTTATTGCATTGTGATAAGCTTATCCCGATAGGGGCAAGGTAAGTATTCCAACCCTCCCCAACCCCCTAACCTTAACCCTCTCTTACTGCAGGAGAACCCTAACCACCCCCCTTAGTAGCTAAATATAACCCCCCCTTTTCCGCAGCCTAATCCTCCCCCCTTAGTCCCTAAACAAAACCCCTCCTCTCCCGGTTGTGCATAATCCTAACTCTACTTCTCCACAGCCTAACCCTACCCCCCTTCCCCACACAACCTCTGAGTAACACCTAAACCAAATACCCCTCCTCCCCAACACCCCCCCCCCTTCCCACACACACACACACACACACACACACACACACACACACACACACACACACACACACACACACACACCTTAAACCTCCCTGCTATTCTTATCTTCTGGATTCCGGGTGATGGGATTCCTACATCAGAATGTTGACCTGTTCGAGATTCCGGCTCCAGCATTCTGACGGGTGTTGGCTTTCCGCCATCTGTATTCTGACTGCCGGGATCCTGACAGCCAGTATCTTGAACATATAACCAATAATTATGTCCCTAAGGCATGGGTGCCATTTTTCCAAAGTCTTCAGTGATGTTGCCACTGCCAGATAGGCGGGTGCCCTCACAAAGCCTTCAAACGGGCTCTCTCCTCTCTTAATCCACCCCGGGTACAGCTGTTCCTTTTTACATCACAACTGGCAATTAGGGTGAAATAGCATTTTCTAGCAAATTTATCAACTGGGTCATACCTAGGGGTTCGAGTGCCACTGTCAAAGTGAAAGTTTTGAACCCACCTTTCATCTATATAATAATGGGAGCAGGAATAAAAGGTAGAAAAAAATAAAGGTATTTGGGAATAAATCTAAAACATTAGCCTTTCCAAATAGTAAAACTATAGTTTACTTATGGATCATGCAAATTTGAAAGCTCAATATATTGCTCTGATAATATCAGTATACTTTGATAAATATTTATTATGTGCTGTTAAATACTGTAGATGTACACAGTAGATCTATAGTATAAATCTATGACATAATAGTGTGTCTACACAAGTAAATAAAATTAAGTTTGTTGATAACACAGTAGTTGATATGGTGATAGATTCAAAAAGATTGCTAACTTTTATAATGGGTTAAGAGTCTCAATAGTTTTAAAAACAATCAGTTCTAGAGATGTGCGGCGGGCACTTCGTGTTTTGTGTTTTGGTTTTGGTTCTGGTTCCATGCTCGTGTTTTGGATCTGGATTGGTTTTGCCAAAACCACCCTTTCATGTTTTGGTTTTGGATCTGGATGATTTTTGAAAAAAAAACATAAAAACAGCTAAAATCACAGAATTTGGGGATAATTTTGATCCTACGGTATTATTAACCTCAATAACATTCATTTCCACTCATTCCCAGTCTATTCTGAACACCTCACACCTCACAATATTGTTTTTAGGCCAAAAGGTTGCACCGAGGTGGCTGGATGACTAAGCTAAGCGACACAAGTGTGCGGCACAAACACCTGGGCCATATAGGAGTGGCACTGCAGTGTCAGACAGGATGGCAGATTTAAAAAATAGTCCCAAACAGTACATGATGCAAAGAAGAAAAAGAGGTGCAATTAGGTAGCTGGATGGCTAAACTAAGCGACACAAGTGTGCGGCACAAACACCTGGCCCATCTAGGAGTGGCATGGCAATGGCAGACAGGATGGCACTTAAAAAAACTAGACCCCAAACAGCACATCATGCAAAGAAGAAAAAGAGGTGCAATGAGGTAGCTGTATGACTAAGCTAAGTGACACAAGCGTGCGGCAAAAACAACATTGGACGTGCTGGAATTTGCCCAGATGTAATACACACACAATATTGGTGGCATTGTAGAGCGTAACCCTAAACCACACACACACACACACACACACACAGCAAAGCCTGTAAAATTAATTTGGATAATAATAACCCTTTTATTTGGTGCTATTATAATAATATGCAGCACAGGTGAGCATACCCCTACACCACACAGGGCAAACCCTGTAAAAATTATTTGGATAATAATATAAGTAATTTATATAATCCTTTTATTTGGAGTAAATAATATACAGCACAGGACACCACCACTGGACTTATGGCAGCACAAGACATCACCACTGGATTGATGCAGCACAAGATAGCACCACTGGACTGGACTTATACGGCAGTACCCCTGGACTTATACGGCACTACCCCTGGAGTTGTACGACAGTGTCAGACAGGATAGCACTTTAAAAAACTAGTCCCCAAACAGCACATGATGCAAAGAAGAAAAAGAGGTGCAAGATGGAATTGTCCTTGGGCCCTCCCCTGTGTACTTTCTGGAGGCAATTGCTGGTAAAGGTCTTCCCCGGAGGAATTTATAATTCATTTTGATGAACATCATCTACTCCACATTTTGTGGAAGTAACCTCCTACGCCAATCGCTGACAAGGTTACCGGCTGCACTAGACACTCTTTCGGAGTACACACTGGAGGGGGGGCAACTTAGGTAAAATAAAGCCAGTTTGTGCAAGGGCATCCAAATTGCCTCTTTTTTCCTGCCAGTATACATACGGACTGTCTAACATGCCTACTTGGATGCTGTCACTCATATAATCCTCCACCATTCTTTCAATGGTGACAGAATCTTATGCAGTGACAGTAGACAAGTCAGTAATCGTTGGCAGGTCCTTCAGTCTGGACCAGATGTCAGCACTCGCTCCTGACTGCCCTGCATCACCGCCAGCGGGTGGGCTAGGAAATCTTATCCTTTTCCTCGCAGCCCCAGTTGCGGGAGAAAATGAAGGAGGAGCTGTTGATGGGTCACTTTCCGCTTGAGTTGACAATTTCCTCACCAGCAGGTCTTTGAACATCTGCAGACTTGTGTCTGCCAGAAAGAGAGATACAACGTAGGCTTTAAACCTAGGATCGAGCATGGTGGCCAAAATGTAGTGCTCTGATTTCAACAGATTGACCGCCCTTGTATCCTGTTAAAGCAAATGAAGGGCTCCATCCACAAGTCCCACATACTTCCCGGAATCGCTCCATCTTAGCTCCTCCTTCAATTTCTCCAGCTGCTTCTGCAAAAGCCTGATGAGGGGAATGACCTGACTCAAGCTGGCATTGTCTGAACTGACTTCACGTGTGGCAAGTCTGAAGGGTTGGAGAACCTTGCACAAGATATAAATCATTCTCCACTGCACTTCAGTCAGGTGCATTCCCGCTCCTTTGCCTATATCATAGGTGGATGTATAGGCTTGAATGGCCTTTTGCTGCTCCTCCATCCTCTGAAGCACATAGAGTGTTGAATTCCACCCCGTTACCACCTCTTGCTTCAGGTGATGGCAGGGCAGGTTCAGGAGTGTTTGCTGGCGCTCCAGTCTTCGACACGCGGTGGCTGAATGTTGAAAGTGGGCCGCAATTTTTCGGGCCACAGACAGCATCTCCTGCACGCCCCTGTCATTTTTCAAAAAAATTCTGCACCACCAAATTAATTGTATGTGCAAAACATGGGAAGTGCTGGAATTTGCCCAGATGTAATGCACGCACAATATTGGTGGCGTTGTCTGATATCACAAATCCCTAGGAGAGTCTAATTGGGGTAAGCCATTGTCCCTCAGTTTCCATAAGAGGTTGTCAGCAGTGTGCCTCTTACGGAAAGCGGTGATACATAGCGTAGCCTGCCTAGGAACGAGTTGGCGTTTGCGAGGTGCTGCTACTGGTGCCGCTGCTGTTGTTGCTGCGGGAGGCAATACATCTACCCAGTGGGCTGTCACAGTCACATAGTCTTTAGTCTGCCCTGTTCCACTTGTCCACATGTCCGTGATTAAGTGGTCAGTGGGTACAACTGCATTTTTTAGGACACTGAGGACACTTTTTCTGACGTCTCTGTACATTCTCGGTATCACTTGCCTAGTGAAGTGGAACCTAGATGGGATTTGGTACCGGGGACACACTACCTGAAACAATTCTCTAAGTCCCACTGAACTAATGGCGAATACCGGACGCACGTCTAACACCAACATAGATGTCAAGGCCTCAGATATCCGCTTTTCAACAGGATGACTGCTGTCATATTTCATCTTCCTCACAAAGGACTGTTGGACAGTCAATTGCTTAGTTGAAGTAGTACAAGTGGTCTTCCGACTTCCCCTCTGGGATGACGATCGACTCCCAGCAGCAACAACAGCAGCGGCAGTAGCAACAGCAGCAGTAGGCGTACCACACAAGGATCCTCCGGAGGAATCCCTGTTAGGAAAGGACTCATCAGTCTTGCCAGTGTTATGGACTGCAGGACTACTGACGTTCCTGACTGAGGAGGAAATTGACGTTGAGGGAGTTGATGGTGTGGCTTGCAGGAGCTTGAGTACAAGAGGAAGAAGGGATTTAGGTGTCAGTGGACTGCTTACGCTCATACCCAAAGTTTCACAACTTGACACTGACTTCTGATGAATGCGCTGCAGGTGACATATAAGTGAAGATGTTCGTAGGTGGTTAACGTCCTTACCCCTACTTATAACAGATTGACAGAGGCAACACCTGTTGTCCGTATTTTTCGAGAAATAATTCCACACCGAAGAGGTGGCTTTTTTGGTATTTTGCCCAGGCATCACAATGGGCTTATTCATCCCACGGACAACAGGTGTCTCCCCCGGTGCCTGATTTAAACAAACCACTTCACCATCAGAATCCTCATCGTCAACTTCCTCCTCAGTGCCAGCAACACCCATATCCTCATCCTGGTGTACTTCAGTAGTTACATCTTCTATTTGAATATCAGAAACTTTACTGTGGGTGCTACTTCCAGCATTTGCAGAGGGCATGCAAATGGTGGAAGAAGCCACCTCTTCCCGTCCAGTGTTGGGAAGGTCAGGCATCGCAACCGCCGGCACACTTGGACTCTCCTTGGGAATTTGTGATACCATCTTAGAACGCGCAGTTCTTTGCTGTGCTTTTGCAAGCTTAACTCTTATCATTTTTCTAGCGGGAGGATGAGGGCTTCCATCGTTATGTGAAGCTGAAGCACTAGTCATGAACATAGGCCAGGGCCTTCGCCGTTCCTTGCCACTCCGTGTCGTAAATGGCATATTGGCAAGTTTACGTTTTTCTCTTTAGACCATTTCAATTTATTTTTTTGGGTCTTTTTACGGAACTTTGGCTTTTTGGATTTTACATGCCCTCTACTTTCACATTGGGCATCGGCCTTGGCAGACGATTTTGATGGCATTTCATCATCTATGTCATGACTATTGGCCACAGCTTCAGCACTAGGAGGAAGTGGTTCTTGATCTTTCCCTATTTTATCCTCCAAATTATGTTCTCCATTATTTTTCTTGAGTTATATAACAATATGTGGTACAGGAGAGCGTACCTCTACACCACACAGGGCAAACCCTGTGAAAATTATTTGGATTAAATATTAATAACCCCTTTATATGGAGTAAATAATATACAGCACAGGACAGCACCACTGAACTTATATGGCAGCACCACTGGACTGGACACATACGGCAGTACCACTGGACATATATATGGCAGTATCACTGGAATTATATGGCAGTACCACTGGACATATACGGCAGTATCACTGGACTGAAATTATACGGCAATACAGCTGGAATTATATGGCAGTACCACTGGAATTATACTGTAGTATCACTGGAATTATACCGCAGTACCACTGGAATTATACGGCAGTACCACTGCACATATAAGGCAGTATCACTGGACTGGATTTATACGCCAGGACCGCTGGAATTATACACCAGTACCACTTTAATTATACGGCAGTATCACTGGAATTATACGACAGTACCACTGGAATTTTACGGCAGTACCACTGGACATATACGGCATTATCACTGGACTAGATTTATACGCCGGTACCACTGGAATAATATGGCAGTACCACTAGACATATACGACAGTATCACTGGATTTATACGGCAGTACCGCTGGACATATAAGGCCGTATCACTGGACATATACGGTAGTATCACTGGACATATACGGCAGTACCACTGGACATATACAGCAGCACAGGGACACCACCACTGGACTGATGCAGGATAACACAGCACCACTGCAATGGACTGGACTTATACAGCAGCACTGGACATATGGCAGCAGAGGACACCACCACTGTGACTGGACTGATGCAGAACAATACACCACCACTGAACTGATGCAGCACAACACACCACCACTGGACTGTACTTATACTGCAGCACTGGACATACGGCAGCAGAGGACACCACCACTGTTACTGGACTGATTCAGCACAAGACTCTACCACTGAACTGATGCAGGACACTGCGGACGGAGACACGTCCTCTCTCTATACTCTCCAATGCCGGAGTGAAAATGGCAGCGACTTGCGGCACCTTTTATGGAATCCAAACCCCGCAAGAATCCGACAGCGGGATGATGATGTTTTGCCTCGTTCTGGTTTATGAGTCAGGCGGGAAAACCCGAGCCTGACTCGGATCCGGGCTTGGGTAGTGAAGTTCAGGGGGGTTCAGTTCTCAGGGAACCAAATCCTCTCATCACTACTTTTAGTGGCAGTTACCTGCAGCATCGACCACACATTGCATGGGGGGTGGTTAGCACATATAAACCTGGGGATCAGCAACGCCGCTGTGTTTCACTAACCCGCGCTGCACGGGACACACTACACAGCACTCAACTTTTCTATCCTCTATAAGCTCGCCGCATACTCCTGTGAAACTAGCCAATGGGAATCTAGGGGTGGACTTATAGAGGACAGACAAGCTGAGTGCTGTGTCGCATGCAATGCTGACTTAGTGAAACACTGCTGATCTCCAGGTATGGCAGCCAGCACATACTGTATACAGATGTAGCCACACTCATCCATCCTGTGCCTAGCCGCGGGTGTGACTTATTTGGCGTGATGCACGCGCATGCCACCGTGTGTGTGCATCTAATTTGCACCCACGACCATAGGCTTTCTATGGAACTGATCGCAGGTGAGACTAGCAGTGTCAAGGGTGCATGTGCAGCCATGCTGCAGGATGGATGAGAGTGGCTACATCTGTATTACATACATGTACTGTATGTTTATATGTGCTAAATGCCCCACCATGCAATGTGTGGTCTGCAGTCGGGTCGGAGTGGCCCATAGGGGTACAGAGGAAAACACCAGTGGGCCCACCCTCTCCTCTAGGGATCAGATTTTAGACTGTGCACTTGAATTACACATAGGGGGTAATTCCAAGTTGATCGCAGCAGGAATTTTGTTAGCAGTTGGGCAAAACCATGTGCACTGCAGGGGAGGCAGATTTAACATGTGCAGAGAGAGTTAGATTTGGATGTGGTGTGTTCAATCTGCAATCTAAATTGCAGTTTAAAAATACAGCAGCCAGTATTTACCCTGCACAGAAATAAAATAACCCACCCAAATCTAACTCTCTCTGCACATGTTATATCTGCCTCCCCTGCAGTGCACATGGTTTTGCCCAACTGCTAACAAAATTCCTGCTGTGATCAACTTGGAATTACCCCCATTATACATATGTTACATTGTACTGCACAGGACTATGGTATATTCACTACAGTGCATTCTTGTTATAAATCTAGTACGTTATCATGCAGGCCAGGCACTAGCATTATTTACTATATTTATTTTTAAAGGGTCCCAAATCATACAATCTCCAATGAACCACACCCGCGGTCAAGATCCCGGCAGTCAGAATACCGGAATCCTGGCAGCCAGGATCCCAGTTGTTCATCCACCGCCACACTGGAAAGGTTAGTTGCATGGGGTGAGGGTGTTAGGTTTCGGCTGCTGGGGGAGGGTTAGGGTTAAGGCTTGTGGTTCATGAGTTAGGTCGACATACATTGGGTTGACCACGTTTGGTCGACATGCATTATGTCGACATGATCATTATGTCGACATGGACATTAGGTCGACCTATGCTAGGTCGACATGGAAAAAGGTCGACATGAGTTTTGTAACTTTTTTTGGTGTCGTTTTCTTCTAAAAGTGATGGGGAACCCCAATTAGCATACTGTTACCCCTCGCATGGCTCGCTTCGCTCGCCATGCTTCGGGCACGGTTACTGTTCCCAATTGTAGTCCACGTGGATCCTTAAGTATGAAAAGGGTAAAAAAATGAAAAAAACAAAAACTCATGTCGAACTTTGCCATGTCAACCTAGTACATGTTGACCTAATAACCATGTCGACCTAGTGATCATGTCAACCTAATGCATGTCAACCAAACATGGTCAACCCAATGTATGTCGACCGAATGACCGCCATCCCTTGACCGCCGGGATCCTGACCGGATTCCATTTTATATTTTGCATTCAGCTGATATAAACTTTGTATATCATTTTATAATGTATATCAATAAATTAATATATTTTATAATAAAGTTTTTAGTCAACCCACACAAGTACTTTCTTTTCTTGTGTAGGTGTTTTGGACTTGCTGGAGTAGTGGGTAGCACCTCTATAGCAGTATATAGATATTTATGTTTTTTACCAACTAAGATATATATTAAAGAGATAAGACCCTAATACAATAAATAAGCAAATACATACTGGTGCAGGATTAATCATGTTTTCATCTATTACAATAAACATCTGTTTTTTTGAAGACATATACTAGAAAACATGTGTCCCCTCTAGGGATAATTACAATTGTGGTGAAATACAAGGAGAAAACACAGAGATTATATTTATTTATATCTATCTATCTATCTATCTATCTATCTATCTATCTATCTATCTATCTATCTATCTATCTATCTATCTATTTATATATATATAAAACACTCACTTCTCCAGCGATGCAGAAAAAGTAGACAAGCCAGCACTCACGTGTAGATGAAAGAAAAGCAGGATTTATTCCTTAACCAAACGGCATGGTGAAGTACAGCAAATACAGCAAACACAGCCCGACAGCTGTTTCAACCGACTGGTCTTCCTCAGGGGCTGTGAGTGCTGTCGTGATTTCCTATATATATATATATATATATATATATATATAACAAAATGGTGTACTAACAGTGTTTGGCCACTGGCTAAAGAAAATTCTAGTTGACTGGCAGTCTATTAACATCTATCAAGGGCCCTCATTCCGAGTTGATCGCTCGCTAGCAGTTTTTAGCAGCCGCATTGTCGCTGTCCACCGGGGAGTGTATTTTCGCTTTGCAGGAGTGCGAACGCCTGTGCAGCAGAGCGCCTGCAAAAACATTTTGTGCAAAACAAGACCAGCCCTGAACTTACTCTTCATGTGCGTTGATTCTAACGTTGGTGGGTTGGCTTTTGATGTCACACACCCGCCCAGTGTTCGCCCAGCCACGCCTGCGTTTTCCCTGGCACGCCTGCGTTTTTCTAAGCACTCCCTGAAAACGGTCAGTTGACACCCAGAGACGCCCCCTTCCTGTCAATCTTCTTGCTGCCGCCAGTGCGAATGAAAACGTCGCTACAACCTGTGCAAAACCACAAAGGACTTTGTACCCGTACGTAGTGCGTGCCCATTGCGGTGCCTACGCATGCGCAGCAATGCCGATTTTTAGCCTGATTGCTGCGCTTCGAACAACGGCAGCTAGCGATCAATTCGGAATGACCCCCAATATCAGATAATTATGCTACTATTAGGAGATTCATTCAGTTGGTAATTGATGCACAACACATATTTGAAAAAGGAATCTGAACACTCAAAGGAATGAAAATCAGCATTATTATATCAGAAGACAAGAAATGTTGACATCTTGAGACAAGAGTGAATCAGGGGCGGATTGGGAACAATAAGTGACCTTGGAAACTTTTGTAAAAGTGGCGTCACATGAACAGTGTGAGGGTTGTGATGTGGGTGCAGTGCCTGCTGCTTACCTCACGCCGAACCTTCACCCTCACCTTCAGGTCACGGAACCTTCAACAGACCTGGAACCTTCAAATGGACCCAGAAACGGCAATCCCCTTCCAGATGCAGATGACAGACGAGCTAGGAAGGAAAGTGAACCAATTAAGGAGTATCAACTCTTCTTCCACGGGAAAAGAGGATACCCAAGGGGTTTCGGTGACCTTCACCAGTTGGGTAAAAGGTCAATGCCCTCTGTGAAGAGGAGGAGAAGGTTGCAGAGCAAAGCCAGTTGATACAGGGCACATCTCTATATTTCCCCCCCTTTCTCCTTTGTAGTCCCTACAAAGGCCTCCTCCATGTCTACAGTCCGAGCATCAGGGAATTCCAGGGCCCCACTAGCGAGGATGTGTTTGAGGGCCCAGCCTGGACCGACTGTGACCCCACATCCTACTTCCGCCGGCTCCGGGTCCCTCGTCTTCGTACCTCCTGACCTCAATCTGCGGATCCTCTGGGGAAGTGGGGACTCATCATGGCCACTTACTGTAGGCCACAAGAGGGAATCCTCACCCATGAGTGCAACAGCCGCCCACTCTTGGCCTACCAAGTCGTCTCGGGCATCATCGCTGTCTTCAGGGTGTGGGACAGACCACCACCCAACAGTGAAATCCTCCGGGGCATCTGTTTCCTCCTGGGCAACAGCCACCAATTGTAGTGTTTCCTCGTGGGGCATCTCCAACGGTCCCATGTCTTCCTCTGGAACCAGTCCTCCCGCAGCATCATACACATCTTCCCATCTGTCCGGCCAACTATCCACATCCAGCAACTGGCTTTGCTCTGCAACCTTCTCCTCTTCACAGAGGGCATTCGACTCTGAGCCCAGATCCAGTAGATCTTGCCGGTCACTCTCTTCGGCACTCTCTATGCCCGAATCTTCTTCCATCTTCTCTTGATGGACCGAAGCGTCCTCGGACATGGCCGATGTCTACCATGACATCGGCCATGTCCGAGGACAATTCGGCCCATCAAGAGAAGATGGAAGAAGATTCGGGCATAGAGAGTGCCGATTAGAGTTACCGGCAAGATCTACTGGATCTGGGCTCATGAGTCTGGACTTTTCTCAACATGCTCTTGGTCCAGGGGGCGATTTTGTTACTCAGCATACTTTGTCTCTTCCGCTGGCATCTCTACTTCCTCAGCGTACTTTTTTTCTCCCGCTGGTATCTCATGGTACCCAGGACACACCAGTTCCACACGTCCTGATCGTGGACAGTTCCAACGCGGGGAAATTCCAGACACCTCTGTCACTGGGTCTTCACGCTTTTCCTTGCAGCGTGGTTTCTTCTCCTAGCAAGAAAAAAAGCAATTGGTTTCCCCAGCACCCTGAATGATAACAGTAACCAGATATAAATCCCACATGATAATAGAATTCAGAGATCTTCGTTACACATATTTGCGCAAATGTGTGGTTAAGCCCCAAAGCCGCATCAAGGCCTCTCTGTATATTTGGGGTCCCTAGCGCTATATCTAGGTGCAGTGTGTGGCACCCCAAAACACCAGAATGAGCCAGAAAGCCCAGCAAGGCATACCAGTGTAAAAAACTATAGTGTTAATAAATTAGTATTTAGGAAGCCGAAGCTAGAGAGGGTGATACAAACATGAAATGTAATTAAAATAGAGAAATAGTGTAAGAAAATTAATAAGTGAAAAGTGTTAATAGAATGTAAAGGTATGCCACACTAAGGCAATCCAGCTCAGCCAGTCCAGAGGCACCACACCTCACACCTCCATTACCCCAATCTGGGTCTAATATTAACCAGCAAGGAGCCACATGATAATGGCTCCTTACTAAAATATGTCTAAGCTAAGAGCTACCTACCTTGGAGCAACCCCATAATGCTCCATGTGGCATGTCAGGGCCTGCACCTCCTCCTAATGCAGAAACCTCTCTGCCTCTCACAACAGACATATAGATTGGTAAATGCTCAATTAGCTTAGTGATATCATTCAGGTGCTCGAAAGGGAGGGGTATTTCTGAGCAAGAAAAAAAGCAATTGGTTTCCCCAGCACCCTGAATGATAACAGTAACCAGATATAAATCCCACATGATAATAGAATTCAGAGAATTCTATTATCATGTGGGATTTATATCTGGTTACTGTTATCATTCAGGGTGCTGGGGAAACCAATTGCTTTTTTTCTTGCTCAGAAATACCCCTCCCTTTCGAGCACCTGAATGATATCACTAAGCTAATTGAGCATTTACCAATCTATATGGTTTCTTCTCCTCCCAGATGTCCACATCCGCCTTCTACGGGTAAAGATCTACTTTACCTGGAGTTGCTTTCTTAGGGCAGAGTAGGTCCGCAGCATCATCCCAGGGACACTCATTGGCCGAATGTCCTTGTTTCCGACACTTCCACCTTCTCTAACACATGTTTCTTGGCCACCTCCATCACCGAGGGGTCTCCACCCCTTGGCTCTGACGAAATGGGCACCTGCGAGTTTACCTCCAGCAGGCTCTTCTGCTCCATTTCTCTGGCTTCTGCCTGCCACCTCAGAGCTCGACCATCCGCAATCATCCGACCTTCATACCACGGACAGTTGGGAAGCTCATGTCCCTTCTCCTTACAGAGGGCACACACGGGTTCTTCAGTCACCCGGTTCCAGAGTTCCTGATGAAACTCCACCTGTTGCTTCACCGTGGCCTCAAAAGTCATCATGTCTTCTGTCCATGGACATTCCGGAAGCTGATGCTCAGTGTGAGGATACTGGGTTCAAAATCACTCAGTCATGGTGGTAGATGAAAAACTAACAGTGGTTTATTGAACAGAATGGGTTATAAACAGCTCAGCACACTTCTGTGATCCAATTCTACACGACAATTCCCTCCTGGAACTCCTGGCAGAACATTACTTCTTAGCCAGTCTCCTGTCACTCTCTGACCTTCTCTCCCAGATCTCTCTCACCTCCCCTGTTTGCTATTATTAAAACCTTTGTCTTTCCTACAATAAGGCGACACCCCCAGAACAGTTTCAGAGCAAACCTACTTTCACATGCCCAGGCATGTCCCCTAGGCCACAATAGATGTTAACTAAATTAACCTTACTTAATCTGATTGTGTGGCCTGGAATCCATTGTGTGGGGAAGAATGAGGGGGTTGTATGGCCTGACATCTGAGACTGGCTGTATCTACCCAACAGCAAACACACAGGTTATCTGAGCAGTCACATGGGGGGGGACATTATTTCACAAACTATAACACAATAACCAATACATTCATATATATACATCGAAAACATAACTGTACCCTTGTAACAATAACATCATACAATATAATACAATATTGCCTAGTACATAGCCAAATACAGATCAACAATCAGTGTAGTCCATGGGTAAGACCAGGGCTAGGGAAGTAGCTGCGTGTCTTTTACCACTGTGTGATACAACGCGCCGGCTGTGTTGTCACATTTCCTCCCTCTACTTCCAAGCCCGGTGTCCTGGGTGGCTTTAGCTTGCTGAGAGTAATGGTATTCTCCTGTACCCTGGGTATTGGTAGCGAGGGATCTCCTGGGCTTGCTCGGCGCTGGGTCTGGTTCCTGCTGACGGGACAGGCCATCTGCGTTCCCATGATCTCTGCCCTTTTTGTGAGAGATAGAGAAATTGTTTAGTTGTAGGGCTAAGCTCCATCTCAGCAGTTGTCCATTGTCTCCGGCAGAGCACTGTAACCAACTAAGGGGACTGTGGTCTGTTACCACTGAGAACTCGCGCCCGTACACATATGCCTGCAATTTCTTGAGTGCCCAGACTATGGCCAGGCACTCCTTTTCAATAGTGGCATAGGCTATCTCACGGTCCATAAGTTTTCGGGAGAGAAAGGCAACTGGGTGTTCACAACCATCCTCCCCTACTTGGCTCAACACAGCTCCTATTCCACAACCCAAGGCATCTGTCTGCACAATGAACCGCCGGCCGAAGTCGGGGGCTGCTAACACTGGGGATTGGGACAAAATGTCCTTCAGCTGGGAAAAAGCCTGCTCACACTCTGGGCACCAGTCAATTTGTCGGGTGTACTTTTTTGTCGTTAGGTCAGTCAGGGGTTTGGCAATAGTGCTGTACTGGGGCACAAATTTACGGTAGTACCCTGCTGTTCCAAGGAAGGCACGTACCTGTTTTTGGTTAGTGGGCCGAGGCCATTTCAGGATAGCCTCAATTTTCGCTGGCTCTGGACGAATATGGCCTCCACCAACCCTATGCCCGAGGTACAACACCTCTGCCATCCCCATCTGACATTTGTCAGGTCTGATTGTTAACCCTGCCTTGCTGATCCGTGCCAACACCTGGGCCACATGCTGCAGATGCTCCTCCCATGTCTGACTAAAAATGGCTATGTCATCAAGGTATGCCTGGGCAAAGTCCTGGCACCCTGTCAGTAGGTGATCTATGGTACGCTGAAAGGTGGCTGGGGCATTCTTCATCCCAAAGGGCCTGGCAGTAAATTCAAAGAGCCCAAATGGGGTGCTGAATGCAGACCTCTCCTGTGCCTCCCTGGTAAGGGGTAGCTGCCAGTATCCTTTGCTAAGATCCAGAGTGGATACATAGCGTGCCATTCCCAACCTGTCTAACAGCTCCTCTACCCGGGGCATGGCGTATGCATCTGTCACTGTCACCTTGTTCAGCCTCCTATAGTCCACGCAGAAGCGGGTACTGCCATCTTTCTTGGGCACTAGGACTACGCTGGCGGCCCAGGGACTATGGGACGGTACATTAACACCAAGCACCAGCATTTCATCGACCGCCCTTTTGATCATATCAATCACCCCGGGGTTCACCCGATAAGCGGGTTGCCTAGTGGGCCGAGCCTCTCCGGTGTTGACATGATGGGCCACTACATGAGTGTGCCCTTGCCTGCTTGTGAATTGTGGCCTCTCTACCTCCAATACCTCCCCCATCTGTAGGGCCTGGGTTTCGGTTAACTGCGAGCCTATGGGCACCGCCTCCACTCCTAGGTCCCTCTTGGTGGCTGCTAGAATGTCAGGGATGGGGTCAGTCTCTGGGTCATCCATAGGTGGGCAGCAGACTGCCACCGCCCCTATCTCCCTGGTGACATATTTCTTTAACCTATTTATGTGGTAGGTACCCACTTGCTTCCCTGTTTGGTCTAGGGCAATAATGTAATCTACCCGGCCCTGCCGATCCACTACAGTATAAGGCCCTGCCCAGGTCGCCTGTAACTTATGCTTTCGGGCAGGTACTAGCACCATCACTTTCTGTCCCACCTCTAGTTCCCTGTCCTGCGCTCGTTGGTTATAGTACCGGCACTGTCTTTCCTGCGCGCCCAGGGTGTGGTCATGAGCAAGCTGCATCAGCCTGTGCAGTTTCTCCTTCATTTGGACTACATATTCCAAGATGGGAACCTCAGGTTCCTGAAATGACCCTTCCCAGCTTTCCCTGACTAGGTCAAGTGGTCCCCTTACCCTTCGGGCATATAGTAACTCAAAAGGAGAAAATCCGGTTGAATCCTGCGGCACTTCACGGTACGCGAATAATAGCTGTTGCAAGGACTTCTCCCAGTCTCCCCCCTCCGATTCAGCAAATGCCCACAGCAACTGCTTTAGGGTCGAATTGAATTTCTCACAGAGACCATTAGTCTGGGGGTGATAAGGGGTGGTGCGTAAGGGATAGACCCCAAAGTTGTCCCATACTGTCTGCAGCAATTCCCCTTGAAATTGCGTACCCTGATCAGTAACTACTTCTTGGGGAAATCCTACGCGACTAAAAATATCCATAAGAGCCTGAGCGAAATGTTCAGCATCTATGGATGCCAGTGCCACTGCCTCAGGGTATCTAGTCGCGTAATCAACTACAGTCAGTATGTATCTCTTTCCTGTTCGGCTCGGTTTCTTAAAAGGCCCCACAATGTCCATGGCCACTCTCTTAAATGGCTCACTTATGACAGGCATGGGTTGTAGGGGAACCCTGCGTGGGGGTCCCCCGAGGCGTTGGCAGACCTCACATGACTCTCTATACTGTTTTACCTCCTGGTTAACCCCAGACCAGAAGAAATGTCGCAGCAGCCGGGCACGGGTTTTCCGAACCCCTAAGTGGCCTGCTAAGGGAATGTCATGGGCAAGGGCCAGCAACCGGGCACGGTACTGCTGTGGAACAATCAACTGTTTTCTAAGGACCCCGGGCTCTAATGGGTCTGCTTTTGCTGGCACCTGGTACAGTCTCCCCTCCTCCCACATAATGCGATCCTCCTGAGGCCCCCAATCTGTTTGTCCCGCTGCCCTGCGGAGGCTAGCTAGGGAGGGGTCGGTCCGTTGGGCTTCCCTAAAGGCTACCCTATCTACTTCCCCCAGATTCTCATCACAGTCAGGCAAGTCTGGTACAGGGTTACTCACCGCCAACGGTTCAGGGTTTGTGGCTGTCACTTCCACCGAGACTCCTGGTGCTGGCATGAGAGGGTCCTCATGCACTGTCTCCAATGCCTGTGCTTGGCTTCGGGTGATAGCTCCCACAAAGTAACTAGCCAATCCAGCACTCAGATCGTTGCCCAGAATGACGTGAGTGGGTAATCCATTCAAAAGTCCCACATTTACCTCTCCAGAGTCCAGGCCCCAGTCCAGGTGTACCCTTGCATAGGTATTAACGTGATCTGCCCTCCTGTCATGGAAATTTTAACTTTTCTTTTCTTCAGTATTTGGCAGAGGGGAATTAATTCTGGCTGGATAAGGGTGATAGAAGCTCCAGAGTCTCTCAACCCTTGCAGCTCCTTCCCATTAACTTTTACAGGTTGTAGGTGGGTCTTCATATTATCTGGGGTGGATTTCCCAATAGCTGCTACCACCTCTACTTGGTATGCTACTTCCTTCGCCTCTGGCGCATCAGGAAAGTAGTCCGTCTCCCCCGTTCCAAATGATTCATGGCACACAGCCACCCGCGACATGACAGATTGGGTACCTGGGAATGGCCGTCTTACCCGTGTACAGTCCCGAAGTAAATGCCCCACCTGGTCACAGTTGTAATAGCGTTGGCTTGCAGGTGACGCTGGTCCCCGAGACCTTGAATTTCTGGCTAGGGAAGCTGGGGAATGTATTGGGGCCGGCCGGTGGGGGAGCAATGGTAGATCACGATCCTGCTGGGGCCGTCGGAGGGTTGTCCTCTCCTCTGTGTTGGCACCTCTCCACCGAGGCCTGTTAGCTGTGAACTCATCTGCTAGGTGTGCTGCTTTTTCCGGAGTGGTAGGGTACCGGTCTGCCACCCACTCCCTGATCTCTGGAGGCATCTTGTTTAGCAGCTGCTATAAAATAAAAGCATTTTTAATGTCTGCTACAGTAAGGGCCTTCTTCACGGCCAGCCACTTATCACAGTTCCTCCGCAGCAAGTTATTGAACTCTATAAATGAGACATCTCCTTTCCGCGCCATAGACCGGAACTTTATGTGATATGATTCAGCGGTCACCGCATATCTGGCAAGCAGCACACTCCGTACCTCCTCATATACCAGGATCTGCTCTGGACTCAGGGCATGGAATGCCTCCAGTGCCCGCCCTCTCAGACTGGGTACCAAATATCGAGGCCACTCTGCTGCCTCAATTCCATGCATTATCATAACAGATTCAAACATCTGCAAATGAGTATCAATATCCGAACTGACCTCATCAAAAGGTGGGACCTCATTATACCTCAGCCGGGATGTCTGCCTTACCGCTACTGCCGGGGCGGTTATACCGGTCTGCGCCACCAATGCAGCTCCCAGTACTGATGCTCCTTGTCCTAGTGCTGCCAGCAACTCCCGCAACTGATCTGTACTTCCAACGACCAATGCAGGGCTCGTTGTAGCAGTTCCAGTGGTTCCTTGACCCTCGGCCTGCTCTGGAATGCAGTCCTCATCATCCTCCTGCCCAGGGTGTTCTTGGTCCCATTCAGCTAGCTTTGCCATTAAGACTGCTCTAGTGTCCGATGCATTAAACTGAATATGTCTTGTTCGACAGAGGTCCTGTAGTTGATCCTTCTTGCTGTATCGGTAGCATAGCGGGGCAGAATCCATCGCCTGCTGTGGTTTATTCCTTTCTGCTGGTGTCTTGAGTGATCCCACCGCTGCCGCCAAATGTGAGGATACTGGGTTCAAAATCACTCAGTCATGTTGGTAGATGAAAACCAACAGTGGTTTATTGAACAGAATGGTTTATAAACAGCTCAGCACACTTCTGTGATCCAATTCTACACGACAATTCGCTCCTGGAACTCCTGGCAGAACATTACTTCTTAGCCAGTCTCCTGTCACTCTCTGACCTTCTCTCCCAGATCTCTCTCACCTCCCCTGTTTGCTATTATCAAAACCTTTGTCTTTCCTACAATAAGGCGACACCCCCAGAACAGTTTCAGAGCAAACCTACTTTCACATGCCCAGGCATGTCCCCTAGGCCACAATAGATGTTAACTAAATTAACCTTACTTAATCTGATTGTGTGGCCTGGAATCCATTGTGTGGGGAAGAATGAGGGGGTTGTATGGCCTGACATCTGAGACTGGCTGTATCTACCCAATGGCAAACACACAGGTTATCTGAGCAGTCACATGGGGGGGGACATTATTTTACAAACTATAACACAATAACCAATACATTCATATATATACATCGAAAACATAACTGTACTCTTGTAACAATAACATCATACAATATAATACAATATTGCCTAGTACATAGCCAAATACAGATCAACAATCAGTGTAGTCCATGGGTAAGACCAGGGCTAGGGAAGTAGCTGCGTGTCTTTTACCACTGTGTGACACAATGCGCCGGCTGTGTTGTCACACTCAGGATCTCCGCAGCCTTCACACTGGTGCTCTATTCCCTCCTGGATCCACTCTTCATCCCAAGGACAGCTGTTATGTTCATGCCCGTAGTTTCCGGAAAGCAAAACCAGGACTTTTTCTTCACTTGTCCCTTCTGACAGTGTCTTCGGTCCGCTTGCTGGACCACCTGGGCAACCTTCTTTGAGGATGTCTCTCGGTCTTTTCTCCTCGGAGTCTCTTGCCAAGTACATTCGTCGGCAAAGTGTCCCAGTTGCCGACATTTCTTGCAGGGTGTCACAGCGGCTTTCTTGTGCCCTTTTTCCTGGCATTCTTCCTTTCCACACTGGATGAACAACTACACCATCTTCAGGATGTCTGTCCAAGACACCGTTACCTAGTCGCTCTTGTCCTCACACACCCGGGGGTGAATCTGTTCCAGAGCCGTCTGTAGGGGGGTTTTCTTGGGGACATTCCACATCGTGTCCGCGATCCTGCCGACTACGCCAAATGTGAGGGGGGCGGTGAGGGTGCAGTGCCTGCTGCCGTGCAAGTGTAGTCTTGCTGCTTACCTCACGCCGCACCTTAACCTTCAGGTCACAGAACCTTCAACGGACCTGGAACCTTCAGTTGGACCCGGACATGGCGATCTCCTTCCAGATGCAGATGGCGGATGAGCTAGGAAGGAAAGTGAAGCAATTTTAAGAGTATCAACTATTCTTCCACCGGAAAAGAGGATACCCCAGGGGTGGCGGGTAAAAGGTCATCACAGACACAAATCCTCAGCCACCCAATTTTCACCTAACAGTGCTCTCACGCTGAGGTGTACCCTGGACCTCGCACGGCCGTGCAAGGGCCACTGAACTGGTGCTCAGGGGACCGATGGACAGACAGACACAGATGATGCTCACCGTTGCCAATCTTGTACTGCGACCTTCCTCTTCACTTACAGGAGGCAAAACAAACAACAGCCATGCATGGCCAAAAGCTGCCCTAGTGTGCGTCTGTTACACTAGCTTCATTAACAGAGCCCTTAAACTAGCTCAGGTGTATGTGGTGCAACACAACTATGCACAAACTGTAAACAAACTTTGCCCTGCATGGAAACAACAATCCAATAACACAGTACAGTACAAGAATATACAACGGTGCTGTCCCTTTAAGTTCCTATCTGCTTACTGTTGTGACTACGTGTGTGGAGCTGGACACACAAGGGAAAATCTACTTTAGATTACTGGGGAGTGAGCGCCGTACAGCCTACCCACCTCCCGTACACTAATTTACCAGGGGCTCAGGCCCTGCGGGCTTGCCTGCTTGTGCATGTTGGAGTGGCCTGTGCCTAGTGCCCAGCACCACCCGTATTCACTCTCTTTATACTGGGCCTATTGCTCCCTAATTATCCATAGGCCTGAGGCCTGACAAATAGCCACGGGCCTAGTTTCTGCCTAACATGCGGCCGGTTGGAGTAATCTGGGCCTAACGCCCAGATCACTCTTATTAAACTCAGGGCCTAGTGCCCACCATGTGCCCACAGGCCTAATGTCCGCCTCTCATGCCCAATACAGTGGCGTGGGCCTACTGCCCAAACCACCAAACACAGTATTGCTGCCACTTCTCCTAGCTGCGCACAGACCTAGTGCCTGAACTTACCCTCAGGTCTAATACCTGCATCCTGGTGGTCTAGGGAGGAGAGGGGCAGGGATGAGCCTCACTGAGGCCTCACCTGGTCCTGAAGTCCTCTGGAGCCTCTTTCTGCCACTGACCCATCCTGGCCAGCGGTGCCGCCACCGCCATGCCACGTCCAACCGCCGCTGGGCATCCTTCTCCTGGTTGCCAGCGTCTTCCGGCCTCTTCAGCGGCCAACAGAGCTCTTCTCCCCACGGCCACTGTCTTCTTCTCCCACAGCAATGCTTCTGCTCTCCGTTGGGCTCTTCGCCACTCTTTAGCGCGGCCTCCACTCTCTTCTTCCTCACGGCAGCATCCGACGTCAGACACCAGGGGTGGGGCTTATGACGCAGCGAGCGCCGATTGGCTCGCCGCGCCCATCTGTGATTGGCCACGACTCTGTGAGCCGCGATTGGATCACGGAGGGCGCCAATATTCAAATGCCTCCGCAGCCTCACCAGCACTGGGATCAGACACTTGATCCCAGCGCTGTCCGCCGCCACGTCCCGCTGATCCACGAGCGATGGGGACAGGCACACCGCCCCAGCGCTGTCCGCCACTGTGTCCTGAAGGGGATGCAGATCCCCTGCACTCCGCCGCTGCAGCTCTGATGTGCCCCTTGATACAGGGCACATCTCTACAACAGCACCAAGGGCTGATTTTCCAGAGAGTGTGCAATGTAGGGTTGGTCATCAGCCATCTATGATTAGAAACCATGGATGATACACTGCTGATGTTAACTAGTTTTACTATAAATCACAGAAAACAGGCCTCATAGACACAGCGGCCCACCAGGGATCTTCCCTTTGAGCTACTTGGCTAATCCAGCCCTGGAGTGAATAGACCACACCCATGGTGTGATGGTGTGAGCCAGTGCCGTACCTAGGCATTTTAGCGCTGTGTGCAAGAAACGGCATTGGCGCCCCCCCACACCTTATGTAAAATATGGGCAGTGCGCGCCGTATGCAAAAAATAGGGGCGTGGCTTCATGGGGAAATGGTGTGGCCACAAAATAATACCAATTCATACTACGGTGCACAGTAGTCTCCATTATTCAAATTACACCACAGAGTAGCGCCACTACACCAGGTAGAGCCCCTTTTACACATTACAGCAGTCAGCGTCCCCTTTTTACACATTACGGCAGACAGTCCCCCTTTTTACACATTACGGCAGACAGCGTCCCCCTTCTTACACATTACGGCAGACAGCGTCCCCCTTTTTACACATTACGGCAGACAGCGTCCCCTTTTTACACATTATGGCAAACGGCGTCCCCTTTTTACACATTACAGCAGACGGCGTCCCCCTTCTTACACATTACGGCAGACGGCATCCCCCTTCTTACACATTACGGCAGACGGCGCCCCCCTTCTAACACATTACGGCAGACAGTGTCCCCTTCTTACACATTATGGCAGACAGCGTCGAGAGAGAGAGAGAGACACAGACAGATAGACAGACAGACACTTACCATCTCTCCCCGCTGTCCTCTGTGACACTGGCTGGTGCGGCTGTGCTGGGGCGGGCTGCGGCTGGGCAATGGAGCTGATCGGCGCCTGCGGCTGGTGCTTGTTGGCGGGTCCTCCCCACTCTGAAGCTCCGTACAGTGGAGCTGAGGCGGCTTGCGGCTGGGGCATGTTGGCGGGTCCTCCCCACTCTGAAGCACCGTACAGTGGAGCTGAGGCTTGCGGCTGGGACATGTTGGTGGGTCCTCCCCGCTCCCATGCTTCGTAGTACAGTGGAGCTGAGGCGGCTTGCTGTGCTCGGGCGGGCTGCGGCTGGGCAATGGAGCTGTATGGAGCTCTGATGCTCCATACAGTTTTAAACAGGGCCGTGACTGTGCGCTCCCCAGGGCTCTGCGCTGTGTGCGAGGCCCCTGTCGCACACACCTAGTTACGGCCCTGGTGTGAGCACTGAAGAAATGAACACCAGCAAATATTTATACTGACTCAAGTACAGTATCTGCTAACATTGAGATCCTGTTGAGAGAAGACCTTTTGAAAAACAGATTTATCTGTACACTTATTTACAAATGGAGTTTGAAGACATATGTCAAAGAAATACTTGACAATCAAAACACACAAAGGTTTATTTCAGTACAAACGTTTTGTGTTTGAAATAACTTCAACTCCAAGTTTGGTAATGAACTTTGGGCCTGATTCATGTTTGTAAGTAAAGCAAAAATTCACACAACTGGACAAAACCATGTTGCACTTCAGGTGGGAAACATGTAACATGTGCAGAGAGATTTAGATTTGGGTGGGTTATATTTATTCTGTGCATGGCAAATACTGGCTGCTTTTGCATGTTGCCCACAAATGTTAGACTACTTTATTTTTACACTGCAATTTAGATTTCAGTTTGAAAACATCCCACCCAAATATAAATGTCTGCACATGTTACATCTGCCCTACCTGCAGTGCAACATGGCTTTGTGAAAATTCGGGTGAGTCTGAGCCATTTTCGGGGCAGCCATGTGATGTCACATGCGGCTGCTGTGAGAAAAACATGGCGGTGGTGCGCCTGCCTTCGCAGCTAGGCTGCACAGGCAGGGGGCTACCCTTATTTTGCCGGGTCTGCGATACGATCGCAATTGGATTGTGATCGCATCATTGGCGGCAATTTGCATGCTAGGCGGCCTTGCCCTGTGCGAATGTTAGCAGCTGTAGCGGCTCTTGCCACTGCAAGCAGGCTTTTTGACCGAGGCGCTGCTACCACGAGGGTGCCGCCGCCGCCGTGGCAAGAGCCGCTACTCCTGAACCCCTCTCCCCGGCTGCAGCAGGCGCCATGGGCAGTGTGGGTGCCCACTGCAGCCGGCGTCGCTGACTGACGCTAGAGGTCATAATTGACCCCTAGTGTCAGTGCGGCACTGCTATGGGAGAGACGTCAACTGGGGGCACAGCTACTGGGGGCACTACTACAGGGGGCACTGCTACAGGGGGCACTGCTACTGGGGTCACAGCTACGGGGGGCAAATCTACAGGGGGCACAACTACTAGGGGCACAACTATGGGGGGCACATACTGGGGGCACTACTACAGGGGGCACTGCTACAGGGGGAACAGCTACTGGGGGCACTACTACAGGGGCCAAATCTACAGGGGGCACAACTACAATGGGCACATACTGGGGGCACTACTACAGGGGGCACTGCTACAGGGGGAACAGCTACTGGGGGCAAATCTACTGGGGGCACAGCTGCTGGGGGTAAAGCTACTGGGTGCACATCTACTGGGGGCACAACTACTGGGGGCACAGCTACAGGGGGGCACAAGTACAGGGGGATAACTGTAGCCATGCCCCTTCCCTATGAAGAAGCCATGCCCCTATTTTTGACTGCTGGCCTTCAGTGCGCACCAACTCTATTTTACTGTGGGGGGGAGCGCCACAGGAAACTTTTGCCCTGGGCGCCACATGGTCTATAACCAGCCCTGGTTAGCAGTTACAGCAGCTAATTTAGCAAAACTGCAACTAATGCTGAATAAGGTCCTATATACACCAGTATTGACACATCTAAGCTCACCAGACCCCGCACAGCTCCCGGACAGTCTGGGATTAGGGAACAGCAGTAGCCACGAGAGGGGTCTGGGCATGGCCTGTGCGGTGTGTAGGAGGGTCAAGCACAGGACCCCGCCCCTCCGCAGGCGCACAGTATATATAAAGCAGCTGAGCTGGTTATCTGCCTCCTCCTCACCCACATCATCTGCAGCCCCAGCACCGACCCCTCCTCCTCAAGGTCACTGCACTGCTCACCAACATAGGGTCTCACCCCTTCTTACTGGACTGATTCACCTTCACCCCCTGCCAGTAAGTGGCCGTCTGGTGGCTCCTGCATCCATTTCCTGGTTACTGCTGCTACTTCTTGCCGAGTCCCATGAGGGCAAGTAACGTGGGGTTGCAGTATAGTATATAGAGCAAGGGATGCAGAGTAAGTGTTATATGGTGGAAGTAGTATATGGAGGAGGGAGTTGCCCTGTGTATAGGGGACACTATATGTAGGGGTATAGGGGTGCAGTGTGTATATAGGGGAAGTTTATGGTGGGGGTGCAGAATATGAAAGAGGATGGGGGTGCAGTGTATATATGGGCAGTATATACATAGTTACATAGTTGTTGAGGTTGAAAAAAGACAAATGTCCAGCGAGTTCAACCTATAGTAATATACACTGCTCAAAAAAATAAAGGGAACACTTAAACAACACAATGTAACTCCAAGTCATTCACACTTCTGTGAAATCAAACTGTCCACTTAGGAAGCAACACTGATTGACAATCAATTTCACATGCTGTTGTGCAAATGGAATAGACAACAGGTGGAAATTATAGGCAATTAGCAAGACACCCCCAATAAAGGAGTTATTCTGCAGGTGGTGACCACAGACCACTTCTCAGCTCCTATGCTTTCTGGCTGATGTTTGGGTCACTTTTGAAAGCTGGTGGTGCTTTCACTCTAGTGGTAGCATGAGACGGAGTCTACAACCCACAAAAGTGGCTCAGGTAGTGCAGCTCATCCAGGATGGCACATCAATGCGAGCTGTGGCAAGAAGGTTTGCTGTGTCTGTCAGCGTAGTGTCCAGAGCATGGAGGCGCTACCAGGAGACAGGCCAGTACATCAGGAGATGTGGAGGAGGCCATAGGAGGGCAACAACCCAGCAGCAGGACCGCTACCAACGCCTTTGTGCAAGGAGGAACAGGAGGAGCACTGCCAGAGCCCTGCAAAATGACCTCCAGCAAGCCACAAATGTGCATGTGTCTACTCAAACGATCAGAAACAGACTCCATGAGGGTGGTATGAGGGCTCGACGTCCACAGGTGGGGGTTGTGCTTAAAGCCCAACACCGTGCAGGACGTTTGGCATTTGCCAGAGAACACCAAGATTGGCAAATTCGCCACTGGCGCCCTGTGCTCTTCACAGATGAAAGCAGGTTCTCACTGAGCACATGTGACAGACGTGACAGAGTCTGCAGACGCCAAGGAGAACGTTCTGCTGCCTGCAACATCCTCTAGCATGACCGGTTTGGCAGTGGGTCGGTAATGGTGTGGGGTGGCATTTCTTTGGGGGGCCGCACAGCCCTCCATGTGCTCGCCAGAGGTAGCCTGACTGCCATTAGGTACCGAGATGAGATCCTCAGACCCCTTGTGAGACCATATGCTGGTACGGTTGGCCCTGGGTTCCTCTTAATGCAAGACAATGCTAGACCTCATGTGGCTGGAGTGTGTCAGCAGTTCCTGCAAGACGAAGGCATTGATGCTATGGACTGGCCCGCCCGTTCCCCAGACCTGAATCCACGTTGCACCACAGACTGTACAGGAGTTGGCGGATGCTTTAGTCCAGGTCTGGGAGGAGATCCCTCAGGCGACCATCCGCCACCTCATCAGGAGCATGCCCAGGTGTTGTATGGAGATCATACAGGCACGTGGTGGCCACACACACTACTGAGCCTCATTTTGACTTGTTTTAAGGACATTACATCAAAGTTGGATCAGCCTGTAGTGTGTTTTTCCACTTTCATTTTGAGTGTGACTCCAAATCCAGACCTCCATGGGTTAATAAATTTGATTTCCATTGATAATTTTTGTGTGATTTTGTTGTCAGCGCATTCAACTATGTAAAGAACAAAGTATTTAATAAGAATATTTCATTCATTCAGATCTAGGATGTGTTATTTTAGTGTTCCCTTTTTTTTTTGAGCAGTGTATATATTTCTTTTTATCTAACTAAATGCTGTATCCTTGGATATTTTTTTCCGCTAGGAATTTATCTAATCCACTTTTCACGGAGGGAGTGCAGTGTGCACAGGGTGTTACAGTGTGCGTCCTGAAGGTAGCTCTGTCGGTTGCCACCCAGTGACCGCTGGCGGCACCACAGAGGTGAGGACCAGCTTTAGCCTTTTAAATAGGTCATTATAAATGGCAATTGGCAACTACCACACTAAAAACCTACCCCTACCCCCACTCTCTTTCCCTCCAGCACCCTCTCTCCATAAGCAGCAAGTGTGAAACATTCCGGTCCGTATTTTTGATTAATTAGCAGTAGGCTGTAACATCTCCCTGCATTATCACTTTCAGCTGTGGCAGCTTCTAGTGGCTGTCAGTGCACATAACAGAGGTGAGGAGCAGCCTTACCATTTTATCATTTAGGATTATTACAGGAACAGATGGTAAACATCATTTAAACAATCTTAAATGTTACAGTACTGTAGATCACAATATTATGAAAATATGGACTGAAAGTCAATCAAGATATTTGTGAATGTCTTTAAGTTATTATTTATTTATTTTTAAATGTGGACATGTAATTAACAAAAAAGATTTACCCAATCTGAAGACAAATTTGAAGCAGTTTTGCAATGACCATGCCTACAATGTGTGGCGCAGTTCAGATCTTATCTAGTCGTAGTGAATTATTATAACTTATTTCTACCTCAAATATCAATAGCGTTACACCAATTGAATGCACTCTTACAGGGTACCATGGAAATAGTTTACAAATTGTAACAGTTATTTTCAATAAACAAAGAAGCTGATCACATCGGAAAAGCCTCATGCACATTGACCAATCTTAACCTGTCAAGATGGCATGTGATGCCTCCCCTTATGGACTAGACAGTCTTATCACATACTGTGCCAGATGGCCGTGAGTGACTTGTTTGTAGATCCTCAACAGTGGCAGAACATAATTATCAGATGGACAATAACTACAGATTGTGAAGGATGTCAGTTTATCCAAAATGCATCTCCACCAGCTCTGTTACACACTCGTAAAGAAGGCCCTCATCCCCACGGCAGAGATTTCTTGCACATTTTTAATGTCCAGTCATCGATAATAATTAGTTTTTGCTTGCAATAGATGCATAGTCCAATTAGGCAAGACAAAGTTTATGGTGTTTTGAAACCAATTTTCTCCAGAGATGGGTTACCTGGACAAACGTGTAGTGATAATGGTCATTAGTTCATTTCAGGAGAATTCCACAGATGGCATGAAGCACTTTATACCACCTAGCCACTAGAGATGAGCGGGTTCGGTTCTCAGAGAACTGAACCCCTCCGTACTTCACTTTCTGAGCCAGAATCCCAGTCCGGCTCGAGACTTCCCGCCAGACTCGGAAACCAGAACGAGGCAAAACGTCATCATCCGCTGTCAGATACTCTCGGTTTTTGGATTCCGTATAAACAGCCGCGCGTCGCCGCCATTTTCACTCTGGAGTTGGAGAGTGAGGGAGACAGACCTCTGTCTCTCTCTGTGGGTGGTAGAATTGGGTGGGGTTAGTGTGTGCTCCCTAGGGGTGCTGTTTCTGTCACGGTGGTGTCCCTGGGATGTAAGGGGTGCTGTCCTGGCTGTCACTGGTGTTTCATGTGATGTTAGGGGTGCTGCAGCTGTACATGGGTGTTGCTGACCTCACTTGCACTGTGTTGCATAGGGGGAAGGGGCAATGTCCTCCTATATGCTGTGAAAATACAGGGGTGCTGGCCCTGTTTTGTATGCAGTATAAATTCAGGGGTGCAAAATAAATGTACACTGGCCCTATCTTGTATGCTGTAAAAATTCAGGGGTGAAGTGAAAATAAATGTACACTGGCCCTGTCTTGTATGTTGTAAAAATTCAGGGGTGCAAAATAAATGTACACTGGCTCTGTCTTGTATGCTGTAAAAATTCAGGGGTGCAGTGAAAATAAATGTACAACGGCCCTGTCTTGTATGCTGTAAAATTTCAGGGGTGAAGTGAAAATAAATGTACACTGGCCCTGTCTTGTATGTTGTAAAAATTCAGGGGTGCAAAATAAATGTACACTGGCTCTGTCTTGTATGCTGTAAAAATTCAGGGGTGCAGTGAAAATAAATATACAACGGCCCTGTCTTGTATGCTGTAAAAATTCAGGGGTGCAGTGAAAATAAATGAACACTAGCCCTGTCGTGTATGCTGTAAAAATTCAGGGGTGCAGTGAAAATAAATGTACAATGGCCCTGTCTTGTATGCTGTAAAAATTCAGGGGTGCAGTAAAAATAAATGTACACTGGCCCTGTCTTTTATGCTGTTAAAATTCAGGGGTGCAGTGTAAATAACAGTACACTGGTCCTGTATGCTGTAAAAATACAGGGGTGCTGTTTTTAAAATAAAAGTACACTGTTCCTGTATGCTGTAAAAATACAGGGGTGCTGTTGTTAAAATACAGTAAATGTACAATGGTCCTGTATGCTGTAAACAAACAGGGGTGCTGTTGTTAAAATAAAGTCTACTGGTCCTGTATGCTGTAAACGTACAGGGGTGCTGTTGTTAAAATAAAAGTACACTGGTCCTGTATGCTGTAAAAATACAGGGGTGCTGTTGTTAAAATAAAAGTACACTGGTCCTGTAGCTGTAAACATACAGGGGTGCTGTTGTTAAAATATAAGTACACTGGTCCTGTATGCTGTAAAAATACAGGGGTGCTGTTGTTAAAATAAAAGTACAATGTTCCTGTATGCTGTAAATATACATGGGTGCAGTGAAAATTAATATATACAGGCCCTGTCCTGTATGCTATAAAAATACTGGGGTGCTGTGAAAATAAATGTACACTTGCTGTAAAATTACAAGGGTGTTGTGAAAATACAGGGGTGCTGGCACTATTCTGTATGCTGTAAAAATATCACAAATCCCCAAGGAGAGTCCAAGTGTGTCTGCGGTTGCGATGTCTAGGCCTGATCTTCATAACACTGTATGGGAGGAGGCTCCTACCACCATTTGCACGCCCTCTGTAAGTGCTGGGAGGAGCACTTACAGTCCAGTTGCTGATATTGAGATTGAGGATGTCACTTTAGAAATACACCAGGATGAGGAGGATATTGGTGTAGCTGGCACTGAGGAGGATGTTGACGATGAGGATTCTGATGGTGATGTGGTATGTTTGAAAAAGGCACCAGTGGAGACAGTTGTTGTCCATGGGATGAAAAAGCCCATTGTCATGCCTGGGCAAAATACCAAAAAAGCCACCTCTTTGGTGTGGAATTATTTCTCCACAAATCCGGACAACAGGTGTCAAGCCATGTGTTGCCTTTGTCAATCAATAATAAGTAGGGGTAAGGACGTTAACCACCTAGGAACATCCTCCCATATACGTCACCAGCAGCGTATTCATCATAAGTCATTGTCAAGTTCAGAAACTTTGGGTAATAGCGTAAGCAGTCCACTGACACGTAAATTATGTGGTTTGTTTGAATATTGTTTCTCTGAGGATGAGGATGTAAACACTGAAGGGGGGAATCTGAGGATGAGGATGACATCTTGCCTCTGTAGAGCCAGTTTGTGCAAGGAGACATTAATTGATTCTTTTTTGGTGGGGGCCCAAACAAAGCAATCATTTCAGCCACAGTCGTTGCTGCTATGATTGGTTTGTTAAAGTGTGCATGTCCTGTTTATGCAACATAAGGTTGGGTGGGAGGGCCCAAGTACAATTCCATCTTGCATGTCTTTTCTTTGCCACATCATTCCAGGGGTGCTGCCCTATTTGGGGTACTGCCCCTCTGCCCTATCAGTCCAGGGGTGCTTCCCCACTGCCGTTTAAGTCCAGGGATGCTGTTGACTGTCTGTTGTGCTGTGTAATTCTCCAGGGTTGCTGCCTATGCTGTATAAGTCATGGGGTGCTGCCATATAATTCCAGGGGCGCTGCTGTACTTGATCCTAGGTTTAATTTAAAGCCTATAGCAGAATATGAAACAAGCTTCAACATCACAAACAGATTTGTGAAAACATAGCTGCAAAGGTGGAAATGAAAATTGCAATTTTGACGAAGTGTTTTCCAATGAGACCACATTTGTGGCCAAAGTCAGTCAGACTCAGGAGAGACAGAATCATAATCCAGTGCAACTGCCGGAGAGATAAAAGAGAGATTTTCTGCCGGAGCTTTAGAGAGAGGTTCTTCTCAATTATTTCATGTTAGGTACTCACTCAAATGAATGGTTCCAATTGTCAACCTTCATTTTTATTTATTATTAATGTTCCACATTTTGTGATTATTTATTTGCAAGCTGCACATTTGTTGTACAGTGTTCTTTTCTTAAGGGTAGGGTTATCGCAAGACTTGCGGTGTTAGAAGAACAGAGTTTCAGTGATCTTGCATTGCATCAGCTTTCCATTGCACTTCAGCACTAGATGGGCCAGGAGCTACAAACAGTTACTGAATAAGTCCCAGTATGGAGTTTCATGGTGGCTTACAGCCAGGAAGATGTCTGGCTTGCCAGGCTGAGGCATGCTGTGGGCACAGAGGTTAGCATTGCTTTCTCCCACAGTCCTACTTATAGTATGAAATTATTTTCAACTGTAGAGTGGTAAGCTCCACTAGGTCAGGGGCTCAATAACAAAAATTCACTGCACACTCGTGCTTACTACTGTACCGAACCCACCCGAACTCAGTTTGCCCCATCCTTGGCTGCTGTGGGGGCTCAGGAGGGGCTGCTAAAATATCTTAGGGGCTGCTTTATTTAAAAATAAAATATGAATAAAATAAACAAGACACACAGGTATACTCACATGCATGTAACTGGAACACAGAGGTATGCTCACATGCGTGTAACTGGGAGCTGTGAAAAATGAAAATAAGGCATCTGCCACAAAATATGTAAATAAAAATGCAATAAAAAGATGGAAAAAAAAGAAACCCACAAGATTTTCACAAAATAAGTCTCCAGACTCCGTGGAGGGGAAAATATCCAAACTTGATCCTGTGGTATCCCAGCATTAAATCCAAGATTATCTTAATCCCTAAAAATGGAGAAGGGGGTACAAATTTGGAGATTTTGGTCCCTAGTTTTTCAGTTTGTCCAGTAATGTGGTAATTAATTATATATTTGCTTGGTTGAAGTCCTTTCCGCTCCACACCAAGATAGGAGTGGAGGTGAAAGCCTGTTGTTGTTCCTGATTGCGTGTGCCTCTAATTTTTAATCACCTTCTTGACACTGTCCTCTTCCTCTTGCCTCTTCTCATAATACGAAAAGTCATCAAAGAAGGAGGTTTTATATATATTTATAGCTAGCTATGATTCGGAGAACTGAGCAAGCTTTTTCCAGGGGGACCACCTGTTGCTGAAATGATGGGTTTATTAAAATGTGCATGTCCTGTTTAAACAACATAAGGGTGGGTCAGTGGGTGTGAGACAATTCCATCCTCCACCTCTTTTTTCTCTTTGCATCATGTGCTGTTTGGGACCTATTTTTTAAATCTGCCATCCTGTCTGCCACTGCAGTGCCACTCCTAGATTGGCCAGGTGTTTGTGCTGCCCACTTGTGTTGCTTAGCTCAGTCATCCAGCCACCTCGGAGCAACCTTTTGGCCTAAAAACAATATTGTGAAGTGTGAGGTGTTCAGAATAGACTGGAAATGAGTGGAAATGAATGTTATTGAGGTTAATAATACTGTAGGATCAAAATTACCCCCAAATTCTGTGATTTTAGCTGTTTTTATGTTCTTTTCAAAAAACATCCAGATCCAAAACCAAAACCCGAAAAGGGTGGTTTTAGCAAAAACCAATCCAGATCCAAAACACGAATGGAGATCCAGATCCAAAACACAAAACCCGACAAGTGTCCGCCGCACATCTCTACTAGCCACCAATGTATTAGCTGAAAGATTTGATCAGAGATTTAAGAAGGCTATCAAGCAATAAGCAAATGACTCTACAACAACAATTATTTACATTTGTATTTGTTCAATGAATGCTGAACATGATACTACAGGGCAATCATTAGCAGTGATGTTCCCCAGCAGGAACCTGAGATGCTGTAAGAAACACATCTACAACAAATAAGCAGTTCAAATACATTTCTCAAACAACAACAACTAGACTACATTTCAATGTTGGTCAGCACAAGATTATTGACATGAAAACTGGCAACTCTATGCTGTAGGTAGCTTATGTCATCCTCTTGTAGATCAAATCCTTAATGAATATTGGAGGGGAATCACAAGCTCAGGCAAAGAAATAGCTCAGATGAGATGCTGGATCAGTTCAAGAACCAATGTGATGTTTGTTTAACAGCCTTGGGTTGCCTCCTCCGAGATATCAATTCAGCACCACGGGGCCCTCCGGACTCCATAGTCATTGGACCATTTGTCTAAACCTATATTTGGAGCAATATGAATTGCCACTTCATATGACACAGGTTAAGAGTAAATGAGCTTAGAAGGCATGCATGAGAAATATATGATCACAGAAAAGGTTATTTAAAAATTAAACACATATATACATATAAAGGGAACCACCACACTCACAATACCCAGAAATGGGGTACCCACCTGCACTCACCACCCCCAGGCTGGGGTGCAATGTCTCTGAAGTGATAGCAATGGCCAGGTTTTAAAAGCCAATGTGATAGAGTAGGACTTGCAGTGAGATGGGGTCCAGCGAAGTTGGGCTGCAAGCTTAAATGCATTGTACAATCCATGAACTAAAACCCCATTATTTATTTATGTTCTGATGTATTGAGGTGAATGAACTTACAAAGATGAGTGCTGGGCTCTCGGTGTAATATTGCAATAGATGGACACAGTAAGCAAAGCAGCTGGACGTAGCGGCTATGCAAAAATATGTTAAGGCTGCAGGAGGCGATTTGTGTTAATAAACACCTCCTGCAGGCTTGTGTGATCTACTGTGGCTCAGGGGGCACTGTGTCTGAAAACACAGGACCCGTACTGCTCATGCACAATACATCAGAGATATACGTAAACCATCAGCTTTGTTTCGTATAGAGGCACATTTCCACCACATTATTTCTGAATTAGTGTGACAGACACTACTCAGAGCTATTGGGGACCCTGCTCCTGTTGATATCTTATTCTCAAAATCATCCAACCCCAGTTGGATACATGACCACTGGACTGTCTAGCTACCTCTGTAACTACTGTATATGTCTAGTCAACACCTATCAATCTCTTTAGGCACATTGGGACATGTCAACCAAAAATTGCACCTATAGAGTGATTGGCTAAATCCTGTTCATTGTTGGGAATGTCGATTCTACTTTCACAGCACATTCTCTGACATCCATGTAAAGTTCTGGGAAAGCAGAATCTGAGTTTCCAGCAATGAAAGGGATTTTGACTATCATTCCCTAGCACTACTCTCTGAACTTGAATGGCTGAGAATAGGTTATTTTTTACATACATAGTACATACTGTCAGTGTCGGACTGGGGCATGAAGGGCCCACCGGGGAAATGCAGTGGTAGGGGCCCATTCTTAGAGGCTTGGCTAACAATTAGTGCATGGTCTGGGCCCCTTGATAAATAACATATATAGTAAATACTGCTAGTGCATGCATGATAATGTACCAGATTAATAACAGCAATGCACTGTAGAAAATACACCATAGTCCTGTGCAGTATAATGTAACATATTCATAATGCATAATTGAGAGGGTGGGCCCCCAGGCAGTGGGGCCCACTGGTGGTTTCCCCTGTACCCCTATGGGCCAGTCCGAGCCTTCATACTGTACTAAAATGTCTCAAATGATGCAGCTGGATGGGTACTAAGGGCCTAATTCAGTAAAAGAATGCTAAATTGCAAAAGCGGAAATCGTCCGATTATCAGCAGACTGCGCATGCGCTGCAAACGCATTGCACGTGTGTGAAGACCAGTGTGCGATCACTCTCCAATCGCAGGTCTAGTGAAATGTGACAACAAATGCGACAGGAAGTGACCGTTTGTGGGTAGTAACATGGCGTTTGTGGGGAGTGGCTGGGAAAACGCAGGTGTGTCATGGCCATTTTCGGGGGCATGCATCTGACATCAGCTGCAATCGCTGCAATGAAAAACATGGCGCCTGGTGCAGCTGCAATTGCATTATTTTGAGTAGGCATGGGTCAACTGCAACTGCAGATGGTGCTCAATTTCTGCGTATGCATCACAGTTATGCGACTACGGGCCTAATTCAGATCTGATCACAGGAGCAAATTTGTTAGCTAATGGGCAAAACCATGTGCACTGCATGGGGGGCAGATATAACATGTGCAGAGAGAGATAGATTTGGGTGGGGTGTGTTCAAACTGAAATCAAAATTGCAGTGTAAAAATAAAGCAGTCAGTATTTACCCTGCACAGAAACAATATAATCCACCCAAATCTACCTCTCTCTGCACATGTTATATCTGCCACACCTGCAGTGCACATGGGGCCTAATTCAGACCTGATCACTAGTAGGCGATTTTTGCACTGCTGTGATCAGATAGTCGCCGCCCATAGGGGAGTGTATTTTAGCTGTGCAAGTGTGCGAACGCATGTGTAACAGAGCTGTACAAACAGATCTTGTGCAGTTTCTGCGGAGCCCAGGACTTAGCCGCTGCGATCACTTCAGCCTGTCCGGGACCGGAATTGACGCCAGGAACCCTCCCTGCAAACGCATGGACACGTTTTTCAAAACACTCCCAGAAAACGGTCAGTTGCCACCCACAAACTCCTTCTTCCTGTCAATCTCCTTGCGAATGCCCGTGCGAATGGATCCTTCGCACAAACCCATCGCTGAGCAGTGATCCGCTTTGTACCCGTGCGACCTGCCTGCACATTGCTGGTGCATACGCATGCGCAGGTTAGACCTGATCGCCCGCTGTACGAAAACGCATCCTAGCGATCTAGTCTGAATTAGCCCTAAGGTTTTTCCCATTAGCTAACAAATTTGCTTCTGCTATCAGATCTGAAGTACCACTTACATACGCAAATTTGCAAATGCAGCAGTAGGCATCTTTTTTCTTTCTGGGCGACTCTTCACAAGCGGTTTTTAGCAGTAGCAGGTTTGAGACAATCGCTATTTCAGTCTCAAGCTGAATAAGGCCCTGAGTCTTGAGTATGCAAAAACGACAATTCCATGAGATGCCTCCTTCATTTGGCAAAATGTATAAAGTCACCAGTGCACAGGTTGCTAGAAATGCCAAGTACATGGCATGGTCTGATAAATAGATTGAAACTGCATATGTGTATGGTATAGATTCCCATTCAGCAGTATTTGATCCTTTTTCAAGACACATTTAACCGCGGGACTAAACACCCATAAACTAAGCTGGCTCAGACTTCCCAGATCCTTTTACAATTCTACAGATCCAGCAAAAACATATGGTTTGTGAGAATGTAAGACCTTGTTCAACACTTTAGTGCTAACTTAATAGTGCATCATGGCCCTCATTCCGAGTTGATCGCTCGCAAGGCGAATTTAGCAGAGTTGCTCACGCTAAGCCTACGCCTACTGGGAGTGTATCTTAGCTTCTTAAAATTGCGACCGATGTATTCGCAATATTGCGATTACAAACTACTTAGCAGTTTCAGAGTAGCTTCAGACTTACTCGGCATCTGCGTTCAGTTCAGTGCTTGTCGTTCCTGGTTTGACGTCATAAACACACCCAGCGTTCGCCCAGACACTCCCCCGTTTCTCCGGCCACTCCTGCGTTTTTTCCGGAAACTGTAGCGTTTTTATCCACACGCCCCGAAAACGCTGTGTTTCCGCCCAGTAACACCCATTTCCTGTCAATCACACTACGTTCGCCAGAGCGAAGAAAAAGCCGTGAGTAAAAATACTATCTTCATTGTAAAATTACTTGGCGCAGTCGCAGTGCGAATATTGCGCATGCGTACTAAGCGGAATTTCACTGCGATGCGAAGAAAATTACCGAGCGATCAACTCGGAATGAGGGCCCATATACAGTATATCACAAGCCTGACTGCAAGTTCTTTTTTTTATATATATATATATATATATATACAATGTATTATCCCCTTAATGTTAATGGGAACAACCAGCAACAATCATAAGTACAGATACTGGGATATAGCTGTAGAAAAAGTATATGGCCAGAATCTCTTTGCATGTCCTACAGGTATACAGTATGTCTAGTCATCCCATTTATTTGTCTACTCTTGTATGAATTGGGAAATTAGAACAAGCTATATGCTGTGTGTTTTTACTACATAATATTTATTTTGAAGCCATGGCGTAGGTACAGCACATGGATAGAATTGAGCATGTCTGTATTTCGAGCCTGATTAAGTGGTTATTGCAGATCGGCTTGTTACTGCATCTTCTGTTGCAGTGGATCTGCAAAGATATGCTAATGCCACAAGAGCTGGCTTCTGCAAAGAGACGGCCACCGGTAGTTTCTCAGACATGCCCCATACAGTCGTGACACGTCTGCTTTTAGACACCACTCCATGTTACCTCTCCAAAAGGTTGCTGGCTGTCAATCAAACTGCAAGCAAAGCTGTACTATGACCACCGTTGCAGAACCATCGCAACACATGCGCAGTGTGATAAAGGTGCATATGCAGAGCTGAAACCTTCAGTCATTTGCGACCAAATCTGTAACAGGGTATTTCTTTAATCATCATTTTATATATATTTAGATGGATTTGTTCTGCTTAGAAATCAGTTGATCTGGTTCATTAGCATAGGAACAAACAGACATGTGCTTGAGTTCCCTGGTTTTTGCTCAATTTTGCTGACCATTCCCTACCTGAGAAGCCACTCTGAGATAACACCTCATGCACACAAGATCTGTCCTTGTATGAGACAATAGGTTTTTGACCACTTCTTGCCAGACACACCCACAGGAAGCCACTTACTGAAGATACCAAATGAAGGACACAGAGCTCTCCCAGAAACACACTACAAGGATGGATCTCCAGACACCTGGGTTTTGTCTACTTATCATGGCTAAGTATTTGGTTACACACTAATGAATAAAAAAGTGGAACACAGATTAATGGCATAGTACTGTACATAGTTTTTTTATGTAAAATGGATAGCTTTAATGGTAATGATAATTATACAATTACAGTACGTTATACCGTGGGATCCAGTCAGGATCCCATTGATGGGTTGCGGCAGTCAGAATACCGTCGCCGGAATCCCGACACTACTCAGAATGTCGACACCGGCATCCCAATTAGGGTCACCAGGCAGATGCCGGAATCCTGACCGCCGGGATCCCAAATGAACATTCACCGGTCTGCCACAGAGGTAAGTTGGGGGTGGGGGTATGTATTTGCATTAGGCTGCAGGGGGAGGAACAGGGCTAGGCTGTGGATTGGGGGGGTGTTGATTTAGACTATGGGGGAGGGTTAGTTTTAGGCTGTGGGGTATAGGGGTAAGGTTTAGGCACCAACGGGGAGGGTTATGGTTAGGCTGCGGGGGGGGGTATAAAGTTAGGTGGGGGGGTATATGCTTACCTTCCCCTGTCGGGATTCTAATCATCGGGATGCCGAGGTCGGTATTCTGACCTCCGGCATCCCTGTACCAACCCAATATAGTTTATGTAGCATAGGCAGCATGCAAAATGTGCTGTTTGTTGTGGCTTTGGTGGCTGTGGAAACAGTGGTGATTTAGTTACTGGTGTTTAAGTGTAGATATATTTGATAGAAATGTAATAGTGAAATGTAAGGAAATAGTTGTATCAGCATATAATTGTAAACTGTTGTGTAGTATATACATTGTATATAGTATTTACAAAAAATAAAAATGGCTACCACCATTTGGAGTTGCTCCCTCTTTATGCTTCAGCGAAAGGGGGAACAGAAACAAGTCATCAAAACCTATAGAAGAAGCTATAACATAGGGAGAGGAGGGGGGAATGTACCTTACTCCAGAACACTGGAGAATACTCTCTGTTTTATGCAAGCTACTGAAACCATGTGAAGTAGAAACTAATGAAATGTGGGAAAAGACTCTTTTGTAAAAAATAACTACAAATTCTGTGAGATAGACCTTTGCCGCCCAGTGCAACAAAGTACAGAGACTTCTGTGATGGTGGATTGCAGTGTTGGTAATTTTATATTTTTCGGCAGTAAACTTTCCCTTTATTACTTAGAGTTGATGTTATTTTCTTTAGCATTGTATTGTTTTGATTTCAGGTGCCCTCTCTTAAAAACTCTATGCCCTTGAGCACTGGATTTAGCAGATGTTGAAGTACTAAAGGAGGTACACACCTAGATAAGTGTGCTGAGCGATCTAGCACAGACCGCTCAGCACACATCTCTCCCTCCGCTCAGTATTCAGTGAAATGTGTGCTGAGCGGAGAGGGGGGCGGTGTTAACCCTCACTTCACACAGCAGTGAAGTGAGCAACCTGACTAGATTGAATCTAGAATCTAGAACCGGCGATAGCGATGCGCGGGGCCGTGCATCACTATCGCTATGGGCATACACACGGAGAGATCCGTGCTTAATTTCTAAACAATTTAGTCCGATTTTTTAGAAATTAAGCACAGATCTCTCCGTGTGTACCCCCCTTAATATCACAATCATTATGACTGTCAGAAGCCACAGCACTAGTACTTGGTTGCTGCTCCTGCTCTTCCATTGACTGATCAGGATCCATATTGACTCACAGATCTTATATTATTAATGCAGTGTCACAGCCTGGCCTTGAACACACACAAGCTTTACAAAAATAACAAAACACCTTTTTAATGTGTTTTTTTATCAGTTTACAATAACTTCACACTGCGACTCACAGCATGTTTTTATTTTTTATATATATTTTTTAACATTGCTGCAAATCACTGCACTTACATTATTTCTGCAGTAGCACGGCCTGGCCCCAAACACACAAGTTTAAAAAACAAACAATTAACAACTTCTTACTGCGACTTACAGCGCTTAAATTATTAAGTGGTAAAACGGCATGGCTCTGAACACACACAAGTTGTTTATTTTTTATATATATATATATATATATATATATATATATTAGAGATGAGCGCCTGAAATTTTTCGGGTTTTGTGTTTTGGTTTTGGGTTCGGTTCCGCGGCCGTGTTTTGGGTTCGAACGCGTTTTGGCAAAACCTCACCGAATTATTTTTGTCGGATTCGGGTGTGTTTTGGATTCGGGTGTTTTTTTCCAAAAACACTAAAAAACAGCTTAAATCATAGAATTTGGGGGTCATTTTGATCCCAAAGTATTATTAACCTCAAAAACCATAATTTACACTCATTTTCAGTCTATTCTGAATACCTCACACCTCACAATATTATTTTTAGTCCTAAAATTTGCACCGAGGTCGCTGTGTGAGTAAGATAAGCGACCCTAGTGGCCGACACAAACACCGGGCCCATCTAGGAGTGGCACTGCAGTGTCACGCAGGATGTCCCTTCCAAAAAACCCTCCCCAAACAGCACATGACGCAAAGAAAAAAAGAGGCGCAATGAGGTAGCTGTGTGAGTAAGATTAGCGACCCTAGTGGCCGACACAAACACCGGGCCCATCTAGGAGTGGCACTGCAGTGTCACGCAGGATGGCCCTTCCAAAAAACCCTCCCCAAACAGCACATGACGCAAAGAAAAAAAGAGGCGCAATGAGGTAGCTGTGTGAGTAAGATTAGCGACCCTAGTGGCCGACACAAACACCGGGCCCATCTAGGAGTGGCACTGCAGTGTCACGCAGGATGGCCCTTCCAAAAAACCCTCCCCAAACAGCACATGACGCAAAGAAAAAAAGAGGCGCAATGAGGTAGCTGACTGTGTGAGTAAGATTAGCGACCCTAGTGGCCGACACAAACACCGGGCCCATCTAGGAGTGGCACTGCAGTGTCACGCAGGATGTCCCTTCCAAAAAACCCTCCCCAAACAGCACATGACGCAAAGAAAAAAAGAGGCGCAATGAGGTAGCTGTGTGAGTAAGATTAGCGACCCTAGTGGCCGACACAAACACCGGGCACATCTAGGAGTGGCACTGCAGTGTCACGCAGGATGTCCCTTCCAAAAAACCCTCCCCAAACAGCACATGACGCAAAGAAAAAAAGAGGCGCAATGAGGTAGCTGTGTGAGTAAGATTAGCGACCCTAGTGGCCGACACAAACACCGGGCCCATCTAGGAGTGGCACTGCAGTGTCACGCAGGATGTCCCTTCCAAAAAACCCTCCCCAATCAGCACATGATGCAAAGAAAAAGAAAAGAAAAAAGAAGTGCAAGATGGAATTATCCTTGGGCCCTCCCACCCACCCTTATGTTGTATAAACAAAACAGGACATGCACACTTTAACCAACCCATCATTTCAGTGACAGGGTCTGCCACACGACTGTGACTGATATGACGGGTTGGTTTGGACCCCCCCCAAAAAAGAAGCAATTAATCTCTCCTTGCACAAACTGGCTCTACAGAGGCAAGATGTCCACCTCATCTTCACCCTCCGATATATCACCGTGTACATCCCCCTCCTCACAGATTATCAATTCGTCCCCACTGGAATCCACCATCTCAGCTCCCTGTGTACTTTGTGGAGGCAATTGCTGCTGGTCAATGTCTCCGCGGAGGAATTGATTATAATTCATTTTAATGAACATCATCTTCTCCACATTTTCTGGATGTAACCTCGTACGCCGATTGCTGACAAGGTGAGCGGCGGCACTAAACACTCTTTCGGAGTACACACTTGTGGGAGGGCAACTTAGGTAGAATAAAGCCAGTTTGTGCAAGGGCCTCCAAATTGCCTCTTTTTCCTGCCAGTATAAGTACGGACTGTGTGACGTGCCTACTTGGATGCGGTCACTCATATAATCCTCCACCATTCTATCAATGTTGAGAGAATCATATGCAGTGACAGTAGACGACATGTCCGTAATCGTTGTCAGGTCCTTCAGTCCGGACCAGATGTCAGCATCAGCAGTCGCTCCAGACTGCCCTGCATCACCGCCAGCGGGTGGGCTCGGAATTCTGAGCCTTTTCCTCGCACCCCCAGTTGCGGGAGAATGTGAAGGAGGAGATAGATATAGATAGACTGGTTGATAAAGAGATAGTATACTCGTAACTAGTATGTATGTATAAAGAAAGAAAAAAAAACCACGGTTAGGTCACTGGTATATACAATTATGGACGGGCTGCCGAGTGCCGACACAGAGGTAGCCACAGCCGTGAACTACCGCACTGTACTGTGTCTGCTGCTAATATATAGACTGGTTGATAAAGAGATAGTATACTCGTAACTAGTATGTATGTATAAAGAAAGAAAAAAAAACCACGGTTAGGTCACTGGTATATACAATTATGGACGGGCTGCCGAGTGCCGACACAGAGGTAGCCACAGCCGTGAACTACCGCACTGTACTGTGTCTGCTGCTAATATATAGACTGGTTGATAAAGAGATAGTATACTCGTAACTAGTATGTATGTATAAAGAAAGAAAAAAAAACCACGGTTAGGTGGTATATACAATTATGGACGGGCTGCCGAGTGCCGACACAGAGGTAGCCACAGCCGTGAACTACCGCACTGTACTGTGTCTGCTGCTAATATATAGACTGGTTGATAAAGAGATAGTATACTCGTAACTAGTATGTATGTATAAAGAAAGAAAAAAAAACCACGGTTAGGTCACTGGTATATACAATTATGGACGGGCTGCGGAGTGCCGACACAGAGGTAGCCACAGCCGTGAACTACCGCACTGTACTGTGTCTGCTGCTAATATATAGACTGGTTGATAAAGAGATAGTATACTCGTAACTAGTATGTATGTATAAAGAAAGAAAAAAAAAACACGGTTAGGTGGTATATACAATTATGGACGGGCTGCCGAGTGCCGACACAGAGGTAGCCACAGCCGTGAACTACCGCACTGTACTGTGTCTGCTGCTAATATATAGACTGGTTGATAAAGAGATAGTATACTCGTAACTAGTATGTATGTATAAAGAAAGAAAAAAAAACCACGGTTAGGTCACTGGTATATACAATTATGGACGGGCTGCCGAGTGCCGACACAGAGGTAGCCACAGCCGTGAACTACCGCACTGTACTGTGTCTGCTGCTAATATATAGACTGGTTGATAAAGAGATAGTATACTCGTAACTAGTATGTATGTATAAAGAAAGAAAAAAAAACCACAGTTAGGTCACTGGTATATACAATTATGGACGGGCTGCCGAGTGCCGACACAGAGGTAGCCACAGCCGTGAACTACCGCACTGTACTGTGTCTGCTGCTAATATAGACTGGTTGATAAAGAGATAGTATACTACTAATATTATATACTGGTGGTCAGGTCACTGGTCACTAGTCACACTGGCAGTGGCACTCCTGCAGCAAAAGTGTGCACTGTTTAATTTTAATATAATATTATGTACTCCTGGCTCCTGCTATAACCTATAACTGGCACTGCAGTAGTGCTCCCCAGTCTCCCCCACAATTATAAGCTGTGTGAGCTGAGCAGTCAGACAGATATATAATATATATAGATGATGCAGCACACTGGCCTGAGCCTGAGCAGTGCACACAGATATGGTATGTATGTGACTGAGTCACTGTGTGCTGTGTATCGCTTTTTTCAGGCAGAGAACGGATTATAAATAAAAGTGGTGGTCACTGGTCACTATCAGCAAAACTCTGCACTGTACACTACTGAGTACTCCTAATGCTCCCCAAAATTAGTAAATCAAGTGTCTAAACGGAGAGGACGCCAGCCACGTCCTCTCCCTATCAATCTCAATGCACGTGTGAAAATGGCGGCGACGCGCGGCTCCTTATATAGAATCCGAGTCTCGCGATAGAATCCGAGCCTCGCGAGAATCCGACAGCGTCATGATGACGTTCGGGCGCGCTCGGGTTAACCGAGCAAGGCGGGAAGATCCGAGTCGCTCGGACTCGTGAAAAAAAACATGAAGTTCTGGCGGGTTCGGATTCAGAGAAACCGAACCCGCTCATCTCTAATATATATATATATATATATACTTACAAACTGCTGTGAATCACTGTGCTTATATTATAGTAATGGTAAATAAAGGGTCAATGCTTCACTGTGGGCATTAAAAAACAAATCACCAGTGTGCACCAAGGGTTAATGCTGACCTTGTATTAGGAGTTTTGGGCTGCACTGTGGACAGTTACAGCACCAGTGTGCACCAGTAAAGGATTAATGCTGTCCTCTATTAGAAGCTCTGAGCAGCACTGTGGGCACTGACAAATAAAACAACAACAGCATGCACCAAGGGTTAATGCTCAGTTAAGTACAGCACCAGTGGGTCACTTAGACAATACAATATAGATGTTTCTGCACTATAAAAAGTAAAAAAACAACAACAATGTTTTGCTAACTGCCTGCATATAAAACTAGCTTGGACAGTTGTAGCACGAAGTAAGGGAGATGTGAGAACCACTGCCCATCAAACAGTGGGGCATTTGAGCCTGGAGAAGTGATAAAGCAGTGATAAGTGGAAGGTGATACTGCACCAGCAAATCAGGTCCTAGCTGTCCATTTACATATTGGAACTGATTGGCTGGTGTGTTATCACCTTGCACTTATCACTGCTTTATCACTTCTCCAGGCTTAATACATCTGTCCCAGTGTCCTCTTTTGCGTTTTCTAATGCCTGACATCCAACACCGCAGGAGGCACTTATATTGAATCCAAAACACGTGAGATCCAACGCCGGAAAGATGACGTTTTGCCTCATTTTGGAATCCCAGCAAGGCAGGAAAACCCAAGCCGATGCTCAGATTCCCTCTTATGCCCGAAGTTCTGGCGTTTTCAGGAAACAGAGCCCACACATCTCTAAGTAGGAGTGACATTGAAAATAATATCTTCACAATGCAGAAACTGATCAAGCACATTTTACATTTTCGAGATGTGCGGCGAACACTTTTCGGGTTTTGGGGGTCATTCTGAGTTGATCACTCGCTAGCAACTTTTTTTAGCGCTGCGATCAGGTTAAATCTCGGTAAAACTGCGCATGCGTATGCACCGCAATGCACACGCGCATCGTACGGGTACAAAGCGGATAGTTGCTGGGTGATGGATTTATCGAAGAATCCATTCGCAAAGCCGATTGCAAGGAGATTGACAGGAAGAGGGCTTTTATGGGTGTCAACTGACCGTTTTCAGCGAGTGTTTGGAAAAATGCTGGTGTGTCTAGGCGTTTGTAGGGCGGGTGTCTGATGTCAATTCCGGGACCGGACAGGCTGAAGTGATCGCAAGTACAGAGCTACTTAAAAACTGCAAAAAACTTTTTCATGCCGCTCGGCTGCACACGCGTTTGCACACTTGGAAAGTGAAAATACACTCCCCCGTGGGCAGCGACTATGCGTTTGCACAGCTGCTAAAAGTAGCTAGCGAGCGAACAACTTGGAATGACCCCTTTGTGTTTTGTGTTTTGGTTTTGGATCTGGATCTCCGCTCATGTCTTGGATCTGGATTGGTTTTGCCAAAACCACCCTTTCGGGTTTTGGTTTTGGATCTGGATGATTTTCGAAAAAAACATAAAAACAGCTAAAATCACAGAATTTGGGGGTATTTTTGTTCCTACAGTATTATTAACCTCAATAACATTTGTTTCCACTCATTTCCAGTCAATTTTGACCACCTCAAATCTCACAATATTGTTCACCAATAAAGCGCCTGGCTGGCTAAACTACGCAACAGAGCAGCGGCACAAACACACGGCAGTTATTTCTGTCTAAAAATGTTTTACAAATTAGTACTGTATTAGTGATAACCAATCAAACCAACTCACAAATGCTATCAATAGAAAACAATCCAACACAGAAATTTCCTGAGAATCGTGTGTACAATATCATTGCTCTAAAGAAGTTATAAAACAGCAAAGAAAAAAAAACGAAACCATGTGTAAATAGCAACAGCAGACATTGATGCTCCCTACACAAGTGCACATGCTGCCAGCACATGCCTATTCTCAGTGTCCAGTCTGTACCTCTCTCCTGGGGGCCCTGAGTCACTGATGACTGACACTCTGTGCCCATGTAAAGCCCCGGTAAATCAGCCATATTGTCGAGCAGCTCCCCAAAGTCCCCCAATCACAAAATACAGCATTCCATTCCTGCGTAGCACAGTGCAGAATACTTTGGGCACACAGTTAAATATTGACCAGGTTACAGTGCTGGTTGGACACAGCACGGATCAGACACAGTGCGGATTACAATGCAGGTTGGATACAAAGCAGCTCGGATACAATGCAGGTTACAGTGTGGGTCAGATACAGTGCAGGTGGATACAAGGCAGGTCGGATACAGTGTAGATAGAATTCATTGCAGGTTTTATATAGTGCATATTGAACACAATGTGGGTCGGATACAGTGCAGGTCGGAGTGCGGATTGGTTATAGTGCGTGTTGGCTACAGCGCAATGTCGGATACCGTGCGAGATACAGTGCAGGTCAGATACAGTGCGGGATATAGTTCGAGTCTGATACAGTGCAGGTTGGAGTGTGGGTTTGATACAGTGTGGTTTGGATACAGTGTAGGCTACAGTGCAGGTTGGATACAGTGTGTGTCGCATACAGTGAGGGTTGGCTACAGTGCAAGGTCAGATACAATGCGCCTCGGATACAGTGCAAGATACAGTGCAGGTCAGATACAATATGGTTCGCATACACTGTGAGTTGTATATATTGTGGGTCAGATACAACGTGGGCCGGATAAAGTGCAGGTTACAGTGCGGATCAAATACAGTGTTGGTTTAATACAGCGCAGGTCAGACACAGTGTGGGTTGGATACAGCACAGGTCGCATACAGTGTGGGATGGATACAGTGTGGGTTGGATACAGCGCAGGTCAAATACAGTGTGGGTTGGATACAGTGCGGGTCAAATACAATGCGGGTCGGGTGCAGTGTAGGTCGGATACAGCGCGGGTTTCAGTGCAGGTCAAATACAATGTGGGTCAGATAAAGCATGGGTTACAGTGCAGGTCAGATACAGTGCAGGTTAGATACACCAATAGTGCACTTACTGTGACAGAGGGTCCTCAGTGCGGGGTTGTCAGCTGTGTTTTCAGTATGGTGGTGCCAGCAGTGTCACCAGTGCAAGGTGCCAGCGGTGTCCTCAATGCTGTGGTGCCGGCAGTGTCAGTAGTGCAGGGGTGCCAGCGGTGTCCTCAGTGCGGTTGTGCCAACAGTGTCAGCAGTGCAAGGGTGCCAGCGGTGTCCTCAGTGCAGTGGTGCCGGCAGTGTCAGCAGTGCAGGGGTGCCAGCTGTGTCCTCAGTGTGGTGGTGCCAGCAGTGTCAGCAGGTCATGCAGTGTCGGCAATTGGGGAGTGCCGGAGGTGTCCTCAGTGCAGGAATGCCGTCAGTGTCCTCAGTGCAGGGATGCCAGCAGTGTCGGCAATGTGGGAGTGCTGGAGGTTTCCTCAGTGCAGGAGTGCCGGAAGTGTCCTCAGTGCAGGAGTGCTGGCAGTGTCCTCAATACAGGGGTGCCGGCAGTGTCGTCAATTACGGGACTGCCGGAGGTGTCCTCAGTGCAGTAGTGCTGGAGGTGTCCTCAGTGCAGGGGTGCTGGCAGTGTCGGCAATGCGGGAGTGCCGGAGGTGTCCTCAGTGCAGAGGTGGTGGCAGTGTTGGCAATGTGGGAGTGTCAGAGGTCTCCTCAGTGCTGGAGTGCTAGCAGTGTCCTCAGTGCAGGGGTGCCGGCAGTGTTGGCAGTACAGGAGTGCTGGAGGTGTCCTCAGTGCAGGAGTGCTGGCAGAGTCCTCAGTGCTGGGGTGCCGGCAGTGTCGGCAATTACGGGAGTGCCGGAGGTGTCCTCAGTGTGAGTGCCAGAGATGTCCTCAGTGCAGGGGTGCCGGCAGTGTTGGCAAAGTGGGAGTGTTGGAGGTGTCCTCCGTGCAGGAATGCCGACAGTGTCCTCAGTGCAGGGGTGCCAGCAATGTCGGCAATGCGGGAGTGCCAGAGGTGTCCTCTGTGCAGGGGTGCCGGCAGTGTTGGCAATGTGGGAGCAGAGACATAACTAGGGTTTTCGGAGCCCAGGGCAAGATGAAGAGTGCCCCCCCAAAAAAAAATAAAACACATAAAAAAGTATGTGCGCGCGCCATGGGCATGGCCACGCACCAGAAGTGGTGTGGCCACGCATTAGAATGGGTGTGGCCACACTCCAGAAGGGGTGTGGCCACTGAAAATGGGGCGTGCCAACATGACTATCACCTACCCCCTGTGTCGCCTCTCAGCACACTATCACCTACCCCTTGTGTCGTCTCTCAGCACACCTTCATTCAATTTTTACACAGTGCCAGATACACAATTGCCCCACAGTGCCAGATACACAGTGCCCCACAGTGCCAGATACACAGTGCCCCACATTGCCAGATACACAGGCCCCACAGTGCCAGATAAACAGTGCCCCACAGTGTCAGATCCACAGTGACAGATACAGTGCCCCACAGTGCCAGATACATATTGCCCCACAGTGCCAGATACAATGCCCCACAGTGCCAGTTACAATGCCCCACAGTGCCAGATACAATGCCCCACAGTGCCAGTTACAATGCCCCACAGTGCCAGATACAATGCCCCACAGTGCCAGTTACAATGCCCCACAGTGCCAGATACATGCCCCACAGTGCCAGATACATGCCCCACAGTGTCAGATACAATGCCCCACAGTGCCAGATACATTCCCCACAGTGCCAGTTACAATGCCCCACAGTGCCAGATACATGCCCCACAGTGTCAGTTACATGCCCCACAGTGCCAGTTACAATGCCCCACAGTGCCAGATACAATGCCCCACAGTGCCAGATACCATGCCCCACAGTGCCAGATACAATGCCCCACAGTGCCAGTTGCATGCCCCACAGTGCCAGTTTCAATGCCCCACGGTGCCAGTTACATGCCCCACAGTGCCAGTTACAATGCCCCACAGTGCAAGATACAAGACCCCCCCCCCCTCGCCACTTACTTCAGTCAGGATCCCGTCGGGCCGTCAGTCACCGCTGCCCTCTGCTATGTGAGGGGAGGAGAGCGCAGTGCCTCTCCTGCCCCTTAACGCTCCAGGAGTCCGGCGGCGGCTATCTTAAATGTGGCGCCGGTTCATTAGCCAATCAGAGCTTGCGGACCGGCAGCCAATCAGGAGCCAGTCCGCAAGCTCTGATTGGCTAACGCCGCCGGAGACCGGACAGACACGCAGCGCCGCTGGCAGCGCGGCAGCGGCAGTGAACACATTGAGGGGCAGGTGAGACGCTGCGGTCTCCTCCCCTCACATTGCAGCGGGACGGGGGCGCCCAGGGCACGTGCTCCACTCGCCCTGCCTTAGTAATGCCTCTGTGTGGGAGTGCTGGAGGTGTCCTCAGTGCAGGAGTTCAGGGGTGCCGGCAGTGTCGGCAGTGTGTGAGTACTGGAAGTTTCGTCAGTGCAGGTGTGCTGGCAGTGTCGGCAGTACGGGAGGTGTCCTCAGTGCAGGAGTGCTGGTAGCGTCCTCAGTGCAGGGTGCCGGTAATGTCGACAGTGCGGCGGTGCTGGCAGTGAGGGAGTGTCGGCAGTGCAGGCAGCAGTGTCGACATTGCAGGCGGCGCTATTAGTGCTGTGGGGGCATCCATCTGGGGGCCATTGTAATCTATGGGCACACGCTGATTGGCTTAAAGCCGTGACAGACAGCTTTCTCAGCCAATCAGCGGTCTTCCATAGGCAAACCTCAGGATCCGACAGTGGGATTCTGAGGTTTTGCCTCGATTTGGGATCCGGGGCAGGCAGGGAGATCCGAGCTGTGGCTCGGATCGCCCCGGATCCCCTAGGTTTTGGGGGGCGGGGGGGGGGAGAGGGGTCGAACCCGCTCATCCCTATTTTAAATACAGCTAAGTGCCAAATTGCTTTGTGCTGGAAATCAACTGTTCCTCTGTCTTTGTCTGCCACTATTAATGCTGCCTGGTCCACTTGTAGAATGTAACAAATCACCTCAGTTATACTGTACATGATACTCCAGACCACTTCATAAAAGTCTGGATCCCATGGATAGCCCATTTTGAGGCAAACATCCCTTTACAACGATATAACTTCATTTGCTTATCGCTCAATCATACTGATGTTGGTGACTCGCACCGACTGGTTTCTCCTCTTTCCCATCATTCCCCTTACCCTCCCACTCGACCCTTGCATCTCTCCCTACTCCCTCCCTATTCTACCACTCTGATGTGATCAATATTTTACAAGCTATAAAATGTTTATGCTGAGGTGTTCGTTTAAGGTGGGTAGACAGTGACACTAGATTATATTTTAAGAGATATGGACGATTCCGACACTTCTGAACAACATGTAATTTAAAATCATCCAGTGTGTATGCACTATGCGATGCGCGCTCCCGCGCGTCATAGAGATGAGCGCCTGAAATTTTTCGGGTTTTGTGTTTTGGTTTTGGGTTCGGTTCCGCGGCCGTGTTTTGGGTTCGACCGCGTTTTGGCAAAACCTCACCGAATTTTTTTTGTCGGATTCGGGTGTGTTTTGGATTCGGGTGTTTTTTTCAAAAAACCCTAAAAAACAGCTTAAATCATAGAATTTGGGGGTCATTTTGATCCCATATTATTATTAACCTCAAAAACCATAATTTCAACTCATTTTCAGTCTATTCTGAATACCTCACACCTCACAATATTATTTTTAGTCCTAAAATTTGCACCGAGGTCGCTGGATGACTAAGCTAAGCGACCCTAGTGGCCGACACAAACACCTGGCCCATCTAGGAGTGGCACTGCAGTGTCACGCAGGATGTCCCTTCCAAAAAACCCTCCCCAAACAGCACATGACGCAAAGAAAAAAAGAGGCGCAATGAGGTAGCTGACTGTGTGAGTAAGATAAGCGACCCTAGTGGCCGACACAAACACCGGGCCCATCTAGGAGTGGCACTGCAGTGTCACGCAGGATGGCCCTTCCAGAAAACCCTCCCCAAACAGCACATGACGCAAAGAAAAAAAGAGGCGCAATGAGGTAGCTGACTGTGTGAGTAAGATAAGCGACCCTAGTGGCCGACACAAACACCGGGCCCATTTAGGAGTGTCACTGCAGTGTCACGCAGGATGTCCCTTCCAAAAAACCCTCCCCAAACAGCACATGACGCAAAGAAAATAAGAGGCGCAATGAGGTAGCTGTGTGAGTAAGATTAGCGACCCTAGTGGCCGACACAAACACCGGGCCCATCTAGGAGTGGCACTGCAGTGTCACGCAGGATGTCCCTGCCAAAAAACCCTCCCCAAACAGCACATGACGCAAAGAAAAAAAGAGGCGCAATGAGGTAGCTGACTGTGTGAGTAAGATAAGCGACCCTAGTGGCCGACACAAACACCGGGCCCATTTAGGAGTGTCACTGCAGTGTCACGCAGGATGTCCCTTCCAAAAAACCCTCCCCAAACAGCACATGACGCAAAGAAAATAAGAGGCGCAATGAGGTAGCTGTGTGAGTAAGATTAGCGACCCTAGTGGCCGACACAAACACCGGGCCCATCTAGGAGTGGCACTGCAGTGTCACGCAGGATGTCCCTTCCAAAAAACCCTCCCCAAACAGCACATGACGCAAAGAAAAAAAGAGGCGCAATGAGGTAGCTGTGTGAGTAAGATTAGCGACCCTAGTGGCCGACACAAACACCGGGCCCATTTAGGAGTGTCACTGCAGTGTCACGCAGGATGTCCCTTCCAAAAAACCCTCCCCAAACAGCACATGACGCAAAGAAAATAAGAGGCGCAATGAGGTAGCTGTGTGAGTAAGATTAGCGACCCTAGTGGCCGACACAAACACCGGGCCCATTTAGGAGTGGCACTGCAGTGTCACGCAGGATGTCCCTTCCAAAAAACCCTCCCCAAACAGCACATGACGCAAAGAAAAAAAGAGGCGCAATGAGGTAGCTGACTGTGTGAGTAAGATAAGCGACCCTAGTGGCCGACACAAACACCGGGCCCATCTAGGAGTGGCACTGCAGTGTCACGCAGGATGTCCCTTCCAAAAAACCCTCCCCAAACAGCACATGACGCAAAGAAAAAAAGAGGCGCAATGAGGTAGCTGTGTGAGTAAGATTAGCGACCCTAGTGGCCGACACAAACACCGGGCCCATCTAGGAGTGGCACTGCAGTGTCACGCATGATGTCCCTTCCAAAAAACCCTCCCCAAACAGCACATGACGCAAAGAAAAAAAGAGGCGCAATGAGGTAGCTGACTGTGTGAGTAAGATAAGCGACCCTAGTGGCCGACACAAACACCGGGCCCATCTAGGAGTGGCACTGCAGTGTCACGTAGGATGGCCCTTCCAAAAAACCCTCCCCAAACAGCACATGACGCAAAGAAAAATAAAAGAAAAAAGAGGTGCAAGATGGAATTGTCCTTGGGCCCTCCCACCCACCCTTATGTTGTATAAACAAAACAGGACATGCACACTTTAACCAACCCATCATTTCAGTGACAGGGTCTGCCACACGACTGTGACTGATATGACGGGTTGGTTTGGACCCCCCCCAAAAAAGAAGCAATTAATCTCTCCTTGCACAAACTGGCTCTACAGAGGCAAGATGTCCACCTCATCATCATCCTCCGATATATCACCGTGTACATCCCCCTCCTCACAGATTATCAATTCGTCCCCACTGGAATCCACCATCTCAGCTCCCTGTGTACTTTGTGGAGGCAATTGCTGCTGGTCAATGTCTCCGCGGAGGAATTGATTATAATTCATTTTAATGAACATCATCTTCTCCACATTTTCTGGATGTAACCTCGTACGCCGATTGCTGACAAGGTGAGCGGCGGCACTAAACACTCTTTCGGAGTACACACTTGTGGGAGGGCAACTTAGGTAGAATAAAGCCAGTTTGTGCAAGGGCCTCCAAATTGCCTCTTTTTCCTGCCAGTATAAGTACGACTGTGTGACGTGCCTACTTGGATGCGGTCACTCATATAATCCTCCACCATTCTTTCAATGGGGAAAGAATCATATGCAGTGACAGTAGACGACATGTCCGTAATCGTTGTCAGGTCCTTCAGTCCGGACCAGATGTCAGCATCAGCAGTCGCTCCAGACTGCCCTGCATCACCGCCAGCGGGTGGGCTCGGAATTCTGAGCCTTTTCCTCGCACCCCCAGTTGCGGGAGAATGTGAAGGAGGAGATGTTGACAGGTCGCGTTCCAATTGACTTGACAATTTTCTCACCAGCAGGTCTTTCAACCCCAGCAGACTTGTGTCTGCCGGAAAGAGAGATCCAAGGTAGGCTTTAAATCTAGGATCGAGCATGGTGGCCAAAATGTAGTGCTCTGATTTCAACAGATTGACCACCCGTGAATCCTTGTTAAGCGAATGAAGGGCTCCATCCACAAGTCCCACATGCCTAGCGGAATCGCTCCGTGTTAGCTCCTCCTTCAATGTCTCCAGCTTCTTCTGCAAAAGCCTGATGAGGGGAATGACCTGACTCAGGCTGGCAGTGTCTGAACTGACTTCACGTGTGGCAAGTTCAAAGGGCATCAGAACCTTGCACAACGTTGAAATCATTCTCCACTGCGCTTGAGACAGGTGCATTCCACCTCCTATATCGTGCTCAATTGTATAGGCTTGAATGGCCTTTTGCTGCTCCTCCAACCTCTGAAGCATATAGAGGGTTGAATTCCACCTCGTTACCACTTCTTGCTTCAGATGATGGCAGGGCAGGTTCAGTAGTTTTTGGTGGTGCTCCAGTCTTCTGTACGTGGTGCCTGTACGCCGAAAGTGTCCCGCAATTCTTCTGGCCACCGACAGCATCTCTTGCACGCCCCTGTCGTTTTTTAAATAATTCTGCACCACCAAATTCAAGGTATGTGCAAAACATGGGACGTGCTGGAATTTGCCCATATTTAATGCACACACAATATTGCTGGCGTTGTCCGATGCCACAAATCCACAGGAGAGTCCAATTGGGGTAAGCCATTCCGCGATGATCTTCCTCAGTTGCCGTAAGAGGTTTTCAGCTGTGTGCGTATTCTGGAAACCGGTGATACAAAGCGTAGCCTGCCTAGGAAAGAGTTGGCGTTTGCGAGATGCTGCTACTGGTGCCGCCGCTGCTGTTCTTGCGGCGGGAGTCCATACATCTACCCAGTGGGCTGTCACAGTCATATAGTCCTGACCCTGCCCTGCTCCACTTGTCCACATGTCCGTGGTTAAGTGGACATTGGGTACAGCTGCATTTTTTAGGACACTGGTGACTCTTTTTCTGAGGTCTGTGTACATTTTCGGTATCGCCTGCCTAGAGAAATGGAACCTAGATGGTATTTGGTACCGGGGACACAGTTCCTCCAACAAGTCTCTAGTTGGCTCTGCAGTAATGATGGATACCGGAACCACGTTTCTCACCACCCAGGATGCCAAGGCCTCAGTTATCCGCTTTGCAGTAGGATGACTGCTGTGATATTTCATCTTCCTCGCAAAGGACTGTTGGACAGTCAATTGCTTGGTGGAAGTAGTAAAAGTGGTCTTACGACTTCCCCTCTGGGATGACCATCGACTCCCAGCAGCAACAACAGCAGCGCCAGCAGCAGTAGGCGTTACACGCAAGGATGCATCGGAGGAATCCCAGGCAGGAGAGGAATCGTCAGAATTGCCAGTGACATGGCCTGCAGGACTATTGGCATTCCTGGGGAAGGAGGAAATTGACACTGAGGGAGTTGGTGGGGTGGTTTGCGTGAGCTTGGTTACAAGAGGAAGGGATTTACTGGTCAGTGGACTGCTTCCGCTGTCACCCAAAGTTTTTGAACTTGTCACTGACTTATTATGAATGCGCTGCAGGTGACGTATAAGGGAGGATGTTCCGAGGTGGTTAACGTCCTTACCCCTACTTATTACAGCTTGACAAAGGGAACACATGGCTTGACACCTGTTGTCCGCATTTCTGTTGAAATAGTTCCACACCGAAGAGCTGATTTTTTTGGTATTTTCACCAGGCATGTCAACGGCCATATTCCTCCCACGGACAACAGGTGTCTCCCCGGGTGCCTGACTTAAACAAACCACCTCACCATCAGAATCCTCCTGGTCAATTTCCTCCCCAGCGCCAGCAACACCCATATCCTCCTCATCCTGGTGTACTTCAACACTGACATCTTCAATCTGACTATCAGGAACTGGACTGCGGGTGCTCCTTCCAGCACTTGCAGGGGGCGTGCAAATGGTGGAAGGCGCATGCTCTTCACGTCCAGTGTTAGGAAGGTCAGGCATCGCAACCGACACAATTGGACTCTCCTTGTGGATTTGGGATTTCGAAGAACGCACAGTTCTTTGCGGTGCTACTGCTTTTGCCAGCTTGAGTCTTTTCATTTTTCTAGCGAGAGGCTGAGTGCCTCCATCCTCATGTGAAGCTGAACCACTAGCCATGAACATAGGCCAGGGCCTCAGCCGTTCCTTGCCACTCCGTGTGGTAAATGGCATATTGGCAAGTTTACGCTTCTCCTCCGACAATTTTATTTTAGGTTTTGGAGTCCTTTTTTTACTGATATTTGGTGTTTTGGATTTGACATGCTCTGTACTATGACATTGGGCATCGGCCTTGGCAGACGACGTTGCTGGCATTTCATCGTCTCGGCCATGACTAGTGGCAGCAGCTTCAGCACGAGGTGGAAGTGGATCTTGATCTTTCCCTAATTTTGGAACCTCAACATTTTTGTTCTCCATATTTTAATAGGCACAACTAAAAGGCACCTCAGGTAAACAATGGAGATGGATGGATACTAGTATACAATTATGGACGGACTGCCGAGTGCCGACACAGAGGTAGCTACAGCCGTGAACTACCGTACTGTACTGTGTCTGCTGCTAATATAGACTGGTTGATAAAGAGATGTAGTAGTATGTATGTATAAAGAAGAAAGAAAAAAAAACCACGGGTAGGTGGTATACAATTATGGACGGACTGCCGAGTGCCGACACAGAGGTAGCTACAGCCGTGAACTACCGTACTGTACTGTGTCTGCTGCTAATATAGACTGGTTGATAAAGAGATGTAGTAGTATGTATGTATAAAGAAGAAAGAAAAAAAAACCACGGGTAGGTGGTATACAATTATGGACGGACTGCCGAGTGCCGACACAGAGGTAGCTACAGCCGTGAACTACCGTACTGTACTGTGTCTGCTGCTAATATAGACTGGTTGATAAAGAGATGTAGTAGTATGTATGTATAAAGAAGAAAGAAAGAAAAACCACGGGTAGGTGGTATACAATTATGGATGGACTGCCGAGTGCCGACACAGAGGTAGCTACAGCCGTGAACTACCGTACTGTGTCTGCTGCTAATATAGACTGGTTGATAAAGAGATGTAGTAGTATGTATGTATAAAGAAGAAAGAAAAAAAAACCACGGGTAGGAGGTATACAATTATGGACGGACTGCCGAGTGCCGACACAGAGGTAGCTACAGCCGTGAACTACCGTACTGTGTCTGCTGCTAATATAGACTGGTTGATAAAGAGATGTAGTAGTATGTATGTATAAAGAAGAAAGAAAAAAAAACCACGGGTAGGTGGTATACAATTATGGACGGACTGCCGAGTGCCGACACAGAGGTAGCTACAGCCGTGAACTACCGTACTGTACTGTGTCTGCTGCTAATATAGACTGGTTGATAAAGAGATGTAGTAGTATGTATGTATAAAGAAGAAAGAAAAAAAAACCACGGGTAGGTGGTATACAATTATGGACGGACTGCCGAGTGCCGACACAGAGGTAGCTACAGCCGTGAACTACCGTACTGTACTGTGTCTGCTGCTAATATAGACTGGTTGATAAAGAGATGTAGTAGTATGTATGTATAAAGAAGAAAGAAAAAAAAACCACGGGTAGGTGGTATACAATTATGGACGGACTGCCGAGTGCCGACACAGAGGTAGCTACAGCCGTGAACTACCGTACTGTGTCTGCTGCTAATATAGACTGGTTGATAAAGAGATGTAGTAGTATGTATGTATAAAGAAGAAAGAAAAAAAAACCACGGGTAGGTGGTATACAATTATGGACGGACTGCCGAGTGCCGACACAGAGGTAGCTACAGCCGTGAACTACCGTACTGTACTGTGTCTGCTGCTAATATAGACTGGTTGATAAAGAGATGTAGTAGTATGTATGTATAAAGAAGAAAGAAAAAAAAACCACGGGTAGGTGGTATACAATTATGGACGGACTGCCGAGTGCCGACACAGAGGTAGCTACAGCCGTGAACTACCGTACTGTGTCTGCTGCTAATATAGACTGGTTGATAAAGAGATGTAGTAGTATGTATGTATAAAGAAGAAAGAAAAAAAAACCTCGGGTAGGTGGTATACAATTATGGACGGACTGCCGAGTGCCGACACAGAGGTAGCTACAGCCGTGAACTACCGTACTGTGTCTGCTGCGACTGGATGATAAATAATGATATAAAAAATATATATATATCACTACTGCAGCCGGACAGGTATATATTATATAATGACGGACCTGCTGGACACTGTCTGTCAGCAGAATGAGTTTTTTATAGAATAAAAAAAAAAACACCACACAAGTGAAGTCACACGACGAGTGTTTAACTTTTTCAGGCAATCACACAATATAGTATACTACTAACTAACTATACTGGTGGTCAGTGTGGTCAGGTCACTGGTCAGTCACACTGGCAGTGGCACTCCTGCAGCAAAAGTGTGCACTGTTTAATTTTAATATAATATGTACTCCTGGCTCCTGCTATAACCTATAACTATTAACTGGCACTGCAGTGCTCCCCAGTCTCCCCCACAATTATAAGCTGTGTGAGCTGAGCACAGTCAGATATATATACATAGATGATGCAGCACACTGGGCTGAGCAGTGCACACAGATATGGTATGTGACTGAGTCACTGTGTGTATCGTTTTTTTCAGGCAGAGAACGGATATATTAAATAAAACTGCACTGTCTGGTGGTCACTGTGGTCAGTCACTAGTAAACTCTGCACTCTCTACACTTCTACAGTACTCCTAAGCTCCAGTAAATCAGGTCAATCTCTCTCTCTCTCTCTTCTAATCTAAATGGAGAGGACGCCAGCCACGTCCTCTCCCTATCAATCTCAATGCACGTGTGAAAATGGCGGCGACGCGCGGCTCCTTATATAGAATCCGAGTCTCGCGAGAATCCGACAGCGTCATGATGACGTTCGGGCGCGCTCGGGTTAACCGAGCAAGGCGGGAAGATCCGAGTCACTCGGACCCGTGAAAAAAAACATGAAGTTCGTGCGGGTTCGGATTCAGAGAAACCGAACCCGCTCATCTCTAGCGCGTCATCAGCGACTTCCTCCATCGTACTGCATGCGGGTCCAAAGGGTGACATTGTCAGCGAGGGCCATGCTGCTTAATGCAACAAGGCCTCCGCTCACCTCTCCTCGCTCCTTCGCTGCCGACATGGCAAGTGTATATGCCGTCCCCGTCGCCAGGTCTATCACCGCCAATATCGCACTGGATCCACATGGTGTAGTGTGTACTAGAGATGAGCGCCGGAAATTTTTCGGGTTTTGTGTTTTGGTTTTGGGTTCGGTTCCGCGGCCGTGTTTTGGGTTCGACCGCGTTTTGGCAAAACCTCACCGAATTTTTTTTGTCGGATTCGGGTGTGTTTTGGATTCGGGTGTTTTTTTCAAAAAACACTAAAAAACAGCTTAAATCATAGAATTTGGGGGTCATTTTGATCCCAAAGTATTATTAACCTCAAAAACCATAATTTACACTCATTTTCAGTCTATTCTGAATACCTCACACCTCACAATATTATTTTTAGTCCTAAAATTTGCACCTAGGTCGCTGGATGACTAAGCTAAGCGACCCTAGTGGCCGACACAAACACCGGGCCCATCTAGGAGTGTCACTGCAGTGTCACGCAGGATGTCCCTTCCAAAAAACCCTACCCAAACAGCACATGACGCAAAGAAAAAAAGAGGCGCAATGAGGTAGCTGTGTGAGTAAGATAAGCGACCCTAGTGGCCGACACAAACACCGGGCCCATCTAGGAGTGTCACTGCAGTGTCACGCAGGATGTCCCTTCCAAAAAACCCTCCCCAAACAGCACATGACGCAAAGAAAAAAAGAGGCGCAATGAGGTAGCTGTGTGAGTAAGATAAGCGAACCTAGTGGCCGACACAAACACCGGGCCCATCTAGGAGTGTCACTGCAGTGTCACGCAGGATGTCCCTTCCAAAAAACCCTCCCCAAACAGCACATGACGCAAAGAAAAAAAGAGGCGCAATGAGGTAGCTGTGTGAGTAAGATAAGCGACCCTAGTGGCCGACACAAACACCGGGCCCATCTAGGAGTGTCACTGCAGTGTCACGCAGGATGTCCCTTCCAAAAAACCCTCCCCAAACAGCACATGACGCAAAGAAAAAAAGAGGCGCAATGAGGTAGCTGTGTGAGTAAGATAAGCGACCCTAGTGGCCGACACAAACACCGGGCCCATCTAGGAGTGTCACTGCAGTGTCACGCAGGATGTCCCATCCAAAAAACCCTCCCCAAACAGCACATGACGCAAAGAAAAAAAGAGGCGCAATGAGGTAGCTGTGTGAGTAAGATAAGCGACCCTAGTGGCCGACACAAACACCGGGCCCATCTAGGAGTGTCACTGCAGTGTCACGCAGGATGTCCCTTCCAAAAAACCCTCCCCAAACAGCACATGACGCAAAGAAAAAAAGAGGCGCAATGAGGTAGCTGTGTGAGTAAGATAAGCGACCCTAGTGGCCGACACAAACACCGGGCCCATCTAGGAGTGTCACTGCAGTGTCACGCAGGATGTCCCTTCCAAAAAACCCTCCCCAAACAGCACATGACGCAAAGAAAAAAAGAGGCGCAATGAGGTAGCTGTGTGAGTAAGATAAGCGACCCTAGTGGCCGACACAAACACCGGGCCCATCTAGGAGTGGCACTGCAGTGTCACGCAGGATGTCCCTTCCAAAAAACCCTCCCCAAACAGCACATGACGCAAAGAAAAAAAGAGGCGCAATGAGGTAGCTGTATGAGTAAGATAAGCGACCCTAGTGGCCGACACAAACACCGGGACCATCTAGGAGTGGCACTGCAGTGTCACGCAGGATGTCCCTTCCAAAAAACCCTCCCCAAACAGCACATGACGCAAATAAAAATTAAAGAAAAAAGAGGTGCAAGATGGAATTGTCCTAGGGCCCTCCCACCCACCCTTATGTTGTATAAACAGGACATGCACACTTTAACCAACCCATCATTTCAGTGACAGGGTCTGCCACACGACTGTGACTGAAATGACGGGTTGGTTTGGACCCCCACCAAAAAAGAAGCAATTAATCTCTCCTTGCACAAACTGGCTCTACAGAGGCAAGATGTCCACCTCATCATCATCCTCCGATATATCACCGTGTACATCCCCCTCCTCACAGATTATCAATTCGTCCCCACTGGAATCCACCATCTCAGCTCCCTGTGTACTTTGTGGAGGCAATTGCTGCTGGTCAATGTCTCCACGGAGGAATTGATTATAATTCATTTTAATGAACATCATCTTCTCCACATTTTCTGGATGTAACCTCGTACGCCGATTGCTGACAAGGTGAGCGGCGGCACTAAACACTCTTTCGGAGTACACACTTGTGGGAGGGCAACTTAGGTAGAATAAAGCCAGTTTGTGCAAGGGCCTCCAAATTGCCTCTTTTTCCTGCCAGTATAAGTACGGACTGTGTGACGTGCCTACTTGGATGTGGTCACTCATATAATCCTCCACCATTCTTTCAATGTTGAGAGAATCATATGCAGTGACAGTAGACGACATGTCCGTAATCGTTGTCAGGTCCTTCAGTCCGGACCAGATGTCAGCATCAGCAGTCGCTCCAGACTGCCCTGCATCACCGCCAGCGGGTGGGCTCGGAATTCTGAGCCTTTTCCTCGCACCCCCAGTTGCGGGAGAATGTGAAGGAGGAGATGTTGATAGGTCGCGTTCCGCTTGACTTGACAATTTTCTCACCAGCAGGTCTTTCATCCCCAGCAGACTTGTGTCTGCCGGAAAGAGAGATCCAAGGTAGGCTTTAAATCTAGGATCGAGCACGGTGGCCAAAATGTAGTGCTCTGATTTCAACAGATTGACCACCCGTGAATCCTTGTTAAGCGAATTAAGGGCTCCATCCACAAGTCCCACATGCCTAGCGGAATCGCTCCATGTTAGCTCCTCCTTCAATGTCTCCAGCTTCTTCTGCAAAAGCCTGATGAGGGGAATGACCTGACTCAGGCTGGCAGTGTCTGAACTGACTTCACGTGTGGCAAGTTCAAAGGGCATCAGAACCTTGCACAACGTTGAAATCATTCTCCACTGCGCTTGAGACAGGTGCATTCCACCTCCTATATCGTGCTTAATTGTATAGGCTTGAATGGCCTTTTGCTGCTTCTCAAACCTCTGAAGCATATAGAGGGTTGAATTCCACCTCGTTACCACTTCTTGCTTCAGATGATGGCAGGGCAGGTTCAGTAGTTTTTGGTGGTGCTCCAGTCTTCTGTACGTGGTGCCTGTACGTCGAAAGTGTCCCGCAATTCTTCTGGCCACCGACAGCATCTCTTGCACGCCCCTGTCATTTTTTAAATAATTCTGCACCACCAAATTCAAGGTATGTGCAAAACATGGGACGTGCTGGAATTTGCCCATATTTAATGCACACACAATATTGCTGGCGTTGTCCGATGCCACAAATCCACAGGAGAGTCCAATTGGGGTAAGCCATTCCGCGATGATCTTCCTCAGTTGCCGTAAGAGGTTTTCAGCTGTGTGCGTATTCTGGAAACCGGTGATACAAAGCGTAGCCTGCCTAGGAAAGAGTTGGCGTTTGCGAGATGCTGCTACTGGTGCCGCCGCTGCTGTTCTTGCGGCGGGAGTCCATACATCTACCCAGTGGGCTGTCACAGTCATATAGTCCTGACCCTGCCCTGCTCCACTTGTCCACATGTCCGTGGTTAAGTGGACATTGGGTACAGCTGCATTTTTTAGGACACTGGTGACTCTTTTTCTGAGGTCTGTGTACATTTTCGGTATCGCCTGCCTAGAGAAATGGAACCTAGATGGTATTTGGTACCGGGGACACAGTACCTCCAACAAGTCTCTAGTTGGCTCTGCAGTAATGATGGATACCGGAACCACGTTTCTCACCACCCAGGATGCCAAGGCCTCAGTTATCCACTTTGCAGTAGGATGACTGCTGTGATATTTCATCTTCCTCGCAAAGGACTGTTGGACAGTCAATTGCTTGGTGGAAGTAGTAAAAGTGGTCTTACGACTTCCCCTCTGGGATGACCATCGACTCCCAGCAGCAACAACAGCAGCGCCAGCAGCAGTAGGCGTTACACGCAAGGATGCATCGGAGGAAACCCAGGCAGGAGAGGAATCGTCAGAATTGCCAGTGACATGGCCTGCAGGACTATTGGCATTCCTGGGGAAGGAGGAAATTGACACTGAGGGAGTTGGTGGGGTGGTTTGCGTGAGCTTGGTTACAAGAGGAAGGGATTTACTGGTCAGTGGACTGCTTCCGCTGTCACCCAAAGTTTTTGAACTTGTCACTGACTTATTATGAATGCGCTGCAGGTGACGTATAAGGGAGGATGTTCCGAGGTGGTTAACGTCCTTACCCCTACTTATTACAGCTTGACAAAGGCAACACACGGCTTGACACCTGTTGTCCGCATTTCTGTTGAAATACTTCCACACCGAAGAGCTGATTTTTTTGGTATTTTCACCAGGCATGTCAGTGGCCATATTCCTCCCACGGACAACAGGTGTCTCCCCGGGTGCCTGACTTAAACAAACCACCTCACCATCAGAATCCTCCTGGTCAATTTCCTCCCCAGCGCCAGCAACACCCATATCCTCCTCATCCTGGTGTACTTCAACACTGACATCTTCAATCTGACTATCAGGAACTGGACTGCGGGTGCTCCTTCCAGCACTTGCAGGGGGCGTGCAAATGGTGGAAGGCGCATGCTCTTCACGTCCAGTGTTGGGAAGGTCAGGCATCGCAACCGACACAATTGGACTCTCCTTGTGGATTTGGGATTTCGAAGAACGCACAGTTCTTTGCGGTGCTTTTGCCAGCTTGAGTCTTTTCAGTTTTCTAGCGAGAGGCTGAGTGCTTCCATCCTCATGTGAAGCTGAACCACTAGCCATGAACATAGGCCAGGGCCTCAGCCGTTCCTTGCCACTCCGTGTGGTAAATGGCATATTGGCAAGTTTACGCTTCTCCTCCGACAATTTTATTTTAGGTTTTGGAGTCCTTTTTTTACTGATATTTGGTGTTTTGGATTTGACATGCTCTGTACTATGACATTGGGCATCGGCCTTGGCAGACGACGTTGCTGGCATTTCATCGTCTCGGCCATGACTAGTGGCAGCAGCTTCAGCACGAGGTGGAAGTGGATCTTGATCTTTCCCTAATTTTGGAACCTCAACATTTTTGTTCTTCATATTTTAATAGGCACAACTAAAAGGCACCTCAGGTAAACAATGGAGATGGATGGATACTAGTATACTTATGGATGGACTGCCGAGTGCCGACACAGAGGTAGCTACAGCCGTGGACTAACGTACTGTGTCTGCTGCTAATATAGACTGGATGATTGATAATGAGATGAAATCAATATATATATGTATGTATATATAATATCACTAGTACTGCAGCCGGACAGGTAGATAATATATTTATTAGGTAATGATGACTGATGACGGACCTGCTTGACACTGTCAGCTCAGCAGCACCGCAGACTGCTACAGTAAGCTACTATACTCTATAGTAGTATGTACAAAGAAGAAAAAAAAAAAAAACCACGGGTAGGTGGTATACAATTATGGATGGACTGCCGAGTGCCGACACAGAGGTAGCTACAGCCGTGGACTAACGTACTGTGTCTGCTGCTAATATAGACTGGATGATTGATAATGAGATGAAATCAATATATATATGTATGTATATATAATATCACTAGTACTGCAGCCGGACAGGTAGATAATATATTTATTAGGTAATGATGACTGATGACGGACCTGCTGGACACTGTCAGCTCAGCAGCACCGCAGACTGCTACAGTAAGCTACTATACTCTATAGTAGTATGTACAAAGAAGAAAGAAAAAAAAAAACCACGGGTAGGTGGTATACAATTATGGATGGACTGCCGAGTGCCGACACAGAGGTAGCTACAGCCGTGGACTAACGTACTGTGTCTGCTGCTAATATAGACTGGATGATTGATAATGAGATGAAATCAATATATATATGTATGTATATATAATATCACTAGTACTGCAGCCGGACAGGTAGATAATATATTTATTAGGTAATGATGACTGATGACGGACCTGCTGGACACTGTCAGCTCAGCAGCACCGCAGACTGCTACAGTAAGCTACTATACTATAGTAGTATGTACAAAGAAGAACGAAAAAAAAGAAAACCACGGGTAGGTGGTATACAATTATGGATGGACTGCCGAGTGCCGACACAGAGGTAGCTACAGCCGTGGACTAACGTACTGTGTCTGCTGCTAATATAGACTGGATGATTGATAATGAGATGAAATCAATATATATATGTATGTATATATAATATCACTAGTACTGCAGCCGGACAGGTAGATAATATATTTATTAGGTAATGATGACTGATGACGGACCTGCTGGACACTGTCAGCTCAGCAGCACCGCAGACTGCTACAGTAAGCTACTATACTATAGTAGTATGTACAAAGAACAAGAACGAAAAAAAAAAAACCACGGGTAGGTGGTATACAATTATGGATGGACTGCTGAGTGCCGACACAGAGGTAGCTACAGCCGTGGACTAACGTACTGTGTCTGCTGCTAATATAGACTGGATGATTGATAATGAGATGAAATCAATATATATATGTATGTATATATAATATCACTAGTACTGCAGCCGGACAGGTAGATAATATATTTATTAGGTAATGATGACTGATGACGGACCTGCTGGACACTGTCAGCTCAGCAGCACCGCAGACTGCTACAGTAAGCTACTATACTATAGTAGTATGTACAAAGAAGAACGAAAAAAAAAAACCACGGGTAGGTGGTATACAATTATGGATGGACTGCTGAGTGCCGACACAGAGGTAGCTACAGCCGTGGACTAACGTACTGTGTCTGCTGCTAATATAGACTGGATGATTGATAATGAGATGAAATCAATATATATATGTATGTATATATAATATCACTAGTACTGCAGCCGGACAGGTAGATAATATATTTATTAGGTAATGATGACTGATGACGGACCTGCTGGACACTGTCAGCTCAGCAGCACCGCAGACTGCTACAGTAAGCTACTATACTATAGTAGTATGTACAAAGAACAAGAACGAAAAAAAAAAACCCACGGGTAGGTGGTATACAATTATGGATGGACTGCTGAGTGCCGACACAGAGGTAGCTACAGCCGTGGACTAACGTACTGTGTCTGCTGCTAATATAGACTGGATGATTGATAATGAGATGAAATCAATATATATATGTATGTATATATAATATCACTAGTACTGCAGCCGGACAGGTAGATAATATATTTATTAGGTAATGATGACTGATGATGGACCTGCTGGACACTGTCAGCTCAGCACAGCACCGCAGACTGCTACAGTAAGCTACTATAGTAGTATGTTTAAAGAAGAATGAAAAAAAAAAAAAACCACGGGTAGGTGGTATACAATATTATATATATATATATATATATATATTATATACAATTATATATATATATATATATATATTAAACTGGTGGTGATTGATTATTAAACTGGTGGTCACTTCAGGACAGGTCACGTTGCAACTTGCAAGTTGCAACTAGTACTCCGAGGCCTAAGCAGACAATCACAAAATATATTATTATACTGGTGGTCAGTGTGGTCACAACAATGGCAGTGTGGCACTGACTCTGGCAGCAAAAGTGTGCACTGTACGTTATATGTACTCCTGATTCCTGCTCTCAGACTCTAACTGCTCCCCACTGTCAGTGTCTCCCCCACAAGTCAAATAATACACTTAGTTACAGTCACACTATCTAATCTATATATCACTTCAGCAAGTAGTATAGTTATAGTATACAGTAGTACTCCTCCTAATAATGCTCCCCGAAAATACTGTGTCTCTCTCTTCTCTAAACGGAGAGGACGCCAGCCACGTCCTCTCCCTATGACTCTCAATGCACGTGTGAAAATGGCGGCGACGCGCGGCTCCTTATATAGAATCCGAGTCTCGCGATAGAATCCGAGCCTCGCGAGAATCCGACAGCGTGATGATGACGTTCGGGCGCGCTCGGGTTAGCCGAGCAAGGCGGGAAGATCCGAGCCTGCTCGGACCCGTGTAAAAAACCTGAAGTTCGGGCTGGTTCGGATTCAGAGGAACCGAACCCGCTCATCTCTAGTGTGTACCCAGCTTCACATCATTGATTGATTCTAATGCCGATGCTTGCTTCTATTTGTTTTCATAATAATTCATCTTTATTGGTCATAATCAGACTTATGTTGTTTTCTTATGTGTTATGTTCTATTACAATGCAGTCTACAAAATCTCTTAATAAAAAAACATTTAAAAAAAAAACTTCAAAACTATTTTGTTTTTATATTGAATACAAATGATTTGTTATGCTAACGTTCCAAGTATAAAAAACTTCTATAAACTATATTTGTCGCAAGGTGCTCATTCTATCCTTTTTTTAAATATAAATATAACATTGCATTTTGGAATAGAAGCGTGATCATATGCTCACCTAACAAATGATAAATCAGTATGGCGGGGGACAATCTTACATCATCATCATCAATGTTTTTTATATGGGTTTACAAAACCTAGTAGCTGTGGTACATAAATCATACAAAAAATAAATTACATGCACAAACAGAACAAGGACATATGGGATTGAAAAAGAACTTGAAACAGGCAAAAAAAGAGAGCTTCCAATCTTTCACCATCTAGATTTTTTTTTTATCAGTGTGTAGTTCTCAGCTTATTGTACTCTCACTGCAAGCTTTATGGGACAGGGTTGGGTATGCAAGCTTTATGGGACAGGGTTGGGTATGCAAGCTTTATGGGACAGGGTTGGGTAAGCAAGCCTTATGGGACAGGGTTGGGTATGCAAGCCTTATGGGACAGGGTTGGGTATGCAAGCTTTATGGGACAGGGTTGGGTATGCAAGCTTTATGGGACAGGGTTGGGTATGCAAGCCTTATGGGACAGGGTTGGGTATGCAAGCCTTATGGGACAGGGTTGGGTATGCAAGCTTTATGGGACAGGGTTGGGTATGCAAGCCTTATGGGAAAGGGTTGGGTATGGCCAGTGACCGGCGTTTGGGATCCCGCCGGTCATCATACCAATGCAGGGATCCCGCAGTTTAGATTGCCATCGGAGGGGCGAGCGCAGCGAAGCCCCTTGTGGGCTTGCTGTGCTCGCCACAGGTTCACGAGTGGGAATAGTACCTGTTAGTTGGCATGCCGACTGTCGGGCTTTCAATTGCTCGGGATCCGAGCACCGGTATAGTGACCAACTACATCCCATAATGGCCTGCTTCACTTCTCACTAAGACACCAGCTGGTTCATCCACCAGCTGACCAGCCCATTAACCATAGTATTGGCATTTACTAAACTAAAAAGTGATTTTTCTTCTCTACATATATTCTCCATATGTAGAGATTGACACCTCCTATATTGTGAACAACTCCAAAAATAATTTCACCAGCCATATACCAGGTATATCACTGTGATTATGTATGACAGAAATTTAGGTTACACAAGGATTAGGCCTATGACCTTTACTCAATGTTTTATTTATTTATGTATGTATTCACAGCTAATAATGTCATAAAAACATGCTTCAGTACATTGTTAAGTGGTGTACAAAACTACAAATAAGGTAATACGGTCAAATATACAAGAGAAAATATTATCTCTTTACTCACTTAACTGCCTATTTTTTTCTTTAAATTATGTTTAGAATCTATTTTTAAAAATGTATGCCTAGGTGGTATCTTGCCCCTAGGTATATTAATACCCGCCAAAATCATTTTGTTAGGAATTATCCATCCCCCTATCATAGATCTTCAGGCCACCATGCTGCACCTCATCTCTGCACTCATATGTTTCTCAGAGTGCCGTTCATACATCATCTGGGGTGAGAATTCGACAGTGATGTCAATGATCATAGACGGCTACATCACTACATGTGGCCAGAGTAGCAGGAGCAAATCCATTCTACACATGTGCAGAACAGATTTCTTCAGTAACAGCTGGGAGACAGGCGTGGATAGCAAAGTCCTATGGGATGCCACTGTATAAGTAAAGCCCAGCTGGCTACAGTTGCATCCAGTACGACCAGGGCCGCCATCAAGGGGGGCTGTCAGTACTTTTGTCCTGAGCTCGACCAGGCAAGCGGTCTGGATGGCAGAGGCATACATACCACTTAGGCGGGCAGCTGTGGAGACACAGACATTGCTGGTGCCATTACAAGTGTGGTGCCGGCCGCCAGCCAATAGGAGCTTGTGTACCAGCAGCCAATCAGGGAAACTGCCACAGTGGTGGCTACTGATTGGTTGCCGGTTGACACCATCACCCTGCAGCATGAATCATCAGACTGCCAGGCTCAACGCTCCACAACTCTGGCACTGATGTGATCGCGGTACCTGGTGATAAAGCTAATTATTTATCTTATAACATTCAATATATATTGGTAAGAGACTCAGTACGCAATGGGCGTACGGGGTACCGTAATGGTACGCACTTAGCGTAGCAGACGCTAGGCCGTGGTCGAGACGCACAAGCAGCACGTTCGCTCACGGCTTACGCTGGGTATCGAGCATGCTATAGGCGGCCCGAGCACCGTAATGCTACGCTACTAGCGTAGCGGACGCTGTGCCCACAAGAGGAACACGAGCGGCACAGACGCTCGCAGGATGACACACAGTAAACCTTGTATGCAACACACTGAAAGGCTAAGCTTATACTGTAAACCTTGATCTTGTAATGTTAACACAATGTAACGCTGATTAACCTCTATTACATAAAAGCTGATTTTGCGATTGAGACGCTCAGAAACCCTCTATACTAGTTAGAGAAACACAGACACCTTGCTGAGGTTCCAACACCTTTACTAACGATATTTAGCTATGTGAAAAGGGGAAAACAGTTAACAGCTTATACACTACAGCACTAACATAAAACACCTAAACAGAATAACTGAAAATATACAATATACAACAGCGTCTTAATCCTAAACAATAACAGAGACAGAGAGAGAGAGAGAGTATGGCAAATACAAACAGAGAATAAGTTGGTTACAGAGAAAAACTTACACACTGGGGAATGATCGCTGCGCAGTCCTGGAACCAGCTCTCTAGTTAGTCAATGATGAAAACCGTTGTGGAGAGTAGACTGAGCTGGGCCAGGCTGGCTGTTCTTATATACACTACATACAGTACACTACAAAGGGCCCTACAATCTCATTGTTCATTGGACACAGGAATCTGTCTTCACATTATAACAAAAGGTCATAGGTTGATTCGAACAGGTGGGCTGTGACTATTTCATACTGATCAGGTGGGAGGGAATCTCAGGATTCCCGCCGCATGGATAATGAACTGCAAATACAGTAAATGTCCATAAACTTCTTATAAACATAACTATTCGCAGGAGCGATTAATCTCTTTCAAACCAATACCGGAATGTTACTAATAATATATTCTACCGTTGCATACTAAACACCACTGCTCAAAACCTGTCTGACCCTTCGTATCATGTAAAGAGGGATCTCTCTGTCCATGAACCAGTTACACTAAACATACTTACTGATATTATTAAGGGGACCATAACCTATAAAATACACTATTTAGATTAACTATGTAACGATCGAGTCGCCCGCCAAACGCACACATACTCTACCGTAAATGCACATATCACGCGCCTGAGCGCACGACCGTGGAGGCGCCGTCACGCAACTGCGAATATGCGCACGTACGGGAGAGAATGTGCACATGCAGCGGGCAAGCGCATGGGGTTAGTACAAGGCGATGAGAATAACGATATTTTTCGACTTTGACAGTCCACCCTTTGGCAGTCACCAATAACTGCCACTTCCTAAACAAAACAGAAAAATATATGTCATCATGTAAACACCTTTTTATGATTGGGTAAGGGAGGAGAGGAGAAGGTTAGAAAGATATGACCTAGTGAGACAGTAAAAGCATGTGTGTATGAAATCCATGTTTGAGGGGTCATGTATCATCGTGCCGTACGTGTTCTAAATCAAGCTTCGAGGTATTGCGAAGTATACATTTGAATCCTTCTTATCCCGTATCAAGGGTCTGTGGATGGGCTGTCAAACTCTACCAAGCTCTTTTCGGCTTTTGGTTGCAACAAATGGGGGAGCACATTTAGTTGATGATTGTCAAAGTCAGAAAAATATCACGCTGCACATTGCCATATATGCACCTCATGCGTGTGCCCGCTGCACGAGCATGAGCTCTCCCGTGCGTGCATATACTCGCAGTCGCACGGTATGCGCATTTACGGTAGAGTTTGTGTGCGTCTAGCGGGCGACTCAATCGTAACATATTTTAGTCATATAATGTATTTTGTAGATTATGGTCCCTTTGATAGAATCTGAAAGTTTAGTTAATATAGCATGTTCGGTGACAGAGGGATTCCTCTTTGATTGATACGAAGGGTCAGACAGGGGTTACACAGTGGTGTTTAGTATCCATCGGAAGAGAATATAATTAGCAATATTCCGGTGTTGGTTTGAAGCGGATTACTCGCTCGTGCGTATAGTTATGGACATAAGAAGTTTATGGACATTTACTATATTTGCACTTTATTACCCATGCGGCGGGAAACCCAGTTTCCCTCCCACCTGAGCAGTTTGAAATAGTCACAGCCCACCTGTATGAACCAACCTATGACCTTTTGTTATAATGCAGAGACGAATTCCTGTGTCCAATGAACAATAAGAATGTAGGGACCATTGTACTGTATTGTGTGTAGTGTATAAAAAGACAAGCCGATCTGGGCCAGCTCTCTACTCTTCTCAACGGTTCTCATCACTGATAATCGGGAGCTGGATATCCAGAAAGGCGCTTGCGATTGTTCCCCTTGTGCGTAAGTTCTCTGCAACCATATTTATCTCCTATTTTGTTGTAAGCCATTCTCTCTCTCCTTTCCCCCTTAAATGTAATTGTGTCTTTGTTGTATTTTAACGTGTAGCAACTCGGTTAGGTATTTTATGTTAGTTTGGTAGTGTATAACTTGTATTGTGTATTCTTTTGCGATTGAACGTTCATTCTCTCCCTTAAAAGGTGTTAGACCCTTAGACCGGTATTTGAGTGTTTATTATATTGCTAAAGGGTTCTCAGAGCGTAAGAATCGCTCATACAGATTTTAAACTAACAAGGTTACACTTTGTTGCATTTACACCTTATCACTGCACGGAGGTTTACAATATAAGTACATTGTTTCTGATATTGTTACAAAGGTTTAACGCTGTGAGCGTCAGCGCCGCTTGTGATCTCCTCGTGGTCTCGAGCGTCCGCTACGCTGATAGCGTATCATTACGTTAGTCGGCAGCCTATAGCGTGCTTGCCTTTACGCTTTAAGCCGTGAGCAAACGTGCCGCTCGTGCGTCTCGTCCACGGCTCAGCGTTTGTTACGCTACGTGCGTACTCTTACAGTATTCCATACGCCAATTGCGTACTGTGTTCATTAACCTTTTAGAGTGTTTTAAATAAGATAAATATTAGGTATTGTCAATTGGGGACTCGCCCGCTCTTCACATATCTGCACTAGGTAATTTCAGCAGACATTATCGGTCAGCAAAGGGCGGGAGGTAATATTCCTCGTAGTGCTGACCAGATAAGCGTCTGCTTCGCTTAGTAAGGAGTGCTGAAGGAATCCGGAACCGGAAGGTAGGAACAGTACGTTATTGTCTTTTAAAACCTGTTTAGTTTCTGTTTTGCGAACGTGCGCATAAGCACACACACCTGTATTTCTTGTTTAGTATTATTTGTCCGTACCTCATCCTCCTGATTGCCACACACTAGTGATAAACGTGCTGAGACATTTGTTGTTATTAATAGTTAGAAGATAAAAAAGTAATATTTAAGGGAATAATTGTAAAAGACACGCACACAATCTCGCCTAGAATACAAAGGAGATTTGAGTGGTGTTCAGTGAAGGATTACTGTTAAAGATCATTCACATTGATAAACGTGTAGTGTGTTACTGTGGACGTACTTGGTCTGCGTACACGTGTCCTTACAATGGCAGGGCGTACGCAACGCAAGGGTCGACGCACGGAGCGTATATCACGCAACGGAGCGTACGGATACGCCCACATAATACAAACCGCACGATAGTATTGTTTTAATAGGCGATAAGGAAGTAACGCGAAAATAACACAAATCTATCTCAAATCCAAAAGTTTAAAGTTAAAAGAAAAAAGACTTTCTCTGTTGCAATTCTTCTGGGTTAGACTATTACTGAATGAAAGGAATTCTGTACAGAAATAAGAGTGTTCGAATGTATGAGTGTGTATATATAAGATTTCTCTTTTATTACGGAAGTGGGAATCATTGGCCAGTAGAAAGAGGTACACCAGCGAGAGTGATAGCGTGGGGTGGCTTGGGAGGCGTCCCTTGTTAATCTCGACATATTTATGAGCAGTAGAGTCTGCTGTACATAACAGACCAGGAGGTCAAGGACCAGGAGGTTCAGGTACAGCAGACTAGAAGTAGAGAGCACAACCGAAGAAGGTTGGTGCGAGACCCATATAGGCCAAAGAAGCTCATTGCTGAAGGAATTCGCAGCCGAAATTTTCGATTCCACTGATCGTTCCGCACATAAGATTAGTTGCTTGTGTGCAGATACGATTGTACCGCATGTGATTGTGTGCATTAGCGTGTCTTGAATTCAGAAGAACGCTACTTGCACATTGTTAACGTGATTTGTGTAATTTTTTTATTTTAAGGGAAGTAGCCTGATCACTCAGGGACATTCCAGCGACTGATACTTGCTGGGGAGGGTAAGACACTCCCACACGCCCGAGCAAGTAGACGTACTTAGGTGCCCTAGGTTGGGTACGGAACCTCTGGGAACTTTGGTCGCCGTATTGGCCAGCGTGGGCGGAGTTAAGTGGGCGGACCTCGTTGCAAAACCCCCACCGCAGCTTTACCCCGAGCATCTTGGTTTTTGTAAGGGTTGCCGAAGACCCTGATTTGAAGTCAGAGGTAGTGAAAGCAGCACCTGCAGAGATGGGGGCCAGTTGTTCAGGTAAGGGGCGATCAACCCAGGTTCAGGTTGATTTGGTAAACAGACCAATCGGGTCGGCAAGGTATATCATGTGTGAGAAATATGGTCATCACACAGAAATGTTGTGCAATGAATGGGAAAGGATGACTGTGCATGACGGGGAAAAGTTTCCCCGGGTAGGTAGTTTTAACCCAGAAGTGTTACAGAATTTAAGGAGAAGAGTGTGCCTGATTAAATCTTCAAAAAGGCGTATTAGACATTATGATTATTTAACATTGTGGCAACAGGAAGGTGAAATACAAAGGGGGTTGGCGCAAGCCACTGGATCTAACCCTATCAGGAAACTGATAGCCACTGCACCCCCACCACCGTACATACCTGGAGAGAAATTGGTTGCAGAGAATGGCACTCAGGGTTATGTTAAATGTGTAGAAGTTAAGGATAATGTAACCAAAGTAATTAATGATAACACTAATCCGTGCAAGTTGTACCCTGTTTTGAACTTTCCCCAGGATTGTGACCAAGAGGATGAGCCCACAGCAATATCAGCACTCTCCCTAGCAGCCACCATATCAGAAACAGCAGTAGGCACGACCCAACCCGTAAGATTAGTATCAAAGGCCCCTAGCGGAGGGACAGGTGAGGTCGTATCGACTGGTAAGTACGGCACCATACACTATGCTGAAACCATTTCACCACATGTTGTAGAATCTACTCAGAATGATGTTGTTGGACTTAATCCTGTTAGGGTAATAGCAGTGCCAAATGGGAAAACTGACACTTCAGGAGCAACTCCTTTCAGGAACATCGCCATGCACTGTCCCTTTTCCCGAGCAGAATTAAGATCAATGATGTCCGAATTCCCTGATCCTAGGAAAGATTTAGTTGCATGTCAAAAGTATATTAGGGAGCTAGGAAATTCTGCAGAGCCAAATAACAAAGATTGGAGGACAGTTTTGAGGGCATGTTTACCCCCCAGTGTTGATCCGTTAAAGTTTATCGCTGATTGCAAGTTAGATGAGGAAGTACCACTAACAGATGAGTATAATCAGGATAATGTAAAGAGAATCAACTTACAGTTAGGGGTATATTTTCCTGCAGTAGTAAAGTGGAATAAAATCTTTACAATAAAACAAAAAGAAGGTGAATCCACACCAGAGTATTTTCACCGGGCTCTGCAGGATATGGCTAGGTACACTGGTATAGATGACATTAAAACTAATGTACACCACAGGGAAGTAGCTGTTTCAGTATTAATGGACGGTCTAAAAGAGGTTTTAAGGAATAGAATACAAACCACTAGGCCTGATTGGAGAGGTATGTCGGTGGATGCATTGGGAGAGGCTGCTGCTGGGCATGATCGGAATATCATCAGACACAGGGAGTCACAGAGTGATAAGTTAATGGCTGTGAGCATACAGGCCCTCACTACCCGGCCACCTCAGCCCAGAACTGTGACCCCTGTGGGTAAGTCAAGAGGTATAAAATGTTATAGTTGTCACAGAGAGGGACACATGTCACGTGATTGTAAAGCAAGACAAATACAAAATTCATATCAATCCCCTAGACAACGACCTGATACGAGACATTGGGATCAAGGACCGAAAGGGAGGAGCTATGAGCCACATGCAGGGGAAACAAAAAGGTATCCCCCAAGAATAGACTGGCAAATCTCTGATAGTTCCCATCTACCCCCACCACAAGTAATTGCTGCCAGCGCGATTCAGGGAGGTCACCATACCCAATAGGGGTGTGGCCACACCTGTAATCTGCAGCCAGTGAAATTGATTGCAAGTCTTGGAAGTGAACCCGAGATCACAATTGATGTAGCTGGTAAATCATTAAATTTCCTTGTAGATACGGGGGCGGCCAAATCAGTGATAAATTCGACAGTGGGCATGAGAACCACTGGTAAAACAATTCCAGCCATGGGAGTAACGGGAGTAGTACAGCACTACCCTGTTAGCAAACCAGCAGAGATTACAATAGGGCCTTTGCATACCAAGCATTCCTTTTTGCTGGCTGCATCGGCACCGACTCCTGGGAAGAGATTTATTGTGTAAAATGGGGTGTATCATATATTGTACTCCTGAAGGTGTATTCTTAGACATACCTGAGAATCACGCTCAGGAAGTACGAGACATGCTAGACTCCCCATCAAAATTAATGTCACACACCGTTATGATAAATAGGAGTTCATCCCAGGTAGAAGAAATGACATCCCAAATACCAGAGTCACTTTGGACTAAAGATGGACAAGACACTGGATTAATGGCAAACGTAGCTCCAGTAGTTGTGCAAGTAAAAGATGGTAGGATAGCTCCAAAAATCCCACAATACCCTCTGAAGCCAGAGGTGGAGTTAGGAGTATACCCCGTAATAGAGCGCTTGCTACAACAGGGCATTCTGGTAAGAACATCCAGCACTGCCAATAGTCCCATCTTCCCTGTGAAAAAGAGTGGGGGGAGGGGTTACAGGCTAGTGCAGGATCTAAGGGGGATTAACAAAATAGTTGAGAGTCAGTTCCCCGTAGTGCCAAATCCAGCTGTCATCCTTATGCAAATCCCTCCCACTGCGAAATTTTTCACTGTTATTGACCTCTGCTCCGCCTTCTTCTCGGTACCTCTGCACCCTGACAGCCAATATTTGTTTGCATTCACATACAGAGGAGTCCAATACACATGGACTCGATTACCACAAGGTTTCATAGACAGTCCAAGTATATTTTCACAGGCCTTGCATGATTGTTTACAGTCTTTCCAACCAGAGAATTGATCAATATTGATACAATATGTGGATAATTTACTACTATGTTCAGATTCACTGGAAGCGTCCCTGAAAGATACGAAACAGCTCCTGTTTCATCTTTCAGACACAGGACACAAGGTTTCCAAAGACAAGTTGCAATTATGCCAGACTAAAGTAAAATATTTAGGACACTGTCTGACACAAGGACTGAGACACCTGACTGCTGATAGAATTCAAGCAATTCAAGACATGACTCTGCCACAAACCCAGCAACAGATCAGAACGTTTCTAGGAATGTGTGGGTATTGCCGTAACTGGATCCCAGGTTTTTCCATTCTAGCATTACCTTTGCAGGAGATGGTCTCATCAAACAAACCTGATCGGATTTCGCATACAGACGAATCCGAGATGGCATTTGAGAGACTTAAACAGTGCCTAACGCAGGCACCAGCATTAGGTATGCCAGACTATGGGAAACCCTTTGAGCTGTACGGAACAGAAAGTGCTGGTTGCGCGGCAGGCGTCCTAACCCAAAAGCACGGTGATGCCAGCAGGCCGGTAGCATACTACAGCGCTCAGCTAGATACGGTAGCGCGATCCCTCCCCACATGCTTGCGAAGTGTCGCTACGATAGCATTGCTAGTAACGAAAAGCGAAGATGTAGTGCTAGGACACAACCTCACAATCCATACACCACATGCAGTGTCAGCCTTGCTGAATTCAGCTCAAACTAGACACGTCTCATCAGCACGGTTTACAAGATGGGAATTGGCATTAATGGCCCCCGTAAACATCACCATAAAGAGATGCAGTGCATTAAATCCGGCAACGTATCTCTCAGGTGTGCCTGGACAGGCACAAAGGGTGGAGGATGAGAGTAATAGTGAAGGAGGATTTAAGACAGGGGATGACACGCATGATTGTATGGAATATTTGACCCAAAATTTCACGGCAAGGCCTGACATCAGTGACAACCCACTGGAAGATGTAGATCTTACTTTCTACACTGACGGTAGTTGTCACAGACAGACGGACTCGGGAGACTTGTGTACTTGATACGCAGTCGTAGATGACCAAGGCACCATAGAAGCAGAACCGCTAGGCCCACCTCACTCAGCCCAGGTTGCTGAACTGGTTGCCCTAACCAGAGCATGTGAATTGGCTAAGGACAAATCAGCAAATATCTATACCGATTCTAGATACGCATTCGGAGTAGTCCATGATTTCGGAGCCCTATGGCGCCTCAGAAATTTCATGACGGCAGCTGGTACACCGGTAGCGCATGCAGCCCACATCAAAAGGCTTCTAACAGCGATACAGGAACCCGACAGAGTGGCTGTTATCAAGTGTAAAGCACATACATATAGCCAAGACCCGGTATCACTTGGTAACAGCCGAGCAGACGAAGCTGCTAAGTTAGCAGCTGGTACCCCCAGACAAACAGACACCACACAACTGATGGTATTTAATACCGTCAACACACAGAAATTGTGTGAAATGCAAAATTTGTGTTCCACACAGGAAAAGGCAGTTTGGAGGGCAAAAGGATATGGCCAGGAGTCCTCAGGACTCTGGACAGATGGACAGGGTAAACCAGTGACACCCAGAGCATACCTTCCAAGTTTAGCGGAAGCAGCACATGGGCTGACTCATCTAGGCAAGGAAGGGATGTGCAAGTTGGTAAGAGCATATTGGTGCGCCCCAGGATTTTCTTCCCATGCGGGAAAAAGGGCAATTACGTGCCTCACCTGCTTGAGGAAGAATATCGGAATGGCAATACCAACAGAACCATCTCATATCCCACCTACAGGTGGCCCTTTTCAGGTGATACAAATTGATTTCATACAAATACCCCCTTGTCGAAATTTGAAGTATGTACTAGTTTGTATAGATGTGTTTTCAAATTGGGTCGAAGCATTTCCTGCGGCCACAAACACCGCTATGTTTACCGCTAAGAAAATTGTGCAGGAATTTGTGTGTAGATACGGTATCCCTAGAATAATTGAAAGTGATAGGGGTACCCATTTTACAGGTGATGTCTTTCAAGGAATGTGTAAGTTGATGGGAATTGATAGTAAGCTGCACACTCCGTACCGCCCCCAGGCGAGTGCGAAGGTAGAAAGAGTGAACAGCACTATTAAAAATAAATTGAGCAAAGTTATGGCAGAAACAGGATTGACATGGCCAGAAGCTTTGCCCATTGTATTATACAGCATCAGAACCACTCCCAGGTCCCCTCTTAATCTGTCCCCTTTTGAAATTCTGTTCGGTCGACAACCGCATGTTATGATTAACCCTCAGGATGATTTGAAGTGTAACAATGAAGTGACTGTAAAGTATTTGGTTAAGATGAGTAAACAGCTAAGGAATCAGAATGATAATTTGAAGTTGGTGATTCCTGATCTGCCAGATAGTAATTGTCATGACATTGAACCTGGGGATTATGTAATGATACGGAATTTTCTACGCTCAGGTTGCCTTATTGACAGATGGGAAGGACCATACCAAGTCTTATTGATTAGCACGACAGCATTGAAGGTTGCCGAGAGAGAGACTTGGGTCCATTCGTCCCATTGTAAGAAGGTTGCTGATCCAGAGAGGTCCCGTGATAAAGAACAGACGGTAGAGGAAGTTGTATCACTGGAGTGTCTGTTTCAGGAGGACTGAGACGGCACCTGAGCATTGAGAATAATAAGATCGGAGGCAGTTGTCGATTCCCTGTTCCCTTTTTATTGTTTTTCTCCACTTCCCATCCCATCTCCCTCAATTATTTCTTTCCCCCTTCTCATTCTTCTCCATTTCCTCCTATAAGATGGACTTGCCCCAAGAGACTGTGATCCGGATTTTCCTGTTGACCATGATGTTGACCAGAGCAGTCTGTTCCGGCGAGAGTACCATGGAGGTCGAGAGAGGTTCTGGAATGGGTTCTGATGACAAAGTTGGAGGCGTAGATTTCCAAGAACAACATAATCAGCAAGCAAAGGCGAGTATCAGAAAACGATCCGATAGCATTGACAATAGGAGGAATTGTGAAGGATTGTTAGCTGAAGAGAACTGTATCTGTAGACTCTGTGACAGTGTAGTTGAGGATGGGTGCATCAAGAAATGTCAGTCCAGTTTTAATATCCACATGGACCGGCATCCATTGAGTGACTATCACTCCTTAGTGGGTAAAGTGTTAAATCAGACAGATTGTTGGGTATGCTCTCAAGTACCTCAAGGCCATAGCAAATCAGGATTAGTGCCATTCCCTTTAACTATAGGGGAGGTACTTGAGCTAAGTGGTGGGAGGCCGGTGGACAGGATGTTTAATATCTCCAGTCCTCCTAGTTTGAAGCTCCACCAATATCATGTGGATAGATCCCTAGTATGTTTTAACATTTCCAATCCCCGAAAGCCGGGAAATTGGGAAGTGTCATGGAATAACCAAACCATGACCTTTTCATACAGAGCCGATAGAATGCCTACAGATACAGAACTTATACGCCACATAGCCGGTAGTGGAAAATATTTCCGATATAGGTATACCCTAGGAAGTAGGATCATGAGAGTTGGAGAAGTATCACCAGGATACTGTGCACATATCGTACAAACTGATACGTGTACTAAACAGATGGGAGATTTAGGGTTAGGAGATTTCATTTGGAAAATATGTAATATGGTTATGTCCTACTCTGTCCAATATGTTCTCCCCGATGATGCATACTTCATATGCGGGAGGAAGGCGTATAAGTGGCTTGCCCCAAACTCAGAAGGGTTATGTTATATTGGAAAAGTACTGCCTGAGGTAATGACCGTATCTCACACTAAAATGAAGGATATTCACCGCAGTGCCCAAGCTCCTTATACTCACACTCATTACGAGCACATCGTTAAACGGCACCTGATAGAAAGAACAGAGCATCCGGCCTCTGACCTGATCCATGAATCCACCGGGATTCAATTCCTAATTGCGTTAGATATCACTCGTACCGCCAGAGGAGTGATAAATTATAAATATATATCTGCACTTGCAAATTTATTAGACAATATCACTGAAATGTATGATGACACATTCAGGTATACCGGAAGGGAGCTCCAAGCTTATAAAACAGAACTGGTTCAGCATAGGATGGTTCTTAATTATCTCACGGCAGTGACGGGTGGATATTGTGACACACTGGCAACGCAGTACGGCGTAAAATGCTGCACTTATATTACGAATAGCACCGAGGACCCGGTCGAGGTCATAGACCAAAAGATGGACGACATTCTCCAATTAAAGTGGGAGTTCCGCAGGAGACACAATCTCACCCTCGCTGGTGTGGGTAATGAGCTGACCGGTTGGGTGTCATGGTTGAACCCGCGAAATTGGTTCTCTGGTTTAGGAGAATGGGCTCAAGGAATTATCATGGATGTAGGGAAATTTCTTTTGTGTATTCTGGGTGTCATCATATTGGTCGGACTGATATTTAGATGCGTTCGGGTTTTAACAAAGTGTAAACGTAGCGCCCGAGTGATGAGTTTAAGAAGTGAAGATACTGTAATAACAACGACTGATTTGGTTTATGACCCAACGATAGAGACAATGTTGTGATGAAAATGTGATTCCACGGTCCGTTTCTTTCACCCGTTTCTCCTTTGTTTTCCTCCAAGGTAAAAAGACATCCGCTTGGAAGAAGAATTTGACAACCTTTTACACAGACAACTGATGGACTATGCCATAGACCCACCATATCCCTAGTACCTTTAATTTGACGCTAGCCCAACACTTTTTGTAAGTCTATGGACATTGAAAAAGCTTTTTGCACACCGTTTATAGCAAAAGCATCGGGAGACTACAGTCAACATGTGCATCGAGACAAGACAAGACAAGACACAAGACAAGACCTCAATCGGCAAATGTATATTAAACTCACATAGTTTATGACTGCATTTACCATAATTGCTATTTATCTTCATTTCTACAACCTTCAGGTAATAACACACATAGTCGATAGGAAATATAGGCACAGATATCAGCACTCACATATCCCCCCATTCATGTATCATCAACTAAAATGTGCTCCCCCATTTTGTTGCAACCAAAAGCCGAAAAGAGCTCGGTAAAGTTTGACAGCCCATCCACAGACCCGTACCACGGGATAAGAAGGAATTCAAATGTATACTTCGCAATACCTCGAAGCTTGATTTAAAACACGTACGGCACGATGATACATGACCCCTCAAACATGGACCCATACATACATGCTTCTACTATCTCACTAGATCATACCTTTTTCTCACCTTCTTCTCTTCTCCCCTACCCAATCATAGAAATATATTATACATGACATATATTTTTCTCTTTTTGAACTGTTTTAGGAAGTGGCAGTTATTGGTGACTGCCAAAGGGTGGACTGTCTAAAGTCAGAAAAATATCACGCTGCACATTGCCATATATGCACCTCATGCGTGTGCCCGCTGCACGAGCATGAGCTCTCCCGTGTGTGCGTATACTCGCAGTCGCGTGCACTCGCAGGCGCACGGTATGCGCATTTACGGTAGAGTTTGTGTGCGTCTAGCGGGCGACTCAATCGTAACATATTTTCTCTATCGTCCTAGTGGATGCTGGGGTTCCTGAAAGGACCATGGGGGAATAGCGGCTCCGCAGGAGACAGGGCACAAAAAGTAAAGCTTTTCCAGATCAGGTGGTGTGCACTGGCTCCTCCCCCTATGACCCTCCTCCAGACTCCAGTTAGATTTTTGTGCCCGGCCGAGAAGGGTGCAATCTAGGTGGCTCTCCTAAAGAGCTGCTTAGAAAAAGTTTAGCTAGGTTTTTTATTTTACAGTGATTCCTGCTGGCAACAGGATCACTGCAGCGAGGGACTGAGGGGAGAAGGAGTCAACTCACCTGCGTGCAGGATGGATTGGCTTCTTGGCTACTGGACATCAAGCTCCAGAGGGACGATCACAGGTACAGCCTGGATGGTCACCGGAGCCGCGCCGCCGGCCCCCTTGCAGATGCTGAAGTCAGAAGAGGTCCAGAATCGGCGGCTGAAGACTCCTGCAGTCTTCTAAAGGTAGCGCACAGCACTGCAGCTGTGCGCCATTTTCCTCTCAGCACACTTCACACGCGGTCACTGAGGGTGCAGGGCGCTGGGGGGGGCGCCCTGGGAGGCAAATGTAACCTATATAAAGGCTAAAAATACCTCACATATAGCCCCCAGAGGCTATATGGAGATATTTAACCCCTGCCTGATTTCTCTAAATAGCGGGAGACGAGCCCGCCAGAAAAGGGGCGGGGCCTATCTCCTCAGCACACGGCGCCATTTCCTCTCACAGCTCCGCTGGTCAGGACGGCTCCCAAGTCTCTCCCCTGCACTGCACTACAGAAACAGGGTAAAACAGAGAGGGGGGGCAAATTTATGGCGATATTTTGATATAACAAAGCAGCTATAAGGGAGCACTTATTATAAGGCTATCCCTGATATATATATAGCGCTTTTGGTGTGTGCTGGCAAACTCTCCCTCTGTCTCCCCAAAGGGCTAGTGGGTCCTGTCTTCGTTAGGAGCATTCCCTGTGTGTCTGCTGTGTGTCGGTACGTGTGTGTCGACATGTATGAGGACGATATTGGCGTGGAGGCGGAGCAATTGCCAAATATGAGGATGTCACCCCCTAGGGAGTCGACACCAGAATGGATGCCTTTATTTATGGAACTACGGGATAGTGTCAACACGCTAAAGCAGTCGTTTGACGACATGAGACGGCCGGACAATCAATTAGTGCCTGTCCAGGCGACTCAAACACCGTCAGGGGCTGTGAAACGCCCTTTGCCTCAGTCGGTCGACACAGACCCAGACACAGGCACTGACTCCAGTGGTGACGGTGACGAATCAACCGTATTTTCCAGTAGGGCCACACGTTATATGATTTTGGCAATGAAGGAGGCGTTACATTTAGCTGATACTACAGGTACCACTAAACAGGGTATTATGTGGGGTGTGAAAAAACTACCTATAGTTTTTCCTGAATCAGAAGAATTAAATGACGTGTGTAATGAAGCGTGGGTTGCCCCTGATAAAAAGCTGATAATTTCAAAGAAATTATTGGCATTATACCCTTTCCCGCCAGAGGTTAGGGCGCGCTGGGAAACACCTCCTAGGGTGGACAAGGCGCTAACACGTTTATCTAAACAAGTGGCGTTACCCTCTCCTGAGACGGCCGCACTTAAAGATCCATCAGATAGGAGGATGGAAAATATCCAAAAAAGTATATACACACATGCAGGTGTTATACTACGACCAGCTATAGCGACTGCCTGGATGTGCAGTGCTGGGGTAGTTTGGTCAGAGTCCCTGATTGAAAATATTGATACCCTGGACAGGGACAATATTTTACTGTCGTTAGAACAAATAAAGGATGCATTTCTTTATATGCGTGATGCACAGAGGGATATCTGCACACTGGCATCACGGGTAAGTGCTATGTCCATTTCGGCCAGAAGAGCTTTATGGACGCGACAGTGGACAGGCGATGCGGATTCAAAACGGCATATGGAAGTTTTGCAGTATAAAGGGGAGGAGTTATTTGGAGTCGGTCTATCAGATTTGGTGGCCACGGCTACAGCCGGGAAATCCACCTTTCTACCTCAAGTCACTCCCCAACAGAAAAAGGCACCGACTTTTCAACCGCAGCCCTTTCGTTCCTTTAAAAATAAGAGAGCAAAGGGCTATTCATATCTGCCACGAGGCAGAGGTCGAGGGAAGAGACAGCAACAGGCAGCTCCTTCCCAGGAACAGAAGCCCTCCCCGGCTTCTACAAAAGCCTCAGCATGACGCTGGGGCTTCTCAAGCGGACTCGGGGACGGTGGGGGGTCGTCTCAAAAATTACAGCGCGCAGTGGGCTCACTCGCAGGTAGATCCCTGGATCCTGCAGATAATATCTCAAGGGTACAGGTTGGAATTAGAGACAGATCCACCTCGCCGTTTCCTGAAGTCTGCTTTACCAACGTCCCCCTCCGAAAGGGAGACGGTTTTGGAAGCCATTCACAAGCTGTACTCTCAGCAGGTGATAGTCAAGGTACCTCTTCTACAACAAGGGAAGGGGTATTATTCCACTCTTTTTGTGGTACCGAAGCCGGATGGCTCGGTAAGGCCTATTCTAAATCTGAAGTCCTTGAACCTGTACATAAAGAAGTTCAAGTTCAAGATGGAGTCACTCAGAGCAGTGATAGCGAACCTGGAAGAGGGGGACTTTATGGTATCCTTGGACATCAAGGATGCGTATCTCCACGTTCCAATTTACCCCTCACACCAGGGGTACCTCAGGTTCGTTGTACAAAACTGTCACTATCAGTTTCAGACGCTGCCGTTCGGATTGTCCACGGCACCTCGGGTCTTTACAAAGGTAATGGCCGAGATGATGATTCTTCTTCGAAGAAAAGGCATATTAATTATCCCATACTTGGACGATCTCCTAATAAGGGCAAGGTCCAGAGAACAGCTAGAGATGGGATTAGCACTGTCTCAAGAAGTGCTAAAACAGCACGGGTGGATTCTGAATATTCCAAAATCCCAGTTAATGCCGACAACTCGTCTGCTGTTCCTAGGGATGATTCTGGACACGGTTCAGAAAAAGGTTTTTCTCCCGGAGGAAAAAGCCAAGGAGTTATCCGAGCTTGTCAGGAACCTCCTAAAACCAGGAAAGGTGTCTGTACATCAATGCACAAGAGTCCTGGGAAAAATGGTGGCTTCTTACGAAGCAATTCCATTCGGCAGATTCCACGCAAGAATTTTCCAAAGGGATCTGTTGGACAAATGGTCAGGGTCGCATCTTCAGATGCACCTGCGGATAACCCTGTCTCCAAGGACAAGGGTGTCTCTTCTGTGGTGGTTGCAGAGTGCTCATCTATTGGAGGGCCGCAGATTCGGCATACAGGATTGGATCCAGGTGACCACGGACGCCAGCCTGAGAGGCTGGGGAGCAGTCACACAAGGAAGAAACTTCCAGGGAGTATGGACGAGCCTGGAAACGTCTCTTCACATAAACATTCTGGAACTAAGAGCAATATACAATGCTCTAAGCCAGGCAGAACCTCTGCTTCAGGGAAAACCGGTGTTGATCCAGACAACATCACGGCAGTCGCCCATGTGAACAGACAGGGCGGCACAAGAAGCAGGAGTGCAATGGCAGAAGCTGCAAGGATTCTTCGCTGGGCAGAGAATCATGTGATAGCACTGTCAGCAGTGTTCATCCCGGGAGTGGACAACTGGGAAGCAGACTTCCTCAGCAGACACGATCTTCACCCGGGAGAGTGGGGACTTCATCCAGAAGTCTTCCACATGCTGGTAACCCGTTGGGAAAGACCAATGGTGGACATGATGGCGTCTCGCCTCAACAAAAAACTGGACAGGTATTGCGCCAGGTCAAGAGATCCGCAGGCAATAGCTGTGGACGCGCTGGTAACGCCTTGGGTGTACCAGTCGGTGTATGTGTTTCCTCCTCTGCCTCTCATACCAAAAGTATTGAGAATTATACGGCAAAGAGGCGTAAAAACGATACTAGTGGTTCCGGATTGGCCAAGAAGGACTTGGTACCCGGAACTTCAAGAGATGATCACGGAAGATCCGTGGCCTCTACCTCTAAGGAGGGACTTGCTTCAGCAGGGTCCCTGTCTGTTTCAAGACTTACCGCGGCTGCGTTTGACGGCATGGCGGTTGAACGCCGGATCCTAAAGGAAAAAGGCATGCCGGAAGAAGTCATTCCTACTTTGATTAAAGCAAGGAAGGAAGTAACCGTGCAACATTATCACCGAATTTGGCGTAAATATGTTGCGTGGTGCGAAGATCGGAGTGCTCCGACGGAGGAATTTCAACTGGGTCGATTCCTACATTTCCTGCAATCAGGATTGTCTATGGGTCTCAAATTGGGATCTATTAAGGTTCAAATTTCGGCCCTGTCGATTTTCTTTCAAAAAGAATTGGCTTCAGTCCCTGAAGTCCAGACCTTTGTTAAGGGAGTGCTACATATACAGCCTCCTGTGGTGCCTCCAGTGGCACCGTGGGATCTCAATGTGGTTTTGGACTTTCTAAAATCTCATTGGTTTGAACCACTAAAAAAGGTGGATTTGAAATATCTCACATGGAAAGTGACCATGCTTCTAGCCCTGGCTTCGGCCAGGAGAGTGTCAGAACTGGCAGCTTTATCTTACAAAAGCCCATATCTGATTTTCCATTCGGACAGGGCAGAACTGCGGACTCGTCCGCATTTTCTCCCTAAGGTGGTGTCAGCATTTCATCTGAACCAGCCTATTGTAGTGCCTGCGGCTACAAGTGACTTGGAGGACTCCAAGTTACTGGACGTTGTCAGAGCATTAAAAATATATATTGCAAGGACAGCTGGAGTCAGAAAATCTGACTCGTTGTTTATATTGTATGCACCCAACAAGATGGGTGCTCCTGCGTCTAAGCAGACGATTGCTCGTTGGATCTGTAGCACAATCCAACTTGCACATTCTGTGGCAGGCCTGCCACAGCCTAAATCTGTAAAGGCCCACTCCACAAGGAAGGTGGGCTCATCTTGGGCGGCTGCCCGAGGGGTCTCGGCATTACAACTTTGCCGAGCAGCTACGTGGTCAGGGGAGAACACGTTTGTAAAATTTTACAAATTTGATACTCTGGCTAAGGAGGACCTGGAGTTCTCTCATTCGGTGCTGCAGAGTCATCCGCACTCTCCCGCCCGTTTGGGAGCTTTGGTATAATCCCCATGGTCCTTTCAGGAACCCCAGCATCCACTAGGACGATAGAGAAAATAAGATTTTACTTACCGATAAATCTATTTCTCGGAGTCCGTAGTGGATGCTGGGCGCCCATCCCAAGTGCGGATTATCTGCAATAATTGTACATAGTTATTGTTAACTAATTCGGGTTATTGTTGAAGGAAGCCATCTTTCAGAGGCTCCGCTGTTATCATACTGTTAACTGGGTTTAGATCACAAGTTGTACGGTGTGATTGGTGTGGCTGGTATGAGTCTTACCCGGGATTCAAAATCCTCCCTTATTGTGTACGCTCGTCCGGGCACAGTACCTAACTGGAGTCTGGAGGAGGGTCATAGGGGGAGGAGCCAGTGCACACCACCTGATCTGGAAAAGCTTTACTTTTTGTGCCCTGTCTCCTGCGGAGCCGCTATTCCCCCATGGTCCTTTCAGGAACCCCAGCATCCACTACGGACTCCGAGAAATAGATTTATCGGTAAGTAAAATCTTATTTTAGTCATATAATGTATTTTGTAGATTATGGTCCCTTTGATAGAATCTGAAAGTTTAGTTAATATAGCATGTTCGGGGACAGAGAGATTCCTCTTTGTTTGATACGAAGGGTCAGACAGGGGTTACACAGTGGTGTTTAGTATCCATCGGAAAAGAATATAATTAGCAATATTCCGGTGTTGGTTTGAAGCGGATTACTCGCTCGTGCGTATAGTTATGGACATAAGAAGTTTATGGACATTTACTATATTTGCACTTTATTACCCATGCGGCGGGAAACCCAGTTTCCCTCCCACCTGAGCAGTTTGAAATAGTCACAGCCCACCTGTATGAACCAACCTATGACCTTTTGTTATAATGCAGAGACGAATTCCTGTGTCCAATGAACAATAAGAATGTAGGGACCATTGTACTGTATTGTGTGTAGTGTATAAAAAGACAAGCCGATCTGGGCCAGCTCTCTACTCTTCTCAACGGTTCTCATCACTGATAATCGGGAGCTGGATATCCAGAAAGGCGCTTGCGATTGTTCCCCTTGTGCGTAAGTTCTCTGCAACCATATTTATCTCCTATTTTGTTGTAAGCCATTCTCTCTCTCCTTTCCCCCTTAAATGTAATTGTGTCTTTGTTGTATTTTAACGTGTAGTAACTCGGTTAGGTATTTTATGTTAGTTTGGTAGTGTATAACTTGTATTGTGTATTCTTTTGCGATTGAACGTTCATTCTCTCCCTTAAAAGGTGTTAGACCCTTAGATCGGTATTTGAGTGTTTATTATATTGCTAAAGGGTTCTCAGAGCGTAAGAATCGCTCATACAGCTTTTAAACTAACAAGGTTACACTTTGTTGCATTTACACCTTATCACTGCACGGAGGTTTACAATATAAGTACATTGTTTCTGATATTGTTACAAAGGTTTAACGCTGTGAGCATCAGCGCCGCTTGTGATCTCCTCGTGGTCTCGAGCGTCCGCTACGCTGATAGCGTATCATTACGTTAGTCGGCAGCCTATAGCGTGCTTGCCTTTACACTTTAAGCCGTGAGCGAACGTGCCGCTCGTGCGTCTCGTCCACGGCTCAGCGTTTGTTACGCTACGTGCGTACTCTTACGGTATTCCATACGCCAATTGCGTACTGTGTTCATTAACCTTTTAGAGTGTTTTAAATAAGATAAATATTAGGTATTGTCATGATACATGAAGGGGGGGGGGACATGTGAATGCTAATATGTGAGAATCACCTGTCGACTATGTGAGATACTACCTGGAGGTTGTAGAGATGAGGATAAGAAACAATCGTTATAAATGCAGTCGTAAACTATGTGGGTTTAAATAAACAGTCGCCGATTGAGGTCTTGTCTGATGTCTTGTCTTGATGTACATGTTGTCTGATGTCTCTCGGTGCTTTTGCTATAGGTGGCGACAAAAGCTTTTCCAGTGTCCATAAAATTACAGTCTCTAAAGTATTGGGCTTTCGTAAAAAGTTAAAGTCACTAGGGATATTGGGGGTCTGTGACATAGTTCATCAATGGTCTGTATAAAAGAGGTTGTCAAATTCTTCTTCCAAGCGGATGTCTTTGTACCTTGGAGGAAAACAAAGGAGAAACGGGTGAAATAAACGGACCGTGGAATCACATTTTCATCACAACATTGTCTCTATCGTTGGGTCATAAATCAAATTAGTTGTTGTTATTACAGTGTCCTCGCTCCTCAGACTCATCACTCTGGTACTACCTTTACACTTCGTTAAAGTCCGAACGCATCTAAATATCAGACCAACCAATATGACGACTCCCAGAATACACAAGAGAAATTTCCCTACATCCATTATAATACCTTGGGCCCATTCTCCTAAACCAGAGAACCAATTTCGTGGGTTCAACCATGACACCCAACTGGTCAGCTCATTACCCACAGCAGCGAGTGTGAGATTGTGTTTCCTTCGAAACTCCCACTTCAATTGCAAAATGTCATCCATCTTTTGGTCTATGACCTCGGCCGGGTCCTCAGTGCTGTTTGTAATATACGTGCAGCACTTTACTCCATACTGAGTCGCTAGGGTGACACAATACCCGCCTGTCACTGCTGTGAGATAATTGAGAATCATCCTATGCTGAACCAGCTCTGTTTTGTAGGCTTGTAACTCTCTCCCAGTGTACCTGAACGTGTCATCATACATTTCGGTGATATTGTCTAACAAATTTGCTAGCGCAGATATATATCTATAATTTATCACTCCTCTGGCGGTACGAGTGATATCTAACGCGAGTAGGAATTAAATCCCGGTGTATTCATGGATCAGATCAGAGGCCGGATGCTCTGTCCTCTCTATCAGGTGCCGTTTAACGACGTGCTCGTAATGAGTGTGAGTATAAGGAGCTTGGGCACCGCGGTGAATGTCTTTCATTTTGGTATGGGATACAGTCATTACTTCAGGCAGTACTTTTCCAATGTAACACAATCCCTCTGAGCTTGGGGCAAGCCACTTATACGCCTTTCTCCCGCATATGAAATATGCATCATCGGGGAGAACATATGGGACAGAGTATGACATTGCAATGTTACAAATTTTCCATGTGAAATCTCCTAACCCTAACTCTCCCATCTGTCTAGTACACGTATCCGGTTGTACGATATGTGCACAGTATCCGGGTGATACTTCTCCAACTCGCATGGTCCTACTTCCTAGAGTGTACCTATACCGGAAATATTTTCCACTGTTGGCTATCTGGCGTATAAGCTCTGTGTCTATGGGCATTCTGTCGGCTCTATATGAAAATGTCATGGTTTGATTACTCCATGACACTTCCCAATTTCCCGGCTTTCGGGGATTGGAAATGTTAAAGCATACTAAGGACTTATCCACATGATATTGGTGGAGCTTCAAACTAGGAGGACTAGAGATATTAAATCTCTTGTCCACCGGCCTCCCACCACTTAACTCAAGTACCTCTCCTACAGTTAAAGGGAATGGTACTAGTCCTGATTTGCTATGACCTTGAGGTACTTGAGAGCATACCCAACAGTCTGTCTGGTTTAACACTTTACCCACTAAGGAGTGATAGTCACTCAATGGATGCCGGTCCATGTGGACATTAAAACTGGACTGACATTTCTTGATGCACCCTTCCTCAACTATATTGTCACAATGCCTACAGATGCAGTTCTCTTCAGCTAACAATCCTTCACAATTCCTTCTATTGTCAATGCTACCAGATCATTTTCTGATACTCGCCTTTACTTGGTGATTATGTTGCTCTTGGAAAACTACGCCTCCATCCTGGTCATCAGAACCCATTCCAGATCCTTTCTCGACCTCCATGGTACTCTCACCGAAACAGACTGCTCTGGTCAACATCATGGTCAACAGGAAAATCCGGATCAAGTCCATCTTAGAGGAGTAGAAAGAGAAATTTGTAATGGGGGTACAAAAAAAATAATTTGAGGGGAAAGAAAAATGTTACGATGTCTTCTAGTCTTGTTGTTCCTCTTGCTCTGTCGTCATCTCAAAGGTGCTGTCTCTTAATCTTCCAAACGAACATTCTGGTGATACAATATTCCTTCCAAATCTGCGATCTTTCTGTAAGGAGCAAAAATCTTGCATTACCATTTGTCTAACTGATGTGTGACATACCATCTGTAAAGCATGAGAACATGAGAGAGAAGAGAAAAAAAAACAAACGAGAGAGAGAACAATTCATATATATGTTACCTAAAACAACAAACAAAAAACATTGTCAGATCTTCCGTTCACCATCAGGCTGTCACACCATCACATCCATTGGTATATTTGCGCAGTCTCCCCCACCAGTATTTCCACACTTCACCCTTTTGTGCCTGGCCAGGACACACCGATGTTGGTAGGTCACACTGGGGTTAGGTAGACTTCTGCAAAGACCAAGTAGCTATATGATGTTTGAGTTCTGCCGATGAACGTCAGAGATGGGGAAAAAGAAACATTTACAGATAAATTACAAAATTGACCCGGCCGTTCCTGTGTCTACAAGGAACTGACCTCCCAATATCATTAACTGTAACCTCAGGTTTACTACCAGGCCTAATGATCAACTTTCCTGACTGCATATTACAGGTGCGGCCCAAACTTCTTCTTATATGATCCCTGATTACAATTTTGTGTATCATGACTTTGCTCGTGTTCTTGTCTAGGGGGTTGATATACCTTTTGTGGATCTTTAACCCTACAACTTCGTGCAAAATGACCTTCCCTCTGGCAATTATAACATCTTATCACCTTTGACTTACCCACAGGGATCTGAGGCTTCTTACCTCCCTGTGCTTCCCTGTTTCTTTGGATATCATGGTCATGTCATTGTCTAGGGGGTTGATATGACTTTTGTATATTTATTGATGTACAATCTCTTGCAAAATGTCCCTCTTTGTGACAATGATAACAAACTATCACATTTGAATTTCTCACAGGGGTTTGGGGCTTAAGCTGGTGTGGCTTCGTTGTCAGGGCTTGTCTACTGATTGTCATTTGCTTACTGCCCTGTGACTCCAGGTGTCTTTTGATGTTCCATTCAATTATAACATCATCTTGTGTTGGTTCTACAATATGAGATACATTTGTTTGTGCGTGATATATAACACTGTACGTACCTGTGGACACGACCTCACCTGACCCTCCGTAAGGGGGTTTGACTACTGCCTTTACCGATTTGGTCGCGTCCACCTGGATGTCTTGTATGATGGCTGCTGGAAATGGTGCCGACCTCGTGCTGGGCTCACTTTCTTGCTTGTAATCCTGAGGGAAGTTTACCATGGAGTGCAACTTGCATGGGTTAACAGTTGTACATTTAACAGTTTTACTTTTATCATTGTTACATTCGTTACAATTATTCTTATCATCTGTACAGTTACTAAGTGCATGTTTATCATACCCCAGTGTGCCATTCTCTGTAACCACTTTCTCTCCTGTTGCCACATTTTTCTTACTAAAGGAGAGTCAGCTGTGTAAGCTAATCCTCCTTGTATTTCACTTTCCCATTGCCATAACTGTAAATAATCATAATGTTTGATCCGTCTCTTTGCAGATTTAATGAGACATATCCTTCTCCTTAGATTTTGTAACACCTCGGGGCTAAAACTGCCTACCCGTGGGAACTTTTCCCCGTCATGCACAGTCATTCTTTCCCATTCATTGAAAACCTTTGTATGTGATTCATCTTGGACCTCCTGGTCTGTATCACACGTTATATACCTTGCCGACCTTATGGGCCGGTTTACTAAATCAACCTGAACCAGGGTTGATCGTCCCTTACCTGAACAACTGGCCCCCATCTTTGCAGGTGTTGCTTTCACTACCTCTGACCTTCAAATCAGGGTCTTCAGCGAACCCTTACAAAAACCAAGTTGCCCGGGGTAGGCCGATGGTGAAAGTTCGACCGAGTGCTTTCACCCACTCCTCGCCCACGTTGGCCAGTACTTCAATCACTGACTCAGAGCTGCTGTACCCAACCTAGGGCCCCTATGAACCTTTATTTACTGGGGCGTGTGGGAGTAGGTTACCCGTCCCCAGCAAGTATCGGTTGTTAGAAAATTCCTGAGTGACAAGCGAACCTCCCTTAAAATAAAAAAATTACACAAATCACGTTAGAATGTACAAATGGCGTTTATGACCCCTCTAGCGTACGCAAATGGTACTGGGTCAAGTTACAAACTAATGCACACAATTACATGCGGTACAATCGTACTGCACATAAGCAACTAATCTTATGTGCGGAACGACCAACGGAATCGAAAATTACAGCTGCGAATTCCTTCAGCCAGAGCTTAATGGACTATATGGGTACCGCACCAACCCTCCTGTGGTTGTGCTTCTTTACTTTATCTTATAGCGGACTTCCTAGTCTGCCGCACCTAGACCTCCTGGTCTGTCTCTGGACCTCCTGGTCCGTGACCTCCTGGTCTGTGACTACAGTAGACCTCCTAATCTGCTATACTCTAATGCTCTTATTTCAATATTTAACAAGGGATGCCTCCCAAGCCACCGCGCTGTCACTTTCACGAATGTACCTCACGAGAACTCGATTTCCTGTGGTTCCACCCAAAAATGAGAAACTTATATATATATGCACACACTCTTTCACCTCATATACTCTTTACTTTTGTTTCTGTACAGAAATCCATTTCATTCAGTATCGCAGTCTAGTCCCAAAGGAGTTACAACTAGAGAAGGATCTTTTATGCTAAAATTTAAGACACTGAGATTGACTTGCGCTATTATCGCGTTGCTTCCGTATCGCCTACTAAAACAATACTATCGTGTGATTTGTATTACGTGGGCGTACCCGTACGCTCCGTTGCGTAATATACGCTACGTGTGTAAGCCCTTGCGTCGCGTACGCTTGTCCCGCCCTTTGTTAGGGACACGTGTACACAGGCCAGACACGTCCACAGTAACACAAGTAACACGTTTCTATCAATGCAAATGATATTTAACTGTAATCATTTACTGAGCACCACACAGAACTTCCTTGTATCTTAGGCAAGCCGTGTGCGTGTTTTACAAATTACTTCCTTACGTATTAATTTTACTTTTAACTACCAATAGCAACAAATCTTTCTCAGCACGTTATCAATGATAAATGGCAAACAGGAAGGCGAGATGTGAAATTACACAAATGAAAAATGCAGGTGTGTGCGTGTGTTGCGTACGCAATGTGTATCAAACAGAAATAAAACAGTTTTAAAAGACAATAGCGTACTGTTCTTACCTTCCGGTTCCGGATTCCACCAGCACTCCTACAGCGTAGCGATGCAGACGCTTATCTAGTCAGCACTACCGTATTCCTCACCACCAACACGGATACGAAGGGATACTACCTTCCCGCCCTTTGCTGACAGATAAAGTCTGCTTGTGTTCGCTAGAGCGGATATGTGGAGGACGGACGAGCCACCAATTGATAAAGCTAATTATTTATCTTATAACATTCAATATATATTGGTAAGAGACTCAGTACGCAATGGGCGTACGGGGTACCGTAATGGTACGCACTTAGCGTAGCAGACGCTAGGCCGTGGTTGAGACGCACGATCGGAACGTTCGCTCACGGCTTACGCTGGGTATCGAGCACGCTATAGGCGGCCCGAGTACCGTAATGCTACGCTACTAGACGCTGTGCCCACAAGAGGAACACGAGCGGCGCAGACGCTCGCAGGATGACACACAGTAAACCTTGTATGCAACACACTGAAAGGCTAAGCTTATACTGTAAACCTTGATCTTGTAATGTTAACACAATGTAACGCTGATTAACCTCTATTACATAAAAGCTGATTTTGCGATTGAGACGCTCAGAAACCCTCTATACTAGTTAGAGAAACACAGACACCTTGCTGAGGTTCCAACACCTTTACTAACGATATTTAGATATGTGAAAAGGGGAAAACAGTTAACAGCTTATACACTACAGCACTAACATAAAACACCTAAACAGAATAACTGAAAATATACAACAGCGTCTTAATCCTAAACAATAACAGAGACAGAGAGAGAGAGAGTATGGCAAATACAAACAGAGAATAAGTTGGTTACAGAGAAAAACTTACACACTGGGGAATGATCGCTGCGCAGTCCTGGAACCAGCTCTCTAGTTAGTCAATGATGAAAACCGTTGTGGAGAGTAGACTGAGCTAGGCCAGGCTGGCTGTTCTTAAATACACAACATACAGTACACTACAAAGGGCCCTACAATCTCATTGTTCATTGGACACAGGAATCTGTCTTCACATTATAGCAAAAGGTCATAGGTTGATTCGAACAGGTGGGCTGTGACTATTTCATACTGCTCAGGTGGGAGGGAATCTCAGGATTCCCGCCGCATGGATAATGAACTGCAAATACAGTAAATGTCCATAAACTTCTTATAAACATAACTATTCGCAGGAGCGATTAATCTCTTTCAAACCAATACCGGAATGTTACTAATAATATACTCTACCGTTGCATACTAAACACCACTGCTCAAAACCTGTCTGACCCTTCGTATCATGTAAAGAGGGATCTCTCTGTCCATGAACCAGTTACACTAAACATACTTACTGATATTATTAAGGGGACCATAACCTATAAAATACACTATTTAGATTAACTATGTAACGATCGAGTCGCCCGCCAGACGCACACAAACTCTACCGTAAATGCACATATCACGCACCTGAGCGCACGACCGTGGAGGCGCCGTCACGCAACTGCGAATATGCGCACGTACGGGAGAGAATGTGCACGTGCAGCGGGCAAGCGCATGGGGTTAGTACAAGGCGATGAGAATAACGATATTTTTCGACTTTGACACTGGCAACAAGGACACCTGATCAGCAGGCAAGCTGCTCCTCTCTGACTGTGATCACCAAAACAGCAAGGCATAACACCCCCTGGCTGGCTGGCACACATCGGGGGTAATTCAGATCTGATCGTAGATGTGCCAAATTTAGCACATCTATGATCAGTTTCTCAGACATGCGGGGGCCCCGCATGTCTGGCTCTGCGCCCCCCCCAAGGGTGCAAAAGCATTGCACAGCGGCAATGCTTTTGCACCCGCTGAGTAGCTCCCTGCCAGCGCAGCTCCTGCGCACTAGCAGGCAGCTACCCGCCGTGTCCAGGGTCGCAGCGGCTGCATGTGCTGTCATGTAGCCGCTGCCGCCCGCCGTTTCAATGGTCCGGACGTGCCTTTGTTGTCCGGACCACGCCCCGCTAATGGCGTTCTAACGGCATTGGCACACCTCCTCCCACCTCACGACAGCCTCTGCCTGTCAATCAGCAGCCCTGAGATGCTTTTAGGATCTTTTAGCATCTCACTGGGCTCCCGGGGGTGCGCGAACACACTCTGCAAAGGGCTTCAGAATGCGATCCAGTCTGAATTAGGCCCACCAGCACATACTCATTCACTGGAGGCACTTTCCCACAACATTGGATCCCTCCCAGCAAACCATTCCCCCCACCCCCTTCCCCAACACTCCCGTAGTAGGGGTTGCACTGGGTCCTAATCCCAGAAGAAACACTTCTGGGTCCTAATCCCAGAAGTTCTGTGATTTCAAAGGACAGCTCTTAATGGGAGAGCTGTCCTTAGCCATTCTAATCACATTTATAGGTACAATTATTAACACCGGTATGTACCCAGTAAGTGGCGGGATGTATCGCAGATACGATGCATAGTACATCCTGCCCATACTGTCCATTGCATAACACGGCTGTGTCAATTTGTTGAATGAACTCTTTTTTTGCATCCATATTCTGACCAACATACTGTATTTGTACAAATAATTATTTAATCTGTATAAAAGCTTAACTGAAAATAAATGTCAGCACATGTTATACTGAAAAATAAAGAATGATCTCTGGAATTTATGTTTCGACATAACGTTAATTAATTAGAATTTATACTCCACATACACAGGACAGTGTTCCAAGTCTATTGGAAATAAATCCTCAACAAATTCTGTCCAGCGGCCTTGAATATGTGCAGTTAATGGAGGAAAGATGACAGATGAGTCATTTGGTGATGTGAGCGTGGCAGAGAGACAGCTGCACAAAGATTGCACTACTAGATACTAAAGAGCAGCGGATATGTCAGACTGGATTGACATAACTCAGTATACAGTACTATTGTCAGTGTATTGTTTAAGGAGTATTCAGAGTTCTTTTTCATGCTGAATAATTTCAATACTAAACATAATTATACAGCTGAAGTCACATTTGTTGTCACTGGCAAAAAAACACCAGTTTTGCTGCACTGAGCCCTTTGTCTTTCTAATACTCCTTTCAGACAGAGAAAACAACCCGGTAATTTCCCAGCACAGGAAGGGTAGACCTGGGATTTTTTTCTTTCTGAAAGGGTCAACCCGGGACTGAATTCCCAGGACTTCTACCTGGGTTTTTCCAGGATCTTACACGAGTTGCCGGCTGTCTGAAAGGGTCCGACCCGGGATTTTAGAAACGGGTCGTGATTAACAGCCCTTATTGGATGAGCTGACGGGACACTGGCGATTGGCTGAGCAGCGGAGTCTCTCTGATTGGCTGAGTGGGCGTGGCACTGGTGCTGGCGTCTGAGGTCACAATTGTGCTGCAGGGGAGACAGAAAGAGACAGCATGGCGCACTGGAAGGAGGAAGGGATCAGGGAGCTGCTTGCTATTAGAGGGGAGGAGGAGACCCGGAAGCATATTACTGGGACAGTGAAGGAAGCCACAGTGTACACCAACATTGCCAAGATACTTATAGTACCTCAAGGGGCATTGGTGGTCATTCCGAGTTGATCGCTCGTTGCTGATTTTCGCTATGTTGCGAAAACGTCAAAAAAGCGCATGCGCATGGTAAGCAGCGCGCATGCGCTAAGTAATTTAACACAAAACTTAGTCGATTTACTCAAGCTCGAGCAAAGTTTTTTCCTCGCTCGAGTGATCGTAGTGTGATTGACAGGAATGTGGGTGTTTCTGGGCGGAAACTGGACGTTTTCAGGGAGTGTGCTAAAAAACGCAGGCGTTCCAGGCATAAACGCAGGAGTGGCTGGAGAAACGGGGGAGTGGCTGGACGAACGCAAGGCGTGTTTGTGACGTCAAACCAGGAACTAAACGGACCGAGGTGATCGCAATCTAGGAGTAGGTCTGGAGCTACTCAGAAACTGCACAAAAATATTTAGTAGCAGTTCTGCTAATCTTTCGTTCGCTATTCTGCTAAGCTAAAATACACTCCCAGAGGGCGGCGGCCTAGCATGTGCAATGCTGCTAAAAGCAGCTAGCGAGCGAACAACTCGGAATGAGGGCCACTGAGCGGACACAGAAGCAGGTAGTGAATAAATTGAAAGCTCTCAGAAAATTTTACAACAAAGTTCACGACCACAATAGGAGGAAAAGTTGTGCTGCTAGAATGGAGTGGGCTAACTATGATCAGTGCAATGAAGTTTTTGGCAATTCTGCACTGGTTAATCCCATTAACATTTCATCGTCCAGTTGTGCGTCCTCATGAAGCGCTACCCCGCAGAACAGCCAATTCATTCCACTGACGCCACCAATGTTCTGTGATGACATCACTGAGATCAGCGACATTGATCCGATGGCTGCTGTGGGGGACCCAGTCACCAATACTATTGAGGTTGATGCCAGTGGAAGCAGCACAGGGACTCCGGCTGGGACACCGACTTCTGCGCAGACTGAGATCCTAAAGCTGCGTAGGAACAGTAGGTTGTTTTTGTATTACTTTGAAGAACAGAATGACTGAGATAGGAATGGAGAGGGTTAAACATCAATAGGCTGGGGATGACTCTCTGGGGACATGTAATTAGACATCCAATAGGGATGCAGGGTGGCAGGATCTAGCTGGTTGACATTGCTTGGGAAGAGGAGGAGTCTTCCTCTTTTTCTTGTGCTTCAGAAGAGGTAAGTCCTGTGCTATTCCCCTGTCCTTACTGCTAGTTTAATTGCTGTGAGCATTTGAATTGCTAGATTTGTGTGAGGAGGTATAAGTTTCAGTGCTCCTTTGTGTTGTTTTGCTTACCCCTCCTGCTGCCGCTACATGGCGCTTCCTCGCCCCCAGCGTTCCCCCCGTGACCTGGCCCACTACAGCATGGCCTCGGCTTCCGGCCTGGCTGCAGCCCGCAATACCTCCCTTCTGTCCTCCCCTACTCTGCCGCCGCTTCCACGCCCACGATGTCACAGGCGGGTATTGTGGTTGCAGCAACGGCTTCCCCAGCCTTGCTGGGGGGAGCAGGACGTGGCGGGGGAGTCCAGTGGCGGGGGGTGGATGGGCGGGGATGGCGTCCGGGCAGGACATCTGCTGCTGGCCGGGCCCTGGCAGTGGCTTTGGTGTGCAGGAGGGCACGGCGCCGATGTGCTGTGGCTAAGGGCCGTCTGGTAAGCACCTCGCCTCTTGGTCCTAGGGGATATGGTTCTCGCATCTCCTCCGGTTCCTGCAGGCCTGCAGGACTCAGGGGGCGGGGCAGTAGAGCAGGAGGTGTGGGTGCGCATACTGGGGCTCCTGCTGCGGCTGTCAGGGATTCCCAGGAGGGAGTTGGGGCTGTGAGGGACGGCGGCCATGTTGGTGGGCGGCGGCCTGAGACTACCGGCGCTGCTATACACAGTTTCTCCCGTGGCTCCCGTGACACTGGGGCTGTGTCATTCACTCCAGTCCCTGCACAGTCCCAAGCGGGCAGGGGCCGTAGGGGCGCTAGGGCGCTTTCTGGTAATCAGGCTGGCGCTGCTGCGAGTCAGTCGCTTGCTGTATTTCACCCCTCACAGTTATCCGCCACTTTTTCTTCAATGGTGGCTGCTCTGGCTCCATTTTTTCGGCCATGTCACCGAGCTCGGACGGCCCTGTCCATAGGGAGCGGTGTTCTGGGGTTGCTGCAGGTGGTGCTACTCCCGGGGTCTCCCAGTTTCGGAAGAATGGTAAGGGCATGAGGTCGGCTGTGGCCCATTTTGTTGGTGATGTGGGTGCGGGTGCTCGGGCTCTGCCAGCCCTGGCGGACGTGTCCTTGTCTCCCGGCTCCGGGGCCGGATTTCTATTGTTTCTCTTACGTCCTAGAGGATGCTGGGGTCCACATTTGTACCATGGGGTATAGATGGGTCCACCAGGAGCCATTGGAACTTTAAGAGTTTGAGAGTGTGGGCTGGCTCCTCCCTCTATGCCCATCCCACCAGACTCAGTGTAGAAAATATGCCCGGAGGCAGGGCCGTCTTTTCGTATGGGCTCAATGGGCTCTTGCCCAAGGGCCCCAGGATTATAAGGGCCCTAGGCTGATAGCTGAGGGTCACCTCTTTCCAGGGGTACCAGATTTTTGAAAATCGGCCCTGGGGAACCGGAGACATCCAACTTCAAAGCAGTGGTCCCCATCCAAGCCTGTTTAATTGTTATTCCCAGCCAGATATCTCGGGTTCTTTCTGACTTAGAGTATTTCTGATGGTATAATTCAAAAGCCGGGACTCTTCACTTTCAGTGGACACTGGCAGCTTGTCTCTACTATACCCAGAACCAGAGATATCAACCTTCCAGCAGATGGTCCCTGCTCCATCTCCACGCACCTGGTATGCAATTTTTTTTATATTCGTTGGTGGATTGCTCTGGCTCCTGAACTCTGATCTCCAAATCCCCAGTATCTCCTGTAAGGTGGGACTCTCTAGTTTTTTTTATCCTGTTAAAGCTAAGAAATCTATTTCCAGGAACTGGAGATATCTGCAGTAAAGCAAGCTGCCCTGACCCCCGGAAAATGATGAATATGAAGCCCACTCCACTATGCACCCCTCCCCTGTGTATTAAACACCCCCTACCACCCTGGAAGTCATGTACCAGGGCCCCTCCATTCCGCACAATGTCCCCTTCTACAGTTTAGTGTTCTCCTTCCCGCCCCATTTGTGCAGTAAAGGAGTAATTAGTAGAAATTATTTCTCCAGGTCCTACATGCTGAGCGAAAGATAAAACACACCCTACCCACCGCTGATGGCACCCCCCCACCGCTGATGGGTGGGTAGGGGCCCCAGTGCATTGCTGTGCCCAGGGGCTTACACTGCTGTTAAGACGGCTCTGCCCGGAGGAGCCGGTCTCAGCTAGGAGAGCTCTACAGAGCTTCTTTAGAAAAAAGTTTTTTTTAGAGTTTATTATTTTACAGGGAGGCTGCTGGCAACAACCTCCCTGCTTCGTGAGACTAAGGGGGGGAGTAGTGTCCGCCCTGCGGGGTCTGAGCCACTATCTCCGCTGACAAGACACTGAGCTCCTGAGTGGATATATTGTTTCCCAGCCACAGGGGATCGCTCACCCCAGCAGCATGCCGCCACCCCCCTACAGAGCCAGAAGATTAGTGGCGAGTGAGTCACCGTTCCCCCTTGCAAGCGAGGGGCTGGTGTGAAGATGGCGGCAACAGGGTAGGGAGCGCGGTATTAACCGCGCTCCGGAGCTCAGAGGCACACTGTGCGGCGCTGTGAGGAGGCGCCCTGAGCCGGCGCCTAAACCCTGCACTGGTCAGCAAGCCTCTCAGGGTCCGTGGATCACAGCCAGCATATACCTCAGGCCAGTATAATCCTTGTGAAGAGCGGGAAGACAGCGCCATTTTGGGGGCAGAGCTTCTCCTCATCAGCGGACCCAGCAGCGTTCAGCGCAATTTTCCTGCCTGCACAGAGCTGTCCAGGAAGAGCAAGTCCCTCCACAGCAACTCCAGCTATCTCTCACGGTACCAGGGGGTTGTAGAAGGCAGGGGGGGGGGGGGGGCTAAATACAGACTGTGTAACCTATTATGGTGCACAGTCAACGCTGGTAGGGGGTCTCCTTTTACCTAAAAAGTGCTGTGTGTGGGTTGGCTCCAATCTCTGTGTCTCTCTTGCCATCATTGGGGGTGAAACTCTATCTGCCCTCCCCTGTGTGTGTGTGGAGTGTCTGTGGCCTGCATTAAGCTATGTCCAGGGACTCTGTGTCATATGCTGCAGAGGATATGTCCTCTCAGGATGATCCCATTCCATGTAATCAGGATTGCACTGGTTTAGCACAGATACATGCAAGGGAGCCTGAGTGGTTATCCTCTCTCAAATCTATGATTTCTCAGATTTCAAATAGGGTTGCACAAAATGAATCTGCAACTCAGGCTTTACAGAACTCTATGGCAGTCTGGCCCAGTTCTGGTACCTCAGGGCTCCCCACTGTATATTCCCAAAAACGTGCTCTTGCACAGATCATGCAGATGACACGGATACCGATTCTGACATTGCAGACGGTGATGGGGATGTGTTGCGGGGGGCAGCATCTCTTGCAAAAGGGGTGCAGTTGATGATAGAGGCCATTAGAGATGTGTTGAATATTGCTGATACAACACTTGAGCAGGTTGAGGAGGCTTACTTCACTGAAAATAAGAAAGCCTCGCTAATCTTCCCTGCATCAAAGGAATTAAATTCTATATTTGAAAAAGCTTGAGAAAATCCGGAAAAAAAATTCCAGATCCCTAAAAGGGTTCAGGTGGCATTTCCTTTCCCGGTAAGGATAGGAAAAAATGTGATACTCGCCCATTGTTGACGCGTCAGTATCCAGACTCTCAAAAAAGGTGGTTTTACCTGTTCCAGGATCTACCGCCTAGAAAGAGCCGGCTGATCGTAAAATTGATAATACGCTGAAATCCATGTACACGGCTTCTGGGGCATTACTACGTCCCACTATTGCCAGTGATTGGATTGCCAAAGCTATAGTAAAGTGGTCAGGCACGTTACTTGAAGATTTGGATACTATGGATAAATGTGATGTTGAATTGTTTTTGCGTAACATTCAGGATTCAGCAGGATTTCTGGTAGAATCCATGAAAGACGTGGGTTCCATGGCTGCAGGAATTTCTTCCATGTCTGTCTCAACTCGTCGAGGACTGTGGTTGCGCCAGTGGTCTGCCGATGCGGAATCCAGGAGAAGTGTGGAGACCCTACCCTACACAGGTCAGGCTCTCTTTGGGGAAGTGTTAGATGCGTGGATCTCCACGGCTACAGCGGGTAAGTCACCTTTTCTTACCTCAGCTGTGCCTGCTCCAAAGAAACCCTTTTCTTCACCTGCATCACAGCCCTTTCGGGCTGCTAAGCCCAGAAAGGCTAGGCAGTCCAACACCTTCTTTCGGGGGGTCGGACAAAGTCCAAGAAACCTGCTGCTGCGGGTTCCCAAGAACAGAAACCTGCTTCAGGTACACCAAAGTCCTCTGCATGACAGTGGATGGCATGCCCCGGAGGTGGGGCCGGTGGGAACGAGACTCAGACATTTCAGTCATGTCTGGGTGTCGTCCGGCCTGGATCCCTGGGTGCAAGATATTGTGTCCCAGGGGTACAGGCTGGAATTTCAAGATCTCCCTCCTCACCGATTTTTCAAATCATGCTTGCCAGCTCTGCTGGCAGAGAGGACTGTCCTGCAAGAGGCCGTCCAGAAGTTGGTGGAGGCACAGGTGATTGTGCCTGTTTCCGCCTCATATGCAAACCAAGGGTTACTATTCGAACCTTTTTGTGGTACCGAAACCGGATGGTTCGGTCAGGCCCATTCTGAACCTGAAATCACTGAACCCCTTTCTGAAGGAGTTCAAGTTCAAAATGGAATCTCTATGGGCGGTGATATCAAGTCTGGAAGAGGGGGAATTCCTGGTATCCCTGGAAATCAAGGATGTGTACCTCCACATTCTGATTTGGTTGCCGCATCAGGCTTATCTCCGATTCGCACTATTGGACTGTCATTTCCAATTCCAGGCCCTGCCATTTGGCCTTTCCACAGAACCGAGGGTATTCACCAAGGTGATGGCAGAGATGATGGTTCTCCTCCGCAAACAGGGGGTGAACATAATTTCATATCTGGACGATCTGCTGATAAAGGCATCATCCAAGGAGAAGCTGGTGCAGGCCATTGTTCTCACGACCAACCTACAGTACTTAGAGTCCACGGTTGGATTCTGAATCTTCCAAAATCACATTTGGAACCAACCAGGAGGTTGTCCTTTCTGGGAATGATCCTCGACACGGAAGTGCAGAGAGTGTTTCTTCCACAGGAAGAGGCATTGGTGATACAAACAATGGTCCGGGATGTCCTGAAGCCAGCTCGGGTGTCGGTTCATCGATACATTCGCCTTCTGGGAAAGATGGTGGCCTCTTACGATGCTCTCCAGTACGGGAGGATCCATGCTCGGGCCTTCCAACTGGATCTCCTGGACAAGTGGTCAGAATCTCATCTACACATGCACCAGAGAATACGTCTGTCACCAAGGGCCACGATTGGTGGCTCCAATTACCTCACCTTCTGGAGGGCCACAGGTTTGGGATTCAGGAATGGATCCTTCTGAACATGGATGCAAGCCTCCGAGGCTGGGGTGCAGTCACTCAAGAGGAAACCTTCCAGGGAAGGTGGTCAGGTCTGGAAGCCGGACTACCGATCAACATTCTGGAACTAAGAGCCGTATACAACGGTCTTCTTCAAGCGGCCCATCTTCTAAGAAATCGGGCCATTCAAGTGCAGTCGGACAATGTAACGACCGTAGCTTACATAAACTGACAGGGTGGAACGAAGAGCAGAGCTGCAATGTCAGAGGTAACAAGAATCATCCTCTGGGCAGAAAAACACGCGTTGGCACTGTCAGCAATCTTCATTCTGGGAGTAGACAACTGGGAAGTGGACTTCCTCAGCAGACACGCTCTCCATCCAGGGGAGTGGGGTCTCCATCAGGAGGTGTTCAAGGAGATAATAGATCTTTGGGGGGTTCTCCAAATAGACATGATGGCCTCTCGTCTCAACAAGAAGCTTCAGCGTTATTGTTCCAGGTCGAGGGACCCACAAGCAGTGGCGCTGGACATCCTAGTGTCTCCGTGGGTATTCCAAATGGTGTACATGTTTCCACCACTCCCACTCATCTCAAGAGTTCTAAAGCTCATAAGGAGAACAAGGGTTCAAGCGATCCTCATTGCTCCAGACTGGCCAAGAAGGGCTTGGTAAGCGGATCTTCTGGATCTACTGCAAGAAGAGCCGAGGCCTCTTCCTCTTCGGGAGCACCTGCTGCAGCAGGGGCTGTATGCCTATCAAGACTTACCGCGGCTACGTTTGGTGGCATGGAGGTTGAACCCCTGAAACTAGATCAAAAGGGCATTCCGAACAAGGTTATTCCTACCCTGACACAGGCTAGGAAAGGAGTAACGTCTAAACATTACCATCGAATTTGGAAAAAATATGTATCTTGGTGTGAGGCCAAGAAATTTTCTACTCTGGAGTTTCAACTGGGACGGTTTCTCCTCTTCCTGCAAGCCGGTGTGGATATGGGTTTGAGGTTGGGATCTGTGAAGGTCCAGATTTCGGCCCTATCCATTTTCTTCCAGAAACAATTGACTGCCCTCCCTGAGGTTCAGACCTTTTTGAAGGGAGTTCTGCACATCCAACCTCCATTTGTACCGCCTATGGTGCCTTGGGACCTTAACGTGGTGTTGCAGTTCCTCCAATCGGACTGGTTTGAGCCTCTACAGGAGGTTGAGGTCAAACTTTTTACGTGGAAGGCTGTCACATTGTTGGCTTTAGCTTCTGCTTGACGTGTGTCGGAGTTGGGTGCTTTGTCCTGTAAAAGCCCATACTTGATCTTCCACGAAGATAGATCTGAGCTCCAGACACGTCAGCAGTTTCTTCCGAAGGTTGTGTCGGCATTTCATATCAACCAACCTATTGTGGTGCCAGTGGCTACTGACTCCTCAATTTCATTAAAGTCCTTGGATGTTGTTAGGGCTTTGAAAGTCTATGTGAAGAGGACTGCTCGTCACAGAAAATCGGACTCTCTGTTTGTCCTGTATGATCCCAAGAAAATTGGGTGTCCTGCTTCTAAGCAGACGATCTCTCGCTGGAGCAGGTTCACTATCCAGCATGCGTATTCTACGGCAGGATTGCTGTGTCCTTCGTCTGTCAAGGCCCACTCTACTCTTAAGGTGGGGTCTTCCTGGGCGGCTGCCCGGGGTGTCTTGGCGTTACAACTTTGCCGAGCAGCAACTTGGTCTGGGTCAAACACGTTTGCAAAGTTCTACAAGTTCGATACTTTGGCCTCTGATGATCTGAAGTTCAGTCAATCAGTTCTGCAGGAGCCTACGCGCTCTCCCTCCAGTTCTGGGAGCTTTGGTACGTCCCCATGGTACTAATGCAGCATCCTCTAGGACGTAAGAGAAAATAGGATCTTGGTTACCTACCGGTAAATCCTTTTCTCGTAGTCCGTAGAGGATGCTGGGTGCCCGCCCAGTGCTTCGTTTTCCTGCAATAGTTATCTGGTTCAGTACAACTTTGTTTTTAGTTAAGTACTGCATTGTTACTTGGTAAGTAATGTTTCAGCGGTTGCTGAGTTTTCAAGCTAAGTTAGCTTGATGTGCCTTGTATGTGTGAGCTGGTGTGAATCTCATCACTATCTGTGTTAAATCCTTCTCTCGAAGATGTCCGTCTCCTCGGGTACAGTTTCTAGACTGAGTCTGATGGGAGGGGCATAGAGGGAGGAGCCAGCCCACACTCTCAAACTCTTAAAGTGCCAATGGCTCCTGGTGGACCCGTCTATACCCCATGGTACTAATGTGGACCCCAGCATCCTCTACGGACTACGAGGAAAGGATTTACCGGTAGGTAACCAAAATCCTATTTTTACAGATCCTGAGGTGGTTTCGAGTGTGAGGCTGGACAGCGAGAGTGACTCTGCATCTTGGGTCGGTCAGCCGAAATCATCAGGTGAGGGTTCCGGGGAGTCCGTACTGGTACTGCAGCGCGCTTCTTCCTCTTACGACTCTCGGAATTACTTTTGGGCCTGGTGAATTTTGCCTGCAGAGTCATCCCTATGGGCAGGCTCTTTTGCCGTAAATTGGAGTGGGCCATCGTGGGTGTCACAAGGTCTCATCACTTGATTAGGTTGTCGTCTGAGATAAAGCGGGACCTGGCCATTTGGGCTTCGTTTCTAGACGACTTTAATGGTGTTTGGATCTGGTTGGCTCCCGTGGTCGATAATGCTAGCTTGCAGTTGATCACGGACGCAGCGGGTTCTGGGGGTTTTGAATGTTTTCTGGCAGGTTCTTGGTGCGCTGCTTCGTGGCCACAGTGCTGGTGCGAGAGAGGTTTAACTAGAGATCTTTTGTTGTTGGAGCTCTTTCCTATCATGGTGGCTATGGAGGTTTGGAGCGGCCAGTTGCGCGATCGCAGTATCCTTTTCAGGTGTGATAACCTGGGTGTGGTGCACGCGATCAATAATCAGTGGGCCAAGTCAATTCTGGTATTGCGAGTCTTGGCCCAGTTGACGCTGCAATGCTTGTGTTACAATGTTCTCTTTCAAGCACTGCACGTCCCTGGTGTGGAGAATGGCGTGGCTGATGCTTTATCTCGGGGCAACTAAGATAAGTCCCATGGCTTGCACCTCTTGCTGATGTTGTTTGGGTTCTCTGCCCCCCTTATGTTTGGCAGGTGATTGAGCTGGCTTGGAGGGGTTAGCAGAGCATTCCATTGCCCCGACTACCCTTTGGGCGTATTGCCAGGCTTGGACGGAGTGGGAAGCTTTCTCCTTGGGCCGGGGGCTTTCAGGTAAGAGCAGGCATCGTCAGATGCTTTCTTTTATTTGGCAGCTCTATGTCTCTGGGAGATCCATGACGGTGGCCTCCTGTTACCTGGCCGGCATTTCCTTTTTTACTAAGCTTAAGGGGGCTCCCGATTTTATGAAGAGCTTTTTGATTGCGAAAGACACGAAAGGTTGGGTGCGGGTAGTTCGTGTTCCCCCTAATAGCAGGCGTCCAATTGATGCGTCGCTTCTCCCCGCTGTATTGGGTGTGGTTGACAGCGTGGCCGACTCGGCTGTTGAGTCCCTGCTTTTTCATTTGGCTTTTTCAATGGCTTACCATGGCGCTTTTCGGGTTTTGGAACTAGCTGCACCCTCCAAGTAGTTGCACGCGACTTTGCTTCGTTCGGATGTCCGACTTGACGATAAGTCCCTCTGGTGTAGGATTTGGCGTTCTAAGACGGATCAGCTGTCTCGTGAGAAATGGGTTTCCTTGGCTCCATCATTGTCCTCGAGTGTCTGTCCTGTGTCTCTGGCTGTTCATTATGCCTCGGTCAGGCCTTCCTCGGAGGGTTCTTGGTTGTTGCACTATGACAGCTCGCCTCTAACTAAATATCAGTTTAGTTGGATGCTGCATCGCTGTCTTTCCAGTGTTGACCTTTCCCATCGCGACTTTGGTTCTCACTCCTTTCATATAGGTGCGGCTACGTTGGCAGTGGTGGCCAGTTTGCCCGTTGGCGATATAAAAATTTTGGGTTGTTGGAGTTCCACCAGTTATAAGCGTTATATTAGACCCAAACTTTTGTGTTGATGTTTCCTGTGGTTTTCCTGTTTATGTCATGTTTTGGTTGTTGTCGTTTGTGTTTGTCTTCCCCTGTCCATCCTACTTGGGGATTAGCTACACACCGCTGCTGGCAGCGGTGTGTCCAGAGTTTTAACGATTTTTTACCTGGACTGACGGACTTAATTCGGCTTCTTCTTTTATTCTGCTAATTGGCTCCAATTATTCGTCCCTCAGCAGGTTTTTATGTTTTTTCCTCCGGTCGAGTTTTACCTGTGTGCTCCTGTTCCTCCCCCCCCCCCCCCCATCCCTTTTGTTCGTACTCTTTCCCCTTTGTGTGTCTCTGTTGCTTCGTATTGGCTGGAAGCTGGTCGCCTACGTCACTGTGGTGTACGTCGCAAAAGTTTTCTTTTGTCAGAACCTCCTACATAGTCTACTGGTATGGTCTCATATTACATGTCCATATTAACCTATTTTTATTCTTTTTCCCTTCCCTATATAATTTGGTGGGTGATAGGTGCAAGGTCTGGATGGTAGGCCACTCCTTTGTGTACTGGGTGGCTAGGTTTGTTGCCTCTGGTGAGGCGCCTGTCTTTCCTGGCACTGATGCAGTGAGGTGGTTGGGTGTCAGAGGTATGCGGAGGAGTGCTTTGAAGGTGTTTTTGCTGGAGAATGTCCAATGTCATGGGTTGCCCAAGGTATTGGTTCTTCATGTAGGTGGCAACGACCTGAGGAAGTTGTCGCAATTGGAGTTGCGTGGTGTGATCTTGGAGGATTTTGCACTCATTAAGAAGGCGTGGCCTTCTTGCATTTTGATATGCCCAGGTTGTGTTGGCGAGGTGCTAAGGACTGTCAAGCGATTGATGAGGCCAGAAAAAAGTTTAATTCGGCTGTGGCCAAGTGGGTGCTGGGTGCTGGTAGTGTGATTGTGCCGCATGAGAAAATCAGGTTTAGGTATCACTATCTTTTCCGGCCCGATGGAGTACACTTGTATAGGGAAGGTTTGTGTATTTTTTGGGAGTATCTTTTTGTTGGGGTGTCTTCGGTTTGTTAGGTGTTGTGGTGGCGGGGCGAAGTTGCTGGGTCAGGAACTTCACTTTGGCGGGAAAGAACGGCACGTTAATTGTTTTTAGGTCTTATCTAGATGTTTTAATGATTATTTCAGGTTTGGTTGGTGCGCTCACCTTTGTTGACTATAGGAATCTGCTGGATCACCCGATTGGGGACAGCGACACCACCCGGATGGGTGGGTAGTCAAGGTATAAGGTTGAGTGGATACCGTTTAGTGTTTAGGCTGAGTTTTAAGTTGGTACAGTTGTACGGGTTGGGGTAGAAGTTAACCGTTTTTCTGCTGCGGGGTACACTGGGCTCCACAAGGATTGGACAATAGGGGTGTAGAGTAGGATCTTGATCCGAGGCACCAACAGGCTCAAAGCTTTGACTGTTCCCAGAATGCACAGCGCCGCCTCCTATATCACCCCACCTCCCAGCACAGGAGCTCAGTTTTTTAAGTTGGTGCTGCAGTAAGCAGGCACTGAACAGAGGGGCTGCTCCACGCAGCCCTAAGAAAAGCTTTTTATGAGGTAAAAAGTGAAGACTTCAAGGACAGCAGCGGTGGTAAATGTCTGGTGACATTCACTGCTGCAGCTCCAGCTCTCCCCAGCAGCGCTGTACACTCCCGAGCCCTGGTTGCCGGGTACTTACAGCGGAGGCTCCGGTTTTCTTCACGTTAGACACACACGGCTGGGGCTCTCCAGGATCGTGTGGCCGTGCTTCGGGAGGTGGTAAGTGGGTCCCGCTTGCGGGACCCGGTCTTTATCGCGATCTGGTGCGGTCAGTGGGAGGCGGGCCGCGCGCGCTGGCGGTGGACACTGTGGCAGTACAGGCGATCCCACTAGTACACCAGGGCATGGGCGCAGGTCAGGTTTTCTCTCTAAACCAATTCTTATATCGCCCACAGTACCTGGTGGTTTTGCCAGCAGAGGGGATAAGGCTTAGACCTGAAGCCCCTCCTCCGGCCCCAGGGCGCCATTTCTAGCAAGTGTTCCCGCCCTGGAGCTGCATATCTGTCTTTTCCTCACTCCCTGTCAGTGTCTGCGGCGCCATTATCCCTCAGCTCACTGTTCCTGGGACTGCTTGGGCAAATCCTCCTATGTAAAGCCACCTGGTTGTCAGCACTGTGCCTTTACATGACACTTAAGTGTTCTACCTGACTTTTTAGACAGTGATAGTTAAGAAAGAGTGCACTTAGTCAGGGTTTTATAGTACAATTACCCTGTGATATACATCCAGCTCTTACTGTGTACTGTTATATCTACTGTTATATAGCTGTGTAAGCTAGTCCAGTGCAGTATTATTGTCAGTAATAACCTCTGCATTGTACAAACTGTGACTTTCTGTGTGTGCATTTGATAGCTGAGTGGTGTCCATTTCGTGCCTTTCACTCAAGCTGCTATCCCTATATTCCATAACCTGAGGGGGCTTGGTGCGTCAGGTGTTATCTAATATAGGATTTTCACAAAGATATACTGTATTACGTATTTTTCTCTGTGATTTAGTCACCATATCTTTCCTTTATCTCTGCTAGTGCTGACTACACTGCACAGGGGTTTGGGTTTAGAGGTATAGTGCTGCTGATAATTGTACTTTGTTAACCTCATACTGCAAGTTATATCATGTCTGCTTCTGAGGGTAACGGTTCTGGGGCTGAACACCCTGCCGGTGTTGCTGACGCCATGGGGCCATATGAGGAGAATATAGCAGCTGTGGACTCTGGTTCTGGGGGCTCCTTGCCCCCCAGTGGGACTGTGGCAACGGAGGCACATACTGACCCACCGTGGGCCCCTTTTTCCACGCTTCTGCAAACTAACTCCCCCTATGGGACCCCCAATGCCGGTACAACCGTATGTGATCCCTGCAGCTAACCCTCCGTGGGCGGACGATTTATCTGCTCAATTAAAGAAGTTGAACCAGTCCTTGACTACTAAAAAGTCTGACCAACGCTCGCCTAGGTCCAAGAGGTCCTCTAAGCGAGCGCTTATCTCCTCACAATCCACTGCTGTCACTGACACCTCGTCTGATGAAGACGGCACATATACTGACCCCTCAGGTTCTGACTCAGATACGGCTGATGGGGAGGGTAGTTCATATGTGGATGTTCCTGATCTATTGGAGGCTATTAAGTTAATTCTGCAGATTATGGATGATCCCGAGCCATTCGTCCCTCCTAAGAAACCAGATAGGTTCAAGCGCCAGAAGGTGGTTAAGCAAGTTTTACCTCACTCTGACCACCTAGTGGATATACGTCAGGAACCCTGGAAAACCGGGTACGAAGTTTGTGCCTCAAAAGAAGATGCTGGCTCGCTATCCCCTCGCTCCAGAGCTGTCTAAAAATTGGGAAACACCTCCTCCAGTGGACACACATGTGGCTAGGATGGTGGTTTCCTCAGCTCTACCTGTCACTACCATCACGTCTCTAAAAGAGCCTATGGTTAAACGTGTGGAGGGTTGTCTGAAAGCGATTTACACCCTCACGGATGCTGCACAAAGGCCCACTATTGCAGCTACATGGGCTGCAGAGGCTATTGAAGCATGGGCCTTGGAGTTAGAAGCTGAAATCTCTTCTGACCATGCTAGACAATGCTTGTCATATATTGTCACAGCTTCTCGATATATTAAAGAGGCGGCTTCTGATGCCAGTATCCTAGCAGCCAAGGCCTCTACTACGTCAGTCCTGGCTCGCCGTATATTGTGGCTGAGATCCTGGTCTGTGGATCTGGACTCTAGAAAAACTCTGGAGATACTCCCTTTCAAGGGAGATATTCTGTTTGGGGAGGACTTAAATAAGATTGTGGCTGACTTGGCTACTGCCAAAACTGCCTGTCTGCCTAATACCGCTCCTTCTGTGTCGAAGGCTAAAGGTACGTCCTTTCGCCCCTTTTGTCCTTTAGGGAAAGCAAAAGGTCAGGTGTACCATAAGCAGGCCCGCACTACCAAACCTGGTAAGCCGAAGCCCGAAAGAGCCTGGGCTGCCCGTCAGCCAGCTGCCAAGACCGATAAGCCTGCCGCATGACGGGGCGGGCCTCCCCCTGGGGGATCCCAGGGTGGGGGGCCGGCTTCTAGGTTATACCCAGGAATGGTTGAAGACCACTTCAGATGCCTGGGTACGGAAAGTCGTCACTCGAGGTTACGCCATAGCCTTCAAATACCGACCCCCTCATTGATTTTGTTAGACAGACGTCCCTTTGGACCAGACAAAGGCAAAAACTCTACACTCGGTGGTACAGACCCTCCTGGATACAGGAGTCGTCGTAGAGGTGCCTCTTGCTCAGAGGGGCCGGGTGTACTATCCTCCGCTGTTTCTAGTCCCGAAACCGAATGGGTCCTCCCGGCCCATTCTCAACCTCAAGGCATTGAACAGGTTTGTGAAGGTTTCCAAGTTCCGTATGGAAACCCTTCGCTCTATAGTTCAGGCCTTGGAACCTGGGGACTACATGGTCTCCATGGACATACAGGATGCTTACCTGCATATTCCTATAGCAGTGTCACATCAACAATACCTGAGGTTCGCTATTGGCAACCTACATTACCAGTTTCGGGCGTTACCTTTTGGTTTAACAACGGCTCCGCGAGTCTTCACCAAAGTTATGGCAGTGATGACGGTGGTACTCCGCCGTCAAGGGGTCAGGATACTGCCGTATCTGGACGACTTGTTAATCCTGGCAAATTCCCCAGATCTTCTCCTGCTTCATCTGGATATGACGGTCCGGTTTCTACAAGCCCACGGGTGGCTCATCAACTGGAAGAAATCCTCCCTGGTCCCTGCTCAGAGCATGGTGCACCTGGGAGCGTTGTTGGACACTCACAACCAGAGGTTGTTCTTGTCTCAGGAGAAAGTCCTGAAGATTCAGGACAGGATTCTTTGCTTCCTTTCTCGTCCGCAAGTGTCGATACATTCGGCAATGCAGGTGCTGGGCCTAATGGTATCAGCATTCGACATGGTGGAGTATGCTCAATTCCATTCTCGCCCCCTCCAGAGGCTGATTCTAGCCAAGTGGGACGGCTTGCCTCACCGGATCAGATCTCAAATGATCTTCTTGACTCCGGAGGTCCATCTGTCGCTACACTGGTGGCTCCGGGACCAACAATTGTGCAGGGGTCGTCCCTTCTGGATATCCAACTGGGTCCTGTTGACGACAGATGCCAGTCTAAGAGGTTGGGGCACGGTGCTGGAGCAACACTCCCTTCAGGGTCGGTGGACCAAGGAGGAATCTCTCCTCTCGATCAACATTCTGGAATTGCGGGCGGTCTTTAATGAGTTGAACCTGGCCCAGCATTTAATTCAGAACCGTCCTGTTCAAGTACAGTCGGACAACGCCACCACAGTGGCTTACATAAATCATCAAGGCGGCACTCGAAGCCGTTTGGCAATGAAGGAAGTCTCACGGATTCTACGTTGGGCGGAACGCCATCTACCGGCCATATCGGCAATATTCATTCCGGGAGTCCTGAATTGGGAAGCGGACTTTCTCAGTCGTCAGGATGTGCATGTCGGCGAGTGGGGCCTCCATCCAGAAGTGTTTCAACTCCTCGTGGAAAAGTGGGGTCTTCCAGACGTGGATCTGATGGCGTCTCGACACAATCACAAGGTTCTGGTCTTCGGAGCAAGGACAAGGGATCCTCAAGCAGCATTTGTGGATGCACTGGCGGTGCCGTGGAGGTTTCGTCTGCCGTATGTGTTCCCTCTGGTGTCACTCCTGCCCAGGGTAATTCGGAAGTTCAAGCAAGAAAAAGGAAATCTGCTTCTCAAAGCTCCAGCGTGGCCCAGACGGCACTGGTTCTCAGACCTGCAGGGCCTATCGTCAGAGCGTCCAATTCTACTTCCACAACGCCCAGACCTCCTTGTTCAGGGCCCCTGTGTCTACCAGGACCTAGCCCGGCTGTCTTTGACGGCGTGGTTCTTGAAGATTCCGTCTTGAGGGCTAAGGGTTTTTCTGAAGAGGTCATTAAGACTATGTTGCGGGCCCGTAAACCGGCTTCTGCTCGGATTTACCATAGGGTCTGGCATTCCTACTTTGTTTGGTGCGCATCTAACAATTATGACACTTCCAAGTTTAGTACAGCCAAGCTTTTGGCTTTTCTGCAGCAAGGCCTAGAGTTGGGCCTGCATCTGGCCTCCCTAAAGGTTCATATTTCTGCCTTGTCCGTGTGGTTTCAGAGAAAAATTGCGACTTTTCCTGATGTTCATACTGTACTTTCACTCAGGGTGTGTTGCGTATCCAACCTCCCTATGTCCCACCTGTAGCTCCTTGGGACTTGTCGGTGGTTTTGGAGGCGTTGCAGGAGCCTCCGTTTGAACCCCTTGGTTCAGCTGACCTTAAGTGGCTTTCCCTTAAGGTGGTGTTCTTGCTGGCTATTGCCTCTGCTAGAAGAGTGTCAGATCTGGGTGCCTTGTCTTGTAGTTCCCCATATCTGATTTTTCACCGTGATCGGGCGGTTCTTAGGACTCATCCCGGATATTTACCTAAGGTGGTTTCTTAGTTTCGCCTTAATCAGGAGATTGTGGTTCCAGCCTTTGTCTCTCCTGATTTGTCTCCCAAAGAGCGGTCTTTGGATGTGGTACGGGCTCTCTGTATCTATGTGAAGAGAACTGCTTCTATCCGAAAATCTGATTCTCTCTTTGTTTTGTTTGGATTTTACAAACGTGGCTGGCCTGCTCACAAGGAGACCCTGGCCAGATGGATTAGAATGGTGAATGCACATGCTTATGGGAAGGCTGGTATCTCTGCTCCTGTTCACATTAAGGCCCATTCTACTCGGTCTGTTGGACCTTCGTGGGCGGCCCATAGTGGTGCGACCCTTGAACAATTGTGCAAGGCGGCTACATGGTCCTCCGGGAACACGTTCATAAGGTTCTATGCCTTCCATACTGCCGCTTCCCAGGATGCTTCCTTTGGACGTCGGGTTCTTGTGCCCGCTACAGTGTGTCCCCTCCCATAAAGAACTGCTTTGGGACATCCCCATTGTCCATTCCTTGTGGAGCCCAGTGTACCCCGCAGCAGAAAACGAGTTTTATGGTAAGAACTTACCTTTGTTTAAACTCTTTCTGCGAGGTACACTGGGCTCCACAAGGCGCCCACCCTGACGCACTTAGCTTCTTTGGGTTGGTATGGCATTAGCCGCTGACACTTCTCTTGTCGTGAGAGTGTGGTGTATGTGGCTACTAACTGTTGTCGTCTCTTTTCCTGCTACTGCATTGGGCTTGTTAACTAAAAACTGAGCTCCTGTGCTGGGAGGCGGGGTGATATAGGAGGCGGCGCTGTGCATTCTGGGAACAGTCAAAGCTTTGAGCCTGTTGGTGCCTCGGATCAAGATCCTACTCTACACCCCCATTGTCCAATCCTTGTGGAGCCCTGTGTACCTCGCAGAAAGAGTTTTAACAAGGGTAAGTTCTTACCATAAAACTCGTTTTTCTTGGCGACCACTATTTAATCTTTATTCAGAAATTTTAATTATAAGTTATTGAATAAATCAGCGAACAATTTCTGCCAAATCTAAGTCTCTGAGTCTTTATTTTAGAGTTAAGTGTTAAGGGTTTATGAAAGCACATGGTTATCCATCAGCCGTTAGGATGTTTAACACACACTTAAGATTTTTGTTTTATATAAAATCCAGTATATACAGTAGTATGAGCCATATTCCACAATGATGTTGTTTGCACTTGTTATTATTTCTAAATGCTGCGTTACACATTCAGTTCCTGTCATGTATTTCAACAATATCAGAAGGCCACATTAGCTGTTGCACCATTTATGAGTAATAACGACTGCTAACAACATCATAGGCCTGTACACACCTGCACGTTAATACAGGTTGAGTATCCCATATCCAAATATTCCGAAATACGGAATATTCCGAAATACGGACTTTTTTGAGTGAGAGTGAGATAATGAAACCTTTGTTTTTTGATGGCTCGATGTACACAAACTTTGTTTAATACACAAAGTTATTAAAAATATTGTATTAAATGACCTACAGGCTGTGTGTATAAGGTGTATATGAAACATAAATGAATTGTGTGAATGTACACACACTTTGTTTAATGCACAAAGTTATAAAAAATATTGGCTAAAATGACCTTCAGGCTGTGTGTATAAGGTGTATATGAAACATAAATGCATTCTGTGCTTAGACTTAGGTCCCATCACCATGATATCTCATTATGGTATGCAATTATTCCAATATACGGAAAAATCCCATATCCAAAATACCTCTGGTCCCAAGCATTTTGGATAAGGGATACTCAACCTGTAACACAAATTATCCTTTAGCAAGGATAAATCGTGCATGGCATGCAGTGTTTGTACAATAGCGCACTTCCATAAGTCACACATGATATCTTTGTCTTGACCAATACTCAAAATGTATATGTTGCAGTGTGTAGCTAGTGCGCAGGAGGTAGGAGGCTTCAAGCACATATATGCTGACATCACTGCTATTTGATTTTTACATTTTTCTTTTTTACCTCCATTTCTAGTCTTTGACGTACCTGAACAGAAGAATAAAACTTCAAAGATGGAGCAAGCTACATGTATAATGATAAGAATCCTGGTCAATCAGCTGCGAGATTCCGATGCTGAAATGCAGGCACAGGAGGATGCCCGACTCCAACGCTTTTTTGACAACGAGAGAAAGAGTTACAAAATTCATTTCTCACGCAACTTGTGGGTATGCATGAACACATTTCTAGGGAAAACAGAGAGGCACAGATGTCCTTTCTTAACGGCAGTGTTGGACTGGGGCATGTAGGGCCCACCGGGGGAATGCAGTGGTAGGGGCCCATGTTAGGGGTGTGACCAGTCTGCAGAGGGGGTGTGACCTGCTGCCTCATTGGTTTGACTAACCATTAGAGAGTGCAACTTCTGGGACCCTTCATAAATATATACAGTAAATTCAGCTGCTGCATGCATGATAATGTACCAGATTAATAACAGACTATTAACAGCAATGCACTGTAGAAAATGCACCATAGTCCAGTATAAGGTAACATATGTATGATGTATAATTCAAGTGCACAGTCTGGAACCTGATACTTAGAGCAGGAGGTGGGGCCCACCGGTGGTTTTCCCTGTACCCCTGTGGGCCAGTCCAAGCCTGCTTAACGGTCTGGTGTTTAGATTACACAATCCACACCCTCCACACCCTTATCCATTGTATCCTCACTATTCTGAGGGTCATTTTTCCAACTACCAGCATCATAGCAGAGGGATGCAGTTTATGGAAACAAACCCCTCAAATCCACCTAATGCTACTCCACAAGGCACTGTGCATAATAGTCCATATAGCACAGGGAATACTACTCACTATGGCGCAGTGCATAGTTATCTAGATGGCACAGGGAATAATTTTTCACACAGCACTGCACGTAGCAGTCCACATGCCAATAAGCAGACCAGTCCTGATGGTGTAGTGCATAGCAGTCCACATGCTGCCACTGTGCATAAAAGTCCAGATGGCACAGTGAATAATCTTCCACATGGCAATGTGCATACTTACCCAGATGGCACTGGGAATAATACTCTACATGGCACTGTGCATACTTACCTAGATGGCACAGGGAATAATCCTCCACATGGCACTGGGTATACTTATCCAGATGACACTACTCATAACCGTCCACTGGGCAGCACTTCTTACAGACAGTTGTAAATAATATTTTTCTTTGTCTTTTTAAAATTTTCATGTGTTTTCAGCACTTTACAGGCCTGTCAAGTGACCGGGCCATACCTGGCCCTTACCTCAGCCACTTCTACAGATGGGGTGTACGTTAGGCTGACTGTACATGCATTATGACCTCTATTTATGTGCCTACAGTGGCAAATAATATTTTTTCTGAGTCTTTTGTCTTTTTGAAAATGTTCATGTGTATTCAGCACTGTCAAGTGCCCAGACCATACCTGCCTGTTACCTACACACATTATGCCTTCTATTTACGTGTCTAATGTCTACACACATTATGGCCTATTTATGTTCAAAAATGTAAGAAGCATTTTAAACTGTAAAGATGTTATATTTAAAATGATACATGTAAAACCAAAACTTTTTTCAAAAACAATAAAACCAAAACTTTTTGGCAACATATCTCTTGTGTCCTCTACTGTGTCATAGTAGTTAAGTTAGCAGTGAGGGTGTTGCGTATTTCCTCAGCACTGCCACTACTTGTCTCCACCTCATAGGCTGCTGCTTCTACTGGAGTATCGCACAGTTCAGAGTCCCCAACATTCTACACCGGTAAAAAGTATTCCTTCTGTATCTCGCAAAAGTTCTGGAGGATACAGCAAGCAGCAACAATATCCGGCACCAGGATGATGCCAATGTCATTGTGCTTTAGTAGACACTGCCAGCGCCCCTTCAGTCTCTCAAAGGCATTCTCCACCACCATCCTGGCCGAGCTGAGAGTGTGGGTGAAATGCACTTGTTCCGGAGAAAGTGGGAGATGCTGTGTGAAGCCCTTGATAAGCCATCGCCTCAAAGGGTATGCCTCATCTCCAATAAGATGCATCAGGATCTCCACCCCATCAACAAACTTTGATTTCTGTAATGGTAAAAAAATATTAATATATAGTATAGGTGGCATACATAATGTTCAGGAAAGCACAGGGAATAATTAGGAATACCTAATCCTGACATGGGTGAGGTAAGTATCCTAACCCTCCCACCCCTCCCCTACCTCCTAAACCTCCCTTTCCACAGTCTAACCCAACTGCTACACAACGTAAGAGGCCAGCCCTATACCATAATTGCAATCTATTGTATTATTATTTTGCTGTGAAAAATATAACCCATCAAAATAGATATATTTACCTTTCTAGGGAACAACCGGCCATGTTGGTTCTCCTCTGCAATCTGGAACAATTCAGTAATGCCAAGTACCCGGGAGTCATGACCCGGCCAGCCGATGAAGACATCTGTGAAACTGAACAGTATACGTATTAGCTGTGTTTAACAATACACATCATGGTTCCAGCATATCACTCACATTCAGCGATGGACTGGGGCTCTAATTCGGCCCAGGAATTTGTGAGCGCACGCACGTCAAAGGCGCTGAAGCAGGGTGCCGGAGGAGGAGAGCCGGTCCACCTGCCCATCGGCCCTTCTGGCATGTGCCAGAAGTGCCAGATGGCCAGTCCAGCCCTGCTCACATTAAAACACACCATACTACTTACCAATACTTATGGACCACTACAGCCTGCAGGATGATGGAGTGCCAGCCTTTTCGGTTGTAGTAATGTCAAAGTCGAAAAATATTGCAGTACATACATTACGTACAAACTACACACAGATGGCCTCCGTGCGCGTACTTGCTCTGCCGTGCGTGCGCATATTCGCAATTTGCGTATGGTCGCTCCCACGGACCTGCATATTAGCGCGTGGTATGAGTATTTACGGTAGAGTTTGTGAACGCATGGAAAAGCCATCAAAACACATTACATATTTAATCCAAATAGTGCACATTTTACACATAGCCTCCCTGCACCACAGCAGCAAGTTACAGCAGTTTAAATGGTTTCAGAAAAAAGGGATTCACCTTTACAGGATAGGAGGGGACTGAACAAGGTTATAAAGTGGTGTTTGGTATCCAGCTGTAGGGTATTTTAAAGGTAATATTCCGGTGTTGGTTTGAGGAAGATCGCATGTTCCTGAGGATAGTTATGTGCAGGAGCAGAATATAGATATAAACTGTATTTACTGTACATTATGTATGCGGCGGGAATCCAGAGGAGACCACCCACAAGAGCAGTTGGAACAGACATCGCCCACCTATTCAAACCGACCTATGACCTCTCCTGTACTGTAAATGACCATCCTTGTGTCCAATGGACAAAGAGATTACAGTATCCATTGTGTTAAGTTTTGGAAGAATTGTATAAAGAGAGCCTGCTGCAGACCTGGTCAGACACAAGACTCACAAAGTTATCTATCAGATGACCGAGTACCAGATCTGGGTAGCGCGGCGAATCCACTCACGTATGTACCATTGATTGTAGCCATTATTCTGTTGTATTGTATTGTTTGTATTGTAACCCCCTTTCAGCAATAATACGCTGTGGTGTCGGAACCCAGCGGTTTAACTACAGACTGGTGTCGTGTCTTCCTTTCCCTGCTAAGGTTTAAAGTGTGTTAGTATCGCATTGCATTGCTGTATAAGGTTTAAAGTGTATTCATTGGGTGTGTACGCGCTGTGTGTACTTTGTACCGTCAGCGCGGCATTTGTACGCAAAGTCCATACACGGTACGGGACTCAGTACGCTAACAGCGTAAAAGGTGCGTAGAGTGTGTATTAAGTTTAGCGGCCGCATCGGCTCCTTGGTAAAGTGTATTTAAAGTGTGTATAAGGTATAGCTTTCATTCCTGTTGATAAATCAGCATTATCAGTATTTAGCTGGGTTGTCCCTGGAGGCAATAATGGGTATTTGGGTCCCATCTATGGCTCCAGCACACTGAAGATATCCACGTTGCAGGAAACCTTTTATGGAATCATCCAGCCAGTCACCTTGCGGTAAGGAGATGAAGCGGTGGTAAAGGGTTCCCAGTAATGCCTGGGTCACTTCCCTCACTAGCACACACACCGTCGATATGCCAACACCGAACAAGCAGGAGATGGTGTGGTATTCCCCCGGGGTTGCATACCACCACAACACAATCGCCAGTCTCCTGCACAGCTCAATGGTTTTGCGGTAGTTGGTGTTTTCCCTGATAAGTGCTGGAGTGAGAAGTTCCAGCAGGTAGTAAAACGTAGCACATGACATCCGAAAGTGTGCCATCCACTGCTCTGGCTGATAAGCTTCCATGGTTGCCCAGAAAGCTTGTCCATGCCTATGGCTCCTGGTCCACAATGATCGATTAGTCGCGCTGGTAAATCTCAGGGTAGACGTAATGCTGCCCAAAATCAGGGCTCTCCTGCACAAATACCGGCGTCGAGTATTAGCCCTCTCCACCAGAAATTGCTCCCTTCTCCTCTTGGCATAAGACTGTGCCAGGTAGCACACTACAAGCAGCTGCATCAGGCTCTCATTTGCTTTGTGAAACATCAAAAAAACAGCAGGAACTCGGGGCTACTCAGCAGCAACTCGCCGGCCATGGTTAATGCAATGCAGTGAGCAGTCACCACCCACTTTTCATGACCTCATCTCTGTGTGCCATAAAAACAGTCCATTTCTTATGACACACAAGTCTATAGCAGGGCTGACACGGGTTCTGTCTGATAGGGGTCGACCCGGGAATAATCCGGGTTAAATGTGCTGTGTGAAAAGGGGTTAAGAACTGTAACCCAGATTTTTCCCGGTTTCACAAAACCAGGAAAAACTCGGGTGTTTGAGATTTTTCTGTCTGAAAGTGGTATAAGCTCATCATGTGGGGCATGAGAAGCAGTACATCTGTAATGGACCTTTCATGCTTTGTATCTTTCTATGCAACAGCAAGATATCACTTGGGATACAGTCAACAATTGCTGGGAATCTTTAGCAGATCAGGAGGGAAGAGAAGTGTGTTGAATTAATTCCACCCACTGTCTAACACTAGTGATCAGGGTCGGACTGGCCCATAGGTGAACAGTGGAAAACCCCAGTTGGCCTCTACCACTCCTCTAATGTTAGGTTCCAGACTGTGCACTTGTATTATATTATGTCACCCTTTTAGAGGACCCACGACCTGGTAGAGCAGGAACATGGATGAACATGGGTGCCTGGTTTGTTTCTATAGAAAGTACACCAAGATCCTCCTGCCTGCCAATTAAATCTGAAGTTTGGGTTAATATACTGTATATATATATATATATATATATATATACAGAGAGAGAGAGAGAGAGAGAGAGAGAGGCACATGCATTGTAGTTTTCATATTGTCTGCAGGCTATGTCATAATTGAAAGTTGTCCAAGCCTCTGGTGGTTGGTGGCACTACTTAAGCATGGGCTCCTACTGCTGTATTCCTCCGTTGGGCCCTTCAAGCCCCATTCCGACACTGCCAGTGATCTATATATATATATATATATATATATATATATTCCTCCAAACAATGAAACAGAGGGCGCTAATAATCACTTTCCGATTATACCAGCAATATAATTGACCACATATATCGATGAATAACAATTTATTAAAAGCACATTATGCAAACAGAGATAACCCTTTCAAGTACACAGATCAATAAATTGTGTCATAGATGAAATGAAGGGTATTTTTATCTCTCTTGTTGAAGAGAGAGAAGAATACCCTTCATTTCATCTATGACACAATTTATTGATCTGTGTACTTGAAAGGGTTATCTCTGTTTGCATAATGTGCTTTAAATAAATTGTTATTAATCAATATATGTGTTCAATTATATTGCTGGTATAATTGGAAAGTGATTATTAGCACCCTCTGTTTCATTGTTTGGAGGTGTGATTTGTTTGGCCCTGGCTAACAGAAGGATCGTATCAGAGGGCAGCAATACTATAGCGTAGGGTAAGGGTATATTTGGTGTATATATATATATATATATATATATATATATATATGTATGGCCCACAGGCCACATGCAACCCCTCCCAGAAATTGGGGCCGGTTTGTTGTGGGGCTGGACCTGCTGGTGCTGATCGCATTCTGCTGGTGAATATCTTTGGGGTGCAGTTCTTCTCTGTGTTTTAGTCCCACATTGACATCTGACGTTTCATCCTTATAGTAATCAGCAAGCTCAGTAATGTTGAAGAAAAGCTTCTCTTTAGCTGCAATCTACAGTATATGAAGAGAGGTGTGTGACGGGGATTGTTCTCCAATGAAAGACTGTTCTGGAAAGTACAGTAAATGTGTCTTGAATTGCCATCAAATTTTGGAGGACATCGGGTCCCTGACTCTTCCTATTTCACTTCGTCTTAAAGAGAGTTTGCAGCTGGGAAGCACTGAGAATTGCAGACTGCCACACTTTACAGTCTTCATTGACTCTTAATTACTGGGTCCATGGAAAGATAAGAACCCATGACTTAGTTACTGTGTATCTTTCAGACAATGACAGAGTATATTACAGACACACACAGAGATCTGTGAGAGAGTGCTCAGGGGAACAAAGTTCCCCCCTTCACACTTTTGATTCTGAAGCATTTGAACAGTATTCTGTAGCGTGATATCGGGAGTGATGTCAGCATTCACAAACTGCAACATCACTTAGAGTGGGCCGTAGAAAGAGGAGAAAATCTGTTCTGTACATGTGAAGTACAAATTATTGTGACGTGAAGTGACAAGTTAAAATTACAGTAAGAAGGGCTTTTGATGAGACTAAGAATAGGATGTACTAAACTCCAAAATGCAATCAAACCTCTGAAAACTGACATTTTCTGAAGTTTGCCACAACCTTTATATGCATTTAAGTGGTCTGCAGTGGATGTCGGAGATATGCGCTACAGTCCCCTGGCACTACAGTCCCCATAGGATGCAACCACTGATGGCTGACTTACACAAACAACATAATCAATATCCCCATCCTCACTGTCAGATAGTACACATATATTCCCCTCATCTTGTTCCACTTCCACAAAAGTATCCTCAATTTCTATTATGTCCTCATCACCATCTTTACTTGTACTGCTCCCCAGATGGTGCAGAAATGGTGGTAGGAGGTGAAAGAGGCTTCTCTATTAGGACTGTGTGAGAAATGTCAGACTTACACATAGCTATCGTGGACACCTCTAGACTCCCCTCAGGGATGTGTGACAATACTGAACACAGAGTTTGTTCTACTGCCTTACTGGTTTTCATTTTTGACACCTCTTATAGACTCTGAGTGAAAAGTTCTTGCATCATCATGAAAGGTAGAAGAAGATGCCTTACTGACAGTTTCAGAACCACCACTCATTAATAAAGGCCAAGGCCTGAGCCTTTCCTTGCAACTGAGTGTGAATGGCATATTGCCAATTTCATGTTTTTATGCAGTAAACTTTCCCTTTATTATAGTTTTTTTTCTTTACCACTATATATTGTTTTTTTTATTTATTTTAGATGTCCTGACTTAGACCCTCTATACCCATGAGCTTCAGCTTTAGTAGATGATGTTAAAGGACTAGCATCATCATCATGATCGGTGGCAGCAGCTGCAGCACTGGTATTTTGTTGCTCTTCTCTAAACTGAACGTAATTTATCTTTCAATTCACAGATTACTGTGTGGAGTCACAGGGCTTTAAACAAAGCACACTAGGGTAAAGCACATCAAACAGTACAAACAATAGATCTATATTTTTTTTTTTAACTCACAGCTCAGTTCAAACTGTGTGGAGTCACAGGGCTTTGAACAAAGTGCACTAAGGTAAAATGCACCAAACTACAAACAATAGAAGAATATATTTATTTTTCATTTCAAAATTCAACTCACACTGTGGCAATTCAAAGGGCTTTTATTGTATTATGTACGTGAATAATAAATGCACAGGGGTACAGCACACACAGGTTGTGCAAACTTAGAATAATGAATTTAAAAAAAAAAAGAAAAAGAAACTTTTTTTTGCAACTGACAGTGACACACTGTAGTGCTGCTTGTGAACACACAGCTACTTTAGATGGACACAGCACAGCCAATTTAACCAGCAGACTAAAGTGCAGCTCAGCAAATTTACAGCAGAGTACAGCACAGCACACAGCAGCCTATTCCTGTAAACACTGAGTATAATAATACACTGCTCAGCTAATACAGCAAAGTACAACACAGCACACAGCAGTGTGCCACTATATATACTGACAGTGGCTATAACACACAGCTCAGCTAATACAGCAGAGTACAGTGCAGCAAACAGGAGCATGTCCCTGTATATACTGACAGTGACTACATTTCACAGATCAGCCAATACAGCAGAGTACAGTGCAGCATACAGCAGCGTGCCCCTGTATTTACTGACAGTGACTATGGGGTCTATTTACTAAGCCAGCCTTGGATTGAGATAAAGTGGACAGAGATAAAGTACCAGTCAATCAGCTCCCAACTGTCATTTTTCAAACCCAGCCTGTGACATGACATTTAGGAGCTGATTGGCTGGTACTGTATCTCCGTCCACTTTATCTGCATTCAAGGCCTAGTAAATAGACCCCTAAAATACACAGCTCAGCCAATACAGCAGAGTACAATGCAGCTATAGCAGCATGCCGATGTATTCACTGACAGTGACTATAATACACAGCTCAGCCAATACAGCAGAGTACAGTGCAGCATACAGCAGCATGCCTGAGCATAGTGAAATGGTACTAAGTCCCGGCCGCAGTGCAATTATATAGAATCCAAAGCCCACAAGAATCCGACGCTGGGAGGATCAAATTTTGCCTCGATGTGGAAATCGAGCCTGGCGGGAAACCCAGAGTGGTGGCTTGGGTAGACTCAGATTCCTGGAAGTTCAGAGCGATTCCAGGTAATTCAAACTGCTCATCTCTAGATCAAGCCAGTGAATTGGTTTAAATGTAAATTTATACTGTATGTAGTTAGCCTAAATAGTTGGTGGACCAGTAGGCAATAACTGTGGGAAGGATTTTCATGTGGGTAAGGAATGTTTGTGTGCTTAAATCAATAGATAGCAGGAGGCTCTGTTACAGGTGTATTCTAATGCCATGTAACCACCCCATTCTGGTATACTGTCACCGCTTCTCCACCTTGTTGATAACAGATTGTGCAGTATCAGAGATGTTGCATATTCTGTCTATGAGATAGAACACCTCTGTTACTTCGCATGTGAAGCAGCTAGTGGTACTATACTATTTAATTCTTGGAGTGCTGACCTATTACCGTATAATATCTTAACTCTGCCTACTTTTAGTCTCTCCTACAGTTGATTTGGTCTTGCCGAAATGTGGCCACTCATATAATTATTTCTAGGGCCACTCTAAAGTCACAATCCACTCTTCAATTTTCCACTCTCAAGCTTACAGGTGCATAAATTAGACAACCCAGACATGAGTGTAGTTTTTTCCATTCTTGTTTGTTACGAAGTAAACTGTTGATATAGTTATCTATATATTTCAGGGTTTTTATCACAATTATTATAAAAAAAGGTTTATATAGTAGGTCCTGTTTACAATATGTAATAAGTAACTGAATTCATCTTAAAAGTGTCAGTCACTAAATCCTAGAGTAATACCCTGGTGATTTATGGGTAGAGTGAGTGCAAAGAGTAGAGAGTGGAGGTACCTTGATGTAGGATGGTGCTCTTCTGAAAATACTTTCCTGCTATACCCACCCTGGCAGAGAGGCAGGGTCTTCTTCCCCAGGCTAACAGAGATGTGGACACAAATAGAGATGCAAAAGAATAACATGGTTTATTCTGCTGTCTTGTTTAAGGCCTAATTCAATAACAATACAAATAATCAAAGTTATATTCTACACTGTATCAATTAAATGACAATGAAATCATACACAAAAATAGTAAATGTAACAATTATGCAAGAAATAGTCTCTGTAGTATTAATTCATTGTGACCAGTTGGTGCACTGTAAAGTTGGTTAGCATAAAAGAGTAATGCTTACAGTCCTGAATACTACCAAGAACAGTTGCAGCACTGTTTGTAATAAATGTACAAGGTGGATTCAATGCAGTCTCTGAGCTTGGACATATGTAGAACTTGCACACGTGTAATATAGCTAGCGCAACTTTCTCATCATAACCAGTGGGTCTCCAAACTCCTGCAGCTCATCACTTCTCTGCAACTTGTCTGTCCACCTCTTTCTCCATCTTTTCGAGATTCTGACCCCTGTTTATTCTCTGCTGCAGTTTTCAAGATGTCACACTCCCTCCTCCCTCTGGGGCTGCTTTTCCATCCACCTCTAAACAAGATGACAATGCCCCTCCTAATGGAAACTGGCGCAGCAGCTACAGACACAACGTCATCAATCTGCCCCCAAGTCTCCATAGCCAAATATTCGGCTAGCAAACTATCAGCCCGCCTCTAAACTCCTATGTAGGGTGGGCAGATAGTTAGCTAGCTAGTGGAAGTTTGTTGACTAAGGACGCTGAGGGACGGGCTGATGATCTGTCTTTTGCTGCTGCTACTACGCCCATTCCCAGTGGCTTCACGCTGTCAGTGAGTCCCGACCGATGATGTTTGTCAGCATTTGGGGGAAGGAGGGTGCATTTGGTGTGACTCAAGATACGGCCCCACCATAGCAACTGCCACTGTTGAGGAGTCTATTTATTAAAGGGCCCCTTCCTGAAAATTATGTGGAAACAGTAGTTTACTGCATGATCAATATATTACTTTAGGCTAAATGCAGTAGATATCAAATATATTTCTTGCTTTCATATAAGTAACACAAGATACAACTGTCCCTCAGTTTTTCTGAGTGGAGGCTGCTGTGTTGTCTAATTTATCAAGCTGGCTTTGTAGAGCTTGATAACCATTGTAATCTATGGGTTACAACTTGTATGGTAGAGGGATCTTTGCCAGCATTAGACTTCCAGTGAGGGTGAGAAAACCAACTGCTTAGGATTGGGGTTTTTGCTGGTGCTCCATTAGGAGCCCCGGATGAATAGATAGGAAACTGTGACCATGTGGAATGCTATTTGGGGGGATTCAAAGAGTCTGTGAATAAATAGACCCTTGAATGTGATTTAATGTAAGGGGAATGTGATCATGTTTGGAAAGATCAGGTGGTTTTGTTTTATTAACCATATCACACACATGTCATGCTTGCCCAGGTGGGTTTTAAGTTTTAACACATACTGCCAAATGTGTTGGTGAGTGCCAGTGGCGACTTGAGTGATGGGGAATAGTGACATGCATTTATGGTCATCCTGGGGCTCAAAATGGTCAAGTGAATCAATTGAGAGACTAAGCCTGTGATACAAATTAGAATCAGGGATAGTCAATAGAGTTGGGTTACTTGCATAATATATGATATCCCTGTTTACAGATAAAGATGCAAATAGTACTTATTTACTGTAGTGATAACCTGATAAAGGTCTTCAATTACAATTTATCCTTCATTACAACTGTGGACTGCATTGATGCTCTATTCATGTCCTACCAGCAACATGATTTTTAAACTAGCATATACAAGTATGCTTTTCACATTTTCACCCAGATGAATGAGAAGCACTGTAGGTGCACAGACAATCACCCAAGCCCACACACGTACACTTGTGGGAAAAGGCTACAATTATGTGTTGTCCCCTAAATTTATAAAAATTGAGAGTTAAACATCACATTATTGTCAAGAGCAAGGCTTGGTTGAGCTGTAATTTATCCTATGTAGGGAAGGCACAATTGGTGGTGTTTAGCGTCTTCATAGATCATATTACAAGTCACACACGGAATTAAATGTCATTGGCAGTGCATAGCTCTCACGTACCCTGTTGTTAAGAGGAAGCCTATCATTAAATATTAATTGTGCCATATGGTAGAGCCATGAAGCCTAATCCAACTCAAAAACTGGGCTTATTTTTGTTTGTTTCTTTTTCCTGTGGTTTCCCTTGTGAAATAAAGTCAATTGAAACATGTACAGTTGGATACGTTTTATACATAAAATGCAGCTATACAATGTGAAATAAATTGCAATTACATGTTTGACTTTGAGGTGCACAGTAGCCATCAAGGGTGGGCTGTATCAGCTTTCAGATGAAAATTGTGATACATTCTGTCTTGTCTCCCCTGCATAACGGCCTCTGTGATCGCCCGAACCAGGAATACTTGCCTGCAGGGACAGCTCTTCTGATAAGAGTTGTCCATTATGCTGAGAAGAGTTTGGATTTATGATATAAGAGTCCTATTGCGCATGTGCAGCCATTGGCCTGCACATGCACAATTGTCAGGAGGACGGAGGGATTCTGTATAAAGAAGCCCATAAGCTTCTATAGGTAACCCCCTCTATAGATCATGTTGCCTATCATGCAGAAGCTCCAGAAAGGTCCTGAATAGAATTCTGGGGGTCTGCAGTCGATATCTTTGATATATGCAGTGGTCCTTATTTAATACATATGACGAACCATATGTATTGTGGTAAATTGCAGTTTTCTGAATTTTTACAATTTTTTTGTAAATGATGCATATTGCCCCTAGACAGCTAATCCATTTTATTTTCAATAGTGTCTATTTCTATTTCTGTTGTGATATTGTCCAAGCCCTTTAAAAAAATAAAATACATTTTTTTTATTAGATCTCATTTAACAGGTTGCCCTCTTTTTGAAGAGCGGCACAGAATCTGTATGTGACCCCTTTACTGTATCCTTAGTATGACTATTGATCCCAAAGCTTGGCACAGAAAAGATAGGTGATGAAAGTAAAGGGAAGAGGGAAAAGTGAAGAAATGGTGTGTGTTTGGGCACTGGGTGCTATACTGTCGTGGTCATGCACAAACAATTATGTGTACAATTGTCTCTCAGTCCTTGAAGTACAGTACTGCTCAATAAAATTAGCCTTACCTTATAAAGAAGGTTAATTCTGTACCTACAGCAGTAATGTTGATGAAAAACATGCTTATTCTGAGTCAGACAAAAGTCCAAATGCAGACATACAGTATTACGTGGAATCTGCAAACTACACATATACCGTAGAAAACAAATGCAGACTCCACATAGGTGACTTCATAGATTCTAGTGCAGCTTTCATGAGTAGGTTTCTCAGGTGGAATTTGTTCCTGCAATAGAATTAACCGTTTACCACATCCTGGACTACTGGTGGCTATGAGACAATCATTTTACTACAGCTAATACTAGGAGGGGAGACTTATCAAATTGTGGAGAGAGAGATGGATTAACCAATCAGCTTCTAACTGCCACTAACTGAGCCACTCCATGAGGTGTAGCGTACCCTCTTTTTAAAAAGAAATGTTATCTTATTTGCATCATAGACGCAGTGAAACACCACTCACAGTGTACTAGAGACAATGGGCTGAAACTTTAAACGCACAGGGTTTGGTTTACAGTACATACTTAGAAAGTCGCAGATGAAACAATGAAACATGGTGTGAGAAAATGCAATGGCCGCTGCATGGTAGCCAGTGCCAGATTAAGGTCCACATGGGCCTGGAGCTGACATTTGTGAAGGGCCTATTGTGTGCCGCAGCAGATGATGTGAATATTGCCATGGGGGTGTGACTAGTTATGTGGAGGGGGGGAGGGGGGTGGCCATGGAGTGTGACTAGCGCCTACCTCGAAAACCTCAGTCTCATTTCTCTGGCTACAAGACACAGACTGCCTATCACTGAATAGCAGCAGCCAGCAGGTCGTCCCTGATTATTATTATTATCCTTTATTTATATGGCGCCACAAGGGTTCCGCAGCGCCCAATTACAGAGTACATAAACAAATAGGCAAAACAAGAAAACAGTGACTTACAGTTGAAGACAATATACTGTAGGAAAAGTACAGGGTATATAAACATAGCTTCATCAGCAGACGACACTGAAATAAATATCAGGGTGGCAGAGAACTGGGGGATTTAGTGCCGTCGAAGGGAGTATGAAGTAGAAGGTGGTTTAAGTTAGAGAGGAAAAAGCACATGAGGGAAGAGGGCCCTGCTCGTGAGAGCTTACATTCTAAGGGTTGTAACACACTAGCCAGCTGGCGCCGCCCGGCAAAAACCCGGCAGGCTTTTAACCGCTGCCGTGATGCAAAGACACATTGAGCACAATGTGTCCTTAAACACGGCACGGTCCCGGCACGGCTGCCGGGTTTGCAGCCGAAACTATTCACTGGAAGGTCCGGCTGCCGGGCGGGCGCTGGGCCGTATTTGCAGCCAGTAAACCGTGTGTGTGAAGGGGAGCTTTCACACACAACGGTTTTTTCCCAAGCCGTGTCTAATGCTGCGCATGCGCACAGCATCACACACGGCTCATAGCCGTCCTGTGTGACAGACTCTGCCGGTTTCTCCCGGATGGCAAAAAGCCGGACAAAGTTTGTCCGGCTTTTTGCCATCCGGGGAAAACCGGTTAGTGTGTTACAGCCCTAAGGGGAGGGGAAGACAGACAGGGGTGTCACAGATGGAGTAAACAGTGAGCGTTAAACAGAGGGTTAGGATGAGATTTGGCTGGGTTTGGTGAAGAAGTGGGTCTTGAGAGCCCGTTTGAAGTTTTGTAGAGAGGTGGAGAGTCTGAGGGGGAGAGGTAGAGAATTCCAGAGAAAGGGAGCAGCATGTGAGAATTCTTGGAGGTAGGAGTGGGAGGAAGTAACCAGCAAGTAGGAGAGGCGGCATGCATTATACTAAGCTTTCATTCCCACATATTATACACAGATACCTCTCTACCTACAGAGCTCACTACCTAACACATGTATCACACAGATACCGGGCGCTTGTCCGCAGATCTCACAATCTTACACACATATCTCACAGATACTGAGCCTTCAACATCCCCAGAGCTTACAATCAAATACTGTACATACTGTACAAATACATCACACATACCTAGTAATATTACCCAGGATTTACAATCTAACACATGTGCCATAAACCTTCTAAACATTTGTCCATCGGTTTACAATCTTATCTAACAGCAGCATAATCCAAGGTCTCACTGATATTTGAATCTTGTTTTAAGAGCTGATAATCATATGTTTCTCTCTCCCCAACTAGAGCTTGTTATTCCACTACACAGGTACCATCAGAGAGACCTCACCTACAACTTGCCACCTAGTACGTATCACACATCCCCAAAATCAAATAATATGATTCGAAATTCAGATTTAAGTGTGCAGGTTCCTTGCCCACAGAGCTTGCAATCGCAGAGATTGCCTTCTCACCTGGGAGGGGCAGGTAGTTGAGACAGGGGCCAAAGCAGTGGCTCTGTGCTCTCCCAAAACTTTTTGGGGCCTGAGACGTCAGCGCTCCTTCCCACTGCACCAGGGCTGAGACTTTTAGTTTGACTGCATAGCTCAGGCTCTCGCCTAATAACAAGCAGCCCTGTCACAATCACGCGGGCCGCCTTCACAGAGCTGAGGGTAAGCACAGCTTAACTGCCCCTGGTGCACTGGTGGTTTGGCAGCGCTTGGTGTGGAATCACACTTCATGAGGAGGAGCCAGGTGACTGTGAGGCGCATGGAGGGCGTATGAAGCCTTCTACTGCAACCACCAATTTTAACAGTGTTGCCGGCATTTGAAGAACCCCGTGCGAGGTTAATTTTTGCTGGATGGCAGGGGGAGAGATTAGTTGCAGTGCGAGTGAGCGGGACCTCAAGTGCCCGCTGGCAGCTGGATTTTTTTTTCTCCTGTCTCCAGCAGGGCTACATCTGCCCCATTATTAATCCAACCCTGGCTGGCACCCTGTACACACTGTAGCTGTGCTGCGAGCATCAGTGTAGACGGATGCATCTGTATGTATGGGGTCATTCCGAGTTGATCGCATGCTGCTGATCAGGGTACTACTGCGCATGCATATGCACCGCAATGCGCATGCGCGTTGTACGGGTACAAACAGCATCATTGCTGGGCAATGCTTCTAGCGACAAATCCATTCGCACGGGTGATCGCAAGGAGATTGACAGAAAGAGGGCATTTATGGGTGTCAACTGACCGTTTTCTGGGAGTGGTAGGGAAAACACAGGCGTGTCCAGGCGTTTGCAGGGCGGGCGTCTGACGTCAATTCCGGGACCGGACAGGCTGAAGTGATCGCAGCGGCTGAGTAAGTTCAGACCTACTCTGAAACTGCAAAAAATGTTTTTGTACTGCTCAGCTGCACAGGCGATCGCACACTTGCAAAGCGAAAATACACTCCCCCGTGGGCGGCGACTATGCATTTGCACGGCTGCAAAAAGTAGCTAGCGAGCGATCAACTCGGAATGAGGGCCATAGAACAGTAATGCATACACATAGTATACATAGAAAAAATGTATATATATATATATATATATATATATATATACGTCTCATGAACTGCACACATCACTGAATTAAATCCGGGTGCTTGATCCACAGAATCCAATATCACAAATCCTCATAAACAAATTCAGCTATGCTGAGTGAATAGAAGTGATCAGCACAACCAGTTGCAAGAAGAATTTATTCCACCAATTATAGAGTTTCCATCAAATGCTCAAACAGACGAGTCAAAAATACATATTTAAGAGTAGCAACGTTTACAAGCATGTTACCACTCCTGGAGACATTCCTCCGATACCCCTGACAGCCGTTTCGGTGTCTGCGCACCTTTCTCAAACAAACTCGTCTGTTTGAGCATTTGATGGAAACTCTATAATTGGTGGAATAAATTCTTCTTGCAACTGGTTGTGCTGATCACTTCTATTCACTCAGCATAGCTGAATGTGTTTATGAGGATTTGTGATATATATATATATATATATATATACACACATACATACATACATACATATACTGTGTGTGTATATATATATATATATATATATATACACACACTATACATACCAGCGTTCAGGATATCGGCATTTGGAATGCTGATGCCGGAATACCAACATTGGTCAGAATGCTGGTGCGGGATCCCCACATGGATAAAAATGCCAGCACTGGAATCCCGACTGCTGGCTCCCGAACGTAAGTGTGCTGTGGTAGGAGATGGAGGGGAAAGGTTTAGGCTGTGGGAGGGTTAGTATTAGGCTGCGGGAAGAGGGTTAGTTCTGGGGAGGGGGGATTAGGCACCACCGGGAAGGGTTAGGCTGCGGGGGTGGAAAGGTTAGCTTTAGGCTACAGGTGTGTGTGTGTGTGGGGGGGGGGGGGGTTAGGTTTAGGCATCACCGAGTAAAGTTAGGGTCAGGCTGCGGGAAGGGAGGGTTAGGTGGGGGAGTAGATGAGGGTTAGTATACTTACCTTCCAGGTGTCAGGATTTGGCATGTAAGGGTGATGTCTGTATTCTGACCGCTGCCATCACAAAGATCCTGATACCATCCCTGCATGCATATATATAGCGTATAGTATATATATATATATATATATATATATATATATATATAAAGCACACACATACAATACACATGCATATATAGCGTATAGTATATTATATATATATAAAGCACACACATACAATACACATGCATAAAGCACACACATACAATACACGTACATAATATACATATATATGCAGAGTACATATTGTATACATACATAGTATAGATAACTATACATACTGCAAAAGAGCAGGGAGGGTGTTACAGGAGGTGCTGGATAGAGATGGAACTTGTAGGTTTTGGTGAGGGAAAATCAAACTTACAAAAGTAATTATCCTGTACAGTACTATACACATGTATGTGTGTGTGACACACTGACAGGTGACTAACCATCTCTCCTGTGTTGAGTTCCTGGCTGCAATATCATTCTTCAGCCTGCTGCCCGGGTAGTTGCTGGTCTGTGTGTGGGTGGGGGTGTCTGTGCTCTGATTGGCTGAGTGACTGTGTGTGATGTGTCACTCAGCCAATCGGAGCACAGCAGATGCTGCTGAGGAGTTCCTGCACTGATCAGGATTCTCCTCAGCGTTACAGCAGGGCGCACCACAGCTTCAGCAGCTGATAGTGAGTACCTACCGTATACAGCTTGTCACCAGCACGACCCTGCCTTGGCCACGCCCCCGATGATAGTGGGAGGAGTTACAGAGCAGGGGGCACACCTGGGATTAACCAACAGCCCAGGCCGACTCTGATTGTGAGGAAAGGCCAGTGGGCGGGGCTATGGACGGATTCGGGGGCAGAGCCTCAGAGGTATTCAGGACTGACTCGGGCCGGCAGAGTTTCAGACCTCTGTGGTCGGAACTTTGGCCAGCTGGTTTGGGGTGTTGTGGGCCTATTTTCAATGGGAGGCCTGGAGCTGCAGCTCCATCCGCCCCATTGTTAATCCGGCCCTGATGGTAGCCCTTCCAATACAGAATCAGGGGGTGATTCAGACCTGATCGCTGAGCTGCTAACTTTGCTGTCCTGCATTCAGATAGTCACCACCCCCAGGGGGAATGTAAATTCGCCGTGCAAGTGTGCGATCCCATGCGAATGCCAAGCTGCAAAAATCCACTGTGTGCAGTCTCTGTGCAGCTCAGGACTTACTCCTCCAGTGCGATCAGAAGAAGCTGATCTGGGCCGGAGCTGATGTCAGACACCCTCCCTGAAAATGCTTGGGAACGCCTGTGTTTTTCCAGACACTCCCAGTAAACGTTCAGTTACCACCCACAAATGGCCTCTTTCTGTCAATCACCTTGTGAATGCCCATGCGATCGGAATTTTCGCACCATCCTGTTGCTGACCGGTAATGCCCGTTGTTGTTGTCCGAGGCGCATGTGCATTGCGGTGCATACGCATGTGCAGTTATGATCTGATCGGACGCTGTGTGGATACGTACAGCAGCGATCAGGTCTGAATCACTCCCTCAGTCGCACACAGATGTATAAATGCCACACATCAAATTGATAAGCATAGGCGTGCGCAGGACATTTTATTAGGGGGTGCACGATTAGAAGGGCGTGTTTAGCACCGCCTATTGGGCATGTCTAACACCACCTAATGGGCGTGTCTAGCACCACCTATCAGGCGTGTCTACCACCACATATTGGCACTCAATGCAAACTAAATAATATAGAGAATTGATGCACAGATATAGGCCCTCATTCCGAGTTGTTCGCTCGCAAGCTGCTTTTAGCAGCTTTGCACACGCTAAGCCGCCGCCTACTGGGAGTGAATTTTAGCATATTAAAATTTCGAACGAAAGATTCGCAATATAGCGAAAAGACATCTCTGTGCAGTTTCTGAGTAACTTGAGACTTACTCTGCCAGTGCGATCAGTTCAGTGCTTGTCGTTCCTGGTTTGACGTCACAAACACACCCAGCGTTCGCCCAGACATTCCTCCATATCTCCAGCCACTCCCGCGTTTTTCCCAGAAACGGTAGCGTTTTTTCGCACACACCAATAAAACGGCCAGTTTCCGCCCAGAAACACCCACTTCCTGTCAATCACATTACGATCACCAGAACGAAGAAAAAACCGTGAGTAAAAAACCTAACTGCATAGCAAATTTACTTTGCGCAGTCGCACTGCGGACATTGCGCATGCGCACTAAGCGGAAAATCGCTGCGATGCGAAAAAATTTACCGAGCGAACAACTCGGAATGACCCCCATAGATAGATAGATAGATAGATAGATAAAATCTGTTTAATATATGTTCAATTTGTATATTTTATTACCATAGATTATATCCTAATCTCTCGAAATATATATTGATATTGAATTTGAACTTGTCCTCCTCCAAGAGGAATGCTGTATTCTGTAGCGTTGGCACATGATGAGGAGAGAGAGAGTGTGGGTAGGAGCATGAGCGGGCATGCACGCGGCATGACATCATCACGACACATCCCACAGGTTAGAGGAACTGGGAGTAGGATTACGTCAGTGATGCTGCACCATTAAAATGAATGACAGCCAGACTGAACGGAGGGGATGGCGGGCGCAATGGGCGGGAGGACAGAAATGAGCACACTCGGTGATTGCCGGTACTGCAGCAGCAGCAGGTGTGTGTTGAGGGGGTTACAGACATCAGGGGGTGCCTGTGCGCACCAGGAACCCCCCCTGCGCACGCCTATGTTGATAAGTGTAATCTAGCAATGTCGTTTTCTCACTCCCAGCAGTTTCATTTATGCAAATAAGATGCACATGTAACACCCCCAAAAGTAGATGACAGGGAACAGAAGGTGGAGTGTGGGGGTAATCACAAGGCCAGATTCGGGTTATCAGAGAGGCAGGCCTGGTTGGAAAATTCCCTCAGACACAATGACCAAAACAGCAAAATGTGTTACAACGCAAATTTATTTTAACAGCTTTTCAGAAGGAATAGCAAGACCAGAACTTGAGTACTCTTATCTATTAAGAAAAACACACAATGCAATAGTATACCGATGCTTGCCTTCTTATGACCTAACAGGATTTTCTTCTGTATGCTGTGACAGTCAAGCAGTAGGTAAGTAGCACAGTCAGTATGGTACCTGGGGTGCACCGGCTTTAAACACAGTCCCGCAATGGTGCAGTTATACACAATATCATAACTTTAAACACTGGCGTTTCCATGTACACGGATGGCTGTAGCTGTAGCAGTCAAGCAGTAGGTAAGTAGCACAGTCAGTATGGTACCTGTGGTGCAACGGCTTTGAACACAGTCCTGCAATGGTGCAGTGGTGCACAATATAATAACTTTAAACACTAGCGTTTCCCTGTGCACAGATGGTTGTAGATGTAGCAGTCAAGCAGTCAGTATGGTACCTGTGGTGCACAAGCTTTGAACATTGATAAAGCCTAATATTTATCTTACTTAAAACCCTCTAAAAAGGTGAAAGAACACAGTACGCTATTGGCGTATGGTATACCGTAAGGGTACGCACGTTGCGTAACAATCGCTTAGCCGTAGTCGAGACGCTCGAGCGTCACGTTCGCTCACGGCCAAGAGATCACAGGCAGGCACGCTATAGGCTGCCGACTAACGTAATGATGTGCTACTAGCGTAGCGGACGCTTGGGACCACGAGGAGATCACAAGCGGCGCTGATGCTCACGATGTTAAACCTTTATAACTATATCATAAAACAATGTATTTATGCAGTAAACCTTGGTGCAGTGATAGGGTGTAAATGTAAAACAGTGTAACCTTATTAACTTGATAGCTGTGCGAGCGTCTCCGACGCTCTGAGAATACTTAGAAATATAATAAATACACAGATACCGCTATTAGGTTCTAACACCTTATATGAACGTTCTATTAGCAAAAGAATAATACAATACAAGTCATACACTACCAAAATAACATTGACCACCTAACCAGAAAACTACACATGAAATACAATAGTAGTACAATAATACTTAAAAGAAAGAGAGAGAAAGAGGAGAAGAGAGAGAGAGAGAGAGATATGGCTCACAATAACTATAAAGGCAATATGGTTGCGGAGAAACTTACGCTCAAGGGAAACAATCGCATGCGCCTCTGGATATCCAGCTCCCGATTATCAGTGGTGAGAACCGTTGAAGAGAATAGAGCGCTGGCCCAGAGTGGCCTGTCCTTTTATACCCTACACATAATACAGTACAATGGTCCCTATATTCTTATTGTTCATTGGACACAGGAATTCGTCTTCGCATTATAACAAAAGGTCATAGGTTGATTCATACAGGTGGGCTGTGACTATTTCCAACTGCTCAGGTGGGTGGGAAACTAGGTTTCCCGCCACATGGATAATAAAGTGCAAATAATAGTAAATGTCCATAAACTTCTTATGTCCATAACTATTCGCACGAGCGATTAATCTGCTTCAAACCAACACCGGAATATTGCTAATTAAATACTCTTCCGATGGATACTAAACACCACTGTATAACCCCTGTCTGACCCTTCGTATCAAACAAAGAGGGATCTCTTTGTCTATGAACATGCTACCTTAACTAAACTTTCAGATTCTATCAAAGGGACCATAATCTACAAAATACATTATATAGTTAAAATATGTTACGAACGAGTCGCCCGCTAGACGCACATAAACTTTACCGTAAATGCGCACACCGTGCGCCTGCGGGTGCACACAACAGCGAGTATGCGCACGCACGGGAGAGCTCATGCACTCGCAGCGGGGACACGCATGAGGTGCAAATATGGCAATGTGTAGCGTGATATTTTTCTGACTTTGACAGTCCACCCTTTGGCAGTCACCAATAACTGCCACTTTCTAAAACATTTCAAAAAGAGAAAAATATATGTCATGTGTAAATACATTTCTATGGTTGGGTAGGGGAGGAGAGGAGAAGGTAGGAAACGGGTATGACCTAGTGAGATAGCTGAAGCATGTGTGGTTGAATCCATGTTTGGGGGTCATGTATCATCGTGCCGTACGTGTTTTAAATCAAGCTTCGAGGTATTGCGAAGTATACATTTGAATTCCTTCTTATCCCGTGGTACGGGTCTGTGGATGGGCTGTCAAACTTTACCGAGCTCTCTTCGGCTTTTAGTTGCAACAAAATGGGGGAGCACATTTTAGTTGATGATACATGAATGGGGGGAATATGTGAGTGCTGATATCTGTGCCTGTATTCCCTATCGACTATGTGTGTCATTACCTGAAGGTTGTAGAGATGAAGATAAAGAACACTTATGGTAAATGCATTGATAAACTATGTGAGTTTAATATACATTTGCCGATTGAGGTCTTGTCTTGTCTTGTCTTGTCTCGATGTACACCTTGACTGTAGTCTCTTTGTGCTTTTGCCAATAAACGCAAGCAAAGCTTTATCAATGTCCATAGACTTACAAAAAGTGTTGGGCTAGCGTAAAATTAAAAGTACTAGGGACATGGGGGGTCTATGGCATAGTCCATCAGTTGTCTGTGTAAGAGGTTGTCAAAACTTTAGTACATCTGTTGTCTGCATACAAGGTCGTCAAATTCCTCTTCCAAGCGGGTCTTTTTACCTTGGAGAAAAACGAGAAACAGGTGAAAGAAACGGACCGTGGAATCACATTTTCATCACAACATTGTCTCTATCGTTGGGACATAAATCACATCAGTCGTTGCTATTACAGTATCTTCACTCCTTAAACTCATCACTCGGGCGCTACGTTTACACTTTGTTAAAACCCGAACGCATCTAAATATCAGACCGACCAATATGATGACACCCAGAACACACAAAAGGAATTTCCCTACATCCATGATAATACCTTGGGTCCATTCTCCTAAACCAGAGAACCAATTTCGCGGGTTCAACCATGACACCCAACTGGTCAGCTCATTACCCACAGCGGCAAGGGTGAGATTGTGTTTCCTTCGGAACTCCCATTTTAATTGGAGAATGTCGTCCATCTTTTGGTCTATGACCTCGACCGGGTCCTCGGTGCTGTTTGTGATATACGTGCAGCACTTTATTCCATACTGAGTCGCTAGGGTAACACAATACCCACCCGTCACAGCTGTGAGATAATTGAGAATCATCCTATGCTGAACCAGTTCTGTTTTATAAGCTTGGAGCTCCCTTCCAGTATACCTGAATGTGTCATCATACATTTCAGTGATATTGTCTAATAAATTTGCAAGCGCAGATATATATTTATAATTTATCACTCCTCTGGCGGTACGAGTGATATCTAACGCGATTAGGAATTGAATCCCGGTGGATTCACTGATCAGGTCAGAGGCTGGATGCTCTGTTCTCTCTATCAGGTGCCGTTTAACGATGTGCTCATAATGAGTGTGGGTATAAGGAGCTTGGGCACTGCGGTGAATATCTTTCATTTTAGTATGTGACACAGTCATTACCTCAGGCAGTACTTTTCCAATATAACACAATCCTTCAGAGTTTGGGGCAAGCCACTTATACGCCTTCCTCCAGCATATGAAATATGCATCATCGGGAAGAACATATGGGACGGAGTAGGACATAACCATATTACACATTTCTCTAACGTCCTAAGTGGATGCTGGGGACTCCGTCAGGACCATGGGGAATAGCGGCTCCGCAGGAGACAGGGCACAAAAATAAAGCTTTAGGATTAGGTGGTGTGTACTGGCTCCTCCCCCTATGACCCTCCTCCAAGCCTCAGTTAGGTTTTTGTGCCCGTCCGAGCAGGGTGCAATCTAGGTGGCTCTCCTAAAGAGCTGCTTAGAAAAAGTTTTTAGGTTTTTTATTTTCAGTGAGTCCTGCTGGCAACAGGCTCACTGCATCGAGGGACTTAGGGGAGAGAATTTCAACTAACCTGCGTGCAGGATGGATTGGATTCTTAGGCTACTGGACACCATTAGCTCCAGAGGGAGTCGGAACACAGGTCTCACCCTGGGGTTCGTCCCGGAGCCGCGCCGCCGACCCCCCTTACAGATGCTGAAGATTGAAGGTCCGGAAACAGGCGGCAGAAGGCTCTTCAGTCTTCATGAAGGTAGCGCACAGCACTGCAGCTGTGCGCCATTGTTGTCACACACTTCACACCAAGCGGTCACGGAGGGTGCAGGGCGCTGCTGGGGGCGCCCTGGGCAGCAATATTTAATACCTTTATGGCAAAAGAATACATCACATATAGCCATTGAGGCTATATGTATGTATTTAACCCATGCCAGTTATCTAAAACTATGGGAGAAAAGCCCGCCGAAATAGGGGGCGGAGCTTATTCTCCTCAGCACACAGCGCCATTTTCCTGCTCAGCTCCGCTGTGAGGAAGGCTCCCAGGACTCTCCCCTGCACTGCACTACAGAAACAGGGTAAAACAGAGAGGGGGGGCATTTTTTTGGCGATATTTTGATATATTTAAGCTGCTATAAAGAACAACACTTATATAAGGTTGTTCCCATATATATTATAGCGCTTGGGTGTGTGCTGGCAAACTCTACCTCTGTCTCCCCAAAGGGCTAGTGGGGTCCTGTCTTCGATAAGAGCATTCCCTGTGTGTCTGCTGTGTGTCGGTACGTGTGTGTCGACATGTATGAGGACGATGTTGGTGTGGAGGCAGAGCAATTGCCGATAATGGTGATGTCACCCCCCAGGGAGTCGACACCGGAATGGATGGCTTTGTTTATGGAATTACGTGATAATGTCAGCACATTACAAAAATCAGTTGACGACATGAGACGGCCGGCAGACCAGTTAGTACCTGCCCAGGCGTCTCAGACACCGTCAGGGGCTGTAAAGCGCCCTTTACCTCAGTCGGTCGACACAGACCCAGACACAGACACTGAATCTAGTGTCGACGGTGATGAAACAAACGTATTTTCAAGTAGGGCCACACGTTATAGGATCACGGCAATGAAGGAGGCTTTGCATATCTCTGATACTGCAAGTACCACAAAAAGGGGTATTATGTGGGGGGTGAAAAAACTACCTGTAGTTTTTCCTGAATCAGAGGAATTAAATGATGTATGTGATGAAGCGTGGGTTAACCCAGATAGAAAAATGCTAATTTCAAAAAAGTTATTAGCATTATACCCTTTCCCGCCAGAGGTTAGGGCGCGCTGGGAAACACCCCCTAGGGTGGATAAGGCGCTCACACGCTTATCAAAACAAGTGGCGTTACCGTCTCCTGATACGGCCGCCCTCAGGGATCCAGCTGATAGGAGAATGGAAACTACCCTAAAAAGTATATACACACATACTGGTGTTATACTGCGACCAGCCATCGCCTCAGCCTGGATGTGCAGTGCTGGGGTCGTCTGGTTGGATTCCCTGACTGAAAATATTGATACCCTGGATAGGGACAGTATTTTATTGACTATAGAGCAATTAAAGGATGCTTTCCTTTATATGCGAGATGCTCAGAGAGATATTTGCACTCTGGCATCGAGAGTAAATGCGATGTCCATATCTGCCAGAAGGAGTTTATGGACGCGACAGTGGTCAGGTGATGCGGATTCCAAACGACATATGGAAGTATTGCCGTATAAAGGGGAGGAATTATTTGGCGTCGGTCTATCGGATCTGGTGGCCACGGCAACTGCCGGAAAATCCACCTTTTTACCTCAGACCCCCTCCCAACAGAAAAAGACACCGTCTTTTCAGCCACAGTCCTTTCGGTCCTATAAGAACAAGCGGACAAAAGGACAGTCATATCTGCCTCGGGGCAGAGGAAGGGGTAAGAGAGGGCAGCAAGCAGCCCCTGCCCAGGAACAGAAGCCCTCCCAGGGTTCTGCAAAGCCCTCAGCATGACGCTGGGGCCTTACAAGCGGACTCAGGAGCGGTGGGGGGTCGACTCAAGAATTTCAGCGCACAGTGGGCTTGCTCACAGGTGGACCCCTGGATTCTGCAGGTAGTATCTCAGGGTTACAGGTTGGAATTCGAGAAGTCTCCCCCTCGCCGGTTCCTAAAGTCTGCTTTGCCAACGTCTCCCTCAGACAGGGCGACGGTATTGGAAGCCATTCACAAGCTGTTTTCTCAGCAGGTGATAGTCAAGGTACCCCTCCTACAACAGGGAAAGGGGTATTACTCCACGCTATTTGTGGTACCGAAGCCGGACAGCTCGGTAAGACCTATTCTAAATCTGAAATCTTTGAACCTGTACATACAAAAATTCAAGTTCAAGATGGAGTCACTCAGAGCAGTGATAGCGAATCTGGAAGAAGGGGACTTTATGGTGTCCCTGGACATAAAGGATGCTTACCTACATGTCCCAATTTGCCCTTCACATCAAGGGTACCTCAGGTTCGTGGTGCAAAACTGTCATTATCAGTTTCAGACGCTGACGTTTGGATTGTCCACGGCACCTCGGGTCTTTACCAAGGTAATGGCCGAAATGATGATTCTTCTGCGAAGAAGAGGCGTATTAATTATCCCTTACTTGGACGATCTCCTGATAAGGGCAAGGTCCAGAGAACAGCTGGAGGACGGAGTAGCACTAACCCAACTAGTGCTGCAACAACACGGGTGGATTCTGAATTTTCCAAAATCTCAGTTGACCCCAACGACACGTCTGCTGTTCCTGGGAATGATTCTGGACACGGTTCAGAAAAAGGTGTTTCTTCCGGAGGAGAAAGCCAGGGAGTTATCCGAACTTGTCAGGAACCTCCTAAAACCAGGGAAAGTGTCTGTGCATCAATGCACAAGAGTCCTGGGAAAGATGGTGGCTTCTTACGAAGCGATTCCATTCGGCAGATTCCACGCACGAACTTTTCAGTGGGATCTGCTGGACAAATGGTCCGGATCGCATCTGCAGATGCATCAGCGGATAACCTTATCGCCACGGACAAGGGTGTCTCTTCTGTGGTGGTTGCAGAGTGCTCATCTGTTAGAGGGCCGCAGATTCGGCATACAGGACTGGGTCCTGGTGACCAGGGATGCCAGTCTGAGAGGCTGGGGAGCGGTCACACAGGGAAGAAACTTCCAGGGAGTATGGTCAAGCCTGGAGATGTCTCTTCACATAAATATACTGGAGCTAAGAGCGATTTACAATGCTCTAAGTCTGGCAAAACCCCTGCTTCAGGGTCAGCCGGTGTTGATCCAGTCGGACAACATCACGGCAGTCGCCCACGTAAACAGACAGGGCGGCACAAGAAGCAGGACAGCAATGGCAGAAGCTGCAAGGATTCTTCGCTGGGCGGAAGATCATGTGATAGCACTGTCAGCAGTATTCATTCCGGGAGTGGACAACTGGGAAGCAGACTTCCTCAGCAGACACGATCTACACCCGGGAGAGTGGGGACTTCATCCAGAAGTCTTCCACATGATTGTGAACCGTTGGGAAAAACCAATGGTGGATATGATGGCGTCCCGCCTCAACAAAAAACTGGACAGGTATTGCGCCAGGTCAAGAGACCCTCAGGCAATAGCTGTGGACGCTCTGGTAACACCGTGGGTGTTCCAGTCAGTGTATGTGTTCCCTCCTCTGCCTCTCATACCAAAGGTACTGAGAATTATACGGCAAAAGGGAGTAAGAACGATACTAGTGGCTCAGGATTGGCCAAGAAGAACTTGGTACCCGGAACTTCAAGAGATGCTCACGGAGGATCCGTGGCCTCTACCTCTAAGACCGGACCTGCTTCAGCAGGGACCGTGTCTATTCCAAGACTTACCGCGGCTGCGTTTGACGGCATGGCGGTTGAACGCCGAATTCTAAGGGAAAAAGGCATTTCGGAAGAGGTCATTCCTACACTGGTAAAAGCCAGGAAGGAGGTGACTGCACAACATTATCACCGCATTTGGAGAAAATATGTTGCGTGGTGTGAGGCCAGGAAGGCCCCCACGGAGGAATTTCAACTGGGTCGATTCCTACATTTCCTGCAAACAGGATTGTCTATGGGCCTCAAATTGGGGTCCATTAAGGTTCAAATTTCGGCCCTGTCGATTTTCTTCCAGAAAGAATTGGCTTCAGTTCCTGAAGTCCAGACTTTTGTAAAAGGAGTACTACATATACAGCCCCCGGTTGTGCCCCCAGTGGCACCGTGGGATCTTAATGTAGTCTTGGATTTTCTCAAATCCCATTGGTTTGAGCCGCTCAAATCGGTGGAGTTGAAGTATCTTACATGGAAAGTAACCATGCTACTGGCCCTGGCTTCAGCCAGGAGAGTATCAGAATTGGCGGCTTTATCATATAAGAGCCCATATCTGATTTTCCATACGGACAGGGCAGAACTGCGGACACGTCCTCATTTTCTGCCTAAGGTGGTGTCAGCGTTTCACCTGAACCAGCCTATTGTGGTGCCTGCGGCTACTAACGATTTGGAGGATTCCAAGTTGTTGGACGTGGTCCGGGCATTGAAAATATATATTTCAAGAACGGCGGGAGTCAGAAAGTCTGACTCACTGTTTATATTGTATGCACCCAACAAGATGGGTGCTCCTGCTTCTAAGCAGACGATTGCTCGTTGGATTTGTAGCACAATTCAACTTGCACATTCTGTGGCAGGCTTGCCACAACCTAAATCTGTCAAGGCCCATTCCACAAGGAAAGTGGGCTCATCCTGGGCGGCTGCCCGGGGGGTCTCGGCATTACAACTCTGCCGAGCTGCTACTTGGTCAGGGGCAAACACATTTGCAAAATTCTACAAATTTGATACCCTGGCTGAGGAGGACCTTGAGTTCTCTCATTCGGTGCTGCAGAGTCATCCGCACTCTCCCGCCCGTTTGGGAGCTTTGGTATAATCCCCATGGTCCTGACGGAGTCCCCAGCATCCACTTAGGACGTTAGAGAAAATAAGAATTTACTTACCGATAATTCTATTTCTCGTAGTCCGTAGTGGATGCTGGGCGCCCATCCCAAGTGTGGATTGTCTGCAATACTTGTACATAGTTATTGTTACAAACAAATTCGGGTTGTTATTGTTGTGAGCAGTCTGTTCAGAGGCTCCTACGTTGTCATACTGTTAACTGGGTTCAGATCACAAGTTATACGGTGTGATTGGTGTGGCTGGTATGAGTCTTACCCGGGATTCAATATCCTTCCTTATTGTGTACGCTCGTCCGGGCACAGTATCCTAACTGAGGCTTGGAGGAGGGTCATAGGGGGAGGAGCCAGTACACACCACCTAATCCTAAAGCTTTATTTTTGTGCCCTGTCTCCTGCGGAGCCGCTATTCCCCATGGTCCTGACGGAGTCCCCAGCATCCACTACGGACTACGAGAAATAGAATTATCGGTAAGTAAATTCTTATTTTTCCATATGAAATTTCCTAACCCTAATTCTCCCATCTGTTTACTACACGTATCAGTTTGTATGATATGTGCACAGTATCCTGGTGATACCTCTCCAACTCTCATGGACCTACTTCCTAGGGTATACCTATATCGGAAATATTTTCCACTACCAGCTATGTGGCGTATAAGTTCTGTGTCTGTTGGCATTCTATCGGCTCTGTATGAAAAGGTCATGGTTTGGTTATTCCATGACACTTCCCAATTTCCCGGCTTTCGGGGATTGGAAATGTTAAAACATACTAGGGATCTATCCACATGATATTGGTGGAGCTTCAAACTAGGAGGACTGGAGATATTAAACCTCCTGTCCACCGGTCTCCCACCACTTAGCTCAAGTACCTCCCCTATAGTTAAAGGGAAGGGCACTAATCCTGATTTGCTATGGCCTTGAGGTACTTGAGAGCATACCCAACAATCTGTCTGATTTAACACTTTACCCACTAAGGAGTGATAGTCACTCAATGGATGCCGGTCCATGTGGATATTAAAACTGGACTGACATTTCTTGATGCACCCATCCTCACCTATCACAGTGTCTACAGATACAGTTCTTTTCTCAGCTAACAATCCTTCACAATGTTTACAAATAACATGGCTGCTAGATCGTTTCCGGTACTCGCTGTTAGGTTCCTGGTGCTCAGAACAAGGGAGATGTTTATGAAGCGAGTCCAGAGCACCAGGACGTAATGCTGGGAAAGGGGAATGGAAAGGGAATAGCCCCTGGCGCCCTAACTCCGTTGTCTCGCCCGTGTTATCAGAAATCCCCTGCGAGACTATGGTTGCTTGAGCCCATGGCAGCCGCGTTTGAAGGGCGGATTATGTCTGCCCAACTCCGATGCCCCCTCAGGTCTTAATGGGAGACAAAGGGAAATCCGAGACAGGGTGATAACAAGGGGCCCTCTGACTAAACAACCAGGCCAGGGGCTACAAGCTAACTAAACTTAAACCAGAAGTATGTGCGGACAAACCGCCAGGGAAAAGGACAACCAAAATCCACTAATCCGTTACTCCTACCCAGCACCGCTGGATACCAGAGTGGATTTGTGGGAGCGGAATCCTCCGCAAAAGCTCCGAGACTCAATATAACAAATAATAAATAGTAAGCGGTCAAGCCGCAACACACGGCTACGCCGCGACTCACGAACACCACAGAATGTTAAAGGTGCTCGGTCAGGACTCCAGGAACAGATGACAACTTCCGAGTACTGGACCACTGAGGACAGGAACGACCGGAAAGAGCAGGACTGGAAACACTCTCTGCAACAGATACAGCAAACAGGAAGCTCAGGAACTAGCAGGAACCAAGCTCAGAACTCAAGCAGACTGAAAACCCAGAAATATCACCAGCATCTGCGAACTGCAATCAGCCAGCATATAACAGAGAGGCCTAATTAATAATCCAGTGCAGCTGGCCTATTGCAGGACTCCAAGCTGACAAGATGCAATTAGCAGCCAGATGAGGCTGAACACATGGGAACAAGCTGCAATTGCACAGACTCACCAGCGGCAGCAGACAAGAGTAATCTAAAACAGAGCAATGGGAAATCCTGGCATGCAAGACAACTAAATAAACATAAAATAGAAATGAACCACTACCTGTGGTTCATAACAGTATCCCCTCCTTAAGGGTGAGCTCCGAGCACCCCATGACACCCACGGGGAACATAAACAGAAGTATAACATAAAATACATAACAAAAATGCAAAACAGGAATGAGCCACAGCCGTGGCTCATAACATTACCCCCCCCTTGAGGAGGGGTCAAAAGACCCCAAAATTCAGACTATCCAGAACAAGGGATACAAAAAAAAACAAAAACCTGACACACTGGTCTAACAGACAAGAAAACAAAAACAAGCTGTAGCAACAACTTGTAACAGTGCCCTCCCCCTAACGGTGGCCACAGGACACAAGACAAGGAGAAAAAAAAAATCTCTTTTTTTTTTTTTTTTAAATCGAGGCAAGAGTCAAAAAATTATTTCTTTTTCTTCTTCTTCTTTTTACAAAGCTCTTTAGGTCTGACCAAGGTAATTCCCCAAACATTGTCTGAACTGATGGTACCACCCAGCAAGGCTGCGTTCAAATCAGAGACAGGTTTCTTACCCTTGGGAGCTGAACTTTCTGGTAAAGTACTATTATTAGAAGAAGAAGAAGTCAAAAAAGCACATCCTGCAGTCAAAACATTGGGCTGGGACTCTTGTGCAGAGTTTACAGTATTTGGTGGACTCTCAGCAGACAAGACGGGTGACTTAGAGGAACCTGAACCAATTTCTTTGGAACCGTATCTTTTAACAATTGCATCACAGAATGCTAGGGGATCCTGAAGAATGGGATCTTCAGCTTTCATTAGGCTGGTTGCCCACTCAGAAGGCTCTCCTCTAAACGAATAAATCAGATAGAGCCCAAGGTTTTCTGAAGTGATGCCCAGAAATGGTCTAGACAACATAATAGTGTAATAGTGTTTGAAAAGCGCCAGAAATTGGGCGAAGTCCCCATCAAAGGTTATGGATGTTGAGATATCAGAGTCAGGATCTGTTTCCTTCTCATCTGACTGACTGGAGTGCTTTGCTAGGACCTGGTCACTATTGACCTTACTCGAGGCTGAGACTCTCTGAACCCCACCCGGGGCTGAGACTTTCTGAACCCCACCCGGGGCAGTGACTTTCTGAACCCCACCCGGGGCAGTGACTTTCTGAACCCCACCCGGGGCAGTGACTTTCTGAACCCCACCCGGGGCAGTGACTTTCTGAACCCCACCCGGGGCAGTGACTTTCTGAACCCCACCCGGGGCAGTGACTTCCTGAACCCCACCCGGGGCAGTGACTTCCGGGGACCCCGATGGGGCAGTGGCCTCCGGGGACCCCGATGGGGCAGTGGCCTCCGGGAACCCCGCTGGGGCAGTGGCCTCCGGGAACCCCGCTGGGGCAGTGGCCTCCGAGAACCCCGCTGGGACAGTGGCGTCCGGGAACCCTGCTGGGGCAGTGGCCTCCAAGAACCCCGCTGGGGCAGTGGCCTCCGAGAACCCCGCTGGGGCCAGCACCTCGGATTCTTTTACTGGGACCGGGCCGTTGGCCTCCCTGACTGGGATCGGGCCATCGGCCTCCCTCTCTGAGTCGATAATTATCGAAAGTTCTCCCGGGACTATGACTTCCGGGACTTTTGCTGAAGCAATAACGTTCAGATCCTCCACTAATGCTATGCTTCTTAAGTTCTTTCCTGGGGAAGCGACTTCTAGACCCTTCTTTGGGGCTGCGTCTCTCGAGACCCCACTTGGGGATATTACTTCAAAGATCCCTTCTGGGGTTTTGCTTCTCGAGTTCCCCTCAAGAACTATGGTTTTAGAGACCCTTTCTAGGGTTGCGCTTTTCAAGTCCCTACCTGGGGTAACAGCTTCTGAGACCCCTTCCGATATGGACACCTGAACTATAATATTTGATGTCCCTCTATAAGCTAGGGCATCGGGTACCGCTCCAGCACTCTGGGCATCGGGTACCGCTCCAGCACTCTGGGCATCGGGTACCGCTCCAGCACTCTGGGCATCGGGTACCGCTCCAGCACTCTGGGCATCGGGTACCGCTCCAGCACTCTGGGCATCGGGTACCGCTCCAGCACTCTGGGCATCGGGTACCGCTCCAGCACTCTGGGCATCGGGTACCGCTCCAGCACTCTGGGCATCGGGCACCACTCCAGGACCCTGGGCTACGGGCACCACTCCAGGACCCTGGGCATCGGGCACCACTCCAGGACCCTGGGCATCGGGCACCACTCCAGGAACCTGGGCATCGGGCACCACTCCAGGAACCTGGGCATCGGGCACCACTCCAGGAACCTGGGCATCGGGCACCACTCCAGGAACCTGGGCATCGGGCACCACTCCAGGAACCTGGGCATCAGGCACCACTCCAGGAACCTGGGCATCAGGCATCACTCCAGGGACTTGCAACTCCGCTTCCACAGGAACCTCAAGAGAGGAGAGAAACATTCTCTTTTGATTCCTGAATCTATAATGGGGCTCCCTTGCCCAAGGACCCCAATTATAGGACAGAGAGCTTTTTTGTGTGGGTTGTGTGACAAGTGCCTCTGCCACAGTAGAGACAGGAGTAGGTCTTGTATCATGACTCAACTTGGCCAGAGGGCAAGACTCGTCACCACACTTTGGCTTGCGCAACTCACAGGTCTGCAGATAATGGCCTAAACCCCCACAATATAGGCATAAGTTTAAGTTTCTGCGACGCAGACGCTCCTCTTCTGAGAGCCTGGGCCGCAGAAAACTTTTAAACCTTTTCTCTTCAATTAGACCAGAGGATTCTCTTGTCACCATACTGTGAGCAAGAGTCTCTTTAGAGATAGATGTACTCTCAACGACTTCTGGCAAAATGAGCAAGATTTTAGTCAGAAGGTTTTGCAGTTGCTTTAGGGATTGCTGCAAAACTTCTAGTCGCTCTGGTCTCAAAGCACTGAATACAGAGTTCAGAGCTGCGAGAGATGCCTGCAGGGCTTGCATAGTAGACATAGGAGGATTTAAAACTAGACGAGACAAGACAAGACAAGGCAAGACAAGGCAAGGCAAGACAAGGCAAGGCAAGACTAAATTTTGCTAAACAAAACAAGACTTTTTTTTTTTAAAACACCGGACTGGATTCAAAACACCGGACTGGATTCAAAACACCGGACTGGATTCAAAACACCGGACTGGATTCTAGACTAGACACTGGACTGGGCCAAAAAAGAAAAAAAAAGTTATTTCTTTTTTGTGGTATGGCTGGTGATAATGTTAGGTTCCTGGTGCTCAGAACAAGGGAGATGTTTATGAAGCGAGTCCAGAGCACCAGGACGTAATGCTGGGAAAGGGGAATGGAAAGGGAATAGCCCCTGGCGCCCTAACTCCGTTGTCTCGCCCGTGTTATCAGAAATCCCCTGCGAGACTATGGTTGCTTGAGCCCATGGCAGCCGCGTTTGAAGGGCGGATTATGTCTGCCCAACTCCGATGCCCCCTCAGGTCTTAATGGGAGACAAAGGGAAATCCGAGACAGGGTGATAACAAGGGGCCCTCTGACTAAACAACCAGGCCAGGGGCTACAAGCTAACTAAACTTAAACCAGAAGTATGTGCGGACAAACCGCCAGGGAAAAGGACAACCAAAATCCACTAATCCGTTACTCCTACCCAGCACCGCTGGATACCAGAGTGGATTTGTGGGAGCGGAATCCTCCGCAAAAGCTCCGAGACTCAATATAACAAATAATAAATAGTAAGCGGTCAAGCCGCAACACACGGCTACGCCGCGACTCACGAACACCACAGGATGTTAAAGGTGCTCGGTCAGGACTCCAGGAACAGATGACAACTTCCGAGTACTGGACCACTGAGGACAGGAACGACCGGAAAGAGCAGGACTGGAAACACTCTCTGCAACAGATACAGCAAACAGGAAGCTCAGGAACTAGCAGGAACCAAGCTCAGAACTCAAGCAGACTGAAAACCCAGAAATATCACCAGCATCTGCGAACTGCAATCAGCCAGCATATAACAGAGAGGCCTAATTAATAATCCAGTGCAGCTGGCCTATTGCAGGACTCCAAGCTGACAAGATGCAATTAGCAGCCAGATGAGGCTGAACACATGGGAACAAGCTGCAATTGCACAGACTCACCAGTGGCAGCAGACAAGAGTAATCTAAAACAGAGCAATGGGAAATCCTGGCATGCAAGACAACTAAATAAACATAAAATAGAAATGAACCACTACCTGTGGTTCATAACAGTATCCCCTCCTTAAGGGTGAGCTCCGAGCACCCCATGACACCCACGGGGAACATAAACAGAAGTATAACATAAAATACATAACAAAAATGCAAAACAGGAATGAGCCACAGCCGTGGCTCATAACACTCGCCTTTTCTCGGTGGTTGTGTTGCTATTGGAAATTTACACCTCCGTCTCAGTCATCAGAAATCCATTCTGGATCCTTTCTCGACCTCACTGGTACTCTCACCGAAACAGACTGCTCTGGTCAACATCAGGGTCAACATGAAAACACGGCTCACAGTCTCTCGAGGCGAGTCCATCTTACAGGAGGAGAAAGGAGAAATTTGTAATGGGGGTACAAGAAAACAGTTTGAGGGGGGAGAGAAACTTGTTACGATAATTAGTTCTCTAGTCTTGTTGTTCTTCTTGTTCTGCTGTCATCTCAAAGGTGCTGTCTCTCAGTCTTCCAACCGAACACTCCGGTGATACAATATTTCTTCCAAACCAGCGATCTTTCTGTAAGGAGCAAAAATCTTGTATTACCATTTGTCTAACTGATGTGTGACATACCATCTTTAAAACATGGAAACATGAATGAGAAGAGAGAAACCAAAAAAAAAACAAAAGAGAGAGAGAACAATTCATATACATATATATTACATAAACTAACAATAAACAACAACAGGGAAAAACATTTTAAAACATTGTTCATCAGGCTGTCATATCTACATGTCCAATGGTATCCTTGCGCAGTCCCTCCCACCAGCATCTCCATACTCCACCCTTTGTATCTGGCCAGGATACATTGATGCGGGTAGGTCATGCTGGGGTTTGGTAGACTTCTGCAAGGACCAAGTAGCTATGCAATGTTTGAGTCCTGTCGATGACTGTCAGAGATGGGGAAAAAGAAATAATTTCACAGATACATTACAAATTTTACCCGGTCATTCCTGTGTCCTCAAGGAATGACCTCCCAACTTGTTAACAATAACCTCAGGCTTACCATCTGTCCTAGTGATCACCTTTCCTGACTACATATCATGGGTGTGGGCCAAAATTCTTCCTATCTGATCCCTGGTTACAATTTGGTGTGTCATAACTTTGCTCATTTCTTTGTCTAGGGGGTCTGACTTTATGTGGGCTGTTACAGTTGCTGGCATAATGCCCTTCTCTTTTACAACGATAACAAATCCTTGAGTTCCTCCATGTGCCAATGGCCTGGGGTTTTGGTTGATTTGATGTCTCCTCTAATGCTTGGATGCCCATCGCCATCAACCGCTATTCCTGTGTTTCTCTGGTTCTTTGACTATTATGGTCATGTCGTTGTCTAGGGGGTGTATATACCTTGTGTGTGTTCTTAGACCTACAATCTCGTGCAACATGACCTTCTCTTAAGCAGTTGTAACAGCTTTTTACCTTTGACTTACCCTCCGAAATCTGGGGCTTCTTTGTTTCCCTGTGCTTGCTGATGCTTTGCTCATGCCCAACAGCAGAGTCCCTTAATGCAGCTACTGATTTATCTCTCCAGTATGGATTGGTGATCTGTATCCTTGCTCTCAACACTTCCTTTAAACCATCCATTAGCACAGATACTACCACTTCTCTGTGCGGTGCACTTGTTTCGATGTTTTCTATACCTGTATACCTAGTCATGTTGTGCAATGCCCGGTGGAAATAAATAAGAATTTACTTACCGATAATTCTATTTCTCATAGTCCGTAGTGGATGCTGGGGACTCCGAAAGGACCATGGGGAATACCGGCTCCGCAGGAGACTGGGCACAAAAGTAAAAAGCTTTAGGACTACCTGGTGTGCACTGGCTCCTCCCCCTATGACCCTCCTCCAAGCCTCAGTTAGGATACTGTGCCCGGACGAGCGTACACAATAAGGAAGGATTTTGAATCCCGGGTAAGACTCATACCAGCCACACCAATCACACCGTACAACTTGTGATCTGAACCCAGTTAACAGCATGATAACAGAAGGAGCCTCTGAAAAGATGGCTCACAACAACAATAACCCGATTTTTGTAACAATAACTATGTACAAGTAATGCAGACAATCCGCACTTGGGATGGGCGCCCAGCATCCACTACGGACTATGAGAAATAGAATTATCGGTAAGTAAATTCTTATTTTCTCTAACGTCCTAGTGGATGCTGGGGACTCCGAAAGGACCATGGGGATTATACCAAAGCTCCCAAACGGGCGGGAGAGTGCGGATGACTCTGCAGCACCGAATGAGAGAACTCCAGGTCCTCCTCAGCCAGGGTATCAAATTTGTAGAATTTAGCAAACGTGTTTGCCCCTGACCAAGTAGCTGCTCGGCAAAGTTGTAAAGCCGAGACCCCTCGGGCAGCCGCCCAAGATGAGCCCACTTTCCGTGTGGAATGGGCATATACAGATTTTGGCTGTGGCAGGCCTGCAGGAGCACCCAGCTTGTTGGGTGCATACAGGATAAACAGCGAATCAGATTTTCTGACTCCAGCCGTCCTGGAAACATATATTTTCAAGGCCCTGACTACGTCCAGCAACTTGGAATCCTCCAAGTCCCTAGTAGCCGCAGGCACCACAATAGGCTGGTTTAAGTGAAAAGCTGAAACCACCTTAGGGAGAAATTGAGGACGAGTCCTCAATTCTGCCCTGTCCGTATGAAAAATTAGGTAAGGGCTTTTATAGGATAAAGCCGCCAATTCTGAGACACGCCTGGCTGAAGCCAGGGCTAACAGCATTACCACTTTCCATGTGAGATATTTTAAGTCCACAGTGGTGAGTGGTTCAAACCAATGTGATTTTAGGAATCCCAAAACTACATTGAGATCCCAAGGTGCCACTGGAGGCACAAAAGGAGGCTGTATATGCAGTACTCCCTTGACAAACGTCTGAACTTCAGGAACAGAAGCCAGTTCTTTTTGGAAGAATATTGACAGGGCCGAAATTTGAACCTTAATGGACCCTAATTTGAGGCCCATAGACAGTCCTGTTTGCAGGAAATGCAGGAATCGACCCAGTTGAAATTCCTCTGTAGGGGCCTTCCTGGCCTCGCACCACGCAACATATTTACGCCAAATACGGTGATAATGTTGTACGGTTACATCCTTTCTGGCTTTGATCAGGGTAGGGATGACTTCATCCGGAATGCCTTTTTCCTTCAGGATCCGGCGTTCAACCGCCATGCCGTCAAACGCAGCCGCGGTAAGTCTTGGAACAGACATGGTCCCTGCTGGAGCAGGTCCTTTCTTAGAGGTAGAGGCCACGGGTCTTCCGTGAGCATCTCTTGAATTTCCGGGTACCAAGTCCTTCTTGGCCAATCCGGAGCCACGAGTATAGTCTTTACTCCTCTCCTTCTTATGATTCTCAGTACTTTTGGTATGAGAGGAAGAGGAGGGAACACATACACTGACTGGTACACCCACGGTGTTACCAGAGCGTCCACAGCTATTGCCTGAGGGTCCCTTGACCTGGCGCAATATCTGTCCAGTTTTATGTTGAGGCGGGACGCCATCATGTCCACCTTTGGTTTTTCCCAACGGTTCACAATCATGTGGAAGACTTCTGGGTGAAGTCCCCACTCCCCCGGGTGAAGATCGTTTCTGCTGAGGAAGTCTGCTTCCCAGTTGTCCACTCCCGGAATGAACACTGCTGACAGTGCTATCACATGATTCTCCGCCCAGCGAAGAATCCTTGCCACTTCCATCATTGCCCTCCTGCTTCTTGTGCCGCCCTGTCTGTTTACGTGGGCGACTGCCGTGATGTTGTCCGACTGGATCAACACCGGCTGACCCTGAAGCAGAGGTCTTGCCTGACTTAGGGCATTGTAAATGGCCCTTAGTTCCAAGATATTTATGTGAAGTGACGTTTCCATGCTTGACCACAAGCCCTGGAAATTTCTTCCCTGTGTGACTGCTCCCCAGCCTCTCAGGCTGGCATCCGTGGTCACCAGGACCCAATCCTGAATGCCGAATCTGCGGCCCTCTAGGAGATGAGCACTCTGTAACCACCACAAGAGAGACACCCTTGTCCTTGGAGACAGGGTTATCCGCTGATGCATTTGAAGATGCGATCCGGACCATTTGTCCAGCAGATCCCACTGAAAAGTTCTTGCGTGGAATCTGCCGAATGGAATCGCTTCGTAAGAAGCCACCATCTTTCCCAGGACCCTTGTGCATTGATGTACTGACACTTGGCCTGGTCTTAGGAGGTTCCTGACTAGGTCGGATAACTCCTTGGCTTTCTCCTCCAGGAGAAACACCTTTTTCTGTACTGTGTCCAGAATCATCCCTAGGAACAGCAGACGTGTCGTCGGAATCAGTTGCGATTTTGGAATATTTAGAATCCATCCGTGCTGTCGTAGAACTACTTGAGATAGTGCTACTCCGACCTCTAACTGTTCTCTGGACCTTGCCCTTATCAGGAGATCGTCCAAGTAAGGGATAATTAAGACGCCTTTTCTTCGAAGAAGAATCATCATTTCGGCCATTACCTTGGTAAAGACCCGGGGTGCCGTGGACAATCCAAACGGCAGCGTCTGAAACTGATAGTGACAGTTCTGTACCACAATCCTGAGGTACCCTTGGTGAGAAGGGCAAATTGGGACATGGAGGTAAGCATCCTTGATGTCCAGAGACACCATATAGTCCCCTTCTTCCAGGTTCGCTATCACTGCTCTGAGTGACTCCATCTTGAACTTGAACCTTTTTATGTAAGTGTTCAAGGATTTCAGATTTAAAATGGGTCTCACCGAGCCGTCCGGCTTCGGTACCACAAACAGCGTGGAATAATACCCCTTTCCCTGTTGTAGGAGGGGTACCTTGATTATCACCTGCTGGGAATACAGCTTGTGAATGGCTTCCAATACCGCCTCCCTGTCGGGGGGAGACGTTGGTAAAGCAGACTTCAGGAACCGGCGAGGGGGAGACGTCTCGAATTCCAATTTGTACCCCTGAGATACTACCTGCAGGATCCAGGGGTCCACTTGCGAGTGAGCCCACTGCGCGCTGAAATTCTTGAGACGGGCCCCCACCGTGCCTGAGTCCGCTTGTAAGGCCCCAGCGTCATGCTGAGGACTTGGCAGAAGCGGGGGAGGGCTTCTGTTCGTGGGAAGAGGCTGTCTGCTGCAGTCTTTTTCCCCTTCCTCTGCCCCGGGGCAGATATGAGTGGCCTTTTGCCCGCTTGCCCTTATGGGGACGAAAGGACTGAGCCTGAAAAGACGGTATCTTTTTCTGCTGCGAGGTGACTTGGGGTAAAAAGGTGGATTTTCCAGCCGTTGCCGTGGCCACCAGGTCCGATAGACTGACCCCAAATAACTCCTCCCCTTTATACGGCAATACTTCCATATGTCGTTTGGAATCCGCATCCCCTGACCACTGTCGCGTCCATAATCCTCTTCTGGCAGAAATGGACATCGCACTTACTCTTGATGCCAGAGTGCAAATATCCCTCTGTGCATCTCGCATATATAGAAATGCATCCTTTAAATGCTCTATAGTCAATAATATATTGTCCCTGTCCAGGGTATCAATATTTTCAGTCAGGGAATCCGACCAAGCCACCCCAGCACTGCACATCCAGGCTGAGGCGATTGCTGGTCGCAGTATAATACCAGTATGTGTGTATATACTTTTAAGGATATTTTCCAGCTTCCTATCAGCTGGTTCCTTGAGGGCGGCCGTATCAGGGGACGGTAACGCCACTTGTTTTGATAAGCGTGTGAGCGCCTTATCTACCCTAGGGGGTGTTTCCCAACGCGCCCTAACCTCTGGCGGGAAAGGGTATAATGCCAATAACTTTTTAGAAATTAGCAGTTTTTTATCGGGGGAAACCCACGCTTCATCACACACCTCATTTAATTCATCTGATTCGGGAAAAACGACGGGTAGTTTTTTCACACCCCACATAATACCCTTTTTTGTGGTACTTGTAGTATCAGAAATGTTCAAAACCTCCTTCATTGCCGTGATCATGTAACGTGTGGCCCTACTGGAAAATACGTTTGTTTCCTCACCGTCGACACTGGAGTCAGTGTCCGTGTCTGTGTCTGTATCGACCTGAGGTAACGGGCGCTTTAGAGCCCCTGACGGTGTTTGAGACGCCTGTACAGGTATTAACTGATTTGCCGGCTGTCTCATGTCGTCAACAGTCTTTTGTAAAGTGCTGACACTATCACGTAATTCTTTCCATAAGACTATCCAGTCAGGTGTCGACTCCCTAGGGGGTGACATCACTAACACAGGCATCACTAACTCCACACCATTTTCCTCCTCATACATGTCGACACAACGTACCGACACACAGCACACACACAGGGAATGCTCTGATAGAGGACAGGACCCCACTAGCCCTTTGGGGAGACAGAGGGAGAGTTTGCCAGCACACACCAGAGCGCTATATATATACAGGGATAACCTTATATAAGTGTTTTTCCCTAATATAGCTGCTGTATATATTTATATGCCAATTTAGTGCCCCCCCTCTCTTGTTTTATCCTGTTTCTGTAGTGCAGGACTGCAGGGGAGAGTCAGGGAGCCTTCCTCCAACGGAGCTGTGAGGAAAAAATGGCGCCAGTGTGCTGAGGAGATAGGCTCCGCCCCTTTTTCGGCGGCCTTTTTCCCGCTTTTTTATGTAAAAATTGGCAGGGGTTAAATGCATCCATATAGCCCAGGAGCTATATGTGATGTATTTTTTGCCAAAAAAGGTGTTTTTATTGCGTCTCAGGGCGCCCCCCCCCAGCGCCCTGCACCCTCAGTGACCGGAGTGTGAAGTGTGCTGAGAGCAATGGCGCACAGCTGCAGTGCTGTGCGCTACCTTATTGAAGACAGGACGTCTTCTGCCGCCGATTTTCCGGACCTCTTCAGTCTTCTGGCTCTGTAAGGGGGCCGGCGGCGCGGCTCTGGGACCCATCCATGGCTGGGCCTGTGATCGTCCCTCTGGAGCTAATGTCCAGTAGCCTAAGAAGCCCAATCCACTCTGCGCGCAGGTGAGTTCGCTTCTTCTCCCCTTAGTCCCTCGGTGCAGTGAGCCTGTTGCCAGCAGGTCTCACTGAAAATAAAAAACCTACTTTAAACTTTTACACTAAGCAGCTCAGGAGAGCCCCTTAGCCTGCACCCGTCTCGTTCGGGCACAAAAATCTAACTGAGGCTTGAAGGAGGGTCATAGGGGGAGGAGCCAGTGCACACCAGGTAGTCCTAAAGCTTTTTACTTTTGTGCCCAGTCTCCTGCGGAGCCGGTATTCCCCATGGTCCTTTCGGAGTCCCCAGCATCCACTAGGACGTTAGAGAAATTAGAAGTACTTTCACCTTTGCTTTGTCTTATGGAGAAGATTTTGTTCCACTCGACAATGGCTGGGAAATATATTTCTAACTGTCGGTTGATCTGCTTAATACATTCCTGATTGTGTTCCTCCATACAAAGTACCTCTGTGTCTAATTTACAATCAGCAATAAATTTCGCAGATTCAACACTGGAGGGCAAACATGCCCTCAGCACTGTCCGCCAATCTTTGTTGGTGGGTTCTGTTGAGTTTCCTAGTTCTTTAATAAATCTCTGACATGCAACTAAATCTTCCCTGGGATCAGGGTATTCAGACATGATTGATCTTAATTCTGTCCGGGACCAGGGACGGCGCATTGCACTGTCCTTGACGGGAATGATTCCCTGATCGTCAGTCTTCCCATTGGGGACTGTGATCACCCTGACAGGGCTAAATTCAATTACATCACCTTGTGTTGGTCTAACAATATGAGGTACATTTGTTTGTGCGTGATATATAACACTGTACGTACCTGTGGACACGACCTCACCTGACCCTCCGTTAGGGGGTTTGATTACTGCCTTTACCGATTTGGTCGCGTCCACCTGGATGTCTTGTGTGATGGCTGCTGGAAAAGGTGCCGACATCGTGCTGGGCTCACGTTTTTGCTTGTAGTCCTGAGGGAAGTTTGACATGGGGTGCGACTTGCACAGGTTAACATTTGTAATTTTTACACTTTCATTTTCATAAACATTATTACGTTTGTTACTTTCATTCTTAATACAGTTACTAAGTGCATTTTTATCGTACCCTATTGCGCCATTCTCTGCAACCATAATCCTCTCCATTGCCATGTCTCTCTTCCCAAGATGAGAGTCAGATATGTAAGTTAAGTTTCGTTGTATTTCACTTTCCTTTTGCCATAACTTTAAACAATCATAATGTTCGATCCGTCTCTTTGCTGATTTAATGAGACATATCCTTCTCCTTAGATTTAGTAACACATCTGGGCTAAAGCTGCCTACTCTTGGGAACTTCTCCTCGTCATGTACAGTCATTCTTTCCCATTCATCACATAAAACCTCTGTGTGTGAACCGTATTTTTCACACATTACATACCTTGCCGACCCGATTGGTCGGTTTACTGAATCAACCCGAACCGAGGTTGATCGCCCCCTACCTGAACAACTGGCCCCCATAACTTGCAGGTGTTGCTTCCACTACCTCTGACCTTCAATCAGGGTCTTCAGCGAACCCTTACAAAAACCAAGATGTTCAAGATAGGCCGACGGTGGCGGTTTACCGAGTACCCCACTCACTCGCCCACGCCGACCAATACGCCCACACACTGCCTTAGCGCTGGCGTACTCGACCCAGGGCCCCTGCGACCTGAACCGCTATTTACTGGAACATGCGAGGGTGATCCGAAGAGCACTTACTCTTTCCAGTAACTATTGGTTGCTGGATAGTTCCTGAGTGACCAGCGAACCTCCCTTAAAATAAAAAAAATTTACACAAATCACGTTAGAGTGTACAAATAGCGTTTATGACCCCTTTCGTACGCAAATGGTACTGGTCAGGTTACTAACTAATGCACACAATTACGTGCGGTACAATCATTCAGCACATAAGCAACTAATCTTATGTGCGGAGCGACCAGTGGAATCGAAAATAGTGGCTGCGAATTCCTTCAGCCTGAGCTTCAATGGCCTATATGGGTTTTGCACCAACCCCCTGGGTTGTGCTCTTTTCTATCTATAGCAGACTTCTTAGTCTGCTGTACCTAGACCTCCTGGTCTGTATGACCTCCTGGTCTGTTCTACAGTAGACCTTCTGGTCTGTTCTACAGTAGACCTTCTGGTCTGCTATACTCTAATGCTCTTTTTTTAATGTTTAACAAGGGATGCCTCCCTAGCCACCATGCACGTCACTTACATGTATGTACCTCACGAGAACTCGACTTCTTGTGGTTCAACCCAAAAATTGTAAAAACATATATATGCAAACACTCACTCACCACATGTACACTTTACTTTTGTTTCTATTTCTGCGCAGAAATTTCTTTCCTTTAGACCAGATGAGTCGTAAATTTAGAGAAGGATCTATTAGTTTAAATTTCGGACACTAAAATTGACTTGCGCTATTTATCGCGTTGCCACCTTTTCGCCTGTTAAAATAATACTATCGTGTGATTTGAGTTACGTGGACGTACCCGGACACTCCGTTGCGTAATATACGCTGCGTGCGTCGGCCTTTACGTTGCGTACACTAGTCCAACCCTTTTGTTAGAAACACGTGTACGCAAGGCAGATATCCACCGTAACACAATTAACACGTTTATCAATGTAGGTGATCCTTGATCATCTACCGAGCACCACACAGATCTCTCCTTGTATCTTTAGGCAAAGCTGTGTGCGTGCTTTACAAATTACCCCTTAATGTATTACTTTTACTCTTTAACTACTGATAGCAACAAATCTTTCTTAGCCCGTTAACAATTGTGAAATGGCAAACAGGAGAGTGATATGAAAATACACGAATGAAAAGAAATGCAGATATATGCGTGCGTGCGTACGCAAGATAGAAATAAACAGTTTTAAAAGACACTAGCGTATTGTTCTTACCTCCGGTTCCGGATTCCTTCAGCACCCTTCACTAAGCTAAGCAGACGCTTATCCGGTCAGCACGACGAGGAATATGACCTCCCGCCCTTTGCTGATGGATAATGTCTGCTGAAATTACCTAGTGCAGATATGTGAAGGACGGACGAGCCGCCAATTGATAAAGCCTAATATTTATCTTACTTAAAACCCTCTAAAAAGGTGAAAGAACACAGTACGCTATTGGCGTATGGTATACCGTAAGGGTACGCACGTTGCGTAACAATCGCTTAGCCGTAGTCGAGACGCTCGAGCGTCACGTTCGCTCACGGCCAAGAGATCACAGGCAGGCACGCTATAGGCTGCCGACTAACGTAATGATGTGCTACTAGCGTAGCGGATGCTTGGGACCACGAGGAGATCACAAGCGGCGCTGATGCTCACGGTGTTAAACCTTTATAACTATATCATAAAACAATGTATTTATGCAGTAAACCTTGGTGCAGTGATAGGGTGTAAATGTAAAACAGTGTAACCTTATTAACTTGATAGCTGTGCGAGCGTCTCCGACGCTCTGAGAATACTTAGAAATATAATAAATACACAGATACCGGTATTAGGTTCTAACAGCTTATATGAACGTTCTATTAGCAAAAGAATAATACAATACAAGTCATACACTACCAAAATAACATTGACCACCTAACCAGAAAACTACACATGAAATACAATAGTAGTACAATAATACTTAAAAGAAAGAGAGAGAAAGAGGAGAAGAGAGAGAGAGAGAGATATGGCTCACAATAACTATAAAGGCAATATGGTTGCAGAGAAACTTACGCTCAAGGGAAACAATCACATGCGCCTCGGGATATCCAGCTCCCGATTATCAGTGGTGAGAATCGTTGAAGAGAATAGAGCGCTGGCCCAGAGTGGCCTGTCCTTTTATACCCTACACATAATACAGTACAATGGTCCCTATATTCTTATTGTTCATTGGACACAGGAATTCGTCTGCGCATTATAACAAAAGGTCATAGGTTGATTCATACAGGTGGGCTGTGACTATTTCCAACTGCTCAGGTGGGTGGGAAACTAGGTTTCCCGCCGCATGGATAATAAAGTGCAAATAATAGTAAATGTCCATAAACTTCTTATGTCCATAACTATTCGCACGAGCGATTAATCTGCTTCAAACCAACACCGGAATATTGCTAATTAAATACTCTTCCGATGGATACTAAACACCACTGTATAACCCCTGTCTGACCCTTCGTATCAAACAAAGAGGGATCTCTTTGTCTATGAACATGCTACCTTAACTAAACTTTCAGATCTATCAAAGGGACCATAATCTACAAAATACATTATATAGTTAAAATATGTTACGAACGAGTCGCCCGCTAGACGCACATAAACTTTACCGTAAATGCGCACACCGTGCGCCTGCGGGTGCACGCAACAGCGAGTATGCGCACGCACGGGAGAGCTCATGCACTCGCAGCGGGGACACGCATGAGGTGCAAATATGGCAATGTGTAGCGTGATATTTTTCTGACTTTGACAACATGGTCCCGCAATGGTGTACTAATACTTTGGCAACATACAATTAGGTCAAGCATCGGTTACTATGGGTTAGGACCTTAGCAGGAATTCCACACATTGACATTAATTAACCATCGGTCAACCATCGACTAGCATGAGCTATGCACATTAGCAGAAATGCAATAAATTGAAATACATTAAACATTGGTTAACCATAAAAAGTAGGACTAGCTAGCATGCATTCACAGTACCTTGGTCAATAAAAATGCACCATTGTTAGCAATAAACATCGGCAAAACATCGATGGCATGGACTATCATCTGACTAGCTAGTATGCATTAAACACATTTGGCATAATTGGTGGAAACATTGATAGCAGAAATGTCATTTGACTAGCTAGTATGCATTAAACACATTAATAATCAATTTGTAAAGGCAAGTACTACCTGCGCAACCCCTTTTATATTGGAGGAAAAAAGTAGAAGAAAGGAGAAATGAAGAGGGTATAGGGAGAGGCTGTTAAAGCCAGATAGGAAGATGGTGCAGCCAATAGGTGTACTAGTACCCTTACTAGTATAGACTGAGTCAAAAATAAGGAGAAGACCTTGGCGCACCGCGAGTGGAAAAGAAAAAGTCAGAAAGGAATGGTCAGACTATTAGTTGCTTTATTTGCACATTTAAGATATTTATAAAAATGGTAGTAAAATCAAAATAAAAATAGAAATAGCACGTTTTATCTAAACATTATCTGATACACACAACAATATGATAATAACAATCTATTGTTTTCTATAGATGATAGAATCAGTGTGTCAATGCCTAAACTCATCCCAAAAGGGGTATAGGGAAAAGTCCCGAGACCTGCTTATCCCACGTAGATAAAAAGTGTCCTTTTAGGAAAGCAGTTATGAAATTTAGGGGTCTTCCTATATAAATATGTCACCGTGTATTACCTCGTCCCAGCTGTATTGTTTATTAGCTGATGGATTTTTTTTTCCCTTTTAGGAGGATCACGATTTCATGCACCCTTATCCACTGTAACTATTTGTGCTGTGTCGGGACCTTCCGGCACTCTGCCTTTTTGCACACCACACATGTGAGTTAGTGTTTGTCGTGTAACAGTACCTCTGTGTCGGGAGTGCCCAGGGTTCTCCGTTTCCTCCTTTCCCGGGTCCGTTCCTATGGGACCTCCGGTGGGGCCGGACAGCCGATTCCCAGAGCTCCGATACCACTTGTATCGTCTGGCCCGCAAGCGTGGAACGCAGGCCAGTCGCTTCCGGTTTCGCGGCTTCCGGGATACACGTCCTGTCAGCAAATCAGCGGCAATAAGGGTTGTGCTCCAGCTTCTGAGGTTGACATCCAATAATCCAACGCGTTTCTCCCGTTTAGGGCTTCGTCAGGGATGGGTTGTTTGTAGAAATGGGTGCCTTATGTACCTGGTGCTTCCCAGTGATTGGACTTCTTAATTGTAGTCCCATTTAACTCCTTGTTTACCGGAGTAAGATTTGTCATTATATTCAATGATTGAATTCAACTTATCAGATTTAATAAAAAATGATAAATGAATTATATATAAAATATTCATTATAATTTTAAGATTACTAATATCTAATGTTTTAGAAGTGTCTGACCAGTAAAAATAAGAGAGAAGAGATAAAAAGAAAAAGAAAAAGAAAAAGACAAGGGGAAGAAGAAAGAGGGGGGGGGGGGGATGGTTTTACCCCTTTATTTTATATACATGCGGGGGGAGCCATGCTCTATTTAAATCTATTACAACAGTCGTCTGGACAGGATTTTAATCCAGAAAACTTGCTAAATCGAAGTCGATATTTAGACCTTTTGGGGTGATGGTATCTATTTGATAGATCCATTTCGCTTCTTCCTTTGATATTTGGGCCACTGTATCCCCACCTCTCCAGTTGTTACTTATTTTCTTTATGCCAATAAATCTTAGACATGTGGGATCACTATTGTGATTATGTGCAAAGTGTATTGGGACGCTGTGGGTTTCCATTTTGTTTCTAATATTTCTGATATGTTCAGAAATACGGTTCTTCAAGGGCCTGATGGTTCGTCCCACATACTGTAATCCACACGGACATTCTAAAAGATATACTACTCCTTTTGTATCACACGTTATCTCCTCTTCTATTTTGAATTCTTTTTTTATTGGACTTAGAACAGAAGGTGGGAGTGTTCTTGGTACTAGTGTGGTTGGTGATTTTGCAATTTTGACATCTTAGGCAATGGTAGAACCCCTTTGTTCTTCTTCCCTTTTGTAACCAGGTAGAATTAGTCTTTTCTTCTATCTTTGCTTCCAACGGAAGGACACTTTTTACTAATGATGATTTTATGCTTTTTGCTTTCTTGTAGATCACCTTGGGTTTCCTTGGAAGGGTGTCACATAATTTTTCGTCCTTTAATAAAATGGGCCAATATTGGTTTAGGATTCCCTCCATTTTCTTTGACTGTGAACTGTACTGGGTAATGAAGGTTATTTCATTCTCCATATTTTCCCTCTTTGACTTTTTTGGGATCATAAGAGTATTTCGGTCCAGCTTTCGAACTTCTTCATAATCATTTCTGAGGCTCATCTCCGCATATCCTTTTTCAGTGAATCTATTCTTCATTTCCTGCGCTTGCTTCTCATATTCTTCTGTTTTTGAGCAGTTTCTTTTCAAAAAGACGATCTTATCTTTACTGTGATTTACGGTGAAGTACAGCTTAACCTGTACTTCACCGTAAATCACAGTAAAGATAAGATCGTCTTTTTGGATTTGGAGATCTACGTGGAAGGAAACACACTTGAAACACGGACGCACATCAAAGAGGTGGACTGTAATACCTATATTGAAAAAACGAGTGCACACCATCCAAATTGGCTTCGGAATATCCCAAAAGGACAATTTAAGCGGTTGAAAAGAAACTGCTCAAAAACAGATTATGAAGAAGTTCGAAAGCTGGACCGAAATACTCTTATGATCCCAAAAAAGTCAAAGAGGGAAAATATGGAGAATGAAATAACCTTCATTACCCAGTACAGTTCACAGTCAAAGAAAATGGAGGGAATCCTAAACCAATATTGGCCCATTTTATTAAAGGACGAAAAATTATGTGACACCCTTCCAAGGAAACCCAAAGTGATCTACAAGAAAGCAAAAAGCATAAAATCATCATTAGTAAAAAGTGTCCTTCCGTTGGAAGCAAAGATAGAAGAAAAGACTAATTCTACCTGGTTACAAAAGGGAAGAAGAACAAAGGGGTTCTACCATTGCCTAAGATGTCAAAATTGCAAAATCACCAACCACACTAGTACCAAGAACACTCCCACCTTCTGTTCTAAGTCCAATAAAAAAGAATTCAAAATAGAAGAGGAGATAACGTGTGATACAAAAGGAGTAGTATATCTTTTAGAATGTCCGTGTGGATTACAGTATGTGGGACGAACCATCAGGCCCTTGAAGAACCGTATTTCTGAACATATCAGAAATATTAGAAACAAAATGGAAACCCACAGCGTCCCAATACACTTTGCACATAATCACAATAGTGATCCCACATGTCTAAGATTTATTGGCATAAAGAAAATAAGTAACAACTGGAGAGGTGGGGATACAGTGGCCCAAATATCAAAGGAAGAAGCGAAATGGATCTATCAAATAGATACCATCACCCCAAAAGGTCTAAATATCGACTTCGATTTAGCAAGTTTTCTGGATTAAAATCCTGTCCAGACGACTGTTGTAATAGATTTAAATAGAGCATGGCTCCCCCCGCATGTATATAAAATAAAGGGGTAAAACCATCCCCCCCCCCCCTCTTTCTTCTTCCCCTTGTCTTTTTCTTTTTCTTTTTCTTTTTATCTCTTCTCTCTTATTTTTACTGGTCAGACACTTCTAAAACATTAGATATTAGTAATCTTAAAATTATAATGAATATTTTATATATAATTCATTTATCATTTTTTATTAAATCTGATAAGTTGAATTCAATCATTGAATATAATGACAAATCTTACTCCGGTAAACAAGGAGTTAAATGGGACTACAATTAAGAAGTCCAATCACTGGGAAGCACCAGGTACATAAGGCACCCATTTCTACAAACAACCCATCCCTGACGAAGCCCTAAACGGGAGAAACGCGTTGGATTATTGGATGTCAACCTCAGAAGCTGGAGCACAACCCTTATTGCCGCTGATTTGCTGACAGGACGTGTATCCCGGAAGCCGCGAAACCGGAAGCGACTGGCCTGCGTTCCATGCTTGCGGGCCAGACGATACAAGTGGTATCGGAGCTCTGGGAATCGGCTGTCCGGCCCCACCGGAGGTCCCATAGGAACGGACCCGGGAAAGGAGGAAACGGAGAACCCTGGGCACTCCCGACACAGAGGTACTGTTACACGACAAACACTAACTCACATGTGTGGTGTGCAAAAAGGCAGAGTGCCGGAAGGTCCCGACACAGCACAAATAGTTACAGTGGATAAGGGTGCATGAAATCGTGATCCTCCTAAAAGGGAAAAAAAAAATCCATCAGCTAATAAACAATACAGCTGGGACGAGGTAATACACGGTGACATATTTATATAGGAAGACCCCTAAATTTCATAACTGCTTTCCTAAAAGGACACTTTTTATCTACGTGGGATAAGCAGGTCTCGGGACTTTTCCCTATACCCCTTTTGGGATGAGTTTAGGCATTGACACACTGATTCTATCATCTATAGAAAACAATAGATTGTTATTATCATATTGTTGTGTGTATCAGATAATGTTTAGATAAAACGTGCTATTTCTATTTTTATTTTGATTTTACTACCATTTTTATAAATATCTTAAATGTGCAAATAAAGCAACTAATAGTCTGACCATTCCTTTCTGACTTTTTCTTTTCCACTCGCGGTGCGCCAAGGTCTTCTCCTTACATTAATAATCACCCCACTGCATCATATAGTTAACCCTTTCCTCTCCCCGTTGGCTGGTAGGCATAACATTTACATACACAACTCATATTTATATCAGTGTTTGGCACATTTATTCCCCCTTTAACTGGCATGCAGGATTTGCCTATCTGTATTTGAAAAACAAGATTTATGGTAAGAACTTACCGTTGTTAAATCTCTTTCTGCGAGGTACACTGGGCTCCACAGGGAATGACATTGGGGTGTAGAGTAGGATCTTGATCCGAGGCACCAACAGGCTCAAAGCTTGACTGTTCCCAGAATGCCTTATCGCCGCCTCCTCTATAACCCCGCCTCCATGCACAGGAGCTCAGTTTTTGTTAACCAGTCCAATGCAGTAGCAGGCAAAAGAGATGACAACAGTTAGTAGCCACATACACCACACACTCACGACAGGAGAGAGTGTCAGCGGCAAATGCCATACCAACTCAAAGAAGCTAAGTGCGTCAGGGTGGGCGCCCTGTGGAGCCCAGTGTACCTCGCAGAAAGAGATTTAACAACAGTAAGTTCTTACCATAAATCTCGTTTTCTGCTGCGGGGTACACTGGGCTCCACATGGAATGACATTGGGGATGTCCTAAAGCAGTTCCTTATGGGAGGGGACGCACTGTAGCAGGCACAAGAACCCGGCATCCAAAAGAAGCATCCTTGGAGGCAGAAGTATCGAAGGCATAGAACCTTATGAACGTGTTCACTGAGGACCATGTAGCCACCTTGCAAAATTGTTCAAGGGTCGCACCACAGCGGGCCGCCCAAGAAGGTCCAACCGACCGAGTAGAATGGGCCTTGATGGTAGCAGGAGCTGGAAGGCCAGCCTATACATAAGCATGTGCAATCACCATTCTAATCCATCTGGCCAGGGTCTGCTTGTGAGCAGGCCAGCCACGTTTGTGAAAACCAAACAGAACAAAGAGAGAATCCGACTTCCTGATGGAGGCAGTTCTCTTCACGTAGATACGGAGAGCCCGTACCACATCCAAAGACCACTCTTTGGAAGACAAATCAGGAGAGGCAAAGGCCGGAACCACAATCTCCTGATTAAGGTGGAAAGAAGACACCACCTTAGGTAAATACCCGGGACGTGTTCTAAGAACCACGCGATCACGGTGAAAAATCAGATATGGTGACCTACAAGACAAGGCACCCAAATCCGACACCGGTCTAGCAGAGGCAATAGCCAGCAGAAACAATACCTTAAGAGAAAGCCACTTAAGGTCTGCAGATTCAAGAGGCTCAAACGGAGACCCTTGCAATGCCTCCAAAACCACCGACAAGTCCCAAGGGGCCACAGGCGGGATATAGGGAGGTTGAATCCGCAACACACCCTGAGTGAACGTATGTACATCAGGTAAAGTTGCAATTTTTCTCTGGAACCAAACCGACAAGGCAGAAATATGAACCTTGATGGAGGCCAGACAAAGGCACAAGTCTAGGCCCTGTTGTAGAAAGGCCAAAAGTTTGGCCGTGCTAAACTTGTAAGCGTCATGATTGTTAGATGCGCACCAAGCAAAGTAAGAATTCCAGACCCTATGGTAAATCCGAGCAGAAGCCGGTTTCCGGGCCTTCAACATGGTTTGAATGACCACCTCAGAAAATCCTTTGGCCCTCAAGTCGGAAGCTGCAAGAGCCACGCCGTCAAAGCCAACCGGGCAAAACCCTGATATACACAGGGGCCCTGAATGAGTAGATCTGGGCGCTGTGGAAGTAGAAGGGGATGCTCTATCGAGAGACCCTGAAGGTCTGAGAACCAGTGCCATCTGGCCCACGCTGGAGCGATCAGAAGTAGGATTCCTCCTTCTTGCTTGAACTTCCTTATTACTCTGGGCAGGAGTGACACCGGAGGGAACACGTATGGCAGCCAAAAGTTCAATGGAATTGCCAGTGCGTCCACAAACGCTGCTTGAGGATCCCTTGTCCTTGCTCCAAAGACCGGAACCTAGTGATTGTGTTGAGATGCCATCAGGTCCACATATGGAAGGCCCCACTTGTCCACGAGGAGTTGAAACACTTCTGGATGGAGGCTCCACTCTCCGGCGTGTACATCTTGACGACTGAGAATATACGCTTCCCAGTTGAGGACCCCTGGAATGAACACTGCCGATATGGCTGGCAGATGGCGTTCTGCCCACTGAAGAATCCGTGATACTTCCCTCATTGCCATGCAATTTCGAGTGCCGCCTTGATGATTTATGTACGCCACTGTGGTGGCGTTGTCCGACTGTACATGAACAGGTCTGTTCTGTATCAACCGCTGGGCCAAGTTCAATGAGTTGAACACCGCCCGCAATTCCAGAACGTTTATCGGGAGGAGAGACTCCTCCTTGGTCCACCAACCCTGAAGGGAGTGTTGCTCCAACACCGCGCCCCAACCCCTCAGACTGGCGTCCGTCATTAGAAGGACCCAGTTGGAGATCCAGAAGGGATGACCCCTGCTCAATCGTTGGTCCTGAAGCCACCAGCTCAGTGACAGACGGACCTCCGGAGACAATGAGATCATGTGAGACCTGATCCGGTGAGGCAGGCCGTCCCACTTGGCAAGAATCAGCCTCTGGAGAGGGCGGGAATGGAATTGAGTGTACTCCACTACGCCGAAAGCCGACACCATGAGACCTAGCACTTGCATTGCCGAATGTATCGACACTTGCGGACGAGATAGGAATCATCGAATCCTGTCCTGAAGCTTCAGGACTCTCTTGTGAGACAAGAACAACCTCTGGTTGTGAGTGTCCAACAACTGTCCCAGGTGCACCATGCTCTGAGCAGGGACCAGGGAGGATTTCTTCCAGTTGATGAGCCACCTGTGGGCTTGCAGAAACTGGATAGTCAAATCCAGATGATGTAGGAGAATCTTTGGGGAATTTGCCAGGATCAACAAGTCATACAAGTACGGTAGGATCCCGACCCCTTGATGGCGGAGTACAGCCGTCATTACCGCCATAACCTTGGTGAAGACTCACGGGGCCGTGGTCAAACCAAAAGGTAATGCCCGAAACTGGTAATGGAGGTTGCCAACCGCAAACCTCAGGTACTGCTGATTCGACACTGCAATGGGAATATGCAGGTAAGCATCCTGTATGTCCAGTGAGACCATATAGTCCCCAGGCTCCAAGGCCAGAACAATAGAGCGAAGAGTTTCCATATGAAACTTGGAGACCTTCACAAACTTGTTCCAGGACTTGAGATTGAGAATGGGCCGGGAAGGCCCATTTGGTTTCGGCACTAGGAACAGCGGTGAATAGAACCCCTTGCCTCTCTGAGCCAGAGGCACCTGTACTACCACTCCTGTGTCCAGGAGGGACTGTACCACCGAATGAAGAGTCTTTGCCTTCACCTGATCCGAAGGGACGTCTGTCAGGCAAAATCGATGAGGGGGACGATTCTTGAAGGATACGGCGTAACCTCGAGTGACGACTTCCCGTACCCAGGCATCGGAAGTGGTCTTCAACCATTCCTGGGAAAACCCTAGAAGTCGGCCCCCCACCCTGGGATCCCCCAGAGGGAGGCCCGCCCCGTCATGCAGCAGGCTTGTCAGTTTTGGAAGCAGGCTGACGGACAGCCCAGGCTCGTTTGGGTTTGGGCTTATTGGGTTTGGAAGTGCGAACCTGTTTTGGGTATGCCTGACCTTTTGCTTTCCCTGAAGGACGAAAGGAACGAAAGGAAGTACTCTTAGCCTTTGGCACCGAAGGAGCAGTACTAGGAAGACATGCTGTTTTAGCAGACGCTAAGTCAGCCACTATCTTGTCAAGGTTTTCTCAGAAAAGAATGTCTCCTTTGAAGGGGAGTACCTCCAGGGTTTTCTTAGAGTCCATGTCCACAGACCAGGACCATAACCAGAGAATTCGGCGAGCCAAAATGGACGTAGTAGAAGCCTTGGCCGCCAGAGTACCGGCATCAGAAGCCACCTCTTTAATGTAATGAGACGCCTTAACAATATACGACAGGCATTGTCTAGCATGATCAGAAGCATTGGAAGGCAACTCCGCCTCCAGCTCCAGAGCCCACGCTTCCACGGCTTCTGCAGCCCATGTTGCTGCAATAGTGGGCCTATGCACTGCACCGTTTAGGGTGTAGGTTGCTTCAAACAACCCTCCACACGCTTGTCCGTCGGCTCTCTCAAGGACGTGACAGTAGTAACAGGCAGACCTGAGGATACTACTAGCCGTGCCACTTGCGAATCCACTGGCGGGGGTGTTTCCCAATTTTTACTAAGCTCCGCAGCAAGGGGGTAGCGAGCCAGCATCTTCTTGTGAGGTGTGAACTTCTTTCCTGGATTTTCCCAGGACTCCTGACGTATGTCAACTAAACGGTCAGAGTGAGGTAAAACTTGTTTAACTACCTTCTGACGTTTAAACCTGTCCGGTTTCTCAGGGGCAGTGTCAGGCTCCAGTTCATCATCAACCTGAAGAATGAGCCTGATAGCCTCTAACAAGTCAGGAACATCCACCTGCGAAACAACTTCCCCATCAGAAGCATCAGGATCAGAATCTGTGGGATCCGTATAAGCGCCATCCTCATGGGATGAGGGTGGATTGTGAGGAAGTAATTGCCCGCATAGAGGACCCCTTGGTCTTAGGCGGGCGAAGGTTAGACTTTTGAGCAGTCAGTGATTGGTTCAATTGCTGTAACTGATTGGACAGTTGATCTGCCCCTGGCGAATTAACCGCGGGAACCATAAGCGGTTGTACCGCACAGGAGGTCCCATAGGGGGCGTTAGTCTAGTTACCAGCATATTCAATAGCGTGTAGAAGGTATCCCAAAGTGGGTCATTTTGCACCCCCGTTGCTACAGTCCCACTGGGGGGCAAGGAACCCCCAGAACCTGAACCCTCAGCTGCTATGTTATCCTCAAATGTGTCTGTAGCGTCAACACCACGCAATGTGGGATCAGCCCCAGCTCCGTTGCCCTTTGTAGCTGACATAATCAAAAGCTCAATGCAAGGCAACACAGTACAATATCAGCAGCACAACACCTGACAAGAACCCCCTGTGCAGTGTATCAGCACAAACAGGGAATTCAAGAGGTATATGGTGACTAAAAATCACAGAGAAAAATACACACTGAGTATATCCTGTGAACTGCCTATATTATGATAAACCTGACACACTTAGCCCCCTCAGGTTATAGAATATAGGGATAGCAATCTGAGTGAGAGACACAAAATGGAGGTCACACAGCAGATATATGCACACACACAGAGTCACAGTTTGTACAATGCAGAAATTATGTGTATAGCTATACACTGAATAGATATAACAATTAGAGATGTGCACCGGAAATTTTTCGGGTTTTGTGTTTTGGTTTTGGGTTCGGTTCCGCGGCCGTGTTTTGGGTTCGAACGCGTTTTGGCAAAACCTCAACGAATTTTTTTTGTCGGATTCGGGTGTGTTTTGGATTCGGGTGTTTTTTTCAAAAAACCCTAAAAAACAGCTTAAATCATAGAATTTGGGGGTCATTTTGATCCCAAAGTATTATTAACCTCAATAACCATAATTTCCACTCATTTTCAGTCTATTCTGAACACCTCACACCTCACAATATTATTTTTAGTCCTAAAATTTGCACCGAGGTCGCTGGATGACTAAGCTCAGCGACCCAAGTGGCCGACACAAACACCTGGCCCATCTAGGAGTGGCACTGCAGTGTCACGCAGGATGGCCCTTCCAAAAAACACTCCCCAAACAGCACATGACGCAAAGAAAAAAAGAGGCGCAATGAGGTAGCTGTGTGACTAAGCTCAGCGACCCAAGTGGCCGACACAAACACCTGGCCCATCTAGGAGTGGCACTGCAGTGTCAGGCAGGATGGCCCTTCCAAAAAATACTCCCCAAACAGCACATGACGCAAAGAAAAAAAGAGGCGCAATGAGGTAGCTGTGTGACTAAGCTCAGCGACCCAAGTGGCCGACACAAACACCTGGCCCATCTAGGAGTGGCACTGCAGTGTCAGGCAGGATGGCCCTTCCAAAAAATACTCCCCAAACAGCACATGACGCAAAGAAGAAAAAAAAGAGGCGCAATGAGGTAGCTGTGTGACTAAGCTCAGCGACCCTAGTGGCCGACACAAACACCTGGCCCATCTAGGAGTGGCACTGCAGTGTCAGGCAGGATGGCCCTTCCAAAAAACACTCCCCAAACAGCACATGACGCAAAGAAAAAAAAGAGGCGCAATGAGGTAGCTGTGTGAGTAAGCTCAGCGACCCTAGTGGCCGACACAAACACCTGGCCCATCTAGGAGTGGCACTGCAGTGTCACGCAGGATGGCCCTTCAAAAAAACACTCCCCAAACAGCACATGACGCAAAGAAAAAAAGAGGCGCAATGAGGTAGCTGTGTGACTAAGCTCAGCGACCCAAGTGGCCGACACAAACACCTGGCCCATCTAGGAGTGGCACTGCAGTGTCAGGCAGGATGGCCCTTCCAAAAAATACTCCCCAAACAGCACATGACGCAAAGAAGAAAAAAAAGAGGCGCAATGAGGTAGCTGTGTGACTAAGCTCAGCGACCCTAGTGGCCGACACAAACACCTGGCCCATCTAGGAGTGGCACTGCAGTGTCAGGCAGGATGGCCCTTCCAAAAAACACTCCCCAAACAGCACATGACGCAAAGAAATAAAGAGGCGCAATGAGGTAGCTGTGTGAGTAAGCTCAGCGACCCTAGTGGCCGACACAAACACCTGGCCCATCTAGGAGTGGCACTGCAGTGTCACGCAGGATGGCCCTTCAAGAAAACACTCCCCAAACAGCACATGACGCAAAGAAAAAAAGAGGCGCAATGAGGTAGCTGTGTGAGTAAGCTAAGCGACCCTAGTGGCCGACACAAACACCTGGCCCATCTAGGAGTGGCACTGCAGTGTCACGCAGGCTGGCCCTTCCAAAAAACACTCCCCAAACAGCACATGACGCAAAGAAAAAAAGAGGCGCAATGAGGTAGCTGTGTGAGTAAGCTAAGCGACCCTAGTGGCCGACAAAAACACCTGGCCCATCTAGGAGTGGCACTGCAGTGTCACGCAGGCTAGCCCTTCCAAAAAACACTCCCCAAACAGCACATGACGCAAAGAAAAATGAAAGAAAAAAGAGGTGCAAGATGGAATTTTCCTTGGGCCCTCCCACCCACCCTTATGTTGTATAAACAGGACATGCACACTTTAACCAACCCATCATTTCAGTGACAGGGCCTGCCACACGACTGTGACTGAAATGACGGGTTGGTTTGGACCCCCACCAAAAAAGAAGCAATTAATCTCTCCTTGCACAAACTGGCTCTACAGAGGCAAGATGTCCACCTCATCATCATCCTCCGATTCATCACCGTGTACATCCCCCTCCTCACAGATTATCAATTCGTCCCCACTGGAATCCACCATCACAGCTCCCTGTGTACTTTGTGGAGGCAATTGCTGCTGGTGAATGTCTCCATGGAGGAATTGATTATAATTCATTTTAATGAACATTATCTTCTCCACATTTTCTGGAAGTAACCTCGTACGCCGATTGCTGACAAGGTGAGCGGCGGCACTAAACACTCTTTCGGAGTACACACTTGTGGGAGGGCAACTTAGGTAGAATAAAGCCAGTTTGTGCAAGGGCCTCCAAATTGCCTCTTTTTCCTGCCAGTATACGTACGGACTGTCTGACGTGCCTACTTGGATGCGGTCACTCATATAATCCTCCACCATTCTTTCAATGGGGAGAGAATCATATGCAGTGACAGTAGACGACATGTCCGTAATCGTTGGCAGGTCCTTCAGTCCGAACCAGATGTCAGCATCAGCAGTCGCTCCAGACGGCCCTGCATCACCGCCAGCGAGTGGGCTCGGAATTCTGAGCCTTTTCCTCGCACCCCCAGTTGCGGGAGAATGTGAAGGAGGAGATGTTGACAGGTCGCGTTCCGCTTGACTTGACAATTTTCTCACCAGCAGTTCTTTGAACCCCTGCAGACCTGTGTCTGCCGGAAAGAGAGATCCAAGGTAGGTTTTAAATCTAGGATCGAGCACGGTGGCCAAAATGTAGTGCTCTGATTTCAACAGATTGACCACCCGTGAATCCTTGTTAAGCGAATTAAGGGCTCCATCCACAAGTCCCACATGCCTAGCGGAATCGCTCTGTGTTAGCTCCTCCTTCAATGTCTCCAGCTTCTTCTGCAAAAGCCTGATGAGGGGAATGACCTGACTCAGGCTGGCAGTGTCTGAACTGACTTCACGTGTGGCAAGTTCAAAAGGTTGCAGAACCTTGCACAACGTTGAAATCATTCTCCACTGCGCTTGAGACGGGTGCATTCCACCTCCTATATCGTGCTCAGTTGTATAGGCTCGAATGGCCTTTTGCTGCTCCTCCAACCTCTGAAGCATATAGAGGGTTGAATTCCACCTCGTTACCACTTCTTGCTTCAGATGATGGCAGGGCAGGTTCAGGCGTTTTTGGTGTTGCTCCAGTCTTCTGTACGTGGTGCCTGTACGCCGAAAGTGTCCCGCAATTCTTCTGGCCACCGACAGCATCTCTTGCACACCCCTCTCGTTTTTTAAATAATTCTGCACCACCAAATTCAAGGTATGTGCAAAACATGGGACGTGCTGGAATTTGCCCATATTTAATGCACACACAATATTGCTGGCGTTGTCCGATGCCACAAATCCACAGGAGAGTCCAATTGGGGTAAGCCATTCTGCGATGATCTTCCTCAGTTGCCGTAAGAGGTTTTTAGCTGTGTGCGTATTCTGGAAAGCGGTGATACAAAGCGTAGCCTGCCTAGGAAAGAGTTGGCGTTTGCGAGATGCTGCTACTGGTGCCGCCGCTGCTGTTCTTGCGGCGGGAGTCCATACATCTACCCAGTGGGCTGTCACAGTCATATAGTCCTCAGTCTGCCCTGCTCCACTTGTCCACATGTCCGTGGTTAAGTGGACATTGGGTACAACTGCATTTTTTAGGACACTGGTGAGTCTTTTTCTGAGGTCTGTGTACATTTTCGGTATCGCCTGCCTAGAGAAATGGAACCTAGATGGTATTTGGTACCGGGGACACAGTACCTCAAACAAGTCTATAGTTGGCTCTGCAGTAATGATGGATACCGGAACCACGTTTCTCACCGCCCAGGATGCCAAGGCCTCAGTTATCCGCTTTGCAGCAGGATGACTGCTGTGATATTTCATCTTCCTCGCAAAGGACTGTTGGACAGTCAATTGCTTGGTGGAAGTAGTAAAAGTGGTCTTACGACTTCCCCTCTGGGATGACCATCGACTCCCAGCAGCAACAACAGCAGCGCCAGCAGCAGTAGGCGTTACACGCAAGGATGCATCGGAGGAATCCCAGGCAGGAGAGGACTCGTCAGAATTGCCAGTGACATGGCCTGCAGGACTATTAGCATTCCTGGGGAAGGAGGAAATTGACACTGAGGGAGTTGGTGGGGTGGTTTGCGTGAGCTTGGTTACAAGAGGAAGGGATTTACTGGTCAGTGGACTGCTTCCGCTGTCGCCCAAAGTTTTTGAACTTGTCACTGACTTATGATGAATGCGCTGCAGGTGACGTATAAGGGAGGATGTTCCGAGGTGGTTAACGTCCTTACCCCTACTTATTACAGCTTGACAAAGGCAACACACGGCTTGACAAATGTTGTCCGCATTTCGGTTGAAAAACTTCCACACCGAAGAGCTGATTTTTTGGGTATTTTCACCAGGCATGTCAATGGCCATATTCCTCCCACGGACAACAGGTGCCTCCCCGGGTGCCTGACTTAAACAAACCACCTCACCATCAGAATCCTCCTTGTCAATTTCCTCCCCAGCGCCAGCAACACCCATATCCTCCTCATCCTGGTGTACTTCAACACTGACATCTTCAATCTGACTATCAGGAACTGGACTGCGGGTGCTCCTTCCAGCACTTGCAGGGGGCGTGCAAATGGTGGAAGGCGCATGCTCTTCACGTCCAGTGTTGGGAAGGTCAGGCATCGCAACCGACACAATTGGACTCTCCTTGTGGATTTGTGATTTCGAAGAACGCACAGTTCTTTGCTGTGCTTTTGCCAGCTTAAGTCTTTTCATTTTTCTAGCGAGAGGCTGAGTGCTTCCATCCTCATGTGAAGCTGAACCACTAGCCATGAACATAGGCCAGGGCCTCAGCCGTTCCTTGCCACTCCGTGTGGTAAATGGCATATTGGCAAGTTTACGCTTCTCCTCCGACGATTTTATTTTAGATTTTTGAGTCCTTTTTTTACTGATATTTGGTGTTTTGGATTTTACATGCTCTGTACTATGACATTGGGTATCGGCCTTGGCAGACGACGTTGATGGCATTTCATCGTCTCGGCCATGACTAGTGGCAGCAGCTTCAGCACGAGGTGGAAGTCGATCTTGATCTTTCCCTATTTTTGGAACCTCAACATTTTTGTTCTCCATATTTTATTAGGCACAACTAAAAGGCACCTCAGGTAAAAAATGGAGATGGATGGATACTAGTATACTTATGGATGACGAGTGACTGCCGACACAGAGGTAGCTACAGCCGTGGACTACCGTACTGCGTCTGCTAGTATAGACTGGATGATAATGATATTAAAAATATATATATATATCACTACTGCAGGACAGGTATATATTATATAATGACGGACCTGCTGGACACTGTCAGCAGCAGACTCCTAAACTACTAGTATGAAGAATATAGAAAAAAAAACCCCACCACAGGTAGGTATACAATGATGGACGAGCACTGCCGACACAGAGGTAGCTACAGCCGTGGACTACCGTACTGCGTCTGCTAGTATAGACTGGATAATAATGATATAAAATATATATATATATCACTACTGCAGGACAGGTATATATTATATAATGACGGACCTGCTGGACACTGTCAGCAGCAGACTCCTAAACTACTAGTATGAAGAAGATAGAAAAAAAAAACCCACCACAGGTAGGTATACAATTATGGACGAGCACTGCCGACACAGAGGTAGCTACAGCCGTGGACTACCGTACTGCGTCTGCTAGTATAGACTGGATGATAATGATATAAAAAATATATATATTAGAGATGAGCGGGTTCGGTTCCTCGGAAACCGAACCCGCCCGAACTTCAGTTTTTTTTACACGGGTCCGAGCGACTCGGATCTTCCCGCCTTGCTCGGTTAACCCGAGCGCGCCCGAACGTCATCATCCCGCTGTCGGATTCTCGCGAGGCTCGGATTCTATCGCAAGACTCGGATTCTATATAAGGAGCCGCGCGTCGCCGCCATTTTCACACGTGCATTGAGATTGATAGGGAGAGGACGTGGCTGGCGTCCTCTCCGTTTATAGAGAGTGAGACTACTAGAGTAGAGAGAGACACAGTATTATTTACTTTAGTAATTTTGGGGAGCATTAAGAGGAGTACTACTACTTGCTGAAGTGATAGTGTGACTGTATATCTGACTTGTGGGGGAGACAGTGGGGAGCAGTTAGAGTCCGAGAGCAGGAGTACATATTTTAACGTACAGTGCACACTTTTGCTGGCACTCTGCTGCCATTGTGACCACACTGACCACCAGTATATATTGTGATTGTCTGCTTAGGAGTACTACTTGCAAGTTGCTGATAGTGTAAACAGTGACCTGACCACCAGTTTAATTAATCACCACCAGTTTAATATATATATATATATATATATATATATATAATTGTATATAATATGTATATAATTGTATATGTATACCACCTACCCGTGTTTTTTTTTTTTCTTTCTTCTTGATACATACTACTATAGTAGCTTACTGTAGCAGTCTGCGGTGCTGCTGAGCTGACAGTGTCCAGCAGGTCCGTCATCAGTCATTACATAATAAATATATATACCTGTCCGGCTGCAGTACTAGTGATATTATATATATATATATATATATATATATATTAATTTCATCTCATTATCATTAGAGATGAGCGGGTTCGGTTTCTCTGAATCCGAACCCGCACGAACTTCATGTTTTTTTTCACGGGTCCGAGCGACTCGGATCTTCCCGCCTTGCTCGGTTAACCCGAGCGCGCCCGAACGTCATCATGACGCTGTCGGATTCTCGCGAGGCTCGGATTCTATCGCGAGACTCGGATTCTATATAAGGAGCCGCGCGTCGCCGCCATTTTCACACGTGCATTGAGATTGATAGGGAGAGGACGTGGCTGGCGTCCTCTCCGTTTAGAATAGATTAGAGAGACACTTGATTTACTAATTTTGGGGAGCATTAGGAGTACTCAGTACAGTGCAGAGTTTTGCTGATAGTGACCACCAGTTTTATTTATAATCCGTTCTCTGCCTGAAAAAAGCGATACACAGCACACAGTGACTCAGTCACATACCATATCTGTGTGCACTGCTCAGGCTCAGGCCAGTGTGCTGCATCATCTATTATCTATATATAATATTATATATATCTGATTATCTGTCTGACTGCACAGCTCACACAGCTTATAATTGTGGGGGAGACTGGGGAGCACTACTGCAGTGCCAGTTATAGGTTATAGCAGGAGCCAGGAGTACATTATATATTATATAGTGAGTGACCACCAGACACACAGTGCAGTTTATTTAATATATCCGTTCTCTGCCTGAAAAAAGCGATGCACACAGTGACTCAGTCAGTCACATACCATATCTGTGTGCACTGCTCAGGCTCAGGCCAGTGTGCTGCATCATCTATATATATTATATATCTGTCTGACTGCTCAGCTCACACAGCTTATAATTGTGGGGGAGACTGGGGAGCACTACTGCAGTGCCAGTTATAGGTTATAGCAGGAGCCAGGAGTACATAATATTATATTAAAACAGTGCACACTTTTGCTGCAGGAGTGCCACTGCCAGTGTGACTAGTGACCAGTGACCTGACCACCAGTATATATAATATTGGTAGTATACTATCTCTTTATCAACCAGTCTATATTAGCACCAGACACAGTACAGTGCGGTAGTTCACGGCTGTGGCTACCTCTGTGTCGGCACTCGGCAGCCCGTCCATAATTGTATATACCATCTAACCGTGGTTTTTTTTTCTTTCTTTATACATACATACTAGTTACGAGTATACTATCTCTTTATCAACCAGTCTATATTAGCAGCAGACACAGTACAGTGCGGTAGTTCACGGCTGTGGCTACCTCTGTGTCGGCACTCGGCAGCCCGTCCATAATTGTATATACCACCTAACCGTGGTTTTTTTTTATTTCTTTATACATACATACTAGTTACGAGTATACTATCTCTTTATCAACCAGTCTATATATAAGCAGCAGACACAGTACAGTGCGGTAGTTCACGGCTGTGGCTACCTCTGTGTCGGCACTCGGCAGCCCGTCCATAATTGTATATACCACCTAACCGTGGTTTTTTTTTCTTTCTTTATACATACATACTAGTTACGAGTATACTATCTCTTTATCAACCAGTCTATATATTAGCAGCAGACACAGTACAGTGCAGTAGTTCACGGCTGTGGCTACCTCTGTGTCGGCACTCGGCAGCCCGTCCATAATTGTATACTAGTATCCAATCCATCCATCTCCATTGTTTACCTGAGGTGCCTTTTAGTTGTGCCTATTAAAATATGGAGAACAAAAATGTTGAGGTTCCAAAATTAGGGAAAGATCAAGATCCACTTCCACTTCGTGCTGAAGCTGCTGCCACTAGTCATGGCCGAGACGATGAAATGCCAGCAACGTCGTCTGCCAAGGCCGATGCCCAATGGCATAGTACAGAGCATGTCAAAACCAAAACACCAAATATCAGTAAAAAAAGGACTCCAAAACCTAAAATAAAATTGTCGGAGGAGAAGCGTAAACTTGCCAATATGCCATTTACCACACGGAGTGGCAAGGAACGGCTGAGGCCCTGGCCTATGTTCATGGCTAGTGGTTCAGCTTCACATGAGGATGGAAGCACTCAGCCTCTCGCTAGAAAACTGAAAAGACTCAAGCTGGCAAAAGCACCGCAAAGAACTGTGCGTTCTTTGAAATCCCAAATCCACAAGGAGAGTCCAATTGTGTCGGTTGCGATGCCTGACCTTCCCAACACTGGACGTGAAGAGCATGCGCCTTCCACCATTTGCACGCCCCCTGCAAGTGCTGGAAGGAGCACCCGCAGTCCAGTTCCTGATAGTCAGATTGAAGATGTCAGTGTTGAAGTACACCAGGATGAGGAGGATATGGGTGTTGCTGGCGCTGGGGAGGAAATTGACCAGGAGGATTCTGATGGTGAGGTGGTTTGTTTAAGTCAGGCACCCGGGGAGACACCTGTTGTCCGTGGGAGGAATATGGCCGTTGACATGCCAGGTGAAAATACCAAAAAAATCAGCTCTTCGGTGTGGAGGTATTTCACCAGAAATGCGGACAACAGGTGTCAAGCCGTGTGTTCCCTTTGTCAAGCTGTAATAAGTAGGGGTAAGGACGTTAACCACCTCGGAACATCCTCCCTTATACGTCACCTGCAGCGCATTCATAATAAGTCAGTGACAAGTTCAAAAACTTTGGGTGACAGCGGAAGCAGTCCACTGACCAGTAAATCCCTTCCTCTTGTAACCAAGCTCACGCAAACCACCTCACCAACTCCCTCAGTGTCAATTTCCTCCTTCCCCAGGAATGCCAATAGTCCTGCAGGCCATGTCACTGGCAATTCTGACGAGTCCTCTCCTGCCTGGGATTCCTCCGATGCATCCTTGCGTGTAACGCCTACTGCTGCTGGCGCTGCTGTTGTTGCCGCTGGGAGTCGATGGTCATCCCAGAGGGGAAGTCGTAAGCCCACTTGTACTACTTCCAGTAAGCAATTGACTGTTCAACAGTCCTTTGCGAGGAAGATGAAATATCACAGCAGTCATCCTACTGCATAGCGGATAACTGAGTCCTTGACAACTATGTTGGTGTTAGACGTGCGTCCGGTATCCGCCGTTAGTTCACAGGGAACTAGACAATTTATTGAGGCAGTGTGCCCCCGTTACCAAATACCATCTAGGTTCCACTTCTCTAGGCAGGCGATACCGAGAATGTACACGGACGTCAGAAAAAGACTCACCAGTGTCCTAAAAAATGCAGTTGTACCCAATGTCCACTTAACCACGGACATGTGGACAAGTGGAGCAGGGCAGGGTCAGGACTATATGACTGTGACAGCCCACTGGGTAGATGTATGGACTCCCGCCGCAAGAACAGCAGCGGCGGCACCAGTAGCAGCATCTCGCAAACGCCAACTCTTTCCTAGGCAGGCTACGCTTTGTATCACCGCTTTCCAGAATACGCACACAGCTGAAAACCTCTTACGGCAACTGAGGAAGATCATCGCGGAATGGCTTACCCCAATTGGACTCTCCTGTGGATTTGTGGCATCGGACAACGCCAGCAATATTGTGTGTGCATTAAATATGGGCAAATTCCAGCACGTCCCATGTTTTGCACATACCTTGAATTTCGTGGTGCAGAATTTTTAAAAAAACGACAGGGGCGTGCAAGAGATGCTGTCGGTGGCCAGAAAAATTGCGGGACACTTCCGGCGTACAGGCACCACGTACAGAAGACTGGAGCACCACCAAAAACTACTGAACCTGCCCTGCCATCATCTGAAGCAAGAAGTGGTAACGAGGTGGAATTCAACCCTCTATATGCTTCAGAGGTTGGAGGAGCAGCAAAAGGCCATTCAAGCCTATACAATTGAGCACGATATAGTAGGTGGAATGCACCTGTCTCAAGTGCAGTGGAGAATGATTTCAACGTTGTGCAAGGTTCTGATGCCCTTTGAACTTGCCACACGTGAAGTCAGTTCAGACACTGCCAGCCTGAGTCAGGTCATTCCCCTCATCAGGCTTTTGCAGAAGAAGCTGGAGGCATTGAAGAAGGAGCTAAAAGGGAGCGATTCCGCTAGGCATGTGGGACTTGTGGATGCAGCCCTTAATTCGCTTAACAAGGATTCACGGGTGGTCAATCTGTTGAAATCAGAGCACTACATTTTGGCCACCGTGCTCGATCCTAGATTTAAAGCCTACCTTGGATCTCTCTTTCCGGCAGACACAGGTCTGCTGGGGTTGAAAGACCTGCTGGTGACAAAATTGTCAAGTCAAGCGGAACGCGACCTGTCAACATCTCCTCCTTCACATTCTCCCGCAACTGGGGGTGCGAGGAAAAGGCTCAGAATTCCGAGCCCACCCGCTGGCGGTGATGCAGGGCAGTCTGGAGCGACTGCTGATGCTGACATCTGGTCCGGACTGAAGGACCTGACAACGATTACGGACATGTCGTCTACTGTCACTGCATATGATTCTCTCAACATTGATAGAATGGTGGAGGATTATATGAGTGACCGCATCCAAGTAGGCACGTCACACAGTCCGTACTTATACTGGCAGGAAAAAGAGGCAATTTGGAGGCCCTTGCACAAACTGGCTTTATTCTACCTAAGTTGCCCTCCCACAAGTGTGTACTCCGAAAGAGTGTTTAGTGCCGCCGCTCACCTTGTCAGCAATCAGCGTACGAGGTTACATCCAGAAAATGTGGAGAAGATGATGTTCATTAAAATGAATTATAATCAATTCCTCCGCGGAGACATTGACCAGCAGCAATTGCCTCCACAAAGTACACAGGGAGCTGAGATGGTGGATTCCAGTGGGGACGAATTGATAATCTGTGAGGAGGGGGATGTACACGGTGATATATCGGAGGGTGAAGATGAGGTGGACATCTTGCCTCTGTAGAGCCAGTTTGTGCAAGGAGAGATTAATTGCTTCTTTTTTGGGGGGGGGGTCCAAACCAACCCGTCATATCAGTCACAGTCGTGTGGCAGACCCTGTCACTGAAATGATGGGTTGGTTAAAGTGTGCATGTCCTGTTTTGTTTATACAACATAAGGGTGGGTGGGAGGGCCCAAGGACAATTCCATCTTGCACCTCTTTTTTCTTTTCTTTTTCTTTGCATCATGTGCTGATTGGGGAGGGTTTTTTGGAAGGGACATCCTGCGTGACACTGCAGTGCCACTCCTAGATGGGCCCGGTGTTTGTGTCGGCCACTAGGGTCGCTAATCTTACTCACACAGTCAGCTACCTCATTGCGCCTCTTTTTTTCATTGCGTCATGTGCTGTTTGGGGAGGGTTTTTTGGAAGGGACATCCTGCGTGACACTGCAGTGCCACTCCTAGATGGGCCCGGTGTTTGTGTCGGCCACTAGGGTCGCTAATCTTACTCACACAGCTACCTCATTGCGCCTCTTTTTTTCTTTGCGTCATGTGCTGTTTGGGGAGGGTTTTTTGGAAGGGACATCCTGCGTGACACTGCAGTGCCACTCCTAGATGGGCCCGGTGTTTGTGTCGGCCACTAGGGTCGCTAATCTTACTCACACAGCTACCTCATTGCGCCTCTTTTTTTCTTTGCGTCATGTGCTGTTTGGGGAGGGTTTTTTGGAAGGGACATCCTGCGTGACACTGCAGTGCCACTCCTAGATGGGCCCGGTGTTTGTGTCGGCCACTAGGGTCGCTAATCTTACTCACACAGCTACCTCATTGCGCCTCTTTTTTTCTTTGCGTCATGTGCTGTTTGGGGAGGGTTTTTTGGAAGGGACATCCTGCGTGACACTGCAGTGCCACTCCTAGATGGGCCCGGTGTTTGTGTCGGCCACTAGGGTCGCTAATCTTACTCACACAGCTACCTCATTGCGCCTCTTTTTTTCTTTGCGTCATGTGCTGTTTGGGGAGGGTTTTTTGGAAGGGACATCCTGCGTGACACTGCAGTGCCACTCCTAGATGGGCCCGGTGTTTGTGTCGGCCACTAGGGTCGCTAATCTTACTCACACAGCTACCTCATTGCGCCTCTTTTTTTCTTTGCGTCATGTGCTGTTTGGGGAGGGTTTTTTGGAAGGGACATCCTGCGTGACACTGCAGTGCCACTCCTAGATGGGCCCGGTGTTTGTGTCGGCCACTAGGGTCGCTTATCTTACTCACACAGCGACCTCGGTGCAAATTTTAGGACTAAAAATAATATTGTGAGGTGTGAGGTATTCAGAATAGACTGAAAATTAGTGGAAATTATGGTTTTTGAGGTTAATAATACTTTGGGATCAAAATGACCCCCAAATTCTATGATTTAAGCTGTTTTTTAGTGTTTTTTGAAAAAAACACCCGAATCCAAAACACACCCGAATCCGACAAAAAAAATTCGGTGAGGTTTTGCCAAAACGCGGTCGAACCCAAAACACGGCCGCGGAACCGAACCCAAAACCAAAACACAAAACCCGAAAAATTTCAGGCGCTCATCTCTAATTATCATCCAGTCTATATTAGCAGCAGACACAGTACGGTAGTCCACGGCTGTAGCTACCTCTGTGTCGGCAGTCGCTGGTCCTTTCATAATTGTATACCACCTACCCGTGGTTTTTTTTTTTCTCTTTCTTCTTGATACATACTACTATAGTAGCTTACTGTAGCAGTCAGCGGTGCTGCTGAGCTGACAGTGTCCAGCAGGTCCGTCATCAGTCATTACATAATAAATATATATACCTGTCCGGCTGCAGTACTAGTGATATTATATATATATATATATATATATTAATTTCATCTCATTATCATCCAGTCTATATTGGCAGCAGACACAGTACGGTAGTCCACGGCTGTAGCTACCTCTGTGTCGGCAGTCGCTGGTCCATCCATAATTGTATACCACCTACCCGTGTTTTTTTTTTTCTCTTTCTTCTTGATACATACTACTATAGTAGCTTACTGTAGCAGTCTGCGGTGCTGCTGAGCTGACAGTGTCCAGCAGGTCCGTCATCAGTCATTACATAATAAATATATATACCTGTCCGGCTGCAGTACTAGTGATATTATATATATATATATATATATATATATATATTAATTTCATCTCATTATTATCCAGTCTATATTAGCAGCAGACACAGTACGGTAGTCCACGGCTGTAGCTACCTCTGTGTCGGCAGTCGCTGGTCCATCCATAAGTATACTAGTATCCATCCATCTCCATTGTTTACCTGAGGTGCCTTTTAGTTGTGCCTATTAAAATATGGAGAACAAAAATGTTGAGGTTCCAAAATTAGGGAAAGATCAAGATCCACTTCCACCTCGTGCTGAAGCTGCTGCCACTAGTCATGGCCGAGACGATGAAATGCCAGCAACGTCGTCTGCCAAGGCCGATGCCCAATGTCATAGTACAGAGCATGTAAAATCCAAAACACCAAATATCAGTAAAAAAAGGACTCCAAAATCTAAAATAAAATTGTCGGAGGAGAAGCGTAAACTTGCCAATATGCCATTTACCACACGGAGTGGCAAGGAACGGCTGAGGCCCTGGCCTATGTTCATGGCTAGTGGTTCAGCTTCACATGAGGATGGAAGCACTCAGCCTCTCGCTAGAAAAATGAAAAGACTCAAGCTGGCAAAAGCACCGCAAAGAACTGTGCGTTCTTCCAAATCCCAAATCCACAAGGAGAGTCCAATTGTGTCGGTTGCGATGCCTGACCTTCCCAACACTGGACGTGAAGAGCATGCGCCTTCCACCATTTGCACGCCCCCTGCAAGTGCTGGAAGGAGCACCCGCAGTCCAGTTCCTGATAGTCAGATTGAAGATGTCAGTGTTGAAGTACACCAGGATGAGGAGGATATGGGTGTTGCTGGCGCTGGGGAGGAAATTGACAAGGAGGATTCTGATGGTGAGGTGGTTTGTTTAAGTCAGGCACCTGGGGAGACACCTGTTGTCCGTGGGAGGAATAGGGCCGTTGACATGCCTGGTGAAAATACCAAAAAAATCAGCTCTTCGGTGTGGAAGTATTTCAACAGAAATGCGGACAACATTTGTCAAGCCGTGTGTTGCCTTTGTCAAGCTGTAATAAGTAGGGGTAAGGACGTTAACCACCTCGGAACATCCTCCCTTATACGTCACCTGCAGCGCATTCATAATAAGTCAGTGACAAGTTCAAAAACTTTGGGCGACAGCGGAAGCAGTCCACTGACCAGTAAATCCCTTCCTCTTGTAACCAAGCTCACGCAAACCACCCCACCAACTCCCTCAGTGTCAATTTCCTCCTTCCCCAGGAATGCCAATAGTCCTGCAGGCCATGTCACTGGCAATTCTGACGAGTCCTCTCCAGCCTGGGATTCCTCCGATGCATCCTTGCGTGTAACGCCTACTGCTGCTGGCGCTGCTGTTGTTGCTGCTGGGAGTCGATGGTCATCCCAGAGGGGAAGTCGTAAGCCCACTTTTACTACTTCCACCAAGCAATTGACTGTCCAACAGTCCTTTGCGAGGAAGATGAAATATCACAGCAGTCATCCTGTTGCAAAGCGGTTAACTGAGGCCTTGACAACTATGTTGGTGTTAGACATGCGTCCGGTATCCGCCGTTAGTTCACAGGGAACTAGACAATTTCTTGAGGTAGTGTGCCCCCGTTACCAAATACCATCTAGGTTCCACTTCTCTAGGCAGGCGATACCGAGAATGTACACGGACGTCAGAAAAAGACTCACCAGTGTCCTAAAAAATGCAGTTGTACCCAATGTCCACTTAACCACGGACATGTGGACAAGTGGAGCAGGGCAGGGTCAGGACTATATGACTGTGACAGCCCACTGGGTAGATGTATGGACTCCCGCCGCAAGAACAGCAGCGGCGGCACCAGTAGCAGCATCTCGCAAACGCCAACTCTTTCCTAGGCAGGCTACGCTTTGTATCACCGGTTTCCAGAATACGCACACAGCTGAAAACCTCTTACGGCAACTGAGGAAGATCATCGCGGAATGGCTTACCCCAATTGGACTCTCCTGTGGATTTGTGGCATCGGACAACGCCAGCAATATTGTGTGTGCATTAAATATGGGCAAATTCCAGCACGTCCCATGTTTTGCACATACCTTGAATTTGGTGGTGCAGAATTTTTTAAAAAACGACAGGGGCGTGCAAGAGATGCTGTCGGTGGCCAGAAGAATTGCGGGACACTTTCGGCGTACAGGCACCACGTACAGAAGACTGGAGCACCACCAAAAACGCCTGAACCTGCCCTGCCATCATCTGAAGCAAGAAGTGGTAACGAGGTGGAATTCAACCCTATATATGCTTCAGAGGTTGGAGGAGCAGCAAAAGGCCATTCAAGCCTATACAATTGAGCACGATATAGGAGGTGGAATGTACCTGTCTCAAGCGCAGTGGAGAATGATTTCAACGTTGTGCAAGGTTCTGCAACCTTTTGAACTTGCCACACGTGAAGTCAGTTCAGACACTGCCAGCCTGAGTCAGGTCATTCCCCTCATCAGGCTTTTGCAGAAGAAGCTGGAGGCATTGAAGGAGGAGCTAAAAGGGAGCGATTCCGCTAGGCATGTGGGACTTGTGGATCGAGCCCTTAATTCGCTTAACAAGGATTCACAGGTGGTCAATCTGTTGAAATCAGAGCACTACATTTTGTCCACCGTGCTCGATCCTAGATTTAAAACCTACCTTGGATCTCTCTTTCCGGAAGACACAAGTCTGCAGGGGTTCAAAGACCTGCTGGTGACAAAATTGTCAAGTCAAGCGGAACGCGACCTGTCAACATCTCCTCCTTCACATTCTCCCGCAACTGGGGGTGCGAGGGAAAGGCTCAGAATTCCGAGCCCACCCGCTGGCGGTGATGCAGGGCAGTCTGGAGCGACTGCTGATGCTGACATCTGGTCCGGACTGAAGGACCTGACAACGATTACGGACATGTCGTCTACTGTCACTGCATATGATTCTGTCACCATTGAAAGAATGGTGGAGGATTATATGAGTGACCGCTTCCAAGTAGGCACGTCAGACAGTCCGTACTTATACTGGCAGGAAAAAGAGGCAATTTGGAGGCCCTTGCACAAACTGGCTTTATTCTACCTAAGTTGCCCTCCCACAAGTGTGTACTCCGAAAGAGTGTTTAGTGCCGCCGCTCACCTTGTCAGCAATCGGCGTACGAGGTTACTTCCAGAAAATGTGGAGAAGATGATGTTCATTAAAATGAATTATAATCAATTCCTCCGTGGAGACATTGACCAGCAGCAATTGCCTCCACAAAGTACACAGGGAGCTGAGATGGTGGATTCCAGTGGGGACGAATTGATAATCTGTGAGGAGCGGGATGTACACGGTGATATATCGGAGGATGATGATGAGGTGGACATCTTGCCTCTGTAGAGCCAGTTTGTGCAAGGAGAGATTAATTGCTTCTTTTTCGGTGGGGGTCCAAACCAACCCGTCATTTCAGTCACAGTCGTGTGGCAGACCCTGTCACTGAAATGATGGGTTGGTTAAAGTGTGCATGTCCTGTTTATACAACATAAGGGTGGGTGGGAGGGCCCAAGGACAATTCCATCTTGCACCTCTTTTTTCTTTCATTTTTATTTGCGTCATGTGCTGTTTGGGGAGTGTTTTTTGGAAGGGCCATCCTGCGTGACACTGCAGTGCCACTCCTAGATGGGCCAGGTGTTTGTGTCGGCCACTAGGGTCGCTTATCTTACTCACACAGCTACCTCATTGCGCCTCTTTTTTTCTTCTTTGCGTCATGTGCTGTTTGGGGAGTGTTTTTTGGAAGGGCCATCCTACGTGACACTGCAGTGCCACTCCTAGATGGGCCAGGTGTTTGTGTCGGCCACTAGGGTCGCTTATCTTACTCACACAGCTACCTCATTGCGCCTCTTTTTTTCTTCTTTGCGTCATGTGCTGTTTGGGGAGTGTTTTTTGGAAGGGCCATCCTGCGTGACACTGCAGTGCCACTCCTAGATGGGCCAGGTGTTTGTGTCGGCCACTAGGGTCGCTTAGCTTACTCACACAGCTACCTCGGTGCAAATTTTAGGACTAAAAATAATATTGTGAGGTGTGAGGTATTCAGAATAGACTGAAAATTAGTGGAAATTATGGTTTTTGAGGTTAATAATACTTTGGGATCAAAATGACCCCCAAATTCTATGATTTAAGCTGTTTTTTAGTGTTTTTTTAAAAAAACACCCAAATCCAAAACACACCCGAATCCGACAAAAAAAATTCGGTGAGGTTTTGCCAAAACGCGGTCGAACCCAAAACACGGCCGCGGAACCGAACCCAAAACCAAAACACAAAACCCGAAAAATTTCAAGTGCACATCTCTAATATATATCACTACTGCAGGACAGGTATATATTATATAATGACGGACCTGCTGGACACTGTCAGCAGCAGACTCCTAAACTACTAGTATGAAGAAGATAGAAAAAAAAAATCCCACCACAGGTAGGTATACAATTATGGACGAGCACTGCCGACACAGAGGTAGCTACAGCCGTGGACTACCGTACTGCGTCTGCTAGTATAGACTGGATGATAATGATATAAAAATATATATATATATCACTACTGCAGGACAGGTATATATTATATAATGACGGACCTGCTGGACACTGTCAGCAGCAGACTCCTAAACTACTAGTATGAAGAAGATAGAAAAAAAAAACCCACCACAGGTAGGTATACAATTATGGACGAGCACTGCCGACACAGAGGTAGCTACAGCCATGGATTACCGTACTGCGTCTGCTAGTATAGACTGGATGATAATGATATAAAAAATATATATATATCACTACTGCAGGACAGGTATATATTATATAATGACGGACCTGCTGGACACTGTCAGCAGCAGACTCCTAAACTACTAGTATGAAGAAGATAGAAAAAAAAAAACCCACCACAGGTAGGTATACAATTATGGACGAGCACTGCCGACACAGAGGTAGCTACAGCCGTGGACTACCGTACTGCATCTGCTAGTATAGACTGGATGATAATGATATAAAAAATATATATATATCACTACTGCAGGACAGGTATATATTATATAATGACGGACCTGCTGGACACTGTCAGCAGCAGACTCCTAAACTACTAGTATGAAGAAGATAGAAAAAAAAAACCCACCACAGGAAGGTATACAATTATGGACGAGCACTGCCGACACAGAGGTAGCTACAGCCGTGGACTACCGTACTGCGTCTGCTAGTATAGACTGGATGATAATGATATAAAAAAAATATATATATCACTACTGCAGGTATATATTATAATATAATGAATGACGGACCTGCTGGACACTGTCTGTCAGCAGAATGCGTTTATAGAATAAAAAAAAAAAACACCACACGAGTGTTTAACCTTTTCAGGCAGACAATATACTGGTGGTCACTGGTCAGTCACACTGGCAGCAAAAGTGTGCACTGTTATGTACTCCTGCTATAACTGCTCCCCAGTCTCCCCCACAATTAAGCTGTGTGAGCAGTGCATTTAGCACAGTCAGATATACATAGATGATATTATCATGCAGCACACTGAGGCTGAGCACAGATATGGTATGTGACTGTGTATCGTTTTTTTTCAGTCAGAGAACGGATTTTAAATAATAAATAAAACTGGTGGTCACTTGTATAACTATCAGCAAAACTCTGCACTCTCTGAGTACTCCTAATGCTCCCCAAAATTACTAAAATTAAATTACTAGTAAATCAAGTGTCTCACTCTCTATCTAAACGGAGAGGACGCCAGCCACGTCCTCTCCCTATCAATCTCAATGCACGTGTGAAAATGGCGGCGACGCGCGGCTCCTTATATAGAATCCGAGTCTCGCGATAGAATACGAGCCTCGCGAGAATCCGACAGCGGGATGATGACGTTCGGGCGCGCTCAGGTTAGCCGAGCAAGGCGGGAAGATCCGAGTCTGCCTCGGACCCGTGTAAAAAGGCTGAAGTTCGGGGGGGTTCGGATTCCGAGGAACCGAACCCGCTCATCTCTAATAACAATGCACAGTAAAGACTGGATGTATATCACAGGGTACTTGTACTAAATAACCCTGACTAAATACACTTTTTCTTAACTAACACTGTCAGCAGACATGTAGAATACTTAAGTATCCTGTAAAATGCACAGCGCTGACAGGCAGGCGGCTTTACAGAGGAGGATTTGCCCAAACAGTCCCAGGATCAGCTCTGCTTGCTATAATGGCACCCAAACACTGACAGGGAGTGAGGGAGAGAGAGATATGCAGCTCCAGGGCGAGAACATTTACTCTAAATGGCACCCTGGTTCTGGGGGAGGGGCTACAGGTCTAAGCCTTATCCCCCTGCTGGACTTCACCACCGGGTACTGGGGGCTTAGTAAAACGGTTTTATAAGAGAAAACCAACCTGTACCCATGCCCTGGTGGTCTAGTGGGGTCCCTGAACTACCACAGTGTCCACGCCAGCGCGCGTGGCCCGCCTCCCACCGGCCGTGCGGGATCGCGATTTACAGCGGGTCCCGTTGAGGGGACCCCTTACCTCCTCCTTGAGTGCGGCCACGCAATCCGGGAGAGCAGCGGTCGTGTATGTGACTAACAAGGAAGAAAACCGGAGCCTCCGCTATAGGTACCCGGCAACCAGGGCACGGGAGTGTACAGCGCCGCTGCGGGAGGTGATGGAGCTGCAGCAGGAGATGTCTGACTGACATCTAACACAGTCAGTGTCTCTGCTGCAGCCCTTGAAGTCTTCAAAATTCTTTAAAAGCTTCTCTCAGGGCTGCTGGAGCAGCCCCCCTGTTAAGTGCCTGCTTACTGCATGGCACCAACTACAAAACTGAGCTCATGTGCATGGAGGCGGGGTTATAGAGGAGGCGGCGCTAGGCATTCTGGGAACAGTCAAAGCTTTGAGCCTGTTGGTGCCTCGGATCAAGATCCTACTCTACACTCCAATGTCATTCCCTGTGGAGCCCAGTGTACCCCGCAGCAGAAACCGGCATCGCGGCATTGAAGACATGGTTACTTTTATGTACAATACTTCGGTATAGCAGGCATTTCACATCTGCATTCCATATATCGGCACGGTGGCACCGAATACCATGGACAACCACAATAGTCACACTTCAGCATAGCAGATTAGCAGGCATTTCTCCTCTGCATTCACATATCAGAATCCACATTGGGGGAGCTCAGCCCCTGATCATACATCACACTAGGGTAAATTGAAGTTAGGGGTGCCTACCCCCTCTTTTTTGTTAACATGGGCGCAGCAGCCAGGGGGGAGCCTAACCCCCTTACTTAAATAATACACCATGGTACAAAAGATGGTAGGTGCCTACCCCCCTAACATTTACTGTGCCCCATCTAGCCAGCTGGGCAGCAACATCCAAGGGGAATCCATCCCCTAGTAACTTTTTAACACTAGGGAGAGATGGGAAAAAGGGGAACATACCCCACACTTTAGCACACACAGGCCAGATGGGTATCGGGGAGCTCAATTCCTATTTACTATTTTGTCCCGAATATGCAGAGTGTTTGCAGCAGAATAACTATAGGAGGGGGTATGGGGAACCAATATCTCACCCCCTGTTGCGGTTTCTCCTGGGACTCCGACACTCCAGATCCCTTGTGGTGAATGCTCCTCCACAGCAGCAGAGGCAGCAGCCATGTAGTACTTTTCCTCCCCAGGGGTCAGATCCACCATCCAGCAGCAACCTTCTCCCCAAAGGGAGGGGGAGGGAGAGAGCACACTCCTGCCAGCACAGCAACACTTTTCCCCAGAGAGGAGAGACCCTTTCTTGCAGCCGGCTCTCCCTTTTAAGGGCCCTGGCAGCCCTCAGGACCTCCTTTCTGCCCGGCACATTTACAGGTCACTGGGTCCCATTAACAACCCACCCCCAGGTCCCCCTACTCTGTAACCCAGGGGACCCAATCAGCTGGGGGACATACTTTCCCGGAATTTTTATGTTGCTGGGTAAGAGGTGGTACACCAGAGAATTGGCGGCAAAATCCCTGTCAGACAAGCTGACAGGGTCACATATAGTTCTGGCAGGGCTTCCATTTAGTCCCTATTAGAGATAAGCGGGTTCGGTTCTCCGAAAACCGAACCCCCCCGAACTCCACGTGTTTTACTCGGGTCCGAGGCAGGCTCGGTTGTTCCTGCCTGACTCAGAAAACCCGAACGAGGCAAAACGTCATCATCCCGCTGTCGGATTCTCGCGATATTCGGATTCCATATAAAGAGCCACGCGTCGCCGCCATATTCACTCAAGGATTGTAGAGAGTAGAGAGGACGTGGCTACGTTCTCTCAGTGGAAAATCTCAATATCAGTGCTCAGTATCAGTGCTTATTGCTGCTCAGTAATACAAGTACAGTGTCTCTCTTGTGCTGCATCTTGCTGCTCAGTGTCAGTTCTCAGTAGTATCATCATCAGTGCTCAGTATCACTGCTCATTGTCTTGTGCTGCATTGTGGTGCTCAGTAATACTACAGTATATTACTAATATACTAGTCGAGTGTCTTGTGCTGCATCTTGCTGCTGTAGAGTGCTGTGGTAGTGTCCTATCACTGTGCATAGGTCATCATCATTCCAATTACAGTGGTATCTGGTATCTATCTAGTGGTATCTAATTCCAGACATTACTGCCGTCTAATTCCAGATATATTACTGGCATATAATTCCACACATTAAAAAATGGAGAAGAAAAATTTGGAGGGTAAAATAGGGAAAGATCAAGATCCACTTCCACCTAGTGCTGAAGCTGCTGCCACTAGTCATGGCAGAAACGATGAAATGCCATCAACGTCGTCTGCCAAGGCCGATACTCAATGTCATAGTAGAGAGCATGTAAAATCCAAAAAGCAAAAGTTCAGTAAAATTACCCAAAAATCTAAATTAAAATCGTCTGAGGAGAAGCGTAAACTTACCAATATGCCATTTACGACATGGCAAGGAACGGCTAAGGCCCTCTCCTATGTTCTTCATAACTAGTGGTTCAGCTTCACATGACGATGGAAGCACTCATCCTCCCACTAGAAAAATGAAAAGAGTTAAGCTGGCAAAAGCACAGCAAAGAATTGTGCATTCTAAATCACAAATCCTCAAGAAGAGTCCAAATGTGTCGGCGGGTGCGATGCCTGAACTTCCCAACACTGGATGGGAAAAGGTGGCTCCATCCACCATTTGCACGCCCCCTGCAAGTGCTGGAAGGAACACCCACAGTCCAGTTCCTGATATTCAAATTGAAGATGTCACTGTTGAAGTACACCAGGATGAGGATATGGGTGTTGCTGGCGCTGAGGAGGAAATTGACGAGGAGGATTCTGATGGTGAGGTGGTTTGTTTAAGTCAGGCACCCGGGGAGACATCTGTTGTCCGTGGGATGAATACGGCCATTGACATGCCTGGTCAAAATACAAAAAAAATCACCTCTTCGGTGTGGAATTATTTCAACAGAAATGCGGACAACAGGTGTCAAGCCGTGTGTTGCCTTTGTCAAGCTGTAATAAGTAGGGGTAAGGACGTTAACCACCTAGGAACATCCTCCCTTATACGTCACCTGGAGCGCATTCATCAGAAGTCATTGACAAGTTCAAAAACTTTGGGTGACAGCGGAAGCAGTCCACTGACAACCAAAATCCCTTCTTCCTCTTGTACCCAAGCTCCTGCAAACCACACCACCAACTCCCTCAGTGTCAATTTCCTCCTTAGACAGGAAAGACAATAGTCCTGCAGGCCATGTCACTGGCAAGTCTGACGAGTCCTCTCCTGCCTGGGATTCCTCCGATGGATCCTTGAGTGGAACGCCTACTGCTGCTGTTGCTGCTGGCGCTGCTGTTGTTGCTGCTGGGAGTCGATCATCATCCTAGAGGGGAAGTCGGAAGACCACTTGTAGTACTTCCAGTAAGCAATTGACTATCCAACAGTCCTTTGCAAGGAAGATGAAATACCACAGCAGTCATCCTGTTGCAAAGCGGATAACTCAGGCCTTGACAACTATGTTGGTGTTAGACGTGCATCCGGTATCCACCGTTAGTTCACAGGGACTTAGAGAATTGCTTGAGGTAGTGTGTCCCCGGTAGCAAATCCCATCTAGGTTCCACTTCTCTAGGCAGGCGATACCGAGAATGTACACAGATGTCAGAAAAAGTGTCCTCAGTGTCCTAAAAAATGCAGTTGTACCCACTGTCCACTTAACCACGGACATGTGGACAAGTGGAGCAGGGCAGACTAAGGACTATATGACTTTGACAGCCCACTGGGTAGATGTATTGCCTCCCGCAGCAACTACAGCGGCGGCACCAGTAGCAGCATCTCGCAAACGCCAACTCGTTCCTAGGCAGGCTACGCTTTGTATCACCTCTTTCCATAAGAGGCACACAGCTGACAACCTCTTACGGAAACTGAAGAACATCATCGCAGATTGGCTTACCCTAATTGGACTCTCCTGGGGATTTGTGATATCGGACAACGCCACCAATATTGTGCGTGCATTACATGTAGGCAAATTCCAGCACGTCCCATGTTTTGCACATACAATTAATTTGGTGGTGCATAATTTTCTGAAAAACGACAGGGGCATACAGGAGATGCTGTCGGTGGCCAGAAAAATTGCGGGCAACTTTCGGCATTCAGCCACTGTGTGCCGAAGACTGGAGCACCAGCAAACACTCATGAACATGCCCTGCCATCAGCTGAAGCAAGAGGAGGTAACGAGGTGGAATTCAACCCTCTATATGCTTCAGAGGATGGAGGAGCAGCAAAAGGCCATTCAAGCCTATACATCTGACTACAATATAGGCAAAGGAGGGGGAATGCTCCTGACTCAAGCGCAGTGGAGAATGATTTCCATGTTGTGCAAGGTTCTCCAACCCTTTGAACTCTTGCCACACGTGAAGTCAGTTCAGACACTGCCAGCCTAAGTCAGGTCATTCCCCTCATCAGGCTTTTGCAGAAGCAGCTGGAGAGATTGAAAGAGGAGCTAAAACGGAGCGATTCCGCTAGGCATGTGGGACTTGTGGATGGAGCCCTGCATTCGCTTAACCAGGATTCACGGGTGGTCAATCTGTTGAAATCAGAGCCCTACATTTTAGTCACCGTGCTTGATCCTATGTTTAAAGCCTACATTGTATCTCTCTTTCCGGCAGACACAAATCAGCAGATGTTCAAAGACCTGCTGGTGAGACAATTGTCAAGTCAAGCAGAACGTGACCCGCCAACAGCTCCTCCTTCATTTTCTACTGCCACTGGAGCTGCCAGGAAAAGGATAAAATTTCCAAAACCACCCACTGGTGGTGATGCAGGGCAGTCAGGAGCAAGTGCTGACATCTGGTCCGGACTGAAGGACCTGCCAACGATTACTGACATGTCGTCTACTGTCACTGCTATGATTCTGTCACCATTGAAAGAATGGTGGAGGATTATATGAGTGACAGCATCACTGTAGGCATGTCAGACAGTCCGTACGTATACTGGCAGGAAAAAGAGGCAATTTGGAGGCCCTTGCACAAACTGGCTTTATTTTACCTAAGTTTCTCCCCCTCCAGTGTGTACTCCGAAAGAGTGTTTAGTGCAGCCGGTCACCTTGTCAGCGATCGGCATAGGAGGTTACTTCCAGAAAATGTGGAGAAGATGATGTTCATCAAAATGAATTATAATAAATTCCTCCGTGGAGACATTTACCAGCAATTGCCTCCAGAAAGTACACAGGGACCTGTAATGGTGGATTCCAGTGGAGACGAATTAATACTCTGTGAGGAGGAAGAGGTACACAGTGAAAGGGGTGAGGAATCGGGGGATGAGGATGAGGTGGACATCTTGCCTCTGTAGAGCCAGTTTGTGCAAGGAGAGATTGATTGCTTCTTTTTTGGTGTGGGCCCAAACCAACCAGTCAATTCAGCCACAGTCGTGTGGCAGACCCGGTCGCTGAAATGATGGGTTTGTTAAAGTGTGCATGTCCTGTTTGTACAACATAAGGGTGGGTGGGAGGTCCCAAGGACAATTCCAACTTGCACCTCTTTTTTTATTTATCTTTGCATCATGTGCTGTTTGGGGACTATTTTTTTTAAGTGCCATCCTGTCTGACACTGCAGTGCCACTCCTAGATGGGCCAGGTGTTTGTGCCGCCCACTTAGCTTGGTCATCCAGCGACCTCGATGCAAATTTTAGGACTAAAAATAATATTGTGAGGTGTGAGGTGTTCAGAATAGACTGGAAATGAGTGGAAATTATGGTTATTGAGGTTAATAATACTAAAGGATCAAAATTACCCCCAAATTCTTAGATTTAAGCTGTTTTTAAGGGTTTTTTGAAAAAAAAAGCACCCGAATCCAAAACGCATCCAAATCCGACAAAAATCTGAAAGGGTGGTTTTGCCAAAATGCGTCCGAATCCAAAACACGACCGCGGAACCAAATCCAAAACCAAAACACAAAACACGAAAAATGCCTTCTGCACATCTCTTGTCCCTATAGCAATGTATAGGAGGGATGCTGCATAGGGATTTTTGGGGAACCGGAGCAGTTTACAGAAAAAAAAAAATTGGGGTCTGCATTCTACTGTTACAGGGCATTACACACATTATGAGCGAAAAAGACACCCAGGACCTCGCACACATAGAGGGGCTGTTTGGCAAGACTGAGGCCATAGTATTTGGACACATTTGTATAGCTATGATTACATATTCCTACCTTCTCCTGTGAGTGCTTTCTCAGTTTTCATTATTTTATACTGTTCTATTAAGCATTACTTAAAACATTGGTCATTTTTAATTTGATTTTATTATCTACATACATTTTTATTTGTAGATACTCAAGCAGACTATTCCGAGTGCTGCTTACATATCCTTTTCCCCATATTGTGCACGCACCATACAATGCCTATGCACACAGGTGGAGTTAGAAAGTGTGGGCGCTTTGGCTAACAAATCACTCCGCCCATTAACAGATCACTCTTTCCATGAAAGGGTAACTTTTGGGCGGCAATTGGGTGACTACCATGTGTCTACATGGATCTGATCAGTCTTTCTGGAGTGCTGTTGATCCTTAAGGCAACTTCTGTGCCTGTCTGTGGAGTACGGATGGATGTCTTTGTCAGATGGATCTTTTGCACCCAGCATGAGCTGGTTGTATGGCCTGATAGTACTGATGAATGTGTGGATACAGAAATAGTAGGCAGTTCTGACAAGGGGCTGGCTGGCAACTTTTAGCCTGGGGGGCAAATTAAATCAAGTGGCCCTGGCTTCTCTACCTGCGCATGGCAGATAATACATAGGAAACAATAGGCCTAATTCAGATGTGGATGGAGTGGCTGTCACTTCCCTGGAAGTAGCAGTGATAGCGCTGTATGGTGATGCAGCAGGAGGCGTATATTACAAATAGATGCCTCCTGCTGCAGTAGTGATCTGACCCGCCGCAGGCATCGGATCACTAATTCGCCATCGGACAGCTTGCAGAGATTCCTGGCCTCTTCTCTCCCCCTAAACAGCAGTTACATGTCTCCGTTATGGGAAACTGCCACCCTCCTCACCCCAAAATGGCAGCAGACTATCACTGACAATCTGCTGCCATCCTACTTCCTACATCACAGGACCCATTTGTGCATGCACTCAATGGATCCTGCGCATGAGCACAGTGCCAATAACAAAATTGTCAGCACAAGCGGAATGTGAAAGGGCAACATCTCCTCCTTCATTGTCTCCAGCACCTGCGGCTGCAAGGGAAAAATCTCCATTTTCCTAAGAGACCCGCTGGCGGTGATGCCGATCAGTCAGGAACAAGTTTTGACATCTGGTCTGGACTGAAGAAGCTGCCTACAATTACTGACATGTCTACTGGCACTGCATATGATGCTGTAACCATTGAAAGAATGGTTAATGATTATTTCAGTGATAGCATCCAAATAGGCATATCAGACAGTCCGTTTCGGTACTGGCAGGGAAAAGAGGCAATTTGGAGGCCCTTGCTCAAACTGGCTTTGTTTTACTTAAGTTGCCGGGCACCTTGTCAGCGATCGGCATAGGAGGTTACTTCCCCACAATGTGGAAAAGATGATGTTCATCAAAATGAATTACAAATTCCACCAGGAAGACCTTTACTAGCAATTACTTCCACAAAGTACAGATGGACCTGTGATGGTGGATTCCTGCGGGGACGAATTAATAGTCTGTGAAGACAAGGATGTACACACTGATGGGGGTGAGGAATCAGAGGATGATGACATCTTGCTTCTGTAGAACCAGTTTCTGCAGGGAGAGGTCGATTGCTTCTTTTTTTGTGGGGGCCCAAACAAACCAATCATTTCAGCCACAGGTATGGTAGTCCCTGTCACTGAAATGATTGATTTGTTACAGTGTGCATGTCCTCTTTATACAACATAAGGGTGGGTGGGAGGGCTCAAGGACAATTCCATCTTGCACCTCTTTTCTTTGCATTATGTGCTCTTTGGAGCATTTTTTGGGAATTGTTTATAAAACTGTCATCCTGTCTGCCACAGCAGTCTCACTCCTAAATGTGCCACGTGTTTGTGCTGGCCACTACTGTCGTTTAGCTTAGTCATCCAGCTACCTTCGTGCAACCGTTTGGCCTAAAAACAATATTGTGTGCTGTGAGGTGTTCAGACTAGACTGGAATGTTATTGAGCTTATTAATACTGTAGCAACAAAAACACCCCCAAATTCTGTTATTTTAGCTGTTTTGATGATTTTTTTCAAAAAAATCCCGCAAGGGTGGTTTGGCAAAACCAATACAGATCCAAAACATGAAGGAGGTCCAGATACAAAACCAAAACACAAAACCCGAAGAGTGGCCCAGTGCACAGCCATAGCTTGGTGGTATCTAGTTCTGATGTCTGTTTTATATGCAGGAAACTAGGTGGCAGAGGTCAATCCTCCTCATACAACACTGGAACCAGAATGATGGCTAAGAGATATTTGGACATGATTCAGTTAGGTGAAACTATTACTTCAGAAGATTAAGAAATTGGCATGAAACTAAGCACATGGCCGAGGCAGACTGGATCATCTGACGTACAAGTCAGAAGTGATAAACGTAGTCCAAAACTGGAACAACAAGATACTAGATCCGAACTGAGCTGGCGTTACTTTGCACAATGAATCCGGACTTGGACCGAAGTGGTTAAGCACACTAGATCTGGGCTTGGACTGGAATAGCTTGGTACAATGAATAGCTTGGCACAATGCATCTGGAGTTGAACCTGAGTGGCTTGGCACTATTGACAGCTTGGTACAATGGATCCGTGCTGGACTAAAGTAACTTGGTACAATGGATACGGGGTTGAACCGTAATGGCTTGGCACTATGGATAGCTTGGTACAATGGTCCTTGGCTGGACCGAAATAGCTTGGCACAATGGATTGCTTGGTTCGATGGATACGAGCTGGACCAGAATAGCTTGGTACAATGAATAGCTTGGTACAATGGATCTGGTTTTGAATAAGAATGGCTTGGCACTACAGATAGCTTGGTACAATGGATCCAGGCTGGACCAGAATGGCTTGGCACTATAGATAGCTTGATACAGAGGATCTGAGCTGGACCGGAATAGCTTGGTACTATGGTTCCGGGCTGAACCAGAATTGCGTGGTACAATGGATCCGGACTGGACCAGTATAGCTTTGTACAATGGATCCGGGCTGAAGTGGAATATCTTGGTACAATGGATCCAGGTTGGGCTGGAATAGCTTGGTACAATGTATCTGGGCTGGACCGGAATAGCTTGGTACAAAGGATCCAGGCTTGAGCAGGAATAGCTTGGTACAACACAACTGCAGTAGCTGGACAATGTGCTGACAATTATATACAGATGCACAGGGAGACCTGGTAACTGGAGCTAAGGGATGTCTGAAGACAAACCAATGTTTGCTCTGGCACTTTCTGATCGTCTTGCTCTTCAGCCATTGGTGGAAATGGTCAAGTAGATTGTAAGCACCATCCGATTGGTATGTCCGTGGTTAGCTGACCTGGACCAAGATGGCGGCACCCAGAGACTGTAGCCAGCGGGATTTCCATGTGTGGACGCCGGAATGAGAGACAGGAATGTTTGGGAAAGACATGATAGACTTCGCTAAGCAGTGATAGAAGGGCGTGATGCTGAAATCCGGAAAACAGCACCCGAACCCAGCGGGCAGTTAAGTGTTACCACGCTGAATCCTGACACATGGATATCACAAAAATCTGGACTCTTAGCGTGCCTTGAGGACCGAGGGTGGAATTGCCTACTCTAAATGTCAATATTTCTAGATGAACAGAACTGTAAGTAAAATTACTAGACATACTTTATTTTTTTGGGATGGCTGCAATGTGTTACTGGCAACTGTTACAGACAAATTTCCTTTGGGATGTAATAAAACCTACTAGGAAATAAACATTAATAATGAAGAAAAAAAACTTTAATTCTAACTATGATATTATTGTCATTTAACAAGATGACAAAAGTCCATGCTAAGTTCCTAGTCATGAATACGAGTATCATAATGCGCACAGGCCCACTAGGGAAAGCACTCCCATAGTCAAATACATTAAACCCACGTAACACATTTTTATATTATCTTAAAGCCTAAGTGATCATCTTCATCAGTTACTAAAGAGACGCAGAATAATATCTGCTTGTACTCGGCAATAAGCCAAACAGGATGTCATTTTGCTGAGAGACACGGTATGCCCCCACCCCAGCCCACCTCCTGCTAATGGGACTAGAAGATGTATAGCTCTCTCACTCTCTCTCTTGCTGCTATCAGAAATGCTTTATGGCTACCGTTCTGCACATTTAATGTAGTTTAAAGGTTTTAAGTAGAATGGCAATTCACAACCAAATCCACAGTGAGATTTATTACCAGCCCAGACGAGCCACTGGGAGATGAGATTTGTGTATTCTTCATAAACTCATCACAGAATCCCATCCACAGGGACATGTTCTCAGCTTTTGTTATTTCCTGTACTGTATTAACTACATTGTGGATATTCACTCAATCTGATCAACAATACAAGTTAAAAACTAGTTAACCGCTTTTCCTATCTATGAATTTCTCCTTTTAATGTGGGCTTGCTGTTATACTACAACTCACTATGAGTATTTGACCATAGAGGGCACTTACTGTGCATAATGGACTTTAACCTGGTAGAAAAAGGGCAATTTCTTAGTGCAGTGATGTTTAAGTTTAGTTGCAGATTGTTCTCAGGGCTGTTAAGGGGTAATGTTTTGGTTAGAGATGAGCGGTTCGGATTCGGGGAAATCCACACGGCTCCGAAAATCCCCTATCCGGGCAGTCGGGACTTGGATCTGCCCCGGGTGCCTCGAACCCGGCCCGAGGCGAATACGCAAGATCTCACTGTTGGATCTCGCATGCTCGCCTCGGGTGCAAATTTCAACATTTTATGGGGATGACCGCTGATTGTCTGAGAGAGCTGTCTGTCATGGCTCTCAGCCAATCAGCATTTCCACATAGACTTTAATAAGTAAAGATGGCCACCCGCACTGCTGTGACACCACCGTCCGCACTGCCAACACCACCACGTGAACTGCCGACACCCCCACATTAAGGACACCGCGAGCACTCCTGCACTGCCGACACAACTGGCACTCACACACTGCTGACTCAGCCGGCACCCCACACTGCTGACACACCTCAGCACTGAGGACACTGCTAGCACTCCTGCATTGCCGACACTGTTGGCACCCCATGCACAGTGGACACCACAGGCACTCCTGCATTGCTGACACAACTGGCATTCCTGCACTGCTGACACAGTCAGCACCCCTACACTGCCGGCACTCCTGCACTGCCGACACAACCAGCACCCCCGCACTGCTGACTCAGCCGGCACCCCACACTGCTGACACACCCCAGCACTGAGGACGCTGCCGGCACTCCTGCATTGCTGACATTGTCGGCACCCCTACACTGCCGGCACTCCTGCACTGCCGACACAACCAGCACCTCCGCACTGCTGACTCAGCCGGCACCCCCACACTGCTGACACACCCCAGCACTGAGGACACTGTGAGCACTCCCGCATTGCCGACAACACCAGCACCCCAGCAGTACTGATCATGCTGGCAACCCCACAGTGAGGACACTGCCAGCACTGCCGACACCCCTGCAATAAGGATATTTGTGGCACACCCGCACTGCAGACACAGCCAGTAGTACCGACACTACCTGTAACTCTGCACTGTGGACACCACCGTCACTGATGACACTACCAGCATCCCAGCAGTACTGACACTTCTGGTAACCCCACAATGAGGACTCTGCCAGCACCCATGCACTGCCGACACTCCTGCACTGAGGACACCACCAGCATCCCGTCACAGTAAGTGCACTATTAGTGTATCCGCCCTGCACTGTATCATACATTGTATCCGACCCACACTGTATCCTGCTCTATAGCCAACATGCACTGTAACCGACTAGTAATGTATCTAGCACTGTATTCAAACCACACAGTATCCAACCCACACTTTATCCAACCCGCATTGTATCCCGCACTGTATCCAACCAGTAATATATCTCACACTGTATCCGACCCAAACTGTATCCAACCCACACAGTATACAACCAGCACTGTATCCAACCCACTATATATCCCGCACTGTATACAACCTGTTCTGTATCCCGCACTGTATCCAACCCGCACTGTATCCAACCCACACAGTATCCAACCAGCACTGTATCCAACCCACTCTATATCCCGCACTGTATTCAACCTGTCCTGTATCCCTTACTGTATCCAGCGCACACTGTATCTGACCACACTGTATCTGACAAGGTAAAATATTTGGGACATTGCTTGACACAAGGACTTAGACACCTCACCGCTGATAGAATACAGGCGATTCGCGACATGACTCTGCCACAAACCCAGCAGCAGATCCGCACTTTTCTTGGAATGTGTGGGTACTGCCGAAACTGGATCCCAGGGTTCTCCATACTGGCTTTACCGTTGCAAGAAATGGTCTCCTCGAACAAACCGATCGGATCTCTCACAGAGATGAGTCCGAGCTGGCATTTGAGAGACTCAAACAGTGCCTATCACAGGCACCTGCATTAGGCATGTCAGATTATGGGAAAACCCTTTGAATTGTACGGTACGGAAAGTGCTGGGTGTGCGGCAGGTGTCCTAACCCAGAGACATGGTGATGCCAGCAGACCAGTAGCTTGCTACTGTCAAAGTCGAAAAATATTGTAATGCATACACCATGTACTAACCCCACAAACATGCCCGCTGCGCGTGCACTTTTTCCGCCGTGCGTGCACATATCCGCAATTTGCGTATGATCGCTCCCGCGTACTTGCGCGTGGTATGGCTATTTACGGCGGAGTTTGTGAGCGCATAGAGGGTTATTAGAACATTACATATTTAACCCAAATAGTGCACTTTGTACACATAGCTCCCCTGCACCACATCAGCAAGTATCAACAGTTTAAACAGTTCCAGGACTAAGGGATTCACCTTTGCATGATAGGAAGGGTCAGACTAAGGTTAGAAGATGATGTCTAGTATCCAGCTGTAGGGTATTGTAAGGGTAACATTCCGGTGTTGGTTAGAGAAAGATCGCATGTTCCAGCGTATAGTTATGTGCAGAAGTAGAATATAGATATAAACTGTATTTACTGTATATTATGTATGCGGCGGGAATCCAGAGGATACCACCCCCAAGAGCAGTTGAGAAAGACATCGCCCACCTTTTCAAATCAACCTATGACCTCTCCTGTAATGTAAAGATGCACCTCTGTGTCCAATGGACAATGAGATTACAGTGACCATTGTATTGTGTATGTAAGTTGTGTATAAAAAGCCCGTTGTTGCCTGGCCGGTCAGAAGACTCTGAACGCTTTCTACCTGATAAGCGGAGGATTGGTCCAGGTTGCGCTTGCGAACATTCTCACGTATGTACATTTTCTGTAGCCATTATTCTGTTGTAGATTTATCTTGTTAGCCTGTAGTGTATAATTTGTACTGTTATCTCTTTTGAAATAACCCACTGTGGCCTTAGAACCCTGTGGTTCAACTACATATCGGTGTTGTGTCCTCATTTCCCTGCTAGGGTTTAAAGCGTATTTAACTGTATGAGGTTTTTAAGTATTGATAAGGTGTACGCACTGCGGGTACTTTATACCGTCAGCGCTACTTAAGGTTTAAGGTATTACTTCATTGCAGTGCTTTGCTGCATAAAGGTTTAAAGTATAATCATATCACATTGTATTACTGATAAGGTTTAAAGGTTATCAATTGAGTGTGCGCTCTCTGTGTGTACTTTGTACCCCCAGCGCGTCGTGTGTACGATAAGTCCGTACACCTTACGGGACTCTGTACGCAAATAGCGTACATAGGGGGTCATTCCGAGTTGTTCGCTCCCAAGCTACTTTTAGCAGCTTTGCACTAAGCCGCCGCCTACTGGGAGTGAATCTTAGCTTATCAAAATTGCGAACGAAAGATTAGCAAAATAGCGAATAGACACTTCTTAGCAGTTTCTGAGTAGCTCCACACTTACTCGGCATCTGCGATCAGTTCAGTGCTTGTCGTTCCTGGTTTGACGTCACAAACACTAGAGATGAGCGCCTGAAATTTTTCGGGTTTTGTGTTTTGGTTTTGGGTTCGGTTCCGCGGCCGTGTTTTGGGTTCGACCGCGTTTTGGCAAAACCTCACCGAATTTTTTTTGTCGGATTCGGGTGTGTTTTGGATTCGGGTGTTTTTTTCCAAAAACACTAAAAAACAGCTTAAATCATAGAATTTGGGGGTCATTTTGATCCCAAAGTATTATTAACCTCAAAAACCATAATTTACACTCATTTTCAGTCTATTCTGAATACCTCACACCTCACAATATTATTTTTAGTCCTAAAATTTGCACCGAGGTCGCTGTGTGAGTAAGATAAGCGACCCTAGTGGCCGACACAAACACCGGGCCCATCTAGGAGTGGCACTGCAGTGTCACGCAGGATGTCCCTTCCAAAAAACCCTCCCCAAACAGCACATGACGCAAAGAAAAAAAGAGGCGCAATGAGGTAGCTGTGTGAGTAAGATTAGCGACCCTAGTGGCCGACACAAACACCGGGCCCATCTAGGAGTGGCACTGCAGTGTCACGCAGGATGGCCCTTCCAAAAAACCCTCCCCAATCAGCACATGATGCAAAGAAAAAGAAAAGAAAAAAGAGGTGCAAGATGGAATTGTCCTTGGGCCCTCCCACCCACCCTTATGTTGTATAAACAAAACAGGACATGCACACTTTAACCAACCCATCATTTCAGTGACAGGGTCTGCCACACGACTGTGACTGATATGACGGGTTGGTTTGGACCCCCCCCAAAAAAGAAGCAATTAATCTCTCCTTGCACAAACTGGCTCTACAGAGGCAAGATGTCCACCTCATCTTCACCCTCCGATATATCACCGTGTACATCCCCCTCCTCACAGATTATCAATTCGTCCCCACTGGAATCCACCATCTCAGCTCCCTGTGTACTTTGTGGAGGCAATTGCTGCTGGTCAATGTCTCCGCGGAGGAATTGATTATAATTAATTTTAATGAACATCATCTTCTCCACATTTTCTGGATGTAACCTCGTACGCCGATTGCTGACAAGGTGAGCGGCGGCACTAAACACTCTTTCGGAGTACACACTTGTGGGAGGGCAACTTAGGTAGAATAAAGCCAGTTTGTGCAAGGGCCTCCAAATTGCCTCTTTTTCCTGCCAGTATAAGTACGGACTGTGTGACGTGCCTACTTGGATGCGGTCACTCAGAAAATCCTCCACCATTCTATCAATGTTGAGAGAATCATATGCAGTGACAGTAGACGACATGTCCGTAATCGTTGTCAGGTCCTTCAGTCCGGACCAGATGTCAGCATCAGCAGTCGCTCCAGACTGCCCTGCATCACCGCCAGCGGGTGGGCTCGGAATTCTGAGCCTTTTCCTCGCACCCCCAGTTGCGGGAGAATGTGAAGGAGGAGATGTTGACAGGTCGCGTTCCGCTTGACTTGACAATTTTGTCACCAGCAGGTCTTTCAACCCCAGCAGACCTGTGTCTGCCGGAAAGAGAGATCCAAGGTAGGCTTTAAATCTAGGATCGAGCACGGTGGCCAAAATGTAGTGCTCTGATTTCAACAGATTGACCACCCGTGAATCCTTGTTAAGCGAATTAAGGGCTGCATCCACAAGTCCCACATGCCTAGCGGAATCGCTCCGTGTTAGCTCCTCCTTCAATGCCTCCAGCTTCTTCTGCAAAAGCCTGATGAGGGGAATGACCTGACTCAGGCTGGCAGTGTCTGAACTGACTTCACGTGTGGCAAGTTCAAAGGGCATCAGAACCTTGCACAACGTTGAAATCATTCTCCACTGCACTTGAGACAGGTGCATTCCACCTACTATATCGTGCTCAATTGTATAGGCTTGAATGGCCTTTTGCTGCTCCTCCAACCTCTGAAGCATATAGAGGGTTGAATTCCACCTCGTTACCACTTCTTGCTTCAGATGATGGCAGGGCAGGTTCAGTAGTTTTTGGTGGTGCTCCAGTTTTCTGTACGTGGTGCCTGTACGCCGAAAGTGTCCCGCAATTCTTCTGGCCACCGACAGCATCTCTTGCACGCCCCTGTCGTTTTTTTAAAAATTCTGCACCACCAAATTCAAGGTATGTGCAAAACATGGGACGTGCTGGAATTGGCCCAGATTTAATGCACACACAATATTGCTGGCGTTGTCCGATGCCACAAATCCACAGGAGAGTCCAATTGGGGTAAGCCATTCCGCGATGATCTTCCTCAGTTGCCGTAAGAGGTTTTCAGCTGTGTGCGTATTCTGGAAAGCGGTGATACAAAGCGTAGCCTGCCTAGGAAAGAGTTGGCGTTTGCGAGATGCTGCTACTGGTGCCGCCGCTGCTGTTCTTGCGGCGGGAGTCCATACATCTACCCAGTGGGCTGTCACAGTCATATAGTCCTGACCCTGCCCTGCTCCACTTGTCCACATGTCCGTGGTTAAGTGGACATTGGGTACAGCTGCATTTTTTAGGACACTGGTGACTCTTTTTCTGAGGTCTGTGTACATTTTCGGTATCGCCTGCCTAGAGAAATGGAACCTAGATGGTATTTAGTACCGGGGACACAGTACCTCCAACAAGTCTCTAGTTGGCTCTGCAGTAATGATGGATACCGGAACCACGTTTCTCACCACCCAGGATGCCAAGGCCTCAGTTATCCGCTTTGCAGTAGGATGACTGCTGTGATATTTCATCTTCCTCGCAAAGGACTGTTGAACAGTCAATTGCTTACTGGAAGTAGTACAAGTGGGCTTACGACTTCCCCTCTGGGATGACCATCGACTCCCAGCGGCAACAACAGCAGCGCCAGCAGCAGTAGGCGTTACACGCAAGGATGCATCGGAGGAATCCCAGGCAGGAGAGGACTCGTCAGAATTGCCAGTGACATGGCCTGCAGGACTATTGGCATTCCTGGGGAAGGAGGAAATTGACACTGAGGGAGTTGGTGGGGTGGTTTGCGTGAGCTTGGTTACAAGAGGAAGGGATTTACTGGTCAGTGGACTGCTTCCGCTGTCACCCAAAGTTTTTGAACTTGTCACTGACTTATTATGAATGCGCTGCAGGTGACGTATAAGGGAGGATGTTCCGAGGTGGTTAACGTCCTTACCCCTACTTATTACAGCTTGACAAAGGGAACACACGGCTTGACACCTGTTGTCCGCATTTCTGGTGAAATACCTCCACACCGAAGAGCTGATTTTTTTGGTATTTTCACCTGGCATGTCAACGGCCATATTCCTCCCACGGACAACAGGTGTCTCCCCGGGTGCCTGACTTAAACAAACCACCTCACCATCAGAATCCTCCTGGTCAATTTCCTCCCCAGCGCCAGCAACACCCATATCCTCCTCATCCTGGTGTACTTCAACACTGACATCTTCAATCTGACTATCAGGAACTGGACTGCGGGTGCTCCTTCCAGCACTTGCAGGGGGCGTGCAAATGGTGGAAGGCGCATGCTCTTCACGTCCAGTGTTGGGAAGGTCAGGCATCGCAACCGACACAATTGGACTCTCCTTGTGGATTTGGGATTTCAAAGAACGCACAGTTCTTTGCGGTGCTTTTGCCAGCTTGAGTCTTTTCAGTTTTCTAGCGAGAGGCTGAGTGCTTCCATCCTCATGTGAAGCTGAACCACTAGCCATGAACATAGGCCAGGGCCTCAGCCGTTCCTTGCCACTCCGTGTGGTAAATGGCATATTGGCAAGTTTACGCTTCTCCTCCGACAATTTTATTTTAGGTTTTGGAGTCCTTTTTTTACTGATATTTGGTGTTTTGGTTTTGACATGCTCTGTACTATGCCATTGGGCATCGGCCTTGGCAGACGACGTTGCTGGCATTTCATCGTCTCGGCCATGACTAGTGGCAGCAGCTTCAGCACGAGGTGGAAGTGGATCTTGATCTTTCCCTAATTTTGGAACCTCAACATTTTTGTTCTCCATATTTTAATAGGCACAACTAAAAAGCACCTCAGGTAAACAATGGAGATGGATGGATTGGATACTAGTATACAATTATGGACGGGCTGCCGAGTGCCGACACAGAGGTAGCCACAGCCGTGAACTACCGCACTGTACTGTGTCTGCTGCTAATATATAGACTGGTTGATAAAGAGATAGTATACTCGTAACTAGTATGTATGTATAAAGAAAGAAAAAAAAACCACGGTTAGGTGGTATATACAATTATGGACGGGCTGCCGAGTGCCGACACAGAGGTAGCCACAGCCGTGAACTACCGCACTGTACTGTGTCTGCTGCTAATATATAGACTGGTTGATAAAGAGATAGTATACTCGTAACTAGTATGTATGTATAAAGAAAGAAAAAAAAACCACGGTTAGGTGGTATATACAATTATGGACGGGCTGCCGAGTGCCGACACAGAGGTAGCCACAGCCGTGAACTACCGCACTGTACTGTGTCTGCTGCTAATATATAGACTGGTTGATAAAGAGATAGTATACTCGTAACTAGTATGTATGTATAAAGAAAGAAAAAAAAACCACGGTTAGGTGGTATATACAATTATGGACGGGCTGCCAAGTGCCGACACAGAGGTAGCCACAGCCGTGAACTACCGCACTGTACTGTGTCTGCTGCTAATATATAGACTGGTTGATAAAGAGATAGTATACTCGTAACTAGTATGTATGTATAAAGAAAGAAAAAAAAACCACGGTTAGGTGGTATATACAATTATGGACGGGCTGCCGAGTGCCGACACAGAGGTAGCCACAGCCGTGAACTACCGCACTGTACTGTGTCTGCTGCTAATATATAGACTGGTTGATAAAGAGATAGTATACTCGTAACTAGTATGTATGTATAAAGAAAGAAAAAAAAACCACGGTTAGGTGGTATATACAATTATGGACGGGCTGCCGAGTGCCGACACAGAGGTAGCCACAGCCGTGAACTACCGCACTGTACTGTGTCTGCTGCTAATATATAGACTGGTTGATAAAGAGATAGTATACTCGTAACTAGTATGTATGTATAAAGAAAGAAAAAAAAACCACGGTTAGGTGGTATATACAATTATGGACGGGCTGCCGAGTGCCGACACAGAGGTAGCCACAGCCGTGAACTACCGCACTGTACTGTGTCTGCTGCTAATATATAGACTGGTTGATAAAGAGATAGTATACTCGTAACTAGTATGTATGTATAAAGAAAGAAAAAAAAACCACGGTTAGGTGGTATATACAATTATGGACGGGCTGCCGAGTGCCGACACAGAGGTAGCCACAGCCGTGAACTACCGCACTGTACTGTGTCTGCTGCTAATATATAGACTGGTTGATAAAGAGATAGTATACTCGTAACTAGTATGTATGTATAAAGAAAGAAAAAAAAAACCACGGTTAGGTGGTATATACAATTATGGACGGGCTGCCGAGTGCCGACACAGAGGTAGCCACAGCCGTGAACTACCGCACTGTACTGTGTCTGCTGCTAATATAGACTGGTTGATAAAGAGATAGTATACTACTAATATTATATACTGGTGGTCAGGTCACTGGTCACTAGTCACACTGGCAGTGGCACTCCTGCAGCAAAAGTGTGCACTGTTTAATTTTAATATAATATTATGTACTCCTGGCTCCTGCTATAACCTATAACTGGCACTGCAGTAGTGCTCCCCAGTCTCCCCCACAATTATAAGCTGTGTGAGCTGAGCAGTCAGACAGATATATAATATATATAGATGATGCAGCACACTGGCCTGAGCCTGAGCAGTGCACACAGATATGGTATGTGACTGAGTCACTGTGTGCTGTGTATCGCTTTTTTCAGGCAGAGAACGGATTATAAATAAAAGTGGTGGTCAGTCACTGGTCACTATCAGCAAAACTCTGCACTGTACACTACTGAGTACTCCTAATGCTCCCCAAAATTAGTAAATCAAGTGTCTAAACGGAGAGGACGCCAGCCACGTCCTCTCCCTATCAATCTCAATGCACGTGTGAAAATGGCGGCGACGCGCGGCTCCTTATATAGAATCCGAGTCTCGCGATAGAATCCGAGCCTCGCGAGAATCCGACAGCGTCATGATGACGTTCGGGCGCGCTCGGGTTAACCGAGCAAGGCGGGAAGATCCGAGTCGCTCGGACCCGTGAAAAAAAACATGAAGTTCTGGCGGGTTCGGATTCAGAGAAACCGAACCCGCTCATCTCTAACAAACACACCCAGCGTTTGCCCAGACACTCCTCCGTTTCTCCAGCCACTCCCGCGTTTTTCCCAGAAACGGTAGTGTTTTTTCGCACACACCCATAAAACGGCCTGTTTCCGCCCAGAAACACCCACTTCCTGTCAATCACATTACGATCACCAGAACGAAGAAAAAACCTTGTAATGCCGTGAGTAAAATACCTAACTGCATAGCAAATTTACTTGGCGCAGTCGCACTGCGGGCATTGCGCATGCGCATTAGCGACTAATCGCTCCATTGCGAGAAAAAAATACAGAGCGAACAACTCGGAATGACCCCCATAGTACGTAGCGTGTGTATTAAGTCTAGCGGCCGCAGCGGCTCATGGTAAAAGTGTGTTTAAAGGTATAGCTTTAATGGTTTAAGATAATATCGACATTATCAATTGGGAGCATCGTCCGGTTTTTCCTCATACCCACACCCTAGCAGGTTAAAGCAGACTTTATCTATCAGCAAAGGGCGGAAAGGTATCCAACGTAAGCCTTCTCCTGGCTGGTGGATACACAAGTGCTGATACGATAAGCGTCTGCTCTGCAAGGTTTGTTGGGATGCTGGTGGGATCCGAAAGGTAAGAACGCAAAGCTATTTTTAAAGTCTGTGAAATTCTGTTTGGCGCCAAATGCGCACACAACACACGCAAACACCTGTACACCTGTACTTTGTATACCTGTTCGCATTGTTGCCATAAGTTATGATTACTAGATTCATTTTGACCTGTGCTGAGAGATTTGTTGCTATTTAGTTAAAATATAGAGTAAATATTTAAGAAGTAAGTGTAAGACGCACACGCAGCCTGGCCTAGTTGTAAAGGTTTATACAGAAGAAACTGTGTGTAGTGTTAAGTGAGCGATTATAGTTAATATCGCTTACATTGATAGAAGTGTGGGATTTGTACTACTGCGGACGTACGGTCTTTGTACACGTGTCTCGGACAAAGTACGGGACTGCGTATGCAACGTAAAGGCCTACGCACGTGGCGTGTTTACGCAATGTGCGTAAGGGTACGGCCGCTAAGTACAAATTACACAATAGCATTGTTTAGTTTAGGCGCGAGACGGTAGCCACGCGATAATAGCACAAATTGCTCGGTTTTTCAAAAATTTAGTTTAAATAAACCTTGTTACTGTATTACCTCTGGGGAAAGCTATCAGTTAACAGGAAAGGATATTTTTCTGATCAGAAAACTATAGAGTGTTAGCGTGGGCTGAATAAGGTGTGAATGTATTGAACCCCGCTTGGTGAACTTGGTGATCTCGGTGAAACTTGGTGAAGCACGGTCTAGGTGAATACGTGCAACAGAGTGTGATAAAGTTTTCGTGGTATTACACTCCGGCTGTTTTGGAGCACAGTGTGAAGAATCCAGTGATCCTACCACTTATAGATAGCAAGTGTCTATGAGTGGTACGATTGGACCGCACGGTTGTGTGGGCAATACGTGGCGCAACGTGATTTGAAGTTTTGCATATTTATGTGTAAATCTCGTCATCATACGCGTTGTGTGAAGCACATGCAAGCGTGATTTGTGTAAAATAAAGGTTTAGGGAGTTTTCGCTGGTCCCTCCAGAGGCAGATATTCACTGGGTACCTAAAGGCCCAGGTGATATAGGCCAAAGTAGGGCCTGCAACGGCTACACGTGTCTGCTAAAAAAAAGGCGGATCCGTGATACTCGGAGCAGAAGAAGTTAGTGGAACAACTTTGAGGACTTCCACCGGTAGACTACTGTGTTTGGTGCATTTTAGGAAGTTTTCCCGTGTTAAAAAAGGTCCACAATGGAAGCCAAGTGCACAACACAGGGACGTTCCTCAGTCAGGGTTCAGACAGCAGAATTCAGACCCAGGGGGTCAGCTCGGTTAGTAATGTGGGGGAAGTATGGTACCCACACTGAGACCTTTTGTGATGAATGGACACGAATGACTGTGGGGGATAAAGCACCATTTCCTGGGATAGGTAGTTTTGACTCAGAGGTATTGCATAATCTAAGGGTTAGGATCTGTCTGATAAAATCCCAAAAGCGAAGGGTCAGACACACAAAATGTTTAAATTTATGGCAGCAGGAGGGCGATATGCAGAGGGAACTAGCTCACACAGCCGGTTCCAAACCTAGCAGGAAACTGATGGCAACCGCACCACCACCACCATATATTACAGGGGAGAAAGTGGCTACAGACAATGGCATACTGATATATGATAAGAGTAAAGTTGATAAATGTATTAATGATGATAAGAGTAAAGTTGATAAATGTATTAATGCTAACCCGTGCAAGCTGTATCCCATTTTAAACTTCCCTCAGGACTACGAGCAAGAAGATGAACCCAGCACGATATCGGCACTTTCTCTAGCAGCCACCATACAGGACACCCAGGTGGGCACGGCCCAACCGGTAAGAGCAGTAGTAAAGCCCCCTAGCGGAGGGATAAGTGAGGTCGTGTCCACAGGTAAGTACGGTACTGTACATTATGCAGAGACAATAGCACCTCAGATTGTGGAGTCAACTCAGAATGATGTAATTGAACTAAATCCTGTCAGGGTGATCGCAGTCCCCAATGGGAGGACTGACGCTCAGGGAATCACTCCCATCAGGAACATTGATATGCATTGTCCTTGGTCCCAGACAGAATTTAGGACAATTATGGGGTATATTTACTAAGAATCGTATTTTCCCATTTGAGGTCAAAGTTGAATAACGAATGACATCGCAAGTGTAAATTTGCAACTTTTTGAATTTATTACGGCTAATTTACTAAGCTGTCGTATTCTGCATTTTCCGTTTTTTCCGGTCATTCTTTTTTTTGGCAGTGTTTTACGTGAGTGACTTGTAAAACACTGCTGACTTTAATACAATGAATCTCGGCCGGATCTGAGAGATCCGTGCTGGGCTTCATTGTGCACTTTAAAAAAAAAAAAAATCAGTGTTAATTTTTTTTTTTTAAATGCGTGGGGTCCCCCCTCCTAAGCAAAACCAGCCTCGGGCTCTTTGAGCCGGTTCTGGTTGCAAAAATATGGGGGAAAAAATGATAGAGGTTCCCCCATATTTCAACAACCAGCACCGGGCTCTGCGCCTGGTCCTGGTTCCAAAAATACGGGGGACAAAAAGCGTAGGGGTCCCCCGTATTTCTGAAACCAGCACCGGGCTCCACTAGCCAGATACATAATGCCACAGCCGGGGGACACTTTTATATAGCTCCCGGCGGCCCTGGCATTACATAACCAACTAGTCACCCCTGGCCGGGGTACCTTGGAGGAGTGGGGACCCCTTCAATCAAGGAGTCCCCCCCCTCCAGCCACCCATGGGCCAGGGGTGAAGCCCGAGGCTGTCCCCCCCCATCCATGGGCTGCGGATGGGAGGCTGATAGCCGTTGTATAAAAAAAAGAATATTGTTTTTAGTATCAGTACTACAAGTCCCAGCAAGCCTCCCCCGCAAGCTGGTACTTGGAGAACCACAAGTACCAGCATGCGGAGGAAAACCGGGCCCGCTGGTACCTGTAGTAGTACTACTACTAAAAAAATACCCCAATAAAAACATAAGACACACACCTTGAAAGTATAACTTTAATACATACATACACACCTCCATATACACATACTTACCTTATGTTCACACGAGGGTCGGTCCTCTTCTTCATGTAGAATCCATGGTGTACCTGTGGAAAAAATTATACTCACATACTCCAGTGTAGAAGCCTCTTCTTCTTTTAATCCAGTTGTAATCCAGGTACTTGTCAAAATAAAAAAACGGACACCCGACCTCGCACTGAAAGGGGCCCCATGTTTTCACATGGGACCCCTTTCCCCGAATGCCAGAAACCCCCTTTGACTTATGTCTAAGAGGGTTTCTTCAGCCAATCAGGGAGCGCCACGTTGTGGCACCCTCCTGATTGGCTGTGTGCTCCTGTACTGTATGACAGGCGGCACACGGCAGTGTTACAATGTAGCGCCTATGCGCTCCATTATAACCAATGGTGGGAACTTTGTGGTCAGCGGGTGACCGAAAGTAACCTCACCGCTGACCACAAAGTTCCCACCATTGGTTATAATGGAGCGCATAGGCGCTACATTGTAACACTGCCGTGTGCCGCCTGTCATACAGTACAGGAGCACACAGCCAATCAGGAGGGTGCCACAACGTGGCGCTCCCTGATTGGCTGAAGAAACCCTCTTAGACATAAGTCAGAGGGGGTTTCTGGCATTCGGGGAAAGGGGTCCCATGTGAAAACATGGGGCCCCTTTCAGTGCGAGGTCGGGTGTCCGTTTTTTTATTTTGGCAAGTACCTGGATTACAACTGGATTAAAAGAAGAAGAGGCTTCTACACTGGAGTACGTGAGTATAATTTTTTCCACAGGTACACCATGGATTCTACATGGAGAAGAGGACCGACCCTCGTGTGAACATAAGGTAAGTATGTGTATATAGAGGTGTGTGTGTGTGTATGTATGTGTCACAACTGAGGGCCTGAGCTGACGGGAGGCAGCCTCAGTTGTAGGGGCTGAGGTGTAATGGAACCTGGCAGGTTGTATCAGACCCCTAGACATATAGAAGAATTGCCCGAAGGCGTGACCACGACAACCAGGAATAAAAGTCAATGATGTTTATTTATGACAAACTCCATGCATCACAGTAGCAGTAAAGAAACATAAAAATCAGCAGAGAAATAATAATACAGTTCCTGGGTACTACATGGTGGCAGGGGCCACAGAGCTCTGGTGGTATGAGACAGTTCTTATTATCTGCAAGTTGGAAAGTCCTTACCAGGCTCAACTGTAGCAATGCAGAAAGCCCAGGGTCGTACCAGCTGGTGTTCCAGGGAAAGCTGGACTGCTGAAGATAAAATGCTGCTGTGGGTACTGGTTAGAACCAGACAGGTGTTGGCACAGAGTGGATACTGGCTGGAACCAGTTAAATAATAAATGAGGCTTGAGAGCGATGCAATATGGATGAAATGTAGAATTTGAGAACAGAGAAATAATAATACCGGTGGAGAGAGGTAAACTGCAGAAAGGACACCGGCCCTTTAAGAGAAGCTGTACACTGCTGGAAGCTGGGCTGGAAGCAGGTGATTGTTGTAGCTGGAAACAGGTGAGTCCAGAATGGATCGGAGAGTCAGGCTACACCGCAGATGGAATGCTGGTACACCGGCCCTTTAAGAGAAGCTGTACACTGCTGGAAGCTGGGCTGGAAGCAGGTGATTGTTGAAGCTGGAAACAGGTGAGTCCAGAATGGATCGGAGAGTCAGGCTACACCGCAGATGGAATGCTGGTGCGGGTCTCTATAGCAGAAGTCTGGAGACAGGAGCTGGAACCTGGAAGACATTCACAGAAGAGAGACAAACTGGAACTAGGTTTGACAACCAAAGCACTGACGCCTTCCTTGCTCAGGCACAACCTATTTATACCTGCAGCAAGGAAGGCATTGGCTAGGCAATTATGCAAATTAATAATACTGACAACGGATTGGTAGGAATGATCAGCTGACAGAATCCAAGATGGCTGCGCCCATGCAGACACTTGGAGGGAAGTTTGGATTGCAATCCATGTGGTCTGAAAACAGCAATGGCGGCGCCGGCCACCAGAGACAGGAGACGCCAGGCTGACAAATGCACATCCGACCACGCGGACACAGCGGAGGCCGCGGCTGGCGTAATCGCCACTCTGAATGCAGAAGCTCAGGGACGGCGGCGGAGGCCGCGGGAGACGCCATGCCAGATGTATAAGGCGTTGCTGTGACTGCGTCCAGAGAGACAGGAGAGGATGCGGGAATGTGCACATCAGGATGACAGATGGGATCCGGTCCTGGAGCGCTGAGCCAGCCTTAGGAGGCATCTGATAGGTAAGAAATGGCGTCCAGATACCCGGATCGTGACAGCACCCCCCCCCCTTTAGGAGTGGCCCCAGGACACTTCTTTGGCTTTTGAGGAAACTTGGAATGGAATCTCCGGACCAAGGCAGGAGCATGGATATCAGAAGCATTGGTCCATGAACGTTCCTCAGGGCCATAACCCTTCCAGTCAATAAGATACTGAAGTTGACCGTAACGGTGACGTGAGTCCAGGATCTTGGCTACTTCATACTCAACGCCTCGTTGAGTTTGGACTTTCGGAGTTGGAGGAAGTGAGGAATGAAACCGATTCAAGATTAGCGGTTTCAACAGGGAAACATGGAATGTCCTGGGTATCTTTAAGAAGGGAGGCAACTGGAGTCTGTAAGCAACAGGATTGATGACTTGATCAATTTTAAAAGGACCGATGTAGCGAGGTGCAAACTTCATACTGGGAACTCTTAACCTCAAATTCTTCGTGGATAACCATACCCGATCACCCACCTTGAGAGCAGGAACTGCTCGACGCTTCTTATCCGCAAACTTCTTGTACCTGAACGATGCCTTGAGCAGAGCTGATCGTACGCTCTTCCAGATATTGGCAAACTGATGCAAGGTGATATCCACTGCGGGAACAGAAGTTGCTGGAAGCGGTTGGAACTCAGGGACTTTAGGGTGGAATCCAAAGTTGGTGAAGAATGGTGTTGAAGAAGATGAAGAATGATACTGGTTGTTATGACAGAACTCGGCCCAGGGAAGTAATTGAACCCAGTCATCTTGAGAGGAGGACACATAGATGCGGAGGAAGGACTCCAAGTCCTGATTCACCCTCTCAGTTTGACCATTGGTCTGAGGATGGTAAGCCGTGGAAAACTTTAGCTTGACTTGGAGGACTTGACATAAACTTCGCCAGAATTTGGCTGTGAATTGAACTCCTCGATCTGAGATAATTTCTTCTGGAAGACCGTGGAGTCGAAAGATCTCTTGTATGAACACTTGAGCCAACTTGGAAGCTGACGGAAGACCGGTGAGAGGAATGAAGTGTGCCATCTTGGTGAACCGGTCAACTACCACCCAGATGGTATTAAACTTGTTGCACATGGGCAAATCTGTAATAAAATCCATCGACAAATGGGTCCATGGTCGACGGGGAACAGATAGTGGAACCAGTTGCCCCGCAGGCGACTGGCGGGATACTTTATGTTGAGCACACTTTGGTCAAGATGCAATAAACTCCAAAACGTCCTTTTTCAGAGTTGGCCACCAATAGGACCTAGAGATAAACTCCAGGGTTTTTTGGATACCTGTATGTCCGGCAAAGCGGGAAGCATGGGCCCAATGCATGAGCTTCTTCCTTAGTGTCGGTTTCACAAAACTTTTCCCTGATGGGGGCGTAGAGTCCATCCCTACCATGGAGAATGCCAACGGATTTATAATAGGATGCTTGTCTGAAGACTCTGACTCATTTTCTTGCTCCCATGAGCGGGAAAGGGCATCGGCCTTGCGATTCTGAGAGCCCGGACAGAACTGGAGTTTAAAGTCGAACCTGGAAAAGAAAAGTGCCCATCTGGCCTGACGAGGGTTGAGACATTGTGCGCCTTTCAGATATAGAAGGTTCTTGTGGTCTGTAAGGATGGTGATTGAATGAGAAGCTCCCTCCAACAGATATCTCCACTCCTCTAGAGCGAGCTTGATGGCTAGCAACTCCTGGTCGCCAATGGCATAGTTGCGCTCTGCTGGGGAGAACTTCCATGAGAAGAAACTGCAAGGATGTAAATGGCCATCTTTAGCCCTCTGAGATAACACCGCTCCTACTCCAACGGAGGAGGCATCCACCTCTAAGATGAAAGGAGAGTCGATGTCAGGCTGTTTCAGGACAGGCGCAGAGATGAACCTCTGTTTTAAAAGATGAAAAGCTTGCATGGCTTCTTCAGACCTCTTGGACGGGTTAGCACCCTTCTTGGTGAAAGCAGTAATAGGCGCCACAATGGTGGAAAAGTCTCGTATAAACTTTCGGTAATAATTGGCGAACCCTAAGAACCTCTGGACCCCTTTGAGGGTTAAGGGTACCGGCCAATTCTGGATTGCTTGTAGTTTCTCAGGATCCATCTCTAGTCCGGAACCGGACACAATGTACCCTAGAAACGGAATGGACTTGACTTCAAAGACGCATTTCTCTAATTTGCAATAGAGATGATTGACACGGAGACGGGACAGAACCTCCTTTACCCAAAAACGATGTTCCTCTAAATTGTTGGCAAAAATGAGGATATCATCTAGATAGACCACGACATGACGGTATAGAATGTCTCTGAAGATCTCATTGACGAAATGCTGGAAGACAGCTGGAGCATTGCTCAATCCGAAGGGCATGACGAGGTACTCATAATGTCCGTCACGGGTGTTAAATGCGGTCTTCCACTCGTCACCCTCACGGATCCGGATGAGATTGTATGCACCTCTCAAGTCCAGCTTTGTAAAGATGGTAGCTCCGCTAACTCTGTCAAAGAGCTCAGTAATCAGGGGTAAAGGATAGCGGTTCTTGATGGTAATGTCGTTCAAACCTCTGTAGTCGATGCACGGCCGCAGACCACCATCCTTCTTTTTTACAAAAAAGAAGCCTGCGCCGGCTGGAGAAGAAGAAGGTCGAATGAACCCCTTTGCTAGGTTCTCTTTAATGTATTCCTCCATAGAATGCGTCTCGGGCAGAGACAACGGATAAGTTCGGCCTCGAGGTGGAACCTTCCCTGGAACGAGATCAATCGGGCAGTCCCATTCTCTATGAGGAGGAAGGATATCAGCAGAAGCTTTACTGAACACATCCGTGAAATCTTGATATGGAGGAGGTGGAACATCAGACGACCTTGGGGAGGAAGAACAGACAGGCAACACTTTAAACAAACATGTCTCAGCACAGGAGGAACCCCATGCCAGGATTTGCGTAGTCGTCCAATCAATTGTAGGATTGTGAAGACGGAGCCATGGAAGGCCCAGGACCACAGGATGTGTGGCTCTTGGAATCACTAAAAGTGAAATAAGTTCGGAATGAAGAACTCCCACTCTCAGACGAACTGGTAGAGTCCTTAGAGCAATAACTGTATCAAAAATTTTACTGCCATCCACGGCAGTTAAGGAAAAGGAGGAAGGAAGTCTCTCGGTGGGTAGGGACCACCGTTTAACATAGGCTTCGGTAATAAAGTTCCCAGCTGCTCCGGAATCCAGGAGGGCAATGACGTTCTGATAACGTTGAGCAACTTGAAGCGAGACTGGGAGATTACAATCTTGAGGAGATGGAGAGGAGATCATTACTCCTAGCCGGCCCTCTCCTTGGCGAGCTAGGGTCTGGAGTCCCGGACGTTTGGGACAGGCATTAATGGTGTGAGACGGAGCTGCACAATAAAGACAGAGAGACTCGGAGAGACGTCTTCGGCGCTCAGCAGGAGTTAAACGGGAACAACCAATTTGCATGAGCTCATCTTTAGATGGTGACAGTTGGCGAGGAGGAGGAGCAGAAGATTTTGGAGCAGATGATCTTCCACGCTCAGTTGCTCTCTCTCTGAACCGTAAGTCAACTTTCGTACAAAGTGAGATTAGCTCATCTAACTTGGAGGGTAAGTCTCTGGTAGCTAACTCATCTTTAATACGCTCGGATAAACCATGCCAGAATGCAGCATACAGGGCCTCGTCGTTCCATGCCAGTTCGGATGCCAGGATCTGGAACTGTATAAGATATTGTCCTACAGTACGTGATCCCTGGCGTAAACGGAGAATCTCAGACGAAGCTGAAGTTACCCGGCCTGGCTCGTCGAAGATGCGCCTGAATGTTGACACGAATGCAGTGTAAGAAGATAGCAGGGTGTCGGACCTCTCCCATAACGGTGATGCCCAATCAAGGGCTGAGCCACTGAGAAGAGAGATGATGTAGGCAATTTTTGTACGGTCACTGGGAAAATTGCCAGGTTGTAGCTCAAACTGAATCTCACACTGGTTGAGAAATCCCCTGCAGAATCTTGGAGATCCGTCAAATTTTGCTGGCGTTGGAAGATGAAGACGTGGAGCAGAAACGGGTAAGGTGGGTGGGGTTATAGTTGGAGTCACTGTGGTTGACGCACCGGACGCGTCTGATCCACGGAGGGTTGTCTGAATCCCATCCAGCCGAGTAGAGAGATCCTGGAGACAGCGGATGATGTGGCCCTGTGCAGCCTCCTGATGTTCAAGTCGGGCTGCCAGTTCTTGCATTGGCCTAGCCGCTTGATCCTGGTCTCCGGCTGGATTCATTAGGTCAGTGCTTACTGTCACAACTGAGGGCCTGAGCTGACGGGAGGCAGCCTCAGTTGTAGGGGCTGAGGTGTAATGGAACCTGGCAGGTTGTATCAGACCCCTAGACATATAGAAGAATTGCCCGAAGGCGTGACCACGACAACCAGGAATAAAAGTCAATGATGTTTATTTATGACAAACTCCATGCATCACAGTAGCAGTAAAGAAACATAAAAATCAGCAGAGAAATAATAATACAGTTCCTGGGTACTACAGGGTGGCAGGGGCCACAGAGCTCTGGTGGTATGAGACAGTTCTTATTATCTGCAAGTTGGAAGGTCCTTACCAGGCTCAACTGTAGCAATGCAAAAAGCCCAGGGTCGTACCAGCTGGTGTTCCAGGGAAAGCTGGACTGCTGAAGATAAAATGCTGCTGTGGGTACTGGTTAGAACCAGACAGGTGTTGGCACAGAGTGGATACTGGCTGGAACCAGTTAAATAATAAATGAGGCTTGAGAGCGATGCAATATGGATGAAATGTAGAATTTGAGAACGGAGAAATAATAATACCGGTGGAGAGAGGTAAACTGCAGAAAGGACACCGGCCCTTTAAGAGAAGCTGTACACTGCTGGAAGCTGGGCTGGAAGCAGGTGATTGTTGTAGCTGGAAACAGGTGAGTCCAGAATGGATCGGAGAGTCAGGCTACACCGCAGATGGAATGCTGGTACACCGGCCCTTTAAGAGAAGCTGTACACTGCTGGAAGCTGGGCTGGAAGCAGGTGATTGTTAAAGCTGGAAACAGGTGAGTCCAGAATGGATCGGAGAGTCAGGCTACACCGCAGATGGAATGCTGGTGCGGGTCTCTATAGCAGAAGTCTGGAGACAGGAGCTGGAACCTGGAAGACATTCACAGAAGAGAGACAAACTGGAACTAGGTTTGACAACCAAAGCACTGACGCCTTCCTTGCTCAGGCACAACCTATTTATACCTGCAGCAAGGAAGGCATTGGCTAGGCAATTATGCAAATTAATAATACTGACAACGGATTGGTAGGAATGATCAGCTGACAGAATCCAAGATGGCTGCGCCCATGCAGACACTTGGAGGGAAGTTTGGATTGCAATCCATGTGGTCTGAAAACAGCAATGGCGGCGCCGGCCACCAGAGACAGGAGACGCCAGGCTGACAGATGCACATCCGACCACGCGGACACAGCGGAGGCCGCGGCTGGCGTAATCGCCACTCTGAATGCAGAAGCTCAGGGACGGCGGCAGAGGCCGCGGGAGACGCCATGCCAGATGTATAAGGCGTTGCTGTGACTGCGTCCAGAGAGACAGGAGAGGATGCGGGAATGTGCACATCAGGATGACAGATGGGATCCGGTCCTGGAGCGCTGAGCCAGCCTTAGGAGGCATCTGATAGGTAAGAAATGGCGTCCAGATACCCGGATCGTGACAGCACCCCCCCCCCCCTTTAGGAGTGGCCCCAGGACACTTCTTTGGCTTTTGAGGAAACTTGGAATGGAATCTCCGGACCAAGGCAGGAGCATGGACATCAGAAGCATTGGTCCATGAACGTTCCTCAGGGCCATAACCCTTCCAGTCAATAAGATACTGAAGTTGACCATAACGGTGACGTGAGTCCAGGATCTTGGCTACTTCATACTCAACGCCTCGTTGAGTTTGGACTTTCGGAGTTGGAGGAAGTGAGGAATGAAACCGATTCAAGATTAGCGGTTTCAACAGGGAAACATGGAATGTCCTGGGTATCTTTAAGAAGGGAGGCAACTGGAGTCTGTAAGCAACAGGATTGATGACTTGATCAATTTTAAAAGGACCGATGTAGCGAGGTGCAAACTTCATACTGGGAACTCTTAACCTCAAATTCTTCGTGGATAACCATACCCGATCACCCACCTTGAGAGCAGGAACTGCTCGACGCTTCTTATCCGCAAACTTCTTGTACCTGAACGATGCCTTGAGCAGAGCTGATCGTACGCTCTTCCAGATATTGGCAAACTGATGCAAGGTGATATCCACTGCGGGAACAGAAGTTGCTGGAAGCGGTTGGAACTCAGGGACTTTAGGGTGGAATCCAAAGTTGGTGAAGAATGGTGTTGAAGAAGATGAAGAATGATACTGGTTGTTATGACAGAACTCGGCCCAGGGAAGTAATTGAACCCAGTCATCTTGAGAGGAGGACACATAGATGCGGAGGAAGGACTCCAAGTCCTGATTCACCCTCTCAGTTTGACCATTGGTCTGAGGATGGTAAGCCGTGGAAAACTTTAGCTTGACTTGGAGGACTTGACATAAACTTCGCCAGAATTTGGCTGTGAATTGAACTCCTCGATCTGAGATAATTTCTTCTGGAAGACCGTGGAGTCGAAAGATCTCTTGTATGAACACTTGAGCCAACTTGGAAGCTGACGGAAGACCGGTGAGAGGAATGAAGTGTGCCATCTTGGTGAACCGGTCAACTACCACCCAGATGATATTAAACTTGTTGCACATGGGCAAATCTGTAATAAAATCCATCGACAAATGGGTCCATGGTCGACGGGGAACAGATAGTGGAACCAGTTGCCCCGCAGGCGACTGGCGGGATACTTTATGTTGAGCACACTTTGGTCAAGATGCAATAAACTCCAAAACGTCCTTTTTCAGAGTTGGCCACCAATAGGACCTAGAGATAAACTCCAGGGTTTTTTGGATACCTGTATGTCCGGCAAAGCGGGAAGCATGGGCCCAATGCATGAGCTTCTTCCTTAGTGTCGGTTTCACAAAACTTTTCCCTGATGGGGGCGTAGAGTCCATCCCTACCGTGGAGAATGCCAACGGATTTATAATAGGATGCTTGTCTGAAGACTCTGACTCATTTTCTTGCTCCCATGAGCGGGAAAGGGCATCGGCCTTGCGATTCTGAGAGCCCGGACAGAACTGGAGTTTAAAGTCGAACCTGGAAAAGAAAAGTGCCCATCTGGCCTGACGAGGGTTGAGACATTGTGCGCCTTTCAGATATAGAAGGTTCTTGTGGTCTGTAAGGATGGTGATTGAATGAGAAGCTCCCTCCAACAGATATCTCCACTCCTCTAGAGCGAGCTTGATGGCTAGCAACTCCTGGTCGCCAATGGCATAGTTGCGCTCTGCTGGGGAGAACTTCCGTGAGAAGAAACTGCAAGGATGTAAATGGCCATCTTTAGCCCTCTGAGATAACACCGCTCCTACTCCAACGGAGGAGGCATCCACCTCTAAGATGAAAGGAGAGTCGATGTCAGGCTGTTTCAGGACAGGCGCAGAGATGAACCTCTGTTTTAAAAGATGAAAAGCTTGCATGGCTTCTTCAGACCACTTGGACGGGTTAGCACCCTTCTTGGTGAAAGCAGTAATAGGCGCCACAATGGTGGAAAAGTCTCGTATAAACTTCCGGTAATAATTGGCGAACCCTAAGAACCTCTGGACCCCTTTGAGGGTTAAGGGTACCGGCCAATTCTGGATTGCTTGTAGTTTCTCAGGATCCATCTCTAGTCCGGAACCGGACACAATGTACCCTAGAAACGGAATGGACTTGACTTCAAAGACGCATTTCTCTAATTTGCAATAGAGATGATTGACACGGAGACGGGACAGAACCTCCTTTACCCAAAAACAATGTTCCTCTAAATTGTTGGCAAAAATGAGGATATCATCTAGATAGACCACGACATGACGGTATAGAATGTCTCTGAAGATCTCATTGACGAAATGCTGGAAGACAGCTGGAGCATTGCTCAATCCGAAGGGCATGACGAGGTACTCATAATGTCCGTCACGGGTGTTAAATGCGGTCTTCCACTCGTCACCCTCACGGATCCGGATGAGATTGTATGCACCTCTCAAGTCCAGCTTTGTAAAGATGGTAGCTCCGCTAACTCTGTCAAAGAGCTCAGTAATCAGGGGTAAAGGATAGCGGTTCTTGATGGTAATGTCGTTCAAACCTCTGTAGTCGATGCACGGCCGCAGACCACCATCCTTCTTTTTTACACAAAAGAAGCCTGCGCCGGCTGGAGAAGAAGAAGGTCGAATGAACCCCTTTGCTAGGTTCTCTTTAATGTATTCCTCCATAGAATGCGTCTCGGGCAGAGACAACGGATAAGTTCGGCCTCGAGGTGGAACCTTCCCTGGAACGAGATCAATCGGGCAGTCCCATTCTCTATGAGGAGGAAGGATATCAGCAGAAGCTTTACTGAACACCTCCGTGAAATCTTGATATGGAGGAGGTGGAACATCAGACGACCTGGGGGAGGAAGAACAGACAGGCAACACTTTAAACAAACATGTCTCAGCACAGGAGGAACCCCATGCCAGGATTTGCGTAGTCGTCCAATCAATTGTAGGATTGTGAAGACGGAGCCATGGAAGGCCCAGGACCACAGGATGTGTGGCTCTTGGAATCACTAAAAGTGAAATAAGTTCGGAATGAAGAACTCCCACTCTCAGACGAACTGGTAGAGTCCTTAGAGCAATAACTGTATCAAAAATTTTACTGCCATCCACGGCAGTTAAGGAAAAGGAGGAAGGAAGTCTCTCGGTGGGTAGGGACCACCGTTTAACATAGGCTTCGGTAATAAAGTTCCCAGCTGCTCCGGAATCCAGGAGGGCAATGACGTTCTGATAACGTTGAGCAACTTGAAGCGAGACTGGGAGATTACAATCTTGAGGAGATGGAGAGGAGATCATTACTCCTAGCCGGCCCTCTCCTTGGCGAGCTAGGGTCTGGAGTCCCGGACGTTTGGGACAGGCATTAATGGTGTGAGACGGAGCTGCACAATAAAGACAGAGAGACTCGGAGAGATGTCTTCGGCGCTCAGCAGGAGTTAAACGGGAACGACCAATTTGCATGAGCTCATCTTTAGATGGTGACAGTTGGCGAGGAGGAGGAGCAGAAGATTTTGGAGCAGACGATCTTCCACGCTCAGTTGCTCTCTCTCTGAACCGTAAGTCAACTTTCGTACAAAGTGAGATTAGCTCATCTAACTTGGAGGGTAAGTCTCTGGTAGCTAACTCATCTTTAATACGCTCGGATAAACCATGCCAGAATGCAGCATACAGGGCCTCGTCGTTCCATGCCAGTTCGGATGCCAGGATCTGGAACTGTATAAGATATTGTCCTACAGTACGTGATCCCTGGCGTAAACGGAGAATCTCAGACGAAGCTGAAGTAACCCGGCCTGGCTCGTCGAAGATGCGCCTGAATGTTGACACGAATGCAGTGTAAGAAGATAGCAGGGTGTCGGACCTCTCCCATAACGGTGATGCCCAATCAAGGGCTGAGCCACTGAGAAGAGAGATGATGTAGGCAATTTTTGTACGGTCACTGGGAAAATTGCCAGGTTGTAGCTCAAACTGAATCTCACACTGGTTGAGAAATCCCCTGCAGAATCTTGGAGATCCGTCAAATTTTGCTGGCGTTGGAAGATGAAGACGTGGAGCAGAAACGGGTAAGGTGGGTGGGGTTATAGTTGGAGTCACTGTGGTTGACGCACCGGACGCGTCTGATCCACGGAGGGTTGTCTGAATCCCATCCAGCCGAGTAGAGAGATCCTGGAGACAGCGGATGATGTGGCCCTGTGCAGCCTCCTGATGTTCAAGTCGGGCTGCCAGTTCTTGCATTGGCCTAGCCGCTTGATCCTGGTCTCCAGCTGGATTCATTAGGTCAGTGCTTACTGTCACAACTGAGGGCCTGAGCTGACGGGAGGCAGCCTCAGTTGTAGGGGCTGAGGTGTAATGGAACCTGGCAGGTTGTATCAGACCCCTAGACATATAGAAGAATTGCCCGAAGGCGTGACCACGACAACCAGGAATAAAAGTCAATGATGTTTATTTATGACAAACTCCATGCATCACAGTAGCAGTAAAGAAACATAAAAATCAGCAGAGAAATAATAATACAGTTCCTGGGTACTACAGGGTGGCAGGGGCCACAGAGCTCTGGTGGTATGAGACAGTTCTTATTATCTGCAAGTTGGAAAGTCCTTACCAGGCTCAACTGTAGCAATGCAGAAAGCCCAGGGTCGTACCAGCTGGTGTTCCAGGGAAAGCTGGACTGCTGAAGATAAAATGCTGCTGTGGGTACTGGTTAGAACCAGACAGGTGTTGGCACAGAGTGGATACTGGCTGGAACCAGTTAAATAATAAATGAGGCTTGAGAGCGATGCAATATGGATGAAATGTAGAATTTGAGAACGGAGAAATAATAATACCGGTGGAGAGAGGTAAACTGCAGAAAGGACACCGGCCTTTAAGAGAAGCTGTACACTGCTGGAAGCTGGGCTGGAAGCAGGTGATTGTTGTAGCTGGAAACAGGTGAGTCCAGAATGGATCGGAGAGTCAGGCTACACCGCAGATGGAATGCTGGTACACCGGCCCTTTAAGAGAAGCTGTACACTGCTGGAAGCTGGGCTGGAAGCAGGTGATTGTTGAAGCTGGAAACAGGTGAGTCCAGAATGGATCGGAGAGTCAGGCTACACCGCAGATGGAATGCTGGTGCGGGTCTCTATAGCAGAAGTCTGGAGACAGGAGCTGGAACCTGGAAGACATTCACAGAAGAGAGACAAACTGGAACTAGGTTTGACAACCAAAGCACTGATGCCTTCCTTGCTCAGGCACAACCTATTTATACCTGCAGCAAGGAAGGCATTGGCTAGGCAATTATGCAAATTAATAATACTGACAACGGATTGGTAGGAATGATCAGCTGACAGAATCCAAGATGGCTGCGCCCATGCAGACACTTGGAGGGAAGTTTGGATTGCAATCCATGTGGTCTGAAAACAGCAATGGCGGCGCCGGCCACCAGAGACAGGAGACGCCAGGCTGACAGATGCACATCCGACCACGCGGACACAGCGGAGGCCGCGGCTGGCGTAATCGCCACTCTGAATGCAGAAGCTCAGGGACGGCGGCGGAGGCCGCGGGAGACGCCATGCCAGATGTATAAGGCGTTACTGTGACTGCGTCCAGAGAGACAGGAGAGGATGCGGGAATGTGCACATCAGGATGACAGATGGGATCCGGTCCTGGAGCGCTGAGCCAGCCTTAGGAGGCATCTGATAGGTAAGAAATGGCGTCCAGATACCCGGATCGTGACAGTATGTATTAAAGTTATACTTTCAAGGTGTGTGTCTTATGTTTTTTTGGGGGTATTTTTTTAGTAGTGGTACTACAGGTACCAGCGGGCCCGGTTTTCCTCCGCATGCTGGTACTTGTGGTTCTCCAAGTACCAGCTTGCGGGGGAGGCTTGCTGGGACTTGTAGTACTGCTACTAAAAACAATATTCATTTTTTTAAACAACGGCTATCAGCCTCCCATCCGCAGCCCATGGATGGGGGGGACAGCCTCGGGCTTCACCCCTGGCCCATGGGTGGCTGGAGGGGGGGACACCTTGATTGAAGGGGTCCCCACTCCTCCAGGGTACCCCGGCCAGGGGTGACTAGTTGGTTATGTAATGCCAGGGCCGCCGGGAGCTATATAAAAGTGTCCCCCGGCTGTGGCATTATGTATCTGGCTAGTGGAGCCCGGTGCTGGTTTCAGAAATACGGGGGACCCCTACGCTTTTTGTCCCCCGTATTTTTGGAACCAGGACCAGGCGCAGAGCCCGGTGCTGGTTGTTTAAATATGGGGGAACCTCTATCATTTTTTTCCCCATATTTTTGCAACCAGGGACGGCTCAAAGAGCCCGAGGCTGGTTTTGCTTAGGAGTGGGGACCACACGCAATTTTTTTTCAAAAAATACACACTTTCCCATCCCCTTCCCACTGATAAACATACACGGATCTCATGGATCCCTGCATGCCTATCCAAACACGGGATAAAAAAGCAGGTCTGTTTTTTTTAGCACTTTTTCACGAATTGTATTTCTGCACGGCAGTGTTTGGCAATTGTCGGCAGTGTTTGTGATTTGCACTTTTTAGTAAATTCCCGATTTCTACCAAATTGCAAGCGTATTTGACCGATGGTGTATTGATTCGTGATTTTTTTTCTAGGACTTCCAAAATATTACGAATGCCCTCATCACTGCCGAGATTTTTGCTTAGTAAATTACCGAAATGACACTTTGAAGAAAAAACGGCATCTCGGTCAAAATCGGGACCTTAGTAAATATACCCCTATGTCTGAATTTTCCGATCCCAGAAAGGATCTAGTCGCATGCCAGAGGTTTATTAAAGAATTAGGTAATGCCACCGAACCCACAAACAAAGATTGGCGAACTGTGCTACGGGCATGTTTACCCTCCAATATTGACCCTGCGAAATTCATTAGTGATTATAATTTAGACGCAGAAGTACCTCTCACTGAAGAGTACACTCAGGAGAATGTACGACAAATCAATCTGCAATTAGGAGTATATTTCCCTAGGGTTGTCAAATGGAACAAAATCTTTTCCATAAGACAAAAAGAAGGTGAAACGGCATCTGAATATTTCCATCGAGCACTGCAGGAAATGTCTAGATACACTGGGATCGAGGACATTAAGGACAATGTACATCACAGGGAGGTAGCTGTGTCAGTATTAATGGACGGGTTAAAAGACACACTAAGAACCAGGGTACAAACCTCTCTACCTAACTGGAGAGGTATCTCGGTGGCTGCATTAAGAGAGTCCGCTATCGTGCACGACCGTAATATCCAGAGAACCAGGGAGGCACAGGGAGAGCGGTTGATGGTGATGAGCATCCAAGCACTGGAAGAAGCATCAACTCGACCAAAACCCCAGGCCCCTGGCACATGGAGGAAGCCAAGAGTTTGTTATCTGTGTAAAAGGGAAGGGCATATGCCAGCAATTGTAACAGCACACATAAATTCAGACCCCCTAGACAAGAACACGAGCAAAGTTATGATACACGTAATTGGGATCAGGGATCACATAGGAAAAATTTTGGGCCACACCTGTAGTCTGCAGCCAGTGAAGTTGATTGCTAGCCTTGGTAGTGAACCTGAGGTCACAGTTGATGTAGCTGGTAGATCATTCCTTGTAGATACAGGGGCGGCCAGGTAAACTCTGTGATTTATCTTTAAAGTTTCCTCTTCATCTCTGACGTTCACCGACAGATTTACAGCTCAAACGTCACATGTCTACTCGGTCTTTTCAGAGGTCTGCCCAACCCCAGTATATCTCACCAGCATCACTGTGCCTGGCCATGCACAAAGGGTGGAGAGTGGAAATACTGGTGAAGGGAGACTGTGCATAGATACCGATAGACATGATGGTGTGACAGCCTGATGGTGAACGCAAATCTGACAAATTTTCTTTTTATTATTTTTCTCTCTATCTCTCTTTTATTTTCCACGGATGGTTTACTTCACACAACAGTTAAACACATTGTAATGCAAGATTTATGTTCCCTACAGAAAGGTCGCTGACTCGGAGAGAATATCGTATCACTGGAGTGTCTGTGTCGGGAAGGTTGAGAGGCAGGACTGTTGTCACGGCACCTGAGCACGGAGAACAACAAGACTAGAGGCGGTTGTCGTACCAGTTTTCTTTTTCCCTTTTATTATTTTCTCCATCTCCCATTACCCTCCTTTCCTCCCCCTTCTTGTTCCCTTTTTCTCCCCTTAACAAGATGGACTTACCCCAAGAGACTGCGTTCCGGGTTTTCCTGTTGACCCTGTTGTTGACCAGAGCAGTCTGTTTCGGTGAGAGTACCAGAGAGGTCGAGAAAGGATCTGGAATGGGTTCTGATGGCAAGGACGGATTTGTAAAATTCCAAGAGCAACACATCCATCAAGCAAAGGCGAGTATCAGAAAACGATCTGGAAGTCAGGAAACTAGTAGACACTGTGAAGGGTTATTGGCTGAGGAAAATTGTATCTGTAGAAATTGTGAAAACATAGTTGAGGACGGGTGCATCCAGATATGTCAGTCCAGCCTTAATATCAACATGGACCGTCATCCATTGAGTGATTATCACTCATTAGTGGGTAAGGTTTTAAACCAAACAGAATGCTGGGTGTGCTCACAAGTACCTCAAGGTCAGAGCAAGTCAGGACTAGTACCGTATCCTTTAATAATAGATGAGGTACTTGAATTACGGGGTGGGAGACCGGTGGACAAGAAATGTAATATTTCTAGGCCCCCTAGTTTGAAGCTCCACCAATATCATGTGGATAGATCCTTAGTATGTTTCAACATTTCCAATTCCCGAAAGCCGGGAAATTGGGAGGTGACATGGAATAACCAAACCATGGCATTTTCACACAGAGCTGACAGAATGCCCGTAGACCCTGAACTTATACGCCAAATTGCAGACGGTGGAAGGTATTTTCGGTATAGGTATACTCTAGGAAGTAAGACCATGTGGGTTGGAGAAGTATCACCAGGGTACTGTGCGCATATCATACAGCCTGATACGTGTACTGAACAGATGAAAGAGATAGGGGTAGGATTTTTCACTTGGAAAGTTTGCAATATGGTAATGTCATATTCTGTCCCATATGTTCTCCCCGATGATGCCTATTTCATATGCGGGAGAAAGGCGTATAAGTGGCTTGCCCCAAACTCAGAGGGATTGTGTTACATTGGAAGAGTGTTGCCAGAGGTTATGACCATAACCCATAATAAGATGAAAGACGTTCACCGCAGTGCTCAAGCTCCTTACACTCATACTCACTATGAACACATCGTTAAGAGACACCTCATAGATAGGACAGAGCACGCAGCCTCTGATTTGATCCACAATCCACCGGGATTCAATTCCTACTCGCGTTAGACATCACCCGTACCGCCAGAGGAATTATAAATTATAGGTATATCCATGCGCTAGCGAACCTGATAGATAATATCACTGATATGTATGACGACACCTTCAGGTATACGGGTAGGGAGTAGCAAGCTTACAAAACGGAACTGATCCAGCACAGGATGGTCCTCAATTATATCACGGCCGTGACGGGTGGGTACTGTGTCACTTTGGCAACTCAATATGGTGTGAAGTGCTACACGTATATTACAAACAGCACTGATGACCCAACCGAGATCATCGATCAAAAGATGGACGATATCTTGCAGTTGAAGTGGGAGTTCCGAAGGAGACACAACCTTACCCTGACTGCTGTGAGTAATGAACTGACCGGCTGGGTCTCATGGTTGGACCCACGAAATTGGTTCTCAGGATTAGGAGAATGGGCTCAAAATGTTATTATGAGTGTAGGAAAGTTTCTCCTTTGTATCCTGGGAGTCGTCATAATTATTGGCTTGATATTTAGGTGTGTTCGAATTTTAACGCGGCGCAAGCACGGCACAAAATTGATGAGTTTAAGGAGCGGGGGCATTGTTACAGCAGCAGATTTAATTTACGACCCATCCATAGAGACAATGTTGTGATAAGACATGATTGCAAATGAATTCCAAGGCCCGTTTCTTTCACCCGTTTTTCCTTTGTCTCCCCCTTTGCCCAGATACATCGATCCGGAAAAGACATCAACTACACCCAAGAATGATTACGCAAATGTTATCTTCATCTCTACAACCTTCAGTTAGTGACACACATAGTCGACAGGTGATATCCACATATATTAGCATTCACATATGTTCCCCCTCCATGTATCATCAACTAAATGTGCACCCCATTTGTTGGAACAAGAAGCCGAAAAGAGCTCGGTAGTGTTTGTTGGCCCACTTACAGACCCTTAATACGGGATAAGAAGGATTTAATGTATACTTCGCAATACCTCAAAGCTTATCTAGAATATATACGGCACGATGATACATGCCCCTCAGACATGGATTCATACATACATGCTTTTACTGTCCCACTAGGTCATACATTTCCCACCTACACCTCTCCTCCTACCATCCAATCATCTGTAGATATTGTATTGTATATTTTTCTGTTTAGTGTTTAGATAGTGGCAGTTATTGTTGACTGCCAAAGGGTGGACTGTCAAAGTCAAAAAATATTGTAATGCATACATCATATACTAACCACACACACATGCCCGCTGCGCGTGCTCTTGTTCCGCCTTGCGTGCACATATCCGCAATTTGCGTATGATCGCTCCCGCGTTCCTGCGCGTGGTATGGGTAATTACGGCGGAGTTTGTGAGCGCATAGAGGGTTATCAGAACATTACATATTTAACCCAAATAGTGCACATTGTACACATAGCCCCCCTGCACCACATAAGCAAGTATCAACAGTTTAAATGATTCCAGGACTAAGGGATTCGCCTTTGCATGATAGGAAGGGACAGACTAAGGTTATAAGGTGATGTCTAGTATCCAGCTGTAGGGTATTTTAAGGGTAACATTCCGGTGTTGGTTAGAGAAAGATTGCATGTTCCTGTGTATAGTTATGTGCAGAAGTAGAATATAGATATAAACTGTATTTACTGTATATTATGTATGCGGCGGGAATCCAGAGGGGACCACCCACAAGAGCAGTTGGGAAAGACATCGCCCACCTTTTCAAATCAACCTATGACCTCTCCTGTAATGTAAAGATGCATCTCTGTGTCCAATGGACAATGAGATTACAGTAACCATTGTATTGTTTATGGAAGTAGTGTATAAAAAGCCTGTTGCTGCCTGGCCGGTCAGAAGACTCTGAATGCTATCTACCTGATGAGCGGAGGACTGGTCCAGGTTGCGCAAGCGAACATTCTCACGTATGTACATTGACTGTAGCCATTATTCTGTTGTAGATTTATCTTGTTAGCCTTGTAGTGTATAATTTGTATTGTTATCCCCTTTTAAATAATCCACTGTGGTGTTAGAACCCAGCGGTTAACTACAAATCGGTGTTGTGTCTCATTTCCGTGCTAGGGTTTAAAGCGTATTTAACTGTATAAGGTTTAAGAGTGTATTGATAAGGTGTACGCACTGCGGGTACTTTATACCGTCAGCGCTGCATAAGGTTTAAGGTATAACATCATTGCATTGCATTACTAATAAGGTTTAAAGTTTATCAAGAGTGTGTGTGCACGCTGTGCGTACTTTGTACCCCAGCGCGGCATGTGTACGCTAAGTCCGTACAGCGTACGGGACTCTGTACGCAAATAGCGTACAAAGTGCGTAGCGTGTATATTAAGTATAGCGGCCGCAGTGGCTCCATGGTAAGAGTGTGTTTAAAGGTATAGCTTTATGGTGTAAGATAATATCGACATTATCACCATTATTATTTATTATTATCCTTTATTTATATGGCGCCACAAGGGATCCGCAGCGCTCATTACACAGTAAATAATCAAATAAGCAAACAAGTAAACAGCACTTACAGTTCAAGACAATATATGACAGGTATAGAAAACCAGAGCTAAGGTGCCATCAAAGGGAGTAAGGAGTATAAGATTGTGTAAGCAAGAAAAGGAAAAACACATGAGAAAAGAAGTCCCTGCTCTTGCAAGCTTACAATCTAAAGGTGAGGTGCTAACAGACCGGGGTGACACAGAAGGGGTAGACAGTGAGCATAGACAAGAGGGTTAGGAAGAGAGTTGCCTGGGTTTGGTGAAGAAGTGGGTCTTGAGAGCCCATTTAAAGTTTTGTAGAGTGGTGGAGAGTCGGATGGGAGAGGTAGAGCATTCTAGAGATAGGGAGCAACACGTGCAAAATCTTGTAGGTAGGAGTGGGAGGAGGTAATCAGTTGGCTAGAGAGACGGCGTGCATTAGCATAGCGAAGAGCATGGGTGGGAATGTAAAGAGAGATAAGGTCAGAGATGTAAGAGGGAGAAGAGTGGGTGAAGGCTTTGTAGGTGAGTGTGAGAAGCTTGAATTGGATTCTGAATGGGAAGGGTAGCCAGTGAAGGTCCTGCAAGAGAGGGGATGTGGATGTAGAACGTTTGGTGAGGAAGATGAGATGGGTAACAGCATTGAGGATAGATTGGAGTGGAGAGAGGCATTTTCGATGGAGGCCAGATAGGAGGAGATTGCAGTAGTCCAATATGGAGATGACCAGTGAGTGGATGAGGGTCTTAGTAGCGTCCTGGGTGAGAAAGGGTCTGATCCTGGAGATGTATTTGAGATGGAAATGGCAGGTTTGTGAGAGGTACTGAATGTGTGTTTTGAAGGAGAGGGAGGAGTCAAGGATTACTCCAAGACATCGCACTTGGGGGTTAGAGGAGATAGTTGTGCCATCAATGGATAATGACATTGTGGGAGGTGAGGTTATGCGGGAGGGAGGGAAGATGATCAGCTCAGTCTTAGACATGTTAAGTTTAAGAAAGCGCTGGGACATCCAAGAGGAGATAACAGAAAGACAGTTGGAGATACGAGTGAGGAGAGCAGGAGAGAGGTCAGGGGAGAAAAGGTAGATTTGAGTATCGTCAGCGTAGAGATGATATTTTAAGTCAAAAGAGCTAATGAGCTCACCTAATGAGGATGTGTAGAGAGAGAAAAGGAGAGGCCCAAGAACAGAACCTTGGGGGACACCTACTGGTAGAGGAAGTGGGGGGGAGGTGGAGTCATGAGAGGAGACAGAGATGGAACGGTCAGAAAGGTAGGAGGATAGCCAGGAGAGAACAGTATCACGCAAACCAAGTGAGTAAAGGATTTGCAGGAGGAGAGGGTGGTCTACAGTGTCAAAAGCAGCAGAGAGATCAAGGAGAATAAGCAGAGAGTAGTGGCCCCTGGATTTAGCAGCAAGGAGGTCATTGCAGACTTTCGTGAGGGCAGTTTCAGTGGAGTGCTGAGGACGGAAACAAGACTAGAAAGGGTCAAGCAGTGAGTGGGAAGAAAGAAAGACAGTGAGGCGGTTGAAGACAATACTCTCAAGGAGTTTGGAGGCAAAAGGGAGAAGAGAGATGGGTCTGTAGTTGGAGAGATTGGTTGGAAAGCATGTCGACCTACTTACTGTTTGTCGACCTAAGTCTATTCTATCAAACATACCACACCCAGTACTAGGTACTTCTTTATATCACTCTGTAGAGAGCACTGTCATACTGTCATCACTTCAGCAATGTCCTGTCCTGTCACCTTTATCTCTTTATGAATGCACCCCCTGTCTGCTTGATTATATCTCAGCTGTGCTTATCCCCCAGGAGATTTACTGCCGGGATTAGTCCTGTTGGCCAAGGAGACAGAGCGAGATTTATTTTCCTAATGTATTCACCTTGATTTAATGCTGGGATCTGGAAGTTATTTTTTTTTTTTACAATAAGAGAGAGTTCTGCCAAAGAAAACTGTTGTTAATGTCAGAGCAGGTCACTGACTGGGGGATCTGAGAGATCTCCCCTACATCCCCCCTCCTCCTCTCTTACTATTATAGGGGAGGATTTGTATTTTAATTGCAGCACTGGGGATGATCTGACAATTGAATCCTAACAGTTTACAGGACCCACATCCTGGTGTCACTAATAAGAAAGTTAATGATTCAAGACTTTACCTGGACAGGCTTTGGGAATTGTTCCAGTGAGTGACATCACTGCTAATAGGACACTGCCTGCTAATGAGTGATCTTAACTGTTTATGTCGGTGGCTGCCTTCCAATGAGCAAGATTCTTCGCTGCATTTGAAAACTGACTTTTCTCAGTGAGAATCACTGCTGAAGATTTTCTTCTACAGAAAGAAGCCAGTGAAAGAATTCCACTTATTGACTCAGAATTGATGAGAGATGGTGGCTTTTACTCAGTTATATGTACTCCGGTTGTAACCAATGCTTGGATTTTAACTCACTGACTGACTATATAATACATAACTGATTTTTATTTTTGTTATATTTTATTTAGCAAACAGCAATATATCCCACATTGATGTCAAATATCAAAAAATAAATGTCTCAATAGCAATACATTTATTAATATATTAAGGGTAATGGTGTTTTGGCATTGTGTGGCAGAACCTAGCATCTACTGTGAAAAGACTTTACCTGAATTTCACGGCAGAATATTAACAAGTGTGCTGTAACTCATAGCAACTACTGCAAGTTCATTTTTTATCACCAGAAAAAATAGAACGTGATTGTTTTCTGTCAACAAATTGTGCACCTGTCCCCATGCAGGGTTGGACTGGCCCACAGGGGTAAAGGGGAAACCCCTGGTGGGTACCACTGCCTGAGCTACTGCCACCTCCTCTAAGATCAGGTTCCAGAATGTGTACTTGAATTTAGAGAAGTGCAGTGGGCACATTTTTTGTGTTTTGGTTTTGGTACTGGTTCCATGCTCGTGTTTTGGATCTTGATTGGTTTTGCCAAAACCAGCCTTTCATGTTTTGGCTTTGGTTTTGGATCTGGATAATTTTTGAAAAAACATAAAAACAGCTAAAATCACATAATTTGGGGGTAATTTTGATCCTATGGTATTATTAAACTCAATAACATTCATTAAAACTCATTTCCAGTCTATTCTGAACACCTCACACCTCACAATATTGTTTTTAGGCCAAAAGGTTGCACCGAGGTGGCTGTATGACTAAGCTAAGCGACACAAGTGTGCGGCACAAACACCTGGCCCACCTAGGAGTGGCACTGCAGTGTCAGACAGGATGGCAGATTTAAAAAATAGGCCCCAAACAGCACATGATGCAAAGAAGAAAAAGAGGTGCAATGAGGTAGCTGGATGGCTAAGCTAAGTGAAACAAGTGTGTGGCACAAACACCTGGCCCATCTAGGTGTTGCACTGCAGTGGCAGACAGGATGGCACATAAGAAAAAATAGTCCCCAAACAGCACATCATGCAAAGAAGTAAAAGAGGTGCAATGAGACAGCTGTATGACTAAGCTAAATGACACAAGTGTGCGGCACAAAAACCTGGCCCATCTAGGAGTGGCACTGTGACTGCAGTGGCAGACAGGATGGCACTTAAAAAAAATAGTCCCCAAACAGCACATCATGCAAAGAAGTAAAAGAGATGTAATGAGGTAGCTGTATGACTAAGCTAAGCGACACAAGTGGGTGGCACAAACACCTGGCCCATCTAGGAGTGGCACTGCAGTCCCACTGCACTAATGGTGGATACCGGATGTACGTCTAACACCAACATAGCTGTCAAGGCCTCAGTTATCCGCTTTGCAACAGGATGACTGCTGTCATATTTCATCTTCCTCGCAAGGAACTGTTGGACAGTCATTTGCTTAGTTGAAGTAGTACAAGTGGTCTTCTGACTTCCCCTCTGGGATGACGATCGACTCCCAGCAGTAACAACAGCAGCAGCAGCAGTAGGAGGAAGTAGTTCTTGATCATTCCCTATTTTATCTTCCAAATTTTTGTTCTCCATTATTTTTCTGGAGTTATATAAAAAAATGCAGCAAAGGAGAGCATATCTCTACACCACACAGGGCAAACCTGGTAAAAAATATTTGGATTAAATATTAATAACCCCTTTATTTGGAGTAATTAATATACAGCACAGGACAGCACCACTGAACTTATATGGCAGCACCATTGGACTGGACTTCTACTGCAGTACCACAGGACATATACAGCAGTATCACTGGAATTATATGGCAGTACCACTGAACATATACGGCAGGATCACTGGATTTATACGGAAGTACCACTGGACATATATGGCAGTATCACTAGCATTACACGGCAGTATCTCTGGACTGGATTTATTTGGCAGTACCACTGGATTTATACAGCAGTATCACTGGAATTATATGGCAGTACCATTGGACATATACGGCAGGATCATTGGATTTATACGGAAGTACCACTGTACATATATGGCAGTATCACTAGCATTACACGGCAGTATCTCTGGACTGGATTTATATGGCAGTACCACTGGATTTATACGGCAGTACCACTGGATTTATATGGCAGTACCACTGGACATATACGGCAGTATCACTGGTATTATATGGCAGTACCACTGGACATATACAGCAATATCACTGAATTTATAAGGCAATATCACTGGACTTATATGGCAGTATCACTGTACTGGATTTATACAGCAGTACCACTGGACATATATGGCAGTACGACTGGACTGGATTTATACGCCAGTACCACTGGATTTATACAGCAGTACCAATGGACATTTTCGGTAGTATCACTAGCATTATATGGCAGTATCTCTGGACATATACGGCAGTATCACTGGATTTATACGGCAGTACCACTGGACATATACAGCAGTATCACTGTACTGATACGGCAATATCACTGGACTGGATTTATACGGCAGTATCACTGGATTTATACGGCAGTACCACTGGACATATAAGGCAGTATCACTGGAATTATATGGCAGTACCACTGTACATATATGGCAGTATCACTGGATTTATACGCCAGTACCACTGGAATTATACGGCAGTATCACTGGACTTATACGGCAGTATCACTGGACTGGATTTATACACCAGTACCACTGGATTTATATGGCAGTACCACTGGACATATACGGCAGTGTCACTGGACATATACGGCAGTATCACTGGCCTGGATTTATCAGCCAGTACAACTGGATTTAAATTAGTGATGTGCACCGGACATTTTTCGGGTTTTGGTTTTGGATTCGGTTCCGCGGCCGTGTTTTGGATTCGGACGCGTTTTGGCAAAACCTCACCGAAAATGTTTTGTCGGATTCGGGTGTGTTTTGGATTCGGGTGTTTTTTCCAAAAAACCCTAAAAAACAGCTTAAATCATAGGATTTGGGGGTCATTTTGATCCCATAGTATTATTAACCTGAATAACCATATTTTCCTCTCATTTCCAGTCTATTCTGAACACCTCACACCTCACAATATTATTTTTAGTCCTAAAATTTGCACCGAGGTCGCTGGATGGCTAAGCTAAGCGACACAAGTGGCCGACACAAACACCTGGCCCATCTAGGAGTGGCACTGCAGTGTCAGGCAGGATGGCACTTCAAAAAAATTGTCCCCAAACAGCACATGATGCAAAGAAAAAAAGAGGCACCAAGAGGCACCAAGGTCGCTGTGTGACTAAGCTAAGCGACACTGCACTGCAGTGTCGCTGGATGGCTAAGCTAAGCGACACAAGTGGCCGACACAAACACCTGGCCCATCTAGGAGTGGCACTGCAGTGTCAGGCAGGATGGCACTTCAAAAAAATTGTCCCCAAACAGCACATGATGCAAAGAAAAAAAGAGGCACCAAGAGGCACCAAGGTCGCTGTGTGACTAAGCTAAGCGACACAAGTGGCCGACACAAACACCTGGCCCAATAAAAATTGTCCCCAAACAGCACATGATGCAAAGAAAAATTAAAGAAAAAAGAGGTGCAAGATGGAATTGTCCTTGGGCCCTCCCACCCACCCTTATGTTGTATAAACAGGACATGCATACTTTAACAAATCCATCATTTCAGCGACAGGGTCTGCCACACGACTGTGACTGAAATGACTGGTTGGTTTGGGCCCCCACCAAAAAAAGAAGCAATCAATCTCTCCTTGCACAAACTGGCTCTACAGAGACAAGATGTCCACCTCCTCCTCATCGTCCGATTCCTCACCCCTTTCACTGTGTACATCCCCCTCCTCACAGATTATTAATTCGTCCCCACTGGAATCCACCATCTCAGGTCCCTGTGTACTTTGTGGAGGCAATTGCTGCTGGTGAATGTCTCCACGGAGGAATTGATTATAATTCATTTTGATGAACATCATCTTCTCCACATTTTCTGGAAGTAACCTCGTATGCCGATTGCTGACAAGGTGAGCGGCTGCACTAAACACTCTTTCGGAGTACACACTGGAGGGAGGGCAACTTAGGTAGAATAAAGCCAGTTTGTGCAAGGGCCTCCAAATTGCCTCTTTTTCCTGCCCGTATACGTACGGACTGTCTGACGTGCCTACTTGGATGTGGTCACTCATATAATCCTCCACCATTCTTTCAATGGTGAGAGAATCATATGAAGTGACAGTAGACGACATGTCAGTAATCGTTGGCAGGTCCTTCAGTCCGGACCAGATGTCAGCACTCGCTCCAGACTGCCCTGCATCACCGCCAGCGGGTGGGCTCGGAATTCTTAGCCTTTTCCTCGCACCCCCAGTTGCGGGAGAATGTGAAGGAGGAGATGTTGACGGGTCACGTTCCGCTTGACTTGACAATTTTCTCACCAGCAGGTCTTTGAACCTCTGCAGACTTGTGTTTGCCGGAAAGAGAGATACAACGTAGGTTTTAAATCTAGGATCGAGCACGGTGGCCAAAATGTAGTGCTCTGATTTCAACAGATTGACCACCCGTGAATCCTGGTTAAGCGAATTAAGGGCTCCATCCACAAGTCCCACATGCCTAGCGGAATTGCTCTGTTTTAGCTCCTCCTTCAATGTCTCCAGCTTCTTCTGCAAAAGCCTGATGAGGGGAATGACCTGACTCAGGCTGGCAGTGTCTGAACTGACTTCACGTGTGGCAAGTTTAAAGGGTTGCAGAACCTTGCACAACGTTGAAATCATTCTCCACTGCGCTTGAGTCAGGTGCATTCCCCCTCCTTTGCCTATATCGTGGGCAGATGTATAGGCTTGAATGGCCTTTGCTGCTCCTCCATCCTCTGAAGCATATAGAGGGTTGAATTCCACCTCGTTACCACCTCTTGCTTCAGATGATGGCAGGGCAGGTTCAGGACTGTTTGGTGGTGCTCCAGTCTTCTGTACGCGGTGGCTGAATGCCGAAAGTGACCCGCAATTCTTCGGGCCACCGACAGCATCTCTTGCACGCCCCTGTCGTTTTTTAAATAATTCTGCACCACCAAATTCAATGTATGTGCAAAACATGGGATGTGCTGGAATTTGCCCAGATGTAATGCACGCACAATATTGCTGGCGTTGTCCGATGTCACAAATCCCCAGGAGAGTCCAATTGGGGTAAGCCATTCTGCGATGATCTTCCTCAGTTTCCGTAAGAGGTTGTCAGCTGTGTGCCTCATCTGGAAAGCGGTGATACAAAGCGTAGCCTGCCTAGGAACGAGTTGGCGTTTGCGAGATGCTGCTACTGGTGCCGCCGCTGCTGTTCTTGCTGCGGGAGGCAATACATCTACCCAGTGGGCTGTCACAGTCATATAGTCCTGAGTCTGCCCTGCTCCACTTGTCCACATGTCCGCGGTTAAGTGGACAATGGGTACAATTGCATTTTTTAGGACACTGGTGACTCTTTTTCTGAGGTCTGTGCACATTTTCGGTATCGCCTGCCTAGAGAAATGGAACCTAGATGGTATTTGGTACCGGGGACACAGTACCTCAATCAAGTCTCTAGTTGCCTCTGAATTAACGGTGGATACCGAAACCACGTTTCTCATCGCCCAGGCTGCCAAGGCCTGAGTTATCTGCTTTGCAGCAGGATGACTGCTGTGATATTTCATCTTTCTCGCAAAGGACTGTTGGACAGTCAATTGCTTACTGGAAGTAGTACAAGTGGTCTTCCGACTTCCCCTCTGGGATGACGATCGACTCCCAGCAGCTAAAACAGCAGCGCCAGCAGCAGTAGGCGTTACACTTAAGGATGAATCGGAGGAATCCCTGGCAGGAGAGGACTCGTCAGACTTGCCAGTGACACAGCCTGCAGGACTATTGGCTTTCCTGGGTAAGGAGGAAATTGACACTGAGGGAGTTGGTGGTGTGGTTTGCAGGAGCTTGGTTACAAGAGGAAGGGATTTAGTGGTCAGTGGACTGCTTCCGCTGTCATCCAAAGTTTTTGAACTTGTCACTGACTTATGATGAATGCGCTGCAGGTGACGTATAAGGGAGGATGTTCCGAGGTGGTTAACATCCTTACCCCTACTTATTACAGCTTGACAAAGGCAACACACGGCTTGACACCTGTTGTCCGCATTTGTGTTGAAATAATTCCACACCGAAGAGCTGATTTTTTTTGTATTTTGACCAGGCATGTCAATGGCCATATTCGTCCCATGGACAACAGGTGTCTCCCCGGGTGCCTGACTTAAACAAACCACCTCCCCATCAGAATCCTCCTTGTCAATTTCCTCCCCAGCGCCAGCAACACCCATATCCTCATCCTGGTGTACTTCAACAGTGACATCTTCAATTTGACTATCAGGAATTGGACTGCGGGTGCTCCTTCCTCACTTGCAGGGGGCGTGCAAATGGTGGAAGGCGCCACCTCTCCCCGTCCAGTGTTGGGAAGATCAGGCATTGCAACCGACACAATTGGACTCTCCTTGGGGATTTGTGATTTAGAAGAACGCACAGTTCTTTGCTGTGCTTTTGCCAGCTTAAGTCTTTTCATTTTTTTAGCGGGAGGATGAGTGCTTCCATCCTCATGTGAAGCTGAACCACTAGCCATGAACATAGGCCAGGGCCTCAGCCGTTCCTTGCCACTCCGTGTCGTAAATGGCATATTGGCAAGTTTACGCTTCTCATCAGACGCTTTCAATTTAGATTTTTGGGTCATTTTACTGAACTTTTGTTTTTTGGATTTTACATGCTCTCTACTATGACATTGGGCATCGGCCTTGGCAGACGACGTTGATGGCATTTCATCGTCTCGGCCATGACTAGTGGCAGCAGCTTCAGCACGAGGTGGAAGTGGATCTTGATCTTTCCCTATTTTAACCTCCACATTTTTGTTCTCCATTTTTTAATATGTGGAATTATATGCCAGTATCAATAGCAATGGCCTACTACTATATATACTGCGCACAACTAAAATGCACCACAGGTATAGAATGTAGATGGATAGTATACTTAATGACGACACAGAGGTAGGTACAGCAGTGGCCTTCCGTACCGTACTGCTATATATAGTATACTGGTGGTCACTGTGTCAGCAAACTGCAAAACTAAAATGCACCACAGGTATAGAATGTAGATGGATAGTATACTTAATGACGACACAGAGGTAGGTACAGCAGTGGCCTTCCGTACCGTACTGCTATATATACTGGTGGTCACTGTGTCAGCAAACTGCACAACTGAAATGCACCACAGGTATAGAATCTAGATGGATAGTATACTTAATGACGACACAGAGGTAGGTACAGCAGTGGCCTACTGTGCCGTAATGCTATATATTATATACTGGTGGTCACTGGTCAGCAAAACTCTGCACTGTACTCCTCCTATATAATATTATACTGGTGGTCCCCAGTCCCCACAATAAAGCAGCACACTGAGTACAGATATGGAGTGTTTTTCAGGCAGACAACGTATACTGGTGGTCACTGTCAGCAAAATTCTGCACTGTACTCCTGCTATATAATACAGCTGTACCCCAGTCCCCACAATTAAGCAGTGTGAGCACAGATATATGCAGCACACTGAGCACAGATATGGAGTGTTTTTCAGGCAGACAACGTATTACTGGTGGTCACTGTCAGCAAAACTCTGCACTGTACTCCTCCTATATACAGCTGCTCCCCAGTCCCCACAATTAAGTAACAAGCAAGCACAAAATATTTGCAATGCATCAACATAAACGAAGAGGACGCCAGCCACGTCCTCTCCCTAACATTTCCAATGCACGAGTGAAAATGGCGGCGACGCGCGGCTGCATATATAGAATCCGAATCTCACGAGAATCCGACAGCGGGATGATGACGTTCGGGCGCGCTCGGGTTACCCGAGCCATACGGGAGAATCCGAGTATGGCTCGGACCCGTGTAAAAAGGGTGAAGTTCGGGGGGGTTCGGTTTCCGAGAAACCGAACCCGCTCATCACTAATTTAAATGGCAGTACCACTGAATTTATGTGGCAGTACCACTGGACATATATGGCAGTATCACTGGAATTATATGGCAGTACCACTGTACATATACGGCAGTATCACTGGAATTATACGACAGTATCACTGGACTTATACGGCAGTATCACTGGACTAGATTTATACACCAGTACCATTGAATTTATATGGCAGTACCACTGGACATATACGGCAGTGTCACTGGACATATACGGCAGTATCACTGGCCTGGATTTATAAGCCAGTACAACTGGATTTAAATGGCAGTACCACTGGATTTATGTGGCAGTACCACTGGACATATACGTCAGTATCACTGGACTGCACTTATACGGCAGTTCCACTGTATATATACGGCAGTATCACTGGATTTATATGGCAGTATCACTGGACTTATACGGCAGTATCACTGGACTGGATTTCTACTGCAGTACCACTGGACATATACGGCAGTACCACTGGACATATATGGCAGTATCACTAGACTTATATGGCAGTATCACTGGACTTATACGACAGTATCACTGTACTGGATTTATACGCTAGTACCACTGTATTTATACGGCAGTATCATTGGATTTATATTGCAGTACCACTGGACATATACGGCAGTATCACCTGAATTATTTGGCAGTACCACTGGACATATACGGCAGTATCACTGGATTTATACGGCAGTATCACTGGACTGGATTTATACGTCAGTACCACTGGATTTATACGGCAGTACCACTGGACTTATACGACAGTACCACTGGACATATATGGCAGTACCACTGGACTTATACTCAGTATCACATTACTGGATTTATACGCCAGTACCACTGTATTTAGACGGAAGTATCATTGGATTTATATGGCAGTACCACTGGACATATACGGCAGTATCACCTGAATTATATGGCAGTACCACTGGACATATACGGCAGTATCACTGGACTGGACTTTTACGGCAGTACCACTGGACATATACAGCAGTATCACTGGATTTATACATTAGTATCACTGGACTTATACGGCAGTATCACTGGACTGGATTTATACGGCAGTACCACTGGACATATACTTCAGTACCACTGGTCATATACGGCAGTATCACTGGACTTATACGGAAGTATCACTGGACTTAATCAGCAGTATCACTGGACTGGATTTACACACCAATACCACTGTATTTATATGGCAGTATCACTGGACTTATACGACAGTATCACTGGAATTATATGTCAGTATCACTGAACATATATGGCATTACCACTGGCCTGGATTTATGAGCCAGTACAACTGGATTTAAATGGCAGTACCACTGGATTTATGTGGCAGTACCACTGGACATATACAGCAGTATCACTGGACTGCACTTATACGGCAATTCCACTGTATATATACGGCAGTATCACTGGATTTATATGGCAGTATCACTGGACTTATACGGCAGTATCACTGGACTGGATTTCTACTGCAGTACCACTGGACATATACAGCAGTACCACTGGACATATGTGGCAGTATCACTAGACTTATATGGCAGTATCACTGGACTTATACGACAGTATCACTGTACTGGATTTATACGCCAGTACCTCTGGATTTATACGGCAGTATCATTGGATTTATATTGCAGTACCACTGGACATATACGGCAGTATCACCTGAATTATTTGGCAGTACCACTGGACATATACGGCAGTATCACTGGATTTATACGGCAGTATCACTGGACTGGATTTATACGCCAGTACCACTGGATTTATACGGCAGTACCACTGGACTTATACGACAGTACCACTGGACATATACGGCAGTATCACTGGACTTATTCTCAGTATCCCTGTACTGGATTTATACGCCAGTACCACTGTATTTAGACGGCAGTATCATTGGATTTATATGGCAGTACCACTGGACACATACGACAGTATCACCGGAATTATATGGCAGTTCCACTGGACATATACGGCAGTATCACTGGACTGGACTTTTACGGCAGTACCACTGGACATATACGGCAGTATCACTGGATTTATACGGTAGTATCACTGGACTTATACCGCAGTATCACTGGACTGGATTTATACGGCAGTACCACTGGACATATACTTCAGTACCACTGGTCATATATGGCAGTATCACTGGACTTATACGGCAGTATCACTGGACTTAAACAGCAGTATCACTGGACTGGATTTACACGCCAATACCACTGTATTTATACGGCAGTATCACTGGACTTATATGACAGTATCACTGGAATTATATGTCAGTATCACTGGACATATATGGCATTACCACTGGACTTATACAGCAGCACATGGACTGGACTGATGCAGTACAACACAGCACCACTGCAATGGACTGAACTAATACAGCAGCACTGGACATAATGGACATATGGCAGCAGAGGACACCACCACTGTGACTGGACTGATGCAGCACAATTAGTGATGAGCGGGTTCGGTTCCTTGGGATCTGAACCCCCCCGAACTTCACCCATTTTACACGTTTCAGAGGCAGACTCTGATCTTAACGCCTTGCTCGGTTAACCTGAGTGCGCCCGAACGTCATCATCCCGCTGTCGGATTCTCGCGAGATTCGTATTCTATATAAGGAGCCACGCGTCGCCACCATTTTCACTACTGCTTTGGAGATGATAGCGCAGAGGTTCTCAAACTCGGTCCTCGGGGGCACACACAGTGCATGTTTTGCAGGTAACCCAGCAGGTGCACAGGTGTATTAATTACTCACTGACACATTTTAAAAGGTCCACAGGTGGAGCTAATTATTTCACTTGCGATTCTGTGAGGAGACCTGCAAAACATGCACTGTGTGTGCCCCCGAGGACCGAGTTTGAGAACTCTGTGATAGCAAGAGGACGTGGCTGCATTCTCTCAGTTTCTGTGTTCAGTGTTCTGCAAATATCTGTGCTCAGTGTGCTTGCAAATATCTGTGCTCGGTGTGCTGCAAATATCTACGTTCTCTGCCTGAAAAACGCTCCATATCTGTGCTGCATTGTAGTATATAGTAGGAGGACAGTGCAGAATTTTGCTGTGACCACCAGTGTATATATATATAGCAGGTTGGTACAGTAGTCCTTTGCTCTACTTCTGTGTCGTCAAGTATACTATCCATCCATACCTGTGCTGCATTTTAGTTGTGCGCAGTACATAGTAGGAGGACAGTGCAGAATTTTGCTGACCACCAGTATATATATATAGCAGTACGGTACAGTAGTCCACTGCTCTACCACTGTGTCGTCAAGTATACTATGCATCCCTACCTGTGCTGCATTTTAGTTGTGCACAGTATATAGTAGGAGGACAGTGCAGAATATTGCTGACCACCAGTATATATATATAGCAGTATGGTACAGTAGTCCATTGCTCTACCTCTGTGTCGTCAAGTATACTACAAAAGTTCAGTAAAATGACCCAAAAATCAAAATTAAAAGCGTCTGATGAGAAGCGTAAACTTGCCAATATGCCATTTACGACATGGAGTGGCAAGGAACGGCTTAGGCCCTGGCCTATGTTCATGGCTAGTGGTTCAGATTCACATGAGGATGGAAGCGCTCATCCTCTCGCTAGAAAACTGCAGTGCCACTCCTAGATGGGCCAGGTGTTTGTGTCGGCCACTTGGGTCGCTTAGCTTAGCCATCCAGCGACCTTGGTGCACCACTTTTTTTCTTTGCATCATGTGCTGTTTGGGGACTATTTTTTAAATCTGCCATCCTGTATGACACTGCAGTGCCACTCCTAGATGGGCCAGGTGTTTGTGTCGGCCACTTGTGTCGCTTAGCTTAGTCACACAGCGACCTTGGTGCGTCTCTTTTTTTCTTTGCATCATACATACCCTCCAACATTTTACACAGAAAAATCGGTACAAATCCGAAAAAGAGGCGCGGCCACGGGTAAAGGGGGCGTGGCAACGCCCCTTTCCCTATACTTTCAATGGAAGTTTGGAGAGCCAAAAATCGGTACAGACCATGAAAAAAAGGTACTGTACCTATTAAAAAGGTACAGTTGGAGGGTATGTATCATGTGCTGTTTGGGGACTATTTTTTTGAAGTGCTATCCTGTCTGACACTGCAGTGCCACTCCTAGATGGGCCAGGTGTTTGTGTCGGCCACTTGTGTCGCTTAGCTTAGTCACACAGCGACCTTGGTGTGCCTCTTTTTTTCTTTGCATCATGTGCTGTTTGGGGACTATTTTTTAAATCTGCCATACTGTCTGACACTGCAGTGCCACTCCTAGATGGGCCAGGTGTTTGTGTTGGCCACTTGGGTCGCTTAGCTTGCTTAGCTTAGCCATCCAGCAACCTCGGTGCAAATTTTAGGACTAAAAATAATATTGTGAGGTGTTCAGAATAGACTGGAGTGGAAATGAGTGGAAATTATGGTTATTGAGGTTAATAATACTATGGGATCAAAATGACCCTCAAATTCTATGATTTAAGCTGTTTTTGAGGGTTTTTTGTAAAAAAAACACCCAAATCCGACAAAAAATTTTCAGGGAGGTTTTGCCAAAACGCGTCCGAATCCAAAACACGGCAGCAGAACCGAATCCAAAGCCTAAACACAAAACCCGAAAAATTTCCGGTGCACATCACTAAGCACAACACACCACCACTAGACTGATGCAGCACAACACAGCACCACTGGACTGGACTTATACAGCAGCACTGGACATATGGCAGCAGAGGACACAGCCACTGTGACTGGACTGATGCAGCACAAGACACTACCACTGTACTGATGCAGGACAACACAGCACCACGGCACTGGATTTATACAGCCACACTGGACATATGGCAGCAGAGGACACCACCACTGTGACTGGACTGATGCAACATAAGACACTACACTAGACTGAGCAGCACAAGACACCACTGGAATCGCCACCCCACTTTCCCTCCCGCACAAACACTGATGGAGACACATCCTGCACAGACAGACACTGACAGACACTGAGGAGAGAGACACGTCCTCTTGCTACACTCTCCAGGACTAGTGATGAGCGGGTTCGGTTCCTCGGAATCCGAACCGCCCCGAACTTCACCCTTTTTACACGGGTCCGAGGCAGACTCGGATCCTCCCGCCTTACTCGGTTAACCCGAGCGCGCCCGAACGTCATCATCCCGCTGTCGGATTCTCTCAAGATTCGTATTCTATATAAGGAGCCGCGCGTCGCCGCCATTTTTCACTCGTGCATTGGAAATGATAGTGAGAGGACGTGGCTGGCGTCCTCTCACTTTGTTTCAGGGGGCTGCAGTGCAAATATCTTTATTCTGGGGACCAGCAGTATTATAGGAGGAGTACAGTGCAGAGTTTTGCTGACCAGTGACCACCAGTATTATACGTTGTCTGCCTGAAAAACGCTCCATATCTGTGCTCAGTGTGCTGCATATATCTGTGCTCACACTGCTTTATTGTGGGGACTGGGGACCAGCAGTATTATATAGGAGGAGTACAGTGCAGAGTTTTGCTGACCAGTGACCACCAGTATTATACGTTCTCTGCCTGAAAAACGCTCCATATCTGTGCTCAGTGTGCTGCATATATCTGTGCTCACACTGCTTTATTGTGGGGACTGGGGACCAGCAGTATTATATAGGAGGAGTACAGTGCAGAGTTTTGCTGACCAGTGACCACCAGTATTATACGTTCTCTGCCTGAAAAACGCTCCATATCTGTGCTCAGTGTGCTGCATATATCTGTGCTCACACTGCTTTATTGTGGGGACTGGGGACCAGCAGTATTATATAGAAGGAGTACAGTGCAGAGTTTTGCTGACCAGTGACCACCAGTATACGTTGTCTGCCTGAAAAACGCTCCATATCTGTGCTCAGTGTGCTGCATATATCTGTGCTCACACTGCTTTATTGTGGGGACTGGGGACCAGCAGTATTATATAGGAGGAGTACAGTGCAGAGTTTTGCTGACCAGTGACCACCAGTATACGTTGTCTGCCTGAAAAACGCTCCATATCTGTGCTCAGTGTGCTGCATGTATCTGTGCTCACACTGCTTTATTGTGGGGACTGGGGACCAGCAGTATTATATAGGAGGAGTACAGTGCAGAGTTTTGCTGACCAGTGACCACCAGTATTATACGTTCTCTGCCTGCAAAACGCTCCATATCTGTGCTCAGTGTGCTGCATATATCTGTGCTCACACTGCTTTATTGTGGGGACTGGGGACCAGCAGTATTATATAGGAGGAGTACAGTGCAGAGTTTTGCTGACCAGTAACCACCAGTATTATACGTTCTCTGCCTGAAAAACGCTCCATATCTGTGCTGCATTGTAGTATATAGTAGGAGTACAGTGCATAATATTGCTGACCACCAGTATATAATATATAGGAGTACGGTACAGAAGGCCACTGCTCTACCTACCTCTGTGTCGTCAAGTATACTATCCATCCATACCTGTGGTGCATTTCAGTTTTGCACAGTTTGCTGACCACCAGTATATAATATATAGCAGTACGGTACAGTAGGCCACTGCTCTACCTACCTCTGTGTCGTCAAGTATACTATCCATCCATACCTGTGGTGCATTTCAGTTTTGCACAATTTGCTGACCACCAGTATATAATATATAGCAGTACGGTACAGTAGGCCACTGCTCTACCTACCTCTGTGTCGTCAAGTATACAATCCATCCATACCTGTGGTGCATTTCAGTTTTGCACAGTTTGCTGACCACCAGTATATAATATATAGCAGTACGGTACAGTAGGCTACTGCTGTACCTACCTCTGTGTCGTCAAGTATACTATCCATCCATACCTGTGGTGCATTTCAGTTGTGCGCAGTATATATAGTAGTAGGCCATTGCTATTGATACTGGCATATAATTCCACACATTAAAAAATGGAGAACAAAAATGTGGAAGGTAAAATAGGGAAAGATCAAGATCCACTTCCACCTCGTGCTGAAGCTGCTGCCACTAGTCATGGCCGAGACGATGAAATGCCATCAACATCGTCTTCCAAGGCCGATGCCCAATGTCATAGTAGAGAGCATGTCAAATCCAAAACACAAAAGTTCAGTAAAATGACCCAAAAATCAAAATTAAAAGCGTCTGAGGAGAAGCGTAAACTTGCCAATATGCCATTTACGACACGGAGTGGCAAGGAACGGCTGAGGCCCTGGCCTATGTTCATGGCTAGTGGTTCAGCTTCACATGAGGATGGAAGCACTCATACTCTCGCTAGAAAAATGAAAAGACTTAAGCTGGCAAAAGCACAGCAAAGCACTGTGCGTCCTTCTAAATCACAAATCCCCAAGGAGAGTCCAATTGTGTCGGGTGCGATGCCTGACCTTCCCAACACTGGATGGGAAGAGGTGGCGCCTTCCACCATTTGCACGCCCCCTGCAAGTGCTGGAAGGAGCACCCGCAGTCCAGTTCCTGATAGTCAAATTGAGGATGTCACTGTTGAAGTACACCAGGATGAGGATATGGGTGTTGCTGGTGCTGAGGAGGAAATTGACAAGGAGGATTCTGATGGTGAGGTAGTTTGTTTAAGTCAGGCACCCGGGGAGACACCTGTTGTCCGTGGGACGAATATGGCCATTGACATGCCTGGTCAAATTACAAAAAAAATCACCTCTTCGGTGTGGAATTATTTTAACACAAATGCGGACAACAGGTGTCAAGCCGTGTGTTGCCTTTGTCAAGCTGTAATAAGTAGGGGTAAGGACGTTAACCACCTCAGAACATCCTCCCTTATACGTCACCTGCAGCGCATTCATCATAAGTCAGTGACAAGTTCAAAAACTTTGGATAACAGCGGAAGCAGTCCACTGACCACTAAATCCCTTCCTCTTGTAACCAAGCTCCTGCAAACCACACCACCAACTCCCTCAGTGTCAATTTCCTCCTTACACAGGAAAGCCAATAGTCCGGCAAGCCATGTCACTGTCAAGTCTGACGAGTCCTCTCCTGCCTGGGATTCCTCCGATGCATCCTTGAGTGTAACGCCTCCTGCTGCTGGCGCTGCTGTTGTTGCTGCTGGGAGTCGATCATCATCCCAGAGGGGAAGTCGGAAGACCACTTGTTCTACTTCCAGTAAGCAATTGACTGTCCAACAGTCCTTTGCGAGGAAGATGAAATATCACAGCAGTCATCCTGCTGCAGAGCCGATAACTCAGGCCTTGGCAGCCTGGGCGGTGAGAAACGTGTTTCCGTTGTCCACCGTTAATTCACAGGCAACTACAGACTTGATTGAGGTACTGTGTCCCCGGTCTAGGTTCCATTTCTCTAGGCAGGCGATACCGAAAATGTACATAGACCTCAGAAAAAGACTCACCAGTGTCCTAAAAAATGCAGTTGTACCCAATGTCCACTTGACCACGGACATGTGGACAAGTATAGCAGGGCAGACTCAGGACTATATGACTGTGACAGCCCACTGGGTAGATGTATTGCCTCCCGCAGCAAGAACAGCAGCAGCGGCACCAGTAGCAGCATCTTGCAAACGCCAACTCGTTCCTAGGCAGGCTACGCTTTGTATCACCGCTTTCCAGAAGAGGCACACAGCTGACAACCTCTTACGGAAACTGAGGAAGATCATCGCAGAATGGCTTACCCCAATTGGACTCTCCTGGGGATTTGTGACATCGGACAACGCCAGCAATATTGTGCGTGCATTACATCTGGGCAAATTCCAGCACGTCCCATGTTTTGCACATACATTGAATTTGGTGGTGCAGAATTATTTAAAAAACGACAGGGGCGTGCAAGAGATGCTGTCGGTGGCCCGAAGAATTGCGGGCCACTTTCGGCATTCAGCCACCGCGTGCCGAAGACTGGAGCACCAGCAAACAGTCCTGAACCTGCCCTGCAATCATCTGAAGCAAGAGGGGGTAACGAGGTGGAATTCAACCATCTATATACTTCAGAGGATGGAGAAGCAGCAAAAGGCCATTCAAGCCTATACATCTGCCTACGATTTAGGCAAAGGAGGGGGAATGCACCTGACTCAAGCGCAGTGGAGAATGATTTCAACGTTGTGCAAGGTTCTGCAACCCTTTGAACTTGCCACACGTGAAGTCAGTTCAGACACTGCCAGCCTGAGTCAGGTCATTCCCCTCATCAGGCTTTTGCAGAAGAAGCTGGAGACATTGAAGGAGGAGCTAAAACAGAGCGATTCCGCTAGGCATGTGGGACTTGTGGATGGAGCCCTTAATTCGCTTAACCAGGATTCACGGGTGGTCAATCTGTTGAAATCACAGCACTACATTTTGGCCACCGTGCTCGATCCTAGATTTAAAACCTACGTTGGATCTCTCTTTCCGGCAGACACAAGTCTGCAGAGGTTCAAAGACCTGCTGGTGAGAAAATTGTCAAGTCAAGCGGAACGTGACCCGTCAACAGCTCCTCCTTCACATTCTCCCGCAACTGGGGGAGCGAGGAAAAGGATAAGAATTCCGAGCCCACCCGCTGGCGGTGATGCAGGGCAGTCTGGAGCGAGTGCAGACATCTGGTCTGGACTGAAGGACCTGCCAACGATTACTGACATGTCGTCTACTGTCACTGCATATCACTCTGTCACCATTGAAAGAATGGTGGAGGATTATATGAGTGACCGCATCCAAGTAGGCACATCAGACAGTCCGTACGTATACGGGCAGGAAAAAGAGGCAATTTGGAGGCCCTTGCAGAAACTGGCTTCATTTTACCTAAGTTGCCCACCCTCCAGTGTGTACTCCGAAAGAGTGTTTAGTGCAGCCGCTCACCTTGTCAGCAATTTGCGTACGAGGTTACTTCCAGAAAATGTGGAGAAGATGATGTTCATCAAAATGAATTATAATCAATTCCTCAGTGGAGACATTCACCAGCAATTGCCTCCAGAAAGTACACAGGGACCTGAGATGTTGGATTCCGGTGGGGACGAATTAATAATCTGTGAGGAGGGGGATGTACACAGTGAAAGGGGTGAGGAATCGGACGATGAGGAGGAGGTGGACATCTTGCCTCTGTAGAGCCAGTTTGTGCAAGGAGAGATTGATTGCTTCTTTTTTGGTGGGGGCCCAAACCAACCAGTCATTTCAGTCACAGTTGTGTGGCAGACTCTGTCGCTGAAATGATGGGTTTGTTAAAGTGTGCATGTCCTGTTTATACAACATAAGGGTGGGTGGGAGGGCCCAAGGACAATTCCATCTTGCACCTCTTTTTTCTTTCATTTTTCTTTGCATCATGTGCTGTTTGGGGACTATTTTTTTAAGTGCCATCCTGCCTGACACTGCAGTGCCACTCCTAAATGGGCCAGGTGTTTGTGTCGGCCACTTTTGTCGCTTAGCTTAGCCATCCAGCGACCTTGGTGCACCTCTTTTTTTCTTTGCATCATGTGCTGTTTGGGGACTATTTTTTTGAAGTGCCATCCTGCCTGACACTGCAGTGCCACTCCTAGATGGGCCAGGTGTTTGTGTCGGCCACTTGGGTCACTTAGCTTAGTCATCCAGCGACCTCGGTGCAAATTTTAGGACTAAAAATAATATTGTGAGGTGTGAGGTGTTCAGAATAGACTGAAAATGAGTGGAAATTATGGTTATTGAGGTTAATAATACTATGGGATCAAAATGACCCCCAAATTCTATGATTTAAGCTGTTTTTTAGGGTTTTTTGGAAAAAACACCCGAATCCAAAACACACCCGAATCCAAAACACACCCGAATCCGAAAAAAAATTTCAGGGAGGTTTTGGCAAAACGCGTCCGAATCCAAAACACGGCCGCGGAACCGAATCCAAAACCAAAACACAAAACCCGAAAAATGTCCGGTGCACATCACTATCCAGGACTGGAGTGAAAATGCGGCTATGCGCGGCTCCTTATATGGAATCCAAAACCCGCGAGATTCCGACAGCTGATGATGTTTTGCCTCGTTCTGGTTTCCGAATAAGGCTGGAAAACCCGAGCCGGGCTCGGATCCGTGCTCGGGTAGTGAAGTTGGGGGGCGGGTTCGATTCTCAGGGAACTGAACCCGCTCATCTCTACTTGAATTATGCTTTATACATACAGGTATGCTGTTGTAGGCCTTGTATTGCACAGGCCTGTGGTGTATTCTCTAAAATGCATTGCTGCTATTAATCTGATACATTATCATGCATGTACTAACAGTATTTGCTATATACTGTATATATTTATCAAGGGGCCCTGACCATGCATTTTGTAATGATTAGCCAAGCCTCTGTGGCAGCTGGTGGCCAGCTGCCCCTCTGGAGACTGACCACACCCCTAAACATGGGCACCTACCACTGCATTCCCACAGTGGGCTCTACATGCCCCAGTTCGACAAAGTCCAAATGCTATAATTAAGCTTCAGAAAGTGCTGAGTATTAAAAATGTACATCTAGCAGTAATGTGGAGAATAGTCTTCTGGCCACAGAAAAGTTTGGATTGCCATGTCTGAGAGGCCCAGTCTTAGATGCCATGTCTGAGAAGCTCTGTCTGATATGTCCTTTCTGAGATGACCTGTCTGAGAGGCTCTGTCTGAGATGTCTTTTCTGAGATGTCCTGTCTGAAAGGCTCTGTCTGAGATGTTCTGTCTGAGATGCCCTGTGTGAGATGTCCTGCCTGGACACCATGTTGCTGATGCAGGGCCCATGAATGGGTGTTCGGCGCCCTCCTGCAAACTATAAAATTGCGCCCTCCCTCCCTTAACTCAGAAAGAGTCAGCGTGCATCACAAAAGAGGAGTGTAGTCTCACATGGGAGTGGTGAGGACACACCATAGCACCACACAATAGTACCTCCAATTCAAATTATGCCACACTGTAGCACAATTTTATTCACATTACACTGCACTGATTCATATTACGCGACATAGTAGTGTCCCTTATACTTATGTCCAGCATTGCCTGGGTTTATTTTTAGTTTTTTTAAACTATTATCCCCAGCACTGTCTGAGGATATTTTTTTCTTCTCTCTTTTTCCTCCTCTCTCTCAGCACCCCTTTTCCCCATCTATTTTCTGTCCCAACTTTCCCCTTCTTACTCCCACTACCTTGGGAGTTACAGGGCGGGTGAGGGCAGGGAGGGTGAGGGGGAGTTACAGGGAGGGTGAGGACAGGAACAGTGATGGGGAGTTAGAGGGAGAATCGGGCACTGAGGTGGGAGTTACAGGGAGGGTGAGGGCAGAGACGCTGATGGGGAGTTACAGGGGGGAGCGCATGGATGCTGACAGTGAAGGCGTGTGAGGGGCACTGAGGGGGAGTTACAGGGAGGGTGAGGGCAGGAGCACTGGGGGGAGTTACAGGAAGGGTGAGGGAAGGGACACTGTGGGGGGAGTTACAGGGAAGGTGAGGGCAGGGAACGGTGACAGGGAGCTACAGGGAGAGTGAGGGCAGGGACGCTAACAGGGGACTTAGATGAAGGGTAAGGGCTGGGAATGCTGAAGAAGCAGTAAGAGGGAGTGTGAGGGCACACTGAGTGGGAGCTACATGGAGAGTGAGGGCAGGGGCACTAAGGAGGGAGCTACATGGAGACTGAGGGCAGGGGCACTGATGGGGGAGTCAGATGAAGGGTAAAGGCTGGGAATGCTGGGGAGGCAGTTAGAGGGAGTGCGAGGGCACACTGAGTGGGGAGCTACATGGAGGGTGAGGGCAGGTGCACTAAGGGGGGAGCTACATGGAGGCTGAGGGCAGGGGCACTGAGGGGGGAGTTAAAGGGAGGGTGAGGGTAGGGGCGCTGAGGGGGTAGCTACTGGAAGGGTGAGGGCACACTGAGGGGGAAGCTACAGAGAGGGTGAGGGCATGTGCACTAAGGGCGGAGCTACAGAGAGGGTTAGGGCAGGGGCACTGAGGGGGGAATTACAGGGAGGGTGAGTGCAGGGACACTGACAGGGAGCTACAGGTAGGGTAAGGGCAGGGACGCAGACAGGGAGTTACAGGGAGGGTGAGGGCAGGGACGTGGAAAGGGAGTTACAGGGAGGGTGAGGGCAGGGACTCTGAGAGGGAGCTACAGGAAGGGTGAGGGCAGGGATGCTGACAGGAACCTACAGGGAGGGTGAGGGCAGGGGTGCTAACGGGAGTTACATGGAGGGTAAGGGCTGGTACGCTGTGGAGGGAGTTAGAGGGAGGGTGAGGGCACACTCAGGGGGGAGTTACATGGAGGGTGAGGGTGAGGGCACTAAGGGGGGTGCGACATGGAGGGTGAGGGCAGGGTCACTAAGGGGGGAGTTAGTGGGAGGGTGAGGGTAGGGACGCTGAGTGGGTAGCTACGGGGAAGGTGAGGGCACACTGAGGGGGGAGCTACAGGGAGAGTGAGGGCAGTGGCACTGAGGGGGGAGCTACGGGGAGGGGGAGGACACACTGAGGGGGGAGAGACAGGAAGAGTGAGGGCAGGGGCCTAAAAAATAGCTTTATTAGAATAAATAAAATACTCTAAAGCAAAGTGTGGATTAAACATTCATATACAGACTATATAAGACATGGAGAGGCCACCCCCCACACCCAGACTGTAACTTACCAGATATTTGCAGTATAAGTACTCCGGCCCTCCTCTCTTCTTCAGGAATAGGCAGCAGCCTGTCACATGTGGGATTATGCGCGCCGCGGCTTTCCCATTGATTCAGAGGCAGAGCAGCCCACAGGGGAGGCAGAGCTCGGGACTCAAGAGAACTCAGATCTGTGCTGGTGTGGTCTGGTGGCGCTGTGCATGTTAATAACAATTCTATTGTAGATCTCTTCAAGCTGCCACTGCTGCCTGTAGTGAGTGTGACAGGCGCAGGCAGCAACAGACAGGGAAGTGCTGAGGCAGAGAGGGGTGAGCCGCTATTCATGCTGCCAGTGCTGCTGCCTGTGATAAGTGTTACAGGCGCTGACAGCGGCAGCAAACAGGCAGGGAAGTGCGACTCCGTCAGTGAGGAAGCAGGGAGGGGTGAGACGCTTTTCATGCTGCCGGCGCCGCTGCTGCATGTCAAGCCAAGCTACCAGTAGGGCGAGGCGGGCACTTGCCTGCCTAATGTGTAAAATGGGGACTCTTGCCTGCCTAATGTGTCAAATTGTAACTCTTGCCTGCCTAATGTGTAAAATGGGGACACTTGCCTGCGTAATGTGTAAAATGGGGACTCTTGCCTGCCGTGATGAGTAAAATGGGGACACTTGCCTGCCGTGATGTGTAAAATGGGGACACTTGCTTGCCGTGACGTGTAAAATGGGGACATTTGCCTGCGTAATGTATAAAATGGGGACACTTGCCTGCGTAATGTGTAAAATGGGGACACTTGCTTGCGTAATGTGTATTCTACTTTTTGGTCATTTTATCGAATATCAAAAAAATGTAATGAAGTGCGCATGCTCTATTTCAGAGCCGGACATGCGCAGTAAGTTCCTTGGTGGCGTTCAGCACATACCTGACCTACAGCAGAAAAGAACAGCTAGTTTACTATGGGGACACTTATTAGAAAATTGAAAGGGGAGGGAACTTTTACAAAGACAATTCCATACCTCCCAACTGTCGCGATTTTCGCGGGACAGTCCCGTTTTTTGGGGCTGTCCCACCCGCGGGCCTCAGTGACCCTCAGTGAAGAGATGGGGCAGTTGGGATGCTCCTGTCACTGCTGCTTTGCTTAGCAGAGCAGTGGAGAATAGACGCTGTGTACATGGGCACAGCATCTATTCAGTGGAGACAGAGGCAGGGCCGTCTTTCCGTATGGGCTCAATGGGCTCTTGACCAAGGGCCCCAGGAGTATAAGGGACCTAGGCTGATAGCTGAGGGTCCCCTCTTTCCAGGGGTACCAGATTTTTTTAAATCGGCCATGGGGAACCGGAGATATCCGACCTCAAAGTAGTGGTCCCCATCCAAGCCTGTTAATTGCTCTTCCCAGCCAGATATCTCGGGTTCTGTCTGACTTAGAGTTTTTCTGAGGGTATACTCCAAAAGCTGCGACTCTCTCCTTTTGGTGGACACTGGCAGCTTGTCTCTACTATGCCCAGAACCAGAAATATCAGCCTTCAAGCAGCTGGTCCCTGCTTCAGCTCCACACGCCTAATATGCAGTTTTAGGTATTCATTGGTGAATTGCTCTGGCACCTGAACTCTGAGCCCTAATTCCCCAGTACTTTGTGAAAAGTGGGACTCTCTAGTTTTTTATCCCGTTCAAAACTAAGAAATATATTTTCAGGAACTTGAGATATCTGCAGTCAAGCAAGCTGCCCTCCCACCAGAAAATTATAAATATTAAGCCCACTCCACTATCCACCCCTCCCCTACGTATTAAACACCCCCTACCACCCTGCAAGTCATGTACCAGGGCTTCTTCATTCAGCCCAATGCCTCCTTCTACAGTTTAGCCCCATTTGTGCAGTAAAGGAGTAATTAGCAGAAATTACTGCTCCAGGTCCTACATGCTTAGCGGAAGATAGAACACCCCCTACCACCCGCGGGACTTCAAAGCTGCCACTGATAGCACCCCCCACCCCTACCACTGGAGGATGGGTAGGGGGCCCAGTGCATTGCTGTGCCCAGGGGCCTACACTGCTGTTAAGACAGCCCTGGACAGAGGGAGAGAGGGCATGCCAGCAGCTCACAGAGCGCTGGGCATGCCCCCTCAGTGATGAAAATGGGGGCGTGGCTCACGATTGCGGACTCTTCCACGAAGCCACACTCCCTTTCACACAGGCCACACACCCTTTTTTGGACAGGCGCACGCAGGTGTCCCTCTTCATGACTTTCTAATGTTGGGAGGTATGCAATTCGTTATTCTAATGACGGTTATAAACATGTTACTAAGATGAAATTCCACTGGCCTTTACTAGTGAGTGCTGTATACTTCCAAAAGAACTATTAAAAGTAGGGATGAGCGGGTTCGGTTCCCCGAGAACCGAACCCCCCCAAACTTCATGTCACAGGCCCGTATCCGAGCCCGGCTCGGGACTTCCCGCCAGACTCGGAAGCCACAATGAGGTAAAACGTCATCAACCCGCTGTTGAATTCTCGCAGGTTTTGGATTCCATATAAGGAGCCGCGTGTCGCCGCCATTTTCACTTCAGTCCTGGAGAGTGTAGCGGGAGGATGTGTCTCTCGCCTCAGTGTCTGTATGTGCGGGAAAGTGGTGTGGTGACCTGTTCTGTCTTATGTGTGTCATTCCAGGGCTGTATTGTCCTGCATCAGTCCAGAGGTGGTGTCTTGTGCTGCATCAGTCCAGTCACAGTGGTGGTGTCCTCTGCTGCCATATGTCCAGTGCTGCTGTATAAGTCCAGTCCATTGCAGTGGTACTATGTTGTCCTGCATCAGTCCAGTGGTGGTGTCCCTGTGCTGCTGTATATGTCCATTGGTACTGCCGTATAAGTCCAGTGGTACTGCCATATCATTCCAGTGATACTGCCGTACATGTCCAGTGGTACTGCCGTATAAGTCCAGTGATACTGCCGTATAAGTCCAGTGGTACTGCCATAAAATTCCAGTGATACTGCCGTATATGTCCAGTGGTACTGCCGTATAAATCCAATCCAGTGATACTGCCGTATATGTCCAGTAGTACTGCCGTATAAGTCCAGTGATACTGCCGTATAAGTCCAGTGGTACTGCAATATAATTCCAGTGATACTGCCGTATATATCCAGTGGCACTGCCATATAAATCCAGTCCAGTGATACTGCCATATACAGTATGTCCAGTGATACTGCCGTATAAATCCAGTGATACTGCCGTATAAGTAAAGTGGTACTGCCATATAATTCCAGTGATACTGCCATATATGTCCAGTGGTACAGTCATATAAATCCAGTGGTACTGCCGTATAAATCCAGTCCAGTGATACTGCCGTATATGTCCAGTGGTACTGCCGTATAAGTCCAGTGAAACTGCCGTGTAAGTCCAGTGGTACTACCATATAATTCCAGTAATACTGCCATATAGGTCCAGTGGCACTGCCGTATAAGTCCAGTGATACTGCCGTATAAGTCCAGTGGTACTTCCATATAATTCCAGTGATACTGCTGTATATGTCCAGTGGTACTGCCGTATAAATCCAGTGGTACTGCCGAATAAATCCAGTCTAGTGATACTGCTGTATATGTGCAATGGTACTGCCATATAAGTCCAGTGATACTGCCATATAACTCCAGTGGTACTGCCATATATGTCCAGTGGTACTGCAGTATAAGTCCAGTGATACTGCTGAATAAATCCAGTGGTACTGCCGTCTATGTCCAGTGGTACTGACGAATAAATCCAGTCCAGTGATACTGCTGTAAATGTCCAGTGATACTGCCATATAAGTCCAGTGGTACTGAGCCCTGTCCTAGACACTTTACCTTCCTCTACCAAACAGCATATCTTAAGTACTCTTGACTGCTCTTTGGCCTCCTATGAGTTGTATGCATATGATTAAATGATCTCACTGCTATCTTTTATAAGTATGTATTTAACTGATATCCTCTCTCTGGCACTCTAGTAAGGTATATTGAGTGTTATGGGCTGGCCCCATCACTCATCTTCATCCCGCCCCCACCCCCCTCACCCTCCTTTTCCTCCTGTGTTTCCCCATTTCCCACTACTACTTTATCTTGCTGTCCTCTTTCTGCCTCTTTGATTTTTCTCTTTATTGGCTAGTACGGTATGGGTGTTCTGGTTATACAATGCTAACTGTAAAGGTATGGGTCTGACACCCCTTTCTAACCTTGGTATATTTGTAGTTAGATATAGTTTACAGCCGGTTTGCTTTGATACGATTTTACACCTAGGGTTTTTCCAGCTATTTTAAGATTTGATGTGTATCATAGGCCTTTTCTATACCAAGATGTCTTCGCAATAGATTGATCTACCCTAGACAGTATTTGAATTTATATACTTACTATGTTCAGTATTTCCATGCACTCGTCAATGTTTGATTATTTTTCTGTTTATTTCTGTATGACTGAAAAACTTTCAATAAACATAATTGTAAAAGTCCAGTGGTACTGCCATATAATTCCAGTGATACTGCCATATATGTCCAGTGGTACTGCTGAATAAATCCAGTGGTACTGCCGTATAAATCCAGTCCAGTTGTACTGCCGTATATGTACAGTGGTACTGCCATATAATTCCAGTGATACTGCCTTATACGTCCAGTGATACTGCCATATATGTCCAGTGGTACTGCGGTATAAGTCCAGTGATACTGCTGAATAAATCCAGTGGTACTGCCGTATAAATCCAGTCCAGTTGTACTGCCGTATATGTCCAGTGGTACTGCCATATAATTCCAGTGATACTGCCTTATACGTCCAGTGATACTGCCATATATGTCCAGTGGTACTGCGGTATAAGTCCAGTGATACTGCCGTATAAATCCAGTCCAGTGGTATTGCCATATAAGTCCAGTCCAGTGTTGCTGCCATATAATTTCAGTGGTGCTGTCCTGTGCTGTATATTATTTACTCCAAATAAAGGGGTTATTAATATTTAATCCAAATAATTTTTACAGGGTTTGCCCTGTGTGGTGTAGAGGTACACTCTCCTTTGCTGCATTTTGTTATATAACTCCAGAAAAATAATGGAGAACAATAATTTGGAGGATAAAATAGGGAAAGATCAAGAACCACTTCCTCCTACTACTGCTGCTGCTGCTGCTGTTGTTGCTGCTGGTAGTCGATCGTCATCCCAGAGGGGAAGTTGGAAAACCCCTTGTACTACTTCAACTAAGCAAATGACTGTCCAACAGTCCTTTGCGAGGAAGATGAAATATGACAGCAGTCATCCTGTTGCAAAGCATATAACTGAGGCCTTGACAGCTATGTTGGTGTTAGACGTGCGTCCGGTATCCACCATTAGTGCAGTGGGACTGCAGTGCCACTCATAGATGGGCCAGGTGTTTGTGCTGCACACTTGTGTCGCTTAGCTTAGTCATACAGCAACCTCTTTGCACCTCTTTTACTTCTTTGCATGATGTGCTGTTTGGGGCCTTGTTTTTTAAGTGCCATCCTGTCTGTGATTTTAGCTATTTTTATGTTTTTTTCAAAAATCATCCAGATCCAAAACCAAAACCAGAATGGGGGGTTTTGTCAAAACCTATCCAGATCCAAAACACGAGCGGGGATCCAGATCCAAAACCAAAACACAAAACACAAAAAGTGCTCGCCGCACATCTCTAATTAAAAGTGTCACAAACAAAACATATATATATATATATATATATATATATATATAGAATGGGGTGAGATGGATGGCACTCCAGCATGTAAATAAATGATCAGAAAACCAAATAGGTAGCCAACGTTTCGGAGCTGTGCTCCTTTATCAAGACTTTAGAGAATACTAACATACATGACATATATATACCTAACTGTATACTCACCACGTGTGCGCAGGGAAACCGCCGTCGCCATCTGCTCCAGAATCCGTGTGACGTCATAGGCAACCGCCGGCGCCCAGGATCCGTCACAGGGGCTAAGGGCGGGGGAAGTGACTAACCATCACCATGGTAACATGTGAAAACACACTGCGGAGAAAGACAGCACATGATTAAGCCGCACTTACAGCCCTGGAGCCATGGATAAACGCAACAGTCTGATGGTGTGGCACACTGTGCAATCAATGAGACTGAAACTGACAAATAAATGTATAGAAAAATTTCTATGATAATCATAACATATACGGTGATAAAAAGCATAATGTCCATGGAATAAACTGAGGGCTGGAACAAATGTGAATACCATAGAGCACATCTTGGGGCGATCCGTCACAAAAATAAACAGTAAACACACACTCACACACACACATATATGCATATATATATATATATATATATATATATATATCAGATATGTGTGGCCGGCACATTTTGTGTTTTAGTTTTGGTTCTGGTTCCATGCTCCTGTTTTGGATATAGATTGGTTTTGCCGAAACCAGCCTTTTGTGTTTTGATTTTAGTTTTGGATTTGCATGATTTTTGAAAAAAACAAAAACAGCTAAAATCACAGAATTTGGGGTTAATGTTGATCCTACGGCATTATTAAACTCAATAACATACATTTCCACTCATTTCCAGTCTATTCTGGACACCTCACACCTTACAATATTGTTTTTAGGCCAAAAGGTTGCACCGAGGTGGCTGTATGACTAAGCTAAGCGAAACAAGTGTGCGGCACAAACACCTGGCCCATCTAGGAGTGGCACTGCAGTTGCAGACAGGATGGCACTTAAAAAAACTAGGCCCCAAACAGCACATCATGCAAAGAAGTAAAAGAGGTGCAATGAGGCAGCTGTATGACTAAGCTAAGCGACACAAGTGTGCGGCACAAAAACCTGGTCCATCTAGGAGTGGCACTGCAGTTGCAGACAGGATGGCACTTAAAAAAAACTAGGCCCCAAACAGCACATCATGCAAAGAAGTAAAAGAGGTGCAATGAGGCAGCTGTATGACTAAGCTAAGCGACACAAGTGTGCGGCACAAACACCTGGCCCATCTAGGAGTGGCACTGCAGTTGCAGACAGGATGGCACTTAAAACATATAGTCCCCAAACAGCACATCATGCAAAGAAGAAAAAGAGGTGCAATGAGGTAGCTGTATGACTAAGCTAAGCAACACAAGTGTGCGGCACAAAACACTAAACACTCTTTCGGAGTACACACTGGAGGCGGGGCAACTTAGGTAAAATAAAGCCAGTTTGTGCAAGGGCATCCAAATTGCCTCGTTTTCCTGCCAGTATGCATACGGACTGTCTGACATGCCTACTTGGATGCTGTCAATCTTATAATCCTCCACCATTCAGACCAGATGTCAGCACTCACTCCTGACTGCCCTGCATCACCACCAGTGGGTGGGTTAGGAAATCTTATCATTTTCCTCACAGCCCTAGTTGGAGAAAATGAAGGATGAGCTGTTAATGGGTCATGTTCCGCATGAGTTGACAATTTTCGCACCAGCAGGTCTTTGAACCCCTGTAGACTTGTGTCTGCCGGAAAGAGAGATACAATGTAGGCTTTAAACCTAGGATCGAGCACGGTGTTCAAAATGTAGTGCTCTGATTTCAACAGATTGACCACCCTTGAATCCTGGCAAAGTGAATGAAGGGCTCCATCCACAAGTCCCACATACTTTGCGGAATCGCTCCGTCTTAGCTCCTCCTTCAATTTCTCCAGCTGCTTCTGAAAAAGCCTGATGAGGGGAATGACCTGACTCAAGCTGGCAGTGTCTGAACTGACTTCACGTGTGGCAAATTCGAAGGGTTGGAGAACCTTGCACAAGACAGAAATCATTCTCCACTGCGCTTGAGTCAGGTGCATTCCCCCTCCTTTGCCTATATCGTAGGTGGATGTATAGGCTTGAATGGCCTTTTGCTGCTCCTTCATCCTCTGAAGCATATAGAGTGTTGAATTCCACTGCATTACCACCTCTTGCTTCAGGTGATGGTAGGGCAGGTTCAGGAGTGTTTGCTGGCGCTCCAGTCTTCGGCACGCGGTGGCTGAATGCCGAAAGTGGCCCGCAATTTTTCAGGCCACCAACAGCATCTCCTGCACACCCCTGTCATTTTTCAAAAAATTCTGCACCACCAAATTAATTGTATGTGCAAAACATGGGATGTGCTGGAATTTGCCCAGATGTAATGCACGCACAATATTGGTGGCATTGTCCGATATCACAAATCCCCAGGAGAGTCTAAGTTGTGTAAGCCATTGTGCGATGATGTCCCTCAGTTTTCGTAAGAGGTTTTCAGCAGTGTGCCTCTTACGGAAAGCGGTGACACATAGCGTAGCCTGCCTGGGAACGAGTTGGCGTTTGCGAGATGCTGCTACTGGTGCCGCTGCTGTTGTTGCTGCGGGAGGCAGGCAATACATCTACCCAGTGGGCTGTCACAGTCATATAGTCCTTAGTCTGCCCTGTTCCACTTGTCCACACGTCCGTGGTTAAGTGCATACAACTGAATTTTTTAGGACACTGAGGACATTTTTTCTGACGTCTCTGTACATTCTCAGTATCGCCTGCCTATAGAAGTGGAATCTAGATGGGATTTGGTACCGAGGACACAATACCTCCATCAATTCTTTAAGTCCCACTAAACTAATGGCGGATACCGGACGCACGTCTAACACCAATATAGCTGTCAAGGCCTCAGTTATCCGCTTTGCAACAGGATGACTGCTGTCATATTTCATCTTCCTCGCAAAGGACTGTTGGACAGTCAATTGCTTACTTGAAGTAGTACAAGTGGTCTTCTGACTTTCCCTCTGGGTTGATGATCGACTCCCAGCAGCAACAACAGCAGCAGCAGCAACAGCAGCAGTAGGCGCACCACTCAATGATCCTCCGGAGGAATACCGGCAGGACTACTGACGTTCCTGACTGAGGAGGAAGTTGACGTTGAGGGAGTTGGTGGTGTGGATTGCAGGAGCTTGGGTACAAGAGGAAGAAGGGATTTAGCTGTCAGTGGACTGCTTACGCTCTTAATCCAAAGTTTTGCAACTTGACAATGACTTCTGATTAATGCGCTGCAGGTGACGTATAAGGGAGGATTTCCCTAGGTGGTTAACGTCCTTACTTCTACTTATTACGGATTGACAGAGGCAACACACGGCTTGACACCTGTTATCCGGATTTTTGGAGACATAATTCCACACTGAAGAGGTGGCTTTTTTGTTATTTTGCCCAGGCAGACGACGTTGATGGGATTTCATCATCTATGTCATGACTAGCGGCAGCAGCTTCAGCACTAGGAGGAAGTGGTTCTTGATCTTTCCCTATTTTATCCTCCAAATTTTTGTTCTCCATTATTTTTCTGGAGTTATATAACAATATGCGGTACAGGAGAGCGTACCTCTACACCACACAGGGCAAACTGTGAAAATGATTTGTATTAAATATTAATAACCCCTTTATTTGGAGTAAATAATATACAGCACAGGACAGCACCACTGAACTTATATGGCAGCACCACTGGACTGTATTTATATGGAATGATATAGACTTATATGGAATTATTCGGCAGGATCACTGGAATTATATGGCAGGATCACTGGAATTATACGGCAGGATCACTGGAATTATACGGCAGGATCACAGGACTTATACAACAGGATCACTGGATTTATATGGCAGTACCGCTGGACATATACGACAAGATCACTGGATTTATACGGCAGTACCACTGGACATATACGGCAGGATCAATGGACATACACGGCAGGATCACTGGACTTATACAGCAGGATCACTGGATTTATACGCCAGTACCACTGGAATTATACGGCAAGATCACTGGATTTACACGGCAGTACCGCTGGACATATACACCAGTATCAATGGACATATACGGCAGGATCACTGGACTTATACAGCAGGATCACTGGAATTATATGGCAGGATCACTGGATTTATACAACAGGATCACTGCAATTATACGGCAGGATCACTGGAATTATACGGCAGGATCACTGGATTTATACGCCTGATAATGTCGGTATTATCTTAAACCGAAAGCTATACCTCTACATACTCTTTTACCGTGGAACCGCTATGGCCGCTAGACTGAATACACGTGCTACGCACTTTGTACGCTATTTGCGTACAGAGTCCCATACGTGGTAAGTACTTGGCGTACACATGCCGCGCTGAGTGTACAGAGTACGCACAGCGCGCGCACACACAATTGATAACCTTTAAACCTTATTAATAGTACAATGTGATATGATTTCACTTTAAACCTTTACAGCAAAGTACTGCAACGACGTTATACCTTAAACCTTAGGCAGCGCTGGCAGTATAAAGTACCCGCAGTGCGTACACCTTATCAATACTTATATACCTTATACAGTTAAATACGCTTTAAACCCTTGCAGGAAAGTGAGGACACAACACCGATTTGTAGTTGAAACCACAGGGTTCTAAGGCCAAAGTGGATTATTTCAAAAGGTAAAACAGTACAAATTATACACTACAGGCTAACAAGATAAATCTAAACAGAATAATGGCTACAGAGAATGTACATACGTGAGAATGTTTACAAGCGCAACCTGGACCAGTCCTCCGCTTGTCAGATAGATAGCGTTCAGAGTCTTCTGACCGGCCAGGCAACAACGGGCTTTTTATACACAACTTACATACACAATACAATGGTCACTGTAATCTCATTGTCCATTGGACATCAGAGGTGCATCTTTACATTAGAGGAGAGGTCATAGGCTGATTTGAAAAGGTGGGCGATGTCTTTCTCAACTGCTCTTGTGGGTGGTATCCTCTGGATTCCCGCCGCATACATAATATACAGTAAATACAGTTAATATCTATATTCTACTTTTGCACATAACTATACGCAGGAATATTCGATCTTTCTCTAACCAACACCGGAATGTTACCCTTAAAATACCCTACAGCTGGATACTAGACATCACCTTCTAACCTTTATCTGACCCTTCCTATCATGCAAAGGTGAATCCCTTAGTCCTGGAACTGTTTAAACTGTTGATACTCGCTGATGTGGTGTAAGGGAGCTATATCTAAAATGTACACTATTTGGGTTAAATATGTAATGTTCTAATAACCCTCTATGCGCTCACAAACTCCACCGTAAATACCCATACCACACGCAGGAACGCGGGAGCGATCATACGCAAATTGCTGGCGGAATAAGTGCACGCGCAGTGGGCATGTGTGTGGGTTTAGTACATGGTGTATGTATTACAATATTTTTCGACTTTGACACACCATTACCACTGGAATTATATGGCAGGATCACTGGATTTATACGCCATTACCACTGGAATTATATGTCAGGATCACTGGATTTATACGGCTATACCGCAGTACATATACGGCGTACCGCTAGACATATACGGCAGTATCAATGGACATACACGACAGTATCACTGGACATATACGGCAGTATCACTGGACTGGACTTATACACCAGTACCACTGTAATTATATGGCAGGATCACTGGATTTATACGCCAGTACCACTGGAATTATACGGCAGGATTACTGGAATTATGCGGCAGGATCACTGGATTTATACGGCAGTACAGCTGGACATATACGGCAGTATCAATGGACATATATGGCAGGATCACTGAACTTATATGGCATGATCACTGTAATTATACGGCAGGATCACTGGAATTATACGGCAGGATCACTGGATTTATACGGCAGTAACGCTGGACATATACAGCAGTATCAATGGACATATACGGCAGGATCACTGGACATATATATGGCAGTACCACTGGATATATATGGCAGCACAGGGACACCACCACTGGACTAATGCAGGACAACACAGCACCACTGCAATGGACTGGACTTATACAGCAGCACTAGACATATGGCAGCAGAGGACACCACCACTGTGACTGGACTGATGCAGCACAAGACACCACCACTGGACTGATGCAGCACAACACAGCACCACTGGACTGGACTTACACAGCAGCACTGGACATATGGCAGCAGAGGACACAAGCACTGTGACTGGACAGATGCAGCACAAGACACGAACACTGAGGACACTGTGAACAGAGACACATTCTCTCTCTACATTCTTCAATGCCGGAGTGAAAATGGCAACGACGCACGGCTCCTTATATGGAATCCAAACCCCTCGAGAATCCGACAGCAGGATGATGACGTTTTGCCTCGTTCTGGTTTCCGAGTCAGGTGGGAAAACCTGAGCCTGACTCACTCGGATCCGGGCTCGGGTAGTGAAGTCCGGTAGGGTTCGGTTCTCTGAGAACCGAACCTGCTCATCTCTATTTAAAGCAACTCAGGCTAAGCATCTCATTTAACCCCTTTGGTACTAAAATCTCAAAACGCATAATCCATTTACTTTCACATCGCAGTAATTTAGCTCCCTGATCACCACCGGTATTTGGTGCTGGCTGGGAGGTTAATTCCGGAAATTGGGGAGTGTCTCACCTGGTGGGTCTGTATTTAAGGCAATGTTTTGTATTGTACGATGTATTTCCTGATGACAAAGTATAAACTTTGAAACATTGAAGACACTGCTGTGTAAGAAGTCTCTTTCATTAGCCTTGGAGTGCCGCCGTATGTGTTTGCTATACAGGACCATGAAAAGTGGTTTAGGACGGGCACCGGGCGCAGCTATGTGAGTAGTGGAGTGCCGGCCAAAACGTTTTATATATATATGCAGTATATAGTGAATTCTATTATTTAAGTTGCTGCTTTGGGTCAAACTGCGTGGATCACATGGCTTATAGATGCTTGTGCACAAAGGTAAGTCTCTGGACACAGCACAGCCAAAAAAGCATATTATAGCACAACGTGCAGTGTGCCCTTATATACACTGTCACTATACTGCACAGCCACTTAGTGAAGTCTGGGTCTGGACACAGGGGGTAATTCCAAGTTGATCGCAGCAGGAACTTTTTTAGCAGTTGGGCAAAACCATGTGCACTGCAGGGGAGACAGATATAACATGTGCAGAGAGAGATAGATTTGGGTGTGGTGAGTTCAATCTGCAATCTAAATTGCAGTGTAAAAATAAAGCAGCCAGTATTTACCCTGCACAGAAACAAAATAACCCACCCAAATCTAACTCTCTCTGCAAATGTTATATCTGCCCCCCCTGCAGTGCACATGGTTTTGCCCAACTGCTAAAATTTTTCCTGCTGCGATCAACTTGGAATTACCTCCACAGTACAGCCAAAACAGCAGAGTATAGCTCAGAGTGCAGCATGCCCCTATATACACTGTCACTTTACCGCACAGCCACTTACTGAAGTCTGGACACAGCACAGCCAAAACAGCAGAGTATAACTGCAGTGTGCAATGAGTGAAATGGCACAGAGTCCCAGCCGCTGCGCCTTATATGTAATCCTGTAATCCAAGTCGAAAGGATAACTTTCGGCCGAGTGGGATCCGAGTCTGGTGGGACACCTGAGCAACGGCTTGAGTGGACTCCGATCCCAAGTGTTTGGAGCGGTTCGGATTCCTTGGAATCTGAGCCACTCATCACTAATCAGGATATTACCAGGGGCTGCCAGATTATTATCTATTTCACACTTGTGGAGGGGCGGAGGGGCATTTTCACTGAACCGGGAACAGGGTATGCCCTAAATTTTATTTGCAAAAAATGGTTAAGAACAGCTGTCTGTAGCTTAATGCTACCTGGTAATTGTAAGCATACCTTTGATGATTTTACTTTTATGGAGTGTGAAAAGATCAGTAATCAATATTACACTTGTGATAATAGAAGTTGAAGGATTCTTATTTCTGTGTATACCATCCAAGCAAAGTAGATTTGTAATATTTAAAAAACACTATACTGTATCAAAGCACATTCATTGATTGGTGAGAACCATACATTTTGGTGCACATATTGTACATCTATACTATACAACTACCTATTAAATCCTACTATCTAACATTAATTGCTTGGGTTTATTTTAATCCAGAGACTAAACTTGGAAAATCTTTTAAATACTATATTGATCACAACTAATTCTGATGCTGATGTGAATAGGCAACTTTCCATCGGAAATTACTCCTCACTCAAACTGCTCCTGAGACCAGGACATTTATAATTTTATCAAAATAATGTTATTCCTATTTTCCTTCATCTGTTAGTTACCTTCAAATGTGTTCTTACCATGGCCCTCATTCCGAGTTGTTCGCTCGGTAAAAATCTTCGCATCGCAGCGATTTTCCGCTTAATGCGCATGCGCAATGTCCGCACTGCTACTGCGCCAAGTAAATTTGCTATGCACTTAGGAATTTTACTCACGGCATTTTCATCGTTCTGGCGATTGTAATGTGATTGACAGGTAATGGGTGTTACTGGGCGGAAACAGGCCGTTTTATGGGCGTGTGGGAAAAAACGCTACAGTTTCCGGAAAAAACGCAGGAGTGGCTGGAGAAACGGGGGAGTGTCTGGGCGAACGCTGGGTGTGTTTGTGACGTCAAACCAGGAACGACAAGTACTGAAATGATCGCAGATGCCGAGTAAGTCTGAAGCTACTCAGAAACTGCTACGAGGTGTGTAATCGCAATATTGCGAATACATCGTTCGCAATTTTAAGATGCTAAGATTCACTCCCAGTAGGCGGCGGCTTAGCATGAGCAAATCTGCTAAAATTCACTTGCGAGCGAACAACTCGGAATGACCTCCCATGTGCATTTGTTTCTCACTTCAGCACCATCATGTGTGCTGTTCCTGTAATGTGTATCTCCACTGATTGCACTCTCTACCAGCAGCAACCTACGCAGTGGAACTGCAGCAGTGCATCCCAGATGGTTGCCTTGGATGTTTTGTCCGTGGGCAGGATGTACTTCACGTGGATCTATCCGTACAGGGTATATCATACTACTACACAAGTGTCAGTTTTCCTATATATATAATGGGGCCTTGTGTAGCTCACCTCCCACAGTGTAATCTTCATAGTGCACCAAACATGGCTGCCTCATCTGGTACGCTTGTGGATGGGATAAAAAAAAATACATGGACTTGACGGTTTTGTTGGTACCATACTCTGAGTGTTAGGAACCTACAATCACCCCATTTTGTGTCATCTCTGCTAGGGGTAGACTATTACACCCAGAGTAATCCTATGCAGTGCACCCAAGAGGAATGCCTTACCTGGTACCTTGTGAGGGTGGAATATACAACCTGTGGAAGCTACATTATTACCCAAACTGCCTGCACCAATCCTGCATTATGTTTGCTGTGCGCACTAGGTTTTCTTTTTTATGTCCTATGTGGCTTGTCTATTTCTTTTTTATGTCGATGTGGCTTGTCTATTTCTTTTTTATGTCTATGTGGCTTGTCTATTGCTGTATTACTTCTATCTTCCGTATTATTGTTTCTGATGTCTGTAAATCGCCTTGAGTCCTATTGGAGAAAGAGCGCTATATAATTAAAATTGTTGTTGTTGTTATTATTATTATTATTATTATTATTGTTACTTTCATTATTTTTTGTATATGTATTGCTTTCTTGTTTTATATGTACTGTATGTGAAACTGGGTTCAAGTTTTTTTTATAGTAACATCCTCACATTTTGTTCATTATTTATGCTGTACCTCTTACACCACTATGGCCTCTTTGGTACATGACCCCTTCTGTCTTTAAATATGTCACAATATTTGTATATAACTTAGTAATAGAGCCTCCTAAGGAATGCAAATTTCCATCTAAACTGTGTATTGTAACTTCACCATCCGTCTGATTTTTGTGGAATGGAAAAGACAGGATATTCTGTACCACATATGGAGATTTGACTGATTGCTCTCACTCTGCTCTCGTAATCTGAACACTAAGCACACTGCACACAGTTTGAAAAATAATATATTTCTCATGCCTGCAGTGAATTTGGGGGTGTAGAGGATTAGGGGTCTGGGGTCTGGTGGGATAAGTTACTACATATAGGGGGTCATTCCGAGTTGATCGCTCCCTAGCAGTTTTTAGCAGCCGTGCAAACGCTAAACCGCCGCCCCCTGGGAGTGTATCTTAGATTAGCAGAAGTACGAACGAATGCATCGCAGAACAGCTACAAAAAATATTGTGCAGTTTCTAAGTAGCTTCAGACCTACTCAGCGCTTGCAATCACTTCAGAGCATTCAGTTCCGGATTTGACGTCACAAACACGCCCTGCGTTCGCCCAGCCACACCTGCGTTTTTCCTGGCATGTCTGCATTTTTTCGAACACTCCCTAAAAATGGTCAGTTGACACCCTGAAATGCCCACTTCATGTCAATCACTCTGCGGCGGCCATTGCGACTGAAAAGCTTCGCTAGACCTTGTGTGAAAATACATCGGCCGTTGTGACAGTACGTCGCGCGTGCGCATTGCGCCGCATACGCATGTGCAGAAGTGCCGGTTTTTTACTTAATCGCAGCGCAGTGAACATTTACAGCTAGCGATCAACTCGGAATGACCCCCATAGAATGTTCCAGATGTGACACTGTTCCATCTGCTAAACAGGTACCATAAATACTGATGGCTAGACTGAATGCAAAGACAGTTACCCATGGAGGCATCTGGGCACTGGTCTTTTCCACTTTTCCAAGCTCCAGAAAGTGTCTAGTACTGTCTGGTTTATAGCCATTACCATCTGAGAAGCGCCATTTATTAATGATAGGGTATGAATAGAATAGGAGAGAAGGAGGTAATCTGCACTATTCATTTAGCAAATAACTGGTTATATGTTCACTGTTGTGAAGACTGTGATACATCTTTCTGTATATAAAGGAAATGCTCCTTCTGTATATCTATCTCAGAATTTTGAAGTATCCTAATTTTTTTTATTCATAACACTGATATACCATAAACCTTCATATAGTTCCCATTGGAAAGCCACAAATTAAGATTAGCTCTCGTAAAAACACAAGCCACCTGTCGGAGAGGTCAAGAAATCTCTGTGCAACCACGGAGATCCCTGGCCTCCTTCCTCCCACACGAATGCAGGGACACACTTCAATTTTGGAAAACAGAGGCCATCGCTGCCAGTCTTCTGCCATCCTGCATCCTGTATTGCAGGACCCATTTGCGCAAGTGCAGAATGAGTCCCGAGCATGCGAAAAGTACCGATAATTGGTACTTTACGGGGCAGGATGCCACTCCAACCACATATGAATAATCCCCAATTTGCGCCTGACTCAGAATCAGCCTCTTTGCCTGTATCTCTGCTCCTGTTCTCACATACATACTCCATACAACAGTGCCCAAAGTGCAAAAAGTTCTTCTTTAGAGAAAGGTGAAGAGGTCCTGCCAAGTGAGGATCAAATGAGAGACAAGAATGAGATATTGTATAAAGTAGAGAATAAATGTCAGATGTTCCCTTTGTGGGTTTGCATATGTGACCTGTCTCATGGGACACCATTGCCACCAGCTATATGTTGTACATTAGCTATATAATATTTACACTATTAAATGAACATCTGTGACTATCACTGAGCTGACTACATTGTCACCTCTCTTCCTACTAGATATATCGCCACTTGTTATATAGGAGGAACTATATCAGCCCTTCAAAACAGTGGACAAGTGGAGGAGTAGCCAATAGCAACAACTAGCTTCCTCCTATCATTTTACAGAATGTACTCAATAAATGATAGATAGAAACTGATTGGTTGCTATTTGGGATGAGCGGGTACGGATCTCAAAAATCCGACCCCCCCCCCCTCCTCCCAAACGTTACAATCTGAGCCAGGATCCGAGTCCGGCTCGGGACTTCCCGCCAGACTCGGATCCCAGATCGAGGAAAAACGTCATCATCCCACTGTCAGATTCTTGCGGGTTTTGGATTCCATATAAGGAGCCACGTGTCACTGCCATTTTCACTCTGGACTTGCAATGTGAGGGAGACAGACCTCTGTCTGTCTGTGTGTGGTAGCGTACAGGGGTGCTGCTGTCCTGTGCTGTTCTGGGGTGGTGTCCTGTGCTGTTAGGGGTGTTGCTGTCCTGTGCTGTTCTGGGGTGGTGTCCTGTGCTGGTGTACTGTGTTGTTAGGAGTGCTGCTGTCCTGTGCTGTACAGGGGTGCTGTCCTGTGCTGTTAGGGGTGCTGCTGTCCTGTGCTGTACAGTGGTGCTGTTCTGGGATGTCCTGTGATATTTAGGGTGCTCTACAGGAGTGCTGTTCAGGGATGCTGCAGTCCTGTGCCATACAGGGGCACTGTTCTGTGTGCTATAAAAATAAAGGGGCACTGTTCTGTGTGCTGTAAAAATACAGGGGTGCTGTAAAAATATGGAAACACTGTGGCCCTGACCTGTAAGCTGTAAGAATACAGGGGTGCTATAAAAATAAAGGAACGCGGTGGTCCTGTCGGCTGCTGTAAAAATAAAGAAAAGCTGTGGTCCTATCCTGTATGCTGTAAAAATAAAGAAAAGCTGTGGCCCTGTCCTGTATGTTGTAAAAATACATGGGTGCTGTAAAAAGAAAGTAATGCTGTGGCCCTGTCCTGTATGCTGTAAAAATACAGGGGTGCTGTAAAAAGAAAGGAATGTTGTGGCCCTGTCCTGTATGCTGCAAAAATATAGGGGTGCTGTAAAAATAAAGGGGCACAGGACAGCATCCCTTTATCATTACAGGACACAGGGGGTCATTTAGACTCAATCGCACACTGCATTTTTTCTCAGCCGTACGATCGGGTCTGAACTGCGCAATAAAGGGGCACTGTTATGTGGGCCTAATTCAGACCTGGTCGCACGCAGGTTATTTTTTGCACTGCTGCGACCTGGTAATCGCCACCTATAGGAGAGGGGATAAACGCTTTGCAGGGGTGCGATTGGTTGTGCAGTGAGCTGCGACAATCCAGACAGGTTTGTGACTTCAGGAATCCTCCTCCGGATCGGCTGGGCATGCCTGCGTTTTTTTTTCCGGACACTCCCAGAAAACGGTGAGTTGCCGCCCACGAATGCCTTCTGCCTGTCAATCTTCTTGCGATCGCTTTCTTAGTTAGATTCATCGCTGCCCGGTGACGGCTGTCACCAGCGGCCAACGCACCTGCGCATTGCGGGTCACGCGCATGCGCAGTTCAGACCCGATCGTACGGCTGAGAAAAAATGCAGTGTGCGATTGAGTCTAAATGACCCCCTGTGTCCTGTAATGATAAAGGGATGCTGTCCTGTGAAATGGAGAACAAAAATTTGTTGGAAAAAATTGTGAAAGATCAGGAACCACTTCCTAGTACTACTGCTGAAGCTGATGTCACCAGTCATGACATTGACAATGCAATTCCATCAATGTCGTCTGCTAAGGCCGATGCCCAATGTCATAGAGGGCTTGTAAAATCCATGAAGCAAAAATGAATAACCAAAAACATAAAAGAAATCTGATGAGAAACATAAAATTGGCATTATGCCATTCATGACACGAAGTGGCAAGGAAAGGCTAAGGCCTTGGCCTATGTTCATGACTGGTGGTTCAGCTTCTCCTTCCTCCCTCTTGAAAAATGAATAAAATAAAGCTTGTTAAAGCACAGGAAAAAACAACTGTACGTTCAGAGATATCACAAATCCCCAAGGAGAGTCCAAGTGTGTCCGCGGTTGCGATGTCTAGGCCTGACCTTCACAACACTGTATGTGAAGAAGAGGCTCCTACCGCCATTTGCATGCCCTCTGCATGTGCTGGGAGGAGCACTGCCAGTCCAGTTGCTGATATTGAGATTGAGGATGTCACTGTGGAAGTACACCAGGAAGGAGGAGGATAGTGGTGTAGCTGGCGCTGAGTAGGAAGTTGACGGTGAGGATTCTGATGGTGATGTGGTTTGTTTGAATAAGGCACCACTGGAGAAAGTTGTTGGCCATGGGATGAAAAAGCCCATTGTCATGCCTGGGCAAAATACAAAAAAATCCACCTCTTCGGTGTGGAATTATTTCTCTGCGATGATGAGGATATAAACACTGAAGGGGGTGAGGTATCGGAGGATGAGGATGAGGACATCTTGCCTCTGTATAACCAGTTTGTGCAAGGAGAGATTAATTGCTTCTTTTTTGGTGGGGGCCCAAACAAAGCAATCATTTCAGCCACAGTCATATGGCAGACCCTGTCACTTAAATGATTGGTTTGTTTAAGTGTGCATGTCTTGTTTATACAACATAAGGGCCCAAGGACAATTCCATCTTGCACATCTTTTCTTTGTCTGACACATCATTTCAGGGGTAATGCCCTATATTGGGTGCTGCCCCTCTGCCCTATCAGTCTAGGGGTGCTGCCCCACTGCCGCTTAAGTCCAGGAGTGCTGTTGCCTGTCTGCTGTGCTGTTTAATTCTCCAGGGGTGCTTCCTATGCTGTATAAGTCCAGAGGTGTTGCCTATCTGTTGTGTAAGTCATGGGGAGCTGCCTATCTGCTGTATAAGTCCAAAGGCGCTGCCATATAATTTCATGTTAGGGACTCAAATGAATGGCTCCAATTAGTCAACCTTAATTTTGATTTATTAATATTCCACATTTTGGGATTATTTACAAGATGCACATTTGTTGTACAGGGTTCTTTTCCTTTATTTTGTAAATGTTTTCTCCTTAATAATTGTACAATTAGGGCTGCGTAGGGTTATAGCAAGACATGCAGTGTTAGAACAGAGTTTCAGTGATCTTGCATTGCATCAGCTTTCCATTGCACTGCAGCACTAGATGGGCCAGGAGCTCCTGTGAGGCACAAACAGTTACTGAATAAGGGCCCAGTATGGAGTCTCATGGTGGATTACAGCCAGGAAGCTGTCTGGTTTGTCAGGCTGAGGCATGCTGGTGGCACAGAGGTTAGCATTGCTTCTTCCCACAGTCCTACTTGTAATATGAAATGAGTTTGGACTAGAATGGTAAGCTCCACTAGGGCAGGGGCTCAATAAAAAAAACTTCACTGCACAGTCCTGCTTGGTACTGTACCGAACCCACCCGAACTCAACTTGCCCGATCCGGTCCTGGTGTGGGGGCTCACGAGGGGCTGCTAAAACATCTGAGGGGCTGCTTTATTTAAAAATAAAATCTGAATAAAATTAACAAAACACGGTAAGCAGGCATCCTCAGCCTGAGCGGCCTGAGCCGCAGCCTGAGCCACAGCCATAGGATCTAAGCGCTGTCTGGAGGAGCAGGGAGCAGATAAGTATTAGCTTTTCCTACTTTGTTGTATAATCAATTGTCCCCATTGTTTATTACTGTATTTTATTGTACTTAATCTGTCCTTTATTTATCCTTTATTTTATTTATTGTCCCTTTTTTGTCCTTTATTGTCCCTTATATATTGTCCTTATATATTGTCCTTATATATATACTGTATATATATTGTCCCTCCCTTTTTGATTTTCTGAAGGTACCAGGGAGTTAGCACTTATTAAAAATGGGTGGGTCCGTGATTGAGAATCTCACTCTGTGTGTATCGTGCATGATGTACAACAGTCCGAATGTGTGTTCATCTGTGCAAGATGTGAGCGAACGGCTGCCCTGGAAGCCCAGGTAACTGATCTAGAGCGGACCGTTACGCGACTGAGAAGTATTCACAATCTCGAGCAAAGTTTAGATAGAATGGAGGAGGAGTTGCAGGGGGGAACACTGGTAGACGAGGATGATCAGGTAGACAGCTGGGTCATAGTTAGAAGGAAGAAGAGGGGGAGGGGGAGACAGGACATCTCCGATTTGCCAAACCCCAATAAATTTGTCTAACTGGACGAGGATTCTGAGGATGGCAGTGAGGACATGACAGAGCCGGAGGAGACTGTTCCCTCTAGCAACCGGAGGAGCTGTCCCTCCGGCACGGATGGGAAAAAAGATAGTGAGATACCTAGTCAGATTGTGGTGGTAGGGGATTCTATTATCAGTAAGACAGACAGGGAAATCTGCTACCGGGACCGTGATTGCCATACGGTCTGTTGTCTCCCGGGTGCTCGGGTACGGCACATCGTGGACCAGATAGATAGATTGTTGGGAGGGGCTGGTAAAGACTCGGCGGTCTTGGTGGATGTCGGCACCAATGAGAAAGTTAGTGGTAAGTGGGATGTCCTTAAGAAATACTATAGAGAATTAGGCAAGAAACTTAAGGCAAGGACATCTAGGGTAATATTCTCCAAAATATTACCAGTGCCACGTGCTAGCCCAGGGAGACAGAGGGAGATTAGGGAGGTAAATGTGTGGCTTATAGACTGGAGTAGGAAGGAGGGGTTTGTGTTCTTGGAACACTGGGAGGACTTCTCAGTCAGGCACCATCTTTTTTGTCACAATGGATTGCACCTAAATGAGGAGGGGGCAGCGGTGATGGGGGACAGGACGGTTAGAAGGTTGGAGGAGCTTTTAAACTAGGAGCCTGGGGGGAGGGTTTATCTAGAAGCTATGGGTCAAACAGTGAGAACAGTAAGGATGGGGTGTCACAATCCTGACTGTAGGTTTTATATTTGGTGACTTACCCCTGCCATCTGTCCTGGATCCTGTGTCTTTTCACTCACGGAGTTAAACAGCTTGTCAGTTTTCCTGAGTTCTCTGCCTGAGAGGTAATAGTTAATTAGCTCCACCTGTGGTGATCTCCTGTGTGAGGCTGAATTCAGTAATCTGAAGTTCAGGCTTCAGTGTTCTCTCGGCCTGCTAGGCCTCGCTGCACTTCACAGCCTCCTCTAGAGTAGTCACATGACAGTGACTTCACCTGACCCAGAGTTGTCCAATCCTCTGCCAGCCTGAGACTCTCTACATCACCTAATCCTGCCCACCAATCATCAGGGACCAGGAAGTATAAATCAGGAGGCTGAGTTGGAATCTGGGCCAGTTCCTCATGTCACATACAGCCTTGTGTGAGTCTTATGCTGAGCTCCCTTAAGGTAACCTTTGTACCTAAGTTCCTGTGGGAACTCTGTTCCCTTGTTACCGTTTGGTTTACTTGTGTGTTGCCATTTGATTTCATCATTTTCCCTGAGTCTCAAAGTAAAGGCACAGCTGCAATGTTTCGTCTTAAAGGCACAGTACTGAATTCCGTGTTCTCCACTGAAAACCACAGAAGTCGTGTTTCAGTTTTACTACTGTTGTAGTTGGGATCTCCAGAGCTCAGTACCTCGTGCCTCAGCATTTCCGTGCTTCCAGCACCTCCGTGCCTCAGTACCTCCGTGCCTCAGTACCTCCGTGCCTCAGTACCTCCGTGCCTCAGTACCTCCATGCTTTCAGTACCTCCGTTCTTCCAGCACCTCCGTGCCTCAGTACCTCCGTGCTTCCAGCACCTCCGTGCCTCAGTACCTCCGTGCTTCCAGCACCTCCGTGCCTCAGTACCTCCGTGCTTCCAGCACCTCCGTGCCTTAGTACCTCCGTGCTTCCAGCACCTCCGTGCCTTAGTACCTCCGTGCTTCCAGCACCTCCGTGCCTCAGTACCTCCGTGCCTCCACGCATCCCAGTGCCTCTACGCACCTCAGTGTTCCCAAGCACCTCAGTGTCCCCAAGCACCTCAGTGTCCACAAGCACCTCAGTATCCTCAAGCACCTCAGTGTCCTCAAGCACCTCAGTGTCCTCAAGCACCTCAGTGTCCTCAAGCACCTCAGTGTCTCCAAGCACCTCAGTGTCTCCAAGTACCCCGTGCCCTTTAGCACAGTTGAACCTGGTATTCTTCACTGATTCATCAGCGCCTTTCCAGTTCTGTCTTTCAGGAGACCTTCAGCGCCCCCACGTGCTTCCTGTCTGCCGACCTAATCCTGTATGAGGAGAGCCCAGATTCGGCCATCTCTGCCGCGGTTCCTCTTCCCAGTCATCGGAAGAATACTCGAGTCCACAACATTTCCAAACCAGGTCAGTGGTAGTATTCACATAATCCTCCAGTCGCCCGCACAGACTTCACTACACCGGGTTCACAAAAACCTCAGTCATGACAGTAGGAACTGGCCACATGGACCCGGCCGAAAGTGTTTGTCTGACGCATGACCTCCTAAGCAATATTGCAGGACGCTTGGGAGGTCTGGAGTCGACTCAGCATCGATTGGCACAGTGTCTGCAGCGGAATTCGTCCTCCAGAGATTCTATGACCTTCTGCTCTAAGACTCCTGACCAACTGCAGATTTTCTACCAGATGTTACTACAGTTACAAGAACTTTTGCCTAGTATTCTCTCTGTGATGCCTGATCTCCTCAGGAATACTACCAACGTTGTTGATCCTGTTTTGTCCCATTCAGTTAATAGAGTCTCTTCCTCTGCGCAAGGGAAAGTTTTTCATCAGAGCTATCCACGGCCCAAGCTCTCTGAAGCTGAACGTCAGCGGCGTAAGGAGCTACATCTCTGTCTTTACTGTGGAAATTCTGGTCATTTTGTTAAAGACTGTATTCTTCGCAAGCCAGGTAATAGTGACAAATCTCAGTATCATAGTGCTCATGTCTACAAGTCATCCACAGTATCCGATCCATCTGCTGCTGACGGGGGTATCAAGAAGGCTACTCTTCTGAGAGAGACTCAAATTTATGACTGGGGTCCGGTGGTTAAAAGACCTTATCCCAAGTTGGGTGTCCAGAGAAGAATGTTCAAGCCATTTACAGTCACAGAGGAGTCCGTGTTCACAGCCCCAGGAGGGGCGTCTTCAGAGCGTCCAGCCCCAGGAGGGGCGTCTTCAGAGCGTCCAGCCCCAGGAGGGGCGTCTTCAGAGCGTCCAGCCCCAGGAGGGGCGTCTTCAGAGCGTCCAGCCCCAGTGAGGGGTTCAGAGCGCCCAGCCCCAGAGAGTCTACAGGGTGCTGCCCAGCCAGAGATTCTACAGAGTGCTGCCCAGCCAGAGATTCTACAGAGTGCTGCCCAGCCAGAGATTCTACAGAGTGCTGCCCAGCCAGAGATTCTACAGAGTGCTGCCCAGCCAGAGATTCTACAGAGTGCTGCCCAGCCAGAGATTCTACAGAGTGCTGCCCAGCCAGAGATTCTACAGAGTGCTGCCCAGCCAGAGATTCTACAGAGTGCTGCCCAGCCAGAGATTCTACAGAGTGCTGCCCAGCCAGAGAGTCTACAGAGTGCTGCCCAGCCAGAGAGTCTACAGAGTGCTGCCCAGCCCCGTGAAGAGGGGGCTCTTGCCTCAGCCCAGCCCCGTGAAGAGGGGGCTCTTGCCTCAGCCCAGCCCCGTGAAGAGGGGGCTCTTGCCTCAGCCCAGCCCCGTGAAGAGGGGGCTCTTGCCTCAGCCCAGCCCCGTGAAGAGGGGGCTCTTGCCTCAGCCCAGCCCCGTGAAGTGGGGGCTCTTGCCTCAGCCCAGCCCTGTGAAGAAAGGGCTCAGCCCGTCCCGGTTCCAACCGGTCCAGCAATACTCCAGGCCCTGCCTTGTCAGTCCGTCCCGGTTCCAGACGGTCCAGCAATACTCCAGGCCCAGCCTGGTCAGTCCGTCCCGGTTCCAGCCGGTCCAGCAATACTCCAGGCTCCACCTGGTCAGTCCGTCCCGGTTCCAGCCGGTCCAGCAATACTCCAGGCCCAGCTTGGCCAGTCCGTTCCGGTTCCAGCCGGTCCATCAATACTCCAGGCTCCGCCTGGTCAGTCCGTCCCGGTTCCAGCCGGTCCAGCAATACTCCAGGACCAGCCTGGTCCGTCTCCTTTGGCTCCAGCCAATCCAAGTATCCTCGGATCCAATCCAGTCCTACTCGTCCAGCCAAAGCTTTCTTCAGTTTCATCCTCTAAGCTTTCCTCTGATGGTTTTCCACCTATTTACTTTGATGGAGATTTATTGCAATATGCCGCTCTGGTTGAACAATTTCTCTCTCGGATGGAGTCTGATCCTTCAGGTGCAGTAACTCTTTCCAACGTTACTCGATATCTGTTCCTGGCATTCAGAGGAAGAGCTTTGGAGTGGGCCAACATGCTCTTTGAGAGTAATGATCCTGTGTTCCATGACTTACAGACTTTCAGTAACGCTGTAGTTAAAGAATTTAGTCCTAAACCTTTGGAATCTGCATCAACGAAGGTCCTAAATTCTTCTGTATGAATTTCTCAAGTTCCTCTAAGATTCAAGATGGGTGTCCGGAGTCCACCCTTGAAGAGGGGGATACTGTCACAATCCTGACTGTAGGTTTTATATTTGGTGACTTACCCCTGCCATCTGTCCTGGATCCTGTGTCTTTTCACTCACGGAGTTAAACAGCTTGTCAGTTTTCCTGAGTTCTCTGCCTGAGAGGTAATAGTTAATTAGCTCCACCTGTGGTGATCTCCTGTGTGAGGCTGAATTCAGTAATCTGAAGTTCAGGCTTCAGTGTTCTCTCGGCCTGCTAGGCCTCGCTGCACTTCACAGCCTCCTCTAGAGTAGTCACATGACAGTGACTTCACCTGACCCAGAGTTGTCCAATCCTCTGCCAGCCTGAGACTCTCTACATCACCTAATCCTGCCCACCAATCATCAGGGACCAGGAAGTATAAATCAGGAGGCTGAGTTGGAATCTGGGCCAGTTCCTCATGTCACATACAGCCTTGTGTGAGTCTTATGCTGAGCTCCCTTAAGGTAACCTTTGTACCTAAGTTCCTGTGGGAACTCTGTTCCCTTGTTACCGTTTGGTTTACTTGTGTGTTGCCATTTGATTTCATCATTTTCCCTGAGTCTCAAAGTAAAGGCACAGCTGCAATGTTTCGTCTTAAAGGCACAGTACTGAATTCCGTGTTCTCCACTGAAAACCACAGAAGTCGTGTTTCAGTTTTACTACTGTTGTAGTTGGGATCTCCAGAGCTCAGTACCTCGTGCCTCAGCATTTCCGTGCTTCCAGCACCTCCGTGCCTCAGTACCTCCGTGCCTCAGTACCTCCGTGCCTCAGTACCTCCGTGCCTCAGTACCTCCATGCTTTCAGTACCTCCGTGCTTCCAGCACCTCCATGCCTCAGTACCTCCGTGCTTCCAGCACCTCCGTGCCTCAGTACCTCCGTGCTTCCAGCACCTCCGTGCCTCAGTACCTCCGTGCTTCCAGCACCTCCGTGCCTTAGTACCTCCGTGCTTCCAGCACCTCCGTGCCTTAGTACCTCCGTGCTTCCAGCACCTCCGTGCCTCAGTACCTCCGTGCCTCCACGCATCCCAGTGCCTCTACGCACCTCAGTGTTCCCAAGCACCTCAGTGTCCCCAAGCACCTCAGTGTCCACAAGCACCTCAGTATCCTCAAGCACCTCAGTGTCCTCAAGCACCTCAGTGTCCTCAAGCACCTCAGTGTCTCCAAGCACCTCAGTGTCTCCAAGTACCCCGTGCCCTTTAGCACAGTTGAACCTGGTATTCTTCACTGATTCATCAGCGCCTTTCCAGTTCTGTCTTTCAGGAGACCTTCAGCGCCCCCACGTGCTTCCTGTCTGCCGACCTAATCCTGTATGAGGAGAGCCTAGATTCGGCCATCTCTGCCACGGTTCCTCTTCCCAGTCATCGGAAGAATACTCGAGTCCACAACATTTCCAAACCAGGTCAGTGGTAGTATTCACATAATCCTCCAGTCGCCCGCACAGACTTCACTACACCGGGTTCACAAAAACCTCAGTCATGACATGGGGTAGTGAACAAAATGGGGGGGTGGTGAAGTGGGGGGGGAAAGATCATCCGGCAAGGGTAATTGCAGGGGTATTGACACAGGAATTACTGACATAGGTATTGCCCATGGTATTCCAAAATGATTAACTTATGATGATTATGAATCATCAGTACAGTATATAGAAAATGATGTCCATAGCATAAGGGAAAATACCTACATAGGGGGAGGGGGGAGGGTTTAGAAAGACCTAATAAGTCAAATAGGGATAGTAGTAAGGCTGTATTAAGTATGATGGAGTGGTAAGGGAGGGAAGAGAATAACAGTCGGTAAGAGTAATTCTAGAAAGGCACTTGTAAACAATGGTAAGATTCCATTAAAACAAACAGGCAAAGGAAAAAGTAAGCTAAAATGTATGCTTGCGAATGCAAGAAGCCTATCAGGTACAGATAGAGCCTCCGTTATCTTGGCTGGCTGAGGCGTTAGTCGTTATCGGGCATACAAAGCGTGCCTAGGCGCAATGAGGTGCGCCTAGTCGTAGGGAGGCGTGCCTAGTCATAGGGAGGTGCACAGAGCATTTGGCGTTACCTTTAAGTGTAATACCTGCGATCATCCACCAGATGTCGCTTTTCAATATCACCGTTGCACATGCGTGTGGTCCCCATTCAAATACAATGCCAAAATACATAGTAAGAACTATTTTACTGGTGCGTCTCATTACGCTACAATATGCTATGGTTTGTCATACAGTATATTACAGTGTACAGATGTAAATACAGTAGTATAGTATATACACACACAAACAAACATGATAAAGTCACAGTATAGTCTATTGACATTAGGAATATGTGAGCGTCCCGCAGACAAATCAACAAATAAAACCAGTAGTGTATACAGACACAAACGAACGTGTTACAGGTACAGTGTGGTTTATTGATGTTAGGGATACTGTATGTTAGCGTCCAAATCCCATTACGGCATAATCAAAACCAATGGGCTTATGCATCTGTGATTCGGCGACGTGTCCGAGTGCTGAAGTGTGCCGCTTCCCATGCTTAGAGTCCCGGGTTCGGTTCCCAAAGTGCGAATGCATGTTATTTTTTTCCTGACACTATATAATTTTTTTTTTATTTCTGTATCTATTGTACTTTACTATACTTTCACATTCAATAGAAGTGTGCACACAAGTTTTACATAAAGCAGGGCAAAGCTGCAGGAGCGTATCTACTATAAAATACACAGTGGCTACGAGGATAAGGGTCTATGCACCGTACGGTACACATACAATTCTGTAGCAGGCCAGACTCGATTGAAATGGCTATCACCCGTGACCCCTTGCCTCGTGGAAGCCCTCAGCTATCAAGCCAGCAACTGCATAGGTTTTGCAAGTTACAGGGCAATGCTGAAGGAGCGTCTTAATACCCTAGCTAAAATACACAGGGGCGATAGGGATAAGCGAGCTCTATGCACATTAAGATGCACCGGACTCGATCGCATCGCAAGTTGACAAAATGGCCACCGCCCATGACCCCCCACCATGTGGCAGCGCTCAGCTATGGAGCGAGCGACGGCATAGGTTTTGCAGGCTACAGGGCAATGCTGAAGGAGCATCTGAATACCCTAGCTAAAATACACAGGGGCAATAGGGATAAGCGAGCTCTATGCACATTACGATACACTGGACTCGATCGCATCGCAAGTTGACAAAATGGCCCCCACCAGTGACTCCCCACCTTGTGGCAGCGCTCAGCTATGGAGCGAGCAATGGCATAGGTTTTGCAGGCTACAGGGCAAAGCTGAAGGAGTACCCAAGATAAAATACACAGGGTTGATAGGGATAGGCGAGCTCTATGCACAATACGATACTGTACCATACATTCCAACATTTAACACATGAAAACCGGTTCAAATTAGGAAAGGGAGCATGGCCACGGGTAAAAGGGGTGTGGCCATGCTCCCTTTCCTATACTTTCGATGTTATTTTGGAGAGTCAAAAATTGGTACAAAGCCCTTTTTGGCAGGTACAGACCATAAAAAAGGTACTGTACCTGCCAAAAAGGTACAGTTGGAGGGTACTATATGCGATACACCAGGCTCAATTGCATATCAAGTTGACAAAATGGCTGCCGTCCATTATCTATCCCTTGCCCCGTGGAAGCCCTCAGCAATGGAGCGAGCGACTGCATAGGTTTTTCAGACTACAGGGCAATGCTGAAGGAGTGTCTCAATACCCTAGCTAATATACACTGGGGCAATGAGGTCCCGTAGAGTGATAAAATAATAAATATAGTATATACAGACGAGTACAGTATGGTCCATTGAAGTCAGGGATACAGTACATTACAATATGTGAGCGGCCAAGACCCCTAGCCATTAGGGCATAATCTAAAACCAATGGCAAGGGATCACTGCTTACTGTACATTAAGACATGAGCTTGTGTATCTGTCATGAGGAGTTTTTTTCCTGACACTTTATTTTTTTTCTATTGTAATATACTGTACTGTATAGTACTGTTACTGTACTTTACATTCAATGGAGATACTGTATGCACACAGGTTTTACATGAATCAGGGCAATATCTTAAATACACCATGACTATGGGTGGGGATACAGTAAGTAGAGATGTGCACCGGACATTTTTCGGGTTTTGTGTTTTGGTTTAGGATTCGGTTCCGCGGCCGTGTTTTGGATTCGGACGCGTTTTGGCAAAACCTCCCTGAATTTTTTTTTCGGATTTGGGTGTGTTTTGGATTCGGGTGTTTTTTTTTTAAAAAACCCTCAAAAACAGCTTAAATCATAGAATTTGGGGGTAATTTTGAACCCATAGTATTATTAACCTCAATAACCATAATTTCCACTCATTTCCAGTCTATTCTGAACACCTCACACCTCACAATATTATTTTTAGTCCTAAAATTTGCACCGAGGTCGCTGGATGACTAAGCTAAGCGACCCAAGTGGCCGACACAAACACCTGGCCCATCTAGGAGTGGCACTGCAGTGTCAGACAGGATGGCACTTAAGAAAATTGGCCCCAAACATCCCATGTTGCAAAGATAAATTAAAGAAAAAGAGGTGCAAGATGTAATTGTCCTTGGGCCCTCCCACCCACCCTTATGTTGTATAAAAAGGACATGCACACTTTAACAAACCAATCATTTCAGTGACAGGGTCTGCCACACGACTGTGGCTGAAATGACTGGTGGGTTTGGGCCCCCACCAAAAAAGTAGCAACCAATCTCTCCTTTCACAAACTGGCTCTACAGAGGCAAGATGTCCACCTCCTCCTCATCGTCCGATTCCTCACCCCTTTCACTGTGTACATCCCCCTCCTCAAAGATTATTAATTCGTCCCCACTGGATTCCACCATCTCAGGTCCCTGTGTACTTTCTGGAGGCAATCGATGGTGAATGTCTCCACGGAGGAATTGATTATAATTCATTTTGATGAACATCATCTTCCCCACATTTTCTGGAAGTAACCTTATACGCCGAATGCTGGCAAGGTGACCGGCTGCACTAAACACTCTTTCGGAGTACACACTGGAGGGGGGCCAACTTAGATAAAATAAAGCCAGTTTGTGCAAGGGCCTCCAAATTGCCTCTTTTTCCTGCCAGTATACGTACGGACTGTCTGATGTGCCTACTTGGATGCGGTCACTCATATAATCCTCCACCATTCTTTCAATGGTGACAGAATCCTATGCAGTGACAGTAGACGACATGTCAGTAATCGTTGGCAGGTCCTTCAGTCCGGACCAGATGTCAGCACTCGCTCCAGACTGCCCTGCATCACCGCCAGCGGGTGGGCTCGGAATTCTTAGCCTTTTCCTCGCAGCCCCAGTTGCGGGAGAATGTGAAGGAGGAGCTGTTGACGGGTCACGCTCCGCTTGAGTTGACAAGTGTCTCACCAGCAGGTCTTTGAACATCTGCAGACTTGTTTCTGCCGGAAAGAGAGATACAACGTAGGCTTTAAACCTACGATCGAGCACGGTGGCCAAAATGTAGTGCTCTGATTTCAACAGATTGACCACCCGTGAATCCTGGTTAAGCGAATGAAGGGCTCCATCCACAAGTCCCACATGCCTAGCGGAATCGCTCCATCTTAGCTCCTCCTTCAATCTCTCCAGCTTCTTCTGCAAAAGCCTGATGAGGGGAATGACCTGATTCAGGCTGGCAGTGTCTGAACTGACTTCACGTGTGGCAAGTCCAAAGGGTTGCAGAACCTTGCACAACGTTGAAATCATTCTCCACTGCGCTTGAGTCAGGTGCATTCCCCCTCCTTTGCCTATATCGTAGGTAGATGTATAGATTTGAATGGCCTTTTGCTGCTCCTCTTTACTCTGAAGCATATAGAGGGTTGAATTCCACCTCGTTACCACCTCTTGCTTCAGCTGATGGCGAGGCAGGTTCAGGAGTATTTGCTGGCGCTCCAGTCTTCGGCACGCGGTGGCTGAATGCCAAAAGTGGCCCGCAATTTTACGGGCCACCGACAGCATCTCTTGCATGCCCCTATCGTTTTAAAAAAAATTCTGCACCACCAAATTCAATGTATGTGCAAAACATGGGACGTGCTGGAATTTGCCCACATGTAATGCACGAACAATATTGGTGGCGTTGTCCGATGTCACAAATCCCCAGGAGAGTCCAATTGGGGTAAGCCATTCTGCGTTGATGCCCCTCAGTTTCCGTAAGAGGTTGTCAGCAGTGTGCCTCTTATGAAAAGCAGTGATACAAAGCGTAGCCTGCCTAGGAACGATTTGGTGTTTGCGAGATGCTGCTACTGGTGCCGCCGCTGCTGTTCTTGCTGCGGGAGGAAATACATCTACCCAGTGGGCCGTCACAGTCATATAGTCCTGAGTCTGCCCTGCTCCACTTGTCCACATGTCCGTGGTTAAGTGGACATTGGGTACAACTGCATCTTTTAGGACACTGGTGAGTCTTTTTCTGACGTCTGTGTACATTCTCGGTATCGCCTGCCTAGAGAAATGGATCCTAGCTGGTATTTGGTACTGGGGACACAGTACCTCAAACAATTCTCTAATTACCTGTGAATTATCTGTGGATAACACATGTTTAACACCAACGCAGCTGCCAAGACCTGAGTTGTCCGCTTTGCAGCAGGATGACTGCTGTGATATTTCATCTTCCTCGCAAAGGACTGTTGGACAGTCAATTGCTTACTGGAAGTAGTACAAGTGGTCTTCTGACTTCCCCTCTGTGATGACGATCGACTCCCAGCAGCAACAACAGCAGTGCCAGCAGCAGTAGGCGTTACACTTAAGGATGCATCGGAGGAATCCCAGGCAGAAGAGGACTCGTCAGACTTGCCAGTGACATGGCCTGCAGGACTATTGGTTTTCCTGTCTAATGAGGAAATTGACACTGAGGGAGTTGGTGGTGTGGTTAGCAGGAGCTTGGTAACAAGAGGAAGGGATTTAGTTGTCAGTGGACTGCTTCCACTGTCACCCAAAGTTTTTGAACTTGTCAATGACTTCTGATGAATGCGCTCCAGGTGACGTATAAGGGAGGATGTTCCTAGGTGGTTAACGTCCTTACCCCTACTTATTACAGCTTGACAAAGGCAACACACGGCTTGACACCTGTTGTCCGCGTTTCTGTTAAAATAATTCCACGCCAAAGAGGTGATTTTTTTTGTATTTTGACCAGGCATGTCAATGGCCATATTTGTCCCACGGACAACAGGTGTCTCCCCGGGTGCCTGACTTAAACAAACCACCTCACCATCAGAATCCTCCTTGTCAATTTCCTCATCAGCGCCAGCAACACCCATATCCTCATCCTGGTGTACTTCAACAGTGACATCTTCAATTTGACTATCAGGAACTGGACTGTGGGTGCAGTTGCAGGGGGCGTGCAAATGGTGGAAGGCGCCACCTCTTCCCATCCAGAGTTGGGAAGGTCAGGCATTGCAACCGACACAATTGGACTCTCCTTGGGGATTTGTGATTTAGAAGAACGCACAGTTCTTTGCTGTGCTTTTGCCAGCTTAAGTCTTTTCATTTTTCTAGCGGGAGGATGAGTGCTTCCATCCTCATGTGAAGCTGAACCACTAGCAACATAGGCTAGGGCCTCAGCCGTTCCATGCCACTCCGTGTCGTAAATGGCATATTGGCAAGTTTACGCTTCTCCTCAGACGCTTTTAATTTTGATTTTTGGGTCATTTTACTGAACTTTTGTTTTTTGTATTTTACATGCTCTCTACTATGACATTGGGCATCGGCCTTGGCAGACGACATTGATGGCATTTCACCGTCTCGGCCATGACTAGTGGTAGCAGCATCAGCACGAGGTGGAAGTGGATCTTGATCTTGCCCTATTTTACACTCCACATTTTTGTTCTCCATTTTTTAATGTGTGGAATTATATGCCAGTAATATATCAATAGCAATGGCCTACTGTACTGTTCTATATATGTATACTGTTGGTCACCAAAATGCTGCACTGCAATACTATATATACTGCTCACAAAAATGCTGCACAGATATGGAATGGATACGTGCAGTGACACAGAGCTGCAAGATACAGCAATGGCCTAATGTACACAACTATATACTGTTGGGTCACCAAAATGCTGCACTGTAATACTATATATACTGCTCACAAAAATGCCGCACAGATATGGAATGGATACGTGCAGTGACACAGAGCTGCAAGATACAGCAATGGCCTACTGTACACAACTATATACTGTTGGGTCACCAAAATGCTGCACTGTAATACTATATATACTGCTCACAAAAATGCCGCACACATATGGAATGGATACGTGCAATGACACAGAGCTGCAAGATACAGCAATGGCCTACTGTACACAACTATATACTGTTGGGTCACCAAAATGCTGCACTGTAATACTATATATACTGCTCACAAAAATGCCACACAGATATGGAATGGATACGTGCAGTGACACAGAGCTGCAAGATACAGCAATGGCCTACTGTACACAACTATATACTGTTGGGTCACCAAAATGCTGCACTGTAATACTATATACTATATGTACTGCTCACAAAAATGCCGCACAGATATGGAATGGATACGTGCAGTGACACAGAGTTGCAAGATACAGCAATGGCCTACTGTACACAACTATATACTGTTGGGTCACCAAAATGCTGCACTGTAATACTATATATACTGCTCACAAAAATGCTGCACAGATATGGAAAGGATACGTGCAGTGACACAGAGCTGCAAGATACAGCAATGGCCTACTGTACACAACTATGTACTGTTGGGTCACCAAAATGCTGCACTGTAATACTATATATACTGCTCACAAAAATGCCGCACAGATATGGAATGGATACGTGCAGTGACACAGATCTGCAAGATACAGCAATGGCCTACTGTACACAACTATATACTGTTGGGTCACCAAAATGCTGCACTGTAATACTATATATACTGCTCACAAAAATGCAGCACAGATATAGAATGGATACTTGCAGTGACACAGAGCTGCAAGATACAGCAATGGCCTACTGTACTGTACTACTATAATTATTATATACTGGTGGTCCCCAGTCCCCACAATGCAGCACACTGATCAGATATTTGTAGCACACTGAGTACAGATATGGAGCGTTTTCAGGCAGAGAACGTAGATATTTTCAGCACACTGAGCACAGATTATTTGCAGCACACTGAGCAGATATATTTGCAGCACACTGAGCACAGATTGTGGAGCTTTTCAGGGAGAGTACACAGCCACGTCCTCTCCGTTCAATCTCCAATGCACGAGTGGAAAATGGCGGTGATGCGCGGCTCTTTATATAGAATACGAATCTCGCGAGAATCCGACAGCGGAATGAAGACGTTTGGCCTCGTTCGGGTTAACCGAGCAAGGCGGGAAGATCCGAGGCTGCCTCGGAACCATGTAAAATAGGTAAAGTTCGGGGGGGTTCGGATCTCGAGGAACCGAACCTGCTCATCTCTAACAGTAAGTGAGTCCTGTCCACCATAAGCTGTCTTTTGTGTACAGCAGATTTCCATCTGGGATGCATTTGTGTGTTTGCAATGAAAAAAAATAATTTACTGTACATTGAGTGTTTACAGTATACAGTACCTCTAATACACATTTCCTGTGGAAAATACTGTACAGTCCTGTACAGGACTGTACATGGAGCATTTTCTTTACTGATCTATTTATTTATTTATTTTTAATTCACCCTGTGCACTGAACCTTCGGTCCTCCAGCTGTTGTTGAATGAACTACACACAGTGCCAGATTAAGGTCCACATGGGCCTGGAGCTGAAATCTTTGAAGGGCCTATTGCGTGCCACGCAGTGGGTGTGATTAGCGCAACAGAATTTCTCCCTGTGAGGGTAGTGGTGTGTGGTGGCATACTACATCACTGCACTTCCTCCTCACAATACGGGGGTCATTCCGAGTTGATCACTCGCTAGCTAGTTTTAGCAGCCGTGCAAACGCTATGCCGCCGCCCACTGGGGTGTGTATTTTAGCTTAGCAGAAGTGCGAAACGCATGTGCAGCCGAGCTCTGCAAAAACAGTTTGTGCAGTTTCTGAGTAGCTCTGAACCTACTCAGCGCTTGCGATCACTTCAGCCTATTCGTGTCAAGATTTGCCGTCATACACCCGCCGTGCGAACGCCCAGCCACGCCTGCGTTTTTTCAGACATGCCTGCGTTTTTGCCAACACTCCCTGAAAATGGTCAGTTGACACCCAGAAACACCCCCTTCCTGTCAATCTTCTTGCGGTTGTCAGTGCGACTGAAATCTTCGCAAGAACCTGTGCACAACCACAACGGACGTTGTACCCGTACAACGCGTGTGCGCATTGCAGGCCATACGCATACGCAGAAATGCCGATTTTTTTGCCTGATCACTGCTCTGCGAACAACGGCAGCTAGCGATCAACTCGGCATGACCCACTACATCTCTTCGCTGTGGGGGAGATGTAGTAAAAAGTGATAAAAGTGGAAAAGTGAGCCAGTGGAACTGCTCTGTATACTCTTATAGTATACAAATTATAAATGTTATGTCAATGCTGATTGGTTGCCATGGGCAACGTCTCCATTTGTTCACTTCTCCACTTTTATCTCTGCTTAATACAATCACTACTACACTACATCTCTATGGGGCATATTATCACATTGAGGGACAGAGCTTGTCAGAGAGTTCTGTCCCTGTGAATCTGGTAACTGTGAGATGGGCGGAAGCATGGGTCGAAGGGAGTAGTGCCACAGGTGGGGAGGAAGGCAGAGATACATTTGGAAGAGTAGATAGACAGGTGGAGATGAAGATATAGATATAGGTGGAGAGGGGGGCAAAGATACAGGTGGGGACGGAGGCAAAGATGCATTTGGAGAGGTGGGGAGGGAGGTGGAAGCACAGGTAGACGGAAGGCAGAACCACAGGTGGTGTGGAAGGCAGAGATACAGGTGGATAGGGGGGCAGAGTCGCATGTGTAAAGGGGGACAGAAGCACAGGTGGGGAAGGGACACAGTGTGGAGAATGCAGAGAAACAAGTAGGGAGGGGGCAATGACACAAGTGGGGAACGAGGCTGTTGCACAAGTAGGAAGGCACAGGTGGCAAGAGGGGTGGACACACAGGTAGTTAAGGTGGCAGAGAGACCGGTAGTGAAGGTGGCAGAGACACAAGTGGAGAGGTATGCGGAAGCATAAGTAAAGAGAAGGCAGAAACATATGTAGAGAGGGGGCAGAGACCCAGGTGGGGAGGGGGTAGACATACAGGTGGAGAGGGGGTAGAGATAGAGGTGAGGAGGGGGCAGAGATACAGGTGGAGAGGAAGCAGAGATACAGATGATGAGGGGACAGAGATACAGGTGGAGGGGGTAGAGATACAGGTGGAGAGGGAGCAGCGGTACAGGTGGACAGGGAGCAGCGGTACAGGTGGACAGGGAGCAGCGGTACAGGTGGACAGGGAGCAGCGGTACAGGTGGACAGGGAGCAGCGGTACAGGTGGACAGAGAGCAGCGGTACAGGTGGAGAGAGGGTAGAGACACAGATGGAGAGGGGGTAGAGATACAGGTGGAGAGGGGGTAGAGATACAGGTGGAGAGGAGGCGAGCAATACAGGTGGAGAGGGGGCAGCAATACAGGTGGACAGGGTGCAGCGGTACAGGTGGAGAGAGGGTAGAGATACAGATGGAGAGGGGGTAGAGATACAGGTGGAGAGGGGGTAGAGATACAGGTGGAGAGGAGGCGAGCAATACAGGTGGAGAGGGGGTAGCGATACAGGTGGAGAGGGGGCAGCGATACAGGTGGAGAGGGGGCAGCGATACAGGTGGGGAGGGGACAGCGATACAGGTGGGGAGGGGTTAGAGATACAGGTGGAGAGGGGTTAGAGATACAGGTGGAGAGGAGGCGAGCAATACAGGTGGAGAGGGGACAGCGATACAGGTGGAGAGGGGGCAGCGATACAGGTGGAGAGGGGGTAGAGATACAGATGGAGAGGGGGTAGAGATATAGGTGGAGAGGGGGTAGAGATACAGGTGGAGAGGAGGCGAGCAATACAGGTGGAGAGGGGGCAGCGATACAGGTGGAGAGGGGACAGCGATACAGGTGGGGAGGGGACAGCGATACAGGTGGGGAGGGGTTAGAGATACAGGTGGAGAGGGGGTAGAGATATAGGTGGAGAGGGGGTAGAGATACAGGTGGAGAGGAGGCGAGCAATACAGGTGGAGAGGGGACAGCGATACAGGTGGAGAGGGGGCAGCGATACAGGTGGAGAGGGGGCAGCGATACAGGTGGAGAGGGGGCAGCGATACAGGTGGAGAGGGGTTAGAGATACAGGTGGAGAGGAGGCGAGCAATACAGGTGGAGAGGGGGCAGCAATACAGTTGGAGAGGCGGCAGCGATACAGGTGGGGAGGGGGTAACGATACAGGTGGAGAGGGGGCAGCGATACAGGTGGAGAGGGGGTAGATATATAGGTGGAGAGGGGGTAGATATACAGGTGCAGAGGAGGCGAGCAATACAGGTGGAGAGGGGGCAGCGACACAGGTGGAGAGGGGGCAGCGATACAGGTGGAGAGGGGGCAGCGATACAGGTGGAGAGGGGGCAGCGATACAGGTGGAGAGGGGGTAGAGATATAGGTGGAGAGGGGGCAGCGATACAGGTGGAGAGGGGACAGCGATACAGGTGGAGAGGGGGCAGCGATACAGGTGGAGAGGGGTTAGAGATACAGGTGGAGAGGAGGCGAGCAATACAGGTGGAGAGGGGGCAGCGATACAGTTGGAGAGGCGGCAGCGATACAGGTGGGGAGGGGGTAACGATACAGGTGGAGAGGCGGCAGCGATACAGGTGGGGAGGGGTCAGAGATACAGGTGGAGAGGAAAGCATAGATACTGGTGGAAGAGCAGCAGATAACAGGGTAGGAGCAAAAATGGTGGCATGGGGCGGAGCATATCCACAGGAAGAGCTGAGATCCCTGTGTTAACTGCTGCATTGCGAAATTCCTGGCAACCAAGTAGCAGACCTCTGTCCTAAATGGTCCATTACTCACCAGCACCCCCTGGGCATCCCCACTGACCCCCAGCTCTACTCACGTGCTGCCGATCAAAAGTTCTGATCTTCTGACACTGACTTACATCGTGACTGCGAAGCTTTGAAACTTCCAACGGGTACAGGAGGCGAGGCTTTGTTTGGATGGGTCCGTTTGGTGGGGCTTGTGACGGGTGCGGGAGGCGGAGCTTCTCTAAGGTGTGGGAGGCGGAGCTTCTGGCGGCTGCGAGGGACGGAGCTTGTCAGGTGCGGGTGGAGGAGCTTCTGATGGCTGCGGGGGGCAGAGCTTCTTACGGCTGCGGGAGGCGGAGCTTCTGTCAGGTGCGGGAGGCGGATCTTGTCAGGTGCGGGTGGCAGAGCTTCTGACGGCTGCGGGGGGCAGAGCTTCTTACAGCTGCGGGAGGCAGAGCTTCTGTCAGGTGCCTGAGGCGAGGATTCTGTCGGGTGTGGAGGCGGAGTTTCTGAAGGGTACGGCAGGGGGAGCTATCGCAATGACGGGTGCAGAGCTTCTTACAGGTCGGACATGATGTTTCGGCTGCCCCAGAGTCTGACTCTGACATAGGAGGGACTTTTCACTGTCAACACTGCAGGGGATCTGTGGGCCTATTTTCAATGGGGGGCCTGGAGCTGCAGCTCCATCCGCCCCATTGTTAATCCGGCCTTGACTACACATACAGTACCAGCATGCCTTGCTAGTTTTGCTATTTGGCCATGCTAAAACTTTTGCAGGGCATGCTGGGATGTTTAGTTTAACAACAGCTGGAGGACTGAAGGTTTCCCATCCCTGATGTACAGTATTGAACAGTTTTTCTTTGGAAACTGACTTACTGTACAGTTTATTTATAGACCAGCCTACTGTACACCCAACAATTTTGTTTGCCATAATACAGTAGAATACTGTATGTATAAAGTACCATATTAAAGAAGCAACTTAAGAAAAATCACAAAGCATGGCTTCTGTACTTTAAATCCTCTTAAAGTCTGAGATTTCAAGTCATGCCATAATGTACATGGCAGGATAATGTAGATACTGTACAGTAATGTATGTACAGTACAGTGTGGACAGATCTCTACTGTATGTATTACATTCCAAATGCAATTAAGAGTAACCTTGTCCAAAGTCTTTTGTCTGTTTAACTAAAGACTAGATGGCCTAAGTGGTTCTTACAGTATCTTCCATCAAAATCTATGTTTCTTTGTACAGTACTCATAGGCAAACGCAGGGGGGGTTTCTGGTTGCCCAGAAACCCCCCTCCTCTTGGCAAGTGGCTCAAATTATGACAACACTAGCATGGTGTATAATATGATTACTAGAACCAGCCAAATCATGTAGTTTAAGAGACAGGGCAGAGCTGCTGCACATGTCCACTAATAGCAGCTTCTTCTACCACGTTTGCTGTATGTGTGGATATGAGTTCTCAATCAGTGCACTGGACCAGAGAGTAGCTACCAGAAGAGGAGACGGGAGCCTTACCCAGTGGTGCAAGTAGAAAAAATGTCTTACAGGTAATGTGTGCGCGCGCCAAAAAATGGGCGTGACCAAATACCACATGGGGCGTGGCCAATGGAAATGGGGGCGTGATACACATATGGGGGAGGGGCAGATACACATATGACCCCAATAGTGCCAGATACACATTGCCCCACAGTGCCAGATATACATTGCCCCACAGTGCCAGATATACATTGCCCCACAGTGCCAGATACACATTGCCTCACTGTGCCAGATACACAAATGCCCCCAGAGTGCCAGATATACATTGCCTCACAGTGCCAGATACACATTGCCCCACAGTGCCAGATACACAAATCCCCCCAAGGTGGCAGATATACATTGCCTCACAGTGCCAGATACACATTGCCCCACAGTGCCAGATACACAAATTCCCCCAGAGTGCCAGATATACATTGCCTCACAGTGCCAGATACACATTGCCCCACAGTGCCAGATACACAAATGCCCCCAGAGTGCCAGATATACATTGCCTCACAGTGCCAGATACAAAAATGCCCCCACTGTGTCAGATGTACATTGCCCCCCATTGCCAGATACAGAAATGCCCCAAAGTGCCAGATACACATGTCCCCCCAGTGCCAGATATGCCCTCAGTGTCAGATATGCCCCCAGTGCCAGATACACATATCCCTGACATGCCAGATATGGCCACAGTGCCAGATACACATGTCCCCCCAGTGCCAGATATGCCCCCAGTGCCAGGTACACATGTCCCCCCAGTGCCAGATATGCTCCCAGTGCCAGATATGCCCCCAGTGCCAGGTATACATGGCCCCCTTCCCTGCTGCTGATGTCTTGATTGATTGTGTGTGTGTGTGTGTGTGTGTGTGTGTGTGTGTGGAGGAGAGTGCAGCCTGCGCCTCTCCTGCCCCTCAGTCGGTGCGGGTGTCACTGTCTTCCTTCAATTCAGCGCCATCTGTGAGCCAATCAAAGCTCGCGGTCCGGCTGCCGGTCCGCAAGCTCTGATTGGCTCACGGGCCGGCGCTGAATTGAAGGAAGACACTGAAGGGCAGGAGAGCGAACGCTGCGCTCTCCTCCCCTCAAGCAGCGGCGCCGGTGAGCAGCAGAGGGAGGGAGGGGAGCGGCGGCGAGTAGCGGCGGCCCATCGGTGTGGGTACAGCGTACCCTCGGCTAAATTCTTAAGGGTACGCCGTACCCATCCGTACACACCCACTTGCACCGCTGGCCTTACCATGAGGTGGGAGAATGTGTGCTTAGAAAGTTCAGTACTGGTTCTATTATGTTTGTGTATTTATTTATTATGGTATGTTTAACCTTTTCCCGATCACTTATTTATATTAATTAAATACATTTGATAGAGCCTATACTATAGACAAACTATAGTGTTAAATATTAATACTGTATTCCATACAGTATCCTGCATATAAAAAAAACATTGTTTACATTAATGTCTAGGGTTGTTACTGGGTTCTTCTACCACTCCCCCAGACTCCCGCACTTGCTACAATGTTCTGCAGAGTAGGAGATTGTGGACTGTATTCGGAAACCTCCTTCCATAGATCCTGCGTTTGCCACTGGTACCTACTGTATTACTAATAAAACATTTGCACCTCACACTTCTGAGTATTAGCAGACATTGAGATACTGTACAGTACAGTAAGAAGCTTGCTGGTACACAGGATGTGTTCTCTACCACAGGGGGGCTAGGAGGGGGTTGCTTAGAGTCAGGACTGCTTTGCACAAATACTGTACAGTAGCAGTTATTCTGTACCTGTACTGACTGGCGCAAATCACTGTCCTTACAAATTCCTTGTTGTAACCCAGACTGCATTCTGGGAGATTTGATTTAATGTACTGTACTGTATGATGCAGGCGATTAGGAGATAAGAATTGCAATTTGGAGACTCCTGCAATACCCATGAGGGTTGGCAACTACTGTACTGTGTGAACCATCAGCATATGTGTGGAGAGGAATTACCTTCCACTTCATAAAGGAAGCACTCAGTACAATTGTGCAAAATTCTCAAACGCTTTTTTATTGCATAAAATAATTAAAAACAAATACACACATCATTTATAACCGTGTAACATACAGTGTTATACTGAAAAATGTACGCACAATTGTTACTTGAATATTAATACAGTAATGTACAGTACCTAAAAAAAATACTGTACAGTACAGTATGCAGCTTAGACAAATCACATTTCTTCATATTGGTGCTTATTAGAATTCATGTTACTCTAAAACAGCAAAGGTACTGTATACAGTACCAGTGCTGTATGAGAAACTAATGTCCAAGATTCTTGAGGGAGCATAGCCCCTCTGAGTTTGGGAGCCTGGTACAAGCATATTCCTTTGTCCCTGCTGTTGCCAGACCTGGCTGCTGTGTCCACCAGTGACTGACATCACAATACATGAGTTGTGACATCATGCATGACACGTTGTTACAGTCAGGGGGAGACAGGCCGTAGGCCTCACCAGGAAGAATCCTGATAGGCTGATGTGTCTGTGTGGCCTGTTTTAGGTTTTGACGTGTGGCTCCAGCCCACATATGACAGGAGGCCCACCCACCACACTCAGTACACTGCATTGTCCTGATTCATGGCTTCACGGTATGTTATACTGTGCCTCTTGTGCTGCCCATGTTGGGACACTTCTAGACAATAGTACAGGGCCACTTTTATTTCCCAATCTGCCCCTCAGACACACTGGCAGCAAAGACGCAAGGAAAGCTGCATTTGCATACAATCAGGTCCTATAAGGCAATTACCCATTGTCAGGATGGGCGAATTAATGTTGTTAGTGTTTTTTTCCCAAAATAAAGTATACAGCTCAGTAAATACAGTAATGTACAGTAAAGCTACTGTACATAAGTCATTATCAAGATACTGCACAGTCTTACTGTAAAGGTGTGATACAGTACTTTACTATACAGAGCAACCTCAGGAGTTAATGTACTGTACCCAGAAAGACTAAAAATCTGAACATAGTACTGTAAGTACTGTTCTGTAGTTTGGAGCAGAGAATGGAAAGGGGGGCTAGGATCAAATAAGGTTTCAGCTAAAAATATTGTAAAAAAAAAAAAAGGGTCATACTAGATGGACAAATGGTTCTTATCTGCCATCAAATTCTAGTGTATGTTTCTACAGTATAGTACTGTACATTATGGCCCTCATTCCGAGTTGATCGGTCGGTATTTTTCATCGCATCGCAATGAAAATCCGCTTAGTACGCATGCGCAATATTCGCACTGCGACTGCGCCAAGTAATTTAACAATGAAGATAGTATTTTTACTCACGGCTTTTTCATCGCTCCGGCGATCGTAATGTGATTGACAGGAAATGGGTGTTACTGGGCGGAAACACGGCGTTTTATGGGCGTGTGGATGAAAACGCTACCGTTTCCGGAAAAAACGCAGGAGTGGCTGGAGAAACGGAGGAGTGGCTGGGCGAACGCTGGGTGTGTTTGTGACGTCAAACCAGGAACGACAAGCACTGAACTGATCGCACAGGCAGAGTAAGGTTGAAGTTACTCAGAAACTGCAAAGTAGTTTGTAATCGCAATATTGCGAATACATCGGTCGCAATTTCAAGAAGCTAAGATACACTCCCAGTAGGCGTAGGCTTAGCGTGTGTAACTCTGCTAAATTCGCCTTGCGACCGATCAACTCGGAATGAGGGCCAATGTTTCTATGTTTAATAACACTTCTCCCCCATAGCGACACATCATACTGTACATTTACCCCCATGTACCATACCATACTGTATAATGGAATATTTATTGGAAAAGCATCAATACACTGTAAATGTAAAAAAAAGTCTATATTACAAAATCAGATTTCATGTACTGTACTGATCAAAAATGTACAGTACTCTATTACCCAGGACTTATAAAACTGTAAACAACTGTTCATACACATCAATGGTATCCGTTCATATGGTCGACCATGTTATGGTCGACAGTCATTAGGTCGACCACTATTGGTCGACATTGACATTGTCGACATGGACACGTGGTCGACACATGAAAATGGTCGACACATGAAAGGTCGACATATGAAAAGGTCGACATGAGTTTTTTTAACTTTTTTTTCTTTTGGGGAACTTTTCCATACTTTACGATCCACATGGACTACGATTGGAACGGTAAAGTGTGCCGAGCGAAGCGGTAGCAGAGCGAAGGCACCATGCCCGAAGCATGGCGAGCGAAGCGAGCCATGCGAGGGGACGCGGTGCACTAATTGGGGTTCCCAGTCACTTTATGCAAAAAACTACACCAAAAAAAGTAAAAAAAACTCATGTTGACCTTTTCATACGTCGACCTTTCATGTGTCGACCATTTTCATGCGTCGACTATGTGTCCATGTCGACCATGTCAATGTCGACCAATAGTGGTCGACCTAATGACTGTCGACCATAACATGGTCGACCATTCATACCGGAACCCACATCAATACCAGTACTACTGTAAAGTATAATGTATAATGGGGGTCATTCCGAGTTGTTCGCTCGCAAGCTGCTTTTAGCAGCTTTGCACACGCTAAGCCGCCGCCTACTGGGAGTGAATCTTAGCTTATCAAAATTGCGAACGAAAGATTAGCAGAATTGCGAATAGACACTTCTTAGCAGTTTCTGAGTAGCTCCAGACTTACTCGGCATCTGCGATCAGTTCAGTCAGTTTCGTTCCTGGTTTGACATCACAAACACACCCAGCGTTCGCCCAGACACTCCTCCGTTTCTCCAGCCACTCCCGCGTTTTTCCCAGAAACGGTAGCGTTTTTTCACACACACCCATAAAACGGCCAGTTTCCGCCCAGAAACACCCACTTCCTGTCAATCACATTACGATCACCAGAACGAAGAAAAAAACCTTGTAATGCCGTGAGTAAAATACCTAACTGCATAGCAAATTTACTTGGCGCAGTCGCACTGCGGACATTGCGCATGCGCATTAGCGACTAATCGTTCTGTTGCGAGAAAAAAATAACGAGCGAACAACTCGGAATGACCCCCAATATTGTACATTAGCTTATGCAATTTTCAGACAAAGGCAATTTTATAAACATTTTTAATAATGCATCGATTAAAATTTTATACAGAAAATACAGTACAGAACTACATATTTGTGGCTTGACCATTTCTTTCAACTATAACAGGTAATACTTTATACAGATGATTTATATAATTATTACAATGTTCAGGTGTGAGTACTTCTAGCCAAAATTTTTGGATCCCATCAAGTTTGTAACACGTTCTACAGTATATCATGATTTGCGTCTATATAAACTACAGTATTGCTTATTGCGTCCGAGTCTGTATGCACTAACATGGCAAAGGACAAGTGTTTTAACACGTTCATTTGCATCTCTATAAACTTTTTTTTATCTTTATTCTCTCCATCTGACCATTGGTCTGTGTGTACAGTATGCAGTACGTACATTCGTCACTGACCATTTGCAAGACCTTGTAGATCAATCTGCCGCTATTCGCTCTAAAGTACTGGATTAGTGGAGCATTAGCCACCCAGTGGGGGAGATGTGTATTGCATGCTGAGTATGTAGTCGTGCCTCAACACGCCTGTCCATGATTAAACTCAGCAACCTAAGCTATCGCCTAGGCGTAACTAAACCTCTTTCTAGGCACAGAAACAGCCAAGATAACGGATGACCCATCTGTAGAATGGGGGAATTGGAATGGCTTGTATCAAAAAATCAGTATGATATTATAGGTATTACAGAAAAATGGTGGGACGACTCTCACGACTGGGTTGCAAATTTGGAGGGATATTCACTTTTTAGGAGGGATAGAGCTACCAAAAGGGGAGGAGGGTTATGTGTCTATGTAAAACTATCTCTAAAACCAAACTTAATAGATGTTATTTACGAGGGGACTGGAGATAACGTGGAATCGCTATGGGTTGAGATTACAAGTGGGGGCATTGAAGCAAAAAAACTAGTCATTGGCACATGCTACAAACAACCGGATATTAGCATACACGAGGAGGAACAACTCTTGCAACAAATTGAAAAAGCTGCGGGAATGGGGGACATCCTAGTGATAGGGGATTTCAATTATCCTGATATAAATTGGAGTAATGATTCAACTTTTAACGTGTAAAACCTAGGAGCAGCAGGTTCCTAAACATATTAAAGGATCAATACTTGTCTCAATTAGTTAAGGACACAACCAGAGGTAATAATATTCTGGACCTAGTTATTACCAATAATGTGGACATTATATCAAACATTACAGTTGGGGAGACCTTGGGAAACAGTGATCACTATAGGATCACATTCGGCATCAATTTCAAGAAACATAGCTATAAGGAATCAACCAAAACATTAAACTTTAGAAAAGCTAACTTCAATATGTTGAGGCAGGCACTAAACGACATTGACTAGGAAGTTTTGTTTCATGGAAAGGACACATCGGAAATGTGAGATGCTTTAAAAGGGTTGCTTGATAGCAATATTCACAAATTCATTCCAATGGGCAGTAAACGCAGGAGTACTAAACACAAACCAATGTGGCTTAATAAGAAAGCCAAAAAAAGAAGATTTATGGTAAGGACTTACCTTTGTTAAATCTCTTTCTGGGAGGTACACTGGATTCCACAGGGAGTAACATTGGGGGTGTAGAGTTGGATCTTGATCCGAGGCACCAACAGGCTAAAGCTTTGGCTGTTCCCAGGATGCCTTGCACCGCCTCCTCTATAACGCCATCTCCAGGCACTGGAGCTCAGTTTTGTTAACCAGTCCAATGCAGTAGCAGGTGAAAGAGATAACAGTTAGTAGCCACGGCGAACCACATTCTCACGACAGGAGAAGGTACCAGCGGCTAATGCCATACAAACCCAAAGAAGCTAAGTGCGTCAGGTTGGGCGCCCTGTAGAATCCAGTGTACCTCACAGAAAGAGATTTAACAAAGGTAAGTTCTTACCATAAATCTACTTTTCTGCAGTGGGGTACACTGGTATTCCACAGGGAATAATATCGGGGCTGTCCTAAAGCAGTTCCTTATGGGAAGGGATGCACTGTAGTGGGCACAAGAACCCGGTGTCTAAAGGAAGCATCCTGGGAGGCGGAAGTATCCAAGGCATAGAACCTAATGAACGTGATCACTTAGGACCATGTAGACGCCTTGCACAATTGTTCGAGGGACGCGCCACGGCCCACGGCAGGACGCCCAAGAAGGTCCAACAGACTGAATAGAATGGGCCTTGATAGTAGCAGGAGCTGGAAGTCCAGCCTGTACTTAAGCTTGTGCAAACACCATTCTAATCCATCTGGCCAAAGTCTGCTTATTCGCAGGCCAGCCACATTTATGAAAACCAAAAAGGACAAAGAGAAAATCAGATCTCCGAAGGGAGGAGGTTCTCTTCACATAGATACGGAGAGCCCGTACCACATACAAAGACCGCTCTTTGAAAGATAAATCAGGAGAGATAAAGGCCGGAAACCACAATCTCTTGGTTAAGGTGGAAAGATAACACCACCTTAGGTAGATAGCCAGGGTGAGTTCTAAGAACCGCACGGTCACGGTGAAAAATCAGAAAGGGAGACCTACAGGATAAGGCAGCCAGGTCTGAAATCCTTCTAGCAGAGGCAATAGCCAGCAAAAACAAAACCTTAAGCGTAAGCCATTTAAGGTCCACAGACTCAAGAGGTTCAAACGGAGACTCTTGTAGGGCATCCAGAACAACCGACAAATCCGACAAAGCCACAAGAAGAACATAGGGAGGTTGAATCCGTAAAAAAAACACCCTGAGAGAAGTTATGAACGTCAGGCAGAGTTGCAATTTTTCTCTGAAACCACACTGACAAGACTGAAACATGAACCTTGAGGAAGCCAGACGAAGGCCTGAGTCCAGGCCCTATTGCAGAAACACCAGGAGATTGGCAGTACTGAACTTGTATGCATGAAAATTCTTAGCCGCACACCAGGTGAAGTAAGAATTCCAGACCCTATAATAAATCCGAGTTGAAGCCGGTTTACTGGCTTTCAACATCGTTTGAATGACCGCCTCAGAAAAACCTTTGGCCCTCAGAACTGAAGCTTCAAGAGCCACGCCGTCAAAGCCAGCCGGGCCAAATCCTGGTAAACACAGGGGCCCTGAATGAGGAGGCCTTGGCGTTGAGGAAGTAGAAGAGGAAGCTCTATCGAGAGACCCTGTAGGTCTGAGAACTAATGTCGTCTGGGCCACGCCGGAGCGATCAAAAGTAGGATTTCTCCTTCTTGCTTGAACTTCCTTATTACCCTGGGCAGGAGTGACACCGGAGGGAACATGTACAGCAGCCAAAAGTTCCATGGAATTGCCAGTGCATCCACGAACGCTGCTTGAGGATCCCTTGTCCTTGCTCCGAAGACCGGAACCTTGTGATTGTGTCGAGATGCCATCAGGTCCACATCTGGTAGGCCCCATTTGTCCACTAGGAGTTGAAATACTTCTGGATGAAGGCTCCACTCTCCGGCGTGTACGTCCTGATGACTGAGAAAGTCTGCTTCCCAGTTGAGGACTCCCGGAATGAACACTGCCGATATGGCTGGCAGATGGCGTTCCGTCCATTGAAGAAACTTTGACACTTCCAACATTGCCATAAGGCTTCGAGTGCTGCCTTGATGATTTATGTACGCCACCATGGTGGCATTGTCCGACTGTACTTGAACAGGCCTGTTCTGTACCAGAGGCAGGGCCAGTTTCAAAGCATTGAACACTGCCTGCAATTCCAGAATATTTATCGGGAGGAGAGATTCCCGCAGACTGGCATCCGTCGTTAGGAGGACCCAGTTGGAGAGCCAGAAGGGACGACCCCTGCTCAATTGTTGGTCCTGTAGCCATCAGCTCAGTGACAGATGACCTTCCAGAGTCAAGGAAATAATTTGAGACCTGATCCGGTGATGCAGGATGTCCCACTTGGCAAGGATTAGCTTCTGCAGAGGGCGCGATTGAAATTGAGTGTACTCTACCATGTTCAAAGCCAACACCATGATGCCTAGTACTTGCATCGCCGAGTGTATCGACACTCGCGGACGAGAAAGGAAGCATCTTATCCTGTCCTGAAGTTTCAGGACCTTCTCTTGGGACAAGAACAACCGTTGGTTGTGTGTGTCCAACAATGCCCCCAGGTGCCCCATGCTCTGAGCAGGGACCAGTGAGGATTTCTTCCAGCTAATGAGCCACCCGTGGGCTTGCAGGAATTGGACCGTCAGTTCCAGATGACAGAGGAGAACCTCTGGGTTGTTCACCAGGATCAACAAGTCATCCAGATACGGCAGGATCCTGATACCCTGACGGCGGAGCAGAGCCGTCATAACCGCCATGACCTTAGTGAAGATACACGGAGCCGCGGTCAGTCCAAAAGGCAAGGCCTGGAATTGATAATGTAGGTTGCCAATAGCAAACCCCAGGTATTGCTGATGCAATAAGGCAATAGGTATATGTAGGTAAGCATCCTGTATGTCCAGGGATACCATATAGTTCGTGGGCTCCAAGGCCAGAACAATAGAGCAAAGAGTTTCCATATGGAACTTGGAAACCTTCAAAAACTTGTTCAGAGACTTGAGGTTGAGAATGGGCCGGGAGGAACCATTCAGTTTCGGAACTAGGAACAGCGTTGAATAGTACCCCCTGCCTCTCTGAGCCAGAGGCACTGGCACTACCACTCCTGTGTCTAGGTGGGATTGTACCACCAATTGGAAAGTTTTTGCTTTTACCAGATTCGAATGGGGTATTTGTCGAGCAAAACTTGCGAGGGGGACGCTTCTTGAAAGAGATGGCGTATCCGTGAGTGACGACTTTCCTTACCCAGGTGTCTGAAGTGGTCTATAACCATACCTGGGCAAATCAAAGAAGTCTGCCTCCCACCCTGGGATACCCCAGAGTGAGGCCCGCCCCGTCATGCAGCAGGCTTGTCTGGTTTGGAAGCAAGCTGACGGGCAGCCCGGGCACCTTTAGGTTTGGGCTTAGATGTTTTGGAAGTGCAAGCCTGTTTCAGGTACGCCTGACCCTTTGCTTTACTTGGAGGTCGAAAGGAACGTCAGGTGGTACTTTTGGCCTTCGGAGCCGAAGGATTAGTACTCGGCAGACATGCAGTTTTAGCAAATGCTAAGTCAGCAACAATCTTGTTCAGATCTTCCCCAAAAAGGATGTTTCCCTTAATAGGGATCACCTCCAAGGTCTTTTTAGAGTCCAGATCCACAGACCAGGACCGCAACCACAGAATCCGGCGAGCCAGAATGGACGTAGTAGACACTTTGGCTGCCAGCACACCGGCATCAGAGGCTGCCTCCTGAATGTAATGAGAGGCTGTGGTAATATATGAAAGACACTGTCTGGCATTATCAGAAAAAATTAGAAGGTAGCTCCGCTTCAACTTCTTGAACCCAGGCTTCAATAGCCTTCGTAGCCCAAGAAGCCACTATAGTTGGTCTATGCACAGCACCTGCAAGTGTGTAAATAGACTTCAAGAAACCCTCCACACGCTTATCCGTCGGTGCCTTCAGAGAAGTGATGGTAATGACAGGCAGAGTAGAGGACACCACCAGACGCACGACATGTGAGTCCACCGGCGGCGGCGTTTCCAAATTTTTACTTAACTCTACAGCGAGAGAATAACGAGCTAGCATCTTCTTAGACAGGGAGAATTTCCTACCTGGATACTCTCAGGATTCCTGATGTATGTCAACTAAATGGTCAGAATGGGGAAAAACTAATTTAGTGACCTTCTGACGTTTGAACTTAACGGGTCTCTTAGACGTATCTGGAGGTTCAGATTCATCATCAATCTGAAGAATCAGTTTGATAGCCTCCAAGAGGTCAGGAACATCCACCTGTGAAATAGATTCCCCATCAAAAGCATCTGAATCAGTTTCTGAGGGATCAGTGTATACGCCATCTTCATTGGATGAAGTATCTGTAACATGCGTGGATTGTGAGGAAGTAAAGTCCCGCTTAGATGACCCTTTGGTCCTAGGAGGGCGAGGGTTAGGTGTTTATTTAACCAGAGACTGATTTAATTGCTGTAACTGAGTTGAAAGAGTATCTGCCCATGGCGGATTAACTGCAGGGACAATATGTGGCTGCAATGGCACAGGAGGTCCCACAGGGGGCATAAGTCTCATTACCTGCGTAGTCAGCAAATTAGAAAAAGCAGCCTAGGGTGGGTCTTGGTGCGCCACCGCTGCTGCAGGCTGACTGAGGGGTACTGAACCCCCGGTACCTGGACCCTCAGCTGGAATATTTTCCTCAGGTGCATCCACGGCGTCAGCACTGCATGACGCAGGATCAGCCACGGATCTCCCACCCTGTGTAGCAGACATTATGTGGGAATGTAGCCTTAGGGCGTAACAGTACAATATAGCCAGACACAGTACCTGACAAAAAAACCCTGTGCAGTGTGACTGCAAATGCAGAGCACAAACAGAGGATTTAAGTGGTATATGGTGACTGAAATACACAGAGAAAAATACCAAGGTAGTATATCCTGTGAAACACTCTATATATGTGTATATATAGGACCCTGACGTAATTAGCCACCCTCAGGGTACAGAATATAGGGATAGCAATATGTGTGAGATACACGGAATAGGAACCACACAGCAGCTATTGGGTGGTCTTCTGTTTGCCGGCGGCCAAACTCCCGACGACCAGCATACCGGCACCAGAATCCCGACCGCTGGCAAACCAACATCTTTTCTCCCTCTTGGGGGTCCACGACCTCCCTGGAGGGAGAATAGATAGCGTGGCGCGCGTGCCCGCAGCGAGCCCTCAAGGGGCTTATTTGCGCTCACCCAGCTGTCGGTATTCCAGCGGTCAGGATTCCGGCGCCGGTATGCTGGTCGCCGGAAGCCCAGCCGCCGGCATACCCTACTACACCCAGCTATTGGCACACACAGTAACATGTACAATGCAGAAATTATTACAAACAACAATAAAACTGCACTGGACTAGCAATACTAAGTAAAGCTATGTATGTATACAGATATAGCAATGCATAGTAAATACTGGATGTATATCACAGGGTACTTGTACTGTAATATCCCTGTAGTTATGCACTTTTTCTTAACTAACACTGTTTAAACGACATGTAGAATACTTAAGTGTCCTGTAAATGCACAGCGCTGGTGAGGCAGGCGGCTTTACAGAGGAGACAATGCCCAGCAGTCCCAGGATCAGCGCAGCTCTTGTAACACCCAAACGCTGACAGGGAGTGAATGAGAGAGAGAGATGCAGCTCCAGGGTGGGAACATTTGCAGTAAATGGCGCCTGGGGCTGGGGGAGGGGCTACAGGTCAGAGCCTTATCCCTTCTGCTGGACTTCACCACCGGGTACTGCGGGGCCTATACTAAACAGATTTTAGTAAATCCAACCTGTACCCTTTGCCCTGGTGGATATAGTGGGGTCCCTGCATGACCATAGTGTCCACGGCAGTGGTACGGTCCATCTCCGGAGACCGCGTCGGATCGCGATTTTGGCGGGTCCCACCTGGGGAACCCTCTTACCTCCTCCCTGAACTTGCGGCCATGCGATCCTGGAGAGCAGCGGCGGGTGTATGCCTGATGAAGCCAGAGTGCCTCTGCTGTAAGTACCCGGCAACCAGGGCGCGGGAGTATACAGCGCCGCTGGGGGATGTGAGGGAGCCGCAGCACGCTATGTCAGACTGACATATAGCACTTCTAGTGCCTGTGCTGCGGCCCTTGAAGTCTTCTTTCTTCAGAAAAACTCTTCTCCTTGGCTGCCTAGCGCAGCCCTCGCTGTTAGTTTCCTGCACTGCAGGCACCAACTTACAAACTGAGCTCCAGTGCCTGGAGGCGGGGTTATAGAGGAGGCGGTGCAAAGCATCCTGGGAACAATCAAAGCTTTAGCCTGTTGGTGCCTTGGATCAAGATCCAACTCTACACCCCTGATGTTATTCCCTGTGGAATACCAGTGTACCCCACTGCAGAAAGAAATGGCTAAAAAGAGGTGTGCTTTCAAAACATTTAAATCTCTTGGAGGGGAGGAGTCATTCCTGTATTACAAGGAATGCAATAAAAGATGCAAAAAAGCAATAAGAGCAGCTAAAATTGTAAACAAAATCACTATAGAGAGTAAAGCCAATCCTAAAAAGTTTTATAAATACATAAACAGTAAAAGGTTAAAAAAGGAGAATGTAGGCCCATTAAAAGATGAACTGTGAGCCTTGATAAACAAAGACAAAATAAAAGCGGATATACAGTACTGTACTGAAATTTTTTTTTCATCAGTATCCACTAGGGAGGATCAGTACGGTGATAGTAGTGTATAATGACAGTGAAGGTAATGATTCTTGGCCAGCTGCTTGTTTAAGTGAGGAAGTAGTCCTGGACAGACTAAGCAACATAAAGATTAATAAATCACCATGCCCAGATGGTTTTCACCCGAGGGTTATTATGGAGCTTAGGGCTTAGGACACAGCTAGCAAGACCCTTATACTTGATTTTCAATAGTTCCATTAGATCAGGTATGGTACCGAGGGATTGGTGTATAGCTGAGGTAGTGCCATTATTTAAAAAGGGATCTAAAAATGATGCTGGGAACTATAGGCCAGTTAGTTTAACCTCTATAGTGGTTAAAATATTGGAAGGAATTTTGAGGGATAGCATAGAGGATTATCTGCGGAATAATAAGTTTAGCATGGGTCAGCATGGGTTTGTGAGGGACCGATCATGCCAAACTAACGATAATCTTGACCAGAGAAAAGCAGTGGATGTGGTCTATTTAGATTTTGCAACAGCCTTAGCTACAGTGCCTCACAAGAGACTGATCATCAAATTAAGGGAAATTGGCCTTGGAAATACTATTTGTACATGGATAGGTAATTGGCTAGATAACAGGGTACAACGAGTAGTGGTCAATGGGATGTCCTCCAGCTGGGCACCAGTAGTCAGCGGAATACCACAAAGGTCCGCTATGGTTCAATATATTTATTAATGATCTAGAAGTAGGCCTGGGAAGCACAGAGTCAATCTTTGCAGATGATACTAAACTGTGTAAGGTAATTAATTCAGAAATCGACGTGGAGTCTCTACAGAATGACTTATTTAAACTTGAAACCTGGGCATCTAAATGGGGAATGAGGTTCAATATTGAAAAATGCAAAGTTATGCATTTTGGAATTAAAAACAAACTTGAATCCTACACACTTAATGGGGAAAATATAGGGGTAACAGTAGTAGAAAAAGATTTGGGGGTGCTTATAGATAATAGGCTTAATAACAGTACACAATGTCAAAATGCAGCAAAGAAGGCAAGTAAGTCTTGGCAAGTAAGTCTTGGTGCGCCACCGGTGCTGCAGGCTGACTGAGGGGTACTGAACCTCCGGTACCTGGACCCTCAGCTGGAATATTTTCCTCAGGTGCATCCACGGCGTCAGCACTGCATGATGCAGGATCAGCCACGGATCTCCCGCCCTGTGTAGCAGACATTATGTGGGAATGTAGCCTTAGGGCGTAACAGTACAATATAGCCAGACACAGTACCTGACAAAAAAACCCTATGTAGTGTGACTGCAAATGCCGAACACAAACAGAGGATTTAAGTGGTATATGGTGACTGAAATACACAGAGAAAAATACCAAGGTAGTATATCCTGTGAAACACTCTCTCTCTCTCTCTCTCTCTCTCTCTCTCTCTATATATATATATATATATATAGGACCCTGACGTAATTAGCCACCCTCAGGGTACAGAATATAGGGATAGCAATATGTGTGAGATACACGGAATAGGAACCACACAGCATCTATTGGGGGTGGTCTTCTGTCTGCCGGCGGCCAGGCTCCCGACAACCAGCATACCGGCGCCAGATTCCCGACCGCTGGCATACCGACATCTTTCTCCCTCTTGGGGGTCCACGACCCCCCTGGAGGGAGAATAGATAGTGTGGCGTGCATGCCCGCAGCGTGGTGAGCGCAGCGAGCCCGCAAAGGGGCTCATTTGCGCTCGCCCAGCTATCGGTATGCCAGTGGTCGGGATTCCGGCGCCGGTATGCTGGTCGCCAGGAGCCCAGCCACCAGCATACCCTACTACACCCAGCTATTGGCACACACAGTCACATGTACAATGCAGAATTTATTACAAACAACAATAAAACTGCACTGGACTAGCAATACTAAGTAAAGCTATGTATGTATACAGATATAACAATGCACAGTAAATACTGGATGTATATCACAGGGTACTTGTACTGAAATATCCCTGTAGTTATGCACTTTTTCTTAACTAACACTGTCTAAACGACATGTAGAATACTTAAGTGTCCTGTAAATGCACATTGCTGATGAGGCAGACGGCTTTACAGAGGAGTCAATTCCCAGCAGTCCCAGGATCAGCGCAGCTCTTGTAACACCCAAACGCTGACAGGGAGTGAGTGAGAGAGAGAGAGAGATGCAGCTCCAGGGTGGGAACATTTGCAGTAAATGGCGCCTGGGGCTGGGGGAGGGGCTACAGGTCAGAGCCTTATCCCCTCTGCTGGACTTCACCACCGGGTACTGCGGGGCCTATACTAAACAGATTTTAGTAAATCCGACCTGTGCCCTTTGCCCTGGTGGATATAGTGGAGTACCTGCACAGCCATAGTGTCCACGTCAATGGCACGGTTCATCTCCGGAGACCGCATCGGATCGCGATTTTGGCGGGTCCCACCTGGGGAACCCTCTTACCTCCTCCCTGAACTTGCAGCCATGCGATCCTGGAGAGCAGCGGCGGGTGTATGCCTGATGAAGCCAGAGTGCCTCTGCTGTAAGTACCCGGCAACCAGGGCGCGGGAGTATACAGCGCCGCTGGGGGATGCAAGGGAGCCTCAGCACGCTATGTCAGACTGACATATAGCACTTCTAAGTGCCTGTGCTGCGGCCCTTGAAGTCTTCTTTCTTCAGAAAAACTCTTCTCCAGAGCTGCCTAGCGTAGCCCTCCCTGTTAGCTGCCTGCACTGCAGGCACCAACTTACAAACTGAGCTCCAGTGCCTGGAGGCGGGGTTATAGAGGAGGCGGTGCAAGGCATCCTGGGAACAATCAAAGCTTTAGCCTGTTGGTGCCTCGGATCAAGATCCAACTCTACACCCCTGATGTTATTCCATGTGGAATACCAGTGTACCCCACTGCAGAAAGAAATGGCTAAAAAGAGGTGTGCTTTCAAAACATTTAAATCTCTTGGAGAGGAGGAGTCATTCCAGTATTACAAGGAATGCAATAAAAGATGCAAAAAAGCAATAAGAGCAGCTAAAATTGTAAACAAAATCACTATAGAGAGTAAAGCCAATCCTAAAAAGTTTTATAAATACATAAACAGTAAAAGGTTAAAAAAGGAGAATGTAGGCCCATTAAAAGATGAACTGTGAGCCTTGATAAACGAAGACAAAATAAAAGCGGATATACTGGAAAAAAAATTTCATCAGTATCCACTAGGGAGGATCAGTACGGTGATAGTAGTGCATAATGACAGTGAAGGTAATGATTCTTGGCCAGCTGCTTGTTTAAGTGAGGAAGTACTCCTGGACAGACTAAGCAACGTAAAGATTAATAAATCACCATGCCCAGATGGTTTTCACCCGAGGGTTATTATGGAGCTAAGGGCACAGCTAGCAAGACCCTTATACTTGATTTTCAATAGTTCCATTAGATCAGGTATGGTACCGAGGGATTGATGTACAGCTGAGGTAGTGCCATTATTTAAAAAGGGATCTAAAAATGATGCTGGGAACTATAGGCCAGTTAGTTTAACCTCTATAGTGGGTAAAATATTGGAAGGAATTTTGAGAGATAGCATAGAGGATTATCTGCGGAATAATAAATTTAGCATGGGTCAGCATGGGTTTGTGAGGGACCGATCATGCCAAACTAACGATAATCTTGACCAGAGAAAAGCAGTGGATGTGGTCTATTTAGATTTTGCAACAGCCTTAGCTACAGTGCCTCACAAGAGACTGATCATCAAATTAAGGGAAATTGGCCTTGGAAATACTATTTGTACATGGATAGGTAATTGGCTAGATAACAGGGTACAACGAGTAGTGGTCAATGGGATGTTCTCCAGCTGGGCACCAGTAGTCAGAGGAATACCACAAAGGTCCGCTACTGTTCAGTATATTTATTAATGATCTAGAAATAGGCCTGGGAAGCACAGTGTCAATCTTTGCAGATGATACCAAACTGTGTAAGGTAATTAATTCAGAAATCGACGTGGAGTCTCTACAGAATGACTTATTTAAACTTGAAACCTGGGCATCTAAATGGGGAATGAGGTTCAATATTGAAAAATGCAAAGTTATGCATTTTGGAATTAAAAACAAACTTGAATCCTACACACTTAATGGGGAAAATATAGGGGTAACAGTAGTGGAAAAAGATTTGGGAGTGCTCATAGATAATAGGCTTAATAACAGTACACAATGTCAAAATGCAGCAAAGAAGGCAAGTAAGGTCCTTGCGTGCTAAAACGGGGTATTGAGACAAGGGACGAGGATATAATCCTGCCTCTGTATAAATCATTGGTATGTCCGCACCTGAAATATTGTGTTCAGTTTTGGGCACCATATTATAAAAAAGATGTCAGGGAACTTGAAAGAGTTCAAAGGCGAGCTACTAAACTAATTAAAGGGTTAGAGACACAGGAGTACGAGGAAAGGCTTACTAGGTTAAATATGTATACACTACAAAAGAGGCGACTAAGAGGAGACATTATTAATATCTTCAATTATGTAAAGTGTCATTACAAAGAATTAGCAGGGGATTTGTTTATTAAAAGAACTCTGTATAGGACACGTGGGCACTCGCTGAGGCTAGAGGAGAGAAAATTTCATACAAAACGTAGGAAAGGGTTCTTCACCTTAAGGGCAACAAGGATTTGGAACTCCCTGCTGGAGAAGGTAATAATGGCGGACTCTGTAAATGCATTTAAAAATGGATTGGACGGTTTTCTTGCTGAAAAAAGTATCCAAGGCTATAGCATTTTATATATTGACAATAAATATCTGGGAGCGATACGAAATATAGTTGTCAATTGTTACGAAACCATTACTTCAGCTGGTGCATTATAATGTGCACAGCTTAATACAGAATACAGGTTGAACCCAATGGGTATTTTGACTCTTTTCAACCTCGTTAACTATGTTACTATGTTACACACAAGTATGCTCACATGTATATAACTGTCTCCAGACTTTGTGAAGGGGAAAATGTCCAATCTTGATCCTGTGGTATAAGACAGTTATTTTCATCCTAACATTAAATCCGAAATTATTGGAGAAGGGGGTACAAATGGAGAAGTGGGTACAAATTTGGAGGCTTTGGCCCCTAGTTTTTTAGTTTGTGCAGTAATGTGGTAATTATACTGTACATTTGCTTGGTTAAAGTCCTTTCTGTTCCACACAAAGATAGCAGTGGAGGCGAAAGTCTGTGTGTTGTTCCTGATTGCGTGTGCCTCTCTAATTTTTAATCACCTTCTTCTCTTGCCTCTTCTCATAATGTGAAAAGTCATCAAATATGGATGTGGCATGTTTGTAGCTAGCTTTGATTCAGAGAACTTAGTAATCTTTTTACAGGGGGATCACCTGTCGCTGAAATGATGGGTTTATTAAACTGTGTATGCCCTGTTTAAACAACATAACGGTGGGTGGGAGGGCCCGAGGGCAATTCCATCTTGCACCTCTTTTTTTTTCTTTGCATTATGTGCTCCCTGTCGGCCTAGTTTTTAAAACTGTCATCCTGTCTGCCACTGCAGGGCCACTCCTAGATGGGCCAGGTGTTTGTGCCGCCCACTTGTGTCGCTTACCTTAGTCATCCAGCTACCTCGGTGCAACCTTTTGGCCTAAAAACAATATTGTGAGGTGTGAGGTGTTCAGAACAGACTGGAAATGAGTGGAAATGAATGTTATGAGGTTAATAATAATGTAGGAACAAAAAAAAAAAAAAAATCTGTGATTTTAGCTGTTTTTATTTTTTATTTTTTCAAAAGAATCCAGATCGAAAACCAAAACCTGAAAGGGTGGTTTTGCCAAAACCAATCCAGATCCAAAACACAAATGGGGATCCAGATCCAAAACCAAAACACAAAACCCTAAAAGTGTACGGTACACATTTCTAGTTGCTATGGGCATCCTCCACTTGTCCTTCTCCACTCTTTAGAGGGTTTTATGCATTTCCCCATAGTGAGACTGAGTAACCAAGCAGATTACTTCATCAAAACATTTTCCAACCCCTCTTTTCTTGAAAATGTTCCCCAATATGGTCTCCACCACAGCCCGGACACCCTGTATCTCATTGTCTGCTTAAGACACTTGCCTGCAGTATTATTATTATTATTATTATTATTATTATTAATAATATACTGTACAGACACACTGACATGGTGATTCTAAACCTGCTACACCCAACACAATCTTGCGTTCTCTGTCTTTGCAGCAGCCAACAGTGAACTAGAGATGAGGCTAGCCAATGTCACATTCTTTCCCGTTTTAGCACTAATAACTACAGAGTCTTCTGGGAAGGAGGTCGGGGTTGCAAAGAGAGATCTGAGATGATTTCTCCACTGCCGATGCATTGCAAGTTCTTTGACCACGTGCATTCGTGATTGAAGGTCATGAATGTGTGGTTGGCCAGGTCGGTTCCATTAAGTAACACTGCTACTTCTGTAGCAATGTTTGGAATCATAGGGACTACTGCTTTTTGGTGATGAATTAAATGAAGAATCCACCAGTGCAACTTGCAGCAAGTGGAGGCTCCCTATTCCTTACAGAAGGTTTGGATTTTACTACCTGTATAGTGTTCCATATAAGGGGGAACACTCCCCCCATAGACTCTATATTAAGAAATAATATTATGTCTACATCATCATTACAGCTGTAGACCATTTTCAATCTACCATCCATCATCATCATTTTTATTAATACATGTGTATTTTCATCGTATAATACATTGTCAAATGTAAATTACATGGAGAACTGTGAAATTACTGCCTCTACATTACCATGCAGGGTAAAGGATCTCAGCAAAATCTGTGAGAGGTGTGGGGAATTTTTATGTGCCCTACCTGTGCTGTGCATCATGAGATTTAAGGATTTAGTTTCCAGTCCTCTCATTCTGGCACTTTTCACCTGCATAAAATCCCCTTTTATAACACAAAGGAAAAAGAATATAAAACCTGTGATAAAAAGGAACAGGGCTTTTAGGCTGTTTTTATTGTTAGTTTATTGGAATGTTCCTTTTAAAGTTAAAACTGATGACGACCAGAGAAAAACAGGAGGAAAGATCTTTCTGTCCACGCACTCAACACATGGAATACCAGCCAGAGAAATCTCTTCAATGTTTTATTATATATCAGCTCTTTAACAGTGCAATATTGTGTAGAAAAATGACCTTGAGAGCTGGTCTCCAGAACTAAGGGGGTCACTCCCAGTTGATCGTAGCTGTGCTAAATTTAGCACTGCTATGATCAGGCACTCAGACATGCGGGGGGACGCCCAGCAGAAGTGCAAAAGCATCGCACAGCAGCGATGCTTTTGCATTTGAGGAGTAACTCCTTGCTGCCCGGGTCGCAGCGGCTGCTTGTGACGTCACGCAGCCACCACGGCCTGCCCCCCCCAACGGTCCGCCAAGCCTGCGTTGGCCGGACCGCAACCCCTAAACGGCGGCTTAACACCGCCGTTCAGCCCCCTCCCACCCAGCGACCGCCTCTGCCTGTCAATCAGGCAGAGGCGATCGCTACGGAACAACGGCCTTCGGACGTCCAGCATGTGCCGGCGCACTGCGGCGCCAGCGCATGCGCAGATCCGACCCGATCGCTGCGCTGCACTAAACTACAGCGAGCGATCGGGTCGAAATGACCCCCTAAGTACAGGAACAAAAAGGTAACATGGGTCATAAAGGACTAATATACCTTGATATTGGGCTAGGTCGAAGTATACAGTCATCTACTGTACATGCAGTGGAGGTACCTGCTTTAGGCTGAAGCTACAGTATATATACAATGCATCGGAAAGTATTCACAGCGCTTCACTTTTCCACATTTTGTTATGTTACAGCCTTATTCCAAACTGGAATAAATTCATCTTTTACCTCAAAATTCTACACACAAAACCCCATAAGGACAATGTGTAAAAAAAATTTGGGAGATTTTTGCAAATTTATTAAAAATAAATAACTAAGAAATCACATGTACATAAGTATTCACAGCCTTTGCCATGAAGCTCAAAATTGAGCTCAGGTGCATCCTGTTTCCACTGATCATCCTTGAGATGTTCCTACAGCTTAATTGGAGTCCACCTGTGGTAAATTCAGTTGATTGGACATGATTTGGAAAGGCACACACCTGTCTATATAAGATCCCACACTTGGCAGTGTACAGTATGTCTGAGCACAAACCAAGCATGAAGTGAAAGGAATTGTCTGTAGACCTCCGAGACAGGATTGTCTCGAGGCACAAATCTGGGAAAGGGTACAGAAAAACATCTGCTGCTTTGAAGGTCCCAATGAGCACAGTGGCCTCCATCATCTGTAAATGGAAGAAGATCAGAACCACCAGAACTCTGGGCCCTAGTCAGGGAGGTGGCCAAGAACCCAATGGTCACTCTGTCAGAACTCCAGCATTCCTCTGTGGAAAGAGGAGAACCATCCAGAAGGACAACCATCTCTGCAGCAATCCACCAATAAGGCCAGTATGGTAGAGTGGCCAGACAGATGCCACTCCTTAGTAAAAAGCACATGGCAGCCCACCTGGAGTTTGACAAAATGCACCTGAAGGACTCTCAGACCATGAGAAACAAAATTCTCTGGTCTGATGAGACAAAGATTGAACTCTTTGGTGTTAATGCCAGGCGTCATGTTTGGAGGAAACCAGGCACCGCTCATCACCAGACCAATACCATCCCTACAGTGAAGCATGGAGGTGGCAGCATCATGCTGTGGGGATGTTTTTCAGCGGCAGGAACTGATGACTAGTCAGGATAGAGGGAAAGATGAATGCAGCAATGTACAGAGACATCCTGGGTGAAAACCTACTCCAGAGCGCTCTTGACTTCAGACTGGGGCGGCGGTTCATCTTTCAGCAGGACAATGACCCTACGCACAAAGCCAAGATATCAAAGGAGTGGCTTCAGGACAACTCTGTGAATGTCCTTGAGTGTCCCAGCCAGAGCCCAGACTTGAATCCGAATTAATATCTCTGGAGAGATCTTAAAATGGCTCTGTACTGACGCTTCTCATCCGACATGATGGAGCTTGAGAGGTGCTGCAAAGAGGAATGGGCAAAACTGTACAAAGATAGGTGTGCAAAGCTTCTGGCATCATATTCAAAAAGACTTGAGGCTGTAATTGCTGCCAAAGGTACATCAACAAAGTATTGATGTACCTATCTCTCTTTGCTTCCCCATCCCTACCTCATAAAGCTACCATCACTAAGCGTAACATTGAGGCTATTGACACAACATTCCTTTCCTTCCTGTTTGACTCACTTCTCTCTCCTATTCTCTCTCTCTCATGCCCTGAACAAGCCACTTCCATATACAATGCATCCCTTACTTCTACTCTTGATTCTGTTGCTCCACCAACCACTATTCACCCTTGCAAATTAACACCTCAACCCTTGCACACCAAATGCACCAGATATCTGAAAAAATGCTCACATACTGCTGAGCGACACTAGAGGAAATCACGCTCTAAGGCAGACTTCCTCCATTTCAAACTTATGCTCTCATCCTTCAGTGCTGCCCTTTCTCTTGCTAAACAGTCATATTTCAAGAACCTCATCTCCTCCCAGTCTTCCAACCCCCGGCACCTTTTTTGCCACTGTCAACTCACGCCTCTGCCCACCTCCACCTCGTCTCCCTTCCTCACTCTCTGCTCTTGACTTTGCCACTTGCTTCACATCCAAAATTGACTCCATACGTCAGGACATCACAGCACACCAGACCATCAGTAACCAGCCTCCTCCCATACCTTACCACCCCTTAAACCAAATCTGACATCTTTCTCCCATGCATCTGGTGAGAAAGTCATGGCCCTCATTCGTTCCTGTCCCCTCACCACCTCCCCACTTGACCCAATCCCCTCCTGCCTCCTCCGCTACCTCTCTCCCTCTGCCTGTTCCCATCTTTCCCACCTTCTCAATCTCTCCCTTACATCAGGCACTGTCCCCTCTGCCTTCAAGAATGCACTCATCTCTCCTATTCTTAAAAACCTACCCTTGATCCAAACACTCTCTCCAACTACCGACCCATCTCTCTCCTCCCTTTTGCCTCCAAACTCCTTGAGCGTATTGTCTACAACTGCTTTACTTCCTTTCTTTCCTCACACTCACTGCTTGACACATTTCAGTCTAGCTTCCGTCCTCTCCACTCCACTGAAACTGCCCTTACAAAAGTATGCAATGACCTCCATGCTGCTAAATTTAAGGGACACTACTCTCTACTTATTCTACTTGATCTCTCTGCTGCTTTTGACACTGTGGACCATCCTCTCCTACTGAAAATCCTTCACTCCATTGGTCTGCGTGATACTGCCTTCTCTTGGCTGTCTTCCTACCTCTCTGACCGTTCATTCTTTGTCTCCTCTCATGACTCCACCTCCCCCTCACTTCCACTAACTGTAGGTGTACCCCAAGGTTCTGTCCTTGGTCCTCTTCTCTTCTCTCTCTATACGTCCTCTCTAGGTAAGCTCATTAGTTCTTTTGGTTTCCAATATCATCTCTATGCTGATGACACTCAAATCTGTCTTTCCTCTCCAGTCCTCTCCCCTACTCTCCTCACTCGTATCTCCAACTGTCTCTCTGCTATCTCTGTTTGGATGTCCCAGCGCTTTCTTAAACTTAACATGTCTAAGACTGAGCTGATCATCTTTCCTCCCTCCCGCATAACCTCACCTCCTACAATCTCATTATCTATTGATGGCACTTCTATCTCCTCTTGCTACAAGTACGCTGTCTTGGAGTAATCCTCGACTCCTCCATCTCCTTCAAACCACACATTCAGACTCTTTCTGACACAGGATGCTACTAAGACTCTTATCCACTCACTGGTCATCTCAAGACTGGACTACTGTAATCTCCTCCTGACTGGCATTTCTGACAAATACCTCTCTCCACTCCAATCTATCTTCAATGCTGCTGCCCGGCTCATTTTCCTCATAAACGCACTATGTCCACCTCTCCTCTCTTGCAAGACCTTCACTGGCTCCCCTTCCCTTTCAGAATCCATTTCAAGCTTCTCACACTCACTTACAAAGCCCTCACCCACTCCTCTCCAATCTACATCTCTGACCTTATCTCCCTTTACACTCCCACCTGTCCTCTTCGTTCTGCTAATGCACTCTGACTCTCCTGCCTACGGATTTCTTCCTCCCACTCCTACCTCCTAGATTTTTCACGTGCTGCACCACTTCTCTGGAATTCCCTACCTCTCCCCCTCAGACTCTTCACCTCTCTAAAAAACTTCAAACGGACTCTCAAGACCAACTTCTTCACCAAACCCAGCCAAATCTCATCCTAACCCTCTGTTCCACACTCTCTATGTACCCCGTCTGTGTCACCCCTGTCTGTCTACCCCTCCCCTTTACAATGTAAGCTCTCACGAGTAGGGCCCTCTTCCCTCATGTGCTTATCCTTTTCCTTACTTTAATAATCTTCAACTGCACCAAATCCAGCAGCCTTCTGCCACCTGATACTTATTCTAGTGTCATCTGCTGATGTAGCTACGTTTATTTACCCTGTACTTGTCCTTTATTGTCGTCAACTGTAAGTTGCTGTTTTCCTGTTTGATTATTTGTTTATGTACGCTGCAGAACCCTTGTGGCGCCATATAAATAATGGATAATAATAATAATAATAATATTGAGCAAAGGCTGTGAATACTTATGTACATGTGATTTCTTGTTTTTTTATTTTTACTAAATTTGCACATTGTCATTATGGAGTATTGTGTGTAAAATGTTGAGGGGAAAAATGAATTTATTTCATTTTGGAGTAAGGCTGTAACATAACAAAATGTGGAAAAAGTGAAGCGCTGTGAATACTTTCCGGATGCACTGTAGATATAGAACCAACTGTAGTTCTTATCCCTTAAGAAATTTGTGCAAAAAGCAAATCCCTAATGCAAATGACATATTTCAGACATAATTCCCCATTACCAGCCACATATTGCATAAATATTCCAGGGCCATATACTGTATATTCTCATACACATAACTCCCCACCAAGCATCACTGGACAATTGTTACAAATAGATAATCAACTATAAAGATTACCCTCTACTCCAGCATCTTTCCATTGAGGAGGGACCTTTTAGGATTCATAAAGTGAATCCACATACAGTATTTACCCTGATGAGTACAGAGAAACTAAGGAACTAAGGAATGTCAGCTGCAAGGTCTCCCCTGCAGTGACAATACCTGCAGCGAAATGATCAGGCAGCTCATGCGGACATAAGGAGATAAGTGCAATGCCTTCAGCCAGTATCCACGAGGCAGTGGCGTAACTAGAAATTTTTCTCCCCCAAGCCAAAAAATTCTTCGGCGCCCCCCCCCCCCCCCCCCCTCATGCTCCATAATTGGGAGCAAGAAAGGGATAAATATGCGCGCGCCTAAGGCGCGCGCGACAAAAAGGGGTGTGGTTTCGTTGGAATGGGCGTGGTTTCGCATAAAGGGGCGTGGTATTGCAGGAAAAGACTACCTTATACCCCAGTTTTGCAACCTGCACGCCCATACGTTGGCCACCACAGGAAAGAAAAATAATCCTGATTCATGCCCCTTACATTATTTGTCATTTTTCCTCCTTATAGTAATGCCCAGTATACATTATGCCACATGCTGCAATGGCCCTTAGACATTATTCCACGCACAATAATGCACATGACACAATATGCACACACCATAATGCCTGTGACACATTATGCCACACACCGTAATGCCTGTGACACATTATGCCACACACCGTAATGCCTGTGACACATTATGCCACACACCGTAATGCCTGTGACACATTATGACAGGAATCGCAATGCCCGTTATACATTATGCCACACACTGCAATGCCCGATACATTATAGCACATACAATGCCTGTGACACATTATGCCACACACTGCAATTACCTTGAGACATTATACCACAATGCCCGTGATATAGTATACCATACACCGTAATGCCTGTGACACATACCGCAATGCCCTGCCCGTTATACCCTATGCCACACACCGCAATGCCAGTTATGTATTATGCCACACTGCAATGACCCTGAGACATTATACCACATACAATGTCTGTGACACATTATGACACACACCGCAATGTCCGTGATACATTATGTCACACACTGCAATGCCCGATACATTATAGCACATACAATGCCTGTGACACATTATGCCACACACTGCAATGACCTTGAGACATTATACCACAATGCCCGTGATATAGTATACCATACACCGTAATGCCTGTGACACATACCGCAATGCCCTGCCCGTTATACCCTATGCCACAAACCGCAATGCCAGTTATGTATTATGCCACACTGCAATGACCCTGAGACATTATACCACATACCACAATGCCCGTGATATAGTATACCACACACCGTAATGCCTGACACATTATGACACACACCGCAATGTCCGTGATACATTATGCCACACACTGCAATGACCCTGAGACATTATACCACATATCACAATGCCCGCGATATAGTATACCATACACCGTAATGCCTGTGACACATTATGACACACACCGCAATGTCCGTGATACATTATGCCACACACCGTAATGCCCATTACACATTAAGTCCTACAGTAAGGCTTCTAATTACTTTTCAATTACCTGCTCGTTGTCAGGGGTTTCATGCACTGGGTGTCATGCTCGTTGCCAGGGGTTTCATGCTCTTGGTTCCATGCACGGTGCCAGGGGTTTTCATGCTCAGGGTGTCATGCTCGTTGCCAGGGGTTTCATGCACTGGGTGTCATGCTCGTTGCCAGGTGTTTCATGCACTGGGTGTCATGCTCGTTGCCAGGTGTTTCATGCACTGGGTGTCATGCTCATTGCTAGGAGGTAGTCCTTGTTGCTAGGGCTGTGCTCCCAGTGCCACATATGTCCCCAGTGCCAGATATTCCCCCACGGTGCCAGGTACTCACATGCCCCAGTGCCAAATATAGCCCCCCCCATGTGCCAGGTACACATATACCCCCCGTGCCACATATGCCCCCAGTGCCATATATTCCCCCCCAGTGCCAGATATTCCCCCAGTGCCAGATATTCCCCCCCAGTGCCATATATGCCCCCAGTGCCAGATATTCCCCCCCAGTGCCATATATGCCCCCAGTGCCAGATATCCCCCCCCCCAGTGCCATATATGCCCCAGTGCCAGATATTCCCCCCAGTGCCATATATGCCCCCAGTGCCAGATATTCCCCCCCCCAGTGCCATATATGCCCCAGTGCCAGATATTCCCCCCCAGTGCCATATATGCCCCCAGTGCCAGATATTTCCCCCAGTGCCAGATATTCCCCCAGTGCCAGATATTCCCCCCCAGTGCCATATATGCCCCCAGTGCCAGATATTCCCCCCCAGTGCCATATATGCCCCCAGTGCCAGATATTCCCCCCCAGTGCCAGATATTCTCCCCCAGTGCCATATATGCCCCCAGTGCCAGATATCCCCCCCCCCAGTGCCAGATATTCCCCCCCAGTGCCAGATATTCCCCCCCAGTGCCATATATGCCCCCAGTGCCAGATATCCCCCCCCCCAGTGCCATATATGCCCCCAGTGCCAGATATTCCCCCCCAGTGCCATATATGCCCCCAGTGCCAGATATTCCCCCCCAGTGCCATATATGCCCCAGTGCCAGATATTCCCCCCCAGTGCCATATATGCCCCCAGTGCCAGATATCCCCCCCCCCAGTGCCAGATATTCCCCCCCAGTGCCATATATGCCCCCAGTGCCAGATATTCCCCCCCCCAGTGCCATATATGCCCCCCCCCCGCGCGCGCCGCTGCTGCTTTTTGGAGGGACACGGAGGGCACAGCTCGCCGCTGGTCTAATAGGGGGAAGTGCCGGTTCGTGAGCCAATTAGAGCTCACGGACGGCACTTCCCCCTATTAGACCCGCGGCCGCCGGAGATGATGCAGGAGGGACACAGGGAGGCGCGCTGTGCCCTCCGTGTCCCTCCAACAAGCGGCGGAGGGAAGGAGACCGCAGACTGACATGCGGACGCTCGTCCACATGTCAGTCTGCTGTAAATCAGTGGCGCCCCCGCAGCCCCTCGCCCCCAAGCCACCGCGAGGGCTGCGGGGGCAGGTGTCCTCACCAGCTACAGCCAGTGTGGAATATGCTACTGAGATATCGCATCCTGAGGCACTGTTTACCCTGCTGGGAAAAGGTGGTGTGAGCAACATACTCCTGCATGATGCACAGGATTTGCGGTTGGAGGAGGCTGATTTTAAAATGGACATAATTGCTGAGGAGACATGTCTTTGAGAGAGGTGGAAGCGTCAGAGAATATTCCTACAAGTGTGATCGTGAGGACTGATTTTGGGACAATTAATATCAAAATGTGTTCTGCTATCTCTAATTCTGTTGAACTCATTGAACTCATCCCAGGTAATATGTGATAATGCTGAATCTTGCAATAATGTGTAAAGCACCTGAAATGCTCATAGACCATAATGCTACTTCTAATGTGATATAGAAATGTGTGGGTGAGCAGTGGACAGGGGCCAGTGTTAAATCTTGCAATTATGTGGATTTATGCCAGGAACCTGATGTAATTGGGATTAATTTGGAAACCCCCAATAGTGTAATGTGTAATTAAGTTAACGCCACACATGTTACTTTGTTAGAATGTAAACCTGTTTCTCCATTAACATATTGTCATAAGGTGGGGACAGGAGACCCTGTCCTCACAAAGGTAGTAATCAATACCAGATCAGACTTGACTCTAGTTCACCCAGCCCTAGTGAGACCAGAGAACATTATTCTGGAAAAAAATATTTCTGTACAAGGGGTGGGTGATGAGTACCCCAGTGTACCCCTTGTCGGAGAGCATTTAGATTGGGGCTCAGGAAAAGGTATCTGGGAGGTGGGTGCACTACAGCGATGCAAGTATGCGGGTACGCTTGGGTACGGAGTACCCATAAGAATTTGGCAGCGGGTACTCAGTACCACCTGCCACACACTTTGCCATTACCACAATTATAATGTGCCACAAAGCAGCAAGACCATGGTGCTTGGCAGCATGATGGCTCCTCCCACTTTGTCAGGGTTACTGGGAGTGCGACAGTGGCTGTATTTTCCTGTTATAATGAAGGCATTACTATATATTGTTATTGAATTGGTGGCATTACTATATATTTCTATTATACTGGAGGCATTACTATATATTTTTAGCCTTGCCTCCAGATTAAAAAAAAAAGGGGCTGTCATGTGGCCACACCGCTAGTGTCATGTAGCCACTCCCACTAGCAGCATGTGGCCACGCCCCATCACAACACATGACCACGGCCATTTTTCGACACAGTACCACTAAGAAAATATTTCTACTTGCACCACTGGCGCTCTACCTCATCTACCCACAAATGATGTACTTGGGACTGACCTGGGATGCATGAACTCTGCATACATAAATGAGGGTGATGTCATTACTGATGCAATAATACCTGCGTACCCTAGTTTTAGCATGACATACTATAACTGTATGCTGTCATTTCAGCAAATAATCTTGTAAATTGTACCAGGGTAAAGGACTGGTGGGAATACTACATGCACCAATGTATGTGATATGGTTATTTTGTCTATTGTGAAATAGGACCCTTTGAATCTGCAAGGTGATCAGCTCGAGCCAGCAAAAATGTGGGTGGTTATGTCTGAATAGGATGGAATTTCTGTGGATATTATGAAAAGTGGTCATGCCAATTTACATATGCCAGGGTTGGAGAGTGAGCAAGGGTATACAAATTTCTTTACTGGGACTATAGTAATAGAAGCAATTACCCCGAGCAGCAGAGATAAACTTTCCATTAACACACATTGAAATCATGGAGGGTGGCTCCCTTGAAACTAATCCCCTTCAACCCCTATCCTTCCCTTCAGACTCAGACACTGTTCTAGGAAGGGTGGGCCATCTCCTGCTTTATTCCCCCACATGAATCGGCTGACCAGAAATGATGCATTCAAAGCAGGACAGCAAATTAACCTTAGTTTAGCATCTATGAGGGGGCGGATCAGCCAGACAGGCCTGGGAGGGGAAGCAGATAGATTTTTTGGGGGAAGATCAAATATGATGCCACAGGCCTGTAGTCTGACATAGCCATGCGGTCCACTGTATTTGTTAATAATGAAATTTCAACCCACCTATATTGCAACCAGCCCTGAAAGAATAAACAGTGCTTTGCTGTCAGTCACATGGAACCGAGACGCAGAGAAAGGGTATACCCAGATGTATTCGGGCGCTTAGTAAATGAGATACTTTGCTAAGCTGTAGCCAAATTTAGAGGGAAATCACTCCCACTATAGCAAAAAAATACAGAAAAATGGAGGCTGACCTAAAATACAATAAAATAGTAATAACTCATTTCCAAATTTGTCAATTAAAAAGAACTATTTAATATAAAACCACAATGGTATACATTCAACAACATACAACATGAATTCATGTGCTTTAAAAAGGAATATATTACCCTGGATACTGGGTCAGGACGTGTATTTTTAGTGCAAAAAGAGGAGTCCGTTCCAAAGAATACCCTTTGTTGCAAAAGAATCCAGTAGGCAAGAGTCTCTTGTGTCAGTAGAGAGTCCAGTAGATGAACTGTGTGCACCGTTAGAGGAGTTAGCAATGTAAATAGTCCCATTTTGTTGGTGGGTACCTCATGCAATACAGTGTTTGGAATAGAAAAAAAGCCTTTCTGAGACTCTTCTGGTTGGCTGGCAAATGGCATGGGCTGGTTCGGATCCAAATAAAAAAGTCGTCCTGGTCCAATGGGTAACATGGAACCGAGACACTGAGCAGTGAGGGAAGGGTGGAGTTTCTCAAAGAGCAAATGACAGACAACAGACATTACCTTAAAAGTTCTCAGGGGCAGGGCCTATCAACCTTCTTTTGAGGCTGAAACAGGAAAGGAAAATGGTGAAGTTTATAATAATGTATACCGGAAGTGCCACAGGTTTACCAAAAGTTGGGGATACTGAGACACAGCTGGTAGTGGCCCAGGCTGTTAGGTACTTTGGAACCTGGTATGGTCAATCCTGTGTTAGGATCTATCCCAAATTGTACGGAGACCACTGGTCTAAAAATAGGGACAGAGAAGTCTGTTTCCCAGGATACAGTATAATGTCTAATCCTATGCTGAACAAGTTATGTCCCCAATATGTTCCTGATGAGAAAGGTAGGATTTCTGGGATGTCAGAAACAGCAGCTTGTTAAATGTTCACTTGTGCTGAGATTGTTCCTGAGAGGGGAGGTTTGCTAGATAAGGGCCTGAATGATATATTAGATGACCATGCATTAGAAGCTACTGTGAAGGGAGTGGGTGTGTCAGAATTTCAGCTTGCACTGGTGAAAATCCCATCCCCTGATGTAGGTGCCAGGGAAATAGAGATATACAATGTTTGTTTTTGGGTGCTATAAGTGGTTAAGGGGTATATTTACTAAGCCTTGGATGGAGATAAATCTGACGGAGATAAAGTTCCAAACAGTCAGCTCCTAACTGCCATGTCACAGGATGGGTTTGAAAACTGACTGGAGCCGATTGGCTGGGACTTTATCTCTGTTGGATTTATTTCCATCCAAAGCTTAGTAAATAGACCTCTGTTTCTCAGTCTTGTGGAGATGGGGCAGAGGGCACTAACTATGACTGAACTGTGACTCAGACAAAGTCAGCTGAGGTACAGACCAAGGGAACACAGTGAAAGAAGGAGAGTGTTTCCTTCACAAAACCCATATTTGCTGCAGTTGGGTGTGATACAAAAATCCTGCAATTCATGGGCTCCTCCCCAAAAAATGTGAGGGGACCAGGGGGCAGATGTATTAAGCCTGGAGAAGTGATAAAGAAGTGATAAGTGCAAGGTGATAATGCACCAGCCAATCATTACGGGTTTGAAAAATTACAGTTAGGAGCTGATTGGCTGGTACGTTATCACCTTGCACTTATCACTGCTTTATCACTTCTCCAGGCTTAATACATCAGCCCCAAGGTTCTGCAAGGACTATAGGAGATTAATTGATTTCACAGAGTTTGATGCCTATCCCATGCCCAGGAAGGATGAACTATTAGATAAGCTCATCCAGGCAGGGTAACGACAGCTGTCGGAACACGGAATGAGAGACTGTGGCATGAAGGGCTACTGCTTACATGCCTATCTTATACCACTTTCACAACATCTCCAATGCCGGATCCCACCCGGGAATTGGAAATGGGTCCTTCCCGGGTGGGATCCAGCATTGGAGAATCTCCCTACCCCTATCGCTGGCTGTCCGACCCAGCAATATGCCGGGTCGGTTGACATAGCGGCGGGGGGCGGAGCCTGCGGCAGAGGCGGCGCTGGGAGATGAGCTTATCTCCGCGCCACCTCTCCCTATCTTGTACACTGGTCCCGGGTCGCATTGACCCGTGAATCTGTTTATGCAGCCACTGACCCGGTATTCAACCCGGGAATAACACTGCTTATAACCCGGGTTGAATTACCAGGTCAGGCGACCTGGGAATTTGGAGTTGGCGCTTTCACACCGTACACTGTCCCGTGTCGACCCGGCAATATGCCAGGTCGATACCGGGTTATTTGTGCAGTGTGAAAGGGGTATTAGAGGGGGAGGTATATCTATACAGCTCATTTCATATGGGCATACTAACAAATGATAGTGTTAAAATGTTATGTTGTATCATGTATATGCTGTATGGGAAATGTCATTTTTAAAACTACTGTATATGCCAAACTGCCATTCTGTAATTTACAGGCCAGAGGACTGAACGAAGAGTCAGGGAAAATTTTAGACTCCTTTTCTAGTCTGTGAAAAGTGAATGTTTACTGTACACAGCAGGGGGCCTGGTGTGAGCTACAAAGTACATTGCAGTTTGTCCACAGACTCCACGTCAGTGCTGTAAGGATACAGATGTATGTCTGTAGGTGATTCATTGTCATTCACTTGAGGTACAGATGGGTCCACGGTTTTCTTGGCTAGTTTGCTGCACCTAGGCACAACATGGTTTATTAACATAAACCCTTCATCTATTCTTCTCAGCTGCAATACAATACAGAGAACAATACAGTAGGGGATTAAGTCATTACAGCAGGGGATTAAGTCCGACTGCCCAGTCTCAGTTAATCCTATTAAAGGTCAAGATAAACATGGACCCATCTGTAGCTAAAACAGCTAGGATACACAAATTGTATCAGGAGCAGCCTTACTCCAATAAACATTGCTCAATTCCAAGTTGATATGAACTATATTTTATCCTTTTTATTTTCTCTGAAATTGTCTGTAATCAGTACGTACTTTTAAAATAACCATATATACTTTGTAACTCTCTTTTTTTGTAACAGTAACTTCTGAGGTTATTCTTGAAATTAAAACCTAATTTCTAGCTCTGATATTCTGTGTTCTTAGACCTACGCACTGTGAGGCTCATGTTACCTGTTTTGTGAAATAATAATAATTGTGTATGTAGGTAGAAGCTAAGGCTACCTAGTTTCTTAGCATTGAATTTCTCTTGCTGGTGGTAATTACTGTGTCTAAAGTACCTAGCAATGATTTTCAGATTGACATATCTGGAGAATCATTTGGCCACTTATGACAAACTGGTGGCAGAGGCACTGATTTTTAAAGCATGTATACTGTTTAAAGTTAGCCATTAAAGCATATGGACTACACATTGCAAAGTTTTTTGGTAGAGGGATATCTGAAGGATGCCTCCCTGGTAATCTCTGCATGTACACGTGCAGTCCGGTAACAGCATATGTCCAGTAGGGTCCAAACTTTGTACATATCGCAGAAGTGGGCACCTGCCGGAGCCTGTCCCCCTAAATTTGATTATTGGTAATTTCAGCAATTTTTTATTTGTTATTGCTACAATATGCAATGGTAAAAAATTGTAACTATCATTAACAATTTACAAATATTGGTAAATATGCCCCTCGATAACACAACACAATTCGGATGATCAACTAATTTGGATACAGTTTTATGGCATAAGTCACACCTCCTAAGTTAAAGAATTGGGGCACAGATGCATTAGAAAGGACATGCCATGTCCCAAAGCCACCCTCCACATTCCCTTAAATGCTGTGTGCACCACTAGCATGATCATACATCTCCCTCCTGGGGAGAGTTGCAGTGAGCAGAACATACCTCCCCACTTCTCCATCAAGGGAGAAAACAGTCTGTCGGTGGGACAACGCTAAAGAGACGGCACTGTCCCAGCTAAATCAGGAAAGAGATACGATTGCTTAAGATTCCCATTTGATTAATGAGAGAATTTGGTTTAAAGTGTGATATTATCCATATCTATAAACATTGTATTTGTGATATTTTGCAAAACCTCAGATAAGAAAAAGAAATTCACAATAGTGGCATGATGGAGAATTAATCTAATTGATCGGCAACATTTTATTACCAAAAGCACTTTTCAATGGACCATGTAAATCAGACTTGGAAAAAATAAATAAAAAATAAAATAAAAAAAAAATAAAAAATAAAAAGTGGGGTACCAGCGCTAAGAGTTGTAGTGCCAATTTTCAATAAGTCAATTAGCACTGGATCAATAATAAATTTTAATAAACACAATTATCACATAAATTAAAAGCATGAAAGTGAGGGTGTTAAAAATTCACCATACAATTATAATATAATGATTGTAAAATAGAGTTTAAAATATGAATGGCTCTGAGGTATATATATTCAAATTGCTGAAAAGAACCCAACCATGTTTTTGATGATCCCAGACTTAGTAAAGTGCAGATTTCCTCCTCCTTATATCTGGTTATGCAGTCAGCTGGTAATACCCTTAATAGTACCTCTCACACAGTTCCATGTAAAGATGGTGATGATTGCTCGTCTGTGTAGATATTCAAGGGGTTTCCATATCTTGCTGGTTGTGCTGGAAGGAGTGGTTTGAATGTAGTTCTTGGAAATCCAAGTGTGCAAGAAAGTCCTTATCTGGATAAAAAACTGGGCAAAGGTTGGGATTCCACAGCTGTGTCTTAACGCGTTTCCCTGAGCCAGGTCGCTCAGCTTCTTCAGAAGTAAACCTCAGATTCATTCTGAGCCATTTTTATACCTCACTAATTGGTATTTCACAATACAGCTGTGATGGTTCAGATTATATTAGCTGATCCAGAGTTCAAAATAAACAATATCATCTATTTTCTAGAAGACAGTCCCAATGCATTCACAATGGATTTGATTATACACAATTATGAAATAAAATAATCATTTAGACAGGTATAAACATAGCGGTCATGTGACCTTAGCTCTCAGTCATTAGTACCACTCATTATAAAAACAGATGTGTTTAGATTTAATGAGCCCACCGGTGGGTCCTGTGGTTCCCACTTTGCATTAGGACACTCACCTGTGTGAAGGGCGAGTGCACCTGTGTTGCGCTCCACCGCGCGTTGCCACAACTCACGGACATCGTTACCGGAAGTCGTCCGTGGGACGCACGGATGGAACGCACCCAATGCATTGTGGGACTCCATCACGTGTCCCGGAGTGGACACGTGATCGGGTCCACCGGGCGGCTCCTTTTGATTGTCTATTACTGTGATATATTCAGGATAGAGATCATCATCCCTATTGTAGATAGTAAATGGAAGGATAATTCTTTATTTAATCCATATATTTTTTGAGTAGGATATGATATTATAGAATATATTATTATGGAGAGTAACGATATTATCTATATAAAAAGAATATACTACTAATTGAATTAACATATTCGATGAACAGTAGGAATAAATACATTGATAATAAATAAATAAATAAATAGTGAATAATAATGGTTGGATCAATTAATCAATACATCACGTGCATCCATATAATTAAGTAAATATAACTATACATATATATTATCCCGGTGGATTGTTTTTTCTTATTATATATACATTATACATTATAACTATATATAATTATTATATACATTCCATATTACTAGAAAATCTGTATATATATGCATAAATATTAAATTATCACTTCATATAATAGAGTTGATTTCCATACTTTCATTCAGCCCATCTGGATATAAGGAATTAAATTGTAGCATCCAGAAAACTTCTCTTTTACAGAGATTGGTGTACCTGTCCCCACCTCTCATGGTGGGTTGTACTAGTTCCAAGGCTATAAGTCTTAAAGTATCGGGGTTACCCCCATGTTTTTCGTAGAAGTGTCGTGATACACTATGTTTCATATATTTTTTAAGTATGTTTCTTCTGTGTTCTAAAAAACGTATTTTAAGTGATCTAGTCGTTCGTCCTATATAGGGGAGATTGCAACTGCATAGCAATAAATAAATTACGTATGTTGAGTTGCAGTTAATAAAAGTTTTTATATTATATATCTCTTTCTTGTGTGGTATCTTTATTTGTGTGGTTCTTCTCTCAATAAATTTACATGTAGTACATTTATTTTGACCACATTGAAAGAAACCAGGTGGTCTTTCTATCGAAGTTAGCCAGTTAGGAGTTTTAATCTCATTGGTTTCCTCTTTTGTATCTCGCAGGTGACTGGGTGCTAGCATAGATTTCAGAGATTTATTTTTCTTATATATAACCCTAGGGGTAGATGGAAGTATAGATCCCAATACATTATCATGTCTTAGTATTTTGTAGTTTCTCCTTATGATATTTTTAATTTCACCTGCACATGAATTATATTTGCAGATAAATGATAAATCATTATACTTTGATTCTATTTGTTTACCCATATTGTATGCTTTATTGTTATTTTTATTTTTATTACCCAAAAACAAAAGCTCTTCAGTTGTCAGTGAACTACAGCTTTGGGAATGCTGGGAATTATAGTTCAGCCAAAGCTGACAAACAAGTGTCCTTTCCCTGCTTTTTGGTCATGCTAATAATACTAGCACTGGGAAGGAGGTGCTGAGTGCTTCTCTGCTATTATAAGCCAGGTATATTGTGTGAAATTGGATTGTCACTCACTGAACTTTCCAAAAGGGGGGATTTTTTTTTCGCACTGTAGGAGTAGGGTTACTATTTCATCATTTTGTCTCTATTTAAATTATATTTAAAACCTTGTAAAACCACCTTCTGGCAGAAACCCCAGGTGATCAGTTATAACCCAAATGTCCTGGCAGTGACCGTGTGCCACACACTCATAAAACACATAATAGGAGGAATATTTCTGAGAATTCCCACGTTTTCCTTGGTTTAATGTACCGTAATTCAAGCTGCTTTATTAAAGAGCAGCAGCCGCACAGAGGGATTTGGTGGAACAAGAGAAAGGAACAAATGAGAAATGACATTATTCAATGATGAGTGAGTATAACACCCTTTCAGGACACTGGCCATGTACTACAGGCTACACTGAGGACTTCATCCAGCTGAATATGTTCTATAAAAATTCCACTGAGCTAAACTAAGTAGGTGTAACAGTGTTGTGCTCCTTACCACTCTCTCATATCGTGAGAGGTGTTAATGAACACACGTATTTCAGTCATGCTGTCATAGTCACGCAAGAAGACACCTGCATCAGCGTTCTAAGGATTCAGGCTCTCAATATCTAATACCCTATTGTATACTTTAGTGTTGGGCGACAGAGCTGCACTTCAACAGTTCTCATTAATTAAGCACAGGTGGGCACTAAAGCTGACATATACTCATGCTCATTTGTAGGTCACTACCCAGAATCCTTTGCAGTACAACAGCTACGTGAAATCTCAATGGGTGATATGTAAGGACACATTTCAGGTTGTCAGAGGTGCATAAGAGAGACAAAGCAGTATCTTAGTAACACAATATTCTTTGCTTCATTACAAAATATTTAACTAGAATCTTTTTAACACAATTTATAATGCTAAATAAAACATCTGGTACAGAATGCTTCTAGTAATGAAGAGTGCTTACACTTACTGTACATGAATAGTAATTACTTCTATCTTTCACACTGGAAGCTCGCCATTAAATGATGCACAAGGCTCACGCCTAGTTTATAGCAAGAGGAAGCGCTTACACTCACTGTGTTTCTCATCCCATTCCGCTCTGTACTGACTGTGGCAGGAGTAATGCTGGATCAGGACCGTTGAAATGGGAAATTCCAAAGGTTCTAAATATAGGACCTATTACATAGTGTTTCTATGGGTGCTGTTTATCCTTTACACTTTAACATTTTATTTACAAATGCATACAATATGCACCTATGTACGACACATATAAATTCTGCCCTAGTTTGTTTTATACGCTACCCTGTACAATAATATACTGTACGGTTTGAGTATAAGGGTTGCACATTGCCACCTGCTGGTAGTGCAGTTTATAACCTTCTTAGTAGCTTTGATCCCCTTTACTTACACATGCAAGTGGAAGAGAAGCCAATTTCCTTTTTAATCTAATTATTTATTTATAGTTGTTATTTTTTTATTATTATTTATCGATTTTCTGTGCTGCATTTAGGAGACATAAAATACATTTTTGCATTATGATACAAAAATAAAAATATAACTTCAACAATGTATTTATAAAACTGAGAATGTAAGCTGGAAATTACAGTACCTGGTATATGGAAAATGCCAAAATTAGTTCCTGACTTTGCATTAAAACGTTGCTGTAGGCAGGTGGTTTTCTTTGCTAACAATTTACTCCAGAGCAGCGGTGGAATTTCTTGTTCAGGGTAGGCCTTTGATAACTAAATCCCCCTGCTTCATCCTCCTCATCAGTCTCAGGGAGAACAGTTTTTATTGCAGACTTGGCTACGGAATGGATGTAAGCAGTTCACTTTTAATACCTGCTGCACTTCCAAGTCCTTGCTGCATCTTACAGTCTGTATGCTAAGCTTAACCCATTATAAAATCTACCAGCATGCTTTCTGTATTCAACTGCCATTGTGTTTTCCCAATGCATCCTGGGAAATCTTCAAGATAAATGGGTTGGCGGTAACTCCGCGCCAAGAAATATGTCCTTGATGTTACTTAAAAACACATTGTTATATAACATGCGCCGAGGTCTGTTAATAATTTCCTCTTAAGTAACCGTAACATTAGGGTTCTGTATTCAGCTTAATCGACATATACTAATGTATATTGTTTTAAGAATGGGCACGTATTTTTACATGGTGCTATGCACTCCAATAGTTTCACATAAAGACCCTACAAATTACATACACATCGTGTACTCAGTTCTGGCGGCAGCTTAGAATGTTTTATAAGTACGTGTTCTATTGTCGTCTGCGAAGCTTCAAACTGATTCCATGCTCCTTGTTAGTAAATGATACATACAGATATATATTTTATGTTATCATTTATTTTTACAGCTCTGTTATGCTTAAAATCTAAATTCCCATGTGTTAAGGCTTATGTTGAAATGATATAATTATGTAAAAAGACATGGAAAAGGAAGCTATATATTGGCTTTGTTGTACTATGCTCTAATAAGATTTAGATTTCAAATGTTCGCTAACATGATGCTTAATGGACATGACAATGCATATTGACACGGCAGGACTGAGCCTTTAATTAACAATGATTATTGTCCTGTTGTTATTCAAAAAATGACAATTTACAGAGAAGGAAAAATAGCTAAAGCAGCTTTGTAACGCATTAGAGGAAGTGCAGATATATTTGCTATTTATCAGCACAGATGATTAAATTATTTGAAATTCTTTTGTGGTTAATATATATTTTTTATGACCATGTTGGAACACCCAAGTTTTAATGTTCCGAGCAAATGCAACAAAGAAGTTGGGATGCTAATTAATGATCACAGAAGGGATCTGGACTATGGCCAAGCAAGTCTTTCAGTGCTGTGATTTACTATGAAATCTGGGCTTGTGCTAAAGTCTATGCTGTGAGATGCTGTGTTGTAATATTACAGTGCAGCTCCCATCTGGATCAGCTTCCATCAGTCAGCCTTTCTATTTTCTTTCTTTTCTACTACTGAGCTAATTCCTGACTCATTAGGTAGTCAATTTCACATCTCTCTAGAACGTGCTGAGCAGACCAGCAGATAAACATGCTGTTCATTGAAGTCTTGAAAGTTGTTATTTTTTTCTTTACACAGGCTGATGCAGTGATGTCTGAACATTGGGAAGACCCTGCAACAAACAGCTCAAAATTATTTCAATAAATTAAAAAGGAGCTAATGAGATGATGCCAGGAAGACTGTGTGAGTGAGATTGTGCCAGAACACACAGGGGTAAATTCTGTCTACTTCCCAGTTTAAGCTCTTTGAATCTTTACAGATGTACTTGATGATAATTCATACAAAATTGTCTTCTTCATTTAACTTGAGTTTATACAGGATACAGACCTGAAAGTAAAATAAGAGCTAAAAATGTCATGAGACAATGATTGTTATTAATCAGTCTGCTGAGACATTCAGATTTGAGGGGGCTGCTTGGGCAAGTGGAAAACCTCTGCCTTGGTTGGCAAATAAATTGACAACATTCTTGTCTCATATACTAGCAACATTTCATTAATATTGTAGTTTTCACTTCAGGTATTATTATATCGCGCAAGAATGTTATATCTTTATCAAACAAACTGAAAAGCTGTAAGTGAATACCTTTAATTTTGCTGCTCCCATAGCCTGCTTACTTAGTCAGGTACAGTACATGAAGAAGAAGACAGAGTTTCCATGGAAGGAATATTGTGTCTGGCACAGGACCATAGTTGCCTCTTCCAGGATGTCCAGGACACTCCTAAATTAGGGATGACTTGACTATATTCTCAGAGCACAGTCAATTCTCCCAAAAGTGCAATTTTGATGACTGCAAAGTGATGTAAATCTCGTCAGCAAGCCATACCCACCTCAGTGAATATTGAATGGACTGAGGAATGATGAAGCAAATAGTGTGGTCAAATACATTGTTCTTTCTACTTCTTAATTCTAATGACATCTAGTCACGACAACCTTTCTTTTCATGTCTGCTATGAACATATAAAAAGGGGTCCAGTACAGAATCAACACTAGCTATTTTAGGTGGGCCACTGAGCCTGTATACGAAGCACAATGGAACTTGGCATGGAAAAAAGCAGCAGCTGCTGTATCATACACTTCGTATAGAGATTCAGACTTGCATACACATATACAAGTGTTGCATATCAAATTACTCAGTGCAGTCTCCTGGGCACCAGGGGCATTGTGTTGTGACCAAGATGCATGTTTGTATAAAAATATACCTGACTCTTGCAGCGGGTTACTCATGCCAGGCATCTCATGCTGAGTGGCGTTCTAAGGCATTCTAAGGTGTTCTACGACTAAGATCAGTGTCGTAACTAGACATTTTAGCACTGTGTGCAACAAACAGCATCGGCGCCCCCCCCCCAAGAAAAAAAAACCCCCACAACAACCTAGAGGCCCCCTTTTTACACATTACAGCAGCAGAGGCCCCCTTTTTACACATTACAGCAGGCAGAGTCCCCCTTTTATACACATTATAGCAGCAGAGGCCCCCTTTTTATACATTACAGAAGGCAGAGTCCCCCTTTTATACACATTACAGCAGCAGAGGCCCCCTTTTAAACATTATAGCAGCAGAGTCCCCTTTTTACACATAACGGCAGGCAGAGTCCACTTTTTACACATTGCAGCAGCAGAGTCCCCCTTTTTACATATTACAGCCACATAGTCCCCCTTTTTACACATTACAGCAGCAAAGACCCCCTTTTATACACATTAAAGCAGGCTGAGTCCCCCTTTTCTACACATTATGCAGGCAAAATCCCCCTTTTTTCACATTACAGCAGCAGAGTCCCCTTTTTACACTATAACCTAACCCTTCTTGATAGCTCAACTGCCCCCACCCATCCTTCCTGCAATCGATCAATGCACTTACAGTATTGAAGGGTGTGGAACAGACCGAATGTATAGCAATGTTTTGGTGCTGGTGCCTGTGCAGAGCACACGCTGCCACTGGGGAATGGACTGCCCAATTCCCCCCTTCCCCACCCAAATGCAGCGGCAGGGTACTGTGGGACCAGGCTAGACTGGGAGAGAAACATCACATGTCTCTCCCAGTAGGCCTGTGGGCGAAAACAGGGTAAGCCGCGGGGGGGCAGAGCATACAGGGGGAAGCTGCGCTGCTGCGGCGCTGCCCACTGTTTTGTATGTAGTAGTGTGTACAAGGAGCCGAACGCTCCACTAAATACATGACAGCAGGCAGCGCCACAGGTAGCAGCGGTGGTGAGTGGCCCTGCTGATGTGCTGCCTGACAGGGTCGCCCACAGAGCATATGCACCTAGTTACGGCTCTGGCTAAGATGCAGAAGTATTTTCAGCAAAAAAGATGCCCAGTGCTAGTAAACTCTCCTGGAACCTGGCACACTGAGAGGAGCTGTTTGGCGCGACTGCTGCAACAATGTATAAGGACACATCTGTACTGTGTGAAGTGATCCATCACTACCACCAGCTTATGGTTGAAAAGCCTCTGCCCACCAACTACATAGGGCCTTTGCTTGAAAAGAGTCTCACTGAAGTAACTTTCTATGGGGAAGTTCTCTTCAAGGCACACACCACACGTCTTACAATGTCTTTCAACATCTCTTTCCACATTTGGCCAATGGATCTGTGCGAATGCTAGCCCAAGGGTCTTCTCAATTCTTAAATGTCCTGCTGATCATGCAACCTTTTAAGACAATTTCCTGGTGTTTCAATTAATAGAAAGACTTTTGCTATCGGTGCTAACAATAATATACTGCAAATTTGTGTGTATGTACCAAATAAAGCAGAGGGGATTTTGTTATATTTTGATTAAAAGATTTAAGGTTGCAGCCTATCATCAATTAACAATACATATCCCATCTTCTTGGGTCATTTTCCGATAAAGTAGACCCTGTTTCACAATCATGTTCTGGAGGTATAAGAACCTTGGGGTATATTTACTAAAGTCCCGATTTTGTCCGATTTTGTTTTTTTTTCTAAGTGTCAACACGGGAATTTACTAAGCACAAATCTCGGCAGTGTTGGGGCTATTCGTAATGGCTATCATGGCAGAGATCAGAAATATGAATGAATAGACCATCAGTCAAATGCGGCTGTTTATTCATACAACACGGGAATTTACTATTCATTCGTATTTGGGTGTTTGTCTCTGAATGGTCAATTGCGGTTGTATTTTTTTGTGATTCGTTAAAAAAAGCAGCAAAAAAATAGACCTGCTGTTTTCTAACGTGTTTGGATAGTTATACACAGATCAGTGAGATCCGTCATGGTTATCTGTGGGAATGGGTCTGTTTAGGTTAAAAATGTTTTTACAAAATTGCGTGGGGTCCCCCCTCCTCTGCGTAACCAGCCTCGGGCTCTTTGAGCCGGTCCTGGTTGTAAAAATACAGGGAAAAAATTGTGTAGGGTTCCCCCATATTTAAACAACCAGCACCGGGCTCTGCGTCCGGTCCTGGTTCAAAAAATACGGGGGGCAAAAGATGTAGGGGTCCCCCGTATTTTTTAAACCAGCACTGGGCTCCACTAGCCAGAGAGATAATGCCACAGCCGGGGGACACTGTTAGACTGGTCCATGTGGCCGTGGTATTACCCCCCCCCCCAACTATTCGTCCCTGGCCGGGGTACCCTGGAGGAGTGGGGACCCCTTGCATAAAGGGGTCCCCCCCTCCAGCCACCCAAGGGCCAGGGTTAAAGCCTGAGGCTGTCCCCCCATCTGTGGGCGGTGGATGGGAGGCTGATAGCCATAGTGTAAAATTAAATAATATTGTTTTTTTGTAGAACAACTACAAGTCCCAGCAAGCCTCCCCCACAAGCTGGTACTTGGAGATCCACAAGTACCAGCATGCAGGAAAATAACGGGCCCGCTGGTACCTGTAGTTGTACTACAAAAAAAATACCCTAAAAAATACACAAGATACACACCGTGATAGTATAACTTTAATTTACATACATGCACACTTACACACACACACATACTTACCTATGTTGACACGAAGCACCTCGGTCCTCTTCTCCAGTAGAATCCATGATGTACCTGTAAATAAAAAATATACTTACAAACAATCCGCTGTAGATCGGTCCTCTTCTTTATCTTTGTAATCCATGCACTTGTTAAAATAATAAAACGAACAACCCGAACCACGCACTGAAAGGGGTCCCATGTTTGCACATGGAATCCCTTTCCTCAACTGGTGGGACCCCCCGTGACACCTGTCAGTGAAGGTTCCCCCAGCCAATCAAGGAGCGCCACGTCATGGCACTCTCCTGATTGACTGTGCGCTCCTGCACTGTCAATCAGAGGAGCGCACTGGTTACAATGTAGTGCAGCGGCGCTCCATTGTAACCAGTGATGGGAACTTTGCGGTCAGCGGTTAACCGCAAAGTTAATTAGGGTCACCCACAAGAGTGACCCCAATTAACTTTGCGGTTAAACACAGACCGCAAAGTTCCCATAAAAGGAGGGGTCAAAGGACCCCAAAATTCAGGTTTTCCAAAACAAGGTATACATTAATAAAACTGACACTGGAACAAACAGACAAAGACAAGAAACAAGCCGTGGCAACAGCTTGTAACAGTGCCCCCCTCTTGACGGTGGCCACTGGACACAAGACAAGGAAAAAAAATCTTTTTTTTTTTTTTTTTTTATATATCAAGGCAAGAGTCAATAATTATTTCTTTTTCTTCTTATTATTATTTTTACAAAGTTCTTGAGGTCTGACCAAGGTAATTCCCCAAACATTGTCTGAACTGATGGTACCTCCCAGCAAGGCTGGGTTCAAATCAGAGATTGGTCTCTTAACCTTGGGAGTTGAACTTTCAAGCAAGGTACTACTATTAGAAGAAGACAGAAAAGCACATCCTGCAGTCAAAACAACGGGCTGAGACTCTTGTGCCGAGTTTACAGTATACGGTGAACTCTCAGCAGATAAGACGGGTGACCTAGAGGAACCTGAACCAATTTCTTTGGAACCATATCTTTTTATAACTGCATCACTGAATGCTGGGGGATCCTGAAGAATGGGATATTCAGTTTTCATTAAATTGGATGCCCACTCAAAAGGCTCCCCTCTAAAGGAATATATCAGATAGAGCACAAGGTTCTCTGAAGTGATGCCCAGAAATGGTCTAGACAACATAATGATGTAATAGTGTTTGTAAAGCGCCAGAAATGGGACTAAGTCCCCATCAAAGATTATAGATGTTGAGATATCAACAGAGTCAGGATCTGCTTCCTTCCCATCTGACTGACTAGAGTGCTTTGCTAGGACCTGGTCACTATTGACCTTACTCGAGGCTGAGACTTTCTGAACCCCACCTGGGGCAGTGACTTTCTGAACCCCACCTGGGGCAGTGGCCCTCGGAACCCCACCCGGGGTAGTGACTTTCTGAACCCCACCCGGGCAGTGACTTTCTGAACCCCACCCGGGCAGTGACTTTCTGAACCCCACCCGGGGCAGTGACTTTCTGAACCCCACCCGGGGCAGTGACTTTCTGAACCCCAACCGGGGCAGTGACTTTCTGAACCCCACCCAGGGCAGTGGCCTTCGGGAACCCCGCTGGGGCAGTGGCCTTCGGGAACCCCGCTGGGGGTAGTACCTCGGATTCTTTTACTGGAACCGGGCCGTCAGCCTCCCTCTCTGGTACCGGGCCGTCAGCCTCCCTCTCTGGGACCGGGCCGTCAGCCTCCCTCTCTGGGACCGGGCCGTCAGCCTCCCTCTCCGAGTCGATAATTATCGAAACTTCTCCCGGGACAATGACTTCCGGGACTTTTGCTGAAGCTATAACCTTCAGAACCTCCACTAACGCTATGCCTCTTGAGTCCTTTCCTGGGGAAGCGACTTCTAGACCCTTCTCTGGGGCTGTGTCTCTCGAGACCCCACTTGGGGATATTACTTCAAAGATCCCTTCTGGGGTTTTACTTCTCGAGTTCCCTTCTAGAACTATGGTTTTAGACACCATCTCTAGAGTTGCGCTTTTCAAGTCCCTACCTGGGGTAACAGCTTCTGAGACCCCTTCTGGTATTGACTCCTGAGCTATAATATTCGATGTCCCTCTATGACCCAGGGCATCAGGTACCGCTCCAGGACTCTGGGCATCGGGTACTGCTCCAGGACTCTGGGCATCGGGTACCGCTCCAGGACTCTGGGCATCGGGTACCGCTCCAGGACTCTGGGCATCGGGTACCGCTTAAGGACCCTGGGCATCGGGCACCGCTCCAGGACCCTGGGCATCGGGCACCGCTCCAGGACCCTGGGCATCGGGCACCACTCCAGGACCCTGGGCATCGGGCACCACTCCAGGACCCTGGGCATCGGGCACCACTCCAGGACCCTGGGCATCGGGCACCACTCCAGGACCCCAGGCATCGGGCAGCTCTCCAGGGCTCCGGGCATCGGCCACCACTCCAGGACCCCGGGCATCGGGCACCGCTCCAGGCCCCCCAGGCATCGGGCACCGCTCCAGGGGTTTGCAACTCTGCTTCAACAGGAAAATCAAGAGAGGATAGAAACATTCTCCTTTGGTTCCTGAATCTATAATGGGGCTCCCTAGCCCAAGGACCCCAATTATAGGACAGAGTGCTTTTTAGTGTGGGTTGTGTGACAAGTACCTCTGCCACAGTAGAGACAGGAGTAGGTCTTGTATCCTGACTCAACTTGGCCAGAGGGAAGGACTTGTCACCACACTTTGGCTTGCGCAACTCACAGGTCTGCAGATAGTGCCCTAAACCCCCACAATATAGGCATAAATTTAAGTTTCTGCGATGCAGACGCTCCTCTTCTGAGAGCCTGGGCCGCAGAAAACTTTTAAACTTTTTCTCTCCAACTGAACCTGAGGATTCTCTTGTCACCATATTGTGAGCAAGAGTCTCTTTAGAGGTAGATGAACTCTCAACGACTTCTGGCAAGATAAGCAAAATTTTAGTCAGAAGGTTTTGCAGTTGCTTTAAGGATTGCTGTAAAACTTCCAGTCGCTCAGGTTTCAAAGCACTGAAAGCAGAGTTCAGGGCTGAGAGAGACACCTGCAGGGCTTGCATAGTAGGCATAGGAGGATTTTAAACTAGACAAGACAAGACTAAACTAGACTAGACAAGACAAGACTGGACTGGATTTTTTTTTTTTAAATTAGACAAGACAAGACTGGATTCTGCACACCGGACTGGATTCTGCACACTGGACTGGATTCTGCACACTGAATTCTAGACAGGACTGGATTCTGCACACCGGACTGGATTCTGCACACTGAATTCTAGACAGGACTGGATTCTAAACACCGGACTGGATTCTGCACACTGAATTCTAGACAGGACACTGGACCAAAAAAGAAAAAACTACTATTTAGCTTTGTTTCTTTTTTGTTGTATGGCTGGTGATAATGTTAGGTTCCTGGTGCTCAGAACAAGGGAGATGTTGCGTAGTGAGTCCAGAGCACCAGAACGTGATGCTGAAATAAGGTGTGGTGTGGAAATAGCCCCTAGCACCCTACCTCCATTGTTTCACCCGTGTGGTCAGTTCAAGCCTGAGTGACTATGGTTTCTTGGGCCCACGGCAGCCGCGTTTGTAGGGCTGATTAGGTCTGCCCAACTCCGATGCCCCCAGGTCTTAGAGTGAGACAAGGCGTGAACCGAGACAGGATAATAACAAGGGGACCTCTAACTAAAGCAAACAGAAGGCTAGGGGCTACTAACAACCCTAAAACTAAATATATGTGCGGCACGCCGCCAAAGGAAAAGAACAACAAAGGAAATGCTGTCCACATGCCGACACAATACTGTTGTGTACCGGCGGTGACAGCATAAGCAGAACCCTCTGCAAAACACCAGTAACAAAATATAACCAAATAATACTGCGACCTAGGCCGACGGACGCGGCAAAGCCGCTACTCACGGAACCGGTACAAATACTGGCAAACGGACAGGACCCCCAATGCAGCCGACACAGACTCTCAGAACCGGAGGACAGGCAGAATCTCAAACGACAGACCGGTGGACACCAAGAAGCCAGATACTCGACCAGGCACAGACAAAGCCACAGGACTTCTGGACAGGAACGCTTCACGGCAGGACACTGGAACCGACACTGGAACCGACACTGGAACCGACACAGGAACCAACACAGGAACCGACACTGGAACCGACACTGGAAGCAGCTAGACAGACACTGCTAGACAGGAGCTCAGGAACTGGCAGGGACTAGCTCAGAACTCAAGAACTCTGGAACTATCACCAGCGTCTGTGTGTTGCACTGAGCCAGAATATAACAGAGAGTCCTAATTAATTATGTCGTGCAGCTGCCCTGCTGCACAACTGAGAGGTGCAATTAACAGACAGGTGAGGCTGAACACATGGGAACAAGCTGCAACTACACAGACTCACCACCGGCAGCAAACAAGAGTCTTCTTAAACCAGAGCAATGGGAAATCCTGGCCTGCAAGACAACTATAAACATAAAATACGGAAAACAGGAATGAACCACTACCTGTGGTTCATAACAGCAGGGGAGTTGAAGCCCCCCACATTTAAGGACCCAATCTTAATTTCAGCCATTACGTATACACATGCATTGTAATCTGAATTGTAAGTTATCCAGGGAGAAGGAGCGTGGAACTAGTAGAGCCCATAGAGGGGCAGGGAGGAGGTGAGACACTGGGGAGACAACAGAGGGGGGGGGGGACACAAAGACAAAGACAAAACACTAAAGAACCCGACTAGCGCATTCAGGACAGTTATGAAACCATTCACATAACTTCCGGAAGCCCGGAAAAATTTGGAGAACCCGTAGGTACTGGGAACAAACCAACATAAACCCGGAGCATTACTCCCTCCGTGCCCGGGGAGAATTAAGATCCTGAAACCTCTTCTGTAGGCGGGACAGCATGTAATGGAGCAGGAACCTTGTATGAATATAAAGATCAAAAATATGCAGAGACTTGAGCCTCAAGCTTCGGAACAGAACAGTATGCAGGCGATGAGCAGCAAAAGTGGGGGGACGAAAACTGGTGAGATCCGCAGGGTCAGTTAGGGTATGAGATGTCCACATCTGAGCGAGAGCGACCTTCACATAGGAAATCAGCAGCATCATTGTTAAAGTATGTACCTTTTGTCTGAGGTTGTTTGTACTCCTCCCCCTCCCTCTGGGAGTCTGGCACAACATACAGGAGAAGGAATAAAGACCCAATTAGATGTAAATCACATCCTTGAACACTTGCAACATTCTCAAATAGATGCCACAACATCCCTATCCTTTGCTCTTCGTGAAAAATTTAGAGGATTGGTTGCAGGCCTGATTTCAGACCAAGATGAAACTCAGCTAGCACTGGCATGCACCCAGGTTCAGAGTGAACTGTCAGAAAATCTAAAACATATTGTATCCTCCCTTCACAATGGTCACTATCCATTCAACCTTAGGCAGCGGATAAGACCATTTGTCCCTTCCTTTGCGTTGAACCACACAAAGTGGTGGCTCACTCAGTGGCATGGTTGTCAGAACCTGACCTGTACTGCCTCTTCTCTAGCTCCCGTTTCAGGTACAGAAAGGCAGGGTAACACTGCAGTGAACTTAGGTATTCTCATGTCTGGAGAGACAATTCTCCATCCACACCTACAATCTGACATTGTAACATATGAAGGATTGAATCCGTATCTAATTGATACAGATGGTTGTTGGAAACGAGAAAATGCCATATTGTGCCAAGGAGATCACGACAGGGTTCTTAGACGACAGTGCTGGGACTCTGAAGGATCTTGTTTGATGGATGCTAGTCCAAAACCATCATCTAACTTAAAGTATCTGGGACATGGATACTGGTGCTGGTATCAACTCCAAAATGCCTCATATACTGTATATGCTACTAACTGCACGCAAAGAGGAACTCTCCTCCGAGGAGTGTATTGTACCCTTAATCCCATTCTAGGTATCGATGTAGCAGACGAGAGAGGAAGAACACCAGTAACCCCAGAGAAGCGACTAGATATCCTCCCAGACACTCCAGTGAGACTTCAAAAGATTCCACTTGGATTTGGTACAGAACTTAAGAACTGGCTACTCGACTTCGGGAAAGAGGACGACATCCTGAAGAAACTGAAGGAGAATGAAAACCAAGCGACCATCAAATTGGATCATGATACCGTCAAGATAACAAGTATTATACATGCCTTAGAAGAAGACTCTAAAGTATCTTGGTGGGAAAGCATCTTCGGATACAGCCCAAAGGCAACATCATTCTTCAACCTTCTCATACATCCCGTAATAGTTCTCATCTTTTTGGTATTGATTATGTACATTGTGTTAATAATTGTCTACCGGAAGATAAAAAGACTGAATACACAACTACAAGACACACTAGAACTATACAAAGAAGAACTTTTAAAGACAAAGACTCGTCAAATGAGGAACTATTAAGGGAGGGGGGGCATATAAAGAGATGCTTTTCTCTTTGGGGGGGGTTTTCCTACTGAAAACAAAAAGAAACAGAGGTTTTTTTTTATCTCCCCGTAACTTTCAAGACCTTACAAGATTGTTTGATTCCCCTGCCTGAAAGGACTTTGCGTTTCGGGTTCAAGGACTTTGCGGCGGGTTCAAGGACTTTGCGCTCGGGTTCAATTATTTTTTATGTACATGCAAAATTGTTCATGAATTTGATTTTGTTTATTTTACTTATGGAAACTTGTTTGAAAAACTGTATTTGTTTATAGTAACTGCACTAACTCCAAAATTATTATTTTTTTTGTATGTATAACTACAGAAGTGAATAGGTTTTATACTAAGATAGGGAGAAGTAACCAGAAATACATTTCCAACATATAGTGTCGGATTTCCGACAACAGGGGGACTGTGAAGGAGCATCGATATTCGCGTCTGCTCAGCGCCACTGATAATGTGCGCATGCGCAAGACTGCTTGCGCACATTAAGAAATACACTGGGAATAAATCAGCTGAATAGAGAACAAAATAAATATACTGTATTGATCGTAACATGAGCTACAGTAATACAAAGAACAGGAAATGACACCTAGCCAGCCATGGACCTTATGTCCCACTTCCAAGCCATGTGCAGCTGTGGGGGTAGGTTGGTTAAGTGCATGCTGGGAAAGGTTATATAAAGCCCCCTCACCCAAAAACAAGCTCTTTTTTCCTGACACTACAATACAGGACACAACACTGACCTGGCTTCTGGAAATCCACTCAACAAAACACTTTCTTTGGAAGGTAACCATACTTCTGACTATACTAGAACACACCCTACCTTTATTTATACCTTCACTTTAAATCACCTCTCCTTTTGCTTTACTCTATACACATACTGATAACTTTTTAACATACCCACAAATATATATACATACACACACACACACACACACACACACACACACTAGATGTTTTTCAGGTAGATGATTATCCAGCATTTACCAGTTAGTCCACTGATTAGCCGAGTGCGTGTTAAACATTTATCCCCTAACAATACATGCTACAGACACACACACACACACACACACACACACACACACACACACACACACACGTTTCTCACCATGCTTTCTGGAACAGCCATCTACTCACATCCTTATACACACGTACACAGGGAAGAGCACAATCTTATAACACTAGCACAGCTTTCTTGAATTCATACATTCACACACATACATATATATATCTACACGTACACCAAGAACATATACGAGTAAGGAATAACTAGAACCTGCATTGAAGTTTATTTAGCAACAGAATGGGGTAATACATTACTGGGATCAAGTTAGGAATTCACTTCTGAGTTGTTAAACTGTATTGTGTATCTGACCTGGTAATCTATATTGCATTATTTGTAACTGTCCACATGTAAGTCATCTATAACATTGCAGTTACTGTTTATGGAGTAAAATATGTTATACTTTATATGGTCTTTGGTTCATTACAACTGAGGGTAAGAAGGATTTAAATGTTTAAATCATATGTATAATGCAATATAGCGATATAATGAGGTTACTTGACGGATTTTGTCAAGGAGTAATATTTGGGCGGTTTTGGCCTAGGCAATAGTAGAGAGTTTGCATGTGTAGCTCACATGGGACTCTAGCTGAGATGCATAATGCATTTCAGCTGGGACCTTCTGTCTGTGGGCTGTTGTGGTATAAGACAAAAATATATATATTATAAGACTGCATGGTAAGGCTAGTGAATATTAGTCAGAAGGTCATAGATGAAGTAGTATCACATGTAAGGAATATGGAATGGAAGGAAGTATTGTATCATTTTCCAATAATTACTTATAACAATTAATACTGGTATAAAGGTTATTTTGTATTTGTGTGACTATCAGACCCCCCAGAGGGAGGGGGAGGAGTACAAACAACCTCAGACAAAAGGTACACACTTTAACAGTCATCTGGGGTGGTAAAGTCATAATGTCTATCCTTGTCAAAGATCCTTAACTTAGCGGGATATATCAGTGCAAATTTTTTCTTGTCTGCAATAAGCCAGGAGCAGATAGGGGAGAAGGCACGTCGTGCTTTCGTCAATTCGGCAGAAAAGTCTTGAAAAAGCCTGAGATTTTTGCCTTCCCAATTCAGGACAGGCTGTTTCCTGGAGGCACGCCATATTTCCAACTTATGTGTGTAACTCAGACATTTAAAGATGGTCACTCTGGGGCGGGTGTCAGTCTGGCGGGGAGGGGGGCCAATACGATGCACCCGTTCTATAACCATTTCTTTACAGGCATCCTGAATGCCAAGGAGGGTGGGTAAGGTGTTAGTGACAAAATTCTCCAAGGAGGCCCCTTTCAGGGATTAAGGCAGACCCACAATCCAAATGTTATTCCGTCTGGAACGATTTTCGATTTCCTCCAGCTTATTAATAAAGGCATAGTTGTCTTTTTCAAGACGTTTAATTTCACACTGCATATCAGCAATATTGTGGGCTATGGAGCCTATCCTGTTCTCCGCTGTAGAGACCCGTGTGTTTAAGTGCTGCAGCTGCGCTGTAATATCACTCACCGCCTTGGTCAGTAACGGGCCCATGGTTGATGAGATGGCGTCCACCAGATCCCCATACAGAAGCGGGCTGTCATGGTGCCTGGGTGAGGATTCCGGGGCAGAGTCCTGCGTGTCCGCCACAGACTTCTTGGATGCCGGGGAGTGATCGCAGAAGACGCCGTCCGGCGCCATGACAGGAACCGCTCCTCTCTTCACTTGTAGCAGCGCCTGTTGCTGAGAGCGTGGCGGCTGCATGGCTGTTACAAATTTGTCCATCGCAGGTAGACCCCAGGTGGGGAGGATTAAAGCGGTGAGGTTTGGAGGCGATAAAGCCTTGTAAAAGTGGCAAAGTAGCCGGGCACGGAGCGGAGCTGTGAGACGGAGCAGCTCACTCCATGCACCCGGAACCAGAAGTCGACTGTCCCACCTTTTAACTAAATGACACTATTGTGTAATTTGTACTTAGCGTCCGCACTCTTGCGCACTTTGCGTAAACATGTAGCCGTGCGTGTCTTTTACGCTGCGTGCGCAGTCCTATACTTTGTCCGAGACACGTGTACAAAACCGTACGTCCGCATTTCAACAAACCACACATTCTCTCTAAATGTGAGCAATACTAACTATAATCGCTCACTTAACATAACACCCAGTTTTTTTTTCTGTATAAATCTTTAACGACCGGGCCAGACTTGCATGTTGTGCTTTATATTTACTTCCTGAAACACTGTTATTTCAAAGTATTGGTGCCTTTTGTGTACGCTTTATGGCGGCAAAAAAAATTCACAGATTTTTTTAAATAGCTTTTTTCCTGTGTTTTACGGGTTCTACCAGCACCTCTAAAGACCATACAGAGCAGATGCCATCTAATCAGCACACAAGTAGGGTTTTCAGTGTATCCATCGACCAAGAAAAGGTTACGTAGTATAACCTTCTGCCCTTTGCTGATAGATTAAGTCTGCTATGACCAGTTAGGCTGTGAGCATGTGGAAACCGGACGATGCTCCCAATTGTAAATGCTGGTTTACTTACAGGACTAAAAAGCATATACCTTAAACACACTTGATACACTTTAATATTGAGCCGCTGCGGCCGCGGTAATTAACCTTTCACCTTTATGTTATTCACAAACCTTAGGTACACAAAGTCGCACAGTGTACGCACTCTGCGTGCGTACGCCTAAAGGGCGTAGTGACTACACAGTTTGCGTACACAGGCCTATATGCTGTTAGCAGCCCAAGTGGCTGAAAATACACTCTAATACCTTAGCAGGGAAAGGAAAGACGACACCAGTTTGTATTTAAAATGCCGGGTTCTGACACCACAACATATTATTACTGAAAGGGGGTTACAATAACAAAGCAATACAATACAAAAGAATAATGGCTACAGTCAATGGTACATACGTGTTTGGTTTTTCACCTTCGCTTCCCAGTCTGGTCCTCAGTCATCTGGATAGATAATCTTTAGAGTCTGTGATAGTGACCTGGCATGCAGCTGGCTCTTTATACAGTAGATCAAAACATAATACAATAGACACTGTGTGCTCTTCTTCCATTGGTTCGGGGGTGGTACATATCCTTTGCACCGGGGATCATTAGTCAGCTCAAGTAGTGGGCCATGGCTAAGACTTGAGATGTGATTTCTGTTGTTTGCATCTGAGTTCCCACCCCATGACCAGTTAAACCCATCACATTAATCATACATAAATTTGGTATTATTAATAACTTAATGTGGTAATATATGATAATATTCTTATTCCCACAAGATTAATGATTACGTGACTCTGAACAATATGATCCCACACATGATATGATTATCTATTTCCATCCTCAAGATATACATATATCCACATATATCCATATACTCATATATATATATATATATATATATATACACACACACACATACTCCTGCTATTACAATTTGTTAGGAATTATATATTATATATATATATATATATATATATATATATATATATATACACAAATATATACATCTCCAAGAGTTTAGACTATGAATGTTACTACCTCAGATTTCTAAATGTCTGGTTTGTATTTTTGTTAGCTATTGCTAATTGAGTTTCTCCTCAGCCTAGATTCCTGGGTATTGTCTTTTTGTTTGTCTTGTCTTCAGGTAAGACAATGACAATCCAATACTTATTGTTTTCGATAGTAACTAGGCTACCCTAGGATAATAGGAGTAAACAAAGGTGTTTGCCTTCTTCATAGAATTTCAAAGCTTTGTGTAAATAAGGCCATTGTATTTGTGTCTCTGGGAGTTTAATTTATGTGTGACCGATCTTCATGCTATTAGAAGAGGAAGCAGACAGTGGTGGATTTATGCAATATATGGATTAGATATATAATATGTCTTTTGTGGCTTTTCCATGCGAGTACAAACTCCACTGTGATTACTCATACCACGCTCTAATGCGCAGGACCGTGGAAGCGACCATACGCAAATTGCGAATATGTGCACGCATGGCCGAATACGTACGCACACGGAGGCCATTTATGTGGTGTGTGTACATAATGTGTGTGCTGTAATATTTTCTGACTTCAACACCGGTGCTGGTTGTTTAAATATGGGGGAACCCTACACAATTTTTTACCTGTATTTTTACAACCAGGACCGGCTCAAAGAGTCCGAGGCTGGTTACGCATAGTTGGTGGGACCCCACGCAATTTTTTTATTTTTAACCCTTTCATCACTTCTCATAATGCACACAATGAAGCCCTGCACGGATCTCACAGATCCAGCTGGGATTCATTGTGTTATGTCAGGCAGTGTTTTACTAATCACTCCCATAAAACACTGCCCGACAATATGAATCACATCGACATCGTAAAATACGAAAGTAGAAAACTCGTCAGCTTAGTAAATTACCGTTTATGGATACAAAAAGTTGCAGTAAATTACGTCCGATAAAATTTGAGATCAAACTCCCTTAAAAACGGCACAAACACAAATATTAGTAAATAAACCCCCTGGTCTTCTTGCTTTTGTAGTAATTCATCTTGAGGATGAAAACAATGCTTTGCAAACTACAAAATCACTCCATTATAATCAACTATTGCTTAATATCAGATCAATTTCAGGAGAAGGAATGGGTGCAGATGCACTATTCAAACATTAATGTAAATGACAACATATAATTGGCCAATGATATGTGCTTGCCCACCGTGTCAAGGTCACCTCTACCAAGCAAGTCCCTAACACTTTGGGGTTCACATCGGGGTGCAGTGCAACCCAAAAAATAGCCCAGCCACAAATTCCCCAGGACATCACACTAGTAGAAAATAGTGAGGTGTAATAAAGTATAGGATAAGCAGAGGTCGTTACAGAGTGTAGAAAGTGTTTTAAAAATAGATATAAAGTATGTGAAAAAAATATACATGGATAAAAAAACACATGGTGGTAGTGAAAAGATAATGAATATAAGTGTTAGGGTATGATGCCACAGAGTGGCCCAGACAGAACAGTTCAGGGGACCCCACACACCAATGCTTACCCCAAATAAACTGACATTATATGAAAATAATAGGACTTACTTTGTATTATGCCTGATTCAGGCATAATAGAAAGTAAGTCCTATTATTTTCATATAGTGTCAGTTTATTTGGGGGTAAGCATTGGAGCATGGTGTCCCCTGAATGAACTTCAGAGACACCTTGCGTTCCCCAAATATGGGTAATTTGCCCCACTGAGATTCCGAATGGTGAGACCCGATAAAGGGAGTATCTTCATCTAAGAAAGATTCTTCTGGAACCACCCTTCAAAAATGATGGATACTTGTGAGCCACTATCCAGTAGAGCAGTGCAACTTTTGTCATTATATTTACAGGGATTAAAGGGACAGGTACTGGAGGTCCTGCCGGTATCTTGCTCTTGTTTTGCAGCGTTCTCCCCACAGTATGTATGCGTACTACAGAAGAGGGTCAAGGGTGGGGTGTCCTCCCACCCTGTCGCATGTGCATCTTTCCACTTATTGTTACACTGTCTGGATAGGTGTACATTCTGGCCACATGTAGAGAATCTTTTGGACTCCCTATTTTCTCCTTCTGTTAACTACAGGTCAATATTTCTAGTTCTCTAGTCTTTTGTTGGCTTACAATATGCTCAATTAACTGTTTTTGCTCTTGGATAATCTTCCTCCAGTCGGCAGTGGCATCAGATTCTTCAGATTTCAGATTCACTGCTTTCCTCTTTACTGTAGCTTTGTCTTTGCTTCTTATCACATCTTCTTCCAATTGTCTTTTTTCTCACCAATTGTATCAAGGTAGGAGGTAATCCTCCATAGGCAGTACATCTAAGTTACTGAGCTTTTGGGTCATGTGTCAAAGCTCCTTGAAGGTCAAAGCTCCTTGAAAGCTCCTTTTGTCAAAGTTCTTTGAAAGCTCGTGTTAACTTCACAGGAATATTGAAAAGTTTTTGGAAACCTTAGAACTAAAGAACAAAAGAATAACAGAGATCAGCAGCAACAATCATGAGATAGCACAAGAACAGAAATGTTATAAAACATGAGATTATCGATAAACATCATTGAAGATTGATATTTGGCAATATCTGTAATCGCCATTGGATGGAAAAATCAAGAGGAATTCAATCTCTGGCATAAATATTCACATATAACGCTAGTCCAGGGAGGCAGTGGGAGATTATGGAGGTAAATGTGTGGCTTAGGGATTGGTGCAGGAAGGAGGGATTAATTTTCTTGGAGCATTGGGCAGACATCTCGGTTAGGCGCCATCTTTTTTGTCAGGATGGATTGCACCTAAATGAGGAGGGGGCAGCAGTGCTTTGGGGAAGGATGGTTAGAAGGTTGGAGGAGATTTTAAACTTGGTGTCTGGGGGGAGGGAGTAGAGAGAATTTACAGAAGAGTCAGTGAGAATAGAAAGGAGGGGCATAGTAAGATAAATGGGGGTGGTGAAGGGGGGAGGAGTACAACAGGCCAAAAAAAGAAATTCAAAGAAATTCTTAATCCTAGTGATCAACACATAAAAAGGAAAGTTAATCAAATAAAAAAACAAATAAACACGGATTAATAGTCAATAATGTAAAATGTATGCTTGTAAATGCAAGAAGTCTATCTGGAAAAATGAGGGAATTGGAAATAATAACAATGAGCGAGCAATACAACATCATAGCTATCACTGAAAAATGGTGGGATGATTCCCATTATTGGGCAGTATATTTGGAGGGCTACACTCTATTCAGGAAAGACAGGGAATATAAAAAGGGAGGCAGAGTTTGTCTTTATGTCAAGCCCAGTCTTACACCATTCATAAGGGAAATTGATTGCGAGGGTGGAAGTGATAAAATTGAGTCAATATGGGTGGAAATAATACTTGAGGTTAAATATCCTAAGAAACTGCTAATAGGAACATGCTATAAACCGCCAGCTATAACTATGGCTGACAAAGTGCAACTCCACCAGCAAATTGAAAAGGCAGCAAAAATGGGGGTAGTGTTAATTATAGGGGACTTTAATTATCCTAACATTAATTGGTTATTGGAGGCAGGTGGAACAGCAAGGGGTAGAGCATTTTTAAATGTACTTAAAGTTAACTATTTGTCCCAAGTGTTTGAGAAACCAACTAGAAACAACACCATTCTAGATCTGGTGATAACAAATAATGTAGAGACAATAACTAACATTGATGTAAGGGAGCCCTTGGCAAATAGCGATCACAATATGAACACATTCGTAGTATGTCACCAAAAACAGCATTATAAGGGTTTGACTAAAACTTTTAATGTTAGAGAAGCTAATTTTACCTTGCTCAGACAATCGATAAAGGGCATAGATTGGGACCAAGATTTTAATGGTAAGAGTACTACAGAAATGTGGCTGTGCAAATTTATGCATACAGTAATACATTCCAATGGGCAGCAAAAGTAAAAGAAGCAGGTTCAAGGTGACTAAATAAGAAGGTAAAAGAATTGATGGACAAAAAAAGGGGAGCATTTAAGGCATTTAAATCGGATGGGAGTCTGGAGACCTTCCGCTACTACAAAGAGTGTAATAAACTATGCAAAAAGGAAATTAGAGCAGCTAAAATAGAAAATGAAAAACTGATTGCAAAGGAAGTTAAATTTTTTAAGTATATAAATGGTAAAAGGATAAAAAAAAGACAGCATAGGACCTCTAAAAAATTAACTGGGTGAATTGTTAAATAGTGACTATGAAAAAGCAAAGTTATTGAATAAATGTTTCTTGTTGGTATTTACTATAGAGGAAAAATTGGTAGGAATAGAAAAAGATAAAAGTAAGGGTAAGGACCAAAATTACTGCCCGTGCTTAAGTGAGGATGTAGTCAAAGAATGACTGAATAAAATTAAGATCAATAAATCACCAGGGCCAGATGGACTGCACCCAAGGGTTCTCAAGGAGCTAAGCTCAGAGATAGCAAGGCCATTACATTTCATCTTTAAAGCTTCCATCATGACAGGCAAGGTTCCAGGAGACTGACGAATTGCAGATTTGGTGCACTTTTTAAAAAGGGAACTAAATCTAATCCCAGGAATTATAGACCAGTAATCCTAATGCTGGCCATACACTTGTGCGATGCCCCGCAATGCGACATCGCGGGGCATCGCACCGGCAGTTCAGGTGCGATGAAATCGCACCTGAACTGCCAAAGTGATTACCATGCGATCATACGATAGATCGCATGGTAATCACGTGATGGGCACATCACCGCCGAGTGGGGGCCGCTCCCGGTGGGTGCCCATCGCACATCGCAGTGCGATATATCTCATGTGGGCTTAAAACCACATGTGATCTCACTGCAATGTGAGAAATATTAAGTGCAGCACATAATATCTTGAGACGCGATATTTGACCGGTGTGCCCGCGCATCGCGTCCCAAGGTACCTAAAATGTGCATACAATCCTTTGATTTCTCTCACAGATGTGGTCGAAATCGAAGGATAGCACCGATTATCTCATAAGTGTATGAGCACCATAACATCTATAGTGGGGAAAATAATGGAAGGAGTATTTAAGGATAGTATTTGGGATGCCTTAACATAATTAGTGTGAACCAGCATGGGTTTGTGAAAAATAGGCCATGTCAAACTAACTTAATTAACCTCTATGAAGAAGTAAGTGCAAAGTTAGACAAGGGAAATGCTGTGGATGTGGTCTTCTTTGATTTTTCAAAAGCCGGCTTCAACACAGTACCTCACACGAGGTTGTGTCTTAAATTAAGAGAGCTGGTGCTTGGTGGCAGCATTTGTACTTCGGTCAAAAATTGGTTTGAAAATAGAGAACAGTGAGTGGTAGTCAATGGAACATTTTTGAGTTGGACTAAAGTATTAAGTGATGTACCTCAAAGGTCTGTACTAGGCCGACTGCTGTTCAATATATTTATAAATGATATAGGAAATGGTACTGAGAGTAAAGTATACATTTTTGCGGACATGATACTAAACTGTGTAGGATAATTAGATCAAATCAAGACATTGACTCTCTTCAGAACGATTTAACTAAACTGGGGTGTTGGGCAACAAAGTGGAATATGAGGTTTCAATATAGAGAAATGTAAAGATATGCATTTCGGGATTAAAAAAAAAAGGCAATCTATACATTGAATGGGGTAATTCTTGGAAAATCATTATTGGAGGAAGATTTGGGGGTGATCATTGACAATAAACTTAGCAGCAGTCTGCAATGTCGAGATGCTGCAGTAAAGGGCAATAGGGTATTAGCATGCACAAAACGGGGAATAGAGACGAGGGATGGAAGTGCACTCCTGCCACTGTATAAAGCGTTGATACGGCTCCATCTAGAATACTGTGTACAATTTTGGGCTCCGCACTATAAAAAAGACGTAGTTGAACTAGAAAGTGTTCAGAAAAGAGCTACAAAATTAGTTAAGGGCCGAGAGTCATTGGATTATGAGGAAAGACTACTTAGGCTGAATACATTTACACTGGAAAAAAGGCGCATAAGAGGGGACATGATTAATATCTTCAAATATATCAAGGGGTAATATAAGGAACTTTCAGGCGATTTACTTATTAAGAGCTCTGTACACAGGACACGGGGTCATCCCCTTAGGTTGGAGGGGAGGAAGTTTAAGACCAAGCGTAGGAGAGGTTTCTTCACAGTGAGTTTATTGAATTCACTGCCAGAGAGAGTGGTAATGTCGGATTCAATCGAGGCATTTAAGAAAGGATTAGACAAATTTTTAGCAGAAAATAGCATCGAAGGTTATAAATAAATTGAAGATAATACAGCATAAAGCACTATAGGTTGAACTCGATGGACATTCGATTTTTTTAAATTAAAAAAACTATGTAACTATGTAATATTAATGTCTAGCATGAATCTTCTAATCATAACAATAATATGAAATATAGAAAATAGACTAGAAGAGAATTAAGATAAAAGGTAAAAGTCGCAGAAATTTCACCTTTAATTGAAAGAATTGTAGCAACAAACGACACACTATTTGAACATAGGACTCTCTAAACTCCCAAACTACAAAGCAATCCCTTTAACTGTAATAGTCCCTATACTGGACAATACCCAAAGCTACACACTACTGTCACACACAATATGGCAGCATAAAGATACACATTGCAATTTAATACATGATCAGTCTGTTGATACCTTAGGCGTTGGCATGCATACAATATACAGCATAGCTATAAACTTTTAATAGACAATGTATTATAAATGGAATTTTCCCACAAATATTCTTGGATGCAACTTGGACAATGTAAACACTCTGATGCTCTTTAAATGCAGCTTGAAGAGATCAAATGCATTGATACATTTTGAATGCAGCTTGAATAGAGAGAATGTACTTTTAGGAATTTATGTACTAAAGTGTTGATTTATAAAACTCCCTGCATTGACCACACCCACTTCAATTACCTGTGCCCGCCACAGCTGTCGACACCCCTGGGTATAGGTCAGAGACAGGAAAAGAGGAGAAGTATAAGTCATAGACAGATCACAGAAGGAACTTACTGTGTGGACATATCAAAGAAGGAGAAATAGAGGTTGGGTTCAGGGAGGTGACATGGAAAGTGCAACAAGGTTAACTTAGTAAGCCTATTTACACCACCTGGTCAGATAGGGAGAGAGGAGCTGAGTGGGGATGCAGTCAATATACCGGCTGTCAGGGACCCCTGCAATCAGGAGACCGATGCTGGAATCCGGACAACCGGTGATATACCGACGCTTGGCATCATGACACACGCTGGATATTCCTACTTGGTTGGTGGTTCCACGCCACCAACTAAGTGGTAATAGAACCCGGTCCCGATGCGTGGCGAGCAGACTCACTTCTGGGATTTCTGGCAGACGGGATCTCGCTGTCTGTATAGTGACAGCCGGCATCTCATCTGCCGGCATATCATATGTATTCCCCTCAGTGTATGCAAGTTTATTGCAGTCAAATCAAGTGTTAAAGAGAGAACTGCATTTTGGACAAAGGAAATTGGGACTTATGCAAATTCTGTGATTTCCATACTTCCAACTTCTTAATCAGAAGATCCAGCGTAAATGTACAGTGGTAGAGATCACAACTTCTGTCTCTTAGTTACTGAAAGTGTTTGCTTAAATTTATGCCTAATGACATACTGTATGGAATTTGCCTGCAGCCATATATAAACGGAATGCGTGTGGTGAATTTTCCTGCAGCCATATATAAACGGAATGAGTGTGGGGTCTATATAAATATATTGTGTTGGGAAGCAACCAAGAACTTCAAATATGTCAGGGTACTTTGAAATATTTGTTAGAACCTTGTTGTTTTACTTCAACCTTGTTGTGCTGATCCACATGAGAAGTTCTGCCTGGAAGAGGTTTAAAAGTCTCACATGTGACAGACAAATGTAGGTTACTGAACAGTAATTGACACCTTTTATTATAACTGGCTATGTTGTACAGTGCAGCCTCTAGAAATCATTTCAGTATCACCATATATGAAACTAATATTATGGTAGTAGGTTACATTTTCATAGAAACAGTAATTAATCATTGCAGCTGGTGTAACATTAACTTCCACTATGGCAATTATCTTACATTTTATGTCAGTTTCTCTAATGGTTACTTATACATACAATGCACCTTCTAGTTTCTGGTTTTGTGTAGATTTTCTGCCTGTAAAATGTCTAGAAATTAGGAGATTTCTTCCTTCTCATATTTGTTTGTGCTCTTTCCTCTATTGAGCTATAATTTAGAGATAGTTAAAATGAATAACACTCTCCAAATTTTAGTAATATTTCAATGCTCCATCCTGGCCAGGAAAAGAGGTTTTCATTGATATTAGAGATGAGCGCCTGAAATTTTTCGGGTTTTGTGTTTTGGTTTTGGGTTCGGTTCCGCGGCCGTGTTTTGGGTTCGAACGCGTTTTGGCAAAACCTCACCGAATTATTTTTGTCGGATTCGGGTGTGTTTTGGATTCGGGTGTTTTTTTCCAAAAACACTAAAAAACAGCTTAAATCATAGAATTTGGGGGTCATTTTGATCCCAAAGTATTATTAACCTCAAAAACCATAATTTACACTCATTTTCAGTCTATTCTGAATACCTCACACCTCACAATATTATTTTTAGTCCTAAAATTTGCACCGAGGTCGCTGTGTGAGTAAGATAAGCGACCCTAGTGGCCGACACAAACACCGGGCCCATCTAGGAGTGGCACTGCAGTGTCACGCAGGATGTCCCTTCCAAAAAACCCTCCCCAAACAGCACATGACGCAAAGAAAAAAAGAGGCGCAATGAGGTAGCTGTGTGAGTAAGATTAGCGACCCTAGTGGCCGACACAAACACCGGGCCCATCTAGGAGTGGCACTGCAGTGTCACGTAGGATGTCCCTTCCAAAAAACCCTCCCCAAACAGCACATGACGCAAAGAAAAAAAGAGGCGCAATGAGGTAGCTGTGTGAGTAAGATTAGCGACCGTAGTGGCCGACACAAACACCGGGCCCATTTAGGAGTGGCACTGCAGTGTCACGTAGGATGTCCCTTCCAAAAAACCCTCCCCAAACAGCACATGACGCAAAGAAAAAGAGATAGTATACTCGTAACTAGTATGTATGTATAAAGAAAGAAAAAAAAACCACGGTTAGGTGGTATATACAATTATGGACGGGCTGCCGAGTGCCGACACAGAGGTAGCCACAGCCGTGAACTACCGCACTGTACTGTGTCTGCTGCTAATATATAGACTGGTTGATAAAGAGATAGTATACTCGTAACTAGTATGTATGTATAAAGAAAGAAAAAAAAACCACGGTTAGGTCACTGGTATATACAATTATGGACGGGCTGCCGAGTGCCGACACAGAGGTAGCCACAGCCGTGAACTACCGCACTGTACTGTGTCTGCTGCTAATATATAGACTGGTTGATAAAGAGATAGTATACTCGTAACTAGTATGTATGTATAAAGAAAGAAAAAAAAACCACGGTTAGGTCACTGGTATATACAATTATGGACGGGCTGCCGAGTGCCGACACAGAGGTAGCCACAGCCGTGAACTACCGCACTGTACTGTGTCTGCTGCTAATATTTAGACTGGTTGATAAAGAGATAGTATACTCGTAACTAGTATGTATGTATAAAGAAAGAAAAAAAAACCACGGTTAGGTCACTGGTATATACAATTATGGACGGGCTGCCGAGTGCCGACACAGAGGTAGCCACAGCCGTGAACTACCGCACTGTACTGTGTCTGCTGCTAATATATAGACTGGTTGATAAAGAGATAGTATACTCGTAACTAGTATGTATGTATAAAGAAAGAAAAAAAAAACACGGTTAGGTGGTATATACAATTATGGACGGGCTGCCGAGTGCCGACACAGAGGTAGCCACAGCCGTGAACTACCGCACTGTACTGTGTCTGCTGCTAATATATAGACTGGTTGATAAAGAGATAGTATACTCATAACTAGTATGTATGTATAAAGAAAGAAAAAAAAACCACGGTTATTTCACTGGTATATACAATTATGGACGGGCTGCCGAGTGCCGACACAGAGGTAGCCACAGCCGTGAACTACCGCACTGTACTGTGTCTGCTGCTAATATATAGACTGGTTGATAAAGAGATAGTATGCTCGTAACTAGTATGTATGTATAAAGAAAGAAAAAAAAAACCACGGTTAGGTGGTATATACAATTATGGACGGGCTGCCGAGTGCCGACACAGAGGTAGCCACAGCCGTGAACTACCGCACTGTACTGTGTCTGCTGCTAATATATAGACTGGTTGATAAAGAGATAGTATACTCGTAACTAGTATGTATGTATAAAGAAAGAAAAAAAAAACCACGGTTAGGTCACTGGTATATACAATTATGGACGGGCTGCCGAGTGCCGACACAGAGGTAGCCACAGCCGTGAACTACCGCACTGTACTGTGTCTGCTGCTAATATATAGACTGGTTGATAAAGAGATAGTATACTCGTAACTAGTATGTATGTATAAAGAAAGAAAAAAAAACCACGGTTAGGTCACTGGTATATACAATTATGGACGGGCTGCCGAGTGCCGACACAGAGGTAGCCACAGCCGTGAACTACCGCACTGTACTGTGTCTGCTGCTAATATATAGACTGGTTGATAAAGAGATAGTATACTCGTAACTAGTATGTATGTATAAAGAAAGAAAAAAAAACCACGGTTAGGTCACTGGTATATACAATTATGGACGGGCTGCCGAGTGCCGACACAGAGGTAGCCACAGCCGTGAACTACCGCACTGTACTGTGTCTGCTGCTAATATATAGACTGGTTGATAAAGAGATAGTATACTCGTAACTAGTATGTATGTATAAAGAAAGAAAAAAAAACCACGGTTAGGTCACTGGTATATACAATTATGGACGGGCTGCCGAGTGCCGACACAGAGGTAGCCACAGCCGTGAACTACCGCACTGTACTGTGTCTGCTGCTAATATAGACTGGTTGATAAAGAGATAGTATACTACTAATATTATATACTGGTGGTCAGGTCACTGGTCACTAGTCACACTGGCAGTGGCACTCCTGCAGCAAAAGTGTGCACTGTTTAATTTTAATATAATATTATGTACTCCTGGCTCCTGCTATAACCTATAACTGGCACTGCAGTAGTGCTCCCCAGTCTCCCCCACAATTATAAGCTGTGTGAGCTGAGCAGTCAGACAGATATATAATATATATAGATGATGCAGCACACTGGCCTGAGCCTGAGCAGTGCACACAGATATGGTATGTATGTGACTGAGTCACTGTGTGCTGTGTATCGCTTTTTTCAGGCAGAGAACGGATTATAAATAAAAGTGGTGGTCACTGGTCACTATCAGCAAAACTCTGCACTGTACACTACTGAGTACTCCTAATGCTCCCCAAAATTAGTAAATCAAGTGTCTAAACGGAGAGGACGCCAGCCACGTCCTCTCCCTATCAATCTCAATGCACGTGTGAAAATGGCGGCGACGCGCGGCTCCTTATATAGAATCCGAGTCTCGCGATAGAATCCGAGCCTCGCGAGAATCCGACAGCGTCATGATGACGTTCGGGCGCGCTCGGGTTAACCGAGCAAGGCGGGAAGATCCGAGTCGCTCGGACTCGTGAAAAAAAACATGAAGTTCTGGCGGGTTCGGATTCAGAGAAACCGAACCCGCTCATCTCTAATTGATATACTGTGTGTTTTTCATTCAGCAAAAAAAGTGCAAACTCCTTGAACACATCCTTTAAAAGTGAAGTACAGTAAACGCACAGTGATGGCCTCCCGGCTGCTGGTGCAGTCCTAATATTCAGCCATCTCTGGGCTGGCGACACTTTCCAACACGGCAGATACTTCCCAGAGACGTGTGCAATAACTAGCTGGTGCTCATTGGAAATGCATTATTGCCACTAGTCAGCACCAGTTGTAAATGTGTAATTGAAGTTACTCATACCTTAAAAGATGTGTGCAGCTGTATAAGAACTTGATGATGATAACTGGTATTAGCATATTTGCCTACATTTGAAAAGTGTTGCAGGGAGACTGCGTAAGCAAGATCTACAGTATGTGCCAAATCGGGTGTGTACTGATCCATCCAAGAGGCATATTATTATTATTATTATTATTATTATTATCCTTTATTTGTATGGTGCCACAAGGGTTCCGCAGCGCCCAATTACAGAGTACATATGCACATAATCAAAACAGGAACTTACAGTTGAAGACAATATAGGACAAGTACAGGGTAACTAAGCATAACTACACCAGTAAATGACATAGAGATGAGTTCTAAGGTGGCCAAAAAACTGCGGGATTTGGGCAGTTGAGAATTATTAAAGTAAGAAAAGGATAAGCACATGAGGGAAGAGGGCCCTACTCATGAGAGCTTACATTATAAGGGGAGGGGTAGACAGACAAGGGTGACACAGATGGGGTACATAGAGAGCGTGGAACAGAGGGTTATGATGAGATTTGGCTGAGTTTGGTAAAGAAGTTGGTCTTAAGGGCCCGTTTGAAGTTTTTTAGAGAGGTGGAGAGTCTGTGGGGGAGAGGTAAAGAATTCCAGAGAAAGGGAGCAACACGTGAAAAATCTTGGAGACAGGAGTGGGAGGAAGTAATCAGGAGACAGGAGAGTCGGCGTGCATTAGCAGAGCGAAGAGGATGAGTGGGAGAGTAAAGGGAGATAAGGTCAGAGATGAAGATGGGAGAGGAGTGGGTGAGTGCTTTGTAAGTGAGTGTGAGAAGTTTGAATTGGATTCTAAAAGGGAAGCCAGTGAAGGGCTTGTAGGAGAGGGGAGGTGGACGTAGTGCATTTGGTGAGGAAGATGAGCCAGGCAGCAGCATTGAGGATATATTGGAGTGGAGAGAGGTAATTGTCAGGGAGGCCAGTTAGGAGGAGATTACAGTAGTCCAGTCTGGTAATAATCAGTGAGTGAATAATGATCTTAGTGGCATCCTGGGTAAGAAAAGGTCTGATCATGGAAATGTTTTTGAGATGAAAATGACAGGTTTGCGAGAGGTGCTGAATGTGTGGTTTGAAGGAGAGGGAGGAGTCAAGGATTACGCCAAGACAGCGTACTTGGGGGCTAGAGGAGATAGTCATGCCATCAATGTATAATGAGATTGTGGGAGGTGAGGTTGTGCGGGAGGGTGGGAAGATGATCAGCTCAGTCTTAGACATGTTGAGCTTAAGAAAGCGCTGGGACATCCAGTAAGAGATAACAGAAAGACAGTTGGAGGTACGAATGAGGAGAGCGGGAGAGAGAGATCAGGGGAGGAGAGGTAGATTTGAGTGTCATCAGCATAGAGGTGATATTGGAAGTTAAAAGAACTAATGAGTTCACCTAAAGAGGACGTATAGAGAGAGAAAAGGAGAGGACCAAGAACAGAGCCTTGGGGGACACCAACAGTTAGTGGAAGTGGGGGGAGGTAGCATCATGAGAGGATACAGAGAAGGAATGATCAGAGAGGTAGGAGGACAGCCAGGAGAGGGCAGTATCATGCAGACCAAGAGAGTGAAGGATTTGCAGAAGGAGAGGGTGGTCCACAGTGTCAAAAGCAGTATATCATAAAATCCTACAGCATATAAGCCACTAAGCAGCTACATACTTATACAGTATATATATATATATATATATATATATAGAAGTCCTCCAAAGCGGCACTCAGGACACAATCACATTAACAACGAAGTGGATATCAACGTTTCAAACCTTTAATGGTTTGTCATCAGGATGCATAATGAAATAACAACAAGTGACTTACCTAAATACCCGCCACCAGTACATGTGGAGCCTGCTTATCGGCGCAGCATGCAGCTTCCGGAGCTCAGCGCCCGCCTATGACATCATCACACATCCGTGTGATCGTTGCCATGGCGATATAAACACCCAAGTGACAGCACACACTAAAAACATGATACAAACAGAATGAGAGACACTCAGCATTGTAAACAAAAAGACTAATAACCATAAATCATTAATAGATATAGTAGCCAGCTAGCATTAAAGCATCAAGCGTTATATTGGCATATAAGTTACCTATAAAATGCAATAATGAATAATACAAATATTAACACTAATATTAAACTGCATATAAATATCAGAAGAGCAAAAACATTATCCAGTGGTTACAATGGATCAAACAGCATATATACAAGGAGATATAAAGGCCGCAATAGCTTATGTTTAATTAAAGCAAGACAACGGGAGCATTTCATTGAGACCTCTAGGTGCTATAACATCTAATTTATTAATCCAAAACGACTCCTTCCTAAGGAGTATTTTGCCCCGGTCGCCCCCTCTACGTAATGGTGGAACATGATCTATCATGCGGTACTTTAAGCTGGCAAGACTATGCTTTGCTTCCGCAAAATGTCTTGCCACGGGTTGTTCTCTACTACCACCCGCCAATACCGCCCTGATCACCAATCGGTGCAGGGTCATGCGTTCCTTGAATTTCCTGATCGTTTTCCCCACATATGATAGCCCACAAGGGCAAATTAGTTGATTAATTACATATGTGCTATCACAGGTCAAACAATACCTGATGGAGAATTTTTTCCCAGAGTGTGGATGGAAGAGAGAGTCACCTGACAACAAAAATCCACATGTGGTACACGGGCATTTAAAACAACCTTTTTTGGCATGAGGTAAAAAAGTTCTTAATGTAGTTGGATTTGGACTAGGTAAATCAGTCTTAACCAAAATATCCCTAAGATTGTTCCCACGGGAATAACAGTGTATCAAAGAGTGATCAGGGATCCCCACTTCACGATCACTTCTTACTATTGGCCATAGTTTTTTAGCAGCATGATTAATAATTGGAGATGTTACATTATATTTATTCACCCATGTTACTTTATTAGATCTTACTGTACTCTCTTTCTTTTTCAAAAGATCTTCTCTATTTAATGAGAGTATTTTTCTTTTTGTATCAATAAGTAATTTACGTGTATACCCTCGTACTACAAATTTCTCAATAAGTCGGTCAATTTGGATCATGGCTTTCTCAGGATCAGAATTAATTCTATAAATACGAATCATTTGCGAGTAGGGTAATCCCATTTTCAGGGATTTCGGATGACAACTGCTAAAATGAAGGATTGAATTACGGTCAGTATCTTTAACATGAACAGTAGTAGAAATTTTACCATTCACCTTCCCAATACATACATCAAGGAAATTAATAGAAGACTGGCTCATATTATAAGTAAATTTAACGGGAGAGTTTGAACTATTATGATCCTCAATCAACCCCATGAATTCTTGTTTAGTACCACTCCAAAATATTAGCAAGTCATCTATAAAGCGAGTATAGAAAAATATCTTAGACATAATTTCCATATTCTTAAAGAAGATCTCATCCTCAATGGCGAACATGTACATATTTGCATACGCCGGTGCCATGGCAGATCCCATTGCGCAACCGGTCGTCTGCAAATAGTAGATGCCCTCTGACATGAAGAAATTTTTTTGTCAAAAGAATCTCAAGCAAATGTAGTATAATCTCAATATGAGAAACATCACATGTACCATGGTTAGTAAGTAACGTTCTAATCGCAGATAAACCATCGCAGTGTGGTATGACAGTATATAGATTAGACACATCGGCCGTAATTAACCAAAGATCATCAGGGAAAGCTGGTAGCTGTGACAGCTTATTCAAAAGTGATGTCGTATCTAAAAGAAAATGCTTTTGCATTTGTACGATTGGCTGTAGTATGGAATCAATAAAGATAGCTGTTGGTTGTAATAAAGACCCACGGGCGGAAATGATGGGGCGTCCAGGGGGGGATTAATCCCCTTGTGGATTTTAGGCAGCATATACATAATAGGCGTAATCGGGAAATCTGGGACCATCACTTCCATCATTTCAGGTGAAATTAATTTCGAATCACAAGCCAATACTAACACCTCCATTATGTCACGAACCGGTCTCTCACCTTTGCGGGTTCTGGGGTTCATCCGTTGCCAGTGCGGTTGCTCGCGGTGCTGTGCGCCCGTGTGGGGACACGGCGTGATCAATGGCACAGGTAATGCAGAGTCTGGGAACTGTGAGTGCGGGGACCAAATGGCCTAAGGCACTGCGGTGTGTCTGCTGTATAGGAGGTGGCCATGTTGGAGACCAAATAGCTAATACTGAGCACTTGTGAAAACACCTGTGGGCAGGTGTAAGCCAATCCCGTGCTTGTGCTGCCTTTAAGTAGGCTGGGATTATGTTACTCTGGGCCAGTGCTTTGTTGTATCAAAGCTGTGCTCTAGCTCTGAGCTCTCTCCGTGCATTCCTGTGTGATTCCCGTGGTCCAGATATCGCCTCCGTTCCCAGAGGTCCGTCTGCAGCCTTCACTGCTGAAAGATCCACCGGCTCTCCGCTGTGCTGTCAGTTAATTGCACTCCTATTGGAAATAGTTGGATTCCCAGTGTCCTGCTTGAGGTTACCTTGTCAGTCTGCCTATCATTCAAAGTCTGGAGGATTCTGTTTCTCTCAGCTGTTCGTTTGTTCAACTCTGCATTTAACCCATTCATCACCTTGTCTTCTACTACAGTTTCACAGTGATCTCCGGAACCCGCAAGTAACCCAATTCAGTACTTTTATTTGCTATGTTGTCATTACAAGGATAATTCATCACAGTTTCTCAGTTAACCCTCAAAACTCCATTGCAAATTCTTACAGTTAATTCACCATGTCTGCATTAACCAGTTAAACACAATCTGCAGTTCAGCATCAAAGCTTGTTTATATTTGGACAATTCAACATTTATTCTTCAGCTTGTTTTTGCATATGTTTCCTTGAACATTTCTTTTATTTACTTTTGAGTTTTCTCTTGCATATTATTTCTGCCATTCTTGCAATATTTCAGTATAATGATGATTAACAACTAGTCATTTAACTCCTTACTGAATTGTTATTTAATAAATATATGAAGCGGAACTTTCTTCGTCCTCCCTGCTTTCTTCATACTCCAGCACCTACACCTGTGGTTGGTTCCGGGTTAACGGATTCACAAAAACACCCGGGCCTGACACATTAGTTCCTTCTTAAAGCCAATCGTAGGGTCACCCCTCAATTTAGTATAAACATGCCGATTCCATAAGTGCCTATTGATCTCTTTCCTATAGTCATCCAAATCTTGCAGGACGATCCCCCCACCCTTGTCCGCTGGGCGAATGATTAACTCACTGTTCTGTGACAAGGAACGCAGCGCTAATTGCTGCTCTTTTGTAAGGTTATGGTGCTTAGATGTATAATTAGCACAATTCTCAGTTGATTCAGCATCAAGTAGTCTCATAAAAGTCTTGATAGAGGCATTACATGAGGTTGGTTCAAATGATGATTTTTGCGAAATTGCTTCAATTTATCAGGTAGCGTCACAGCCCCCTTGCCTGAAATATTACTTGGATTTTTATTAAAGAATTTTCTTAATTTTAAATTGCGTTGTAGCTGATGTTTTTCAATTTTCCAACGTAAATCATCAAAAGGTACTGATGTTATAAAGGACAAACTTTTTGTGAGTACCTCTTTTTCTGCCTCATTCAAGATGTATGAAGACAAGTTGAAAATCATTTCTTCTTGTTTTTGCTGGTTGGTGGTTTGTTTCCAACTACTTTTTCTGCATCCTTGCCCACCACGTCGGTTGAATCGCCTGTGCCTTCCTTGGTAAGGGTGGTCACCCCTAAAGGGATCTTTTGTCCACGTTTTCTTGCCGTTGAAGATCCAGATGCATCTGAGTCACTCCTAGAGGAATTGCAATCTTGAGAGGAATCTGTATCCAGTTTTGTAGGGAATCTGGACCTATGGAAGAATGTTTTTATATCTTCAGCCCTGTTGCCATTCTGGCCCTTGCCACCAGATAGCCACTGGTAAACCTGATGATTCTCGTAGGCCTGTTTATCTTTTGTTAACTTTTCCCTTTTAAACTTTATCAGATCTCTCTTATGTGATGCCAGTTGTTGATTTAATTTATTGATCCAGTCCTGGTCTTGTTCTGACTGTAGCGTTTCCAAGTGTAAACCCTCAAAATTAGAGATTTTTTCTTTTAATTGAGCCTCCTCCTTTTTGGATTGCTCAATTACAAGCAGGATTAAAATCAAAAGAACATTTGTTCATGATGCTTATCCTCTTTTGGCAGAATGTAGAATCATATATACCTATAGTTGGACAGTTTTTCACACGGAATCCCCGCAGAATTTGTTTAGATTTGAAATAATAACTTAAACATACAGCATGTAGATGAAAATCAATTGCCTTTTTCTTTAAAAATAGCAGTTCTTTAAAAATCAGATCCGTTGGCATGGATTCAGTAACATCACAAAGCTGTTCTTTAACGAGGATCTCATCAGTTTCAGCCTCTGACTAACTGAAGATCTCATTTGCTGAAACCAGCAAAGGGTTAAAAATGTCAGCATCCATTTCAACCCTCTCAGCCATTACGCGCTTAATGAAACAGCAACCAACGTGTCAGTAATGTACTTAAAGATAATATATACGCAAAATAACAAGTCTGTTGTATCCAAATTTCAGTGTGGCTCCTAAAGTGAGAGATCAGGATCAAGTCATACCCTGAAAAACCAAATATAGCACTTCCAGCCTGGCCACACAACGAGCAACACGAGCCCTATGGCCAATAGTGGCTACGGAAAAAGAGCTACTTTGCTTTAGAGGTAAAAACGAGTTTTATGGTAAGAACTTACCTTTGTTAAAACTCTTTATTCGAGGTACACTGGGCTCCACAAGGAATGAACAATGGGATGTAGAGTAGAATCTTGATCCGAGGCACCAACAGGCTCAAAGCTTTGACTGTTCCCAGAATGCATAGCGCCGCCTCCTATATCACCCCGCCTCCCAGCACAGGATCTCAGTTTTTAGTTAACCAGTCCAATGCAGTAGCAGGAAAAGAGACGACATCGGTTAGTAGCCACAACACCGCATTCTCACGACAGGAGACATGTCAGTGGCTAATGCCATACCAACCCAAAGAAGCTAAGTGCGTCAGGGTGGGCGCCTTGTGGAGCCCAGTGTACCTCACAGAAAGAGTTTTAACAAAGGTAAGTTCTTACCATAAAACTCGTTTTCTGCTGCGGGGTACACTGGGCTCCACAAGGAATGGACAATGGGGATGTCCTAAAGCAGTTCCTTATGAAAGGGGACGCACTGTAGCGGGCACAAGTACCCGGCGTTCAAAGGAAGCATCCTGAGAAGCGGCAGTATGGAAGGCATAGAACCTTATGAACGTGTTCACAGAGGACCACGTAGCCGCCTTGCACAATTGTTCAAGGGTCGCACCACGTTGGGCCACCCAAGAAGGTCCAACAGACCGAGTAGAATGGGCCTTAATGTGATCAGGAGCAGAGAGACCAGCCTTCACATAAGCATGTGCAATCACCATTCTAATCCATCGGGCCAGAGTTTGCTTGTGAGCAGGCCGGCTCCGTTTATGAAACCCAAACACAACAAAAAGAGAATCAGATTTCCTAATAGGAGCAGTTCTCTTCACATAGATACGGAGAGCCCGTACCACATCCAAAGACCGCTCTTTGGGAGACAGATCAGGAGAAACAAGTGCCGGAACTACAATCTCCTGATTAAGGTGGAACGAAGAAACCACCTTAGGTAGATAGCCAGGACGAGTCCTAAAAACCGCCCAGTCACGGGGAAATATCAGATATGGGGAACTACAGGACAAGGCACCCAAATCCGACACTCTTCGAGCTGAAGCAATAGCCAGCAGAAACACCACCTTAATGGAAAGCCACTTAAGGTCAGCTGAACCAAGAGGTTCAAACGGAGACTCTTGTAACGCCTCCAAAACCACCGACAAGTCCCAAGCAGCCACAGGCGGGACATAGGGAGGTTGGATACGCAACATGCCCTGAGTAAAGGTATGCACATCAGGTAAGGTCGCAATTTTTCTCTGAAACCACACCGACAAGGCAGATATTTGAACCTTGAGGGAGGCCAGACGCAGGCCTAAGTCCAGGCCCTGCTGAAGAAAAGCCAACAACTTGGCTATACTAAACTTGGAAGCGTCATAAACGTTAGATGCACACCAAACAAAGTAAGAATGCCAGACCCTATAGTAAATCCGAGCAGAAGTCAGTTTCCGGGCCCACAACATAGTTTGAATGACCACCTCAAAAAACCCTTTAGCCCTTAAGACAGAAGCTTCAAGAGCCACACCGTCAAAGACAGCCGGGCTAGGTCCTGGTAGATACAGGGGCCCTGAACGAGGAGGTCTGGGCATTGTGGAAGTAGAATTGGACGCTCTGACGATAGGCCTTGCAGGTCTGAGAACCAGTGCCGTCTGGGCCAGGCTGGAGCTATGAGAAGCAGAATTCCTTTTTCTTGTTTGAACTTCCGAATTACCCTGGGCAGGAGTGACACTGGAGGGAACACGTACGGCAGCCGAAACCTCCCTGGTACCGCCAGCGCATCCACGAATGCTGCTTGAGGATCCCTTGTCCTTGCTCCGAAGACCGGAACCTTGTGATTGTGTCGAGACGCCATCAGATCCACGTCTGGAAGGCCCCACCTTTCCACTAGGAGTTGAAACACTTCTGGATGGAGGCCCCACTCGCCGGCACGCACGTCCTGACGACTGAGAAAGTCCGCTTCCCAATTCAGGACTCCCGGAATGAATATTGCCGATATGGCTGGTAGATGGCGCTCTGCCCACTGTAGAATCCGTGAGACTTCCTTCATTGCTAGGCGGCTTTGAGTGCCGCCTTGATGATTTATGTAAGCCACTGTGGTGGCGTTGTCCGACTGTACTTGAACAGGACGGTTCTGAATTAAATGCTGGGCTAGGTTCAAGGCATTGAAGACCGCCCGCAACTCCAGAATATTGATCAAGAGGAGGGACTCCTCCTTGGTCCACCACCCCTGAAGGGAGTGTTGCTCCAGCACCACACCCCAACCTCTCAGACTGGCATCTGTCGTCAACAGGACCCAGTCGGATATCCAGAACGGACGGCCCCTGCACAGTTGTTGGTCCCAGAGCCACCAGAGCAGTGACAGACGGAACTCCGGAGTCAATGAGATCATTTGAGACCTGATCCGGTGAGGCAGGCCATCCCATTTGGCTAGAATCAGTCTCTGGAGAGGGTGAGAGTGAAATTGAGCGTACTCCACCATGTCGAATGCTGACACCATGAGGCCCAGCACCTGCATCACCGAATGTATCGACACTTGCGGACGAGATAGGAAGCAATGAATCCTGTCCTGAAGTTTCAGGACTTTCTCCTGAGACAGGAACAGCCGCTGGTTGTGAGTGTCCAATAGTGCTCCCAGATGCACCATGCTCTGAGCAGGGATCAGGGATGACTTCTTCCAGTCGATGAGCCACCCATGGGCTTGCAGAAACCGGACTGTCACATCTAGATGACGGAGGAGAAGTTCTGGGGAATTTGCCAGGATTAACAAGTCGTCCAAATACGGCAGTATCCTGAACCCTAGACGCGCGGAGTACCACCGTCATCACCGCCATGACTTTTGTAAAGACTCGCGGAGCCATTGTTAAACCAAAAGGTAATGCCCGAAACTGGTAATGGCAGTTGCCAATCGCAAATCTCAGGTATTGCGGATGAGACACTGCTATAGGAATATGCAGGTAAGCATACTGTATATCCAGGGAGACCATGAAGTCCCCAGGTTCCAAGGCCAGAACTATAGAGCGAAGGGTTTCCATCCGGAACTTGGAAACCTTCACAAACCTGTTCAATGCCTTGAGGTTGAGAATGGGTCGGGAGGACCCATTCGGTTTCAGGACTAGAAACAGCGGAGAATAGTATCCCCGGCCCCTCTGCGCAAGAGGCACCTGTACTACGACTCCTCTATCCAGGAGGGTCTGTACCACCGAATGTAGAGTGTTTGCCTTTGTCTTGTCCAATGGGAAAATGGCGCCCTGGGGCTGGGGGAGGGTCTTCAGGTCCAAGCTCTATCCACCTGCTGGCAAAACTACCGGGTACTGCAGGCTCTAATAAAACAGTTTATAGAGAAAACCTGACCTGTCCCATGCCCTGGTGATCTATTGGGATCGCCTGTACTGCCAGAGTGTCCACCGCCAGCGCGCGCGGCCCGCCTCCCACTGACCACGCCGGATCGCGATAAAGACCGGGTACCGCAAGCGGGACCCACTTACCACCTCCCGAAGCGTGGCCACGCGATCCCGGAGAGCCCCCGTTGTGTGTGCCTGTCAAGAAGAAAACCGGAGCCTCCTGCTGTAGTTACCCGGCAACCAGGGCTCGGGAGTGTACAGCGCCGCTGGGGAGAGTCAGAGCTGCAGCCGTGAATGTCCACTGACATGTAACACTGCTGCTGCCCTTGAAGTCTTCACTTTTTTACTCAGAAAAAAAGCTCTTCTAACGGCTGCCTGGAGCAGCCCCTCTGTTGAGTGCCTGCTACTGCAGCACCAACGACAAAACTGAGATCCTGTGCAGGGAGGCGGGGTGATATAGGAGGCGGCGCTATGCATTCTGGGAACAGTCAAAGCTTTGAGCCTGTTGGTGCCTCAGATCAAGATCCTACTCTACACCCCATTGTCCATTCCTTGTGGAGCCCAGTGTACCCAGCAGCAGAAAGACCTATGACATGCTTTACTAGGTCTGAAAACATCAAAGATATTATTGTACATGCAGATGTCACTAAGTTTGCGTCCACAATTGAGCAAAGAAACTTTTTATCAAAATTGCCCGGATGCTACAAAGTTTAGGGTGCACCACATGTAACAATATGATGATTAAAGTTTCGGATTTGAAACATCCACAATCTGATATGAGGTTCCGTATCCAACATATACTGACATGTACCTCCACATTTGTCATCTACCTGATTCTGTGCCCATGCGGGTTAGAGAACATTGAGAGAATGTATGGCCTTACACCGTTCGGCCATCAAGGCAGCAATCAATGGTAAGTATCAAGGCCAAGACCAACCAGTGGCCAAACACTTCACCTTCACATCCCTCCACCTTTAAGATGAGGCGACAGAGGCAAAAGAGTGTTACAACTGGAGACCCGTTGTATTTACAAACTTGGTACAGCCACCCCGGAAGGATTAAATGAGAAGATATCATGGAACATTTTCAATTAAATACAGTGGAATTCTTCAGCATGTCATACAGAATGTCTTATTAAGTGGCCATATAATATTTCCTAGAGATGAGCGGGTTCGGTTCGCCGAGAACCGAACCCCCCCGATTTCCAAGTGGCAAACATGGGTCCGAGCCCGGCTCGGTTATTCCCACCTGACTTGGAAAACCCAAAGGAGGCAAAATGTCATCATCCCGCTGTCGGATTGTTGTTGCGAGATTCGGATTCCATATAAAGAGCCGCGCGTCGCCACCATTTTCACTTGGCATTGTAGAGAGTACAGAGAGGACGTGGCTATGTTCTCTCAGTGTCAGTTCTCAGTATCAGTGCTCAGTATCAGTGCTTATTGTCTTTTGCTGCTCAGTAATACTAGTACAGTGTCTTGTGCTGCATCTTGCTGCTGTAGGGTGCTGTGGAAGTAGTGTCCTGTGACTGTGTATCGTTCATCATCATTCCAGTCACAGTGGTATCTGGGGGGTTACAATTCCAGAGTGCTTTTGTGCTGCTCACTAATACTAGTACAGTGTCTTGTGCTGCATCGTGGTGCTCAGTAATACTGCATTACTAATACTAGTACAGTGTCTTGTGCTGCTCAGTGTCAGTTCTCAGTAGTATCATCAGTGCTCAGTATCACTGCTCATTGTCTTGTGCTGCATCGTGGTGCTCAGTCATACTACATTACTAATACTAGTACAGTGTCTTGTGCTGCATCGTGCTGCTCAGTGTCAGTTCTCAGTAGTATCATCAGTGCTCAGTATCACTGCTCATTGTCTTGTGCTGCTCAGTAATACTACATTACTAATACTAGTACAGTGTCTTGTGCTGCATCGTGCTGCTCAGTGTCAGTTCTCAGTAGTATCATCAGTGCTCAGTATCACTGCTCGTTGTCTTGTGCTGCTCAGTAATACTACATTACTAATACTAGTACAGTGTCTTGTGCTGCATCGTGCTGCTCAGTGTCAGTTCTCAGTAGTATCATCAGTGCCCAGTATCACTGTTCAGTGCTCAGTGTCTTGTGCTGCATCATGCTACTCAGTGTCAGTACTCAGTATCACTGCTCAGTAGTATCATCAGTGCTCAGTATCACTGGTCAGTGCTCAGTGCTCAATGTCTTGTGCTGCATCGTGCTGCTCATTGTCTGCCATTTGATATAATTCCCATGAAACTGCCTTGTAATTCTAGTGATTTTTTCATTTTCTTCCAGTGATTTGGACCAATAAATAATACCATTGATTAGAACTAATAATTCCTGTGATATTGAGGTGTTTGTGTCGCTTAGCTTAGCCATCCAGCGACCACAGTGCACCTCTTTTTCTCTTTTCTTTGCATCATGTGCTGTTTGGGGACTATTTTTTTAAAAGTGCCATTCTGTCTGACACTTCCATATATGTCCAGTGGTACTGCCATTTGATATAATTCCCAACATTACTGCCATTTAATTCCAGTGATTTTGTCATATTCTTCCAGTGATTTGGGCCAATAATGCCATTGATTAGAACGAATAATTCCTGTGATACTGGCTTTTAATTCTAGTGATTTTGCCATTTTCTTCCAGTGATTTGTACCAATAATTCCATTGATTATAACGAATAATTCCAGTGATATTGCCTTATAATTCACATGATACTGGAGTCTAATTCTAGATGGGCCAGGTGTTTGTGTCGCTTAGCTTAGCCATCCAGCGACCTTGGTGCACCTCTTTTTTTCTTTGCATCATGTGCTGTTTGGGGACTATTTTTTTAAGTGCCATCCTGTCTGACACTGCAGTGCCACTCCTAGATGGGCCGGGTGTTTTTGCCGGCCACTTGGGTTGCTAAGCTTAGTCATCCAGCGACCTCAGTGCAAATTTTAGGACTAAAAATAATATTGTGAGGTGTGAGGTGTTCAGAATAGACTGGAAATGAGTGGAAATTATTGTTATTGAGGTTAATAATACTATAGGATTAAAATAACCCCCAAATTCTATGATTTTAGCTGTTTTTGGGTTTTAAAAAAAAATCAACCGAATCCAAAACATATCCAAATCTAAAACCCGAAATGTGGTTTTGCCAAAACGCGTCCGAATCCAAAACACGACCACGGACCCGAATCCAAAACCAAAACACAAAACACGAAAAATGCCCGCTGTACATCTCTAGTATTTCCCTGTCTGTACTTACCTTCCTTCACTATTTTAAAGATAATTTATATTTCTATTCTTGATTCATATGTTCACATTATTCCCTCACGTGTTGTGTTTTTTCGCACACCATTCTTTCACATTTTTCTCTTTTTATTCTCTCCTTTTTTCCATATTTCTTACTGTGCAATTCATACACACACACACAAATCACACATCACTTACATTTTTCACCACTGACATCTGCATTTTTCTTATCGCGCTCCACTGACATCTTTCTACTAGTTTTCAATATACATTAATTCATACACAAATTGGAGTTCTTGATCTCTACATGCACTTGTCTTGGTTTCTTCACAGGGATAACCATACCATCATGTTCACAATGCATACTAACTTACATTATATACACGGAGTGCAACTGTCGGGATCTTTCTATTAGAGATGAGCGGGTTCGGTTTCTCTGAATCCGAACCCGCCAGAACTTCATGTTTTTTTTCACGGGTCCGAGCGACTCGGATCTTCCCGCCTTGCTCGGTTAACCCGAGCGCGCCCGAACGTCATCATGACGCTGTCGGATTCTCGCGAGGCTCGGATTCTATCGCGAGACTCGGATTCTATATAAGGAGCCGCGCGTCGCCGCCATTTTCACACGTGCATTGAGATTGATAGGGAGAGGACGTGGCTGGCGTCCTCTCCGTTTAGAATAGATTAGAGAGACACTTGATTTACTAATTTTGGGGAGCATTAGGAGCACTCAGTACAGTGCAGAGTTTTGCTGATAGTGACCAGTGACCACCAGTTTTATTTATAATCCGTTCTCTGCCTGAAAAAAGCGATACACAGCACACAGTGACTCAGTCACATACCATATCTGTGTGCACTGCTCAGGCTCAGGCCAGTGTGCTGCATCATCTATTATCTATATATAATATTATATATATCTGTCTGACTGCTCAGCTCACACAGCTTATAATTGTGGGGGAGACTGGGGAGCACTACTGCAGTGCCAGTTATAGGTTATAGCAGGAGCCAGGAGTACATAATATATTATATAGTGAGTGACCACCAGACACACAGTGCAGTTTATTTAATATATCCGTTCTCTGCCTGAAAAAAGCGATACACACAGTGACTCAGTCAGTCACATACCATATCTGTGTGCACTGCTCAGGCTCAGGCCAGTGTGCTGCATCATCTATATATATTATATATCTGTCTGACTGCTCAGCTCACACAGCTTATAATTGTGGGGGAGACTGGGGAGCACTACTGCAGTGCCAGTTATAGGTTATAGCAGGAGCCAGGAGTACATAATATTATATTAAAATTAAACAGTGCACACTTTTGCTGCAGGAGTGCCACTGCCAGTGTGACTAGTGACCAGTGACCTGACCACCAGTATATATAATATTAGTAGTATACTATCTCTTTATCAACCAGTCTATATATTAGCAGCAGACACAGTACAGTGCGGTAGTTCACGGCTGTGGCTACCTCTGTGTCGGCACTCGGCAGCCCGTCCATAATTGTATATACCACCTAACCGTGGTTTTTTTTTCTTTCTTTATACATACATACTAGTTACGAGTATACTATCTCTTTATCAACCAGTCTATATATTAGCAGCAGACACAGTACAGTGCGGTAGTTCACGGCTGTGGCTACCTCTGTGTCGGCACTCGGCAGCCCGTCCATAATTGTATATACCACCTAACCGTGGTTTTTTTTTCTTTCTTTATACATACATACTAGTTACGAGTATACTATCTCTTTATCAACCAGTCTATATTAGCAGCAGACACAGTACAGTGCGGTAGTTCACGGCTGTGGCTACCTCTGTGTCGGCACTCGGCAGCCCGTCCATAATTGTATATACCACCTAACCGTGGTTTTTATTTCTTTCTTTATACATACATACTAGTTACGAGTATACTATCTCTTTATCAACCAGTCTATATTAGCAGCAGACACAGTACAGTGCGGTAGTTCACGGCTGTGGCTACCTCTGTGTCGGCACTCGGCAGCCCGTCCATAATTGTATATACCACCTAACCGTGGTTTTTTTTTCTTTCTTTATACATACATACTAGTTACGAGTATACTATCTCTTTATCAACCTGTCTATATATTAGCAGCAGACACAGTACAGTGCGGTAGTTCACGGCTGTGGCTACCTCTGTGTCGGCACTCGGCAGCCCGTCCATAATTGTATATACCACCTAACCGTGGTTTTTTTTTCTTTCTTTATACATACATACTAGTTACGAGTATACTATCTCTTTATCAACCAGTCTATATATTAGCAGCAGACACAGTACAGTGCGGTAGTTCACGGCTGTGGCTACCTCTGTGTCGGCACTCGGCAGCCCGTCCATAATTGTATATACCACCTAACCGTGGTTTTTTTTTCTTTCTTTATACATACATACTAGTTACGAGTATACTATCTCTTTATCAACCAGTCTATATTAGCAGCAGACACAGTACAGTGCGGTAGTTCACGGCTGTGGCTACCTCTGTGTCGGCACTCGGCAGCCCGTCCATAATTGTATATACCACCTAACCGTGGTTTTTTTTTCTTTCTTTATACATACATACATACTAGTTACGAGTATACTATCTCTTTATCAACCTGTCTATATATTAGCAGCAGACACAGTACAGTGCGGTAGTTCATGGCTGTGGCTACCTCTGTGTCGGCACTCGGCAGCCCGTCCATAATTGTATATACCACCTAACCGTGGTTTTTTTTTCTTTCTTTATACATACATACTAGTTACGAGTATACTATCTCTTTATCAACCAGTCTATAGTAGCAGCAGACACAGTACAGTGCGGCAGTTCACGGCTGTGGCTACCTCTGTGTCGGCACTCGGCAGCCCGTCCATAATTGTATATACCACCTAACCGTGGTTTTTTTTTCTTTCTTTATACATACATACTAGTTACGAGTATACTATCTCTTTATCAACCAGTCTATATATTAGCAGCAGACACAGTACAGTGCGGTAGTTCACGGCTGTGGCTACCTCTGTGTCGGCACTCGGCAGCCCGTCCATAATTGTATATACCACCTAACCGTGGTTTTTTTTTCTTTCTTTATACATACATACTAGTTACGAGTATACTATATCTTTATCAACCAGTCTATATATTAGCAGCAGACACAGTACAGTGCGGTAGTTCACGGCTGTGGCTACCTCTGTGTCGGCACTCGGCAGCCCGTCCATAATTGTATATACCACCTAACCGTGGTTTTTTTTTCTTTCTTTATACATACATACTAGTTACGAGTATACTATCTCTTTATCAACCAGTCTATATTAGCAGCAGACACAGTACAGTGCGGTAGTTCACGGCTGTGGCTACCTCTGTGTCGGCACTCGGCAGCCCGTCCATAATTGTATATACCACCTAACCGTGGTTTTTTTTTCTTTCTTTATACATACATACTAGTTACGAGTATACTATCTCTTTATCAACCAGTCTATATATTAGCAGCAGACACAGTACAGTGCGGTAGTTCACGGCTGTGGCTACCTCTGTGTCGGCACTCGGCAGCCCGTCCATAATTGTATATACCACCTAACCGTGGTTTTTTTTTCTTTCTTTATACATACATACTAGTTACGAGTATACTATCTCTTTATCAACCAGTCTATATTAGCAGCAGACACAGTACAGTGCGGTAGTTCACGGCTGTGGCTACCTCTGTGTCGGCACTCGGCAGCCCGTCCATAATTGTATATACCACCTAACCGTGGTTTTTTTTTCTTTCTTTATACATACATACTAGTTACGAGTATACTATCTCTTTATCAACCAGTCTATATATTAGCAGCAGACACAGTACAGTGCGGTAGTTCACGGCTGTGGCTACCTCTGTGTCGGCACTCGGCAGCCCGTCCATAATTGTATATACCACCTAACCGTGGTTTTTTTTTCTTTCTTTATACATACATACTAGTTACGAGTATACTATCTCTTTATCAACCAGTCTATATATTAGCAGCAGACACAGTACAGTGCGGTAGTTCACGGCTGTGGCTACCTCTGTGTCGGCACTCGGCAGCCCGTCCATAATTGTATATACCACCTAACCGTGGTTTTTTTTTCTTTCTTTATACATACATACTAGTTACGAGTATACTATCTCTTTATCAACCAGTCTATATTAGCAGCAGACACAGTACAGTGCGGTAGTTCACGGCTGTTGCTACCTCTGTGTCGGCACTCGGCAGCCCGTCCATAATTGTATATACCACCTAACCGTGGTTTTTTTTTCTTTCTTTATACATACATACTAGTTACGAGTATACTATCTCTTTATCAACCAGTCTATATATTAGCAGCAGACACAGTACAGTGCGGTAGTTCACGGCTGTGGCTACCTCTGTGTCGGCACTCGGCAGCCCGTCCATAATTGTATATACCACCTAACCGTGGTTTTTTTTTCTTTCTTTATACATACATACTAGTTACGAGTATACTATCTCTTTATCAACCAGTCTATATATTAGCAGCAGACACAGTACAGTGCGGTAGTTCACGGCTGTGGCTACCTCTGTGTCGGCACTCGGCAGCCCGTCCATAATTGTATACTAGTATCCAATCCATCCATCTCCATTGTTTACCTGAGGTGCCTTTTAGTTGTGCCTATTAAAATATGGAGAACAAAAATGTTGAGGTTCCAAAATTAGGGAAAGATCAAGATCCACTTCCACCTCGTGCTGAAGCTGCTGCCACTAGTCATGGCCGAGACGATGAAATGCCAGCAACGTCGTCTGCCTAGGCCGATGCCCAATGTCATAGTACAGAGCATGTCAAATCCAAAACACCAAATATCAGTAAAAAAAGGACTCCAAAACCTAAAATAAAATTGTCGGAGGAGAAGCGTAAACTTGCCAATATGCCATTTACCACACGGAGTGGCAAGGAACGGCTGAGGCCCTGGCCTATGTTCATGGCTAGTGGTTCAGCTTCACATGAGGATGGAAGCACTCAGCCTCTCGCTAGAAAAATGAAAAGACTCAAGCTGGCAAAAGCAGCACAGCAAAGAACTGTGCATTCTTCGAAATCCCAAATCCACAAGGAGAGTCCAATTGTGTCGGTTGCGATGCCTGACCTTCCCAACACTGGACGTGAAGAGCATGCGCCTTCCACCATTTGCACGCCCCCTGCAAGTGCTGGAAGGAGCACCCGCAGTCCAGTTCCTGATAGTCAGATTGAAGATGTCAGTGTTGAAGTACACCAGGATGAGGATATGGGTGTTGCTGGCGCTGGGGAGGAAATTGACCAGGAGGATTCTGATGGTGAGGTGGTTTGTTTAAGTCAGGCACCCGGGGAGACACCTGTTGTCCGTGGGAGGAATATGGCCGTTGACATGCCAGGTGAAAATACCAAAAAAATCAGCTCTTTGGTGTGGAGGTATTTCACCAGAAATGCGGACAACAGGTGTCAAGCCGTGTGTTCCCTTTGTCAAGCTGTAATAAGTAGGGGTAAGGACGTTAACCACCTCGGAACATCCTCCCTTATACGTCACCTGCAGCGCATTCATAATAAGTCAGTGACAAGTTCAAAAACTTTGGGTGACAGCGGAAGCAGTCCACTGACCAGTAAATCCCTTCCTCTTGTAACCAAGCTCACGCAAACCACCCCACCAACTCCCTCAGTGTCAATTTCCTCCTTCCCCAGGAATGCCAATAGTCCTGCAGGCCATGTCACTGGCAATTCTGACGAGTCCTCTCCTGCCTGGGATTCCTCCGATGCATCCTTGCGTGTAACGCCTACTGCTGCTGGCGCTGCTGTTGTTGCCGCTGGGAGTCGATGGTCATCCCAGAGGGGAAGTCGTAAGCCCACTTGTACTACTTCCAGTAAGCAATTGACTGTTCAACAGTCCTTTGCGAGGAAGATTAAATATCACAGCAGTCATCCTACTGCAAAGCGGATAACTGAGGCCTTGGCATCCTGGGTGGTGAGAAACGTGGTTCCGGTATCCATCATTACTGCAGAGCCAACTAGAGACTTGTTGGAGGTACTGTGTCCCCGGTACCAAATACCATCTAGGTTCCATTTCTCTAGGCAGGCGATACCGAAAATGTACACAGACCTCAGAAAAAGAGTCACCAGTGTCCTAAAAAATGCAGCTGTACCCAATGTCCACTTAACCACGGACATGTGGACAAGTGGAGCAGGGCAGGGTCAGGACTATATGACTGTGACAGCCCACTGGGTAGATGTATGGACTCCCGCCGCAAGAACAGCAGCGGCGGCACCAGTAGCAGCATCTCGCAAACGCCAACTCTTTCCTAGGCAGGCTACGCTTTGTATCACCGGTTTCCAGAATACGCACACAGCTGAAAACCTCTTACGGCAACTGAGGAAGATCATCGCGGAATGGCTTACCCCAATTGGACTCTCCTGTGGATTTGTGGCATCGGACAACGCCAGCAATATTGTGTGTGCATTAAATATGGGCAAATTCCAGCACGTCCCATGTTTTGCACATACCTTGAATTTGGTGGTGCAGAATTTTTTAAAAAACGACAGGGGCGTGCAAGAGATGCTGTCGGTGGCCAGAAGAATTGCGGGACACTTTCGGCGTACAGGCACCACGTACAGAAGACTGGAGCACCACCAAAAACTACTGAACCTGCCCTGCCATCATCTGAAGCAAGAAGTGGTAACGAGGTGGAATTCAACCCTCTATATGCTTCAGAGGTTGGAGGAGCAGCAAAAGGCCATTCAAGCCTATACAATTGAGCACGATATAGTAGGTGGAATGCACCTGTCTCAGGCGCAGTGGAGAATGATTTCAACGTTGTGCAAGGTTCTGATGCCCTTTGAACTTGCCACACGTGAAGTCAGTTCAGACACTGCCAGCCTGAGTCAGGTCATTCCCCTCATCAGGCTTTTGCAGAAGAAGCTGGAGGCATTGAAGAAGGAGCTAAAAGGGAGCAATTCCGCTAGGCATGTGGGACTTGTGGATGCAGCCCTTAATTCGCTTAACAAGGATTCACGGGTGGTCAATCTGTTGAAATCAGAGCACTACATTTTGGCCACCGTGCTCGATCCTAGATTTAAAGCCTACCTTGGATCTCTCTTTCCGGCAGACACAGGTCTGCTGGGGTTGAAAGACCTGCTGGTGACAAAATTGTCAAGTCAAGCGGAACGCGACCTGTCAACATCTCCTCCTTCACATTCTCCCGCAACTGGGGGTGCGAGGAAAAGGCTCAGAATTCCGAGCCCACCCGCTGGCGGTGATGCAGGGCAGTCTGGAGCGACTGCTGATGCTGACATCTGGTCCGGACTGAAGGACCTGACAACGATTACGGACATGTCGTCTACTGTCACTGCATATGATTCTCTCAACATTGATAGAATGGTGGAGGATTATATGAGTGACCGCATCCAAGTAGGCACGTCACACAGTCCGTACTTATACTGGCAGGAAAAAGAGGCAATTTGGAGGCCCTTGCACAAACTGGCTTTATTCTACCTAAGTTGCCCTCCCACAAGTGTGTACTCCGAAAGAGTGTTTAGTGCCGCCGCTCACCTTGTCAGCAATCGGCGTACAAGGTTACATCCAGAAAATGTGGAGAAGATGATGTTCATTAAAATGAATTATAATCAATTCCTCCGCGGAGACATTGACCAGCAGCAATTGCCTCCACAAAGTACACAGGGAGCTGAGATGGTGGATTCCAGTGGGGACGAATTGATAATCTGTGAGGAGGGGGATGTACACGGTGATATATCGGAGGGTGAAGATGAGGTGGACATCTTGCCTCTGTAGAGCCAGTTTGTGCAAGGAGAGATTAATTGCTTCTTTTTTTGGGGGGGGTCCAAACCAACCCGTCATATCAGTCACAGTCGTGTGGCAGACCCTGTCACTGAAATGATGGGTTGGTTAAAGTGTGCATGTCCTGTTTTGTTTATACAACATAAGGGTGGGTGGGAGGGCCCAAGGACAATTCCATCTTGCACCTCTTTTTTCTTTTCTTTTTCTTTGCATCATGTGCTGATTGGGGAGGGTTTTTTGGAAGGGACATCCTGCGTGACACTGCAGTGCCACTCCTAGATGGGCCCGGTGTTTGTGTCGGCCACTAGGGTCGCTAATCTTACTCACACAGTCAGCTACCTCATTGCGCCTCTTTTTTTCTTTGCGTCATGTGCTGTTTGGGGAGGGTTTTTTGGAAGGGACATCCTGCGTGACACTGCAGTGCCACTCCTAGATGGGCCCGGTGTTTGTGTCGGCCACTAGGGTCGCTAATCTTACTCACACAGCTACCTCATTGCGCCTCTTTTTTTCTTTGCGTCATGTGCTGTTTGGGGAGGGTTTTTTGGAAGGGACATCCTGCGTGACACTGCAGTGCCACTCCTAGATGGGCCCGGTGTTTGTGTCGGCCACTAGGGTCGCTAATCTTACTCACACAGTCAGCTACCTCATTGCGCCTCTTTTTTTCTTTGCGTCATGTGCTGTTTGGGGGGGTTTTTTGGAAGGGCCATCCTGCGTGACACTGCAGTGCCACTCCTAGATGGGCCCGGTGTTTGTGTCGGCCACTAGGGTCGCTAATCTTACTCACACAGCTACCTCATTGCGCCTCTTTTTTTCTTTGCGTCATGTGCTGTTTGGGGAGGGTTTTTTGGAAGGGACATCCTGCGTGACACTGCAGTGCCACTCCTAGATGGGCCCGGTGTTTGTGTCGGCCACTAGGGTCGCTTATCTTACTCACACAGCGACCTCGGTGCAAATTTTAGGACTAAAAATAATATTGTGAGGTGTGAGGTATTCAGAATAGACTGAAAATGAGTGTAAATTATGGTTTTTGAGGTTAATAATACTTTGGGATCAAAATGACCCCCAAATTCTATGATTTAAGCTGTTTTTTAGTGTTTTTTGAAAAAAACACCCGAATCCAAAACACACCCGAATCCGACAAAAAAAATTCGGTGAGGTTTTGCCAAAACGCGTTCGAACCCAAAACACGGCCGCGGAACCGAACCCAAAACCAAAACACAAAACCCGAAAAATTTCAGGCGCTCATCTCTACTTTCTATACGGGGCACAGCTTGCTACACAGCACGACTATACTGGCCGGCCGGTGAGAGCATCGGAAAACCCCAGTGCTAAGGGTTTACTGGTGAGCGTCTATCCCCAAGTACCCACGGAACTCCAGATAAGGCTAGAATTAAAAGCAATAGCCGGGAGGGGAACGGAGGATTGCCCAGAAAAAAAAACGGGCATAGAGACATTTCTACAAGGTAGCTATAACAACAAATTATATGGTGCAGTGAAACAAAGATCGAGTTTTGCATAAGAGTTATAAGGCTGCATAAACATCATTATATGTGAATGGAAACTCACAGGTGTGAGAGAGCACGGACTTCCATATGTGCATAGGAATGCCTTAATTGCTTAATGAAATATAGAAATACACGGACTACCTTAACATTGGTCATTTAAAGAGGTTTTATTCCTGAAAGAATACATTTTAATAAGTGAATATATATTCTGAATTGCATTTGTGTACAGCAATTGTTGTTTTTTAGATTTAAGATACTGGCCGGTATTAATGTGATGTATATTGTTTTATATAATTATTAAAAATCATATCAGATTGAGGTAGCGCATTCTCATTTGTTTTTGCAAAAAAACATTTTTTTTCTTTTAGGTAAGTAATCTGTCTCTCATTTTTACAGGTACCCCTATTGGATTCTACTGGACAAGTGGACGTGACCGGCGTGGGATGTAGGTAAGTATGTGTGAGTGTGTAAGTGTGTTTTAATAAATTTTTACTGTCACGGTGTGTGAGTTGTGTTTTTATTTGGGTATTTTTTCTGTTGTAGAACTACAGGTACCGGCGGGCCCGTTATTTCCCCGCATGCTGGTACTTGAGGTTCTCCAAGTACCAGCAAGCAGGGGAGGCTTGCTGGGCCTTGTAGTTCCACAACTAAAAACAATATTCTTTTTTTTTATTACATGGCTATCAGCCTCCCATCCACCGCCCACGGATGGAGGGGACAGCCTCGGGCTTCACCCCTGGCCCTTGGCCCTTGGGTGCCTGGAGGGGGTGACCCCGGCCAGTGGTGACTAGTTGGGGGGGGTAATGCCACGGCCGCAGGGACCTACATAAATGTGTCCCCCGGCTGTGGCATTATGTCCCTGGCTAGTGGAGCCCGGTGCTGGTTTTAAAAATACGGGGGACCCCTACATCTTTTGTCCCCCGTATTTTTGGAACCAGGACCGGACTAAGAGCCCGGTGCTGGTTGCCTAAATACGGGGAACCCCTGTCCAATTTTTTCCCAGTGTTTAAACAACCAGGACCGGCTCAAAGAGCCCGAGGCTGGTTATACTTAGGAGGTGGGACCTCACGCATTTTTTTTGTACATTTTTTAACCCATTCAGACCCTTCTCCATTAAGATAATGGAAGCCCTGGACAACAAAATTGCATTCTTGTCCTCCTCCCACTCCCTTCCCTGTCCCAAACACTAATTATTATTTTTTTCTATAAAAATGTACAATATATCACAAGTATGATGAGCAGGCAGGCAGCGGGCATTGGCGGCATCGGACTGAGATGCAAATTAGTGGCGGAGGGCTGGGTCAGTTGATGGTGGGCGGGTTTGTAAGCCATTGGTGGTGGCAGCGGGCATCGGCTCAGAGGCAGTGGCGGGCATTGGCTCGGTGGCGATAGGGGTCATCGGCAGGATTCGGCGGACATTATGGCTGTAGTGCCTCACCAGCCACTAACCTCACCGCACGCCACTGGTGAGTGGGACAGTGTGCGTGTGTGTTAATTGTGTGTGTGTGGGACAGTGTGCGTGTGTGTTAATTGTGTGTGTGTGGGGGACAGTGTGAGTGTGTGTAAATTTTTGCAGTCCAGTGTGTGTGGGGGAGGGGAAAGTATGAGAATGTGTGTTTGTAGTCTAAGTGGGTGTGTGTGGGGTTTGGGGGTGGCCAGTCTGTGTGTGTGTAGTCTACAGCGTGTGTGTGTGTGTGTGTGTGTGTGTGTGTGTGTGTAAGTAAGTGGGTCAGGCAGTCTGTGTGTGTGGGCGGAATGTACTAATGGCCATTTACCGAAGAGGGATATGTATTAAACTACGGGCACTGAGATGCCCTTCTCACTCACCATCCAGCTGGGTGGGCGAGCCGGGCAGGTGGAAAGTCAGCAGCAGGGGCAGCATGCCGGATATCAGCAGCCGAGGGTGCGGACTGTAAGGCATGTGCGGAGCCCAAAGCCGGAGATCGGCAGCATGTTGACCGGCAACAAGCGGCTTCTGCTTCCGCGTTCAACATGCTGTCGATCTCCAGCTTTGGGCTACGCAGGGTTCGGGGGATGGGTGTCCTCTGCCGGTGTACTGCAGCTCTGGGGGTGCGGGCTCTGGAGGCTTTCAGCACTGTTGAATATCCAGCTGCCTCAAGTATGTACAGCCCGCACCCTCGGCTGCTGATATCCGGCATGCTGCTGGCTGTCCCCCCGCCCGGCTCGGCCACACAGCTGTATGGTGAGAAGGGCATCTCAGTTCCCGAGCTTTAACACATATGCCTCAGTAAATGGCCTCTGCGGTAAACGATACTAATGCTTACCGTGGCAGTAACAGCGGGAAGGACGGCGCACATCGGGATCCTGCAGCAGGAGAGAAGTACCCCTTCGGAGCGCAGCAGACCACACTGAAAAGGGTGCATCCCCGGTGCGCTGCTCTGCATCCCGGGTGGCGCCGAAGATGTGGAGTGTCGGAGGTGGCAGAAGCGCCGCAGCTTGGGGTGAGAAACCGCTGCAGCCCTTCCGCTGCTAAACTCTGCAATTAGTCTATTAAGGGGGTAGGCTCCCCTCACCACAGTGCCCTGCAGGATTAGTTAATTAAGAGGGTAGGATCCCCTCACTCTATAATGGGAATTTTGGCTCATACCATGTGCTGTAACGTGAATTTTGGCTCATACCGTGTGCTATAATGTGAATTACGGCTCATACCGTGTGGGGTAATATGAATTTCGGCTCATACCATGTGGGGTAATGTGAATTTCGGCTCATACCGTGTGGGGTAATGTGAATTTCGGCTCATACCGTGTGCTGTAATGTGAATTTCGGCTCATACCGTGTGCTGTAATGTGAATTTCGGCTCATACCGTGTGCTGTAATGTGAATTTCGGCTCATACCGTGTGCTGTAATGTGAATTTCGGCTCATACCGTGTGCTATAATGTGAATTTCGGCTCATACCATGTGGGGTAATGTGAATTTCGGCTCATACTGTGTGCTATAATGTGAATTTCGGCTCATACCGTGTGGGGTAATGTGAATTTCGACTCATACCGTGTGCTATAATGTGAAAGGGGCACCAGTACTAGATAGTATAAGGGGTCCTACTACACTGAAGAACACGCCCCTTTTGAGTGACCACGGGGCTTTTCCGGAGCATAATTGCTATCTACACTCTTTCATTCCGCCTTCAAAAATTCAACCTCAACCATTGCACCTACATTCATACATACACACCCTGACATCTTTATATACAGTGACACCAGTGGCTGGCGTCTGCACATACTTTCCTTTTGTATTATTTTTTTTTGTGTGTGGGGGGGGCGCCATTATTGATCTTGCCCTGGGCTCCAAAAACCCTAGCTACGCCTCTGGCTCAGTGTGCTGAAAATATCTACGTTCTCTGCCTAAAAAACGCTTCATATCTGTGCTCAGTGTGCTGCAAATATCTGTGCTCATTGTGCTTTATTGTGGGGACTGGGGACCACCAGTATTATATAGTAGGAGGACAGTGCAGAGTTTTGCTGACCAGTGACCAACAGTATTATACGTTCTCTGCCTGAAAAACGCTCCATATATGTGCTGCATTGTAGCATATAGTAGGAGGACAGTGCAGAATTTTGCTGTGACCACCAGTATATATATATAGCAGTACGGTACAGTAATCCACTGTTCTACCTCTGTGTCGTCAAGTATACTATGCATCCATACCTGTGGTGCATTTTAGTTGTGCGCAGTATATATAGTAGGAGGACAGTGCATAATTTTGCTGACCACCAGTATATAATATATAGCAGTACGGTACAGTAGTCCACTGCTCTACCTACCTCTGTGTCATCAAGTATACTATCCATCCATACCTGTGGTGCATTTAAGTTGTGCGCAGTATATATAGTAGGACAGTGCATAATTTTGCTGACCACCAGTATATAATATATAGCAGTACGGTACAGTAGGCCACTGCTCTACCTACCTCTGTGTTGTCAAGTATACTATCCATCCATACCTGTGGTGCATTTAAGTTGTGCGCAGTATATATAGTAGGAGGACAGTGCATAATTGTGCTGACCACCAGTATATAATATATAGTAGTACGGCACAGTAGTCCACTGCTCTACCTACCTCTGTGTCATCAAGTATACTATCCATCCATACCTGTGGTGCATTTTAGTTGTGCGCAGTATATATAGTAGGAGGACAGTGCATAATTTTGCTGACCACCAGTATATAATATATAGCAGTACGGTACAGTAGGCCACTGCTCTACCTACCTCTGTGTCGTCAAGTATACTATCCATCCATACCTGTGGTGCATTTAAGTTGTGCGCAGTATATATAGTAGGAGGACAGTGCATAATTGTGCTGACCACCAGTATATAATATATAGCAGTACGGTACAGTAGTCCACTGCTCTACCTACCTCTGTGTCGTCAAGTATACTATCCATCCATACCTGTGGTGCATTTTAGTTGTGCGCAGTATATATAGTAGGAGGACAGTGCATAATTTTGCTGACCACCAGTATATAATATATAGCAGTACAGTACAGTAGGCCACTGCTCTACCTTCCTCTGTGTCGTCAAGTATACTATCCATCCATACCTGTGCTGCATTTTGGTTGTGCGCAGTATATAGTAGGAGGGGAAGTGCAGAATGTTGCTGTGACCACCAGTATATATATAGCAGTACGGTACAGTAGTCCACTGCTCTACCTCTGTGTTGTCAAGTATACTTCAAAAGTTCAGTAAAATGACCCAAAAATCAAAATTAAAAGCGTCTGATGAGAAGCGTAAACTTGCCAATATGCCATTTACGACACGGAGTGGCAAGGAACGGCTGAGGCCCTGGCCTATGTTCATGGCTAGTGGTTCAGATTCACATGAGGATAGAAGCACTCATCCTCTCGCTAGAAAACTGCAGTGCCACTCCTAGATGGGCCAGGTGTTTGTGTCGGCCACTTGGGTTGCTTAGCTTAGCCATCCAGCGACCTTGGTGCACCTCTTTTTTTCTTTGCATCATGTGCTGTTTAAGGACTAATTTTTAAATCTGCCATCCTGTCTGACACTGCAAAGCCACTCCTAGATGGGCCAGGTGTTTGTGTCAGCCACTTGGGTCGCTTAGCTTAGTCACACAGCTACCTCATTGCACCTCTTTTTTTCTTTGCATCATGTGCTGTTTGGGGACTATTTTTTAAATCAGCCATCCTGTCTGACACTGCAAAGCCACTCCTAGATGGGCCAGGTGTTTGTGTCGGCCACTTGGGTCGCTTAGCTTAGTCACACAGCTACCTCATTGCTCCTCTTTTTTTCTTTGCATCATGTGCTGTTTGGGGACTATTTTTTAAATCTGCCATCCTGTCTGACACTGCAAAGCCACTCCTAGATGGGCCAGGTGTTTGTGTCGGCCACTTGGGTCGCTTAGCTTAGTCACACAGCTACCTCATTGCTCCTCTTTTTTTCTTTGCATCATGTGCTGTTTGGGGACTATTTTTTTAAGTGCCATCCTGTCTGACACTGCAGTGCCACTCCTAGATAGGCCAGGTGTTTGTGTCAGCCACTTGGGTCGCTTAGCTTAGTCATCCAATGACCTCGGTGCAAATTTTAGGACTAAAAATAATATTGTGAGGTGGTCAGAATAGACTGGAAATGAGTGGAAATTATGGTTATTGAGGTTAAAATGACCCCCAAATTCTATGATTTAAGCTGTTTTTGAGGGGGTTTTGTAAAAAAACACCCGAATCCAAATCACACCCGAATCCGCCCAAAAAATTTCAGGGAGGTTTTGCCAAAACGCGTCCGAATCCAAAACACGGCCACGGAACCAAATCCAAAACCAAAACACAAAACCCGAAAAATGTCCGGTGCACATCACTAATTATAATTGATTTATATCTTATCCATCCTACATTGGGTAATATATATACACATTTGCCGCAGTGCTAGTGGCACAGATCAGATTCTATATAGTCCATACCATCATGCATATATTTGTTAGATAATTTAACATCAGAGCACTACACATATTTTACATCCTTATGTTTGCACATATCCATTCATATGTTAGATCCAGCAATCCAGCTGGTATGCAGATAGTACATCTTTTGATGTTGCTCACATGAATGCGAGTCCTCACGCTTCCTCTATCTAAAACAACTCTTAGAAGAGTAGTGCATATGTATACCTATGACATGGGGAATCCATCACGGAGGGCATCGGGGCCAGTAACAAGGAGAGTAAATGGTGTGCCGGACTGCTATATATATATATATATATATATATATATATATATATATATATATAATCATGTTTTCCAAACCTCTCTTTACCATCTGTATTAAGCTCTTAATCATTTGGGATCTTTGTTTCTTGCAGTGCTCCATAAGATGTAGAAAAACATAAGTAGGACACAGCCCCACTTGCAATGGTGAGACTCCTGAGCCTCAGGTACCTCTAGCTCTCCTGGATTGCCATGACAATATTACCATATAGTCTACGGACTACCAGGACAGAGGATCTTATTAAGGTTTGCTAACAAACCAAAAAGCAATTGGGCAAAACCATGTTGCACTGCAGGTGGGGCAAAATGTAACATGTGCGGAGAGATTTAGATTTTGGTGGGCAGGTTTCAAACTTAAATCTAAATTGCAGTGTAGAAATAAAACAGCCAGTATTTACCCTGCACAGAAAAAATATAACCCACCCAAATCCAACTCTCTCTGCACATGTAACATCTGCCCCACCTGCAGTTCACATGGTTTTGCCCAATCACTAACTTATTTAGTTTGCTAACAAACCTGAATAACCCCCAGAGACTGAAATCTCTGCATTGCTATCATAAGGTACAATATAAATCTCATTATGATGACCCATTTGTAGTATGCTGGGGAATTTGTTTGCTTTCTAGTCTAGATTAATCCCTCCCTTCCATGCACCTGTGATGGGCCTAAAAATTGATCAGAGCCACTTCCATTCTCCACATACTAGAGACACCAGTCATCATTATCAGCTTAATGATAATGATTGCCATTTAAATGTATGGTTTAAAAAAAAAAGGAAAAAAAGTAAATAAAAAAATTATTATCCATTCTTATCAGATAGACGGGGGCTGATCCTGAGTTGTATGGATCACTTCTTACATATAAATAGTGAGTTGTTAGCATACTGCACATGTGCAGTACACATTTATGTGCATCTATCTATCTTATCCTGAGACTTACAGATCTTAGCCAGATCTCACTTTGCATGAAATGGGCATTTTTTATGGAGGGAAATGGGCAGCGACAATGTGATTGCACAGAACTGTTCTGTCCCATTTGAGTGTCCTGGGAGTATTATGGGCATGTAGTTAGATTTCTGTGCCATTCGGCATACCAGAAGGGAGCCTGTTACAAATGGATCTCTTGCACCTATCATGGGGTTGGTGCAAGCACCGATACTAATGGTGACAGTTGCAGGTGTTGAAGGAAAAACAGTGAGTGGAGAGGCAGGGGCGTAACTAGAACTGTGTGGGCCCCACAGCAAAATATTGAAAGGGCCCCCCTCCCCTTGTCACTACAGTGCTGCTTAGGGGAGCAACAGAAAGAGTGTGAGGGGAGTGATAGAGAGACAAAGAGGGTGTCAGGGGGAGAAATAGATATACAGTAGGAGCGAGAAAGAGAGAGAGAGATGAGAGTTTCATGGAAAATAGAAAAAGAGGAGCAAGACAGAGAGAGAGGTTGTCAGGGTGAAATAAAGGGATGAGAGGAGAGTGAGTGTGTATGTGAGAGAGAGAGAGAGAGAGAGAGAGAGAGAGAGTGTAGGAGCAAGATAGGGAGGGGAGCAAGTGGGAGTGAATGAGAGAGACAGAGAGAAAGAGAGAGAGATTGTGTTTCAGGGTGGGAGGGAAAGAGAAAGAGAGGGTAATGAGAGAGTGAGAACATCAATGAGAGACAGAGAGGGAGAGATAAGGGGTGTCATGGAGAGAGAGATATGGGTGTCAGGCAGAGAGAATGTCAGGGAGACAGAAACAGTGTCTGGGTGAGAGAAAGTGAGATACTGTACAGTGACAGAGAGATAAGATCACAATGTCAGGTAGAGTGAGGGTGAGAGAGTGTCAGAGAGAGAGAGAGAGAGAGAAAGAAACAAACAGTGTGCGCAAGAGAGAAATACAGTGTCAGGAGGAGATAGAGGGAGAGACAGTGTCAGGTAGAGAGAGGCGGAGAGACAGTGTCAGTGGGAGAGAGAAAGACAGTGTCGGGGAGAGAGAGAGAGAGAAGGGGGACCAAGAGAGAGGGAGGGGAGCGAGCAGGAGAGACAGGGACGGTGTTAGGGAGGGAGAGAAAGAGAGGGACACAAGAGAGAGAGTGTGTCAGGGAGAAAGGGAGAGAGATGGAGTGTCAGGCAGAGAAAGTGTCAGAGACAGAGAGACAGTGTCAGGGAGAGAGAGAGACAGTGACAGAGAGACAATGTCAGAGAGAGTGAGAGACAGTGTCAGGGAGAGATAGAGAGAGTGTCAGGAAGAGAGAGGAGGGCGAGAAAGAGGGAGGGACAGTAAGCAAAAGAAAGAGAGCGAGGGTGGGGGAGTGAGCAAGAGAGAGATAGGGAGAGAGGAAGGGGAGTGAGCATTAGTGAGAGGGGTAGAGAGGGAGGGGGAGTGAGCAGGAGAGAGAGGGATGGTGAGTGAGCAGGAGAGAGAGAGAGAGAGGAGAAAGGGAGGTGGAGTTATCAGGAGGGAGAGAGAGAGAGAGAGAGAGAGAAAGAGTGGGAATGAGCTGGAGAGAGGGAGGAGGGATGGTGAGTGTCAGGAGGAGAGAGAGGGAGAGAAAGTGTCAGGTAGAGAGAGACAGAGTCAGTGTGAGAGAGAGACAGTGCCAGGGAGAGAGAGAAGGGGGAGCAAGAGAGACAGAGGGAGGGGAGCGAGCAGGAGAGATAGAGACAGAGTGTTAGGGAGGGAAAGAGGGGAACAATAGAGAGAGAGTGTCAGGGAGAGACAGAGAGGAAGATAGAGGGGGTGTCAGGCTGAGAGAGAAACTGTCAGAGAGAGAGTGACAGCATCAGGAAGAGAGAGATAATGACAGAGAGAGAGACAGACAGCGTCAGAGAGAGTGAGAGAGACAGTGTCAGGGAGAGAGTGAGAGAGAGTGTCAGGGAGAGAGAGGGAGGGGCAGTAATCAAGAGATAGAGAGGGAGAGGGTGAGTGAGCAGGAGAGAGAGAAAGAGGGAGGGGGTGTTACCAAGAGAGAGAGAGAGAGAGGGGGAAGGGAGGGAGGGGGAGTGAGCAGGAAAGAGAGGGGGAATGAGCAGGAGAGAGAGAGAGAGAGTTAGCAGAAGAGGGAGGGGGAGTGAGCAGAAGAGAGAGAGAGAAGAGAGGGAGGGTGAGTGAACAGGAGAGGGGTGGGGAAGAGAGAGAGAACATGCTGTTCCTGTCTAATATTTGGTGGGAGTGTCAGTGCTCTTGCTGGCACAGTGCACCAAAATGTCTAGTTATGGCACTGAGGATTGCTATGGGTGAGGGGTTGCTGCTATGGTGCTGACTGCTGCTGTGATCTGTGCTGCTGGGTGATGCGTGCTGTACTGGGAGAGAGGTGCTGGTCAGAGGTAAAACTAGCAGTGGTGCTAGGGTACACCAACCAGTGCTGAAAGTAGGGTGGTACGGGGTGGAACGGAGTACCATTAATAAATATGGTGGTGGTACTCAATACCACCAGCCCACCACTGGGGCATAATTTATAAGAGGCATTTTTGTATGTGGGACATAAAATGATGTCAGTGGCATAACTGTGTGTGGCATAATATGTAATAGGCATAGTGTGTGGTATAATATGTAAGGCATTCTGGTGTGTAGCATAATGTGTAATGAGCATTACGGTGTGTGGCATAATGTGTAATGGATGTTACGGTGTCTGGCATAATATGTCATGCGCATTACAGTGTGTGGCATAATGTGTAATGGGTGTTACGGTGTCTGGCATAATGTGTACTGGGCATTATGGTGTTTGGCATAATGTGTAATAAGCATTATGGTGTGTGGCATAATGTGTAATAAGCATTACAGTGTGTGTCATAATGTGTAATGGGCATTACCGTGTGTGGGATAATGCATAAGGGGCATTACGGTGTGGCATAATGTGGCCATGCCCCTATTGTCATGTAGCCACTCCTCTAGTTTCATGTCACCATGCCCCCTCATGACATGTAACTGAGCCCATTTTTACTATCAGTACCACTACAAAAAAATTTCTACTTGCATCACTGACACCAACCAAACTCTTGTCTAGGGCATCAAATTGGTTAGGGCCGACTCTGTATACTAGTCTCACATGATGCCTTTATATAGACTTTGGCTGTGCCAATGCCATTTTCTAACATTTGTGTAATAATAACTTTTGCTGCAAGTGTCTATTTCAGCATACAGTACACAGCTCAGCAATATAATAAAGATGTACAATCCTTGCTACGTAAGACCTGTTTCTACTGCAGTATTTGTTTCTAGATGAGCGCCTGAAATTTTTCGGGTTTTGTGTTTTGGTTTTGGGTTCGGTTCCGCGGCCGTGTTTTGGGTTCGAACGCGTTTTGGCAAAACCTCACCGAATTTTTTTTGTCGGATTCGGGTGTGTTTTGGATTCGGGTGTTTTTTTCAAAAAACCCTAAAAAACAGCTTAAATCATAGAATTTGGGGGTCATTTTGATCCCATAGTATTATTAACCTCAATAACCATAATTTCCACTCATTTTCAGTCTATTCTGAATACCTCACACCTCACAATATTATTTTTAGTCCTAAAATTTGCACCGAGGTCGCTGTGTGAGTAAGATAAGCGACCCTAGTGGCCGACACAAACACCGGGCCCATCTAGGAGTGGCACTGCAGTGTCACGCAGGATGTCCCTTCCAAAAAACCCTCCCCAAACAGCACATGACGCAAAGAAAAAAAGAGGCGCAATGAGGTAGCTGTGTGAGTAAGATTAGCGACCCTAGTGGCCGACACAAACACCGGGCCCATCTAGGAGTGGCACTGCAGTGTCACGCAGGATGGCCCTTCCAAAAAACCCTCCCCAAACAGCACATGACGCAAAGAAAAAAAGAGGCGCAATGAGGTAGCTGTGTGAGTAAGATTAGCGACCCTAGTGGCCGACACAAACACCGGGCCCATCTAGGAGTGGCACTGCAGTGTCACGCAGGATGTCCCTTCCAAAAAACCCTCCCCAAACAGCACATGACGCAAAGAAAAAAAGAGGCGCAATGAGGTAGCTGACTGTGTGAGTAAGATTAGCGACCCTAGTGGCCGACACAAACACCGGGCCCATTTAGGAGTGGCACTGCAGTGTCACGCAGGATGTCCCTTCCAAAAAACCCTCCCCAATCAGCACATGATGCAAAGAAAAAGAAAAGAAAAAAGAGGTGCAAGATGGAATTGTCCTTGGGCCCTCCCACCCACCCTTATGTTGTATAAACAAAACAGGACATGCACACTTTAACCAACCCATCATTTCAGTGACAGGGTCTGCCACACGACTGTGACTGATATGACGGGTTGGTTTGGACCCCCCCCAAAAAAAGAAGCAATTAATCTCTCCTTGCACAAACTGGCTCTACAGAGGCAAGATGTCCACCTCATCATCACCCTCCGATATATCACCGTGTACATCCCCCTCCTCACAGATTATCAATTCGTCCCCACTGGAATCCACCATCTCAGCTCCCTGTGTACTTTGTGGAGGCAATTGCTGCTGGTCAATGTCTCCGCGGAGGAATTGATTATAATTCATTTTAATGAACATCATCTTCTCCACATTTTCTGGATGTAACCTCGTACGCCGATTGCTGACAAGGTGAGCGGCGGCACTAAACACTCTTTCGGAGTACACACTTGTGGGAGGGCAACTTAGGTAGAATAAAGCCAGTTTGTGCAAGGGCCTCCAAATTGCCTCTTTTTCCTGCCAGTATAAGTACGGACTGTGTGACGTGCCTACTTGGATGCGGTCACTCATATAATCCTCCACCATTCTATCAATGTTGAGAGAATCATATGCAGTGACAGTAGACGACATGTCCGTAATCGTTGTCAGGTCCTTCAGTCCGGACCAGATGTCAGCATCAGCAGTCGCTCCAGACTGCCCTGCATCACCGCCAGCGGGTGGGCTCGGAATTCTGAGCCTTTTCCTCGCACCCCCAGTTGCGGGAGAATGTGAAGGAGGAGATGTTGACAGGTCGCGTTCCGCTTGACTTGACAATTTTGTCACCAGCAGGTCTTTCAACCCCAGCAGACTTGTGTCTGCCGGAAAGAGAGATCCAAGGTAGGCTTTAAATCTAGGATCGAGCACGGTGGCCAAAATGTAGTGCTCTGATTTCAACAGATTGACCACCCGTGAATCCTTGTTAAGCGAATTAAGGGCTCCATCCACAAGTCCCACATGCCTAGCGGAATCGCTCCGTGTTAGCTCCTCCTTCAATGTCTCCAGCTTCTTCTGCAAAAGCCTGATGAGGGGAATGACCTGACTCAGGCTGGCAGTGTCTGAACTGACTTCACGTGTGGCAAGTTCAAAGGGCATCAGAACCTTGCACAACGTTGAAATCATTCTCCACTGCGCTTGAGACAGGTGCATTCCACCTACTATATCGTGCTCAATTGTATAGGCTTGAATGGCCTTTTGCTGCTCCTCCAACCTCTGAAGCATATAGAGGGTTGAATTCCACCTCGTTACCACTTCTTGCTTCAGATGATGGCAGGGCAGGTTCAGTAGTTTTTGGTGGTGCTCCAGTCTTCTGTACGTGGTGCCTGTACGCTGAAAGTGTCCCGCAATTCTTCTGGCCACCGACAGCATCTCTTGCACGCCCCTGTCGTTTTTTAAAAAATTCTGCACCACCAAATTCAAGGTATGTGCAAAACATGGGACGTGCTGGAATTTGCCCATATTTAATGCACACACAATATTGCTGGCGTTGTCCGATGCCACAAATCCACAGGAGAGTCCAATTGGGGTAAGCCATTCCGCGATGATCTTCCTCAGTTGCCGTAAGAGGTTTTCAGCTGTGTGCGTATTCTGGAAAGCGGTGATACAAAGCGTAGCCTGCCTAGGAAAGAGTTGGCGTTTGCGAGATGCTGTTACTGGTGCCGCCGCTGCTGTTCTTGCGGCGGGAGTCCATACATCTACCCAGTGGGCTGTCACAGTCATATAGTCCTGACCCTGCCCTGCTCCACTTGTCCACATGTCCGTGGTTAAGTGGACATTGGGTACAACTGCATTTTTTAGGACACTGGTGAGTCTTTTTCTGACGTCCGTGTACATTCTCGGTATCGCCTGCCTACAGAAGTGGAACCTAGATGGTATTTGGTAACGGGGGCACACTGCCTCAATAAATTGTCTAGTTCCCTGTGAACTAACGGCGGATACCGGACGCACGTCTAACACCAACATAGTTGTCAAGGCCTCAGTTATCCGCTTTGCAGCAGGATGACTGCTGTGATATTTCATCTTCCTCGCAAAGGACTGTTGGACAGTCAATTGCTTACTGGAAGTAGTACAAGTGGGCTTATGACTTCCCCTCTGGGATGACCATCGACTCCCAGCAGCAACAACAGCAGCGCCAGCAGCAGTAGGCGTTACACGCAAGGATGCATTGGAGGAATCCCAGGCAGGAGAGGACTCGTCAGAATTGCCAGTGACATGGCCTGCAGGACTATTGGCATTCCTGGGGAAGGAGGAAATTGACACTGAGGGAGTTGGTGGGGTGGTTTGCGTGAGCTTGGTTACAAGAGGAAGGGATTTACTGGTCAGTGGACTGCTTCCGCTGTCGCCCAAAGTTTTTGAACTTGTCACTGACTTATTATGAATGCGCTGCAGGTGACGTATAAGGGAGGATGTTCCGAGGTGGTTAACGTCCTTACCCCTACTTATTACAGCTTGACAAAGGCAACACACGGCTTGACACCTGTTGTCCGCTTTTCTGTTGAAATACCTCCACACTGAAGAGCTGATTTTTTTGGTATTTTCACCAGGCATGTCAACGGCCATATTCCTCCCACGGACAACAGGTGTCTCCCCGGGTGCCTGACTTAAACAAACCACCTCACCATCAGAATCCTCCTGGTCAATTTCCTCCCCAGCGCCAGCAACACCCATATCCTCCTCATCCTGGTGTACTTCAACATCTTCAATCTGACTATCAGGAACTGGACTGCGGGTGCTCCTTCCAGCACTTGCAGGGGGCGTGCAAATGGTGGAAGGCGCATGCTCTTCACGTCCAGTGTTGGGAATATCAGGCATCGCAACCGACACAATTGGACTCTCCTTGTGGATTTGGGGTTTCGAAGAACGCACAGTTCTTTGCGGTGCTTTTGCCAGCTTGAGTCTTTTCAGTTTTCTAGCGAGAGGCTGAGTGCTTCCATCCTCATGTGAAGCTGAACCACTAGCCATGAACATAGGCCAGGGCCTCAGCCGTTCCTTGCCACTCCGTGTGGTAAATGGCATATTGGCAAGTTTACGCTTCTCCTCCGACAATTTTATTTTAGGTTTTGGAGTCCTTTTTTTACTGATATTTGGTGTTTTGGATTTGACATGCTCTGTACTATGACATTGGGCATCGGCCTTGGCAGACAACGTTGCTGGCATTTCCTCGTCTCGGCCATGACTAGTGGCAGCAGCTTTAGCACGAGGTGGAAGTGGATCTTGATCTTTCCCTAATTTTGGAACCTCAACATTTTTGTTCTCCATATTTTAATAGGCACAACTAAAAGGCACCTCAGGTAAACAATGGAGATGGATACTAGTATACAATTATGGACTGCCTGCCGAGTGCAGACACAGAGGTAGCCACAGCCGTGAACTACCGTACTGTACTGTGTCTGCTGCTAATATAGACTGGTTGATAAAGAGATGTCTATGTAACTAAGTATGTATAAAGAAGAAAGAAAAAAAAACCACGGTTAGGTGGTATACAATTATGGACGGACTGCCTGCCGAGTGCAGACACAGAGGTAGCCACAGCCGTGAACTACCGTACTGTACTGTGTCTGCTGCTAATAATATAGACTGGTTGATAAAGAGATGTCGTAGTAGTATGTATGTATAAAGAAGAAAGAAAAAAAAACCACGGTTAGGTGGTATACAATTATGGACGGACTGCCTGCCGAGTGCAGACACAGAGGTAGCCACAGCCGTGAACTACCGTACTGTACTGTGTCTGCTGCTAATATAGACTGGTTGATAAAGAGATGTCTATGTAACTATGTATGTATAAAGAAGAAAGAAAAAAAAACCACGGTTAGGTGGTATACAATTATGGACGGACTGCCTGCCGAGTGCAGACACAGAGGTAGCCACAGCCGTGAACTACCGTACTGTACTGTGTCTGCTGCTAATATAGACTGGTTGATAAAGAGATGTCTATGTAACTATGTATGTATAAAGAAGAAAGAAAAAAAAACCACGGTTAGGTGGTATACAATTATGGACGGACTGCCTGCCGAGTGCAGACACAGAGGTAGCCACAGCCGTGAACTACCGTACTGTACTGTGTCTGCTGCTAATATAGACTGGTTGATAAAGAGATGTCTATGTAACTATGTATGTATAAAGAAGAAAGAAAAAAAAACCACGGTTAGGTGGTATACAATTATGGACGGACTGCCTGCCGAGTGCAGACACAGAGGTAGCCACAGCCGTGAACTACCGTACTGTACTGTGTCTGCTGCTAATATAGACTGGTTGATAAAGAGATGTCGTAGTAGTATGTATGTATAAAGAAGAAAAAAAAACCACGGTTAGGTGGTATACAATTATGGACGGACTGCCTGCCGAGTGCAGACACAGAGGTAGCCACAGCCGTGAACTACCGTACTGTGTCTGCTGCGACTGGATGATAAATGATATAAAAAATATATATATATCACTACTGCAGCCGGACAGGTATATATTATATATTATATAATGACGGACCTGCTGGACACTGTCTGTCAGCAGAATGAGTTTTATTTTTATAGAATAAAAAAAACAACAACACACAAGTGAAGTCACACGACGAGTGTTTAACTTTTTCAGGCAATCACAATATAAGTATACTACTAACTATACTGGTGGTCAGTGTGGTCAGGTCACTGGTCAGTCACACTGGCAGTGGCACTCCTGCAGCAAAAGTGTGCACTGTTTAATTTTAATATAATATTATGTACTCCTGGCTCCTGCTATAACCTATAACTGGCACTGCAGTGCTCCCCAGTCTCCCCCACAATTATAAGCTGTGTGAGCTGAGCAGTCAGACAGATATATAATATATATAGATGATGCAGCACACTGGGCTGAGCCTGAGCAGTGCACACAGATATGGTATGTGACTGAGTCACTGTGTGTATTGCTTTTTTCAGGCAGAGAACGGATATATTAAATAAACTGCACTGTCTGGTGGTCACTCACTATATAATATTATGTACTCCTGGCTCCTGCTATAACCTATAACTGGCACTGCAGTGCTCCCCAGTCTCCCCCACAATTATAAGCTGTGTGAGCTGAGCAGTCAGACAGATATATAATATATATAGATGATGCAGCACACTGGGCTGAGCCTGAGCAGTGCACACAGATATGGTATGTGACTGAGTCACTGTGTGTATTGCTTTTTTCAGGCAGAGAACGGATATATTAAATAAACTGCACTGTCTGGTGGTCACTCACTAGTAAACTCTCTGCACTCTCTACACTTCTACAGTACTCCTCCTAGTCCTAAGCTCCAGTAAATCTCTCTCTCTTATAATCTAAATGGAGAGGACGCCAGCCACGTCCTCTCCCTATCAATCTCAATGCACGTGTGAAAATGGCGGCGACGCGCGGCTCCTTATATAGAATCCGAGTCTCGCGATAGAATCCGAGCCTCGCGAGAATCCGACAGCGTCATGATGACGTTCGGGCGCGCTCGGGTTAACCGAGCAAGGCGGGAAGATCCAGGTCGCTCGGACCCGTGAAAAAAAACATGAAGTTCGGGCGGGTTCGGATTCAGAGAAACCGAACCCGCTCATCTCTAGTTTCTATAGTTGGAAAAATTTATAGCAGTCTTAATGATGAGCTTGTATAGATCGTAATGTATATAACATGTTTATTGCCTTTGTAAAGTGAGGCCTCTGATGTTGAGCTATGCACATTACAGCAGCATCATGCAATCCACATACTGTTTTAGTTAATATGAGCAAAATTACAAAACACTTCTTGAAAAATATCAACAGTGATGACTTTGCAAGGGTCTACTAATAAGTCATGCTGTGCCAATATCCACGGGAAATTACTGCAGGTTTACAATACAGTGCTCACACAATGTATGCTAATTATATCAGAATGCAACTGAATACAGTATGTCTGCACTGGCATAGGAATATATATATATATATATATATATATATATATATATATATATATATATAACTTTTCTACAAGAGGGACCCTCAGCGCCAAGGTATGCTACTTTAGGTATCACAAGTAAAAACAAGTCTAATACGATACTCCCCAAACCTTCAAAAATGGGGTATCAGCTTGGGCATTAAATATAAGAAGGCGATGGTGAGTCGCCAGAGAAATGAGGCATGTGTAAAAATGGATAGGGCAATAAGAGCGACCTACTGTATGGTGTCACTGTTTTTGTAAAATGCCTTTAAAAGATATGTATATACATCCATTTATTTATTTTAATAAGAGAGAAAACACTCAATGTAAAACCAGCATAAATGTCACAGAAAAAATATAATAAAAATGAATAACAAAAATAGACCTATTAGAAGGTGACGACTGCACTAGAAAATATTCACATTCTTTTACAAAAAGCACTTATTTGGAGATAGAAGACATGGATATGGAAATTCATATATATATAGTACCAGTCAAAAGTTTGGACACACCTTATCATTCAATGGTTTTTATTTATTTTAATTATTTACTACATTGTAGATTAATACTGAATACATCAAAACTATGAAAGAACACATATGGAATTATGTTGTAAACAAAAAAGTGTTAAAAAAATCAAAATATGTTTTATATTTTAGATTCCTCAAAGTAGCCCCCTTTTGCTTTGATGACAGCTCTTGGCATTCTCTCAATCAGCTTCATGAGGTAGTCTCCTGGAATGGTTTTGAATTAACAGGTGTGTGTCAAGAGTCAATCTGTGGAATTACTTGCCTTCATAATGTGTTTGAGACCTATGGTAGGGTTAGTACACAGTGGACACCCCTATTTGACTACTGTTGTAATTCATATTATGGCACGAACCACTCAACTCAGCAAAGAGAAATAACAGTCCATCATTACTTTAAGACAGGTCAGTCGATACGGAAAATTTCAAGAACTTTGAATGTATCCTCAAGTGTAGTTGCAAAAACCATCAAATGCTATAATGAACTGGCTCTCATGAGGACCGCCACAGGAAAGGAAGACCAAGGGGTATATTTACTAAGGTCCCAATTTAATTAGAGTTTGTATTTTTCTACTAAGTATATCACGGGAACTTTGCGGTCTGCGGTTAACTGCGAAGTTAATTGGGGTCACCCACAAGAGTGACTCAATTAACATCGCGGTTAACCGCAGACCGCAAAGTTCCCATCATAGGCTAGAATGGAGGAGTGCGATCCCCCATTCTAGCCAGTGCGCTACTCCTGATTGACAGGCTAGTAGCGCACAGCCAATCAGTAGAGCGCCATGACGTGGCACTCCCTGATTGGCTGCTGGGATCTCCAGTGACAGGAGTCACGGGGGTCCTGGCATCGGGGAAAGGGGTTCCATGTGTAAACATGGAACTCCTTTAATGGCGTGGATCGGGCTTTCGGTTTTTTGTCTTTTTACAAGGCCGTGGATTACTTCAGGACAGAAGAGGACCAATCAACACTGGATAATAGGTGAGTATATTGGAAATTTGGATTTACAGGTAAACGTTTGGATTGTACATGGAGAAGTGGAACTTGACTGCCCGGCGTGGGATGTAGGTAAGCATGTATGAGTGTGTAAGTGTGTTTTAATAAATTTGTACTATCACAGTGTGTGTTTATTGTTTTTATTTGGGTATCTCTTTTGTTGTAGAACTACAGGTACCAACGGGCCCGTTATGTTCCCGCATACTGGTACTTGTGGTTCTCCAAGTACCAGCAAGCGGGGGAGGCTTGCTGGGACTTGTATTTCTAAAACAAAAGACAATATACTATTTTTACACACAAAAAGGCTATCAGCCTCCCATCCACCGCCCAGGGGTGGGGGGTCAGCCTCGGGCTTCACCCCTGGCCCTTGGGTACCTGGAGGGGGGATTTCTTAATTTTAGGGGGCCCCAAACCCCCCCCAGGGTTCCCCGGCCATTGGTGACTAGTTGGGGGGGTAATGCCACGACCACAGGGACCAGTATAAAAGTGTCCCCCGGCTGTGGCATTATCTTCTCGGCTAGTGGAGCCCGGTGCTGGTTTTAAAAATATGGGGGACCCCTACATCTTTTGTCCCCCATGTTTTTGGAACCAGGGCTGGACCAAGAAACCGGTGCTGGTTGTCTAAATACGGGGGGGGGGGGACCTCAGTCAATTTTTCCCCGGTATTTAAACAACCAGGATCGGCTCAAAGAGCCCGAGGCTGGTTATGCTTAGGAGGGGGGACCCCACACAATTTTTTTAACACTTTTATCTCTTTTAACTCTTTTAATACTGTACACAGTGAAGCCCTGCACAGATCTCACTGGTCCCGCCGGGCTTCATTGTGTTATGTCCGGCAGTGTTTTACTCATCACTCCCGTAAAACACTGCCCGACAATATGAATAACATCGACATCGGAAAATACGAAAAAGCAAATCTCGGCAGCTTAGTAAATTCCCGAAAATTATTTCAAAAAGTTGCAGAAAAATACGACCGATAAAATTTGAGTTCAAACTCCCATCAATTCGGCAGAAACACGAATCTTAGTAAATATACCCCCAAGAGTAACCTCTGCTGCAGAGGATAAATTCATTAGAGTTACCAGCCTCAGAAACAGCTACATAACAGCACCTCTGATTAGAGCCCACATAAATTCTTCACAGAGTTCAAGTAGCAGACAAATCAACATCAACTGTTCTAAGGAGACTACGTGAATCAGGCCTTCATGGTCAAATTGCTGCAAAGAATCCACTACTAAGGATGAACAACAAGAAGAAGAGAATTGTTTGGGCCAAGAAACACAAGGAATGGACACTAGACCTGTGGAAATCTGTACTTTGGTCTGATGAGTCCAAATTTTAGATTTTTGGTTTCAACCCTCGTGTCTTTGTGAGATGCAGAGAAAGTGAGCAGATGGTTTCTGCATGTGTAGTTCCCACTGTGAAGCATGGAGAAGGAGGTGTGATGGTGTGGGGGTGCTGTGCTGGTGACACTGTTGGTGACTTATTCAAAATTCAAGGCACACTTAACCAGCATGGCTACCACAGCATTCTGTAGCGCCATACCATTCCATCTGTTTTGCGCTTACTGGGACCATCAACAAGACAATGACCCCAAACACACCTCCAGGCTATGTAAGGGCTACTTGACCAAGAAGTAAAGTGATAGAGTGCTGTGCCAGATGACCTGGCCTCCACAATCACCCGACCTAAACCCAATTGAGATGTTTGGGATGAGTTGGACCGCAGAGTGAAGGAAAAGCAGCCAACAAGTGCTCAGCACCTCTGGGAACTCCTTCAAGACTGTTGGAAAACCATTCCACTAGACTACCTCATGAAGCTGATTGAGAGAATGCCAAGAGTGTGCAAAGCTGTCATCAAAGCAAAAGGGGGCTACTTTGAGGATTCTAAAATATAAAACATATTTTGATTTGGTTAACACTTTTTTGCTTACAACATAATTCAATATGTGTTCTTTCACAGTTTTGATGTATTCAGTATTAATCTACAATGTAGAAAATAATTAAAATCAATAAAAACCATTGAATGAGAAGGTGTGTCCAAACTTTTGACTGGTACACATAAAACAAACTTACAAACATTAATGTGCTTCTCTGAACCTCCACCGAATACTGCTCCAGGTGCGCATACAAAACATCTTTCAAGTGCACCAGCTACGGCTCCAGAAGACAGCAACTAGCTGGCAATTTGCCAAACATAATGGGGGGTGGGGGAGACTAACCATTGTGTTTTGTCTTGGTTAATTTGTGCATCTTGTGAGTATATTTTATGTTGATATCAACATTAATACTAGGAAATTGTAAGATAATCTATCAGTTAATAATAGCTTGGGTTTGTAGATTGTGGGTCTGATTCAGAGATGGACTCAATATTGATGTAGAATGCAATGGAAAGATTTTTTGCTACTGAGCATGAGTGTAAGTCGCACTGCGCATGTGCCACAATGGTCTTATTACAGCTGTCACATTTATTCACAAAGTGATGGGCCATCAGAGAGTGTTTCTGGGCATTAAGCATGGAGCGGCGACTTCAGCATGGGATTACCGCTACCATTGCAGGGGAGTGTCACAGCTAGCCACTGCGGTCCTGTACACTGTAAACAGGGCTCCAGTGACTTACTTCTGACGGTCATGCTGCGTTACCATAGGGTTACTAAGTAGGACATTTGCATATTTTTGCAAAGCGCTAAGGGCGGGATTGCAACTGTGAAAGCATTTGTCTACATTTCTGAATCAGGCTCTGTTCCCAACTTTTATCTACATATCCTATCTGAGGTGGAAAAGTCAATCACATAATCCTATTAGTGTGATTTCCATTAATTCATCACTGGAATACATTAACTCCTGCCTGAATCGTACATCACCAGACTCTTCTGTTTCAGCTACTTTATTGACCAGGTAGACACTTATCTGGCCTAAGGACATTCTGTAGACGAAGAGGTCTACATACCAAGCATTGGAGAGAGATAAAGTACCAGTTAATCAGCTCCTAACTGCCATGTTACAGGCTGTGTTTGAAAAATGACAGCCAGGAGCTTGTTGGTTGGTGCTCTATCTCTGTCCACTTTGTGTCTCTCCAATGCTTAGTGATTAGACCTCTAAGGGCGGGATGTACCCGCCACACATCGCACCTACAATAATTGTATATGTACTGTTCTAATATATGAAATTCGTACCGCTCTCCCTATAGGAGCTGCCCTTTTTTCGATGGCTGCCGGTCCCTGGACTTCCGGGTGTATAACCCAGGAGTCCGTCCGCGCCAAGGGGTGTGCTGGGAGGGATCCAATTAGATCACTTTGATGCAACAATAAGGAAAGAAGCCCATAAGCTCTTTATAAAGCTTTTTTTTTAAGAAAAAAAAATACAAACCTTGACAAAGGGGTGACAAACGGGCGGCTGTGCCCCGAAACGCTGAAGATGTCGATGCCACTTGTTTCCAGTCCACAATATAATTTTGTTCACCACAAGTCTATATATATACAGTTATGTGCAAAAGTTTTAGGCAGGTATGGAAAAAATGCTGCAAAGTAAGAATGCTTTAAAATATAAAATTGTTAATAATTTATTTTGATCAATTAACAAAATGCAAAGTGAATGAACAGAAGAGAAAACTAAATCAAATCAATATTTGGTGTGACCACCTTTTGCCTTCCAAACAGCACTAGTTCTTCTAGGTACACTTACATACAGGAGCTTGGCAGGGAGGTTGTTCCAAACATCTTGGAGAACTAACCACAGACCTTCTGTGGATGTAGGCTTGCTCAGAGCTTTCTGGGACAGATGTACTAAGGGCCTAATTCAGTAAGGATCGCTGATTCTGCTAACCACCAACCACACACTGCAATCACGCTCTAATTGCGATCGCAACACAATTAGAGCGTGATCGAAGAAACTGTGGATGCTTCCCGTCGGCTGCAATGGCAGATGTCCCGGCACCATTTTTTTGATCGGAAGGCTGCGTGTGATGACACACAACCACCCAAAAATGCTGCGCCCCCCCCCCCCCCCCCCTTTCTCCGATGCTGCCTTGAATATGCTCAGTCGCTGTCCCCACCCTGTCCATGTAGGCGCAGCTATCTAACAGATAGGTAATGAGGTGAAGCAGGAAGTGTTATTGCGGCACAATAAGTGGCGCTATAATACATTTACCCCTTAATGACATTGGCTGTATGTCTGGGTTCGTTGTCCTGCTGCAGAATAAATTTAAAGCTAATCAGACACCTCCCTGATGGTATTGCATGTTCAATAAGTACCTGCTTGTATTTCTCAGCATTGAGGACTCCATTAATCCTGACCAAGGATCTTATTCAGCATCAATTGCAGTTTTGCTAAATTAACAAAACTGCAAATGCTTACGATCACATGCTGGGGCCCCCCAGCATGCTAATGGTGGCCAGCGATACGATCACAATTCAATTGGAATTGCATCGCTGAATAAGGGAAGCCCCCTTTCTTGCGCATCATGGCTGTGAAGGCAGTCTGGCCGCCTCCATTTACCTCTGTGGCCACGCGTGATGTCATGCAGCTGCCCAGAAAATGGCTCTGACCCACCCCTGTTTTTGCCGTCTAGCCCCTGACCGCCCGCGAACGACTCAGCCTGTCAATCAGGCGGTGGCGTTCATATTACTGAGATGCTCGCAGACCTGTGTGTGCGCGCTGGTCAGATCAGCGGGAGAATGCGATCACATCGCAGCAGCGACTGCTGCTGAATGAGGACCCACATCCATTTGCTGAAGTGCAGCCTCAAACTTGCAAGGAACCTCCACCATGCTTCACTGTTGCCTGCAGACACTCATTATTGTGCCACTCTCCTGCCCTTCGAGGAACAAGCTGCCTTCTGTTACAGCCAAATATTTCACATTTTGACTAATCAGTCCAGAGCACCTGCTGCCACTTTCTGTACCTCAGTTCCTCTGTTTCTGTGCATAGTTGAATTGCTTGGCCTTGTTTCTACTCAACTATGCATAAGAACTGGGGAACCATGGCCCTCATTCCGAGTCGTTCGCTCGGTAATTTTCTTCGCATCGCAGCGTTTTTCTGCTTAGTACGCATGCGCAATGTTCGCACTGCGACTGCGCCAAGTAATTTTGCTATGAAGATAGTTTTTTTACTCACGGCTTTTTCTTCGCTCCGGCGAACGTAATGTGATTGACAGGAAATGGGTGTTACTGGGCGGAAACACGGCGTTTTATGGGCGTGTGGATGAAAACGCTACCGTTTCCGGAAAAAACGCAGGAGTGGCCGGAGAAACGGGGGAGTGTCTGGGCGAACGCTGGGTGTGTTTGTGACGTCAAACCAGGAACGACAAGCACTGAACTGATCGCAGATGCCGAGTAAGTCTGAAGCTACTCTGAAACTGCTAAGTAGTTTGTAATCGCAATATTGCGAATACATCGTTCGCAATTTTAAGAAGCTAAGATTCACTCCCAGTAGGCGGCGGCTTAGCGTGTGTAACTCTGCTAAAATCGCCTTGCGAGCGAACAACTCGGAATGAGGGCCCATGTCTTGCTGCCACTAAATACAGCCGTTTTGCCTATATGAGAAGTTTCCTGAGTGCAGTTTTGTACGGACATTTATTTATATCACTATTTGTGCACCTGGAGCCCTTTTTCTGCATTACTGGAGTGCTGACTGATATTGGAGTATTATATATACACTGTATTTATATATATATATATATATATATATATAATCATTCCAAATCCCTTAGTATTGTGTAATCACCTGTGTGTCTTTGTTATAAAGGCATATATATATATATATATATATATATATCTATAGCCTACCATCCTATACCTTTAAACCAGGATGCTCATGAATTTCACAAGTTCTGTGGCTGGCTAACGTCAAGCCTGCATTTTACCTGGTTTAATCAGACACAGAAGCTGATTAATCCATGATCATTCCATATTAAAGGGATAGAATGGTAAGTCTATGAAGCTTTCATACGATAATCATGTTGGGGGGTGATTAATCTCTAATTGATTCACTGAACATTTTGTTTTGTGGAGATTTCCCAGCACCTACCAGGTGCTTGCACTCAAATTTGGATGAAGTTGGGTGACTGTAGACCCTAAGGAGAAAGATTCAATGATATGTGCATTGACAAGTTTATTATTCTAAGGATTTTTTAACCATTGTTTTATTATTCTTAAACATCAAATTACTACAGAATGGGTGGCATGTTGGCCTTTTTGGTGCTTGGGCAGATTCGGATTGGCTGACAGTGGCCCAGGGGAATCCCCAGTCGGCCCCACCTCTTCCTTTAATGTCAGGTTCCAGACTGTGCACTACTCTATTATAATCCTCTGGGAGGACTGACCACTCTCTGTTTTACTTGGCCACACCCCTTAAGTGTGGGCCCCTACCACTGCATTCTTCTGCCCTTCATGCTCCAGTCTGACACTGCATGGTTGTAGTTTTAGAAGAAAAAAGATTGGTACCAAAAGAACTAAAATATAACAAGAGAAGGCACCTTCATTAAGGAATCTTCACATAATTAATGATTTGAGATTCTATTACGTACACAGAATAAATATTTTATAACTGAGATTTTGTTTAAAAATACTACACTACCAGCACCCTCTAGGTGTGTGTATGTTTGTGATTTATTTTCAGAATCTGGCAAGGGATCCTTTCCAGGAAGAGCAGCTAATGTGATGTGTCTGATAGACATGTGGAGTAAATGTAATAGGGTGCGAGAAGCCGGAGGTGCGGTAGTTTGTGCGAGAAATTAATGCCCGTATTTTTAAAGCAGCAATCACTTACAAGACAAAACCTCTGGCATCTTGCACCTTATTACATTTATCCATTGGAATTAGACTTGTATTGCATTTTGTATTGTGTATTGAGCACAAGAAAATGTATTATTTATTGTTGATATATAAAATGTTTCTGTGGGATTTTAAACACTTAGGGCAGTATGTAATGCTGCAGACTTTTTTTTAAATGGGCAATCAATTACAAGGCAAAACCATGCCCCTTTAAAAAAGGTCCACGTTCGGCCGGAATCCCGTAATTTGGCCGAACTCGGGCATTATTACATCCCGCCCTTAGACTATGTTTTCTTTATCAACAATAATTCATACTTTTAAAATATAATTTTAGGGAGATTGTGAAAGTAACACCTAGGCCCCAGGCTGTGCTTCTGAAGGATGCTCCATCCATGTGTACTGTACAGTGTTCTCCCCAGAAAATGTTGCCAGCTGGGTAGCATCAAGCAGGAGCCAGAATGGGACCTTGCTTGACTTTGTGAGCTCACAGGGGAGGGACTTGGCCACACAATAGTACCAATTTACATTATGCCCACACAGTATGGCCCCTTATTGAACATTATACCCACACAGTATGACCCCTTATTGCGCCGTATGTCCACAAAGTACAGTATAGCTTCTTATTCACCGCCACACAGTACTGCCCATTATACCCATTATGCCACATAGTATGGGCCCCCGTCCCTATCTGATACCGGTGGCCAAGGCCACCTACCGATACGCTGGGACATGCTGCTGTTGGGTGCTTTGTCAGCTCTTTGCTTCCTACCTGTTATGATTCCAGCACTCTGGTCTGAGGAGATCTTATTGCAAGGACCGGAGCACTGGAACGTAATGCTGGGAAAGGGGAATGGAAAGGGAATAGCCCCTGGCGCCCTATCTCCGTTGTCTCGCCCGTGCTGTCAGTACACTCTTGCGAGACTATGGTTGCTTGAGCCCATGGCAGCCGCGTTTGAAGGGCGGATTACGTCTGCCCAACTTCGATGCCCCCTCAGGTCTTAATGAGAGACAAAGAGTGTACCGAGACAGGGTGATAACAAGGGGCCCTCTTACTGAAACAACCAAAAGCCAGGGGCTACTAACTAGCCTAAAACTAAATGTATGTGCGGTTTGCCGCCAAAGGAAAAGAACAACAAAGGAAATGCTGACCACACGCCCACACAATACTTTTGTGTACCGGCGGTGACAGCATAAGCAGAACCCTCTGCAAAACACCAGTGACAGAAATAATAATGGAATACAGCGGCCTAGGCCGACGGACGCGGCAGAGCCGCTACTCACGGAACCGGTACGAATACTGGCAAACGGACAGGAACTCCCAATGCTGCTGACACAGACTCTTAGAACTGGAGGACAGGCAGAATCCCAAACGAAAGACCGGTGGACACCAAGAAGCCAGAAACTTGACCAGGCACAGGCAAAGGCACTGGACCTCAGGACAGGAACGCCTCACGGCAGGACACGGGATCAGACATAGGAATCGACACAGGAATCGACACAGGAAGCTCAGGAACTAGCAGGAACCAAGCTCAGAACTCAAGCAGACTGGATACCAGAAATATCACCAGCATCTGTGAATTGCAGTCAGCCAGCATATAACAGAGAGGCCTAATTAATAATCTCATGCAGCTGCCCTGTTGCATGACTCCAAACTGACAAGATGCAATTAGCAGCCAGGTGAGGCTGAACACATGGGAACAAGCTGCAATTACACAGACTCACCAGCGGCAGCAGACAAGAGTATTCTAAAACAGAGCAACAGGAAATCCTGGCATGCAAGACAACTTTATAAACATAAAATAGGAATGAACCACTACCTGTGGTTCATAACAGTATCCCCTCCTTAAGGGTGAGCTCCGAGCACCCCATGACACCCACGGGGAACATGAACAGAAGTATAACATAAAATACATAACCAAAATGCAAAAATGGAAATGAGCCACAGCCGTGGCTCATAACATTACCCCCCCCTTGAGGAGGGGTCAAAGGACCCCAAAATACAGACTATCCAAAACAAGGGATACACAAAAAAAAAACCTAACACACTGGTCTAACAGACACGAAAACAGAAACAAGCTGCAACCACAGCTTGTAACAATGCCCTCCCCCTGACGGTGGCCACTGGACACAAGATAATGAAAAAAATATATATATATTTTTTTTTATATCAAGGCAAGAGTCAAAAATTATTTCTTTTTCTTCTTCTTCTTTTTACAAAGCTCTTTAGGTCTGACCAAGGTAATTCCCCAAACATTGTCTGAACTGATGGTACCACCCAGCAAGGCTGCGTTCAAATCAGAGACAGGTTTCTTACCCTTGGGAGCTGAACTTTCTGGCAAAGTACTATTATTAGAAGAAGAAGAAGTCAGAAAAGCACATCCTGCAGTCAAAACAACGGGCTGGGACTCTTGTGCCGAGTTTACAGTATTTGGTGGACTCTCAGCAGACAAGACAGGTGACTTAGAGGAACCTGAACCAATTTCTTTGGAACCATATCTTTTAATAATTGCATCACTGAATGCTGGGGGATCCTGAAGAATGGGATCTTCAGCTTTCATTAGGCTGGTCGCCCACTCAAAAGGCTCTCCTCTAAAAGAATAAATCAGATAAAGCACAAGGTTCTCTGAAGTGATGCCCAGAAATGGTCTAGACAACATAATAATGTAATAGTGTTTGTAAAGCGCCAGAAAATGGGCTAAGTCCCCATCAAAGATTATGGATGTTGAGATATCAGAGTCAGGATCTGTTTCCTTCCCATCTGACTGACTGGAGTGCTGTGCTAGGACCTGGTCACTATTGACCTTACTCGAGGCTGAGACTCTCTGAACCCCACCCGGGGCAGTGACTTTCTGAACCCCACCCGGTGCAGTGACTTTCTGAACCCCACCCGGGGCAGTGGCCTCCGGGAACCCCGCTGGGGCAGTGGCCTCCGGAAACCCCGCTGGGGCAGTGGCCTCCGGAAACCCCGCTGGGGCAGTGGCCTCCGGGAACCCCGCTGGGGCAGTGGCCTCCGGGAACCCCGCTGGGACCGAGCCATCGGCCTCCCTCTCTGAGTCGATAATTATCGAAACTTCTCCCAGGACTATGACTTCTGGAACTTTTGCTGAAGCTATAACCTTCAGCACCTCCACTAATGCTACAACTCTTAAGTTCTTTCCTGGGGAAGCGACCTCTAGACCCTTCTTAGAGGTTGCGTCTCTCGAGACCCCACTTGGGGATATTACTTCAAATATCCCTTCTGGGGTTTTGCTTCTCGAGTTCCCTTCTAGAACTATGGTTTCAGATACCCTTTCTGGGGTTGCGCTCTTCAAGTCCCTACCTGGAGTAACAGCTTCTGAGACCCCTTCTGGTATGGAAACCTGAGCTAAAATATTTGATGTCCCTCTATAAGCTAGAGCATCGGGTACCGCACCAGCACTCTGGGCATCGGGTACCGCTCCAGCACTCTGGGCATCGGGTACCGCTCCAGCACTCTGGGCATCGGGTACCGCTCCAGCACTCTGGGCATCGGGCACCGCACCAAGATCCTGAGCATCGGGCACCTCTCCAGGACCCTGGGCAACGGGCACCACTCCAGGAACCTGGGCAACGGGCTCCACTCCAGGAACCTGGGCAACGGGCACCACTCCAGGAACCTGGGCAATGGGCACCACTCCAGGAACCTGGGCAACGGGCACCACTCCAGGACCTTGGGCAACGGGCACCACTCCAGGACCCTGGGCATCGAGCACCACTCCAGGAACCTGGGCATCAGGCACCACTCCAGGAACCTGGGCATCAGGCACCACTCCAGGGGCTTGCAACTCTGCTTCAACAGGAACCTCAAGAGAGGAGAGAAACATTATCTTTTGATTCCTAAATCTATAATGGGGCTCCCTTGCCCAAGGACCCCAATTATAGGACAGAGAGCTTTTTAGTGTGGGTTGTGTGACAAGTACCTCTGCCACAGTAGAGACAGGAGTAGGTCTTGTATCCTGACTCAACTTGGCCAGAGGGCAAGACTCGTCACCATACTTTGGCTTGCGCAACTCACAGGTCTGCAGATAGAGGCCTAAACCCCCACAATATAGGCATAAGTTTAAGTTTCTACGACGCAGACGCTCCTCTTCAGAGAGCCTGGGCCGCAGAAAACTTTTAAACCTTTTCTCTTCAATTAAACCAGAGGAATCTCTTGTCACCATACTGTGAACAAGAGTCTCTTTAGAGATAGATGTACTCTCAACGACTTCTGGCAAGATGAGCAAGATTTTAGTCAGAAGGTTTTGCAGTTGCTTTAGGGATTGCTGCAAAACTTCTAGTCGCTCTGGTCTCAAAGCACTGAAAACAGAGTTCAGGGCTGCGAGAGATGCCTGCAGGGCTTGCATAGTAGACATAGGAGGATTTAAAACTAGACAAGACTAGACAAGGCAGGGCTAGACAAGGCAGGACTAGACAAGGCAGGACTAAATTTTTGCTAAACAAAACAAGACTTTTTTTTTTTTTTTTAAACACCGGACTGGATTCTAAACACCGGACTGGGCCAAAAAAGAAAAAAAAGTTTTATTTCCTTTTTGTGGTATGGCTGGTGATAATGTTATGATTCCAGCACTCTGGTCTGAGGAGATCTTATTGCAAGGACCGGAGCACTGGAACATAATGCTGGGAAAGGGGAATGGAAAGGGAATAGCCCCTGGCGCCCTATCTCCGTTGTCTCGCCCGTGCTGTCAGTACACTCTCGCGAGACTATGGTTGCTTGAGCCCATGGCAGCCGCGTTTGAAGGGCGGATTACGTCTGCCCAACTTCGATGCCCCCTCAGGTCTTAATGAGAGACAAAGAGTGTACCGAGACAGGGTGATAACAAGGGGCCCTCTTACTGAAACAACCAAAAGCCAGGGGCTACTAACTAGCCTAAAACTAAATGTATGTGCGGTTTACCGCCAAAGGAAAAGAACAACAAAGGAAATGCTGACCACACGCCCACACAATACTTTTGTGTACCGGCGGTGACAGCATAAGCAGAACCCTCTGCAAAACACCAGTGACAGAAATAATAATGGAATACAGCGGCCTAGGCCGACGGACGCGGCAGAGCCGCTACTCACGGAACCGGTACGAATACTGGCAAACGGACAGGAACTCCCAATGCTGCTGACACAGACTCTTAGAACTGGAGGACAGGCAGAATCCCAAACGAAAGACCGGTGGACACCAAGAAGCCAGAAACTTGACCAGGCACAGGCAAAGGCACTGGACCTCAGGACAGGAACGCGTCACGGCAGGACACGGGATCAGACATAGGAATCGACACAGGGACTGACACAGGAATCGACACAGGAAGCTCAGGAACTAGCAGGAACCAAGCTCAGAACTCAAGCAGACTGGATACCAGAAATATCACCAGCATCTGTGAATTGCAGTCAGCCAGCATATAACAGAGAGGCCTAATTAATAATCTCATGCAGCTGCCCTGTTGCATGACTCCAAACTGACAAGATGCAATTAGCAGCCAGGTGAGGCTGAACACATGGGAACAAGCTGCAATTACACAGACTCACCAGCGGCAGCAGACAAGAGTATTCTAAAACAGAGCAACAGGAAATCCTGGCATGCAAGGCAACTTTATATACATAAAATAGGAATGAACCACTACCTGTGGTTCATAACAGTATCCCCTCCTTAAGGGTGAGCTCCGAGCACCCCATGACACCCACGGGGAACATGAACAGAAGTATAACATAAAATACATAACCAAAATGCAAAAATGGAAATGAGCCACAGCCGTGGCTCATAACACTACCAGCTGCAGTACTCTTTAGTCTTCATCTTCTTTCTTCTGCTGTTGGCTCATCCTTGCTAGCGGCAATGCCTTCTCGCCTCTTCAGCTGCGGAACTGAATGCTCAACTTGGTGGTGTCTGACGTCAGATGCCGCAAGTGGAGCAAGCTCTGACACGGTGAGCCGTTATTGGCTCACTATTGCTGTTTATGGATGATGGCCTGTTCACGAGCCCTGACTGGCTCAAGAACAGTACCAAATTAAAATGGGTGCTGCACATACAATATCCCAGCTCTTGAAGTTATTGGCAGCAACAACTTTTGGCAACATCAAAGTGCCAGATGGCAGGGACATTTTGGCTATGCGAACCACACAAAACAAAGTGTGGTGAAAACACTGACCAAATATAAATATATATACACAGTATATATATATATATATATATATATATATATATATATATATATATATAGTAAAGAGAAAATCGGTGGCACTCTAGGACTTATATATAAACAAGAAAAGAGATCACCCCTTCTTGCTAAACTTGTTAACTTCATCATGCTTGTACAATCCCGCCCAGATGATGACGCATACCGGCCCGTGCAAATCCCATCACCATGACAACATCATATACATGAAAAAGCACTGTTAACGTTTCTCAACAACATATATTGTTATAAAACAAGAACAATCTAGAACAATTTATCATGATCATAAGAACGCAACTCATCATAATAGCTAAAGTATGATAGCTGGTCAAGGCAAAAAGAGCTTATCAAAATAAACTGGCATAAAATCATAAAAAGCACGTAAAATACAAAGTCTCATTGAGGTGATGGGATTTGCACGGGCCGGTATGCGTCATCATCTGGGCGGGATTGTCCAAGCATGATGAAGTCACCGGAAATCCTCAGGTGAGCTGAGGACACAGCACGTGTGGTGATTTTAGAAAGCATAAAGGTATGTTTGTTTGTTATACTACTTTGTTACTTCTGAAGACGGTTTAATAAAAACCGAAACATTAAGTTTAACAAGAAGTGGTGATCTCTTTTCTTGTTTATATATAAGTCCGAGAGTGCCGCCAATTTTCTCTTTACTACATGACGCAGTGTTATGGAGGGCACCCAGCAAACTGCTTTATAGAGACTTTTTGGAGTGCCGAATATTTCATTTCTATATATATGTATATATATATATATATATATATATATATACAATCCACAAACCGGCACTCCCTTGTAAGCCACAATAACTTGCCAGGGTGCCCTCCTAGGGGCCAGCGAACCCCAATCTATAAGCAAAAACAACAGAGGGGTGCTCCCCCCGTCATCAAGACACACAATCAAAACAGTGAAAAAACGGGACCTGGACCGGAACTGAGCCGCAATAGCCAGGGACACGCGCTGACTGGCTGCTAGAGGGTCTGAAGACCTGTGAGTATGCATTTAATTGCACGTTTTTTCACTGTTTTGATTGTAAGTGTGTCCTGATGATGGGGGGGGAGCACCCAAAAATGTTGAAGTAAAGCACATTACTTTTCACCAGATACTGAGTCCAGGAGTACCGCCTCTGTTGTTTACGTATATATATATATATATATATATATATATAGTTAAGAGATCTCTTACCTGGCCGGTGTTTGAGCCTAATTGAACAAGCTGGGAATGCTGCACACCACACATGTGTGTGTATATATATAATATATATATATATATATATATATATATATATATATATATAGTCAAAAATATTACATACACAGAACATACAAACTCCAAACAGAGAGGTCTCTGTTCGTGCGCATACACACAGCGTGCACAGGATATACAGTAGTATACGCATTCACACACATAAGCCACAAATATATATTCAACACATATTTCATACAACACATAAATTACACATAGACAAAACATGTCAAGCTCTAAACATTATAATGTATTTATGTAATAGAGTGATACATCAGATATATATGCATTATTGGAATGGAACAAGTTAACTATATCATGCTTAGGGTCAAAATGATCAGGAGAATGTGTGGCTCAATTTGATAGCTATGGATAAACTGTAGCACATTGCAATGATTAGTTATGATTAAATGTATGAATATGAAGTCACATTCTAAGTGAGCAAAAGACTTCCTGAAGACTTGAAACTAGCTTCACAGCATGGCCCTGGGGGCAGACACATGTGCCAGCAACATAGGACAAAAGCCCTCACACTGACCTATGAGCCATTGAGTTCTTGAGAGGTCTGGCCTCTGGACCAATGGAAGGAGACCGAAACCAACAGACTGTTAACTCCCACTGTTTGGATATAGGCAGTTTTCTAAGATATGGTTAGTTAGTTAGTTGCTTGTTGAGAGAGATGGAGACGACTGTGCACTGAGCAACAGGGTGAAGTATGCTGGCTGTAACTGATTCTGATGTAACTGCAACTGCTTCTTGTGTAATTGTAACTCTGTAACCATATTTACACATGTTATACTTAATGATATACTGTACATATGTTATTTTGTATGCATAACCTTTAATATCAAATATATTTATATATCTGAGCATTAGACCTCAGTATACCATGTATGGGACTGCTTGCTTTCTATTAAGGGACATAGGGCTGCAACGTTCAGCGCACTTTTATCATATATGATAATAAGATGCGCCTTGCATCTGCAGTATATGTTAACGCTGGCATTGAAATGTTTATTTAAAATAAATGAAATTCACTATATATATATATATATATATATATATATGAGATGAACAAAGACATGCAGCGGCACTCAGAGACTGATCCCAGATCAATAACGTGCAAACAGCAGTTTAATCCATAAGAAACAAAGTGGGGTGACCAAAGTTTCGGGGCACTAACGCCCCTTTGTCAAGGAGATACAAGTGTGAATGCAAACAACATACCTTTTAATATGCAATGAAGACTCGCGAACGGGACACACGCCGAAGGAGGAGTGGGTGGGAGCAAGCTCCGTTCAGTGAACCTCCGAGAGCAGTGACGTCAGCGCATCCCCACGTCGTAGACCGTCACTTCCTTGAAACACGGAGTTACACAGTAGCCATAGCTACCGGCGCTTGTTAGTAACCAGTAGGCAGGTAGACGTAGGTGCAGCTGAAGAAACACAAAAATAAAAACAGTGCAATAAAACCGATGCATATACAAAACTGAGCACTTACTATGAATGCAAATATAAGGTGCATAATAAATAGCATATTTATAAAAAAAACACGCTGGAAAAACAAAAACAAATGCTTAAATAGATATTGGAATTGATATAAATATATAACAAGCAAAAATAAAATAAAGATGAGGGGCAGGCCATATAGAGCTTGTTAGACACAAATAAATAAAAAATAAAAAATTAATGAAAAAACAACAATATAGATTTAAATGAAGATAGTGAATATACAACACATGCTTAGATACCCGGAAGAAAATGAACTATATATATGTAGTCAAATGCGGCCATATTTCAATTCGCATTATGAGAAGGCCATGCAGGAGGTGGGTTGCAACGAAATAGGGTAAATAAATAATTATCATTAAATGTAGACAAAATAATTTCTGATTATGACCTTACTTGTCAAAAATAGTATAAAATGGCTAAAAAAATATTTAGCTGTATAAAAACCCCTGACTGTGTGCCCTCTACATATATGCACTGCACCCCGCTTCTGGGGTGGTGTGTGCTGTGGTTTTATATTTGTTGGTATATTGTAAGGTTAATCTTTGGTTAAGTCATTAACTGTGGCCACAAGCTTTGTTCATGCACCCCTATGCAAGCCCAATTATCTTAAACCTGGGTCAGCTGTTCTTTAGTAATTTATCAGCCAGTGTCAGGTGACTAGTGTACCTTTAAAAGCCATGGAGTATTGGCAGATACACATTAAACCAAGTAGGCATTTTTGCAGTTATATTATGTGTGATACAGTTGCTAGGTTTTAATTTTTGAGACGCTGTGGTAGTGTAGGACCTGCATGAAGATGGGGTACCTTGGCGAGCGGTTTGCAGGTTTCCGTGCATTGGCCAATTCACTAACTAAACCCCCATCATTTATTGATGTTGTGAAAATAAGTGAGCTTGCTTTGGTGAGTGCTGAACTTTCTGTTTGTATATTTTTAAGTAGGTGGCCATGGGCTACATGCACCCCACCCTATGAGTGGTGAGTGCAGACACTGCACCCCGCTTCTGGGGTGGTGAGTGCTGTGGTTTTATATTTGTTGGTATATTGTAGGGTTAATCTTTGGTTAACTCATTAACTGTGGCCACAAGCTTTGTTCATGCACCCCTATGCAAGCCCAATTATCTTAAACCTGGGTCAGCTGCTCTTTAGTAATTTATCAGCCAGTGTCAGGTAACTAGTGTACCTTTAAATGCCATGGAGTATTGGCAGATACACATTAAACCAAGTAGGCATTTTTGCAGTTATATTATGTGTGATACAGTTGCTAGGTTTTAATTTTTGAGACTGTGGTAGTGTAGGACCTGCATGAAGATGGGATACAAATATTTATATTTGTTGGTATATTATAGGGTTAATCTTTGGTTAACTCATTAACTGTGGCCAAAAGCTTTGTTCATGCACCCCTATGCAAGCCCAATTATCTTAAACCTGGGTCAGCTGTTCTTTAGTAATTAATTAGCCAGTGTCAGGGGACTAGTGTACCTTTAAAAGCCATGGAGTATTGGCAGATACACATTAAACCAAGTAGGCATTTTTGCAGTTATATTATGTGTGATACAGTTGCTAGGTTTTAATTTTTGAGACTCTGTGGTAGTGTAGGACCTGTATGAAGATGGGGTACCTTGGCGAGCGGTTTGCAGGCTTCTGTGCATTGACCAATTCACTAACAAACCCCCATCATTTATTGATGTTGTGAAAATAAGTGAGCTTGCTTTGGTGAGTGCTGAACTTTCTGTTTGTATATTTTTAAGTAGGTGGCCATGGGCTACATGCACCCCACCCCATGAGTGGTGAGTGCAGACACTGCACCCCGCTTCTGGGGTGGTGAGTGCTGTGGTTTTATATTTGTTGGTATATTGTAGGGTTAATCTTTGGTTAACTCATTAACTGTGGCCACAAGCTTTGTTCATGCACCCCTATGCAAACCCAATTATCTAAAACCTGGGTCAGCTGCTCTTTAGTAATTTATCAGCCAGTGTCAGGTGACTAGTGTACCTTTAAAAGCCATGGAGCATTGGCAGATACACATTAAACCAAGTAGGCATTTTTGCAGGTATATTATGTGTGATACAGTTGCTAGGTTTTCATTTTTGAGACTCTGTGGTAGTGTAGGACCTGCATGAAGATGGGATACAAATATTTATATTTGTTGGTATACTGTAGGGTTAATCTTTGGTTAACTCATTAACTGTGGCCACAAGCTTTGTTCATGCAGCCCTATGCAAGCCCAATTATCTTAAACCTGGGTCAGCTGTTCTTTAGTAATTTATTAGCCTGTGTCAGGGGACTAGTGTACCTTTAAAAGCCATGGAGTATTGGCAGATACACATTAAACCAAGTAGGCATTTTTGCAGTTATATTGTGTGTGATACAGTTGCTAGGTTTTAATTTTTGAGACTCTGTGGTAGTGTAGGACCTGTATGAAGATGGGGTACCTTGGCGAGCGGTTTGCAGGCTTCCGTGCATTGGCCAATTCACTAACTAAACCCCCATCATTTTTTGATGTTGTGAAAATAAGTGAGCTTGCTTAGGTGAGTGCTGAACTTTCTGTTTGTATATTTTTAAGTAGGTGGCCATGGGCTACATGCACCCCACCCTATGAGTGGTGAGTGCAGACACTGCACCCCGCTTCTGTGGTGGTGAGTGCTGTGGTTTTATATTTGTTGGTATATTGTAGGGTTAATCTTTGGTTAACTCATTAACTGTGGCCACAAGCTTTGTTCATGCACCCCTATGCAAGCTGAATTATCTTAAACTTGGGTCAGCTGTTCATTAGTAATTTATTAGGCAGTGTCAGGTGACTAGTGTACCTTTAAAAGCCAGGGAGTATTGGCAGATACACATTAAACCTAGTAGGCATTTTTGCAGTTATATTATGTGTGATACAGTTGCTAGGTTTTAATTTGAGACTCTGTGGTAGTGTAGGACCTGCATAAAGATCGGGTACCTTGGCGAGCGGTTTGCAGGTTTCCGTGCATTGGCCAAATCACTAACTAAACCCCCATCATTTTTTGATGTTGTGAAAATATGTAAGCTTGCTTTGGTGAGTGCTGAACTTTCTGTTTGTATATGTGTATATATATATATATATATATATATACACATACATACATACAAACCACAGATCTGAGTGCGCTGATTGTGTTCTGTAGAATCATACCATCTCAACAGTAATGGATATGACATAAAATATGTTTTGAAGCATTGATGCAAGGTAATGGATACAGATACAATTTATTCATAATTACATACAAAGTAGCACATACACATATAAAGATATATGGTTTCACAAAAGGCACTGAAGTTTATTCCAGTTGAACATGACAGATTTCTTTACCGAAATTGATCAAGCTGTGATACAGATATCAAGAGAACATTGTATTGAGGTTAAGTATATATACAGTAGTTCAGCACCACAAATGATGTCTTTGGTACAAGAAAAATAGATGTACAGAGGAGGTGTAGCAAAGGAGATAAAGGACAGCTCAAATTAGATTAAGTAATATATACAAACTTTACATACTACACGCCTTATTAATTAACCTGCTGCTCCACTGTAGATTGTTCTCCATTTCTGACTGCAAAGCAGCTGTGTGCAAGGGGCATTCCTTGTTACAGACTTTGCTCTGATGCCTTCCATACTACAGGTTGCTGTAGTAGAGGATTTAAAATAACAGCTATATATATATTGCAGCAGGCATGTACCGTGCTTTGGTGCTGTCGGTGTCATTCAGCTGAGTTCCTGCACGGGTAAGTTTTGCATAGTGAGGTCAGTGGATATTAAACCCAATTGAGGCATTCATCTGCTGTTTCGTTCCTCCAAGGAACATGTTGAGAATGCTTCGTTGGCTACCTGATGAGGCTCCTGTACTAGGAGCAAAATGGTACTAAGTAGTAATAGTTATCTCATTCACCCAAGCCAGAGAGTGACAGTGGAGATAATAGGTTTTGCAGCTAATTGCAAAAGATGAAAGCAGTAGGTCCCAGCAGAATTGAGTACGTGAAAGGACAGGAGAGTCTTGATATAGATGTTCATATAGGTTGACAGAATACAATAAAATCTAGGAAATTTCACAGACCATAAAGACTTCATACTCTGATTCTGGACAATATCGGCTTATGTTAATGTATTATTATGAATGAAAACAAAATACTCTGTATTTAAACCTTGTTCAAATGTATTGCTAAGTGCTAAGGAAGCATTTTACCATTTCCAGCGAACATATGACTATAAGAAGTATTGATTTGGTTGCATATTTCTCAATAAGCATATGTAAAACAAAGGGGCAATAAACCAAGAGGTATTTGGGGCCAAAGTGGCTGTGGTTGCGGGCAGCTGTAGCTGCCAGATTTACTACCATAGGCTAATGTAATAATCATAGGGCTAATGTAAAAGTCTGTGTGTCTGCAAGCAAGGAAGGACTGGGGGTCTGAAACGGCCCCAGCATTGTAATGCACATGCACCACAGGCATTTGCCAGAAGTGCCAGATTGCCCTGTCTGCAAACAAGAAGTAGTGCCATCCATTGGGGGTCATTCCGAGTTGATCGCTAGCTGCCGTTGTTTGCAGCGCATCGATCAGGCTAAAAATCGGCATTTCTGCGCATGTGTATGGGCCGCAGTGCGCACGCACGACGTACTTTCACAAAAAACTATGCAGTATCACTAGAGATGAGCGGGTTCGGTTCCTCGGAATCCGAACCCCCTCGAACTTCAGCCTTTTTACACGGGTCCGAGGCAGACTCGGATCTTCCCGCCTTGCTCGGCTAACCCGAGCGCGCCCGAACGTCATCATCCCGCTGTCGGATTCTCGCGAGGCTCGTATTCTATTGCGAGACTCGGATTCTATATAAGGAGCCGCGCGTCGCCGCCATTTTCACACGTGCATTGAGATTGATAGGGAGAGGACGTGGCTGGCGTCCTCTCCGCTAGAATAGATAGAGACACTTGAGTTGATTACTTAGTAATTTTGGGGAGCATTAGGGAGTACTCAGAGTGCAGAGTTTTGCTGATAGTTACTAGTGACCACCACCAGTTTTATTTATTATTTAATATAATCCGTTCTCTGCCTGAAAAAAAACGATACACAGTCACATACCATATCTGTGCTCAGCCTCAGTGTGCTGCATGATAATATCATCTATATGTATATCTGACTGTGCTGAGTGCTCACTGCTCACACAGCTGAATTGTGGGGGAGACTGGGGTGCAGTTATAGCAGGAGTACAGTGCACACTTTTGCTGCCAGTGTGACTGACCAGTGAGCACCAGTATATTGTCTGCCTGAAAAAGTTAAACACTCCTGTGGTGTTTTTTTTTTTTATTCTATAAACGCATTCTGCTGACAGTGTCCAGCAGGTCCGTCATTCATTATATTATATAAATATTTACCTGCAGTAGTGTTATATTTTTTTTGTTCATCTCTATCATCTTTATCATCTCTATATTAGCAGACGCAGTACGGTAGTCCACGGCTGTGGCTACCTCTGTGTCGTCAGTGCTCGTCCATAATTGTATACCTACCTGTGGTGGGGTTTTTTTTTTCTATCTTCTTCATACTAGTAGTTTAGGAGTCTGCTGACAGTGTCCAGCAGGTCCGTCATTATATTAAATATACCTGCAGTAGTGATATATATATATTTTTTATATCATTATCATCTCTATACTAGCAGACGCAGTACGGTAGTCCACGGCTGTAGCTACCACTATGTCGTCAGTGCTCGTCCATAATTGTATACCTACCTGTGGTGGGTTTTTTTTTTCTATCTTCTTCATACTAGTAGTTTAGGAGTCTGCTGACAGTGTCCAGCAGGTCCGTCATTATATTATATATACCTGCAGTAGTGATATATATATATATATATATATATATTTTTTATATCATTATCATCTCTATACTAGCAGACGCAGTACGGTAGTCCACGGCTGTAGCTACCTCTGTGTCATCAGTCACTCGTCATCCATAAGTATACTAGTATCCATCCATCTCAATTGTTTACCTGAGGTGCCTTTTAGTTGTGCCTATTAAAATATGGAGAACAAAAATGTTGAGGTTCCAAAAATAGGTAAAGATCAAGATACATTCCACCTCGTGCTGAAGCTGCTGCCACTAGTCATGGCCGAGACGATGAAATTCCATCAACGTCGTCTGCCAAGGCCGATGCCCAATGTCATAGTACAGAGCATGTAAAATCCAAAACACAAAATATCAGTAAAAAAAGGACTCAAAAATCTAAAATAAAATCGTCGGAGGAGAAGCGTAAACTTGCCAATATGCCATTTACCACACGGAGTGGCAAGGAACGGCTGAGGCCCTGGCCTATGTTCATGGCTAGTGGTTCAGCTTCACATGAGGATGGAAGCACTCAGCCTCTCGCTAGAAAAATGAAAAGACTTAAGCTGGCAAAAGCACAGCAAAGAACTGTGCGTTCTTCGAGATCACAAATCCACAAGGAGAGTCCAATTGTGTCGGTTGCGATGCCTGACCTTCCCAACACTGGACGTGAAGAGCATGTGCCTTCCACCATTTGCACGCCCCCTGCAAGTGCTGGAAGGAGCACCCGCAGTCCAGTTCCTGATAGTCAGATTGAAGATGTCAGTGTTGAAGTACACCAGGATGAGGAGGATATGGGTGTTGCTGGCGCTGGGGAGGAAATTGACAAGGAGGATTCTGATGGTGAGGTGGTTTGTTTAAGTCAGGCACCCGGGGAGACACCTGTTGTCCGTGGGAGGAATATGGCCATTGACATGCCTGGTGAAAATACCAAAACAATCAGCTCTTCGGTGTGGAAGTATTTCAACAGAAATGCGGACAACAGGTGTCAAGCCGTGTGTTGCCTTTGTCAAGCTGTAATAAGTAGGGGTAAGGACGTTAACCACCTCGGAACATCCTCCCTTATACGTCACCTGCAGCGCATTCATCATAAGTCAGTGACAAGTTCAAAAACTTTGGGCGACAGCGGAAGCAGTCCACTGACCAGTAAATCCCTTCCTCTTGTAACCAAGCTCACGCAAACCACCCCACCAACTCCCTCAGTGTCAATTTCCTCCTTCCCCAGGAATGCCAATAGTCCTGCAGGCCATGTCACTGGCAATTCTGACGAGTCCTCTCCTGCCTGGGATTCCTCCGATGCATCCTTGCGTGTAACGCCTACTGCTGCTGGCGCTGCTGTTGTTGCTGCTGGGAGTCGATGGTCATCCCAGAGGGGAAGTCGTAAGACGACTTTTACTACTTCCACCAAGCAATTGACTGTCCAACAGTCCTTTGCGAGGAAGATGAAATATCACAGCAGTCATCCTGCTGCAAACCGGATAACTGAGGCCTTGGCATCCTGGGCGGTGAGAAACGTGGTTCCGGTATCCATCATTACTGCAGAGCCAACTATAGACTTGATTGAGGTACTGTGTCCCCGGTACCAAATACCATCTAGGTTCCATTTCTCTAGGCAGGCGATACCGAAAATGTACACAGACCTCAGAAAAAGACTCACCAGTGTCCTAAAAAATGCAGTTGTACCCAATGTCCACTTAACCACGGACATGTGGACAAGTGGAGCAGGGCAGACTCAGGATAATATGACTGTGACAGCCCACTGGGTAGATGTATTGGCTCCCGCCGCAAGAACAGCAGCGGCGGCACCAGTAGCAGCATCTCGCAAACGCCAACTCTTTCCTAGGCAGGCTACGCTTTGTATCACCGCTTTCCAGAATACGCACACAGCTGAAAACCTCTTACGGCAACTGAGGAAGATCATCGCAGAATGGCTTACCCCAATTGGACTCTCCTGTGGATTTGTGGCATCGGACAACGCCAGCAATATTGTGTGTGCATTAAATATGGGCAAATTCCAGCACGTTCCATGTTTTGCACATACCTTGAATTTGGTGGTGCAGAATTATTTAAAAAATGACAGGGGCGTGCAAGAGATGCTGTCGGTGGCCAGAAGAATTGCAGGACACTTTCGGCGTACAGGCACCACGTACAGAAGACTGAAGCAACACCAAAAACGCCTGAACCTGCCCTGCCATCATCTGAAGCAAGAAGTGGTAACGAGGTGGAATTCAACCCTCTATATGCTTCAGAGGTTGGAGGAGCAGCAAAAGGCCATTCAAGCCTATACAACTGACCACGATATAGGAGGTGGAATGCACCTGTCGCAAGCGCAGTGGAGAATGATTTCAACGTTGTGCAAGGTTCTGCAACCTTTTGAACTTGCCACACGTGAAGTCAGTTCAGACACTGCCAGCCTGAGTCAGGTCATTCCCCTCATCCAGGCTTTTGCAGAAGAAGCTGGAGACATTGAAGGAGGAGCTAACACTGAGCGATTCCGCTAGGCATGTGGGACTTGTGGATGGAGCCCTTAATTCGCTTAACAAGGATTCACGGGTGGTCAATCTGTTGAAATCAGAGCACTACATTTTGGCCACCGTGCTCGATCCTAGATTTAAAACCTACCTTGGATCTCTCTTTCCGGCAGACACAAGTCTGCTGGGGTTGAAAGACCTGCTGGTGAGAAAATTGTCAAGTCAAGCGGAACGCGACCTGTCAACATCTCCTCCTTCACATTCTCCCGCAACTGGGGGTGCAAGGAAAAGGCTCAGAATTCCGAGCCCACCCGCTGGCGGTGATGCAGGGCAGTCTGGAGCGACTGCTGATGCTGACATCTGGTCCGGACTGAAGGACCTGACAACCATTACGGACATGTCGTCTACTGTCACTGCATATGATTCTCTCACCATTGAAAGAATGGTGGAGGATTATATGAGTGACCGCATCCAAGTAGGCACGTCAGACAGTCCGTACGTATACTGGCAGGAAAAAGAGGCAATTTGGAGGCCCTTGCACAAACTGGCTTTATTCTACCTAAGTTGCCCTCCCTCCAGTGTGTACTCCGAAAGAGTGTTTAGTGCCGCCGCTCACCTTGTCAGCAATCGGCGTACGAGGTTACTTCCAGAAAATGTGGAGAAGATGATGTTCATTAAAATGAATTATAATCAATTCCACCATGGAGACATTCACCAGCAGCAATTGCCTCCACAAAGTACACAGGGAGCTGTGATGGTGGATTCCAGTGGGGACGAATTAATAATCTGTGAGGAGGGGGATGTACACGGTGATGAATCGGAGGATGATGATGAGGTGGACATCATGCCTGTGTAGAGCCAGTTTGTGCAAGGAGAGATTAATTGCTTCTTTTTTGGTGGGGGTCCAAACCAACCCGTCATTTCAGTCACAGTCGTGTGGCAGACCCTGTCACTGAAATGATGGGTTGGTTAAAGTGTGCATGTCCTGTTTATACAACATAAGGGTGGGTGGGAGGGCCAAAGGACAATTCCATCTTGCACCTCTTTTTCTTTCATTTTTCTTTGCGTCATGTGCTGTTTGGGGAGTGTTTTTTGGAAGGGCCATCCTGCGTGACACTGCAGTGCCACTCCTAGATGGGCCAGGTGTTTGTGTCGGCCACTAGGGTCGCTTATCTTAGTCACACAGCTATCTCATTGCACCTCTTTTTTTTCTTCTTTGCGTCATGTGCTGTTTGGGGAGTATTTTTTGGAAGGGCCATCCTGCGTGACACTGCAGTGCCACTCCTAGATGGGCCAGGTGTTTGTGTCGGCCACTAGGGTCACTTATCTTAGTCACACAGCTACCTCATTGCGCCTCTTTTTTTTCTTCTTTGCGTCATGTGCTGTTTGGGGAGTATTTTTTGGAAGGGCCATCCGGCCTGACACTGCAGTGCCACTCCTAGATGGGCCAGGTGTTTGTGTCGGCCACTAGGGTCGCTTAGCTTACTCACACAGCTACCTCATTGCACCTCTTTTTTTTCTTTGCGTCATGTGCTGTTTGGGGAGTGTTTTTTGGAAGGGCCATCCTGCGTGACACTGCAGTGCCACTCCTAGATGGGTCAGGTGTTTGTGTCGGCCACTTGGGTCGCTGAGCTTAGTCATCCAGCGACCTCGGTGCAAATTTTAGGACTAAAAATAATATTGTGAGGTATGAGGTGTTCAGAATAGACTGAAAATGAGTGGAAATTATGGTTATTGAGGTTAATAATACTTTGGGATCAAAATGACCCCCAAATTCTATGATTTAAGCTGTTTTTTAGGGTTTTTTGAAAAAAACACCCGAATCCAAAACACACCCGAATCCGAAAAAAAAAATTCGGTGAGGTTTTGCCAAAACGCGTTCGAACCCAAAACACGGCCACGGAACCGAACCCAAAACCCGAAAAATTTCCGGTGCACATCTCTAAGTATCACACAAGGTCTAGCGACTCTTTTCCGTAGCTCTGTTGATCGGTGAGTGATTGATAGGAAAGGGGTGTTTCTGGGAAGTAACTGACCATTTTCCGTGAGTGTGCTAAAAAATGCAGGCGTGTCAGGTAAAAACACAGGCATGCCGGGGGAAACGGGGAGTGGCTGGTCGAACGCAGGGCGTGTTTGTGACGTCAAAGCAGGAACTAAATAGACTGAAGTGATCGCAAGGTAGGAGTAGGGCTGCAGCTACTCTGAAACTGCTTGAAAAAATTTCAGCACTGTTCTGCTAACCTTTCGTTCGCACTTCTGCTAAGCTAAGATACACTCCCAGAGGGCGGCGGCTTAGCGTTTGCACTGCTGCTAAAAGCAGCAAGCAAGCGTTCAACTCGGAATGAGGGCCATTGACTCTTCACAGCCATCGCAACCAGTGGCGGTTCCAGAGGTGGGACTGCAGCGCAGGCCGGGGGCAAGGTGATATGGCTCCCCTATTTAATTTTTGGACTGCGCTGCAGCATCACCTCTGGAGCCATCACTGGTCACATTATCACTAGTAAGGGCACCAGCCCTTAGCTTCTATTCCTCATGTGGGCTTGAGCAGAAGACCAATCAAACGCTGACATGGAAGAGGTGATCACAGCCAGCAATCACACGCCTACAGCAGACACCGTAGACAGTGGCTCCCATGCACGGACCACACCAAGCTGCCCAAAACCAAAAGGTACCCAACGATGAGTGCACTCTATTAAAACTTATCAAAGAACTCACTTAAGTATATATGATTATGAACATTATAGAGTGCTCACTAACAGATCATCACAAAGACCTTTATAAGCACTGCTTCTAATCAACTTAACAAGGAAAGTAAGCAGCCCTAGAGTGTTCTGCTCCATATACTTTCTTTATCAACTGCCTATAAACACCTTTTTTCAAATTTATATTTATATCAACTGTACCAATTTTTAATAGCCATTTATAAGAATTCAATGATTGCCTCTATTCTGAAAAAACAAACAGAATTCTGATCCTGTCTCCCTCTAATAACCACCCTATTTCTCAGCACCAGTGCCCCTTCAAGCTACTTGAGAGACTTGCCTACAATCTCCTCACTCTCTTTCATCAATCACACAACTAATTGGACCCACTTCAGTCAGGGTTTTGTTCCCAACATTCCACATAGACAGCATGACTAAGGTAGTGAATGATTTGCTAACTGCTAGGTCTAGAACACAGTACTCACTACTTCTTTTTTGGATCTCTCTGCTCTCACAGCCCAATTCTGGTTCCCATCCTGTCTATCAAATCAATCTTTAAGTGTTCATTTTTTCTGAATCTACATTCTCTTCGCTTCCTCTATCAGTTAGACTACCGCAGGCTCAGTCCTAGGTCCTTGTTATAAGTAGAGATGAGCGGGTTCGGTTCCTCTGAATCCGAACCCGCCCGAACTTCAGTTTTTTTTACACTGGTCCGAGCAGGCTCGGATCTTCCCTCCTTGCTCGGCTAACCCGAGCGCGCCCGAACGTCATCATCACGCTGTCGGATTCTCGCGAGACTCGGATTCTATATAAGGAGCCACGCGTCGCCGCCATTTTCACACGTGCATTGAGAGTCATAGGGAGAGGACGTGGCTGGCGTCCTCTCCGTTTAGAGAAGAGAGAGACACAGTATACTATTTTGGGGAGCATTATTAGGAGGAGTACTACTATACTGTATACTACTATACTACTTGCTGAAGTGATATTTATAGATTAGATAGTGTGACTGTAAGTGTATTATCTGACTTGTGGGGGAGACACGGACAGTGGGGAGCAGTTAGAGTCTGAGAGCAGGACTCAGGAGTACATATAACGTACAGTGCACACTTTTGCTGCCAGAGTCAGTGCCACACTGCCATTGTTGTGACCACACTGACCACCAGTATAATAATATATTTTGTGATTGTCTGCTTAGGCCTCGGAGTACTAGTTGCAAGTTGCAACGTGACCTGAAGTGACCACCAGTTTAATAATCAATCACCACCAGTTTAATATATATATATATATATATATATATATATATATATATATAATTGTATATAATATATATATATATATATATATATATATAATATTGTATACCACCTACCCGTGGTTTTTTTTTTTTCATTCTTCTTTATACATACTACTATAGTAGCTTACTGTAGCAGTCTGCGGTGCTGTGCTGACCTGACAGTGTCCAGCAGGTCCGTCATCAGTCATTACATAATAAATATATATAGTACCTGTCCGGCTGCAGTACTAGTGATAAATTATTGATAATGAGATGAAATCAATATAATATCATCCAGTCTAGACTCTATATTAGCAGCAGACACAGTACGTTAGTCCACGGCTGTAGCTTCCTCTGTGTCGGCACTCGGCAGTCCATCCATAATTGTATACCACCTACCCGTGGTTTTTTTTTTTTCTTTCTTCTTTGTACATACTACTATAGTATAGTAGCTTACTGTAGCAGTCTGCGGTGCTGCTGAGCTGACAGTGTCCAGCAGGTCCGTCATCAGTCATCATTACCTAATAAATATATTATCTACCTGTCCGGCTGCAGTACTAGTGATATTATATATACATATATATATATATATATATTGATTTCATCTCATTATCAATCATCCAGTCTATATTAGCAGCAGACACAGTACGTTAGTCCACGGCTTTAGCTACCTCTGTGTCGGCAATCGGCAGTCCATCAATAATTGTATACCACCTACCCGTGGTTTTTTTTTTTCTTTCTTCTTTGTACATACTACTATAGTATAGTAGCTTACTGTAGCAGTCTGCGGTGCTGCTGAGCTGACAGTGTCCAGCAGGTCCATCATCAGTCATCATTACCTAATAAATATATTATCTACCTGTCCGGCTGCAGTACTAGTGATATTATATATACATACATATATATATTGATTTCATCTCATTATCAATCATCCAGTCTATATTAGCAGCAGACACAGTACGTTAGTCCACGGCTGTAGCTACCTCTGTGTCGGCACTCGGCAGTCCATCCATAATTGTATACCACCTACCCGTGGTTTTTTTTTTCTCTTTCTTCTTTGTACATACTACTATAGTATAGTAGCTTACTGTAGCAGTCTGCGGTGCTGCTGAGCTGACAGTGTCCAGCAGGTCCGTCATCAGTCATCATTACCTAATAAATATATTATCTACCTGTCCGGCTGCAGTACTAGTGATATTATATATACATACATATATATATATTGATTTCATCTCATTATCATCCAGTCTATATTAGCAGCAGACACAGTACGGTAGTCCACGGCTGTAGCTACCTCTGTGTCGGCACTCGGCAGTCCATCCATAATTGTATACCACCTACCCGTGGTTTTTTTTTTTCTTTCTTCTTTGTACATACTACTATAGTATAGTAGCTTACTGTAGCAGTCTGCGGTGCTGCTGAGCTGACAGTGTCCAGCAGGTCCGTCATCAGTCATCATTACCTAATAAATATATTATCTACCTGTCCGGCTGCAGTACTAGTGATATTATATATACATACATATATATATTGATTTCATCTCATTATCAATCATCCAGTCTATATTAGCAGCAGACACAGTACGGTAGTCCACGGCTGTAGCTACCTCTGTGTCGGCACTCGGCAGTCCATCCATAATTGTATACCACCTACCCGTGGTTTTTTTTTTTCTTTCTTCTTTGTACATACTACTATAGAGTATAGTAGCTTACTGTAGCAGTCTGCGGTGCTGCTGAGCTGACAGTGTCCAGCAGGTCCGTCATCAGTCATCATTACCTAATAAACATATTATCTACCTGTCCGGCTGCAGTACTAGTGATATTATACATACATACATATATATATTGATTTCATCTCATTATCAATCATCCAGTCTATATTAGCAGCAGACACAGTACGGTAGTCCACGGCTGTAGCTACCTCTGTGTCGGCACTCGGCAGTCCATCCATAATTGTATACCACCTACCCGTGGTTTTTTTTTTTCTTTCTTCTTTGTACATACTACTATAGTATAGTAGCTTACTGTAGCAGTCTGCGGTGCTGCTGAGCTGACAGTGTCCAGCAGGTCCGTCATCAGTCATCATTACCTAATAAATATATTATCTACCTGTCCGGCTGCAGTACTAGTGATATTATATATACATACATATATATATATTGATTTCATCTCATTATCATCCAGTCTATATTAGCAGCAGACACAGTACGGTAGTCCACGGCTGTAGCTACCTCTGTGTCGGCACTCGGCAGTCCATCCATAATTGTATACCCCCTACCCGTGGTTTTTTTTTTCTTTCTTCTTTGTACATACTACTATAGTATAGTAGCTTACTGTAGCAGTCTGCGGTGCTGCTGAGCTGACAGTGTCCAGCAGGTCCGTCATCAGTCATCATTACCTAATAAATATATTATCTACCTGTCCGGCTGCAGTACTAGTGATATTATATATACATACATATATATATATATTGATTTCATCTCATTATCATCCAGTCTATATTAGCAGCAGACACAGTACGGTAGTCCACGGCTGTAGCTACCTCTGTGTCGGCACTCGGCAGTCCATCCATAAGTATACTAGTATCCATCCATCTCCATTGTTTACCTGAGGTGCCTTTTAGTTGTGCCTATTAAAATATGGAGAACAAAAATGTTGAGGTTCCAAAATTAGGGAAAGATCAAGATCCACTTCCACCTCGTGCTGAAGCTGCTGCCACTAGTCATGGCCGAGACGATGAAATGCCAGCAACGTCGTCTGCCAAGGCCGATGCCCAATGTCATAGTACAGAGCATGTCAAATCCAAAACACCAAATATCAGTAAAAAAAGGACTCCAAAACCTAAAATAAAATTGTCGGAGGAAAAGCGTAAACTTGCCAATTTGCCATTTACCACACGGAGTGGCAAGGAACGGCTGAGGCCCTGGCCTATGTTCATGGCTAGTGGTTCAGCTTCACATGAGGATGGAAGCACTCAGCCTCTCGCTAGAAAACTGAAAAGACTCAAGCTGGCAAAAGCACCGCAAAGAACTGTGCGTTCTTCGAAATCCCAAATCCACAATGAGAGTCCAATTGTGTCGGTTGCGATGCCTGACCTTCCCAACACTGGACGTAAAGAGCATGCGCCTTCCACCATTTGCACGCCCCCTGCAAGTGCTGGAAGGAGCACCCGCAGTCCAGTTCCTGATAGTCAGATTGAAGATGTCAGTGTTGAAGTACACCAGGATGAGGAGGATATGGGTGTTGCTGGCGCTGGGGAGGAAATTGACCAGGAGGATTCTGATGGTGAGGTGGTTTGTTTAAGTCAGGCACCCGGGGAGACACCTGTTGTCCGTGGGAGGAATATGGCCGTTGACATGCCTGGTGAAAATACCAAAAAAATCAGCTCTTCAGCGTGGAGGTATTTCAACAGAAAAGCGGACAACAGGTGTCAAGCCGTGTGTTGCCTTTGTCAAGCTGTAATAAGTAGGGGTAAGGACGTTAACCACCTCGGAACATCCTCCCTTATACGTCACCTGCAGCGCATTCATAATAAGTCAGTGACAAGTTCAAAAACTTTGGGTGACAGCGGAAGCAGTCCACTGACCAGTAAATCCCTTCCTCTTGTAACCAAGCTCACGCAAACCACCCCACCAACTCCCTCAGTGTCAATTTCCTCCTTCCCCAGGAATGCCAATAGTCCTGCAGGCCATGTCACTGGCAATTCTGACGATTCCTCTCCTGCCTGGGATTCCTCCGATGCATCCTTGCGTGTAACGCCTACTGCTGCTGGCGCTGCTGTTGTTGCTGCTGGGAGTCGATGGTCATCCCAGAGGGGAAGTCGGAAGACCACTTGTACTACTTCCAGTAAGCAATTGACTGTCCAACAGTCCTTTGCGAGGAAGATGAAATATCACAGCAGTCATCCTGCTGCAAAGCGGATAACTGAGGCCTTGACAACTATGTTGGTGTTAGACGTGCGTCCGGTATCCGCCGTTAGTTCACAGGGAACTACACAATTTCTTGAGGTAGTGTGCCCCCGTTACCAAATACCATCTAGGTTCCACTTCTCTAGGCAGGCGATACCGAAAATGTACACAGACTTTAGAAAAATACTCACCAGTGTCCTAAAAAATGCAGCTGTACCCAATGTCCACTTAACCACGGACATGTGGACAAGTGGAGCAGGGCAGGGTCAGGACTATATGACTGTGACAGCCCACTGGGTAGATGTATGGACTCCCGCCGCAAGAACAGCAGCGGCGGCACCAGTAGCAGCATCTCGCAAACGCCAACTCTTTCCTAGGCAGGCTACGCTTTGTATCACCGCTTTCCAGAATACGCACACAGCTGAAAACCTCTTACGGCAACTGAGGAAGATCATCGCGGAATGGCTTACCCCAATTGGACTCTCCTGTGGATTTGTGGCATCGGACAACGCCAGCAATATTGTGTGTGCATTAAATATGGGCAAATTCCAGCACGTCCCATGTTTTGCACATACCTTGAATTTGGTGGTGCAGAATTTTTTAAAAAACGACAGGGGCGTGCAAGAGATGCTGTCGGTGGCCAGAAGAATTGCGGGACACTTTCGGCGTACAGGCACCACGTACAGAAGACTGGAGCACCACCAAAAACTACTGAACCTGCCCTGCCATCATCTGAAGCAAGAAGTGGTAACGAGGTGGAATTCAACCCTCTATATGCTTCAGAGGTTGGAGGAGCAGCAAAAGGCCATTCAAGCCTATACAATTGAGCACGATATAGTAGGTGGAATGCACCTGTCTCAAGCGCAGTGGAGAATGATTTCAACGTTGTGCAAGGTTCTGATGCCCTTTGAACTTGCCACACGTGAAGTCAGTTCAGACACTGCCAGCCTGAGTCAGGTCATTCCCCTCATCAGGCTTTTGCAGAAGAAGCTGGAGACATTGAAGGAGGAGCTAACACGGAGCGATTCCGCTAGGCATGTGGGACTTGTGGATGGAGCCCTTAATTCGCTTAACAAGGATTCACGGGTGGTCAATCTGTTGAAATCAGAGCACTACATTTTGGCCAACGTGCTCGATCCTAGATTTAAAGCCTACCTTGGATCTCTCTTTCCGGCAGACACAAGTCTGCTGGGGTTCAAAGACCTGCTGGTGAGAAAATTGTCAAGTCAAGCGGAACGCGACCTGTCAACATCTCCTCCTTCACATTCTCCCGCAACTGGGGGTGCGAGGAAAAGGCTCAGAATTCCGAGCCCACCCGCTGGCGGTGATGCAGGGCAGTCTGGAGCGACTGCTGATGCTGACATCTGGTCCGGACTGAAGGACCTGACAACGATTACGGACATGTCGTCTACTGTCACTGCATATGATTCTCTCACCATTGAAAGAATGGTGGAGGATTATATGAGTGACCGCATCCAAGTAGGCACGTCACACAGTCCGTACTTATACTGGCAGGAAAAAGAGGCAATTTGGAGGCCCTTGCACAAACTGGCTTTATTCTACCTAAGTTGCCCTCCCACAAGTGTGTACTCCGAAAGAGTGTTTAGTGCCGCCGCTCACCTTGTCAGCAATCGGCGTACGAGGTTACATCCAGAAAATGTGGAGAAGATGATGTTCATTAAAATGAATTATAATCAATTCCTCCGTGGAGACATTGACCAGCAGCAATTGCCTCCACAAAGTACACAGGGAGCTGAGATGGTGGATTCCAGTGGGGACGAATTGATAATCTGTGAGGAGGGGGATGTACACGGTGATATATCGGAGGATGATGATGAGGTGGACATCTTGCCTCTGTAGAGCCAGTTTGTGCAAGGAGAGATTAATTGCTTCTTTTTTGGTGGGGGTCCAAACCAACCCGTCATTTCAGTCACAGTCGTGTGGCAGACCCTGTCACTGAAATGATGGGTTGGTTAAAGTGTGCATGTCCTGTTTATACAACATAAGGGTGGGTGGGAGGGCCCAAGGACAATTCCATCTTGCACCTCTTTTTTCTTTCATTTTTCTTTGCATCATGTGCTGTTTGTGGAATGTTTTTTGGAAGGGCCATCCTGCGTGACACTGCAGTGCCACTCCTAGATGGGCCCGGTGTTTGTGTCGGCCACTAGGGTCGCTTATCTTACTCACACAGCTACCTCATTGCGCCTCTTTTTTTCTTTGCGTCATGTGCTGTTTGGGGAGGGTTTTTTGGAAGGGCCATCCTGCGTGACACTGCAGTGCCACTCCTAGATGGGCCCGGTGTTTGTGTCGGCCACTAGGGTCGCTTATCTTACTCACACAGCTACCTCATTGCGCCTCTTTTTTTCTTTGCGTCATGTGCTGTTTGGGGAGGGTTTTTTGGAAGGGCCATCCTGCGTGACACTGCAGTGCCACTCCTAGATGGGCACGGTGTTTGTGTCGGCCACTAGGGTCGCTTATCTTACTCACACAGCTACCTCATTGCGCCTCTTTTTTTCTTTGCGTCATGTGCTGTTTGGGGAGGGTTTTTTGGAAGGGCCATCCTGCGTGACACTGCAGTGCCACTCCTATATGGGCCCGGTGTTTGTGTCGGCCACTAGGGTCGCTTATCTTACTCACACAGCTACCTCATTGCGCCTCTTTTTTTCTTTGCGTCATGTGCTGTTTGGGGAGGGTTTTTTGGAAGGGCCATCCTGCGTGACACTGCAGTGCCACTCCTAGATGGGCCCGGTGTTTGTGTCGGCCACTAGGGTCGCTTATCTTACTCACACAGCTATCTCATTGCGCCTCTTTTTTTCTTTGCGTCATGTGCTGTTTGGGGAGGGTTTTTTGGAAGGGCCATCCTGCGTGACACTGCAGTGCCACTCCTAGATGGGCCCGGTGTTTGTGTCGGCCACTAGGGTCGCTTATCTTACTCACACAGCTACCTCATTGCGCCTCTTTTTTTCTTTGCGTCATGTGCTGTTTGGGGAGTGTTTTTTGGAAGGGCCATCCTGCGTGACACTGCAGTGCCACTCCTAGATGGGCCCGGTGTTTGTGTCGGCCACTAGGGTCGCTTATCTTACTCACACAGCTACCTCATTGCGCCTCTTTTTTTCTTTGCGTCATGTGCTGTTTGGGGAGTGTTTTTTGGAAGGGCCATCCTGCGTGATACTGCAGTGCCACTCCTAGATGGGTCAGGTGTTTGTGTCGGCCACTAGGGTCGCTTAGCTTAGTCATCCAGCGACCTAGGTGCAAATTTTAGGACTAAAAATAATATTGTGAGGTGTGAGGTATTCAGAATAGACTGAAAATGAGTGGAAATTATGGTTTTTGAGGTTAATAATACTTTGGGATCAAAATGACCCCCAAATTTTATGATTTAAGCTGTTTTTTAGTGTTTTTAAAAAAAAAAACACCCGAATCCAAAACACACCCGAATCCGACAAAAAAAATTCGGTGAGGTTTTGCCAAAACGCGGTCGAACCCAAAACACGGCCGCGGAACCGAACCCAAAACCAAAACACAAAACCCGAAAAATTTCAAGTGCACATCTCTAGTTATAAGTCACTGCTCTGGCTCATGCCTGTTTGTATTTCTGGCTGTCTCCTAGCAATTAGGATGCTGGCTGCTACATGCAGAAGCACTCCTGTTAGGAATGCCACGTTACGTGACTCCAGCCTGAGGACTTTCATTACGGATTCTAGTCAGTTCTGCCCTGCCAGTGATATTCCCTAGTTCCTGCACCTAGGGAGCTCGTCACGCAGTCACTGCACCCTGTACAGTTCCCAGTCTGTCTGTTTCTGAGTTCTGGTTCCCTACCTCTTTGTACCTGCATTCCTGTATCCTGCCTCAGTCCTCTGTGTGTTGTCCCTGCCAGTGCTGCACCCGTGCCTTGTTGTATCCTACACTGTACCTGCCATCCTGTGTCCATACGTGCTCTGTTTCATTGTCTTGCCATGGCCCTCCAGTTGCTTTCATGTCTAGTCCTGATCCAAGTCCAGGCTCCTGCAAAGTCTCTGAGATTTTATCCTGCCAGCTCTGATTCTGAGTACACTCACTCCAGCTGTGCCTGTAGTCAGAAGTCTGAAGCAAACTAAAGTATCTCTGAAACATCTGAACCTGTATTCCAGATACAGTCTAGCCACTGAGTTTAAATCCTGTTATCGCAGACTGCAACCTAATCACACTATACATTCAGCTAATCTCTGCAACTAGGTTCATGCTGCCAGTACTCTGCTTTCAATCAGTATACACCCAGCACCTGTTTGTTTCAAAGCAATTAACCATTGCTTGGCTGTGTTTACCTGTAACAAACATTTAGTCCCTTCAGTTATCATTTCCTGTAACCAGTGCATATCCGGACCTGCAATCTTCAGTAACCATGCAGTTATCATTCCTGTATCCAGTCTGCCTACAATTAACCTTTCCCCTGCCAGCTGCTAGACTCCATGTTTATTACCTTGTTGTCTCCAGCCTATTGTGGGAGCCCCTACTGCTAGACGTTTAAGTCCAGGCAGCATCTCAAGTACCGGTGAGTGCATACAGCTCTAAGGAAACAGGAGCGGCTGTTATTGGCAGGAGACAATCTCACTGGCTCTAGGAATCACACACACACACACACACACACACACACACGCACACACACACACACACACACACACACACACACACACACACACACACACACACAGTTCCCTAACAGTCCTTTGCTTTTCTCAATCTATACCACATGTAAACTTATCAGCTCTTTTAGAATTAATCTATGTGATCCACCTATCCTCTCCATTTTTGTTACCATCTGTATGACCTGCATTACTGAATGTCTTTCTGTAATTTCATCTTGGATGTTATCTCACCTCTACCACTGATGATAACTGAATCAACAACCATACCGCACAAACTCGATGACTAGGTGTTACCCTTGCCTCTGAACTGTTCTTTGTTCTCTGCATTCAGTATGTTTCCAGATCATGGTGTCTATTTATTAAGCATAGGAGAGATAAAGTAGAGAGATATAAAGCACCCACCAATCATCTCCTAACTGCCATGTTGGAGGCTGTGTTTGAAAAATGACAGGAGCTGGTTGGTTGGTAGTTTATCTCTCTCCGCTTTATCTCTCTCCAAGGCTTAGTAAATAGACCCCCATGTTACATACATGTAAAAAACATATCCAAAATATGCCCATATCTTAAACATGACACAGCAAAAACTCTTATTCGTGCACTCATTATCTCCCACATTGATTATTGCAATAGTCTCCTTACTGGTCTTTCCCAAAACAGACTTTCACCACTACAAGCCATGTGCTGCTGCTCCACTCTGTCAGTCTTACCACTGGTTACCTGTACTCTACTGAATTCAATATAAAATAATTTTACAAACACATAGGGGGGAATTCACTTATTTCTGTTAATTTAATGGGGGTGGAATAGGGATGTCTTGAATTTTAACGCCCAGGGCTATTCAATTAGAGTCCCTTTTTATCGGTTGTTAAATTAATCTGTTTATCAGGCTTTAACACGTAGAATCTGGGATAAGAAATTAAAAGAAATGAATGGTAAGTGCAGACTGCGGACTGCCATCGGAGACTAACTGAATAGCCCGGGGGTTCAATTAGCCATTGGTAAATTACCATGGTGAATTGAATTCCCCCAAAGTCTATTGATCTAACTACACCAACATAAATCTTTTTACTTATCTCAAAATATCTCCCAGCTCAACCTATCTGATCAGCAGAAGATCTGCAGGCGGGATGTAATGCCGCCCGAGTTGGCTGCCGTGGGGGATGCCAGCCGAACTCGGACATTTTTTAAAAGGGGCAATCACTTACAAGGCAAAACCATGCCTTGTAAGTGATTGCCTTTTAAAAAAGCAGCCGAGTTGACTGGCATCCCGCACGGACACCGAACTCAGGCGGCATTACATCCCACCGTGTGTCTCTGATCCACACTCATTACCTGTTCCCAACCATAGTTACAGTACTTTTTTGTGCTGCATCCACTTTCTGGAATGCCCTACCACACACAAATCTTTCCTCTAGTCTCCAAACCTCCAAAAGATCTTTGGAAACTGACCTCTTCAGGAGAACCACCCACTTAACCTCTATAAACTGTCCTACCCAACTCCATCCCCTCTATATAGTCAACAAATAACTTTACATATTTCCTCTTTCTGCAATATCACATTCTGCTGACCTTAGGTAAACAACATGTCTAGGTGTCTGGATCATACAGCCCACCAATAACCTCTGCGATCTTCCTGGACCAAGATGCAATATGTATCACCTATCCTTGTGTATCAAGGCCTATACCTCTACAGATTGTAATCGTGCAGGCAGGACCCTCTTACCTCTGTTTGTCTGTTGTTGTTGTTGTTGTTGTTGTTGTTATTACCCAATCTTATTTTATTACTGTTTGGTCCCAATTGTAAAGTGCAACGGAATATGCTGGCACTATGTAAGTAACTTGTTGTTAGTAAGAAGGAGAAATGCACAGAGATCCATTCAATTCAGAATCTGCCCCTCTAGGAGCACACAGAATAAATTCATTTGTATAACTGACTCTTTGAGGTACAAGGCATTTCTAGCCTGGTGTGCAGAGAATTTCTGTCCCTTGCACCTTCTGCACACGCAAGAGAAGAAGACTGGGCTTAGCACACAACATGTTAACGAGAAATGGAGCACATTATTCACCTAGAGCAGATCACACATTCTAGATACATGAATAAAAAATAGACATGACAATAATGAGAAAGGTTAGATGAAGTCATGATGACGTGATTTAAATGAATCAATCAAAAACGAAACAGTCTTGTGCTCAAATAAATTAAGCTGCTAGTTCTTAGATTAAAGAGTATAATCACTCCTCTTAAATATAACATAAGCACATAAAGAAGTTAGAGAACAAAGGGGAGAGGACTCCCTGAAATGCGTTGAAGCTGCTTCCCATGACCTGATCCGGAGCGGGGATATAGATACCTGTAAGGACATGCAGACTTTGGACAACTTGCATCTCCCTTGCTGCAGCTGGAATTTTATGCTAGCTGCCTCAAGTATTCATTGCTCTACTATATAAAAAAAATTCTGGTTCATGGACATTTTACTGTCATATGAAATTGTGTTATAAATGACTTTTTTATATATATTTATTATAGTGATGTGCACCGGAAATTTTTCGGGTTTTGTGTTTTGGTTTTGGATTCGGTTCCGCGGCCGTGTTTTGGATTCGGACGCGTTTTGGCCAAACCTCCCTGAAAATTTTTTGTCGGATTCGGGTGTGTTTTGGATTCGGGTGTTTTTTTACAAAACCCCCTCAAAAACAGCTTAAATCATAGAATTTGGGGGTCATTTTGATCCCATAGTATTATTAACCTCAATAACCATAATTTCCACTCATTTCCAGTCTATTCTTAACACCTCACACCATTATTTTTAGTCCTAAAATATGCACTGAGGTCGCTGGATGGCTAAGCTAAGCGACCCAAGTGGCCGACACAAACACCTGGCCCATCTAGGAGTGGCACTGCAGTGTCAGACAGGATGGCAGATTTAAAAAATAGTCCCCAAACAGCACATGATGCAAAGAAAAAAAGAGGTGCAATGAGGTAGCTGTGTGACTAAGCTAAGTGACCAAAGTGGGCGACACAAACACCTGGCCCATCTAGGAGTGGCACTGCAGTGTCAGACAGGATGGCACTTCAAAAAATAGTCCCCAAACAGTACATGATGCAAAGAAAAAAAGAGGTGCAATGAGATAGCTGTGTGACTAAGCTAAGCGACCCAAGTGGCCGACACAAACACCTGGCCCATCTAGGAGTGGCACTGCAGTGTCAGACAGGATGGCAGATTTAAAAAATAGTCCCCAAACAGCACATGATGCAAAGAAAAAAAGAGGTGCAATGAGGTAGCTGTGTGACTAAGCTAAGCGACCCAAGTGGCCGACACAAACCCCTGGCCCATCTAGGAGTGGCACTGCAGTTTTCTAGCTAGAGGATGAGTGCTTCCATCCTCATGTGAATCTGAACCACTAGCCATGAACATAGGCTAGGGCCTCAGCCGTTCCTTTCCACTCCGTGTCGTAAATGGCATATTGGCAAGTTTACGCTTCTCATCAGACGCTTTTAATTTAGATTTTTCGGTCATTTTACTGAACTTTTGTAGTATACTTGACGACACAGAGGTAGGTAGAGCCATTGCCGGCCCTAACCAATATGATGCCCTAGGCAAGATTTTGTCTGGTGCCCCCTAGCACCACCGCTAGTTCCGCCTCTGACCCTGCACCCCTATCCCAGCACCATCACCCCCCACCCATAGCAGTCCTTTTTTTGTTTTCCTACCCTCTGTAATTTAAATAAGAACAGTGTGCACATTCGGCGCACAGCCCAAAAAGGTATGTGTTTTTGCTGGCAAGGGGCATGGCCACACAATAGTACCCCCAATTCAAATTATGCCTCACAGTAGTGCAACTTTATTCACAATTTATCATACGATAGTGTCCCTTATTCACATTACATCACACAGTAGTACCAATTTACCTTTTATATGTTACTTCTCACAGTAGTGCCCTTCATTAACATAACATCATGCTGAATTGCTCTTTATTCACATTACACCACACCATATTGCTCTTTATTCTCATTACACCACACCATATTGCTACTTATTCACATTACACCACACCATATTGCTCTTTATTCACATTAGACTACACAGTAGTGCCTTTTCTATACGTTACGCCACACAGTAGAGCACCTTATATACATAATGCCACACATTGGTAATGCATTTATACACATAATACCACACAGTAATGCCCCTTACACATATTACACACATTATTAATGTCCTTATAAACATAGTGCGCCTTACACATTATGCCAACCCTTATTCACATCATTTCCCTTACACATATGCCGCACATTGTTAATGCCCTTATACACATAATGACACACATAATGTCCCTTACACATGTGCAACACATTATGCCCTTATACACATAATGACACACATAGTGCCCCTTACACATATGTTACACATTATTAATGCCCTTATACAAATAATGACACATATAGTTCCTGGCGTGAGTCAACTGGCAGCTCTGCTAACGTTTGGTGCCTATTTTTTATGAAAATGCATCTTATTTGCATTGCTATGTGGCTGGGATGCACAAGCAGCTTCTGCTGATTAAAATGATATGCAGCATGCCTATATATTGTGTGTGACTGTGGCTGTATCTGCATACAAAATGCTGCACACAGAATATAGGCATGCCGCATATCATTTTAATCAGCAGAACTGCTTGTGCCCCTAGGCATACCAGATGCCCTAGGCAATTGCCTAGTTTGCCTATGCCTAAGGCCGGCTCTAGGTAGAGCAGTGGACTACTGTACCGTACTGCTATATATACTGGTGGTCACAGCAACATTCTGCACTGTCCCCTCCTACTATATACTGCACACAACTAAAATGCAGCACAGGTATGAATGCATAGTATACGTGACGACACAGAGGTAGGTAGAGCAGTGGACTACTGTACCGTACTGCTATATATATACTGGACTGTCCTACTATATACTACAATGCAGCACAGATATGGAGCGTTTTTCAGGCAGAGAACGTAGATATTTTCAGCACACTGAGCACAGATATTTGCAAGCACACTGAGCACAGATATTTGCAGCACACTGAGCAGATATTTGCAGCACACTGAACACAGAAACTGACAGAACGCTGCACGTCCTCTCGCTATCATCTCCAATGCACGAGTGAAAATGGCGGCGAAGCGTGGCTCTTTATATAGAATACGAATCTCGCGATAATCCGACAGCGGGATGATGACGTTCGGGCGCGCTCGGGTTAACAGAGCAAGGCGGGAGGATCCGAGTCTGCCTCGGAACCGTGTAAAATGGGTGAAGTTCGGGGGGGTTCAGATCCCGAGGAACCGAACCCGTTCATCACTAATTTATTAAAACCACATTGATGAACTGCACTGCTGGTCCTGGCTTGAATATATCGGTACTTCATACATACCCGTGGTTTATGAAGAGTGGGACAAAGATACCTTTACGCTCATTCAAAACACAATGCAATTGTAAGTGTCTGTCTAAAGGTTAAAGTGGGTTGATCTAAGAATAAGCCTGACATTGAGTAAAGATACCTTTATATGCATGCGAGTAAGAACGATTATGTGTTAGACTAAAGCAGTGGTCTCCAACTTTAATCGGGGTGTGAGCTACTTTCGGAAAGTAAAACCTCTGAAAGAGCTACCCCCAATGAGCGTGTGTTCCTGCGAAAGTGGGTGTGGCCTCACAACTACAAGTATTGCCCCCCCCTCCCCGCGTAGTGCAAGATACACAAATAATGCCCCCCAGCAGTGCCAGATACATAATTAATGCCCCCAGAAGTGCCAGGTACACCAATAATGCCCTTCAGCAGTGCCAGATACACAAATAATGCCCTTCATCAGTGCCAGATACACAAATATTGCCCTTCAGCAGTGCCAGATACACAAATAATGCCCTTCATCAGTGCCAGATACACAAATAATGCGCTTCAGCAGTGCCAGATACACAAATAATGCCCCACAGCAGTACCAGATACACAAATAATGCCCCCCAGCAGTGCCAGACACAAATTATGCCCCTCAGCAGTGCCAGATACACAAATTATACCCCTCAGCAGTGCCAGATACACAATTAATGCCCCCAGCAGTGCCAGATACACAAATAATGCCCCCCAGTAGTGCCATATACATAAATAATGCCCCTCAATAGTGCCAGATACACAAATAATGCCCTTCAGCAGTGCCAGATACACAAATAATACCCCTCAGCAGTGCCGGATACACAAATAATGCCCCTCAGCAGTGCCAGATACACAAATAATGCCCTTCAGCAGTCCCAGATACACAAAAAATGCCCCTCAACAGTGCCAGATACACAAATAATGCCCCCAGCAGTGCCAGATTTACAAATAATGCCCCTCAGCAGTGCCAGATACACAAATAATGCCCCCAGCGATGCCATATACACAAATAATGCCCCTCAGCGGTGCCAGATGCACAAATAATGCCCCTCAGCAGTGCCAGATGCACAAATAATGCCCCTCAGCAGTGCCAGATACATAAATCATTTCCTTCAGCAGTGCCAGATACACAAATAATGCCCTTCATCAGTGCCAGATACACAAATAATTCCCCACCAGCAGTGCCAGATACACAAATAATGCCCCTCAGCAGTGCCGGATACACAAATATTCAACAGTGACAGATAAACAAATAAGGCCCTTCAGAATTGCCAGATACACAAGTAATGACCCCCAGCAGTGCCAGATACACAAATAATGCCCCCCCAGCAGTGACAGACACAAATAATGCCCTTCAGCAGTGCCAGATACACAAATAATGCCCCCAGCAGTGCCAGATACACAAATAATGCCCCTACCAGTGCCAGATACAATGCCCCCCACAGTGTCAGATACAATGCCCCCACAGTACCAGATACAGTGCCCCCACAGTGCTAGATACAATGCCCCCACAGAGCCAGATACAGTGCCCCCACAGTGCCAGATATAGTGCCCCCACAGTGCCAGATACAATGCCCCCACAATGCCAGATACAGTGCCCCACACAATGCCAGATACAGGCCCTTACCAGTGCCAGATACACTGTCCCCACAGTGCCAAATACAATGCCGCCACAGTACCAGATACAGTGGCCCCACAGTGCCAGTTACAGTGCCCCCACAGTGCCAGATCCAGTGCCCCCACAATGCCAGATACAATGCCCCCCTGCAATGCCAGATACAATGCCCCCCTGCAGTGCCAGATCCAGTGCCCCCACAGTGCCAGATAAAATCCCCCCCCCCACCCGCAGTGCCAGATAAAATGCCCCCCAGCAGTGACCACCACTGCTGGTGCTGCTCCTCCTGTATGAGGGACGGAAGGGGAGGACAGTGCAGCGCGCGCCTCTCCTGTGAAGTCCAGACTCCGGAGACGGTGGCAGAGTCTCTGGTGGCAGCGCGGCGGGCATTTGAAATATAGCACTGGTAAGTGAGCCAATCAAAGCTCGCGGTCTGGCAGCCAATCAGGAGCCGCCGCTGCCGGTCTGCGGACTCTGATTGGCTGACGGCCGACACCATAGTAAAAATGAAGGGAGGAGGGGAGGAGGAGTGCCAGTGACTTACCAAGCCCATCCGCTCTGCGAGCTACCGAAAATACTACGGCGAGCTACCGGTAGTTCGCGAGCGACAGGTTGGCCATCATTGGTCTAAAGTGTAACGATAAAGTACAAGACACTGCACCACGTGGAAAACTTGATGAATCTTTAATATAAGATCTGTAATAAGAAAGCGCTGGTTTCTGGGGGGTTTTGATGTGCTAACGTGATATAAATGTTTTAAGGTACAACACTAAATAGCATTATATCACATAGCTGAATATCAGCGTACGCTACTGTACTTTCCTCCATGATGCATCTTTACCAAGATAACTGCCGTTATTCATGCAGATGTGCAGAACCATGTTGGCACCATGTTTGTAAACGGACATGTACTACTTACTCCATGGAGACCCAGCGTAATTCTGTGATCCTGTCTACATACATGACTGGCTGGTCTGCTGTATGCTCTGCTCCATCTCCACGTACCCAAACTGTGTACTACAATAAATACCAGCTCTTAGTTAAGTCTATCCATGTCTACCAAATTTCCTTCCACTGGTATCTTCTATATAACACCTGTGTACAGCACAAAATAGTACACATATCAACACTATCCAGTGAGGGAATCCAGGAAATGTAATAACAAGAAAATAAATTATTATCCTACATTACCCAGTGTTTCCACTTAAAATTTCCAGATTTCTTGATCGCTACCCGATTCGGTCATAATTCCCTGAAAAATTAAAAACTATAAGTTGCTTATACATACATTCTAGAGATGTGTGCCGATCCCCGTGTTTTGGCTTTGAATCTGTGTTCATCTTTATATTTTGGCTTTGCAAAACCATCCTCAAGTGTTTTGGTTCATATTTGGATTTTGGTTCAGCTTAAAATCGATAAAAAAAAGTATAATCATTAATAAAAAATGTATTTAAAAAAAACAACAGCTTAAATCATGTAATTTTTGCAATCCAAAACCCTTAACTTAAATCGGATTTAAAATCTGAATTCCGAACTGCAGGAAGATCCGAACTGGGACTCAGTTCAGATCGGATCTCCTTGGGAGACGAGGACCAGGTTTTGGATCAGATCAACAAAATTTGGGTGGACTTCAGGAGACCCGAACCTCATATCTCTAATACCAAGACCACCCACACTTCCGGGATCTGAGTCCTGGGTTGGTTCTATATTGGAGTGGGAGAAGGGACCTTCTGACGTACCTAGGGGAGGAGACCCGTCACCAGGGGGAGGAGCTGCGGCCGAACAAGGTACCCGAAAAGTACCCTCCCGGGCTCGCTTCGCTCGCCACGCTTCGGGCACGGTAATTACTAAAGGTAATAGTTGGTGGTGTGGATACTAGACCAACTGTACCGCTGGTGTAGCTCCTCCCCCTTGTGTCGTGGCTCCTCCCCCTGACGGAAAAGGTCCCTTAGGCCACTTGGATCTAGCCTCTACCCTGAGTCCTGGCTTGGATTATCATGTCAGGCTTAGCTTCCGAAATAAGGCAAAACGTCATCTTCCCAGCGTCGGCTCTTTCCTGTTTTGGATTCTATATAAGCGTCCCCCCGACACATACACACACACACACACACACACACAACATTATTTATTTCTCTGACGTCCTAAGTGGATGCTGGGACTCCGTAAGGACCATGGGGAATAGCGGCTCCGCAGGAGACTGGGCACAACTAAAGAAAGCTTTAGGACTACCTGGTGTGCACTGGCTCCTCCCTCTATGACCCTCCTCCAGACCTCAGTTAGAATCTTGTGCCCGGCTGAGCTGGATGCACACTAGGGGCTCTCCTGAGCTCCTAGAAAAGAAAGTATATTTTAGGTTTTTTTTATTTTCAGTGAGATCTGCTGGCAACAGACTCACTGCTACGAGGGACTAAGGGGAGAAGAAGCGAACCTACCTGCTTGCAGCTAGCTTGGGCTTCTTAGGCTACTGGACACCATTAGCTCCAGAGGGATCGAACACAGGGCCCGACCTCGATCGTCCGGTCCCGGAGCCGCGCCGCCGTCCCCCTTACAGAGCCAGAAGCAAGAAGATGGTCCTGAAAATCGGCGGCAGAAGACTTCGGTCTTCAACAAGGTAGCGCACAGCACTGCAGCTGTACGCCATTGCTCCTCATGCACACCTCACACTCCGGTCACTGATGGGTGCAGTGCGCTGGGGGGGGCGCCCTGAGCAGCAATATTAACACCTTGGCTGGCAAAAAAATCACAATATATATTATATAGTCCTAGAGGCTATATATGTGAAAAATACCCCTGCCAGAGATCCATAAAAAAGCGGGAGAAAGTCCGCCGAAAAAGGGGCGGGGCTATCTCCCTAAGCACACTGGCGCCATTTTTCCCTCACAGCTCCGCTGGAAGGATCGCTCCCAGGCTCTCCCCTGCAGTTTTCAAGACTACAAAGGGTAAAAAAGAGAGGTGGGGCACTAAATTTAGGCGCAGCAGTATATATATAAGCAGCTATAAGGGAAAATCACTCAGTTACAGTGTTAATCCCTGTGTTATATACTATATAGCGCTCTGGTGTGTGCTGGCATACTTTCTCTCTGTCTCCCCAAAGGGCTTTGTGGGGTCCTGTCCTCTGTCAGAGCATTCCCTGTGTGTGTGCGGTGTGTCGGTACGGCTGTGTCGACATGTTTGATGAGGAGGCTTATGTGGAGGCGGAGCAGATGCCGATAAATGTGATGTCACCCCCTGCGGGGCCGACACCTGAGTGGATGGACTTGTGGAAGGAATTACGTGAAAGTGTCAACTCCTTACATAAAAGGTTTGACGACATACCAAAAATCGGACAGCCGGCTTCTCAGCCTGTGCCTGCCCAGGCGTCTCAAAAGCCATCAGGGGCTCTAAAACGCCCGCTACCTCAGATGGCAGACACAGATGTCGACACGGATACTGACTCCAGTGTCGACGACGATGAGACTAATGTAACTTCCAATAGGGCCACACGTTACATGATTGAGGCAATGAAAAATGTGTTGCACATTTCTGATGTTACCCCAGGAACCACAAAAAAGGGTATTATGTTTGGAGAGAAAAAACTACCAGTAGTTTTTCCCCCATCTGAGGAATTAAATGAAGTGTGTGAAGAAGCGTGGGCTTCCCCCGATAAGAAACTGGTAATTTCTAAAAGGTTACTAATGGCGTACCCTTTCCCGCCAGAGGATAGGTCACATTGGGAAACATCCCCTAGGGTGGATAAAGCGCTCACACGCTTGTCAAAGAAGTTGGCACTACCGTCTCCGGATACGGCCGCCCTAAAGGAGCCTGCTGATAGGAAGCAGGAGGCAATCCTGAAGTCTGTATATACACACACACACAGGTATTATACTGAGACCAGCTATTGCTTCAGCATGGATGTGCAGTGCTGCAGCTGCGTGGTCAGATTCCCTGTCGGAAAATATTGATACCCTAGACAGGGACACTATATTGCTAACCGTAGAGCATATTAAAGACGCAGTCTTATACATGAGAGATGCACAGAGGGATATTTGCCGGCTGGCATCTAAAATAAGTGCAATGTCCATTTCTGCCAGGAGAGGGTTATGGACTCGGCAGTGGACAGGTGATGCAGATTCTAAAAGGCACATGGAAGTTTTGCCTTATAAGGGTGAGGAATTGTTCGGGGATGGTCTCTCGGACCTCGTTTCCACAGCAACAGCTGGGAAGTCAGCATTTTTACCCCATGTTCCCTCACAGCCAAAGAAAGCACCGTATTATCAGGTACAGTCCTTTCGGCCCCATAAGGGCAAGCGGGTTAAAGGCGCGTCCTTTCTGCCCAGAGCCAGAGGTAGAGGGAAAAAGCTGCAGCATACAGCCAGTTCCCAGGAGCAAAAGTCCTCCCCCGCTTCCTCCAAGTCAGCCGCATGACGCTGGGGCTCCACTGGCGGAGCCAGGTACGGTGGGGGCCCGTCTCAAAAACTTCAGCAATCAGTGGGCTCGCTCACGGGTGGATCCCTGGATCCTTCAAGTAGTATCTCAGGGGTACAAGCTGGAATTCGAGACGTCTCCCCCCCACCGTTTCCTCAAATCTGCCTTGCCTACAACTCCCTCAGGCAGGGAGGCAGTGTTAGAGGCAATACACAAGCTGTATTCCCAGCAGGTAATAGTCAAGGTGCCCCTCCTTCAACAAGGACGGGGTTACTATTCCACAATGTTTGTGGTACCGAAACCGGACGGTTCGGTGACACCCATTTTATATTTGACATCCTTGAACACATATATAAAAAAATTCAAGTTCAAGATGGAATCGCTCAGGGCGGTTATTGCAAGCCTGGACGAGGGGGATTACATGGTATCACTGGACATCAAGGATGCTTACCTGCATGTCCCCATTTACCATCCTCACCAGGAGTACCTCAGATTTGTGGTACAGGATTGTCATTACCAATTCCAGACGTTGCCGTTTGGTCTGTCCACGGCACCGAGGGTATTTACCAAGGTAATGGCCGAAATGATGATACTCCTTCGAAAAAAGGGAGTTTTAATTATCCCGTACTTGGACGATCTCCTGATAAAGGCGAGGTCCAGGGAGCAGTTGTTGGTCGGGGTAGCACTATCTCAGGAGGTGCTACAACAGCACAGTTGGATTCTAAATATTCCAAAGTCACAGCTGGTCCCTACGACACGTCTACTGTTCCTGGGGATGGTTCTGGACACAGAACAGAAAAAAGTGTTTCTCCCGGAGGAGAAGGCCAAGGAGCTGTCATCTCTAGTCAGAGGCCTCCTAAAACCAAAACAGGTGTCGGTGCATGACTGCACGCGAGTCCTGGGAAAAATGGTAGCTTCCTACGAAGCAATTCCATTCGGCAGGTGCCATGCAAGGACTTTTCAGTGGGACCTGTTGGACAAGTGGTCCGGATCGCATCTTCAGATGCATCGGCTAATAACCCTGTCTCCAAGGACCAGGGTGTCTCTGCTGTGGTGGCTGCACAGTGCTCATCTTCAAGAGGGCCGCAGATTCGGCATACAGGACTGGGTCCTGGTGACCACGGATGCCAGCCTTCGAGGCTGGGGGGCAGTCACACAGGGAAGAAACTTCCAAGGACTATGGTCAAGTCAGGAGACTTCCCTACACATAAATATTCTGGAACTGAGGGCCATTTACAATTCCCTAAGTCAGGCAAAACCCCTGCTTCAAAACCAGCCGGTACTGATCCAGTCAGACAACATCACGGCAGTCGCCCATGTAAACCGACAGGGCGGCACAAGAAGCAGGACGGCAATGGCAGAAGCCACAAGGATTCTCCGATGGGCGGAAAATCACGTGTTAGCACTGTCAGCAGTGTTCATTCCGGGAATGGACAACTGGGAAGCAGACTTCCTCAGCAGGCACGACCTCCACCCGGGAGAGTGGGGACTTCATCCAGAAGTCTTCCAAATGATTGTAAACCGTTGGGAAAGGCCACAGGTGGACATGATGGCGTCCCGCCTAAACAAAAAGCTAGAAAGATATTGCGCCAGGTCGAGAGACCCTCAGGCAATAGCTGTGGACGCTCTAGTGACAACGTGGGTGTACCGGTCGGTTTATGTGTTCCCTCCTCTTCCTCTCATACCCAAGGTACTGAGGATAATAAGGAGAAGAGGAGTAAGAACTATACTCATTGTTCCGGATTGGCCAAGAAGAGCTTGGTACCCGGAACTTCAAGAGATGATCTCAGAGGACCAATGGCCTCTGCCGCTCAGACAGGACCTGCTGCAGCAGGGGCCCTGTCTGTTCCAAGACTTACCGCGGCTGCGTTTGACGGCATGGCGGTTGAACGCCGGATCCTGAAGGAAAAGGGCATTCCGGAGGAAGTCATTCCTACGCTGATTAAAGCTAGGAAAGAAGTGACCGCAAACCATTATCACCGCATTTGGCGAAAATATGTTGCGTGGTGTGAGGCCAGGAAGGCCCCAACGGAGGAATTTCAGCTGGGCCGTTTTCTGCACTTCCTACAGTCAGGGGTGACTATGGGCCTTAAATTGGGTTCCATTAAGGTCCAGATTTCGGCTCTATCGATTTTCTTCCAGAGAGAACTGGCTTCACTACCTGAAGTTCAGACTTTTGTTAAGGGAGTGCTGCATATTCAGCCCCCTTTTGTGCCTCCAGTGGCACCTTGGGATTTCAACGTGGTGTTGGATTTCCTAAAGTCACATTGGTTTGAACCACTTAAAACCGTGGAATTAAAATATCTCACGTGGAAAGTGGTCATGCTGTTGGCCTTGGCTTCGGCCAGGCGTGTGTCAGAATTGGCGGCTTTGTCAAGTAAAAGCCCTTATCTGATTTTCCATATGGATAGGGCAGAATTGAGGACTTGTCCCCAGTTTCTCCCTAAGGTGGTATCAGCCTTTCATTTGAACCAACCTATCGTGGTGCCTGCGGCTACTAATGACTTGGAGGCTTCCAAGTTGTTGGACGTAGTCAGGGCCCTGAGAATTTATGTTTCCAGGACAGCTAGTGTCAGGAAAACTGACTCGTTGTTTATCCTGTATGCACCCAACAAGCTGGGTGCTCCTGCTTCAAAGCAGACTATTGCTCGCTGGATCTGTAGTACGATTCAGCTTGCACATTCTGCGGCTGGACTGCCGCATCCTAAATCAGTGAAAGCCCATTCCACGAGGAAGGTGGGCTCTTCTTGGGCTGCTGCCCGAGGGGTCTCGGCTCTACAACTTTGCCGAGCAGCTACTTGGTCGGGGTCAAACACATTTGCTAAATTCTACAAGTTTGACACCCTGGCTGAGGAGGACCTAGAGTTTGCCCATTCGGTGCTGCAGAGTCATCCGCACTCTCCCGCCCGTTTGGGAGCTTTGGTATAGTCCCCGTGGTCCTTACGGAGTCCCAGCATCCACTTAGGACGTCAGAGAAAATAAGATTTTACTCACCGATAAATCTATTTCTCGTAGTCCGTAGTGGATGCTGGGCGCCCATCCCAAGTGCGGATTGTCTGCAATACTTTATATAGTTATTGTTTAACTAAAGGGTTATTGTTGAGCCATCTGTTGAGAGGCTCAGTTATTGTTCATACTGTTAACTGGGTATAGTATCACGAGTTGTACGGTGTGATTGGTGTGACTGGTATGAGTCTTACCCGGGATTCAAAATCCTTCCTTATTGTGTCAGCTCTTCCGGGCACAGTATCCTAACTGAGGTCTGGAGGAGGGTCATAGAGGGAGGAGCCAGTGCACACCAGGTAGTCCTAAAGCTTTCTTTAGTTGTGCCCAGTCTCCTGCGGAGCTGCTATTCCCTATGGTCCTTACGGAGTCCCAGCATCCACTACGGACTACGAGAAATAGATTTACCGGTGAGTAAAATCTTATTTTTTCAACCATAACAGTCAATCACACTGGTGCTGTAAAGCTGTAGTGCAGACCAGGGCACCTAATACAGGGATAGCATTAACCCCTGGTGTACAGTGCACACTGGTGTATTTTGTCACTGCCTACATTGTAGTCCAGAGATCCTAGGGGCAGCATTATTTTTTTATTTTAAGGCCATTGTTTTTTTTTCAACCATAACATTAATCCTCTATTTTATTTATTGGTGCACAGTCTGTCACACTGGTGCTGTAAGCCCGTAGTGCACCCCAGAGCTTCTTATTCAGGGACAGCATTAACCCTTGGTGCACACTGGTGTTTGTTGCCAGTGCCTACATTGCAGCCTAAAGCCTCTAATACAGGGCAGCATTAACCCTTAATTTGTGCACAGTGCATGCTGGTGCCCACAAAAGTTTTTGGTGAAGGTGAAAAAAAAAAATATATATATATATAATTTTTGTACAACTTGTGCATTCAATAAATCCAGTAGGTTTCATGCCAAACTGTGTTAATAAATATAAGCACTGTGAGTCAGCAGTGTGAATTTGTCCTTTGCGAATAGGTGCCATGCCCCACTGCGTTAATAAATATAACCACTGTGAGTTTGCAGTGTGAATTTGCCTTTTGTGAAAAACAAAAAAAGCTGTTATTGTTTTGTATAACTTGTGAAACATAGACACAAAGAATTTGATGGCAGATAAGAAAGGACCATCTTCTGTAGTCTGCCCCTTGTTTATCCTTTAGGTAATATCAACCCTTTTTGATCTTTAGTTCTTTGTAAGGAAATTCATATGCCTATCCCAATCGTGTTAAATTGCTCTACTGTTTTAGCCTCTACCACCTCTGATGGAAGGATAGTCCATTTATCCACTACCCTTTCTGTGAAGTAATTTTTCCTTAAGTTTCCACTGAACCTGCCTCTCTCCAGTTTTAGTGTATGTCCTTGAGTTCTAACACTTCTCTTCCTTTTGTAGAATGTTTCCAATTACCTACAGGTATACAGTGGTATTATTTCTTCTTTTTTCCTTCTACTGATTCCTCTCCCTATGTAACCAGGCATCTAACTTGCCTTTCTCATTGCTTTGTCGCATTGCTTCCCTGCCTTTAAGTCACTGGACATAGTGACTCTTAAATCCCTTTCCTCCTCAGTTATTTCCATTATAGTACCCTTGATACTACATTTAGCCTTTGGCTTTTTGAAATTTTTTAACATTAAACTGTAGTTGTGACATTCTTGACCATTCCTCAAGTCTTCCTAGATCATCAATCATTTATTTTACCCCTTCCGGTGTGTCTACCCTGCTTCATATCTTTGTGTCAACTGCAAAAAGGCATACGTTCCTTTCAATACCATTTGTAATGTCACCAATGACAATAAAGAGCACTGGTACAGTGGGGTACACCACTGGTAACATTTCCGTCCACAGAATGCACTCCATTTAATACAACTGTCTGTTTCCTATTCTGCAGCCAGGTTCTTTTCCATGCAACTTTTATAATCCAATTCCACGTGTTTACGTTTATTAACAGTCTGTGATGTGGGACAGTATTAGATGCCTTACTAAAGTCTAGATATGCTACATCTATGCCCTCCCCCCTTGATCTATTATTTTAGTCACCCAGTCAAAAAAAGTCAATAAGATTTGTTTGGCATGCTCTCCCCCAGTAAATCTATGCTGTTTGGGATCCTGTAAATTGTTTGATTTAAGATATTCCATATCTCTTTATTTTAATAGTATTTCCATTACCATCCCTATTACTGATGTAAGGCTTACTCGTCTGTATTACTTGCTTCTTCATTGCTTCCACGTTTGTGCAGTGGTACTGCTTTTGTTCTTTTACAGTCCTCTGGAATTGCACTGGTAGCTAGTTACATGTTAAATAATTCTGTTAATGGTGCTACCAGCACATCTTTAAGCTCTTTTAGTATCCTTAATTGTATCCCATCTGGCCCCATTGATTTATTCACTTTCATTTTTGAGAGTTCCGTTAAGACCTTCTCCTCTGTAAATGTTTTTCATGTACTTTTTACTTTAGTTTACAAATGTTCTTACAACTTAGCTGTGGCCCCTTCCCCTATTTCTGTAGTAAATACTGAGCAAAAATCATTATTTAGATGATTTGCTATTGCCTTGACTCCCTCCACCAAATTTTCACTCTCTGTCTAAAGTTGTATTATTCCTCCATTTGATTTTCTCCTATCACTATATACTTTAAAAAGTTTCTCTTACGTCCTAGAGGATGCTGGGGTCTACATTAGTACCATGGGTATAGACGGGTCCACTAGGAGCCATTGGCACTTTAAGAGTTTGAGAGTGTGGGTTGGCTCCACCCTCTATGCCCCTCCTACCAGACTCAGTAGGAGCCGGTCACAGCTAGGGGAGCTCTCCTGAGTTTTCCTGGTAAAATGTTGTTTTAGAGTTTTTTGTTTTACAGGAAGGCTGCTAGCAAAAGCCTCCCTGCAGCGAGGGACTAAGGGGGGAGCAGTGTCCGCCCTGCGGGGTCTGAGCCACTGTCTCCACTGACTGGACACTGAGCTCCAGAGGAATCTGATCGTTCTCCGCCACAGGGGACCGCTCGCCCCAGCAGCATGCCGCCACCCCCTTGCAGAGCTGAAGAATTGGTGGCGAGTGAGACACCGACCCCCCTAAAAAGCGGGGGGTCGGTGTGAAAGATGGCAGCAACAGATTAGGAGCGCAGTATTAACTGCGCTCTGGGGATGGCTCAGTGGTACATGGTGCGGCGCATAGAGGGAGGAGTCAGTGAGGACCCAGCAGCGTTTCAGCGCCATTTTCCTGCCTGCACAGTGCTGACCAGGAAAGAAGGTCCCACCACAGCAATCCCAGCTATCTGTAAATGGTACCAGGGGGTTGTAGAAGGGGGGGAAGTGGGAGGTTGCAATACAACTGTGTATCCTATTAAGGTGCACAGTCAGCACTGAAAAGGGGTCTCCCTTTGGTAAAAGCGCTGTGTGTGGGTTGGCTCCAATCTCTTGCCATTCTTGGTGGGAAACTCTGTCTGCCCTCACCTGTGTGTGTGTGGAGTGTTTGGTGTTCTTCTTTAGCTATGTCCAGGGACACTGTGTCATATGCTGTGGAGGATTTGTCCTCCCAGGATGATCCCATTCCATGTAATCAGGATAGCACTGGTTTAGCACAGATTCAAGCAAGGGAACCTGAATGGTTTTACTCTATCAAATCTTGGATTACTCAGATTTCTGACAGGGTTGCGAGTAATGAGTCTGCAACCCAGGTATTACAGAACTTCATGGCAGTATGGCCCGATTCTGGTACCTCAGGACGCCCCGCTATATACCCCCAAAAACGTGCGCTTGTTAACATCACGCAAGATGACACGAATACCGATTCTGAGACCACAGACGGTAATGGGGATGTGTTGCGGGGGTCTGCCTCACTTGCAAAGGGGGTGCAATTAATGATAGAGGCTATCAGGGTTGTGTTAAATATAAATGATACCACACCTGAGCAGTTTGAGGAGGCTTTTTTTCACTGAAAATAAGAAACCCTCGCTAACTTTCCCTGCGTCAAAGGAATTGAATGCTATATTTGAGAAAGCATGGGAAAACCCGGAGAAAAAAATTTCAGATTCCTAAAAGGGTCCAGGTGGCGTTTCCTTCCCCTGAGGAGGATAGGAAAAAATGGGAAAACCCGCCTATTGTTGACGCATCTGTGTCCAGACTCTCAAAGGTGGTTTTACCTGTTCCAGGATCTACCACCTTAAGGGAGCCGGCTGATAGAAAAATTGATAATACACTTAAATCAATGTACACTGCTTCAGGGGCTATATTACGTCCCACTATTGCTAGTTCATAGATTGCAAGGGCTATAGTAAAGTGGTCGGCTGCCTTACTAGAGGATTTGGATACGATGGATAGAGGGGATGTTGAATTGTTTTTGCGTAACATTCACGATTCAGCAGGTTTTATGGTAGAATCCAAGAAAGACCTGGGTTCCATGGCTGCAGGGATCTCTTTCATGTCTGTTTCAGTTCATCGGGGACTGTGGCTGCGCCAGTGGTCTGCCAATGCGGAATCCAGGTAAAGTGTGGAGTCCCTACCCTACACAGGTCAGGCTCTCTTTGGGGAAGCTTTGGATGCGTGGATATCCACGGCTACAGCGGGTAAGTCATCGTTTCTTCCCTCAGCTGCTCCTGCTCCGAAGAAATCCTTCTCTTCATCAGCATCGCAGTCCTTTCGGCCTAACAAGCCTAGAAAGGCCAAACCGTCCAATACCTTCTTTAGGGGAGGTCGAGTTAAATCCAAGAAACCTGCTGCTGCAGGTTCCCAGGATTTAAAGTTCCCAAAAGCCTGCTTCAGGTACGCCAAAGTCCTCTGCATGACGGTGGACCGCGCGGCATGGAGGTGGGGCGGTGGGGGCGAGACTCAGACAGTTCAGTCACGTCTGGGTATTGTCCAGCCTGGATCCCTGGGTGATAGATATTGTGTCCCAGGGATACAGGCTGGAATTTCAAAATCTCCCTCCTCACCGATTTTTCAGAACTGTACTACAGGAAGCTGTCCAGAAGTTGGTGGAGGCACAGGTCATTGTACCAGTTCCTCCTCATTTACAAACCACAGGTTACTATTCAAACCTTTTCGTGGTACTGAAACCGGATGGTTCTGACCGAACCTAAATTCACTGAACCCCTTTCTAAAGGAGTTCAAATTCAAGATGGAGTCTCTCAAGGCGGTGATATCAGGTCTGGAAGAGGGGGATTTCCTGGTATCCCTGGATATCAAGGATGCGTACCTCCACATTCCGATTTGGCTGCCACATCAGGCTTATCTCCGTTTCGCATTATTGGACTGTCATTTCCAGTTCCAGGCCCTTCCATTCGGCATCTCAACAGCACCGAGGGTGTTCACCAAGGTGATGGCAGAGATGATGATTCTCCTCCGCAAACAAGGGGTGAACATCATTCCATATCTGGACGATCTGCTGAAAAAAGGCTTCATCCAAGGAGAAGCTGTTGCAGTCCTTTGTTCTCACAACGCACCTACTCAGAGTCCACGGTTGGATTCTGAATCTCCCAAAGTCACATTTGAAACCGACCCAGAAGTTGTCTTTTCTGGGGATGATCCTCGACACAGAAGTGCAGAGAGTGTTTCTTCCACAGAAAAAGGCGTTGGTGATACAAACAATGGTCCGGGATGTCCTGAAGCCAGCCCAGGTGTCAGTTCATCACTGCATTCGCCTTTTGGAAAAGATGGTGGCCTCTTACAAGGCTCTCCAATATGGGAGGTTCCATGCTCGAGCCTTCCAACTGGATCTCCTGTACAAGTGGTCAAGATCTCATCTCCACATGCACCAGAGGATTCGTCTGTCGCCAAAGGCCAGGATTTTACTCCTCTGGTGGCTCCAATTGCCTCACCTTCTGGAGGGCCGCAGGTTTGGGATTCAGGACTGGGTCCTTCTAACCACGGATGCGAGCCTTCGGGGCTGGGGCGCAGTCACTCAGGGGGAAACATTCCAAGGAAGGTGGTCAAGTCTGGAAGCCAGCCTGTCCATCAACATCTTGGAACTAAGAGCAGTCTACAACGTTCTTCTTCAGGCGGCCCATCTTCTAAGAAATCGGGCCATTCAAGTGCAGTCGGACAATGTAACGACAGTGGCCTACATAAACCGACAGGGCGGAACGAAGAGCAGAGCTGCAATGTCAGAGGTGACAAGAATCATCCTCTGGGCAGAAAGACACGCATTGGCGCTCTCAGCAATCTTCATTCTGGGAGTAGACAACTGGGAAGCATACTTCCTCAGCAGACACGATCTCCATCCAGGGGAATGAGGTCTCCATCCGGAGGAGTTCAAGGAAATTACAGACCTTTGGGGGTTACCCTAAATAGACATGATGGCCTCTCCTCTCAACAAGAAGCTTTAACGCTATTGTTCCAGGTCGAGGGACCCACAAGCAGTGGCAGTGGATGCCATGTGTCTCCATGGGTGTTCCGGTCGGTGTATGTGTTTCCACCTCTTTCACTCATTCCAAGAGTTCTAAAGCTCGTAAGGATACCTTCTGAATCTCTTGCAGGAAGAGCCGAGGCCTCTTCCTCTTCAGGAGGATCTGCTGCTGCAGGGACCGTTCGCCTATCAAGACTTACCGTAGCTACGTTTGACGGCATGGAGGTTGAACGCCTGATACTAGCTCGGAATGGCATTTCGAAGAAGGTCACTCCTACCTTGATACAGGCTAGGAAAGGGGTAACGTCTCAACATTACCATCATATTTGGAAGAAATATGTTTCTTGGCGTAAATCCAAGAAGTTTCCTACGGTGGAGTTTCAACTCGGTTGTTTTCTCCTCTTCCTGCAAGCAGGTGTGGATATGGGCCTGAGGTTGGGATCTGTGAAGGTCCAGATTTCGCCCCTCTCCATTTTCTTCCAGAAACAATTGGCTGCCCTCCCTGGGGTTCAGGCTTTTTTGAAGGGAGTTCTGCACATCCAACCTCCCTTTGTACCACCTACGGCGCCTTGGGACCTTAACGTGGTGTTGCAGTTTCTCCAGTCGGATTGGTTTGAAGTTGAACCTCTACAGGAGGTTGAGGTCAAATTTCTTACTTGGAAGGCGGTCACGTTGTTGGCCTTAGCTTCTGCTAGACGTGTGTCGGAATTAGGGGCTTTGTCCTGTAAAGGTCTTTACTTGATCTTCTACAAAGATAGAGCTGAGCTCCGGACACATCAGCAGTTTCTTCTGAAGGTTGTGTTGGCATTTCATATCAACCAACCTATTGTGGTGCCAGTAGCTACTGACTCCTCAATTACATCAAAGTCCTTGGATGTTGTAAGGGCTCTCAAGATATATGTGAAGAGAACTTCTCGTCACAGAAAGTCGGACTCTCTGTTTGTCCTATATGATCCCAAGAAGATTGGGTGTCCTGCTTCTAAGCAGACTATTTCTCGCTGGATTCGGTTCACTATCCAGCACGCTTATTCTATGGCAGGACTGCCGGGTCCAAAATCTGTTAAGGCCAACTCTACTCATAAGGTGGGGTCTTACTGGGTGGCTGCCCGGGGTGTCTCGGCATTGCAACTTTGCCGAGCTGCAACTTGGTCTGGGTCGAACATGTTTGCAAAGTTTTTCAAGTTTGATACTTTGGTTTCTGATGATCTGAAGTTCATTCAATCAGTTCTGAAGGAGCGTCCGTGCTTTCCCTCCCATTCTGGGAGCTTTGGTTCATCCCCACGGTACAAGTGTGGACCCCAGCATCCTCTAGGACGTAAGAGAAAATAGGATTTTGGTTACCTACCGGCAAATCCTTTTCTCATAGTACGTAGAGGATGCTGGGCGCCCGCCAAGCACTTTGTTTTCCTGCAACCGTTATCTGGTTCAGTACGACTTTGTTTAGTTATTTACTGCATTGTTACTTGGTAAAGGGAAAAGAAACAGAAAGAAAGAGACCTTTGTTGGGAGCACTCCCACTTGGAAACAATTATGATTTGAGTAATAGACAATGATATGAAAAATAAAGTGATTAAAATGTAACCTTTAATTGTATTATACTAAAATATTGGTACACCAAATATGTTATTTCACTTATAAGTGGCTAATAGATGTAAGCCACCTGGTAAAGCTAAATTGTGAAAATATTGATGAAAATACAAGGCATTATTTGGCAGGCCCAGAATACTAGGATGTATGGAATAGGTGCTATGACCAAATTGCTGCCGTCAAAAAAAACCTACAACACCTGGTATTCCTTAGTGGTCCACCACCTAAGTACTGACCAGGCCCAACACCGTATTGCTTCCAAGATCAGACGAGATTGGGCATGCGCGGTGTGGTATGGTAGTAGATCAGCATTGATATGGCAAATTCTACCACTAATATGTAAATGGTAGAGGGTTATTGGTAAGCACCTTGTTACCAAGTTGACCGAATAATCTCTAAAGAGACAATGTATGTTTGACCATCATTGCACCGAAATGTATCCAAAATATGTAGGTATACGTAGGTTTAAATCATGTGGTCAAAAGTTTCTTGGCCCGCAGGGAATGCCTGTATGTTTCATTATGTGCTGTGCAGCACCTTTGAAAATGGGTTTCTGCTGCCGGTAAGGCAGATATAGACCACTGTTATACTGATAACATGCCGCAATGTTTGTATATGATCCAAAGAGAAATCGTCTCTATTGTTAATTGGATCACCCTATTAAAGGGAAAAAGAGAGGTTATTGTGAAATTGTAAACTCCAAAGATTATAAATAAAAACTCCTATTATGCCATGATCGAAATTGCTGGACAAAAGATGATATTGAAATTTTTAGGAGAAAGAAAACAGACTTGAAAAGTAGGCAGGATGTGTAACCATCTCAATTATCCATTTAGAGGCTAATTAGTACCATCGTGCATAAACAAGGTATAAATGTTGTCTTTGAAACAAAAAGATAAATAAATCGGCCACAATAACTTATTTTGCATGTATCAACAGTGTGTCTATAATGTATCTGTCTAACATGTAATAAACAGACAGAAAATACCAAAATGAACCCGAAGAGGGGACATATAAAGTGATCCCCCAAAAGAGCATATGCTAGGTGATTTTTACAATGTGTTTAGCTATGGTATGCACAATAGCTTTATAATCCAGTAAAAAACCTGCATATGACTAGGTGCTGATGCGCTATATTATGATGATTGGCATAACATTTGCCAAAGAGACCAATGCACATTGATTCTTGAATTTGTATGTGCAAGTAGGTTTAACGGGAGACAGTATAGCAGATGGGACAAAAGAAATACTTATATTTGCCCGCTCTTAGTGCACCGCTGGCCGCTGAGCTCCAGCGTCTGTGCGGTTTGTTTAATCTCCTCTCCTGCTAACGGGAGATCGATAGGCTAGTGGAGAGAAAAGAAATACTTAAGTGTTTGTCTGCTTGTGGTGCGCCGCTGATCGCCGGGCTCCAGCGTCTGTGCTGCCTGTCTGATCTCCTCTCCTGCCGGTCTCTGGTCATGTGAGCGCACTCATCATGACCCTGTTCACCTGTTCACCTCCCAACGTACGTTTCACAGATTAGCTTGTTCACGGGTAGTGTGAACATGTGGTGTCAGGATCTGACTTAAATCTGTACGAGTAGCCAATCAGGGTTGTACCTGTTTGATGATTCTGACACGGTTTGTATGAGCTTATAAAAATAGATCAAACAACTTAGGTGTCCTGTAAAAACGTTTGCAGATTAAATTGCCAAGGGGATTTAATTATTATAAGCCTTATAGTATATAATGGTGGTGCGTGAATGTGTATAAAGAATTAAAAATAATGTGTGAGGTATAGGTGAATAATTGGTGAAAATTATTGTGTGTGGATATTAGGATTAATTAATTGTTAATTTGTGTATGGACTTTTATGAGTAGATTTAATTATTAAGGGGGGAATAGGAAAAAAAGGGGGGGGGGGCGGGGGGGGGGAAGTTGTTTGGGGGGTGGGGGAAAGGGATTGGGTAAGTAGGATATGTGGTAAGGTTAAATAAGAGGGGTGCTATTTAAATTATATAATAGATGTGACTGTGTGTAAATGTAGGTGCTAATGTTATATATAAAGGCAGCTATATAATGATTTCATGAAAGTCATTAATGAAGGAGATACTGTATAATTGGCTTATAGTGCTGGTATAGTTAAGAACCACTGTGTTGAAATAATAAAAATTAAAATTAGGAATTATAACTATGGTTACTGATTATTAAAAAGAGATGAAAAAATGATGAAAAAATGAATTAGTCAATCAAATTGGACAGTCAAATTGGAAGAAATGCTCCAAAATTCATAGTTTCATTCAGTCCATGTGGATGCAGTGAGTTTAGTTGTTACTTGGTAAGTAATGTATCAGCAGTTGCTGAGTTTTCAAGCTAAGCTAGCTTGATGTGCCTTGTATGTGTGAGCAGGTATGAATCTCACCACTATCTGTGTTAAATCCTTCTCTCAAAGATGTCTGTCTCCTCGGGCACAGTTTCTAGACTGAGTCTGGTAGGAGGGGCATAGAGGGAGGAGCCAGCCCACACTCTCAAACTCCTAAAGTGCCAATGGCTCCTAGTGGACCAATCTATACCCATGGTACTGGACCCCAGCATCCTCTACGGGCTACGAGAAAAGGATTTACCGGTAGGTAACCAAAATCCTATTTTTGCCCCCTTCATCTACCGACTGGCCATTTTCTCCTCAGCTTCTGCCTTGGCATGCCTGATCATTCAATTGTGCATTCAATAAAGACCAGTAGGTGCCGTGCCCTACTGCATTAATAAATATAAGCACCGAGTCAATATGGATCATGATCAGTCGATAGAAGAGCAGGAGCAACAATCTAGTACTAGTGCTTTGGTTGCTGCCAGTCATGATAGTACTACAACATCTATTAAAGGAGATCCAAGGATCAGAGAGTTTAGGAAAGGGCATTTTAAGTCAAAATCTTTCACAATGTTAAAAAAATAGGTAGAGGTGTCACATTAAAAACAGACAAATCAGTTGCAAAAAAACTAAGAACATTAGGAACATAAATTGAGGTTGCTAGTGCCGAAATGGATCAGGATGAGGTGGATATTTATGTACTATCTGAAGGTAATGGCAGGAGCGTATATCTACCTATTGGCCAGGATGGCACTCGCCAGGGGCAGGGGCGCCAGCCGAGGAGGGGTGCTGCCCAGCGGTTGCCACCCACATCCAGTAGGTAGAATTAATTTTAATGGCAAACAGCTGTCCATACCCGTGCCCCCCCACCCACCCACTGGTAGTTCCTCACCCACATTGACGCCCAGGAATGACCATAGCAATCAGCAGTGGCAGCCACTGTATTTGGCGCCAGGATCCGGCACCGCGCTACAATTAAGAAATCAATAAACTACATAAGCTACACCTCCTAGCATCCCTTGCTGCTGGGAGCTCACTGCAGCAAGGACTGCTGGGAAGTGTAGTTTATGTAGTTTCTTGATTGTAGCGCAGAGCCGAACCCTGGTGCCTGCTATGGGCATTCCTACAGGTGAGGAACTAACCTGCCTGCTACGCTGTGGTCATCAGTGACAGAAGCACAGTGGGGGAGACAATTAGCAGGTGGGTATTGATAAGAAGATCATAGAACTTCAATATGCAGTCCCTCAATATGCCATAAAAGAAGATCAGAGGACGCATATGGGGGGGGGGGGGTATATTGAGGAGAGGGCATAGAAGGGAATATCCTACTGAGGTGTAAAAGGGATGATCCATTTAATAATAATGTATATCTAGATATGTTTATGCTGCCCTGTGTGTTTATGAATTGAATACTGTTATTTTATCTAATATTTTTAATGAAAATACTTTTTTAATAGAGCTATTCTGATTGTCTGTCTGTCTTGTTTCTGAAAAACCAGGGTAGAGTAATCCCCTTGTTGGATGACAGCTGCTAATAGAGTGTAAAAATTATACGTAAGCACCAAGCTTTATGTTTTTTTGTGGCATATGGGCGAGCTGGCCTATTGAGGAGAAGAGCTAAGTGGGGGGTTGGCCTATTGAGGAGAAGAGATAAATTGGAGGAGGTGGCTTATTGAGAAGGGGTATATGAAGGGTGAGTTGGTATTTTGAGGAGACGGCCTATTAGGAGAGCTGGCATACTAATATGTATATATGGTGGGAACGGGTGTGGTATGGCTGACCGACGGTCAGTAGACCGGCGATCAGCATACCGACACCGGGATCCCGGCAGCATTCCATCGCCAGGATCTCGGCGGGGGGCGTGAGTGCAGCAAGCCCCTTGCGGGCTCGCTGCACTCGCCACCCACGAGTGGAAATAATCCCTGTTAGTCGGCATGCCGACCGTCAGGTAGTGAGGGGGCGGGATGTTGGGGGAGGTCATGTGACCATCGGTCTCCTAACTGCCGGTCACATGAATACCACCTGGTGGGAAGCCATATAGGGGAGAAGAGATGTAAACGGCTGGCAATTGTAGGGCACATAGGTGGGAGTTTGCATTTTCGAGGGGAAGCATAAATGGTGATGATGAGACGCTGGTCGTTTAGAGGAGAGCAGATATCGGGTTAGTTGGCATGCTAAGGAAAAGGGATATGAAGGGGATGCTGGTGTTTAAAGTAGACGGGATATGGATGGTGCTGTCATGGGAAGTTAGCTGACAAATTGAGAAGGGGTGTGTGTTAAAGGAAAAGGGTATGCGGGGTGGAGGCTGATGTGTAAGAGTGGAGGGACAATGCTCTTTTTAAAAGGAGGGAGCAGACTGGGAGGGAATGAATTGTGGGAAGGCAAGATGAAAGGAGGCCTGGATTCTGATAAAGGACAATATAAACCTTAGAATGGCTGATATCATGGGACAGTAATTTGCACTCAGCTACACAGCAATTGTTCATAAATATGTGATGATGGTGAAGTTTGTATATTCTTCCCATGCTTGCGTGGGGTTCCTCCGGTTTCCTCCCATAATCCAATAATATACTGGTAGGTTAACTGACTCCTCCCAAAAAAATAAAATAGACGCTAGTGTGTAAATGTGTGCCTTGTGTTTACGGAAGACTAGATGGGCAAAGTGGCCCGGAGACTGGCACAACAGGCAGGAGCTGCTGTTACAGTCACCAGTGTCCAGCACCACACTACAGTGATCATCAAACTCAACACAAACTACAGCTCCCAACAGCCCTTGTAGTAGCACTTCTGCTGTTGGTATATGTAAGGGTCACTACTACTGTGCAGGCATAATGTGTAAGGAGCACTATTACTGTAAGGGGCACTACTGCATGGCATAATGTGTATATAGAGTACTACTGTGTAATGTAATGTAAATAAGGGCTCTAGTGTGTGGCATAACGTGTTTAAGTGGTACTACTGTGTGGTGTAACGTGAATAAGGGATAATAATATGTGGTGAAACGTGAATAAGGGATGTTACTATGCAGTGTAATGTGAGTAAGGGCAGTACAGTGTGGCATCATTTGAATTTGGGGTACTATTGTGTGGCCACAAACCTTCCCCACGAACCACAACCCTCTTTCGGCACGAACGCCTTTTTTATTTCTAATTTGGGGGGGCGCCAGACCCTTAATTTGCCAGGGGCGTTCGGACCCATAGATATACCCCTTGGTAATGGGGTTGAGAAAGTTGATGATATTGTTTGTGTAAGTCAGCCACCCGTGGTCACAGTTCTTGCCTGTGATTTAAAAAAAAAAGCCATTGTGATGTTTGGGCATAAAACCAAAAAGTCACCTCTTGGATGTGGGATTATTTTTACCCAATTCTTAACCATGCTTATGAAGGCAACTGCTCCATTTGTGAGGCCAAAGTTAGTAGAGGTAGGGAGATTAACCATCTAGGCACCTCCTTCATGTTACGTCATTTGCAGCAAATTCATAAACTTTATTTTATAAAATTATAAGAATTTGTAAAATAACAAGCAGTCCAGTATCAGTTACCAGCAGTTTAGACCAGCCCATGCATTTTCCATCGCCAACATCCTCATCATCAACCCCCACATTAGTAAAAAGTTCTTTCAAAAAATTGTTTGTGGGGGCCCAAACAAACCAAGCACTATAGCCACAAAAGTGGCAGTCCCTGTCGCTGAAATACTTGGTTTGTTAAATGGTGGATAATTTTTTTGTAATATCCAACATAAGGGTGGGTGGAAGTTCCCAAGGACAATTCCATCTTGCACCGCTTTTCTTTTCTGCCAGTGCTGTGTGGCAATGTTTCATAGAAATGCTATAAACTGCCGTGTGTTTGTGCCACTGTTCAGTCGCTTAGTAATCAGTGAGCTTGCTGCAGACAAAATTGACTGGAAATTACTGGAAATCAATATTACTGAGGTTAAGAATACCATAGTAAAAAAAAAAGGCCCAAATTATGCCATTTTAGCTGTTTTTATAATTTTTTAAAAAAGAATACAGATCCAAAACACCTGAGGGCAGTTTTGGCAAAACCAAAACCCGACAACAAATTGGAACCAAAACCAAATCATGGGGTAAAGCGCACATCTCTAATAAAAACTAACATAAAAAAAGGAACAAAAGCTGAAAAGTTATTTTTACTGATTTTAAGTCATTTCAAGAATCAAATTTTCCAGTAATCAAGACAGCAGGAAACAGAAAGTGGAAACACTATTCCTGATCATAGTCAAATTTCCCTGTAAATTGGAAAAAAAAAACCTGTAAGTGGAAACATTGATCATAACCCAAACACAAGAGAGCCTAGGCTCCGCAGGTTGGCCCAGATGCACATGTACAGTCATCTGGAGGTGTCGTTTTCTCAGCAGTGGTTTATGAAGAGTGACTCAACAATCTTGCAGTATATAAAGAGCTGACAATAACTGGACAATATTTGATGCGTGATATTTAAGTAGATCCAGTGGCTTGAAAAGCAGAACGCTATGTGGGGCATTTTCTACTTAGATACTATATGAAAGAGCCCTTGCTGGTGAGGACTATCATCAGCTACGTATTGCAGGTTGAAGCCTATGTATCATTGACAGCAGTCATCAGTGCTCCTACAGCTCTCAGTCTCAGGATGCCATTAACCAAAGGTGCCCACAGCAGAAAATGCTTTATTGTTAAAATAAAGATTTTTATATATTCATTAAAAAAAAATGTTTTTGATGTTTTATATCTTCTTTATACATTTTTATATTTTTTAAGTTTTACCTTTTTCTACTTTTTCGGCACACTTTTTTATTGACTCAGGAACTTTGGTCTGAGTCGAGCTTTCATTTCCAGTGTTCATGTGGAAGTTGATAAGCTGGCTCACACATGCTTTTTTTGGCTCCTAACCGGCCTGGTAAGTGGGAAGGCTAAAGTGTTGACAAGTGACACCGGGGAGTCAAGCTTTGCACAGCTTCCTTTATAAACTAGCAGAAAGAAGATTTTCTATTGCTGAATGAGCGGTGATATAAAATTTTCTTAATAAATAAACCCCATAACAGCCTTGGTCAAAAGTGCTTTGAACCTACTGTACTGTAAAAATACAAAATGCAGTATTATTATTATTATTATTATTATTACATTTTATTTATTAGGCGCCACATGTGTTTCGCAGCGCCGTACAAAGGACAGTACAGGGAGACAAAACATAGCATTACAGTAAATAAATAACAGAAATAGAGTACAGGTAACATAGAGCACCACACATTCTCAAGACATAATACAGCTAAGATGTAAGTATTGAGGGAGTGATCATCGTACTACTAGAGGCTGGTGGCCATAGATGGAGATGAGCCTTTACTAGCAGGGTAAAGATGGTCTTTGAGTAGGGGAGAGCTGCGAGTGAAATGTGTCGAGACGAGGGCTTAGATAACAAGAGGAAAGAGGGCCCTGCTCTGAAGAGATAACAATCTAGTGGGGAGGGGCAACAGACAGATGACAAGAGGTGCAGGCAAGCGGGAGTTAGCCTGATGGCAGTATGCAAGCAAAGCTGAGATGTTCACGGTATGAGGCAGGGGGGTGAAGAGGACTGGGTTATGCATCGGGAGGGTATGCTTTGATGAATAGGTGGGTTTTTAGTGCCCGTTTGAAGCTTTGCAAGGTCGGGGAGAGTCTAATGGAGCGGGGGAGTGCGTTCCACTGAAGGGGTGCAGCTTGGGCATAGTCTTGAACATGAGCATGGGAAGCAGTGACTAGGGCGGTGGAGAGGCGACGGTCATTGGTCGACCGTAGGGGGCGGGAGGGAGTATGAAGGGAGAGAAGGTTGGAGATGTAGGGAGCAGTGAAATTAGAGATGGCCTTGTATGTGAGGGTGAGGAGTTTGAAGAGGATTCTGTAGGGGAATGGGAGCCAGTGTAGATTTTGGCGAAGGGGAGTGGCAGATGTGGTGCGGTGTGAGAGGAAGATAAGCCTAGCTGCAGAGTTTAGGACAGATTGGAGGGGAGCAAGATGGGAGAAAGCGAGGCCAGTGAGGACAATGTTGCAGTAGTCAAGTCGTGAGATGACCAGTGAGTGGATGATTAGTTGCACTCTGGGAGAGAAATGGCCTGATACGAGCAATGTTGCATAGCTGGAAACAACAGGATTGTGCCAGAGCTTGGATGTGAGGTGCAAAGGAGAGGGAGGAGTCAAGAGTGACACCCAAGCAGCGGAGTTGGGGAACGGAGGAGATGGTGGTGTTGTCAACAATGATAGAGATATTGATCGCGGGTGTTGCTCTGGATGGGGGGAAGATGATGAGTTCAGTTTTGTCCATGTTGAGCTTCAGAGAGCGCTCAGACATCCAGGAGGAGATTGCGGAGAGGCAGCTGGAAACCTGGGAGAGGACAGAGGGGGACAGATCAGGAGAGGAGAGGTAGAGTTGTGTGTCATCAGCATAGAGGTGGTATTGAAGGCCAAAGGAGTTAATGAACGCACCCAGGGAAGAGGTGTACAGGGAGAACAGAAGGGGTCCAGGTACACAAGGAAGTAGGCGCTAAGGTCCCTCATGGAGGTTTAATGTGACATTGTACTTTGGACCCGTTTAATATCTTTCTTTGCACTTTTATAATCTTTGTCCTTTTTTATATGGTAAACTCTTGATTCCAGCAGCTCTTAGAGCCAGCACAGACAGCGTCCTCTCCTTAATATCAAGAACATTGGAAAGTAGTTTCCAGACCTCTGCTCCTGTCTCAGTAAGCAGCCTCTGTTTTACAGACATTAGGATATGTACAAACGTTCTCTGTATTTCACATTTTGGCTGCTCTCCCGATGACAAGGCTTTTAATCGTTCAGCTCATACTGCAGTTGTGCACGTGGTAAGCAAACTACTCCAGGTTGTGCTCTTTTAACAGGTCCGGCTAATAAGGCCCTGGCTTCCCCTGTACAGTGTAAGTCTAATTCATAGAGACAGCCCAGCGCGGAGCAAGGATGTGTGCCCTTCATGCAAACTCGCTGCCAGAAACATCTAGCAAGATGTGGAACTGGGAGCCCCTAGCTTGTCAGAGAGGCAGAAAGAATTTTCCATGAGTGGTCATTAATTGCTCCAGTCTGTGGCTGCAATATGTATCTTGACATTTGAATATAAACTGAGTAGGGGCAACGCTCACTCTGCACCCTTACTTCAGTCCGACACGCAGGATAAACACCCATTCCTTCACATCTCTCCCTAATCCTGCAATTAACCCTTTGCATGCAGAGCATCACTTTGTTTCACGCAAGTGGACACTACAATATAGCTCATTCATGAGGAATGCTGCCTCGGTTTATCCATTACATTATATATGTCTTTCATCACATACATTTGCAATTTGAGTATGTAAAGATATATTATCAATATTTGAGCCAGAATAGATTTATGTTCCGTATTCTGTCTGTAATGTTATATTTCTATACTTAATGCTATTATGATGGATTTTTTACAAAGTACGCCAGTCTTCCTACCTCCCCATCGTCTGCTATTGTACATGTTGTACAATGACATCTCCCCTCAGATTTCTAAAAAAACAAAACAACTGTTTTTCAGAGGTATGCATCTTATTATTTGCAGTTGCAGTATGTCATATGAAGTCTGCCATATTTGCACCCAAAGTGCAGTTTCTAATCTTATGCAATAGCAGAATTATCACATTTGTGGCATAGACACGTGTTGTCAGGTGACTTAATGCTTGATGTTCACTTTGATTCGTCAGTATAAAGGATAGGGAATAGAAAGATGGATAAAATATAACTGTATAGCATAGATAACGGGACATCTATTTTGCCATATAAGTTCATAATGTGATTATTATATTATTACATTACCTTGTTCTTACATGGAAAGCTATGTTCTGTTATTGAATAATTCAGAAACAGTTTTTTACTGCTAGATGCCACTTCTTTCACATACCATAGACTTAATAAATAAGGGTCCACTTTATTAAAAGGTTAACATGTACGTATGTGTCTGTGAATGTATATTTGTAATCCATTAGACCATGGTGTCATGTTTTGACAGAACAAGCAAGCCCTGGAGCAGTCATATTCCACTGAGAACATTCATTCTACAACACAGACATTTGACTGCTCTGTAATGGCATATGCTGCTCTTTGAAACCTACTATGAAGAACCAATCCAAAAAAAAAAAAAAAAACCTGTTATTAAGACATTATCTTTAGTGGCCTTTAATGTGTCAGGTAAAATAAAAGATTGTCATTGTTTATTTCCTGTACTAGTTTTAGGTCAATCATAAATACCAAGTTTTAATATTTTGGATATATACATGTGCTGGTTTTTTTTAGATTTTCTGAGAAATTATTCTGTAATAGAAACCAGCTTTGCAGATATATTTCTTTACCCAAAAACTGTCTCTTTAATGTTTATTTTGTGTACTATACTGAATACAGGGGCACTTTAAAAGAGGAGGAGGCCCAGGTGCAGCCTCCTCCGTTCGAGCCCCCTACTCTCTGCCGGAGAGTCTGAGCACTAGAGGGGTCATACTCTACTGCGCTTGCGCAGATCTCCGTGAAAATGGCACAAGCACCATTTTCACAGTGATTTAACCCTCAGTCAGGTGCAGCTGGCCTGACAGGCGCCGCAAAGCTGTTCTCGCTCCCCTCTCTGCCCCAAGGGGGCGCAGGGGCCTGTCCCTCCTAGTACCTTCCTATCTCTAGGTGCTGTTTGAAACCCCCTTAGTCAGTTTTCCCGCCGCCTGCGTGGAGTGCAGTAGTGACCCTCCTGGCCTCTCAGGCACACTGCGCCCAAACTCCTCCGACTTTTGAAGGTTCGTTTTTCCTTTTATTTTATCTATTAATTGTTTATTTTGCTCATTTTATGAATGAAGATTACAAAGGTTGTGGATATTTTGCAGAAATATGTAAGTTTGTCCAGGGTGGCCTCTCAGACACACTGCGCCCAAACTTATACTCATGTTTGTGTTTTCTCTTTTTTGCTTTAGATTTTCTGCTGAAATGGCCCGTAAAACCTATGATTTCTCTTTTTGTACATCCTAATGAAGGTCACTGATCACTTTAAGAGCGTTAGAATTTAGTTAATTAGGTTCTAATGACGATTTTCTAACCGGCGCCTGTCAGGCACACTGCGCCTGAACCCGGGAGTCCCAGAGGTGCGCCTGATGGAGGGTTAACAATGCTCTGACGTTGGCACAGGACTTCGGAGGAGTGAGTATTCAAATAATGGGTGCAGCGTGTGTGGTAAGGGCACCCCCTGAACTCAGGAGCCCGTATGCACCGCACACACTGCATCCATTATAAAATACACCAATGACTGTATAGCTCCATATGCATAACTAAGCAGAATCCAATAAATAGGGTTTCATTTCACTGTATAACCAGACACCAGTGACCTACAGTACTTCTCATATCTAACACATCAAAAAACTCAGATCAATGTTTTTAAATGAGATCTAACAAATTCATGTTTTAATGCTGAAGTCATACAAGGCTTTTGATGTCATTACAGCACATTTCAAAGTTGCAGTCGTATGTGTAACTGTTGTCTCTGGAAGCTTGAATGTTAGTGACCTGAGGATGTGTGTTGATAAAGTAAGACGCATGTTACAAGGGTACATTTACTAAGTGGCAGCTTGCTTCTCTGCATGTGTAACACCAAAATGTAAAAGAGCAATCATGTTAAAAGCAGAAATAAATAAATTGACCCCACTGGGGTATATTCAATAACTGTCAGAAGCTGCCGTCTTGTCGGAAACACGGCAGCTTCCGACAGTTTTAGGTCGGAAGGGGTTCCGACCTATTCATTACGGCCCCGTTTTTTCCGACAAGTCGGGAAACCCGAATTGTCGGAATGCTGTCGGAATGCATGTTTCATGCTGCAATGCTTCAGCCTCCGATCAGCATGCATTGTCGGAAGCGGGGCCAAACCTGACAGGTTTTAGCCCCGTTGCCGACAAACTCAATCCGACTTGAAAACAAGTCGGATTAAGGTGGGGTAACGGGGAGCAGTGCGGCGGGCTACGGGGATCGGGGATGAGAGGTACCTTGACGGCCATCCCCTGGCCAGGCACCTCTCTCCCTGCAGTGCCTCCCCTGCCGCCGCAGACATCACCTCCACCGGCCACCGTGGCAGCTCCCCCCCGCCGCACGCAGCCACCCAGCTCCCCCTGCAGCCATCCAGCTCCCTCCGACGCCACAGACATCACCTCCGCTGGCCGCCGTGGCAGCTCCCACCACTGCACACAGCCACCCAGCTCCCCCCGCAGCCCGTAGCAGCCCAACTCCCCCCCCCCCCACCGCTGCTGTCAGCGCACCCGGCAGCTGCTCACAGCAGCGGCAGCATGGGACCCCGGTATGGCCAAATCTAACAGTCGGATTTGGCCGTACATTGAATAGGGGTTGTCGGGTCCATTCCGACAACTGCATGTCGGAATGGACCCGACTCTTATTGAATATACGTCAAAGGCTCAGGGGACCTACAACGCATTACAATGCCCACTGTGTTGATGCAATTTGATTCTAACATACTTTTTGGCATTTCCAGTATAGTGAATATAAAATCCCAGACAACAGTAACACATGGTAAGAACTGCATTCTAGTAGGCAAATAGTTATTATATGTGATTTTGAGGGTAGTCAATAATGAAAAAAGAGGATATTTCCAGGGACAAACATCTCCAGGGACAAATCATTATCACCTGGGACTGTCCCTGGAAATTAGGTACAGGTGGCTACTATGGCATATAGCAGTAACAGGGGTTATTCATGCTACTGTGACCATGCTCATATAAATACACATTTGTTGTTTAATCAATAAAACCTGTGTTTGTGAGACTAAGGGGAAGTGACAGGTTCTCCTTACTCCCTCCTGTAGGAGAAGCTGGGGAGCAAGGTTATGCTGGCACAGACTTGAGGAAATCATTAGCGTCTGTCCTGCTTCTCCACACTCCTCAGCGACTGACTGCTGTGGAGCAGCATGTCAAGCAGCAATAGCTGGGCACAGTCTATGCAGTCTGGCGACGTCGCTGGGGAAAGTTGAAAAAAGAGGTCAATATCATGCTGTGTAGAAATTGATCAATGTTTAATACCCTGATAAAGAGAAACCATTTCAGCAGACAATCGCTGCGCTTCTCAAGGAGACATTGAAAAAATAACTGTATTTGAATTTTTTGCTCTCTTATATGACCATTAACTTGGCAGAAAAGAAATCAAACTGACTCGCGTCTGTCTTGCAAGGACATCTAAAATGAGGGAGCATTCCCAAAACACTTACATTAAAAGTAAATTTACTAAAGCTTCTAAAATAACAAATGTATATGATGCCCATAAGAACCAATCAGACTCTGTCTATCATTTTCTACACTGCAATAGAGAAATGGTAGCTACACTCTTATTGGTTGCTATATGCAATCAATGATGATTGCAAGAAATCTGATTTAAAAAAAAAAGTGCTTCAATAATAATTTCCAGTTTGTTGGTTTTGTCTAATGCATGAAAAACTAATCTAGGTTCATTGTAAACATGTGTAAAAGTAGTTTTATAGCCACATGTTTTAATTCATAAAATATAACATGAAAATTTTAGCTGTGTTTACACACCTAAGCCAGACAATAATTAGATTGCTGTCAATAATGTACAAAAAGTTCAGATAATTAAGCGTATTATGTTAGTAATACTTACAAATCATCTGTCTATACTCTACTTCTGTTACACAGAAACTCACAGTGCAATCAATTATACAACTGTTGGCTATACACAGGCCTAGAGTAATGTAATACAGAGTTTACCACTTCCCATGTGTGCTAAATCCTTTTATTGAGGTCTATACACTAAATATATGGCCAAGAATAATATATACCTCACTATGAAGCACCAATGAATAGTCTATATACTGTAGCTGGATCCAGAAGGATCAGAGAAGAAAATTGGTGAGCAATAACTTCTAGCACTGTAGCTCTAGAGACATGTAAACTTGCAGTCGCTGTTTTATTCTGTATGAATGCTGGACGAAACAGCTATGTATGCATTAATAATATGCATTTCACATTTTCTTTAATGGACTTAAGCAAAGTGTTCAACATCTGTCAATTTCCAACATGCTCTGATAGCTTTCAGCATGCTGGGAGTTGTAATGTAACAAGACCTGGATACCATCTACTTTCATAATGCTCCTTAAAGACCTCTTTGATATAAATATGTTCAAATTTATCCTAATTATCAATTATCGCATTGCAAGAAAGGTAAGTATAATTCATTCTTACTAAACAAAGCTATGAAGTGATGAAATAAATACTGTAGTGAAAGGTTTACACATATTCACATGAATAGACCTCTAATTTGTTTCTTAAATCAATAGATTTACAACTAACCCTTAAACCATCACAATTATTTGTAAAATCAAAATGCTATAAATATTATTTTTTGCAATTATGCTAACTCCTTAATGATCATTTGCGATCAATCAAGTAATTATTGATCAATATATGCAAATATACACAATAGGAAGGAATTCACAGTATTTTGTATCTGTTGCCAGAATATAATAATAATAATAATAATAATTTTATTTATATAGCGCTCTTTCTCCAATAGGACTCAAGGCGCTTAACAGATACATAGCATAATATAGTACAGAAAATAATGAAGTACATTTTCATAAAATAGAGAAGCATGAAGATACTAAAAGGGAGCCGCATGACTAAAAGCTCGACCCCCAGATGAATTACGGTAGATTCTAGGTACTGCTAAAAGTCCTTCATCTACAGATCGCAGTAATCGAGTGGGGCAGTATGGGGTCAGAAGTAGGGATGTGCACTTTAAATTTTTCGGGTTTTGTGTTTTGGTTTTGGGTTCGGTTCCGCGGCCGTGTTTTGGGTTCGACCGCGTTTTGGCAAAACCTCACCGAATTTTTTTTGTCGGATTCGGGTGTGTTTTGGATTCAGGTGTTTTTTTCAAAAAACCCTAAAAAACAGCTTAAATCATAGAATTTGGGGGTCATTTTGATCCCAAAGTATTATTAACCTCAAAAACCATAATTTCCACTCATTTTCAGTCTATTCTGAATACCTCACACCTCACAATATTATTTTTAGTCCTAAAATTTGCACCGAGGTCGCTGGATGACTAAGCTAAGCGACCCTAGTGGCCGACACAAACACCTGGCCCATCTAGGAGTGGCACTGCAGTGTCACGCAGGATGGCCCTTCAAAAAAACACTCCCCAAACAGCACATGACGCAAAGAAGAAAAAAAGAGGCGCAATGAGGTAGCTGTGTGAGTAAGCTAAGCGACCCTAGTGGCCGACACAAACACCTGGCCCATCTAGGAGTGGCACTGCAGTGTCACGCAGGATGGCCCTTCCAAAAAACACTCCCCAAACAGCACATGACGCAAAGAAGAAAAAAAGAGGCGCAATGAGGTAGCTGTGTGAGTAAGATAAGCGACCCTAGTGGCCGACACAAACACCTGGCCCATCTAGGAGTGGCACTGCAGTGTCACGCAGGATGGCCCTTCCAAAAAACACTCCCCAAACAGCACATGACGCAAAGAAGAAAAAAAGAGGCGCAATGAGGTAGCTGTGTGAGTAAGCTAAGCGACCCTAGTGGCCGACACAAACACCTGGCCCATCTAGGAGTGGCACTGCAGTGTCACGCAGGATGGCCCTTCCAAAAAACACTCCCCAAACAGCACATGATGCAAAGAAGAAAAAAAGAGGCGCAATGAGGTAGCTGTGTGAGTAAGCTAAGCGACCCTAGTGGCCGACACAAACACCTGGCCCATCTAGGAGTGGCACTGCAGTGTCACGCAGGATGGCCCTTCCAAAAAACACTCCCCAAACAGCACATGACGCAAATAAAAATGAAAGAAAAAAGAGGTGCAAGATGGAATTGTCCTTGGGCCCTCCCACCCACCCTTATGTTGTATAAACAGGACATGCACACTTTAACCAACCCATCATTTCAGTGACAGGGTCTGCCACACGACTGTGACTGAAATGACGGATTGGTTTGGACCCCCACCGAAAAAGAAGCAATTAATCTCTCCTTGCACAAACTGGCTCTACAGAGGCAAGATGTCCACCTCATCATCATCCTCCGATATATCACCGTGTACATCCCGCTCCTCACAGATTATCAATTCGTCCCCACTGGAATCCACCATCTCAGCTCCCTGTGTACTTTGTGGAGGCAATTGCTGCTGGTCAATGTCTCCACGGAGGAATTGATTATAATTCATTTTAATGAACATCATCTTCTCCACATTTTCTGGAAGTAACCTCGTACGCAGATTGCTGACAAGGTGAGCGGCGGCACTAAACACTCTTTCGGAGTACACACTTGTGGGAGGGCAACTTAGGTAGAATAAAGCCAGTTTGTGCAAGGGCCTCCAAATTGCCTCTTTTTCCTGCCAGTATAAGTACGGACTGTCTGACGTGCCTACTTGGATGCGGTCACTCATATAATCCTCCACCATTCTTTCAATGGTGAGAGAATCATATGCAGTGACAGTAGACGACATGTCCGTAATCGTTGTCTGGTCCTTCAGTCCGGACCAGATGTCAGCATCAGCAGTCGCTCCAGACTGCCCTGCATCACCGCCAGCGGGTGGGCTCGGAATTCTGATCCTTTTCCTCGCACCCCCAGTTGCGGGAGAATGTGAAGGAGGAGATGTTGATAGGTCGCGTTCCGCTTGACTTGACAATTTTGTCACCAGCAGGTCTTTGAACCCCAGCAGACTTGTGTCTGCCGGAAAGAGAGATCCAAGGTAGGTTTTAAATCTAGGATCGAGCACGGTGGCCAAAATGTAGTGCTCTGATTTCAACAGATTGACCACCCGTGAATCCTTGTTAAGCGAATTAAGGGCTCCATCCACAAGTCCCACATGCCTAGCGGAATCGTTCCCTTTTAGCTCCTCCTTCAATGCCTCCAGCTTCTTCTGCAAAAGCCTGATGAGGGGAATGACCTGACTCAGGCTGGCAGTGTCTGAACTGACTTCACGTGTGGCAAGTTCAAAAGGTTGCAGAACCTTGCACAACGTTGAAATCATTCTCCACTGCGCTTGAGACAGGTACATTCCACCTCCTATATCGTGCTCAATTGTATAGGCTTGAATGGCCTTTTGCTGCTCCTCCAACCTCTGAAGCATATAGAGGGTTGAATTCCACCTCGTTACCACTTCTTGCTTCAGATGATGGCAGGGCAGGTTCAGGCGTTTTTGGTGGTGCTCCAGTCTTCTGTACGTGGTGCCTGTACGCCGAAAGTGTCCCGCAATACTTCTGGCCACCGACAGCATCTCTTGCACGCCCCTGTCGTTTTTTAAAAAATTCTGCACCACCAAATTCAAGGTATGTGCAAAACATGGGACGTGCTGGAATTTGCCCATATTTAATGCACACACAATATTGCTGGCGTTGTCCGATGCCACAAATCCACAGGAGAGTCCAATTGGGGTAAGCCATTCCGCGATGATCTTCCTCAGTTGCCGTAAGAGGTTTTCAGCTGTGTGCGTATTCTGGAAACCGGTGATACAAAGCGTAGCCTGCCTAGGAAAGAGTTGGCGTTTGCAAGATGCTGCTACTGGTGCCGCCGCTGCTGTTCTTGCGGCGGGAGTCCATACATCTACCCAGTGGGCTGTCACAGTCATATAGTCCTGACCCTGCCCTGCTCCACTTGTCCACATGTCCGTGGTTAAGTGGACATTGGGTACAACTGCATTTTTTAGGATACTGGTGAGTCTTTTTCTGACGTCCGTGTACATTCTCGGTATCGCCTGCCTAGAGAAGTGGAACCTAGATGGTATTTGGTAACGGGGGCACACTGCCTCAATAAATTGTCTTGTTCCCTGTGAACTAACGGCGGATACCGGACGCACGTCTAACACCAACATAGTTGTCAAGGCCTCAGTTATCCGCTTTGCAACAGGATGACTGCTGTGATATTTCATCTTCCTCGCAAAGGACTGTTGGACAGTCAATTGCTTGGTGGAAGTAGTAAAAGTGGGCTTACGACTTCCCCTCTGGGATGACCATCGACTCCCAGCAGCAACAACAGCAGCGCCAGCAGCAGTAAGCGTTACACACAAGGATGCATCGGAGGAATCCCAGGCAGGAGAGGACTCGTCAGAATTGCCAGTGACATGGCATGCAGGACTATTGGAATTCCTGGGGAAGGAGGAAATTGACACTGAGGGAGTTGGTGGGGTGGTTTGCGTGAGCTTGGTTACAAGAGGAAGGGATTTACTGGTCAGTGGACTGCTTCCGCTGTCGCCCTAAGTTTTTGAACTTGTCACTGACTTATTATGAATGCGCTGCAGGTGACGTATAAGGGAGGATGTTCCGAGGTGGTTAACGTCCTTACCCCTACTTATTACAGCTTGACAAAGGCAACACACGGCTTGACAAATGTTGTCCGCATTTCTGGTGAAATACTTCCACACCGAAGAGCTGATTTTTTGGGTATTTTCACCAGGCATGTCAACGGCCCTATTCCTCCCACGGACAACAGGTGTCTCCCCGGGCGCCTGACTTAAACAAACCACCTCACCATCAGAATCCTCCTTGTCAATTTCCTCCCCAGCGCCAGCAACACCCATATCCTCCTCATCCTGGTGTACTTCAACACTGACATCTTCAATCTGACTATCAGGAACTGGACTGCGGGTGCTCCTTCCAGCACTTGCAGGGGGCGTGCAAATGGTGGAAGGCGCATGCTCTTCACGTCCAGTGTTGGGAAGGTCAGGCATCGCAACCGACACAATTGGACTCTCCTTGTGGATTTGGGATTTCGAAGAACGCACAGTTCTTTGCGGTGCTTTTGCCAGCTTGAGTCTTTTCAGTTTTCTAGCGAGAGGCTGAGTGCTTCCATCCTCATGTGAAGCTGAACCACTAGCCATGAACATAGGCCAGGGCCTCAGCCGTTCCTTGCCACTCCGTGTGGTAAATGGCATATTGGCAAGTTTACGCTTCTCCTCCGACAATTTTATTTTTGATTTTGGAGTCCTTTTTTTACTGATATTTTGTGTTTTGGATTTTACATGCTCTGTACTATGACATTGGGCATCGGCCTTGGCAGACGACGTTGCTGGCATTTCATCGTCTCGGCCATGACTAGTGGCAGCAGCTTCAGCACGAGGTGGTAGTGGATCTTGATCTTTCCCTAATTTTGGAACCTCAACATTTTTGTTCTCCATATTTTAATAGGCACAACTAAAAGGCACCTCAGGTAAACAATGTAGATGGATGGATACTAGTATACTTATGGATGGACGAGCGACTGCCGACACAGAGGTAGCTACAGCCGTGGACTACCGTACTGTGTCTGCTGCTAATATAGACTGGATGATAATGAGATGAAATCAATATATATATATATATAATATCACTAGTACTGCAGCCGGACAGGTATATATATTTATTATGTAATGACTGATGACGGACCTGCTGGACACTGTCAGCTCAGCAGCACCGCAGACTGCTACAGTAAGCTACTATAGTAGTATGTATAAAGAAGAAAGAAAAAAAAAATCCACGGGTAGGTGGTATACAATTATGGATGGACGAGCGACTGCCGACACAGAGGTAGCTACAGCCGTGGACTACTGTACTGTGTCTGCTGCTAATATAGACTGGATGATAATGAGATGAAATCAATATATATTATATCACACTAGTACTGCAGCCGGACAGGTAGATATATTTATTATGTAATGACTGATGACGGACCTGCTGGACACTGTCAGCTCAGCAGCACCGCAGACTGCTACAGTAAGCTACTATAGTAGTATGTATAAAGAAGAAAAAAAAAAAACCACGGGTAGGTGGTATACAATTATGGATGGACGAGCGACTGCCGACACAGAGGTAGCTACAGCCGTGGACTACCGTACTGTGTCTGCTGCTAATATAGACTGGATGATAAGGAGATGAAATCAATATATATATATATATATATATATAATATCACTAGTACTGCAGCCGGACAGGTATATATATTTATTATGTAATGACTGATGACGGACCTGCTGGACACTGTCAGCTCAGCAGCACCGCAGACTGCTACAGTAAGCTACTATAGTAGTATGTATAAAGAAGAAAGAAAAAAAAAAAAACCACGGGTAGGTGGTATACAATTATGGATGGACGAGCGACTGCCGACACAGAGGTAGCTACAGCCGTGGACTACCGTACTGTGTCTGCTGCTAATATAGACTGGATGATAATGAGATGAAATCAATATATATATATATATATATAATATCACTAGTACTGCAGCCGGACAGGTATATATATTTATTATGTAATGACTGATGACGGACCTGCTGGACACAGTCAGCTCAGCAGCACCGCAGACTGCTACAGTAAGCTACTATAGTAGTATGTATAAAGAAGAAAGAAAAAAAAAAAAACACGGGTAGGTGGTATACAATATTATATATATATTATATACAATTATATATATATATATATATATATATATATATATATATATATATTAAACTGGTGGTGACTGGTGGTCAGGTCACTGGTCACACTATCAGCAACTTGCAAGTAGTACTCCTAAGCAGACAATCACAATATATATTATACTGGTGGTCAGTGTGGTCACAATGGCAGTGTGGCACTCTGGCAGCAAAAGTGTGCACTGTACGTTATATGTACTCCTGAGTCCTGCTCTCAGACTCTAACTGCTCCCCACTGTCAGTGTCTCCCCCACAAGTCAGATAATATACAGTCACACTATCTATCACTTCAGCAAGTAACTAGTACTCCTCCTAATGCTCCCCAAAATTACTACTGTGTCTCTCTCTACTGTCTCACTCTCTTCTCTATAAACGGAGAGGACGCCAGCCACGTCCTCTCCCTATGAATCTCAATGCACGTGTGAAAATGGCGGCGACGCGCGGCTCCTTATATAGAATCCGAGTCTCGCGATAGAATCCGAGCCTCGCGAGAATCCGACAGCGGGATGATGACGTTCGGGCGCGCTCGGGTTAACCGAGCAAGGCGGGAAGATCCGAGTCGCTCGGCCCCGTGTAAAAAAACATGAAGTTCGGGCGGGTTCGGATTCCGAGGAACCGAACCCGCTCATCCCTAGTCAGAAGCTGTTTCAGGTACCTTGGGCCTTGGTCATGTAATGCTTTGAAACTCAGTAAGCCAATCTTGAAGATGATTCGCCATCTTACAGGCAGCCAGTGAAGGGAGTAGAGGATGGGTGTTATGTGGCTAGAACGGGGCTGGTTGGTTAATAGCCTGGCAGCTGTGTTTTGCACCAGCTGTAAGCGCTGCAATTCTTTTGCTGGTAGACCAAGGTAGAGGGCATTACAGTAGTCTAATCGAGATGATACAAATGCATGTATGACTTTTGGCATGTCATCTGAGGGAATTAAGTGCTTGATTCTGGCTATGTTCCTCAGGTGAAAGAATGAGGATTTGATTGTGGCTGATATCTGATGTTTAAGTGTCAAGCCACCATCCAGGACAACGCCAAGATTCCGCACACGATCACTGGTCTGTAATTCTGAATCCCCCAGTGTAAGTCCAGTTGGTTGGCTATGCTGCAGTCTTGTCCTTTGATGTTGCGGTCGTATCAAAAGGACCTCTGTTTTATCCGGGTTCAGTCGCAGCCAACTGGCGCTCATCCACTCCTGTAGTTCAGCTAGACAGCCATTTAGGGTTGCTATTGGGTTATCAGTGCCCGGAGCAAAGGACAAGTACAGTTGTGTATCATCTGCATAGCAGTGGTAGACCAGGCCATGGCGCCTGATTATTTCGCCCACTGGGAGCATGTATACTGCAAAAAGCATGGGGGATAGTATAGAACCTTGTGGGACACAAGATAGATGCAAATGTTCTATCATAGCCCTTTTACACCGCCAGCATTTAACACGGGTTATTGCACACGAGCATGCATAACCCGTGTTGCCTGCTGGTGTAAAAGAGTCGAGTTGGAATAGTCCGGGTCGGGTGACCTGGTATTCCAACTTGGGAAGTTTGCGGGGTTGAACACGTGTTCAACCGGGCAAACTGTGCAGTGTAAACGGTAGCCACCCGGCTTCCCTTTTACACTCTATGGTGGTCATTCCGAGTTGTTCACTAGCTGCATTTGTTCGCTGTGCAGCGATGAGGCAAAAAAAGCAGCACTTCTGCGCATGCGTATGCGGTGCAATGCGCATGCGCGGCATACTATTACAACAAACGATGTAGTTTTACACAGGGTCTAGCGATGCTTTTCAGACGCACTGCTGACCGCAGAGTGATTGACATGAAGTGGGCGTTTCTGGGTGTCAACTGACCATTTTCAGGGAGTGTTTGGAAAAACGCAGGCATGCCAGAAAAACGCAGGCGTGGCTGGGCGAACGCAGGGCATGTTTGTGATGTCAAATCAGGAACTGAATGGTCTGAAGTGATCGCAAGTGCTGAGTAGGTCTGAAGCTACTCTGAAACTGCACAAAATTATTTGTAACCGCTCTACGATCCCTTCGTTTGCATTTCTGCTAAGCTAAAATACACTCCCAGTGGGCGGCGGCATAGCGTTTGCCCGGCTGCTAAAAACTGTTAGTGAGCGATCAACTCGGAATGACCACCTATGTGCGGGCAGAGCTTGGAGATCATGTGATCTCTTAGCGCCGCCCCCGTCGCGTCACCGGCAGTGTCACCAACCTGGCAATATGCCGGATTGGTGACTCCGGTCCAAATGGGGGCTGATGCGGGTCGCAGCCGGGTAGCTCCCGTGTCAGGGCTCCCGTGTCAGGGCTCCCGCTGCGACCCGCTTTCTTGGTGTAAAAGCGGTATAACTGTTATGCTCCTGAAAATTAAATGATTTTGCCAAAGGTAATAGCCAGAGATTTAAAAGCCGAGTCAACAAGCTTTCTGTTTGTTTGTTTGTTTGCTTATTTTTTTGTGGGTCTTTAACTTGTGGCCCTCCAGCTGCTTCTTAACTACACATCCCAACATGCCCTGTCACAGTTTTGCTATCAAGGCATGGTAAAACTGAGGCAGGGCATGCTGGGATGTGTAGTTCCGCAACAGCTGGAGTGCCACAGGTTGAAGACCCATGCCCTAGGGAGATGAGGCCTGTAGGAAATATGCAGTTACCTCCCTCTTAAAGACAAACATCTACATACTAATAGCAATAGAACAGATCTTATTCCAACACAACTGGCCTTTAGGTGCTAACGTTAGAAATATTATATAATGTTAGAAATACTGGAAGCCCAATTTAATAGCTGTCAGGGTATACTGGCACTTGGAGAATCTATTGAAAACAGATAACTAGAGATGAGCGGGTTCGGTTTCTCTGAAACCGAACCCGCACGAACTTCATGTTTTTTTTACGGGTCCGAGCAGACTCGGATCCTCCCGCCTTGCTCGGTTAACCCGAGCGCGCCCGAACGTCATCATGACGCTGTCGGATTCTCGCGAGACTCGGATTCTATATAAGGAGCAGCGCGTCGCCGCCATTTTCACACGTGCATTGAGATTGATAGGGAGAGGACGTGGCTGGCGTCCTCTCCATTAGAAATTAGATTAGAAGAGAGAGAGAGATTGTGCAGAGTCAGACAGAGTTTACCACAGTGACCAGTGCAGTTGTTGTTAGTTAACTTTTATTTATTTTAATATAATATATCCGTTCTCTGCTATATCCGTTCTCTGCCTGAAAAAAAACGATACACAGCAGCAGCCAGTCACACAGTGTGACTCAGTCTGTGTGCACTCAGCTCAGCCCAGTGTGCTGCACATCAATGTATAAAAGGCAAAGCTTATAATAATTGTGGGGGAGACTGGGGAGCACTGCAGGTTGTTATAGCAGGAGCCCCCAGGAGTACATAATATTATATTAATTTAAAATTAAACAGTGCACACTTTTGCTGCAGGAGTGCCACTGCCAGTGTGACTAGTGGTGACCAGTGCCTGACCACCAGTATAGTAGTATATTGTTGTATGTATTGTATACTATCTCTTTATCAACCAGTCTATATTAGCAGCAGACACAGTACAGTGCGGTAGTTCACGGCTGTGGCTACCTCTGTGTCGGCAGTCGGAACTCGGCAGGCAGTCCGTCCATCCATAATTGTATTACAATATATACCACCTAACCGTGGTATTTTTTTTTCTTTCTTTATACCGTCGTCATAGTGTCATACTAGTTGTTACGAGTATACTACTATCTCTTTATCAACCAGTGTACAGTGCGGTAGTTCACGGCTGTGGCTACCTCTGTGTCGGCAGTCAGCAGGCAGTCCGTCCATCCATAATTGTATTATTATTATAATATATACCACCTAACCGTGGTTTTTTTTTCATTCTTTATACCGTCATAGTGTCATACTAGTTGTTACGAGTATACTACTATCTCTTTATCAACCAGTGTACAGTGCGGTAGTTCACGGCTGTGGCTACCTCTGTGTCGGCAGTCGGCAGGCAGTCCATCCATCCATAATTGTATTATTATTATAATATATACCACCTAACCGTGGTATTTTTTTTTCTTTCTTTATACCGTCGTCATAGTGTCATACTAGTTGTTACGAGTATACTACTATCTCTTTATCAACCAGTGTACAGTGCGGTAGTTCACGGCTGTGGCTACCTCTGTGTCGGCAGTCGGCAGGCAGTCCGTCCATCCATAATTGTATTATTATTATAATATATACCACCTAACCGTGGTTTTTTTTTCATTCTTTATACCGTCGTCATAGTGTCATACTAGTTGTTACGAGTATACTACTATCTCTTTATCAACCAGTGTACAGTGCGGTAGTTCACGGCTGTGGCTACCTCTGTGTCGGCAGTCGGCAGGCAGTCCGTCCATCCATAATTGTATTATTATTATAATATATACCACCTAACCGTGGTTTTTTTTTCATTCTTTATACCGTCGTCATAGTGTCATACTAGTTGTTACGAGTATACTACTATCTCTTTATCAACCAGTGTACAGTGCGGTAGTTCACGGCTGTGGCTACCTCTGTGTCGGAACTCGGCAGGCAGTCCGTCCATCCATAATTGTATTATTATTATAATATATACCACCTAACCGTGGTTTTTTTTTCATTCTTTATACCGTCGTCATAGTGTCATACTAGTTGTTACGAGTATACTACTATCTCTTTATCAACCAGTGTACAGTGCGGTAGTTCACGGCTGTGGCTACCTCTGTGTCGGCAGTCGGCAGGCAGTCCGTCCATCCATAATTGTATTATTATTATAATATATACCACCTAACCGTGGTTTTTTTTTCATTCTTTATACCGTCGTCATAGTGTCATACTAGTTGTTACGAGTATACTACTATCTCTTTATCAACCAGTGTACAGTGCGGTAGTTCACGGCTGTGGCTACCTCTGTGTCGGCAGTCGGCAGGCAGTCCGTCCATCCATAATTGTATTATTATTATAATATATACCACCTAACCGTGGTTTTTTTTTCATTCTTTATACCGTCGTCATAGTGTCATACTAGTTGTTACGAGTATACTACTATCTCTTTATCAACCAGTGTACAGTGCGGTAGTTCACGGCTGTGGCTACCTCTGTGTCGGAACTCGGCAGGCAGTCCGTCCATCCATAATTGTATTATATACCACCTAACCGTGGTTTTTTTATACCACCTAACCGTGGCAGTCCGTCCATAATTGTATACTAGTATCCAATCCATCCATCTCCATTGTTTACCTGAGGTGCCTTTTAGTTCTGCCTATAAAATATGGAGAACAAAAAAGTTGAGGTTCCAAAATTAGGGAAAGATCAAGATCCACTTCCACCTCGTGCTGAAGCTGCTGCCACTAGTCATGGCCGAGACGATGAAATGCCAGCAACGTCGTCTGCCAAGGCCGATGCCCAATGTCATAGTACAGAGCATGTCAAATCCAAAACACCAAATATCAGAAAAAAAAGGACTCCAAAACCTAAAATAAAATTGTCGGAGGAGAAGCGTAAACTTGCCAATATGCCATTTACCACACGGAGTGGCAAGGAACGGCTGAGGCCCTGGCCTATGTTCATGGCTAGTGGTTCAGCTTCACATGAGGATGGAAGCACTCAGCCTCTCGCTAGAAAAATGAAAAGACTCAAGCTGGCAAAAGCAGCACAGCAAAGAACTGTGCATTCTTCGAAATCCCAAATCCGAATTCCGAGCCCACCCGCTGGCGGTGATGCAGGGCAGTCTGGAGCGACTGCTGATGCTGACATCTGGTCCGGACTGAAGGACCTGACAACCATTACGGACATGTCGTCTACTGTCACTGCATATGATTCTCTCACCATTGATAGAATGGTGGAGGATTATATGAGTGACCGCATCCAAGTAGGCACGTCACACAGTCCGTACTTATACTGGCAGGAAAAAGAGGCAATTTGGAGGCCCTTGCACAAACTGGCTTTATTCTACCTAAGTTGCCCTCCCACAAGTGTGTACTCCGAAAGAGTGTTTAGTGCCGCCGCTCACCTTGTCAGCAATCGGCGTACGAGGTTACATCCAGAAAATGTGGAGAAGATGATGTTCATTAAAATGAATTATAATCAATTCCTCCGCGGAGACATTGACCAGCAGCAATTGCCTCCACAAAGTACACAGGGAGCTGACATGGTGGATTCCAGTGGGGACGAATTGATAATCTGTGAGGAGGGGGATGTACACGGTGATATATCGGAGGATGATGATGAGGTGGACATCTTGCCTCTGTAGAGCCAGTTTGTGCAAGGAGAGATTAATTGCTTCTTTTTTGGTGGGGGTCCAAACCAACCCGTCATTTCAGTCACAGTCGTGTGGCAGACCCTGTCACTGAAATGATGGGTTGGTTAAAGTGTGCATGTCCTGTTTTGTTTATACAACATAAGGGTGGGTGGGAAGGGCCCAAGGACAATTCCATCTTGCACCTCTTTTTTCTTTTATTTTTCTTTGCGTCATGTGCTGTTTAGGGAGGGTTTTTTGGAAGGGACATCCTGCGTGACACTGCAGTGCCACTCCTAGATGGGCCAGGTGTTTGTGTCGGCCACTAGGGTCGCTAATCTTACTCACACAGCTACCTCATTGCGCCTCTTTTTTTCTTTGCGTCATGTGCTGTTTGGGGAGGGTTTTTTGGAAGGGACATCCTGCGTGACACTGCAGTGCCACTCCTAGATGGGCCCGGTGTTTGTGTCGGCCACTAGGGTCGCTAATCTTACTCACACAGCTACCTCATTGCGCCTCTTTTTTTCTTTGCGTCATGTGCTGTTTGGGGAGGGTTTTTTGGAAGGGACATCCTGCGTGACACTGCAGTGCCACTCCTAGATGGGCCCGGTGTTTGTGTCGGCCACTAGGGTCGCTGAGCTTAGTCATCCAGCGACCTCGGTGCAAATTTTAGGACTAAAAATAATATTGTGAGGTGTAAGGTGTTCAGAATAGACTGAAAATGAGTGTTAATTATGGTTATTGAGGTTAATAATACTATGGGATCAAAATGACCCCCAAATTCAATGTTTTAAGATGTTTTTTAGGGTTTTTTGAAAAAACCACCCGAATCCAAAACACACCCGAATCCGACAAAAAAAATTCGGTGAGGTTTTGCCAAAACGCGGTCGAACCCAAAACACGGCCGCGGAACCGAACCCAAAACCAAAACACAAAACCCGAAAAATTTCAGGCGCTCATCTCTACAGATAACCTGGCACATTTCTATTTTGCCTGTTCATTCAGATACAATGGGAACATATTTGATCTATGTAGATATTTGCATCCTGGCTTTGCATAAAAAAAAAAAAAAGCCTATTGGGGAAGGGGGCCTGGACCTCACCCCCTAGCTACTTATAATGGGATGTGCTACATTGCTTGGACTCAATACTACAACATATGAACAAGAGAGCAGATGCACCATACAACCGTTAGAATTATAATACATTTCATTGTATATATCTGAGGTTCTTGGTATATATCGGCCAACATACTGTGTGAGCCTGCCCACCAATCATCACATTGACTTAATCAGACAGGTCCCTAACATTATAGGGGTTCACCTCTGGGGCGCAGGGCACCCACAAACAACCCCAGTCAAACCACCCCAGTCAAACCACTCAAATAAAGGATAGCAGTGAAAAATCAGTGTTAGGCCAGTGAAGGCAGCTGCTAAACAAAACAAAAAAAGCCATGTGAAAGATGCATAATTTGTCCCTAAGGAACCCATCAACAATACTGGCTTAGAAACAATAATTGACATAGAAATAAATGAGCGCACTCTGACAAAAAGAAGCAACCCATTCAGAGCCGGCCCTAACCAATATGATGCCCCAGGCAAGATTTTGGCTGTTGACCCCTAGCACCGCCGCTAGTTCTAGCCGCTAGGGGTTGACCCTGAACCCCTTTCCCAGCACCATCACCCCTCACTCATAGCAGTCCTCATTTTGGTGTTCCTACCCCATATATTTTAAATAGGAACAGTGCGCACATTCAGCGCACAGCCCAAGAAGGGGTGTGTTCTTGCTGGGAAGGGGCATGGCCACAAAATTGTACCCCCAATTCAAATTACGCCACACAATAGTGCAACTTTATTCACAATATATAGATGGAGCCATGATTAGTGTGGCTCCATCTATGTATTGGTCTTTTTTCACATTAGACCACACAGTAGTGCCACTTCTATACATTACACGACACAGTAAAGCACCTTATACACATAATGCCACACATTAGTAATGCATTTATACACATAATACCACACAGTAATGCCCCTTACAAATTATGCCAACCTTTAGTAATGCCCTTATACACATAATGATACACACAATGTACCTTTCACATATCCCGCACATTATTAGTGCACTTATACACTTAATGACTCACATAGTGCCCCTTACACATATGCCGCACATTGTTAATGCATATATACATGACATACATAATGCCTCTTACACATATGCTGAACACTACTGCGCAATCAACCCACCCGCACACAGCACTCACATGGCCGTTAACACTGTGATCTCTGCCTCTGCTTGGATAAAGATGTGTCCTCATACATCTTGCCTCAATATACCATGCAGCAGAAGATGTTTAGCGTGAGTCAGCTGGCAGTTCTGCTAACGTCGGGCGCCTTTTTTTTATGAAAATGCATCTTGTTTGCATTATTGTGTGGCTAGGATGCACAAGCAGCTTCTGCTGATTAAAATTATATGCGGCAGACTGTATCTGCATACAAAATGCTGCGTTATACTGATTTCCAGGAATACATTGTAATGTAGTATTTCGTATGCAGATACAGCCGCAGTCACACACAGAATATAGGCATGCCGCATATCATTTTAATCAGCAAAAGCTGCTTGTGCCCCTAGGCATACCAAATGCCATTTGCATAGTTTGCCTATGTTTAGGGCCATGGGCGTTTCTACAGAGCAGGGGGCCCGTGTGTACCTCCAGGTGGGCCCCCTCCTCTGAATGGTTCTGTAGACTCCGGCAGTGTGCCGGAGTCTACTGCGCATGCGCAGGTCTCTAAAAACATGGTGTCCGCCATGATCCGGAGACCAATTTGGTTACTGCGCATGCGCGGCAGCCATTTTGGAGGCCATTTTGACAGTGAATTCTGCTGTGATTGCTGTGCCTACCACTGGAATCCGGTGAGGTAAGTATTTAAGTGGGTGCAGTGTGTGCGGTGTGGGCCCCCCTGGACCCAGGGGCCCGTGTGCACTGCACACATTGCACCCATTATAGGAACGCCAATGCCTAGGCCATCTCTGATACCATTACTGCAACTGAATACCAAAACTCCACATCTGCTGGAAAAATTTCCCGCCTGCAATTGGAATCCCCCTTAATGTGCTGTCTATATTTTTGTAATTCCTGACATGAAATTTGCTCTGTTAAAATCCCCAAAGACAATAAGCAGGGAGTCTGGATGTTTTTGCTCCATGTTTGTTACTGTATGTAAGAAGACGAATGTTGTAGGGCTTCACTAACAGAAGCCTGAAGAGGAATATACAGACCAACCAAAATGAATGAGGCAAACTCCCACAGTGAGTAAAATGGTTTACACTTAATAAAAAGAGTCTCCAAGTGAAGACTATATGATTTATATAAGAACGGAAGCATCCGTACAACAGCCTTCATCAATATAAAAACAAATTCCACCTCCTTTCACATTCCCTGAGGACTTCATTGTGCGGTCCGCTCTGACAAGACAGAAAAACGGCAGATACAATAAGTCATCAGAAACCAGCCAGGTCTCTGTGAAGCACAAAACAGCTGATCCAGAGATACCCACACGTGCCCTGCCAGTGAGCAGTAGCAATTCACCCATCTTGTTAGCCAGGGAGCAGACATTAGCCAGATGCACTGCCAGCAATACAGACCAGTACCCCCTCCATCTCAACCTGTCCAGCGCATCGGATCGCCTCCACCATTGGCCCTTCCTTTCAAGTTGATAACACTTGTGTTAAAGTTAGTGATGTGCACCGGACATTTTTCGGGTTTTGTGTTTTGGTTTTGGATTCGGTTCCGCGGCCGTGTTTTGGATTCGGACGCGTTTTGGCAAAACCTCCCTGAAAAATTTTTGTCGGATTCGGATGTGTTTTGGATTCGGGTGTTTTTTTACAAAAAAACCCTCAAAAACAGCTTAAATCATAGAATTTGGGGGGGTCATTTTGATCCCACAGTATTATTAACCTCAATAACCATAATTTCCACTCATTTCCAGTCTATTCTGAACACCTCACACCTCACAATATTAATTTTAGTCCTAAAATTTGCACCAAGGTCGCTGGATGGCTAAGCTAAGCGACCCAAGTGGCCGACACAAACACCTGGCCCATCTAGGAGTGGCACTGCAGTATCAGGCAGGATGGCACTTCAAAAAAATAGTCCCCAAACAGCACATGATGCAAAGAAAAAAAGAGGTGCAATGAGGTAGATGTGTGACTAAGCTAAGCGACCCAAGTGGCCGACACAAACACCTGGCCCATCTAGGAGTGGCACTGCAGTGTCAGACAGGATGGCAGATTAAAAAAATTGTCCCCAAACAGCACATGATGCAAAGAAAAAAAGAGGCGCAACGAGGTAGCTGTGTGACTAAGCTAAGCGACCCAAGTGGCCGACACAAACACCTGGCCCATCTAGGAGTGGCACTGCAGTGTCAGACAGGATGGCAGATTAAAAAAATAGTCCCCAAACAGCACATGATGCAAAGAAAAAAAGAGGTGTAATGAGGTAGCTGTGTGACTAAGCTAAGCGACCCAAGTGGCCGACACAAACACCTGGCCCATCTAGGAGTGGCATTGCAGTGTCAGACAGGATGGCACTTCAAAAAAATAGTCCCCAAACAGCACATGATGCAAAGAAAAAAAGAGGTGCAATGAGGTAGCTGTGTGACTAAGCTAAGCGACCCAAGTGGCCGACACAAACACCTGGCCCATCTAGGAGTGGCACTGCAGTGTCAGACAGGATGGCAGATTAAAAAAATAGTCCCCAAACAGCACATGATGCAAAGAAAAAAAGAGGCGCAATGAGGTAGCTGTGTGACTAAGCTAAGCGACCCAAGTGGCCGACACAAACACCTGGCCCATCTAGGAGTGGCACTGCAGTGTCAGACAGGATGGCAGATTAAAAAAATAGTCCCCAAACAGCACATGATGCAAAGAAAAAAAGAGGCGTAATGAGGTAGCTGTGTGACTAAGCTAAGCGACCCAAGTGGCCGACACAAACACCTGGCCCATCTAGGAGTGGCACTGCAGTGTCAGGCAGGATGGCACTTCAAAAAAATAGTCCCCAAACAGCACATGATGCAAAGAAAAATGAAAGAAAAAAGAGGTGCAAGATGGAATTGTCCTTGGGCCCTCCCACCCACCCTTATGTTGTATAAACAGGACATGCACACTTTAACAAACCCATCATTTCAGCGACAGGGTCTGCCACACAACTGTGACTGAAATGACTGGTTGGTTTGGGCCCCCACCAAAAAAGAAGCAATCAATCTCTCCTTGCACAAACTGGCTCTACAGAGGCAAGATGTCCACCTCCTCCTCATCGTCCAATTCCTCACCCCTTTCACTGTGTACACCCCCCTCCTCACAGATTATTAATTTGTCCCCACTGTAATCCACGATCTCAGGGCCCTGCGTACTTTCTGGAGGCAATTGCTGGTGAATGTCTCCACGGAGGAATTGATTATAATTCATCATCTTCTCCACACTTTCTGGAAGTAACCTCGTACGCCGATTGCTGACAAGGTGAGCGGCTGCACTAAACACTCTTTCGGAGTACACACTGGGGGGGGGGGGGGGGCAACTTAGGTAAAATAAAGCCAGTTTCTGCAAGGGCCTCCAAATTGCCTCTTTTTCCTGCCAGTATACGTACGGACTGTCTAACGTGCCTACTTGGATGCGGTCACTCATATAATCCTCCACCATTCTTTCAATGGTGACAGAATCATATGCAGTGACAGTAGACGACATGTCAGTAATCGTTGGCAGGTCCTTCAGTCCCGACCAGATGTCAGCACTCGCTCCAGACTGCCCTGCATCACCGCCAGCGGGTGGGCTCGGAATTCTTAGCCTTTTCCTCGCACCCCCAGTTGCGGGAGAATGTGAAGGAGGAGCTGTTGACGGGTCACGTTCCGCTTGACTTGACAATTTTTTCACCAGCAGGTCTTTGAACCTCTGCAGACTTGTGTCTGCCGGAAAGAGAGATACAACGTACGTTTTAAATCTAGGATAGAGCACGGTGGCCAAAATGTAGTGCTCTGATTTCAACAGATTGACCCGTGAATCCTGGTTAAGCGAATTAAGGGCTCCCTCCACAAGTCCCACATGCCTAGCGGAATCGCTCTGTTTTAGCTCCTCCTTCAATGTCTCCAGCTTCTTCTGCAAAAGCCTCATGAGGGGAATGACCTGACTCAGGCTGGCAGTGTCTGAACTGACTTCACGTGTGGCAAGTTCGAAGGGTTGCAGAACCTTGCACAACGTTGAAATCATTCTCCACTGCGCTTGAGTCAGGTGCATTCTCCCTCCTTTGCCTATATCGTAGGCAGATGTACTGGCTTGAATGGCCTTTTGCTGCTCCTCCATCCTCTGAAGCATATAGAGGGTTGAATTCCACCTCGTTACCACCTCTTGCTTCAGATGATGGCAGGGCAGTTTCAGGACTGTTTGCTGGTGCTCCAGTCTTTGGCACGCGGTGGCTGAATGCCGAAAGTGGCCCGCAATTCAACGGGCCACCGACAGCATCTCTTGCACGCCCCTGTCGTTTTTTAAATAATTCTGCACCACGAAATTCAATGTATGTGCAAAACATGGGACGTGCTGGAATTTGCCCAGATGTAATGCACGCACAATATTGGTCACGTTGTCTGATGTCACAAATCCCCAGGAGAGTCCAATTGGGGTAAGCCATTCTGCGATGATGTTCCTCAGTTTCCGTAAGAGGTTATCAGCTGTGTGCCTCTTATGGAAAGCGGTGATACAAAGCGTAGTCTGCCTAGGAACGAGTTGGCGTTTGCGAGATGCTGCTACTGGTGCCGCCGCTGCTATTCTTGCTGCGGGAGGCAATACATCTACCAAGTGGGCTGTCACAGTCATATAGTCCTGAGTCTGCCCTGCGCCACTTGTCCACATGTCCGTGGTTAAGTGGACATTGGGTACAACTGCATTTTTTAGGACACTGGTGACTCTTTTTCTGACGTCTGTGTACATTTTCGGTATCGCCTGCCTAGAGAAATGGAACCTAGATGGTATTTGGTACCGGGGACACAGTACCTCAATCAAGTTTCGAGTTGCCTGTGAATTAACGGTGGATACCAGACACACGTTTCTCACTGCCCAGGCTGCCAAGGCATGAGTTATCCACTTTGCAGCAGGATGACTGCTGTGATATTTCATCTTCCTCGCAAAGGACTGTTGGACAGTCAATTGCTTACTGGAAGTAGTACAAGTGGTCTTCCGACTTCCCCTCTGGGATGCCGATCGACTCCCAGCAGCAACAACAGCAGTGCCAGCAGCAGTAGGCGTTACACTCAAGGATGCATCGGAGGAATCCCAGGCAGGAGAGGACTCATCAGACTTGACAGTGACATGGCCTGCAGGACTATTGGCTTTCCTGTGTAAGGAGGAAATTGACACTGAGGTAGTTGGTGGTGTGGTTTGCAGGAGCTTGGTTACAAGAGGAAGGGATTTAGTGGTCAGTGGACTGCTTCCGCTGTCATCCAAAGTTTTTGAACTTGTCACTGACTTCTGATGAATGCGGTCCAGGTGACGTATAAGGGAGGATGTTCCTAGGTGGTTAACGTCCTTACCCCTACTTATTACAGCTTGACAAAGGCAACACACGGCTTGACACCAGTTGTCCGCATTTCTGTTGAAATAATTCCACACCGAAGTGGTGATTTTTTTTGGATTTTGACCAGGCATGTCAATGGCCATATTCGTCCCACGGACAACAGGTGTCTCCCCGGGTGCCTGACTTAAACAAACCACCTCACCATCAGAATCCTCCATGTCAATTTCCTCCCCAGCGCCAGCAACACCCATATCCTCATCCTGGTGTACTTCAACAGTGACATCTTCAATTTGACTATCAGGAACAGGACTGTGGGTGCTCCTTCCAGCAATTGCAGGGGACGTGCAAATGGTGGAAGGCGCAACCTCTTCCCGTCCAGTGTTGGGAAGGTCAGGCATCGCAACCGACACAATTGGACTCTCCTTGGGGATTTGTGATTTAGAAGAACGCACAGTTCTTTGCTGTGCTTTTGCCATCTTAACTCTTTTAAGTTTTCTAGCAGGAGGATGGGTGCTTCCATCCTCAGGTGAAGCTGAACCACTAGCCTTGAACATAGGCCAGGGCCTCAGCCGTTCCTTGCCACTCTGTGTCGTAAATGGCACATTGGCAAGTTTACGCTTTCCACAGACGATTTTGATTTAGATTTTTGGGTCATTTTACTGAGCTTTATTTCTCTGACGTCCTAGTGGATGCTGGGGACTCCGTAAGGACCATGGGGAATAGACGGGGCTCCGCAGGAGACTGGGCACACTATAAGAAAGATTTGGTACTACCTGGTGTGCGCTGGCTCCTCCCTCTATGCCCCTCCTCCAGACCTCAGTTAGATTTCTGTGCCCGGCCGAGCTGGATGCACACTAGGGGCTCTCCTGAGCTCCTAGAAAGAAAGTATATGTTAGGTTTTTTATTTTACAGTGAGACCTGCTGGCAACAGGCTCACTGCAACGAGGGACTAAGGGGAGAAGAAGCGAACCTACCTGCTTGCAGCTAGCTTGGGCTTCTTAGGCTACTGGACACCATTAGCTCCAGAGGGATCGACCGCAGGACCCGTCCTTGGTGTTCGTTCCCGGAGCCGCGCCGCCGTCCCCCTTATAGAGCCAGGAGCAAGAAGATGGTCCGGAAAATCGGCGGCAGAAGACTTCAGTCTTCACCAAGGTAGCGCACAGCACTGCAGCTGTGCGCCATTGCTCCTCATACACACTTCACACTCCGGTCACTGAGGGTGCAGGGAGCTGGGGGGGGGGGGGCGCCCTGAGCAGCAATAAAATCACCGTGGCTGGCAAAATAACCACAATATATAGCCCCAGAGGCTATATATGTGGTAATTACCCCTGCCAGAATACAGAAAAAAGCGGGAGAAAAGTCAGCCGAAAAAGGGGCGGAGCCATCTCTCTCAGCACACTGGCGCCATTTCTCCCTCACAGTTCCGCTGGAAGGAAGCTCCCTGACTCTCCCCTGCAGTCTACACTACAGAAAAGGGTAAAAAAGAGAGGGGGGGCACAAAATTGAGGCGCAGTAAATATTATAGCAGCTATAGGGGACATAATTCAGTTAGTCCCTGCATTATATAGCGCTCTGGTGTGTGCTGGCATACTCTCTCTCTGTCTCCCCAAAGGGCTTTTGTGGGGTCCTGTCTCCTTTAAGAGCATTACCTGTGTGTATGTGCGGTGTGTCGGTACGGCTGTCGACATGTTTGATGAGGAGACTTATGTGGAGGCGGAGCAGATGCCTATAAATGTGATGTCACCCCCTGCGGGGCAGACACCTGAGTGGATGGACTTATGGAAGGAATTACGTGCAAGTGTCGACTCCTTACATAAAAAATTTGACGACATGCCAAATGCGGGACAGCCGGCTTCTCAGCTCGTGCCTGCCCAGGCAATTCAAAGGCCATCAGGGGCTCTAAAACGCCCACTACCTCAGATGGCAGACACAGATGTCGACACGGATACTGATACCAGTGTCGACGATGATGAGTCAAATTTAATGTCCACTAGGGCCATTCGTTGCATGATTGAGGCAATGAAAGAGGTTTTACACATTTCTGATATGAACCCAGGTACCTCAAAAAAGGGTATTATGTTTGGGGAGAAAAAACTACCAATAGTTTTTCCCTTATCTGAAGAATTAAATGAAGTGTGTGAAGAAGCGTGGGCTTTCCCTGATAAAAAATTGGTGATTTCAAAAAAATTACTAATGGCGTTCCCTTTCTCGCCAGAGGATAGGTCACGTTGGGAAACTCCCCCTAGGGTGGATAAAGCGCTCACACGTTTGTCTAAAAAGGTGGCACTACCGTCTCCGGATACGGCCGCCCTAAAGGAACCTGCTGATAGAAAGCAGAAGGCTATCCTAAAGTCTATATATACACACACTGGTGTGATACTGAGACCAGCTATTGCTTCAGCGTGGATGTGCAGTGCTGCTGCTGCTTGGTCAGATTCCCTGTCGGAAAATATTGACACCCTAGACAGGGACACGATATTGCTAACCGTAGAGCATATAAAAGACTCAGTCTTGTACATGAGAGATGCACAGAGGGAGATCTGCCGGCTGGCATCTATAATAAGCGCATTGTCCATTTCTGCTAGGAGAGGCTTATGGACTCGGCAGTGGACAGGAGATGCAGATTCTAAAAGGCACATGGAAGTTTTGCCTTATAAGGGTGAGGAGTTATTCGGGGATGGTCTCTCAGACCTTGTTTCCACAGCAACAGCTGGGAAGTCAGCATTTTTGCCCCATGTCCCCTCACAGCCTAAGAAAGCGCCGTATTATCAGGTACAGTCCTTTCGACCCCAGAAAAACAGGCGGGGAAAAGGCGGGTCATTTCTGTCTAGAGGCAGAGGAAGGGGAAAAAAGCTGCACCACGCAGCAGGTTCCCAGGAACAAAAGTCCTCCCCCGCTTCTTCCAAATCCGCCGCATGACGGTGGGGCTCCACAGGCGGAGCCAGGTACGGTGGGGGGCCGCCTCAAAAATGTCAGCGATCAGTGGGTTCGCTCACGGGTGGATCCCTGGATCCTTCAAGTAGTATCTCAGGGGTACAAGCTGGAATTCGAGGCGCCTCCCCCCCGCCGTTTCCTCAAATCGGCCTTACCGACAAATCCCTCGGGCAGGGAGGCTGTACTAGAGGCAATTCACAAGCTGTATTCCCAGCAGGTGATAGTCAAAGTACCCCTACTTCAACAAGGACGGGGTTACTATTCCACACTGTTTGTGGTACCGAAACCGGACGGTTCGGTGAGACCCATTTTAAATTTGAAATCCTTGAACACATACATAAAAAGATTCAAGTTCAAGATGGAATCGCTCAGGGCGGTTATTGCAAGCCTGGACGAGGGGGATTACATGGTATCCCTGGACATCAAGGATGCTTACCTGCATGTCCCAATTTACCTTCCTCACCAGGAGTACCTCAGATTTGTGGTACAGGATTGCCATTACCAATTCCAGACACTACCGTTTGGACTGTCCACGGCACCGAGGGTGTTTACCAAAGTAATGGCAGAAATGATGATACTCCTTCGAAAAAAGGGAGTTTTAATTATCCCGTACTTGGACGATCTCCTAATAAAGGCGAGGTCCAGGGAGCAGTTACTGGTCGGTGTAGCACTATCTCGGGAAGTGCTACAACAGCATGGCTGGATTCTAAACATTCCAAAGTCACAATTGGTTCCTTCCACACGCTTACTGTTCCTGGGGATGATTCTAGACACAGAACAGAAAAAAGTGTTTCTCCCGCAGGAGAAAGCCAAGGAGCTGTCATCTCTAGTCAGAGACCTCCTAAAACCAAAACGGGTATCGGTGCATCACTGTACACGAGTCCTGGGAAAAATGGTGGCTTCATACGAAGCAATTCCGTTCGGCAGGTTCCATGCAAGGACCTTCCAATGGGACCTCTTGGACAAGTGGTCGGGATCGCATCTTCAGATGCATCAACTGATAACCCTGTCTCCAAGGACCAGGGTGTCTCTACTGTGGTGGCTGCAGAGTGCTCATCTTCTAGAGGGCCGCAGATTCGGCATACAGGACTGGGTCCTGGTGACCACGGATGCCAGCCTTCGGGGCTGGGGCGCAGTCACACAGGGAAGAAATTTCCAGGGACTTTGGCCAAGTCAGGAGTCGTCCCTACACATAAACATTCTGGAACTGAGGGCCATTTACAATGCCCTAAGTCAGGCAAGGCCCCTGCTTCAAAACCAACCGGTTCTGATCCAATCAGACAACATCACAGCAGTCGCCCATGTAAACCGACAGGGCGGCACAAGAAGCAGGGTGGCGATGGCAGAAGCCACAAGGATTCTCCGATGGGCGGAAAATCACGTACTAGCACTGTCAGCAGTGTTCATTCCGGGAGTGGACAACTGGGAAGCAGACTTCCTCAGCAGACACGACCTACACCCGGGAGAGTGGGGACTTCATCCAGAAGTCTTCCTACTGTTGGTAAACTGTTTGGAAAGGCCACAGGTGGACATGATGGCGTCCCGCCTCAACAAAAAGCTAAAGAGATATTGCGCCAGGTCAAGGGACCCTCAGGCGATAGCTGTGGACGCTCTAGTGACACCGTGGGTGTACCAGTCGGTTTATGTGTTCCCTCCTCTGCCTCTCATACCAAAGGTTCTGAGAATAATAAGAAGGCGAGTAGTAAGAACGATACTCGTGGTTCCGGATTGGCCAAGAAGAGCTTGGTACCCGGAACTTCAAGAAATGTTATCGGAGGACCCATGGCCTCTGCCGCTCAGACAGGATCTGCTACAGCAGGGGCCCTGTCTGTTCCAAGACTTGCCGCAGCTGCGTTTGACGGGATGGCGGTTGAATTCCGGATCCTAAAGGAAAAGGGCATTCCGGAGGAAGTCATTCCTACGCTGATAAAAGCCAGGAAAGAAGTAACCGCAAACCATTATCACCGCATTTGGTGAAAATATGTTGCGTGGTGTGAGGCCAGGAAGGCCCCTACAGAGGAATTTCAGCTGGGTCGTTTTCTGCACTTCCTACAGTCAGGAGTGACTATGGGCCTAAAATTGGGTTCCATTAAGGTCCAGATTTCGGCTCTGTCGATTTTCTTCCAGAAAGATCTGGCTTCACTGCCTGAAGTTCAGACTTTTGTAAAGGGAGTGCTTCATATTCAGCCCCCTTTTGTGCCTCCTGTGGCACCTTGGGATCTCAATGTGGTGTTGAGTTTCCTAAAATCACATTGGTTTGAACCACTTAAAACCGTGGATCTGAAATATCTCACGTGGAAAGTGGTCATGTTATTGGCCTTGGCTTCGGCCAGGCGTGTGTCAGAATTGGCGGCTTTGTCATGTAAAAGCCCTTATCTGATTTTCCATATGGATAGGGCAGAATTGAGGACTCGTCCCCAGTTTCTCCCTAAGGTGGTATCAGCTTTTCACTTGAACCAACCTATTGTGGTGCCTGCGGCTACAAGGGACTTGGAGGATTCCAAGTTACTGGACGTAGTCAGGGCCTTGAAAATTTATGTTTCCAGGACGGATGGAGTCAGGAAAACTGACTCGCTTTTTATCCTGTATGCACCCAACAAAATAGGTGCTCCTGCTTCTAAGCAGACTATTGCTCGCTGGATTTGTAGCACAATTCAGCTGGTGCATTCTGCGGCTGGATTGCCGCATCCTAAATCAGTGAAAGCCCATTCCACAAGGAAGGTGGGCTCATCTTGGGCGGCTGCCCGAGGGGTCTCGGCTTTACAACTTTGCCGAGCTGCAACTTGGTCAGGGGCAAACACGTTTGCTAAATTCTACAAATTTGATACCCTGGCTGAGGAGGACCTTGAGTACTCTCATTCGGTGCTGCAGAGTCATCCGCACTCTCCCGCCCGTTTGGGAGCTTTGGTATAATCCCCATGGTCCTTACGGAGTCCCCAGCATCCACTAGGACGTCAGAGAAAATAAGAATTTACTCACCGGTAATTCTATTTCTCGTAGTCCGTAGTGGATGCTGGGCGCCCATCCCAAGTGCGGATTGTCTGCAATACTTGTATATAGTTATTGCCTAACTAAGGGTTATTGTTGAGCCATCTGTTGAGAGGCTCAGTTATATTTCATACTGTTAACTGGGTTTAATATCACGAGTTATACGTTGTGATTGGTGTGGCTGGTATGAGTCTTACCCGGGATTCAAAATCCTTCCTTATTGTGTCAGCTCTTCCGGGCACAGTATCCTAACTGAGGTCTGGAGGAGGGGCATAGAGGGAGGAGCCAGTGCACACCAGGTAGTACCAAATCTTTCTTATAGTGTGCCCAGTCTCCTGCGGAGCCCGTCTATTCCCCATGGTCCTTACGGAGTCCCCAGCATCCACTACGGACTACGAGAAATAGAATTACCGGTGAGTAAATTCTAATTTTTTTTGGATTTTACATGCTCTCTACTATGACATTGTGCATCGGCCTTGGCAGATGACGTTGATGGCATTTCATCGTCTCGGCCATGACTAGTGGCAGTAGCTTCAGCACGAGGTGGAAGTGGATCTTGATCTTTCCCTATTTTACCCTCCACATTTTTGTTCTCCATTTTTTTATGTGTGGAATTATATACCAGTAATAGATCAACGTATAATACTGGTGGTCACTGGTCAGCCAAACTCTGCACTGTACTCCTCCTATATAATATACTGGTGGTCCCCAGTCCCCACAATAAAGCAGTGTGAGCACAGATATATGCAGCACACTGAGCACAGATATGGAGCGTTTCTCAGGCAGAGAACGTATAATACTGGTGGTCACTGGTCAGCAAAACTCTGCACTGTACTCCTCCTATATAATATACTGGTGGTCCCCAGTCCCCACAATAAAGCAGTGTGAGCACAGATATATGCAGCACACTGAGCACAGATATTGAGCGTTTTTCAGGCAGAGAACGTATAATACTGGTGGTCACTGGTCAGCAAAACTCTGCACTGTACTCCTCCTATATAATATACTGGTGGTCCCCAGTCCCCACAATAAAGCAGTGTGAGCACAGATATATGCAGCACACTGAGCACAGATATGGAGCGTTTTTCAGGCAGAGCACGTATAATACTGGAGGTCACTGGTCAGCAAAACTCTGCAATGTACTCCTCCTATATAATATACTGGTGGTCCCCAGTCCCCACAAAAAAGCAGTGTGAGCACAGATATATGCAGCACACTGAGCACAGATATGGAGCGTTTTTCAGGCAGAGAACGTAAAATACTGGTGGTCACTGGTCAGCAAAACTCTGCACTGTACTCCTCCTATATAATATACTGGTGGTCCCCAGTCCCCACAATAAAGCAGTGTGAGCACAGATATATGCAGCACACTGAGCACAGATATTGAGCGTTTTTCAGGCAGAGAACGTATAATACTGGTGGTCACTGGTCACTGGTCAGCAAAACTCTGCACTGTACTCCTCCTATATAATATACTGGTGGTCCCCAGTCCCCACAATAAAGCAGTGTGAGCACAGATATATGCAGCACACTGAGCACAGATATGGAGCGTTTTTCAGGCAGAGCACGTATAATACTGGTGGTCACTGGTCAGCAAAACTCTGCAATGTACTCCTCCTATATAATATACTGGTGGTCCCCAGTCCCCACAATAAAGCAGTGTGAGCACAGATATATGCAGCACACTGAGCACAGATATGGAGCGTTTTTCAGGCAGAGAACATATAATACTGGTGGTCACAGGTCAGCAAAACTCTGCACTGTACTCCTCCTATATAATATACTGGTGGTCCCCAGTCCCCACAATAAAGCAGTGTGAGCACAGATATATGCAGCACACTGAGCACAGATATGGAGCGTTTTTCAGGCAGAGAACGTATAATACTGGTGGTCACTGGTCAGCAAAACTCTGCACTGTACTCCTCCTATATAATATACTGGTGGTCCCCAGTCCCCACAATAAAGCAGTGTGAGCACAGATATATGCAGCACAATGAGCACAGATATTGAGCGTTTTTCAGGCAGAGAACGTATAATACTGCAGGGACGTGCAGTCAGGGGAGGCAGGGGAGGCAGTGCCTCCCCTGTCATTAATGATTAAGATAATACAAAGAAGATGCATATGACACATATTCTGTGTCATATGTATCTTCTTAATATTATTCTTTGCATTGCTCCCCTCTGTATGTGTTTGGGAGGCACCGATCGTGGTGCCTCCCGTTGTCATTGGGGAAAGTATGGGGAGCGGGGGGCGGGCACGGGCGGGGACTAGCCATGGGCTGTAAAAGCCCATTGAAAATATATGGGAAAGCGGCACCATTAGAGGTGCCGCTTTCCTACAGGGACGTGCTTTCAACCTATGAAAGCACGTCCCTGTCAGTGAGGCCACAGTGATTGGCCAGCGGATCCGTCACTGGATCCGCTGTCAATCACTGTGTCGGCGACGCTGGCGGAGGAGGTGCGGGCGGCTGGATGCGGCGATGGTGCAGGCGGCGGGATGCGGCAGTGGTGCGGGAGGCGGCGGTGCGGGTGGCGGGTTGCGGCGGCGGTGCGGCGGCGGAAATTTACCTTTATCTGCAGAGTTTGGCAGCTGAGCGGTTCCAGTTTCAAAAATGGCGCCTCAGCATCATTTTTGAAATTCAAGATGGCCGCCGCGTCATCGCCCCGCCCCCTCCGGCTGACTTATATAAGTCAGCGGAGGAGAGTCAGTCCGACGCGGAGGAGGAGCAGTGAAGAGCTCCTGAAGAAAGAAGACGCCGGAAGTCCTGGCTGGGCGGCGGCTATGCAAAAGAGCTTAGCAGCCGCCGCCCACCAGGTGAAGACGCTGGAAGCCCTGGGGGGGGTGGCGCCCCCCAGGTGAAGACGCTGGAAGCCCTGGGAAGGCGGCGGCCACGCAAAAGAGCTTAAAGGCCGCCGCCCCCAGGTGAAGACCCAGTTTAATAAAGCTTATTTTCAAGACTTGTGGTGTTTTATTTTAATATTTTCTTTACAGGTGGACTACAGGTGCCAGCGGGCCCTTTATGTCCGGGCATGCTGGCACTTGTGGATCTCCAAGTGCCAGCATGCTGGGGCAGGCTTGCTGGGACCTGTAGGCTACCTGTAAAGAACAATATAACTATTCTTTGCAGGTGGACTACAGGTGCCAGCAGGCCCTTTATGTCCGGGCATGCTAGCACTTGTGGTTCTCCAAGTGCCAGCATGCTGGGGCAGGCTTACTGGGACCTGTAGGCCACCTGTAAAGAACAATATTAACACACAATGAACCCCGCACCCACAGCCACCAGGGGTGCGGGGCATAGCACTGGGCTATCAGCCCAGTGCTGGTTATTGCTCGGGAGGGGGGACCCCATTTTTATTTTTTGGGGTTCCCACTTTCCGAGGAATTCCAACCCTGGGCTGACTGGCTGGGGGTGCAGATTAATGTTATGGCAGGGGGACACCACACTGAGTGTCTCCCCTGCTATGGCATTACTCCCCCTGGCTGGTTCTGCCTAGTGCTGGTTTTACTGATGTGTTGGGGGACCACACTTTTTTTTTTTCCTGGGGGGGGGGGCTTGTTAGCCGCCAGTGCCTCCCCAACCAGTGACCTCACCGCACGTCACTGTAATACTGGTGGTCACTGGTCACTGGTCAGCAAAACTCTGCACTGTACTCCTCCTATATAATATACTGGTGGTCCCCAGTCCCCACAATAAAGCAGTGTGAGCACAGATATATGCAGCACACTGAGCACAGATATGGAGCGTTTTTCAGGCAGAGAACAAGAACATATAATACTGGTGGTCACTGGTCAGCAAAACTCTGCAATGTACTCCTCCTATATAATATACTGGTAGTCCCCAGTCCCCACAATAAAGCAGTGTGAGCACAGATATATGCAGCACACTGAGCACAGATATGGAGCATTTTTCAGGCAGAGAACGTATAATACTGGTGGTCACTGGTCAGCAAAACTCTGCACTGTACTCCTCCTATATAATATACTGGTGGTCCCCAGTCCCCACAATAAAGCAGTGTGAGCACAGATATATGCAGCACACTGAGCACAGATATGGAGCGTTTTTCAGGCAGAAAACGTATAATACTGGTGGTCACTGGTCAGCAAAACTCTGCACTGTACTTATCCTATAATACTGCTGGTCCCCAGAATAAAGATATTTGCAGCCCCCTGAAACAAAGTGAGAGGACGCCAGCCACGTCCTCTCACTATCATTTCCAATGCACGAATGAAAAATGTCGGCGACGCGCGGCTCCTTCTATAGAATACGAATCTCGCGAGAATCCGACCGTGGGATGATGACGTTCGGGCGTGCTCGGGTTAACCGAGCAAGGCGGGAGGATCCGAGTCTGCCTCGGACCCGTGTAAAAAGGGTGAAGTTCGGGGGGGTTCGGATTTCGACGAACCGAACCCGCTCATCACTAGTTAAAGTTAAAGTAATATTGTTTTTTACAGGAAGACTATGGGCCCAGCAAGCCTTTCCCCTATGCCAAGACTTGGAGAACCACAATTACTAGCATGCGGGGCATTAACAGCCCACTGGCAACTGTAATCCCCCTGGGATGACTAGATGGGGGGAGGATGAATCATTTTGGCCAGGGAACCCTGTCAGTGGTTTCCCCTGGCTATGGCATTACCCCCTGGCCACTAGTAATAGCCCAGTGCTGGTCCTGGAAATATGGTGAAACCCTACGCATCTTTGTCCCCATATTTCAAGCACCACGACCGGCTAAAGAGCCTGGTGCTGGTTTATTGAAATACGGAGGACCCCCACTCTGTTTTCCCCCAAAATATCCTGAACCAGGACCGGCTCACACAGCCCAGTGCTGGTTCTGCTTCTTTTTTTTTTTTTTTTGGGGGGGGGGGGGGGTTTACAATGTTTTTTTAATAAAAAATTAACCATTTAATTTATTTAACACACAAAAACCTGCTCAAATCTCACTAATCAATGCAGGCTTCACTTGAAATGCGATTTTTTTTTTTAAAGTGTATTGGTTTAGTGTTTTGGTGCCAGTTTGCAAACATGAATCTTAGTAAATTTGTGAATTGGACTGATGTCAAAGTTAAGCCAACAATGTTTAATCCGATAGTGAGATGCCATGATTTGGTTTTCAAATTCATGTTTGACATGCGATTTCCATGCTATATCTACAGTATGTGATTTGGCCCTTAGTAAATCTGCAACTTGCAAAATCAGGTGCATTTATAACGGAAAAACTGCAAATTGGCAAAACTTAGTAAATTTCCCCCTTAGTTGGAAGGTTTAAAACATGGTGTAGTAGCATTAACATATATATATATATAGGTATGGATAACCCGGCACTCCACTCGGTATCAAAAGCAACTTGCTGCGCTGCCTTCCCAATAAGAGATACTAGATCCCAAGTAGACAGCAAAAGTTTCACGGGCGGCACTCGAGCAGACTCAGCAACGGTATTAAATCAAGTCATTTATTGAAGCCAACATTTTTCGGGGACAACGCCCCGTCCTCAGGGCCAGACAAGCCAAATGAATCAGACAAACAACATTTTATAGAACACAGGACAAAGACATTAAAGCAGATCATACTCACCTGCTCCACGGCGCGACCGTCCGTCAGTCCGAGTGGCCCCACTTCCGCGTTGCTTCCGCTGATGTCACGGCGCGCCGCGTCACAGAGAGGTAACCATGGTGACTATACACAAAGATCGGTGCGTCACCTGAAGAAAACAATTACACATAGATCAATAACATAAAAAAAAAAACATTTAAAATGTGCAGCAAATACTAAAAACTCCTAGTACGCCTGACACAATATGGACAGCAAGAACCAATGCATTACTAATCACATTATTATTATGCTGGGCCAGTTTAGAAATAACCAGATGTTATACATATGGACGAACTAGGTCATAGCTAACATATAGTAGAACCTTTACAAAATTCTAAAGAAAACACTGTAATCCCAGGTTCTCATTGAGCCCCCTGGACGACAGTGTCCCCAATTTGAAGATCCATCTGGATTCTAACTGTAACAGGGCCCTATCTCTATTACCCCCCCTAAGATTACGGGGGACATGATCAATTAGTATGGCCCTAATACTAGCTACCCCATGACTATTGAGCATACAATGCCGTGCAAATAGTTGTTCGCTTTCCCTCTTTTCAAAAGCCTTCTTAATGGCACTCCTATGGAGAGCCATACGTTCACGGAATTGCCTTATGGTCTTGCCCACATATGCAAGACCACAAGGACACGTGAGCAGGTAAACCACATGAGTGGTGGTGCACGTCAATCGGTGTTTAATGGGTATTTTACGACCTGTAAGCGGATGAGTGAAGGCAGTGCCCACTGTCAATGTATTGCATGTGGCACACCCCAAACAGCGAAAACATCCATTTTTAGGTCTTAAGAAATGGGTTTCCCTATTCTTCGCCAATTCTGTAATATCTAATTTCACTATATGGTCACTAATGTTTCTCCCTCTGGTGTGACTTGGTAATAAAGCTGTATTAGCCAAAGATGACAATGCACCATCTGTTTGTATGATGGGCCACATTCATTTTGCTTTCTTAACTACTTTCTGGCTCCCACTAGTGTATTTATTAACCCAGGGAAAAATATCCCGGGTCTGCTGTTTTCTAGGGCCAGGCTCCAACACTTGTTGTCTTGTCTTATCCAATACCCTTTGTTTAGAAGACTCAAGTTCCCTTATAGGGTAGCCTCTTTCCACAAATTTATGCACCATCTCGTCTAGTGCCCTATGAGTCTCCTCTGGATCCGAGGTAATTCTCCGCACTCGCACAAATTGCGAGTATGGGAGCCCCTTACGGAGGGGAACTGGATGGAAACTCTGATATTTTAACAGAGTGTTTCTATCAGTTGTTTTGACATACAGAGAGGTGGCCAAATGAGCATCCTTATTAGTTATGGTCACGTCTAGGTAATTAATTGTTTCCTCATGGATCACAAACGTGAGCTGTACAACATGACTAGTTCGATTATGGTTATCCAATAAGGAAACTAACTCCTCCCTCGGGCCCTGCCATAAGATCAGCAGGTCGTCTATGTATCGCCTATAGTAAAAGACCTGCATTTATACCCCCGGATCCAAAGAGAACATCTTGCGTTCTACTTGATACATGAAGGCATTCGCATACGATGGGGCCACTGCCGACCCCATCGCACAACCTGCGAGTTGCAACCAAAATTTGCCATTGAAAACAAAATAGTTTCGACTAAGTACTTTGTTCAGCAAAGACAAGAAAAATGAAATCTCTGGCCCTTTGTACTCCATATTGTTTTCAATCAATAACCTTACGGCCTCCATACCTGCATCATGTGGGATGCAGGTATAGAGGCTCGTGACATCTGCGCTACACAGGATCAATCCCTCAGGTAAAGGACCCAGATTCTGTAGTTGGATGAGTAGTGTCGTAGTGTCCTTTAAATAGGATGGTATGGATTGTACACACGGGTTAAGATATGCATCTAGATAAACTGATATGGGCTGATACAACGATCCCCTGGCCGATACTATAGGTCGGCCTGGCAGGTCAATCATGGTTTTATGGACCTTGGGGACCGTATAAAACAACGGGGCTTTGGGAAAATCAACTATCAGGGCCTTATAGACTTGTGGACTAATGGTCCCCTGTTCTAGGGCAGTATTCAACATCAAATCCAATTCTAGCTTAAATTCCCTGGTAGCGTCACTAGTCAACCTCTTATATACAGCAGGATCGTTAAGTTGACGATCACTCTCCTTAATATAATCCCCCAGGTCCTGGACCACTATGGCCCCCCCTTTATCAGCTTTCCTGATTACTATATCTGTCCTACTAGACAAGTCCTTCAGTGACAACATCTCTTGTCTAGTCATGTTGGTATGTCCTGAGTGAAGGGTTTGGCTATTGCCCTCTGACTCCAACATGCGTGAAAAAGTCCGGATAGATGGGTTAAGACTTGGTGGATCAAACTGTGATCTAGGGGCAATCGCTTGTAGTTGTGCCGGGATGGCTGTATTCGGAGGTCCTAAGATCTGGTCATTGAAGAATTCCCTCCTTCTCAGGGATCTATTCAAGCGCAGCATTTCTACTTTCCACTCCAGTGGATTGGGTACAGTTGTAGGAACGAATGATAGTCCCTTAGCTAATACTTGATACTCCATGTCTGAGAGGGGGGTGGAGGATAAATTAAAGACAGATTCTCTCAACGTCGCGGTGGCTTTTGCCCGGATGTTCCTTTGATTTTGCCTCGACCGCCTCGTCCTCTCCCTCGTCCGCGTCCTGGCGTTGGTATGCGGTTGGAACGGGTCTGAATGACCCGGAGGTCTTGTCCTAAAGGGACTTGTGGGTCTGATGTTGAAGGCATCTCAGGGGCGAATTCTGAGTCACTTGCAGACGTGCTCGCACCCTGCTGTTGTTCTCTTCTTCGACGGGATTGATAACGGCGGTTAGGGTATTGCCGGTCCTGACCTGGTCGCGTGCCGCCTAACCAAGGGTAGACCTGTCTTTGCTGGTAATCCCTCTGTACGGCAATGAGCTTATCCTTCTTGAAGCGCACCAGCTCCTGGCGGTATTGTTCAAGCTGTCCACCCAATTTGGTAAGCCAGTCTGTTTGAGCATCTGATGACAGGCCAGCTTTGTGCTCTGCTTCAAAGGCCTGTATTTGTTCACGTACAGTGTTGAGTTCTCTTGTGGATTCTTCCACAACCAGCAGGATAAGGTCCATGGAACATTTGTTCAGGATCGCAACCCACCGTCGACAAAATGTAGTATTATATCGACCTATCGTTGGTGAGTTGCGAATCCTGAACCCTCGGGGTATTAAGTTGCTCCGATAATAGTCGGACAATGAGATGCCGTGGTATAGGAAGTCCACTTCTCTTTGTTTCATTTTAAGCCACTTCTTAAATAACTCCTCATTGGTACTCTTTACGGGCTCATCCTCCAATCGTCTTTCAACCAGTATTGCTTTTGCCTCAGCATCTGAAAAGCTTAGGCGCTCACGTGCATCACGATGGATTAAATCCAATGCTGCCTCCAAATCAGAATTGATGTCAGCCATAATGGTAAGCAATTATATTAGGACTGGATATGTATGATGGACCCTGCTGCTCCAAACCACACGGTATATGGCGTACCAGAGTACTGCTAAAAATGCAGCCCAAATGAACTGCACTGAAAAGTCCCGGTCCTGTAGTAAGGAACAAACTTATGAGGGGTGCCTTGGTAAAGGAAAGACTCTGAGGTATAAAGCAACCTTCGGGTATCGATCCTATTGCATATAGGTATGGATAACCCGGCACTCCACTCGGTATCAAAAGCAACTTGCTGTGGTGCCTTCCCAATAAGAGATACTAGATCCCAAGTAGACAGCAAAAGTTTCACGGGCGGCACTCGAGCAGACTCAGCAACGGTATTAAATCAAGTCATTTATTGAAGCCAACATGTTTCGGGGACAACGCCCCGTCCTCAGTTGCTTTTGATACCGAGTGGAGTGCCGGGTTATCCATACCTATATGCAATAGGATCGATACCCGGAGGTTGGTTTATACCTCAGAGTCTTTCCTTTACCAAGGCACCCCTCATAAGTTTGTTCCTTACTACAGGACCGGGACTTTTCAGTGCAGTTCATTTGGGCTGCATTTTTAGCAGTACTCTGGTACGCCATATACCGTGTGGTTTGGAGCAGCAGGATCCATCATACATATCCAGTCCTAATATAATTGCTTACCGTTATGGCTGACATCAATTCTGATTTGGAGGCAGCATTGGATTTAATCCATCGTGATGCACGTGAGCGCCTAAGCTTTTCAGATGCTGAGGCAAAAGCAATACTGGTTGAAAGACGATTGGAGGATGAGCCCGTAAAGAGTACCAATGAGGAGTTATTTAAGAAGTGGCTTAAAATGAAACAAAGAGAAGTGGACTTCCTATACCATGGCATCTCATTGTCCGACTATTATCGGAGCAACTTAATACCCCGAGGGTTCAGGATTCGCAACTCACCAACGATAGGTCGATATAATACTACACTTTGTCGACAGTGGGTTGCGATCCTGAACAAATGTTCCATGGACCTTATCCTGCTGGTTGTGGAAGAATCCACAAGAGAACTCAACACTGTACGTGAACAAATACAGGCCTTTGAAGCAGAGCACAAAGCTGGCCTGTCATCAGATGCTCAAACAGACTGGCTTACCAAATTGGGTGGACAGCTTGAACAATACCGCCAGGAGCTGGTGCGCTTCAAGAAGGATAAGCTCATTGCCGTACAGAGGGATTACCAGCAAAGACAGGTCTACCCTTGGTTAGGCGGCACGCGACCAGGTCAGTACCGGCAATACCCTAACCGCCGTTATCAATCCCGTCGAAGAAGAGAACAACAGCAGGGTGCGAGCACGTCTGCAAGTGACTCAGAATTCGCCCCTGAGATGCCTTCAACATCAGACCCACAAGTCCCTTTAGGACAAGACCTCCGGGTTATTCAGACCCGTTCCAACCGCTTACCAACGCCAGGACGCGGACGAGGGAGAGGACGAGGCAGTCGAGGCAAAATCAAAGGAACATCCGGGCAAAAGCCACCTCGACGTTGAGAGAATCTGTCTTTAATTTATCCTCCACCCCCCTCTCAGACATGGAGTATCAAGTATTAGCTAAGTGACTATCATTCGTTCCTACAACTGTACCCAATCCACTGGAGTGGAAAGTAGAAATGCTGCGCTTGAATAGATCCCTGAGAAGGAGGGAATTCTTCAATGACCAGATCTTAGGACCTCCGAATACAGCCATCCCGGCACAACTACAAGCGATTGCCCCTAGATCACAGTTTGATCCACCAAGTCTTAACCCATCTATCCGGACTTTTTCACGCATGTTGGAGTCAGAGGGCAATAGCCAAACCCTTCACTCAGGACATACCAACATGACTAGACAAGAGATGTTGTCACTGAAGGACTTGTCTAGTAGGACAGATATAGTAATCAGGAAAGCTGATAAAGGGGGGGCCATAGTGGTCCAGGACCTGGGGGATTATATTAAGGAGAGTGATCGTCAACTTAATGATCCTGCTGTATATAAGAGGTTGACTAGTGACCCTACCAGGGAATTTAAGCTAGAATTGGATTAGATGTTGAATACTGCCATAGAACAGGGGACCATTAGTCCACAAGTCCATAAGGCCCTGATAGTTGATTTTCCCAAAGCCCCGTTGTTTTACACGGTCCCCAAGGTCCATAAAACCATGATTGACCCGCCAGGCCGACCTATAGTATCGGCCAGGGGATCGTTGTATCAGCCCATATCAGTTTATCTAGATGCGTATCTTAACCCGTGTGTACAATCCATACCGTCCTATTTAAAGGACACTACGACACTACTCATCCAACTACAGAATCTGGGTCCATTACCTGAGGGATTGATCCTGTGTAGCGCAGATGTCACGAGCCTCTATACCTGCATCCCACATGATGCAGGTATAGAGGCTGATTGAAAACAATATGGAGTACAAAGGGCCAGAGATTTCATTTTTCTTGTCTTTGCTGAACAAAGTACTTAGTCGAAACTATTTTGTTTTCAATGGCAAATTTTGGTTGCAACTCGCAGGTTGTGCGATGGGGTCGGCAGTGGCCCCATTGTATGCGAATGCCTTCATGTATCAAGTAGAACGCAAGATGTTCTCTTTGGATCCGGGGGTATCAATGCAGGTCTTTTACTATAGGCGATACATAGACGACCTGCTGATCTTATGGCAGGGCCCGAGGGAGGAGTTAGTTTCCTTATTGGATAACCATAATCGAACTGGTCATGTTGTACAGCTCACGTTTGTGATCCATGAGGAAACAATTAATTACCTAGACGTGACCATAACTAATAAGGATGCTCATTTGGCCACCTCTCTGTATGTCAAAACAACTGATAGAAACACTCTGTTAAAATATCAGAGTTTCCATCCAGTTCCCCTCCGTAAGGGGCTCCCATACTCGCAATTTGTGCGAGTGCGGCGAATTACCTCGGATCCAGAGGAGACTCATAGGGCACTAGACGAGATGGTGCATAAATTTGTGGAAAGAGGCTACCCTATAAGGGAACTTGAGTCTTCTAAACAAAGGGTATTGGATAAGACAAGACAACAAGTGTTGGAGCCTGGCCCTAGAAAACAGCAGACCCGGGATATTTTTTCCTGGGTTAATAAATACACTAATGGGAGCCAGAAAGTAGTTAAGAAAGCAAAACGAATGTGGCCCATCATACAAACAGATGGTGCATTGTCATCTTTGGCTAATGCAGCTTTATTACCAAGTCACACCAGAGGGAGAAACATTAGTGACCATATAGTGAAATTAGATATTACAGAATTGGCGAAGAATAGGGAAACCCATTTCTTAAGACCTAAAAATGGATGTTTTCGCTGTTTGGGGTGTGCCACATGCAATACATTGACAGTGGGCACTGCCTTCACTCATCCGCTTACAGGTCGTAAAATACCCATTAAACACCGATTGACGTACACCACCACTCATGTGGTTTACCTGCTCACGTGTCCTTGTGGTCTTGCATATGTGGGCAAGACCATAAGGCAATTCCGTGAACGTATGGCTCTCCATAGGAGTGCCATTAAGAAGGCTTTTGAAAAGAGGGAAAGCGAACAACCATTTGCACGGCATTGTATGCTCAATAGTCATGGGGTAGCTAGTATTAGGGCCATTCTAATTGATCATGTCCCCCGTAATCTTAGGGGGGGTTATAGAGATAGGGCCCTGTTACAGTTAGAATCCAGATGGATCTTCAAATTGGGGACACTGTCGTCCAGGGGGCTCAATGAGAACCTGGGATTACAGTGTTTTCTTTAGAATTTTGTAAAGGTTCTACTATATGTTAGCTATGACCTAGTTCGTCCATATGTATAACATCTGGTTATTTCTAAACTGGCCCAGCATAATAATAATGTGATTAGTAATGCATTGGTTCTTGCTGTCCATATTGTGTCAGGCGTACTAGGAGTTTTTAGTATTTGCTGCACATTTTAAATGTTTTTTTGTTTTTTTTATGTTATTGATCTATGTGTAATTGTTTTCTTCAGGTGACGCACCGATCTTTGTGTATAGTCACCATGGTTACCTCTCTGCGACGCGGCGCGCCGTGGCGTCAGCGGAAGCAACGCGGAAGTGGGGCCACTCGGACTGACGGACGGTCGCGCCGTGGAGCAGGTGAGTATGATCTGCTTTAATGTCTTTGTCCTGTGTTCTATAAAATGTTGTTTGTCTGATTCATTTGGCTTGTCTGGCCCTGAGGACGGGGCGTTGTCCCCGAAACATGTTGGCTTCAATAAATGACTTGATTTAATACCGTTGCTGAGTCTGCTCGAGTGCCGCCCGTGAAACTTTTGCTGTCTACTTGGGATCTAGTATCTCTTATTGGGAAGGCAAGGCAGCAAGTTGCTTTTGATACCGAGTGGAGTGCCGGGTTATCCATACCTATATGCGATAGGATCGATACCCGGAGGTTGCTTTATACCTCAGAGTCTTTCCTTTACCAAGGCACCCCTCATATGTTTGTTCCTTACTACAGGACCGGGACTTTTCAGTGCAGTTCATTTGGGCTGCATTTTTAGCAGTACTCTGGTACGCCATATACCGTGTGGTTTGGAGCAGCAGGATCCATCATACATATCCAGTCCTAATATAATTGCTTACCATTATGGCTGACATCAATTCTGATTTGGAGGCAGCATTGGATTTAATCCATCGTGATGCACGTGAGCGCCTAAGCTTTTCAGATGCTGAGGCAAAAGCAATACTGGTTGAAAGACGATTGGAGGATGAGCCCGTAAAGAGTACCAATGAGGAGTTATTTAAGAAGTGGCTTAAAATGAAACAAAGAGAAGTGGACTTCCTATACCACGGCATCTCATTGTCCGACTATTATCGGAGCAACTTAATATCCCGAGGGTTCAGGATTCGCAACTCACCAACGATAGGTCGATATAATACTACATTTTGTCGACGGGGCGTTGTCCCCGAAACATGTTGGCTTCAATAAATGACTTGATTTAATACCATTGCGGAGTCTGCTCGAGTGCCGCCCGTGAAACTTTTGCTATATATATATATATATATTTATAGCAAATACCACTGACTCATCACAAAATCTCCTGAACCATAAGGACTAGGAAATTGACATTTGGACAGTAGCTTGCTTTTGTGATGTAGGCACCCACTAAGAAGTTTTTATTTTATTTTTTTATTCCACCAACAAAGGGGTGAGTTGATTATTGGGAATTCCCCCCCTCACAGAGGAGCGTTAGGACAGTCCACCCAGCCGGGGCTATAAAGAATGCATGGTGCCGGCGATACCAAGTCACGGAGGGGGGAGGACACAATGCTCTGTTCCTGGATTTCCTTACCAGTGGTTGTTGCACAGAAGTCCATTATTCAAATAGGGGAGCCACATCAACTGCCACCCCTAAACACTGTCAAACATCGCTGGATGTTGCTCTTGTATTTGAATAATGGACTGCTCGGCAACTGCCACTGGCAAGGAAGTCCAGTCTTATGGTTCAGGAGATTTTGTGATGAGTCAGTGGTATTTGCTTTTTAAGTATTTAGCCAACCTATTTTCAGTCAGGAGAGGATAATGTCTCATTTATTAGAGATTAACCTGTCACTTGAACTAAACATTGCCGAACCTCCCAGGAAAGCTTAATAGTCAGCAACTGCTTATGTAAAGGGTACCGACAGCTCTCCCAGTGACCTTAAGTGTTGTTCGAAAATCTTTACCTTTTTACCTCAAAGGAGGAGCCCTAAGGGGAGCGAGAAGCAAAGCAAGGAGACCTAGGGCCCTTTGGAATAGTCAGCCTGTACCTGCAAACCATACATATTTAGCATACAGTGGGCGGAGCATGGCCTGTCATCCCAGCATTTACAGCACTGAGCAGGGAAGCATCAGAGGTGGGACGGGGGAGAGGAGGAGGCGGATGATTCTCCTCAGCACCAGCTTTTTGACAGCATCAATCCGGGGAAGACCCGGCCAGAGGTGCGGCCTGACAAAGATTAGCATTATACTTGAAATTCCGTAGCGAAGCACGGGTATTCAGCTAGTAAATATATAAGAAGATCCTTGCAAGCACTGACAATAATGTGTTTCAGAATCCCTAATTTGTGAAGATGAATATAGTGACTATTACATATAAAATCAGCTCCTTTAGCATATATCCTTTAATAAAGTCTGAAGTGACAGATATATCAAACACAACATTTATCTTTTGGGGAAAGCCCAAGGTACAGTAGTCTCTGTATTTTAAGTGCACAGTGTCAAAATATGTATGCAGTGCCACTGAATCTTCCAATTTCTGGATTTGTACAGTTTGGATGCAGCACCACTCTTCCACATGAAATTCACTAGATCTAGATCTGTTTAATGGTGTTGGATGCACTGTCTTGGGCGTCATTCTAGAATATCCAATTAATTAAAATTCAAGATGTTGGCAGATCAACAGAAAATTGACTTCTTTTATGTCAGTAATTTTAAATCTGGAAAAAAAATTGTGCCAAGTTATTTGTAAACCAATAATATAAGTTAAGTCTTCATGCTTCTAGTTGCCATCAGATCCATTCCTAATGTCTAGTCCCAGAGAGTGATTCAGAACAATCTGGTTCTGATATAGAACTTTATTGAGACGGGTTGTAACTGGCAGGTGACTGAAAAGGATTATACGGATCCCTGCTATCACAGACAGGTCAATCTAAGGCAAAATATTATGGAAAGTTAGTAAAAGCAACCCTAAAAGTTATAAGGTCATCTATTAAGAAATATTGGCCACTTTCATGACTGTCCTTCCCACTGGAGAGGAAATGTATCAAACCTTTGAGATAGTTTAAGACATCTATATCAATGCTGGTGCAGGAAAATGCTTCTAAGATATAGATGGGATTTAGGTCCCACTAGTTTGAATAAAATGTTTAAACTTTAAATTTGTCTCCCCTCGCTGTTGGAAGGGTTGTGGCGAACTGGGTTCCTTTATTCATATATGGTGGTCCTGCCCTGAGATAGAGCTCTATTGGGACAAAACTGCGTACTTGGTTAATGTAAATGTGATAAATGACAAATGTAAAGCACTTTGAGTCCTATTAGGAGAAAAGTGCTATATAAATAACTATTATTATTATTATTAGTAGTAGTAGTAGTAGTAGTAGTAGTAATAGTTCTGTAGTGAGTGACCCATTGTTAAAGATCCTTGGTCTTTTCTTTTGGGATCACCAATTGCAACTTTGGATAAGAACTCCGCTAAACTAGTGGTCCAAATTCTAAATGCCACCAGATGCCTAGTTGCATCACACTGGAAATGCCTGGAGGCCCCTCCTCTTTGCTTAGTTATAGATAATGGGGGGAGCCCTATTAGCCGCTGTAATTTTTTGCACAGGAAAAATGGTCAATTACCGGAATATTTGCTCGATGGTTATCAGGCTATCCAATTGCAGCCCATTTTTTCCATGCAAAAATTACCTGTTTTTACATGGAAACACGTAGGATCGTCGAAAAGCCACAGACCAATTTTTTTCAGCATACGTGACCGCAGAAAAATGGTTACTAGGATTTGGCTTTGTCTGCATGAGGCAGGCAGGTATGTAGGATATCACTGCATATATTAATAGATCCCCTCAGCTCCTGCAGATCTGGCGCCTGTGGTACCTCTTTCAAAATCCCCTCTCCCACTTGCCCAGTGGAGGATTTACCACAATGCAACCAAAGCGGCTGCTTAGGGCCCTGTTGGTCCCAGGGGGGCGCTGCTGGTCTTAGGGGGCCCTCTTACATAACTGTATTAAGGGCAGTTTCCTGTAGACCATGACCTTCATCGATATTGTCCGAGAGCTGGGCTGTCTGAATACTCATGGCAAGCTGTCAGTGATTAGACAGCTGTTGGGTGTCGGCTCCAGTGCATGCCTGTCTAACTGTGCGTTTGACCAGTCATGACACACATGTGTATGACATCAGATGCTTAGGGGTAAATTTACTAAAGCTTCATATGATGGCTATCTGTTTCTAAAAGACAATAGAGAAATTATAGCATCTGATTAGTTGCTGTGGGCAATATTACCAATTCTCTGTTTTAGAAGCTTTAATGAATTTAACCCTTGGAGAGAGGAGCTGGGATGTGCACAGAAAAAAAACCATGAGATCTTCCACTGTATTTAATTACATTGTTTTTTACATTTTATATAACATCCACCTACTTCAAATTTTAATCAGGTAGTAGGGGATGGAGCATTGAGGGGGTGGACCATGTTATTTTCAGTATAGTGTCTAACATCTGCCTGCTACAATCATGTCTGGAGGGGGAGGTACACACTGACTGGTGATATATCAATATGCTATTATACTCTATTTTAAGTACTACCATGTATAGGAAATGCCTGATACTGCCAGTGGGACACTGATATTTAATCAATACAGTCACACTGACTGAGGGGTGTAATAATAAGTGTTAAAAGGGATGCGGGACCTGCTAAGCTGCTGCAATCAATAATGGGGTGAGAGGCACTCATATATAATGCAGACAACACTAATGTACAGTATTTGGGTGTAAAAATAAGTATTTTAAAGTATGGGTGTCTGCATTATTGTAAACATCGGTTTACTATCAGGACTAAAAGCATATACCTTAAACACACTTGATACACTTTAATATTGAGCCGCTGTGCCGCAGTAATTAACCTTTCACCTTTTTATTATTCACAAACCTTACGTACACAAGGTCGCACAGTGTAGGCACTCTGCGTACATATGCCGAAAGGGCGTAGTGACTACACAGTTTGCGTACACAGGCCTATACGCTGTTAGCACAATGCAGCAGTCCGATTGGCTGAAAATACACTTTAAACCTTAGCAAGGAAATGGGACACGACACCAGTTGTAAATCAAAACTATGTTGGGGTCTAACCCACCAACGGTTCTTTACTTACAGGGGGTAACAATATAAACAATACAATACAATAGACTAATGGCTACAATCAATGGTACATACGTGTTTGGTTTCGCCAGCGCTTCCCAGTCTGGTCCTCAGTCATCAAGGTAGATGATCTTCAGAGTCTGTGTGTGACCAGGCATGCAGCTGGCTCTTTTATACAATATTCCAAAACCTAACACAATGGATACTGTAATCTCTTTGTCCATTGGACACAGGGATGGTCATTTATAGTACAGGAGAGATCATAGGTTGGTTTGAATAGGTGGGCGATGCCTGTTCCAGGTGCACTTGCAGATGTTCTCCTCTGGGTTCCCGCCGCATACCAAATGTACAGTAAATACAGTTTATATTTATATTCTGCTCCTGCGCATAACTATTCGCAGGAGCGTGCGATCTTCTGCAAACCAACACCGGAATATTGCCCTTAAAATATCCTACAGCTGGATACCAAACACCACCTTATAACCTAGTGCTGTCCCCTCCTATCCTGTAAAGGTGAATCCCTTTGTTATGATACCATTTAAACTATTGTAACTTGCTGGTGTGGTGCAGGGAGACTATGTGTACATTGTGCACTATTTGGATTAAATATGTAATGTGTTTTTATGGCTTTTCCATGCGACTACAAACACTACCATAAATACTTATACCACGTGCTAATACGCAGGACTGCGGGAGCAACCATACACAATTTGCAAATATACGCATGCACGGCAGAACAAGTACGCGCACGGAGGCAATCTGTGTGGAGTTTGTACGTGATGCGAGTACTGCAATATTTTTCGACTTCGACAGTCCACCCTTTGGCAGTCACCAATAACTGCCACTAACTAATCAATAAACAGAAAAATATCTATACAATATATACAGAAGATTGGATGATCGGGGGAGAGTTGTAAGTGGGATCCCCCGTATTTTTAAAACCAGCACCGGGCTCTGCGCCTGGTGCTGTTGCAAAAAATACGGGGGACAAAAAGCGTAGGGGTCCCCCGTATTTTTTAAACCAGCAGCGGGCTCCATTAGCTGGACAGATAATGCCACAGCCGGGGGTCACTTTTATACAGCGCCCTGCGGCTGTGGCATTAAATACCCAACTAGTCACCCCCGGCCAGGCGTGGCGGTTTGAAAATGACGAATTTACTGTCTAAAAGCACTGTTGTCGAATTTACAATCTTCAATTGAATATACTTTTGTCGAATTGCCGCATTTGTACGAATGCAGAAATGTCGAATTTGACAAATGTCGAATTTCAAAAAGTCGAATTTTGAAAGTCCGTTTTTTTGATGAAAAGTACTGAATTGCATTGTCGAATTTTTTTTGGGGGCGAAAATGTCCCGATTTTCGACATTTTCGGGAATTCGACCGCAATTGCATATACCCCTATGTGTGCCATTAACTGGAGGTTGCAGAGATGAAGATAAGACACATATATAAAAATACATTCACATAAACATTTTGGATAGGGCTGACGTCTTTTCCGGTTGGATGTATCTGGGCAGAGTGGGAGACAAAGAAAAACGGGTGAAAGAAACAGGCCATGAAATTCATTGGCAATCCTTATCATAACGCTGTCTCTATGGATGGATCATAAAATAAATCTGCTGCTGTAACAGCGCCCTCGCTCCTTAGACTCATCAAATTTGTGCCGTGCTTGCGCGGCGTTAGAATTTGAATACACTCTACTCCCAGGATACAAAGGAGAAACTTTCCCACACTCATAATGACATTTTGAGCCCACTCTCCTAAACCTGAGAACCATTTGCGTGGGTTCAACCATGAGACCCAGCCAGTCAGTTCATTACTCACAGTCGCTAAGGTAAGGTTGTGCTTCCTCCTGAACTCCCACTTCAACTGCAAGATCTCGTCCATCTTCTGATCGATGATCTCCGTGGGGTCGTCAGTGCTGTTTGTAATATATGTACAGCACTTCACACCATATTGAGTTGCCAGAGTAACACAGTACCCACCTGTCACGGCTGTGACGTAATTTAGGACCATCCTGTGCTGGATCAGTTCCTTCTTGTAGGCTTGTAACTCCCTTCCCGTAGACCTGAAGGTGTCATCATACATCTCAGTGATATTATCTATCAAGTTTGCTAGCGCATGGATATACCTATAATTTATAGTTCCTCTGGCAGTACGGGTAATGTCTAATGCGAGAAGGAACTGAATCCCAGTGGATTCATGGATCAAATCAGAGGCTGCGTGCTCTGCCCTATCTATGAGGTGTCTCTTGATGATGTGTTCATAGTGAGTATGAGTATAAGGAGCCTGAGCACTGCGGTGAACGTCTTTCATTTTACCATGGGTTATGGTCATGACCTCTGGTAGTACTCTCCCAATATAACACAATCCCTCTGAGCTCGGGGCAAGTCACTTGTACACTTTCCTCCCACATATGAAATAGGCATCATCTGGGAGAACATAGGGGACAAAATGTAACATCACCATATTGCAAACTTTCCAAAGTAAAGAAACCAATCCCTAGTTCTCCCATCTGCTCAGTACAAGTATCAGGCTGGATGATATGGGCACAATACCCTGACCATACTTTTCCAACCCACATGGTCTTGCTTCCACGGGTATACCTATACCAAAAATACCTCCCACTGTTGGCTATTTGGCGTACAAATTCAGAGTCTATGGGTATCCTATCAGCTCTGTGTGAAAAGGTCATTGTCTTGTTATTCCACGTCACTTCCCAATTTCCTGGTTTTCGGTAATTGGAAATATTAAAACACAATAAGGACCTGTCTACATGATACTGGTGGAGCTTCAAACTAGGGGGCCTAGAGATATTGAATTTCTTGTCCACCGGTCTCCCACCCCACAATTCAAGTACCTCATCTATTGCTAAAGGGTATGGTACTAATCCTGGCTTACTCTGACCTTGAGGTACTTGTGAGCACACCCAGCATTCTGTCTGGTTTAAGACCTTACCCACTAGTGAATGGTAATCACTCAACGGATGGTGGTGAATGTCGATATTAAGGTTGGACTGACATCTCTGGATGCACCCATCCTCTACTATATTCTCATAATTCCTGCAAATACAATATTCAGCAGACAATAACCCTTCACAGTGCCTCCGAGCTTCATGACTACCAGAGCGCTTACTGATACCAGCCTTTACACGAGTGATGTGCTGCTCCTGAGATCCTACAAATTCGTACTCGCCATCAGAACCCATTCCAGACCCCTGTTTGAGCTCTCTGGGACCCTCACCAAAGCAAATTGTCCTGATCAAAAACAGAATTACAAGCAGAACCCGAAACGCAGTCTCTTGTGATAGATCCATTTCGTTAGGGGAAAGAAGGAAAATAAGAAGGAGAAAAGAAAGGAAAATGCAGGGGGAGGTGAAAAAAGAAAATGGTGAGACGACAGTCCTAGATCTTGTTACTCTCCGTGCTCAGATGCCTATCAACAGTCCTGCCTCTCAACTTTCCCGGAACAAACACTCCAGTGATACGAGGTTCTCTACACTCTGCTCTTTGTCACGAGTTTTCTCCGGGTCAGCGACCTTCTTGCAGTGGGACGAGAGGACCCAAGTCTCTCTTTCGGCGACCTTCAATGCTGTCGTGCTGGTTAACAAGACTTGATATGGTCCTTCCCACCTGTCTATGAGGCAACCTGAGCGTAATAAATTTCGAATCATCACATAATCCCCAGGCTCAATGTCATGACAATTGCTGTTCGGTAGGTCAAAAATCACCAGCGTTAGATTTCTTTGTTGATTTCTCAGCTGCTGGCTCATCCCAACCAAATATTTCACAGTCACTTCATTATTACATTTCAAATCATCCTGGGGGTCTATCATTACATGAGGTTGTCGACCAAAACGAATTTCAAAGGGTGATAAGCTAAGTGGAGACCTGGGAGTGGTTCTGATGCTGTACAACACTAGTGGCAAAGCTTCTGGCCACAACAATCCAGTTTCAGCCATTAATTTGCTCAGCTTGTTCTTAATAGTGCTGTTCACTCTCTCTACCTTTGCACTCGCCTGTGGCTGCTATGGAGTATGCAGCTTGCTGTTAATTCCCATAAGTTTGCACATGACCTGAAAGACTTCACCTATAAAATGGGTACCCCTGTCACTTTCAATCATTCTAGGGATACCATATCTACACACAAATTCCTGCACAATTTTCTTTGCAGTGAACGTAGCAGTATTTGTGGCAGCAGGGAACGCTTCTACCCAGTTGGAAAATACATCAATACAAACTAACACATATTTCAAATTCCTACAGGGTGGTAACTGTATGAAATCGATTTGTATTACCTGAAAAGGTCCGTATGTCGGAGGGATATGGGATGGCTCTGTTGGTATTGTCTTTCCAATATTCTTCCTCAAGCAAGTAAAACATGTCATTGCTCTTTTACCTGCATGAGAAGAGAATCCTGGCGCACACCAGTAGGCTCTTACCAACTTGCACATACCCTCTTTGCCCAGATGAGTCAGACCGTGTGCCGCCTCAGCTAAACTTGGAAGATATGCTCTGGGGGCCACCGGCTTACCGTGTCCACCTGTCCAAAGTCCTGAGGACTCCTGACCATACCCCTTCGACTTCCAAACTGCCTTTTCCTGTAGGGAACACAAATTTAGCATTTCAATTAATTGTTGTGTGTTGATCGTGTTAAATGTCATCAGTGATGTGATGTTCATTTGTATGGGGGTGCTTGCTGCTGATTTAGCAGCTTCGTCTGCCCGGCTGTTACCAAGTGAAACTGGGTCTTGGTTGTGTGTGCTTTCCACTTGATAACAGCCACTCTGTCTGGTTCCTGTATTGCTGTCAAAAGCCTTTTGATGTGGGACGCATGCGCTACAGGTGTGCCAGCTGCCGTCATGAAATTTCTGAGGCGCCATAGGGCCCCAAAATCATGCACCACTCCAAAGGCGTACCTAGAATCTGTGTATATATTAGCTGACTTACCCTTGGCCAATTCACACGCTCTGGTTAGGGCAACCAACTCAGCAACTTGTGCTGAGTGCGGTGGGCCAAGGGGTTCAGCTTCTATGATACCTTCGTCACCTACAACTGCATATCCAGTGCACAAGTCTCCCAAATCTGTCTGTCTGTGGCAACTACCATCATTGTAGAAGGTAAAGTCTACTCCTTCCAGTGGGTTGTCACTGATGTCAGGTCTCACTGTGAAAGTCTGATTCAGGTATTCCATACAATCATGCGTATAAGTATCTGCACTAAATCCTCCTTCACCATCATTCTCATCCTCCACCCTTTGTGCCTGTCCAGGCACACTTGGCAAGTAGGTTGCAGGATTTAGTGAGCTGCATCTCTTAATGGTGATGTTTACCGGGGCCATCAGTGATAATTCCCACTTTGTAAACTGAGCAGATGAGACATGTCTGGTTTGGGCAGAGTTTAGTAAGGCTGATACTGCATAAGGTGTATGAATGGTCAGGTCATGTCCTAACACTACGTCCTCGCTTTTACTTACCAGCAAAGCTATCGCTGCAACCAGAGGCGTAAGTTCGCCCCAGTCGCCCGGAGGCATGATAAATGTTGGTGCCCCCCTACATATCGCCGGCATACCGACAGCGTGGTGAGTGCAAATGAGCCCCTTGCGGGCTCGCTACGCGAGCCACACTATTTATTCTCCCTCCAGGGGGGTCGTGGACCCCCACGAGGGAGAAAAACTGTCGGTATGCCGGCTGTCGGGATTACGGCGCCGGTATACTGTGCACCGGGATCCCGACAGTTGGCAACCTGACGACCACCCATAATGCCCCTGTACAGTGCCACATACATATAAAAATGTAAAAAAATGGGAGCCTCCACACTGCCGGAAACATATGTCCCCACAGTGCCAGATACATATATGCTCCAAAGTGCCAGATACATATATGCCCCACAGTGCCAGATACATATATGCCTCACAGTGCCAGATACATATATGCCTCACAGTGCCAGATACACATGACCCCCCAGTGCCAGATATACATGTCCCCCCGTGCCAGATATGCCCCCAGTGCCAGATATATATGTCCCCACAGTGCCAGCTATGCCCCTAGTGCCAGATATATGTCCCCAAAGTGCCAGCTATGCCCCCAATGCAGTGTCCCCACAGTGCCAGATATGCCCCAGTGCCAGATATACATGTCCCCACAGTGCCAGCTCTTCCCCCAGTGCCAGATATACGTGTCCCCCCAGTGCGAGCTATGCCCCTGTGCCAGATATGCCTCCAGTGCCAGATATATATGCCCCCACAGTGCCAGCTATGCCCCTAGTGCCAGATATATATGTCCCCAAAGTGCCAGCTATGCCCCCAGTGCCAGATATGCGCCCAGTGCCAGATATATATGTCCCCACAGTGCCAGCTATGCCCCCAATGCCAGTGTTCCCAGTGCCAGAGATGTCCCCCAGTGCCAGATATATATGTCCCCACAGTGCAAGCTATGCCCCCAATGCCAGTGTCCCCACAGTGCCAGATATGCCCCCCAGTGCCAGACATATATGTCCCCACAGTGCCAGCTATGCCCCCAATGCCAGTGTCCCCACAGTGCCAGATATGCCCTCCAGTGCCAGATATATATGTCCCCACAGTGCCAGCTATGCCCCCAGTGGCAGTGTCCCCACAGTGCCAGATATGACCCCCAGTGCCAGGTATTCATGTCCCCACAGTGCCAGCAATGCCCCCAGTTCCAGATATACATGACCCCCCCCATCCCTTGTGCTGCTCACCGCACTGCTGCTGCTGTCTGTGAGGGGAGGAGAGCGCAGCGTGCGCCTCTTCTGCCCCTCACTCTCCGGCGGCTGTGTCCCTCTTCAATTATGCACCGGTCCATGAGCCAATCAAAGCTCACGGACCGGCAGCCTTAGCTGCCGGTTCACGAGCTCTGATTGGCTCACGGACCAGCGCTGAATTTAAGTGCGCTGCCGCCGGAGAGTGAGGGGCAGGGGAGGCGCACGCTGCGCTCTCCTCCCCTCACAGACAGCAGCAGCGCGGTGAGCGGCAGTTGGAGACAGCGGAGGAGATGTGCCCCCTTGAGGCCAGGAGCCCGGCGGCAGCCGACTCCACTGCCTCCCAGAGTTCCGCCCCTGGCTGCAACACTTTGCAAGCAAGTGGGGAGAGACCGCGCTACAGTGTCCAACTGTGCACTGTAGTAAGCTACCGGTCTGCTGGCATCACCATGTCTCTGTGTTAAGACACGTGCCGCGCACCCAGCACTTACAGTACCGTACAATTCAAAGGGCTTCTCATAATCTGGCATACCTAATGCAGGTCCCTGTGATAGACACTGTTTGAGTTTCTCAAATGCCAGTTTGGACTCATCTGTGTGAGAGATCCATTCCGGTTTGTTTGAAGAGACCATTTCTTGCAAAGGTAAAGCCAGTATAGAGAACCCTGGATTCCAGTTTCGACAGTACCCACACATTCCAAGGAAAGTGCGGATCTGTTGCTGAGTTTTTGTCAGAGTCATGTCGTGAATCGCCTGTATTCTATCAGCAGTGAGGTGTCTAAGTCCTTGAGTCAAACAATGTCCCAAATATTTGACCCTGGTCCGGCACAACTGCAACTTATCCTTTGAAACCTTGTGTCCCGTATGGGAAAGATGAAACAGAAGCTGTTTCGTGTCTTTCAAGGACGATTCGAGTGAGTCAGAACACAACAATAAGTCATCAACATACTGTATTAGTACTGATCCACTCTCAAATTGAAAGGATTGTAAAGAGTCATGCAAAGCCTGGGAGAAAATAATCGGGCTGTCAATGAAACCTTGGAGAAGAAGAGTCCAGGTCCCTTGTATGTAAAGGCAAAAAGGTATTGGCTGTCGGGGTGAAGAGGTACAGAAAAGAGAGCAGAACAGAGGTCAATGACAGTGAAGAATTTTGCAGTAGAGGGAATTTGCATGAGGATGACAGCTGGATTGGGCACTACGGGGAATTGGCTCTCAACTATCTTGTTTACACCTCTTAGATCCTGCACTAGCCTGTAACCCCTCCCCCCACTCTTGTTCACAGGGAAGATGGGACTATTGGCGGTGCTGGATGTCCTGACTAGGATGTCCTGCTGTAGCAGCCGCTCTATGATGGGGTACACTCCTAACTCTACCTCTGGCTTCAGAGGATACTGAGGGATTTTTGGAGCTATCCTACCATCTTTTACTTGTACTACTACTGGAGCTACATTCGCCATCAATCCAGTGTCTTGTCCATCTTTGGTCCAAAGTGAACCCGGTATTTGTGAGATCATTTCCTCTACCTTTGATGGACACTTGTCTATAACAGTAGAATGCGACATTAGCCTTTGAGGGGTGTCTAGTATATCTTGTACTTCTTGAGCATGGTTCTCAGGTATATCCACGAAGACGGGTGGTCTTCAGTATGCCGGCGGTCGGGCTCCCGGCACTCAGTATACCGGCGCCGGGAGCCCGACAGCCGGCATACCGACACTTATTCTCCCTCGTGGGGGTCCACGACCCCCCTGGAGGGAGAATAAAATAGTGTGGCGCGCGCCACCGTGCCCATAGCGTGGCGAGCGCAGCGAGCCTGCAAGGGGCTCATTTGCGCTCGCCACACTGTTGGTAAGCCGGCGGTTGGGCTCCCGGCGCCGGTATGCTGGTCGCCGGGAGCCCGGCCGCCGGCATATCATAGTGAACCCCACGAAGACACCCTCAGGAGTACAATATATGACACACCGCATTTTACACAATAAGTCTCTGCTGAGTAGATTAGTCGGAGCCGATGCAGCCAGCAGAAAAGAATGTTTGGTTTGCAAGGGACCTATCGTAATCTCTGCAGGTCTACTCAAAGGGTATTGTTGCACCGTTCCTGTTAGTCCTATTGCCGAAATCATTTTTCCCGTGGTCTTTACACCTGATGTGGAATTCAACACTGACCTGGCCGCCCCTGTATCTGCAAGAAATGGTAATGGTACACCAGCTACATCAACCGTGACCTCAGGTTCACTACCAAGGCTAGCAATCAACTTCACTGGCTGCAGACTACAGGTGTGGCCCAACCCCTATTGTGTATTGGGACCCTCCCGCAGCGCACTGGCAGCTACGATATGTGAGGGGTGTAGATGAGAATTTTCGGAGGTTTGCCAGTCTCTCCTTGGTGGGTACCTCTTTGTTTCCCCTGCATGTGGCTCGTAATTTCTCCTATGCGGTCCCTGATTCCAATTATGTGAATTGTAGTGTGGTTCGTATCCTGATCTAGGGGGTCGGTATACATTATGTGTCCCTTTATTCTTACATTACCTTGAGTAATGTCCTACCTTCTGACAATTATAACATATTACTACACGTGACTTACCATCAGGGGTCTGGGGTTTTGGCTGATGTGGTTTTGTTGTAAGAGCATGTATACTCACCATCATCAGCTTATCCCCCTGAGACTCCCTGTGCTTACTGATGTTCCGGTCATGCTCGATAGCGGACTCTATCAATGCAGCTACCGAGATACCTCTCCAGTTAGGTAGAGAGGTTTGTACTCTTGTTCTTAATGCCTCCTTTAACCCATCCATTAATACAGAAACAGCTACCTCCCTGTGGTGTGCATTATCTTTAATGTCCTCGATCCCAGTGTATCTAGCTATTTCCTGCAGTGCTCGATGGAAATATTCAGATGCCATTTCACCTTCCTTTTGCCTTATGGAGAAGATTTTATTCCATTTGACAACAGTAGGGAAATACACGCCTAATTGCAGATTGATTTGCTTTACGTTCTCCTGATTGTATTCATCAGTGAGAGGTACCTCTGCGTCTAACTTACAATCTGTTATGAATTTTGTGGTGTCAATATTTGAGGGTAAACACATCCGCAGCACTGTTCGTCAATCTTTTTTTGTGGGCTCATGGGCGTTACCTAACTCTTTAACAAACCTCTGGCATCCGACTAGATCTTTCCTGGGATCGGGAAATTCTGACATAATTGACCTTAACTCTACTCGAGACCAAGGACAATGCATGGCAATGATCCTGATGGGAGTTACTCCCTGAGCGTCAGTCTTCCCATTGGGGACTGCAATCACCCTAACAGGATTTAATTCAATTATATCATTCTGGTTTGACTCTATAATGTGAGGAGCTATTGTTTCTGCATAGTGTATGGTACCGTACTTACCTGTGGACCCGACCTCACTTATCCCTCCACTAGGGGGCCTTGCTACAACTCTTGGTGGCTGGGCCGTGCCCACCTGGGTGTCCTGTATGGTGGCTGCTAGATAGAGTGCCAATATTGTGCTGGGCTCATCTTCCTGCTCACAGTCCTAGGGATAATTTAAAATGGGATACAACTGGCAAGGGTTAGCTTTAATACATTTATCAATTACATTCCTATCCTGTACCAATGCACAATTGCTTGAGGCCACTTTCTCCCCATCAATATATGGTGGTGGTGGTGCGGTCGCCATTGTTTTCCCGCTAGATTTGGAACCTGCTGCACGAGCTAATTCCCTTTGCACATCCCCCTCTTGCTGCCATAGATTTAATCAATCTGTATGTCTAATCCTTTGTTTTCTTGATTTTATCAGACATATCCTTATCCTTAAGTTCTGTAATACCTCTGGCTCAAAGCTGCCCACCCTAGGGAATGGTACCCTATCTTTGTCAGTCATACGTACCCATTCAGACAAAAAGTCTTCAGCGTGTGGACCATATTTTCCACACATAACAAACCTCGCTGACCCCTTGGGCCGCGGCTCTTCAACCTGAACCCTGGCTACCATACGTCCACCGCTTGTGCAATTGGATCCCAATGGGGACTTTTTCCTTTTACGCAATCCCCAATTGCACGACACGAATAGACAGTGAAAGTTCTTAGAGCGCTTTCACCCACTCCTTCTCCGCTGAGTACCAGGACTCAGTCCAATAGTGACCACCGCGTACCCAGTGAGGTCAACCTAATTGGTTTATATTTACTGGAAGTGTTAGGAGTAACTTACCTTTTCCAGCTAATATCCACCACTGGAGATTTTCCTGAGAGAGACCAGCGAAAACTCCCTATGCACTTATACACAAATCACGCTTGCGTATGCTCCACACGGCGCTAATGATACCGCGATTTTACGCAAAAGCTCCAAAAAGGGTATCAAGTTGCGCTATATATCGCAACCACAAACATGCGGTCCAATCGCACGGCGTATAGGTACTTGTTACCTAGCTGATGTACAACCACGAGTCGATGCAGAAACTGCGACCCTCAGCCGGAGCGTAACAAAAAAACCTTTTTACTTCAATACTACACAATGCACAATTCCCTATTATGCTCCTTTGCAAATCTCACGATTTGCGTATTTCAATCTATACTAACGTGAGACAGCCGCCTCATGCCACCAAGCCTCCACTTACTTGGTGTACCAAACAACGGGATCCCAAATTCCACGGGATTCAACTCACTCACTCCTGCTTTCACTCATTCAAATATGCTTTGTTTTTCTGTACAGAAAATTGTTTTACTCCCTTTAGGTCAGTAGCTTTACTCCAGAGGTGCATAAAGTTTTTAAACTAAATTTTAGCGTAACCTGCTTTTGAAATCGGATAGTTATGTGCTATTGTATTAAATGTCTACTATCCCACCTTAATTGAACAAATATCGTGTGGGTTTATTATGCGCACACAACCCTACGCAAGCTTGCGTAATTACGCAACCATGCACACCTCTATGCCACGTGTGCGGCCTTGCGCCACGTGCACGATTTTGTACGCTGTCCTTACGTTCCGTACAATGTGTACCAATGTGCGTACACAATAAAACAAATCACACAACTCTATACATGTGAGCACTGCTAACTATGGGGGTAATTCCAAGTTGATCGCAGCAGGAAATTTTTCATTAGTTGGGCAAAACCATGTGCACTGCAGGGGAGGCAGATATAACATGTGCAGAGAGAGATAGATTTGGGTGTGGTGAGTTCAATCTGCAATCTAAATTGCAGTGTAAAAATAAAGCAGTCAGTATTTACCCTGCACAGAAACAAAATAACCCACCCAAATCTAACTCTCTCTGCAAATGTTTTATCTGTCCCCCCTGCAGTGCACATGGTTTTGCCCAACTGCTAAAAAATATCCTGCTGCGATCAACTTGGAATTACCCCCTATACTCGCTCACAAGCACAACCGCTTGTTCTGTGTAATCTTTAACGACTGGGCAAGACCTGCGTGTTGTGCTTTATTTTTTTACTTCCTTAAATACTTTTATTTCAAATTTAACTATATAGCAACAAATGTATCCGATTTCACACAGATCTAAACAAATCTAGCAATCTAAATCTTGCGGCAACAATGTGAGAGGGTATGCAAAGTATTGGTGCCCTTTGTGTATGCTTTTGGTGCCAAAAAAAATTCACAGATTTTTAAATAGTTTTTTTCCTGTTTTATGGGTTCTATCAGCACCTCTGCAGACCAGACAGAGCAGACGCAATCTAACAGCACACAAATAGGGTTTTCAGCACATCCACCGACCAGGAAAAGGTTACGTAGGATAACTTTCCACCCTTTGCTGATAGATTAAGTCTGCTATGACCTGTTAGGCTGTGAGCATGTGAAAACTGAATCGAGCACCCAACTGTAAACGTCGGGTTACTTACAGGACTAAAAGCATATACACCTTAAACACACTTGATACACTTTAATATTAAGCTGCTGCGGCCGCAGTAATTAACCTTTCACCTTTTTATTATTCACAAACCTTACGTACACAAGGTCGCACAGTGTACACACTCTGCGTACATACGCCGAAAGGGCGTAGTGACTACACAGTTTGCGTACACAGGCCTATACACTGTTAGCACAATGCAGCAGCCCGAGTGGCTGCAAATACACTTTGAACCTTAGCAAGGAAATGGGACACGACACCAGTTGTAAATCAAAACTATGTTGGGGTCTAACCCACCAACGGTTCTTTACTTGCAATATAACAATATAAACAATACATTACAATACAATACAATAATGGCTACAATCAATGGTACATACGTGTTTGGTTTTGCCTGCGCTTCCCAGTCTGGTCCTCAGTCATCAAGGTAGATGACCTTCAGAGTCTGTGTGTGACCAGGCATGCAGCTGGCTCTTTTATACAATATTCCAAAACCTAACACAATGGATACTGTAATCTCTTTGTCCATTAGACACAGGGATGGTCATTTACAGTACAGGAGAGGTCATAGGTTGGTTTGAATAGGTGGGCGATGTCTGTTCCAGGTGCACTTGCAGATGTTCTCCTCTGGGTTCCCGCCGCATACCTAATGTACAGTAAATACAGTTTATATTTATATTCTGCTCCTGCGCATAACTATTCGCAGGAGCGTGCGATCTTCTGCAAACCAACACCGGAATATTGCCCTTAAAATACCCTACAGCTGGATACCAAACACCACCTTATAACCTAGTCCTGTCCCCTCCTATCCTGTAAAGATGAATCTCTTTGTTCTGATACCATTTAAACTATTGTAACTTGCTGGTGTGGTGCAGGGAGACTATGTGTACATTGTGCACTATTTGGATTAAATATGTAATGTGTTGTTATGGCTTTTCCATGCGACTACAAACACTACCGTAAATACTCATACCACGCGCTAATATTCAGGACCGCGGGAGCAAGCATACTCAATTTGCGAATATGCGCATGCACGGCAGAACAAGTATGCGCACGGAGGCCATCTGCGTGGAGTTTGTACGTGATGTGTGTACTGCAATATTTTTCTACTTCGACATTATATATCAGTGTGTCCCCCCCCCCCTCCCCGTCACCACACTGATTGTAGCACATCCCCCATGCCCTATTAGCAGGTCCCTTATCCCTTATAATATCCATTATTGCACGTCAGTGACTATATTGACTATAGAACTATATAGCAGTGGCTAAGTATGACTCCATTATATGAGGTCTGACAATTAAGTTAGTGAACTCACCACAGTGCTGTATTGGATTTACCACTAGGCAACCAAAGCAGCCGCAAGGGCCCGGAGGGTCCTAGGGGGCTCGCCGACAGATCATGGGGTTGGAAGGGTATTTCCACAGAAAATGTCGGAGTGCTAGGGTGACTGGATTCTCCCGGCAGGCTGTCAGTGACTAGATAGCTGCCAGTTGCCTGCTCCTGACTGTGTGCAGTGCCTACAGTGTGATTTAAGTACACTAGTACAGCTAACATCTGCCTGTTATAATCGGGCGGGGCAGATTGGGGAACAAACACTGACGGGGGCGGCACAATGAGCTGGGGACTGTCTGCTATAATTGGTGGGGACACACACTGAGGATTGTTTGAGGAAAGGGACCCCAAAAGGGTGTCTTGCTTAGAGCCCCATGAGGTCTAAACCCACCTCTGCACTTGCCTTTAACATGTGGACTGTCAGACCTTCTGTTCTGACAATCAAATTATATTATGGTGTTTTCATTTGAGACCAGTACTGTACCTTGCTTGCTCCCTTTTAATATTTTGTCCCTCCTTTTCTCGTTGTTGTTTTAGTTATCAATGCAGCTATTATTATTGAGCATCATCATTCCCCACTTCCTTTGGTGTACCCTCCCAGTACCCCCGCCCCTCTTCCTCTTCTTACTCCCCTGTTATCCCAATCTACTATTTCCCCTTTTTCTCTTTTAGTGCAAAATGTGTTTATTGAAAAACAATAGCAATAAAAAACGATTAACATACAGACAGTCATAATAGAGAGTAGTGTTGCAATACAACTGGAGGCCTGTTTAACTACCATGGCCATTAACAAAAAAGCATGTATCGAAGTTTTATAACAGCGCAGCACATGGATAGATATAGTTCGATGGCAAAAACATCATGTTAACCGTATTAGCTCAAAGCATAAAACAAGATAAAGAAGAAGAAGAAAGGAAAGATATGGGGAGAGGCAGAGATGAAGAAGAAGGGGGAAAGGGTAAGAACAGTCATCAGAGTCAGAATCAGAATCACCTGGTCCAAAGTGCGAGTCTCTCGCTCACCACAGGGTGGAAAGCAGTACGTTGAGGTGAAGAAGCATCTACGAGGACAGGGAAGAACTGGAAGCAAGGATGGACCTAAAGGTCGAGGAATCTTTGAAAAGTAGCCATCGAGCCCACGTATCCCTGAAGATGAATAACTCCCCTCATCGGACGTCATTATATCATCTAGGTCCATATAAAGGTCTACTCTAGTCACCCAATCTCTAACAGTTGGAGGAGAGGAGGATCGCCAACGGACAGGAATCACCGCTTTGGCGGCGTTGTTAAGATGGCATAAGAGGGAGTGTTTATAGCTCGAGACGGGTCTGGACGAGTAGTGAAACAGCCAAAACAGAGGATCTGTCGGTACCGCTTCCCCCGTAATTTCAGCAGAAAGTGAGATAATTTCCTGCCAGTAGGGCTGGAGCAGGGGGCACGACAACCATATTTGGAGCGGGTTCCCTGGGCCAGAAGAGCAGCACCAACAGGTGTCTGGGAGACCAAGACCCATTTTAGAAAGAATGTCATGGCATCTATACCACCGAGAGATCAATTTGTACTGGGTCTCCACTACCAGTGTACTAGGGGAGCAAGCATGAGCCAGTTTGAATATTTTCTTCCATACGTCTCCCCAAAGCTCCCGGCCGAGATTTCTGTCCCACGTCTCAGTAAAAGATGGGAGGGATGAGCTAGAGTCTGTCAGTAGAAGATTGTATATCAAGGAGATAGAGTGGAGCGGGGGTGAGGGGCCGTCGCAGAGGCGTTCGAATGGTGTAAGGGTTGAGGGCCTTCCCCTAGGGAACCCTTGGGATATCAAGAAGTGGCGAACTTGCAGATAGCGCCAAAAATCTCTGGGCGGGAAGTGCCATTTCTCCTGTAAATCCGAAAAGGAGACAACCCCACCCCCGTCCAACAGCTGTCTGACCCTACAGAGTCCTAAATCAAACCAATGCTGGAATGCCCGCACGTCCGTACCAGGGAGAAATCGTTCATTGAACAGAAAAGACATGTAGGAGGAAGTCGGCGAAGAAAAAGAGGGGGATTTTCTAATCGCCTTCCAACACGCCAAGGTAGGGCCCACCGTGGGATGGGAAATGGCAGGGAGGGTATGAAACCACGGAGCAATGGTAATAGGCGAAGGGAGCGCCTGGCTCTCGACCTGCACCCACTGTTTCGATGGGGCAGCTCTAGACCACCAAATAATCCTCTGGAGGTGGCACGCTCGGTAGTAACCTTGTATGTCTGGCAGGCGAAGGCCACCTTTGTCTCTCTGCCTAACCATCATAGAGAATTTCAAGCGGGGCCTCTTGCCTACCCTGATGAATTCTCTAAATAGCTGTTGGACCTCTTTAAACCAAGTGGAAGGGATTTTGATCGGCAGGGTCTGCAATAGATATAAGATTTTAGGGAGGGAATTCATCTTGAGAATACCCAGTCTGCCTAGCCAAGAGAAAGACTTGGAAGTCCAGGACTGGAGGTCTGCACGAAGCTTAGTTAGGAGAGGAGTGAAGTTGGAGTCAAAAAGACGTGAAAGATCCCTGGTAATGGTAGTCCCTAGGTATTTCAGTTGAGAGGTGTGCCAGGTAAAGGGAAGTGCCGCTTTAAGACCAGATACCATGGTAGTCGGGGCAGTAAGATTCAGGGCCACTGATTTTGAGTAATTTATTTTAAAGTTAGAGAGCTCGCCAAAGAGCCCGAACTCGACCATTAGGTTAGGCAAGGAAACTATAGGGTTCGTGATTGTAGCAAGTAAGTCATCAGCGAAGAGGGCAAGCTTATAGTCAGTGTCCTGAAGCCTTATCCCAGAAATATTTGGATTCAGCCTGATCGCCCTAGATAGGGCCTCCATACAGAGAATAAAAATCATGGGGGACAGAGGACAGCCCTGCCTATTTCCATTGTTAATATCAAACGATCCGGATAAGGAACCGTTAATCATGATTCTAGCCGAAGGGGAGGTGTAAAGGGCCAGGACGTGATGTAAGCAGGTCGGACCCAGTCCCATGTGCCTCAACACCCCAGCCATAAAGCCCCAGTCAATTCTGTCGAACGCTTTTTCAGCATCAGTGGATAGTAGGATTGCCGGGAAATCTTGTAGGGAGACGTAGTGTATAAGAGCAATGATATTAGATGTGTTATCCTTCGCCTCTCGGCCAGGGACAAATCCCACTTGGTCACTGTGTATAAGGGAGGGTAGGAGGCACTTGAGCCTATTAGCTAGGAGTTTGGTGAAGAGTTTGACATCAACATTGAGGAGGGATATAGGCCGGTAGCTGGGGCACAAGGAGGGGTCCTTGCCGTCCTTAGGGATGACCGCGATGTGGGCCTCAAGAGACTGCTTAGAAAAGGGATTAGTATCGGAGACTGTATTGAACGCGTCCAAAAGTAGAGGGAAGTTTGTCCCTAAAGGTTTTATAGTAATTGATGGTGAAACCGTCAGGGCCAGGACTCTTCCCAGAAGGAGTGGATTTAATAGCTTCATCAAGTTCTTGGGAAGTAAAGGGTCTCTCCAACTCCTCCCCGGCATCCTCGGAAAGTTTAGGGAAGCCAATCTTTGTAAGGTAGGCGTCTACGTCGTGTGACCTGTTGCCATTCGAATCAGAAGAGGGGAGATTGTATAGGGAGGTGTAGTACGAACAGAACGTCTCCGCAATTTTATCCGTGTCATGGAGAGAGTGCCCACGAGTGTCCTTTATGGAGGGGATGAACGAGAGCGCCCTCTGATTACGTAAAGCCCGGGCAAGCATTTTACCCGGCTTGTTGCCCCATCGGTAATACCGATTACCGACACTTCCGAAAGGAGAATTTCACTTTATCCAACAATAATTTATTCAGGGACAAACGGGCAGCGACCAGAGCTACATAAGTGTCAGGGGAGAGAGTGGCCTTATGGGTGGTTTCTAGATTTTCAATTTGCCGCAAAAGTCCCTCAATTTTCCCCAAACATTGTTTCTTTAGGTAGGAGTCCAATTGAATGCACTTTCCCCGGATTACACATTTATGAGCCTCCCAAATCGTCAAGTCAGAAATCTCAGGAGTAGCGTTGCACTCAATATACATATCAATGGCGTCCTCGAGTTGGGCTTTACAGTACGGGTCATGTAGTAGGGACTCGTTAAAGTGCCACGAGCGTCGCTGGGCAGGAGAAGGTCTGATGACAATGTCCAATCTGACCATGATTAGACCATGTTGTCTGGCCTATAGAGGCATCGCAGGCCAGGGGCAAGTGCCTGTGGTCAAGAAGAATATAATCCAGTCTAGAGTATGAGCGAGGGGGAACTGAATAATATGTGTAATCCCGGTCGGACGGGTGGAATATGCGCCAGACGTCGGACAGCTGATGGAGGTGAAGAAGGCGCCGCACCTTCCCTGACGAGCGGTGGTGCACTAACGTGGGCTTGGAGGAAGTGTATAGGGTGTGGTCGAGGGCCCAGTTGAAGTCACCTCCCACAATCAGTATCCCCTGTTTCAACGCGTCGACCCTGTCCAGAACAGCCTCGAGGAAGGCAGGTTGACCCTGGTTGGGGGCATATATGTTAACAATTGTAAACGTCGTATTAAAAATGGAGCATATAAGCAAGAGGCATCTCCCCTCCTCCAACCTGTGGACCACCACGTTGGTAATAGGTAAATGTTTAGCAAAAAGGATGGCCAGCCCTTAGACTTAGAGTGAGAGTAATTACAATAATACGAGGTGGGAAAGAACCTATTCCTGATATGAGGTGCAGAGGGGGAGTGTCGGAAATGAGTCTCCTGCACAAGGACAACATCAGCCCTCTCCGCATGAAACGAATGGAGAGCACCGGACCTCTTCTCAGTGACGTTTAAGCTCCTGGCATTTATGGAGAGTATCCTAAGTGAAGAAGCCATGTGTCGGGGATGTAGTAGGCCTCAAAGATCTCAGGCTGTGGACCAGATGAAGAGAGGAAGAAAAGGAAGGATAGTACAAAGGAGATAAAGGAAGGAAGAAGAATGACCAAGAACAATAAAGAAAAGAAGCGACATACCAGAGTAGGTCGAACAGTAAGATACCGCAGCCGGACAGGAAAGGGACCGTAGGGGTGCCCCTGTCTCGGGTAAACCATAGCGGTAGGGGGTACAGTAGGGGGCCGCAGCCCCGCCATCCTAAAAACAATAATTTCAAGTAAAACACAAGCAATGAAGATAACCGGTGTTGGTTGAGCAATGCAGGAACCATAACATGAAGAATAACAAAAACAGTAATACTAATGGTAATAACGGCAATAATGGTGGTAAGGGTCCTTTCAGGATATATATAGAGAGAGAGGGATAGGGGGAAAAAAGGGGGGGGAGAGAGGGGGGGTATCAAGGGGCATAAATGAGGACCACAGCTGCGTTTAGTGAACACGCAAGAATAAGGTACGGGGTCTTAATGCAGTGTTGTACTTGACAGCTACGCCATGGTACAAATATGATAAACAGGGCATAGGTAATGTCAAGTCGGTTAAGGTGACTGAGGGGAGGGGGAGGAGAGGGAGAGGAGAAAAAAAAAAAAAAGGGGGGGGGAGGGAGGGAAAGCATAAAATGGATCAAAAGTCACGAGGCATAATCAACAGAGAAACTAAGCAAATGAGTCTCATATGGGGGTCCATCTGCGAACCCGACGTAAAGATTGTCAAAATCAGAACTCGAAAAGGGCTAGCAAGGCCCTCCAGCTGGATTCTCTTCAGGTGGCATCCATCGATTGGGGGGGATCTTCGCTTTTGGATTTCCTCTTCGGATTCTGGACCTTGTGCCACCGCTCTCTTCTGGATGGATTTGAGGAGGCCAGGGAGGGGAGAGTAAAAGCTCGCCAATCAGGGAGGGAAATATCCTCCAGACCCAAGGCAGTGCAGAATCCAGGAAAAATCCACTGGGGATAGGAGCGAAAGGACCCTACTAGCATGGGAGACTTCTAAGGAAAATGGAAAACCCCATCTGTACTTCAGGTCGTGTTTGCGTAGCTTTTCTGTCAAAGGCTTCAACAACCTCCGCGGTTGGAGCGTATGCCAGGAGAGATCTTGGAAGATCTGGATACGAGTACCGTTGAAGTCAACTCCTTCCAAATCTCATACCATGCGAAGAATCTCCTCTTTCTGTGAGAAATAATGGAGTCTGCAGATGACTTCCCTCGGGCGATCAGAAGCTGGTCCTTTCGGCCTGAGGGCTCTATGAGCCCGGTCGAATTCAATCGAGTCAGAGGAGTCCAGGCCCAGGATTTTGCCAAATATTTTGGTCAGAGCGTCGACAAGGCCGGAGGGAGGAACCTCTTCTGGGAGACCCCGGACTCTAATATTGTTTCAACGACCTCTGTTGTCCAGGTCGTCCAATTTATTCTGCATCAGTTCCATGTTCGACCCCTGTTGAGCGACTGTGTCCCGAAGCTGGAGCAGTTGGTCCTCTACTGTGTCCCTTTCCTCCTCCAAAGAGACAACTCTGGTTCCCAGATGTTTTATGTCGGATTGTGCGACAAGATCTGGGTTTGGATAGAGTCCTGAAGTCGGCATTCAAGAGCTTGCATGTCTTGTTTGGAAGGAAGGGAGCGGACGTGAGACAAAATTTCCCCAATTTCACCACGCAATTGGGTCATCTGGGCCCGGAGATCTCCAGTCGTGGGAGAGGAAGCCATCATGGGTGGAGTAGTACCCGTATCAGGCACAGCAGAAGGGGGGTCAGGGACCGGCGGCATGGATAAGTAGGAGTGGAGATTCGATTGAGATGGGGTACTACGTGTAGACTGGGCGGATTTTCCCTGTTGATTTTTCTTGCCTCTGGCCATCAGAAGAGGGTGAATGAAAGGACCATCTCAAGAGGGCAACACCATATTTTTATAAGGATGGCGGGGGATACATTCCCCCACTAATCAGACAGCATGGCCGGTGGAGAGCAGCCGCATTCACATCCCGTCAGCAAACACGGGACAGGTGCCCGGGAGTTTGCAAATGGGGAACAGACCAGCAATATAATACACCTTTATCGGAGAAGAAGCTTCGGAGCAGCAAAGGAGTCGCTGCATAGTATCTTGCGGAAGTACCTAGGTATTGAGGGGTGCATTCATCTGGGAAGTGCGGAACCTCAACTAATTTCCCAGAAGCAGGAGCCAAGCGGAGAGAGGCGGTAAGACAGGCGGCAGGGGTATGTAGGCGCTGCAGGCCAGTATTATTGTATCCCCAGGCAGGAGTGGGGTGTCTGTGGGCCAAACTGCAGGCCCAGCCGGACCTCCACGTCAGTGTGATGTCTGCGGCAGGGGTGGCCGGGAAATCGAGGCTGCGGCTGAAGAAGTGGTGGTGGGCCCCAAACCGCGGTCCCGTCGCAGGCAGCCCCGCGGGACCGCAGGCAGCGGGAGTAGGCGCTCAGGTCACAGGGGGCTGGGGGGGGAGAGTTCCTCATCGCACCGCCAACGATCCACAGCAGTGACAGTGCAGCTCCCGTCTCCCTCCGTTTCAAGCCCCCCGAGAGAAGCCCGCAGCAGAGGCAAGATGGCCGCCGGTCCATGTGAGATGCTGGGGATGCAGGCTTCAGCTCAGTCCTCCGGGCGGCAAGGGTAAGGCAGCTGTACGCGGCTCGTGCAGGTGGCTGGGGGTCCGGCGCCAAAAACGAGGCCCCGGCTTCAAGCTGGTGAGTAGTCCTCAACTCGCGGGAGCGTCCGCAACTGCTCCCGGTCAATTTGTCGGCAGACGGGGTTAGGGAGAGGGGTAAGGAGGCTGATAGGAGTGCAGGGCAGGAAAATAGCACACCAGGAGGGTATATTAGGAGGTAGAAAAGCAGGAGCTGGTGCAAGCTGCTACTGCTCTCCTCCGGTGCCAGGCTAAGCCCCATTTTTCTCTTTTAAGATAAACAAGCTCTTCTTTTATCTTTTCTCATTATGTCATAATATGTATTTGCTCGAAACATGATGCTATTGACATGATCACTGTCGTTACTACTATTGTGTAATCCGGTGGCATAGCTAGTCATGTTCATGTCTTCTTCTTCTTCTGCTCTGTTGGTTTGTTGTCACTTACCCTGCAGTACAAATAAACCATTAAAAAAAAAAACCTTTCAAAGAGATAAAGTGGAGAAGTTAACATTAGCAATCAATAAACTTCTAGTTATCAATCATTTAGTACAGTCTACAGAATACCAGAAGCTGATTGCTTACTATTGCCAGTTTCTCCACTTTGGGGTCTATTTACTAAGCCTTGATTGGAGATAAAGTCGCTTTAGATAAAGGACCAGCCAATCAGCTCCTAACTGCCATAGCATAGGCTGTGTTTGAAAAATGACAGTTAGGAGCCGATTGGCTGGTACTTTATCTCCAGTGACTTTATCTCCATCCATGGCTTAGTAAATAGACCCATCTCTTGTGAAGGTTTGATACATCTTCCCCGGATGAGTTTTTAGAGGGGATGTGTCTAATTCCTTCAATAATATCTCCCAAGAACCCTGACCAAGTCATTCCCTCTTACTTACACCACTGAAAGTGTCTCGTGTTCTTGAAGGTTAACATGTTTTGTTCTCAGCAAATGACAATGTGGGAAGGCAAAACAGCGCTGTCCTTGGCTGCAAAGATTGTATTGTAACTCCCAAGTGTGGTGGAAGATTCATTCTGCTTCTCATAATATCATCATTTGGTACAGTATATGCAGAAAGAATAAGAAGGATACAGCAATAGTATAATACTGTAATCACTAAGTGTAATACTCCCAATTGTATAGCACTCACCTCTTGTAGTGTAAGCACTTAAAGGTTTCTATTCACTCCTCCTTTTATTATAGTTTGCCATGTAACTGATTGCCACTTAAAAAAGGAGAACTTTCCCAAAATCTCTCACTTTCTTATTTTCACATCCTGTTACACCCCCCCCCCCCACCCCACATCTTCAATGGTTCTTAATCTCTTGAACTAATAAATGCAGAAAAATAAAATATGATGAACACAGTGCAATATCTAAATGATAAAAGGAGTAATCATCCTTAGTAGGTCACAGTCAGTCCCCTTATATAAAAGGTAAGTGTGCATAAACTAAATGTTCCTAAGGTGTGGAGCACTAATCACTCATTTTCTCTTTCCAAATCCATATTCTCACCAATCATCAAGTATACAGTAAATCCTATACATTATTTGTGAGTTTTAAAAATGACTGTATTTACATACTCTCACCCCCACTTTAGTTTAGCCTCCCAGTGGTAATGCCCCAGTAGTTTAGCCCCTGTAGTTTAGTCCTCATGTAGTTTGCCCCATGTAGTTTAGCCCCCAGTGGTAATGCCCCCTGTAGTTTAGCCCTTGCAGTTATGCCCCCAGTAGTTTAGCCCCAGTAGTAATGCCCCCAGTAGTTTAGCCCCTGTAGTTTAGCATGTAGTTTTCCCCAAGTAGTAATGCCCCTAGTAGTAATGCCCCATGTAGTTTAGCCCCCCTTGTAGTTTAGCCCCCAAGTAGTAATGCCTCCCGTAGTTTAGCCCTTGTAGTTATGTCCCCAGTAGTAATGCCCCTGTAGTTATGTTCCCAGTAGTAAGAAGAGTTTTTTTGAGAGTGTGTAAACACCCCCACTCCTGGCGCACCTTGATTGGGTAAATTAAAAGAAAGCTATACAACAGCTGCAAGCACTGGGGGACTGCTGGTTCCCCCAAAAAACAGAAATGAAAATATATACAGAAGTGCTGCGCTTGAGGTGAGCTTGATTATTTTGTGAAGTAAATAAAATATATATATATATAAAAATGAGTAGGTGTCTGCTTAAATCAATCGGCAACTCACACGGAACTTGCTAATATAAACAAATTTAATAACACACACAAAATAAAATAAAACAGATAATAAAACAAATGTTTAAAACATGTAGCTCAAGCACACTGATAGGTTTGCTAAATAAATCACTGAAATGAGAGAGTTAGAAATAATGTCACTTCAATGTTGCCACATAGACCTAATTGTGGTCTCTTTGTATCGATTGAAACTGATAAGCAACAGTTAGTACAGCCTATTGGAGAATAGTTGAGCAGAACTCTTGTACCTCTAAGCTACTGGCGTCCCAGTGCAGAGGAAAAAGCCGCTGGTGATAATTACCCGTCCTGCGGGAAGATGCAGTATCGCGGCACAAGAGGAACCGGAGCAGCTACCGTGCGTCCGCCGCTGGCACTAGCAGAGTGCAAATGAATGGATCTTGGCAAGCCGGTAATGATGCTGCAATGATACGCTGAGCAGGCGTTCCGGTAAGATGTTCTCTACGGCTGATTAGCAGGTTCAATTGCACCGCTGCGGGTGAAGGTAACTGGCAACAATCAGTGCGTCTGTGAGCTGAACAAAGGAGTGACGTCAACGCGTTTCGTCCCGTGTCCCGGGACTTCCTCAAGAGTTCTGCTCAACTATTCTCCAATAGGCTGTACTAACTGTTGCTTATCAGTTTCAATCGATACAAAGAGACCACAATTAGGTCTATGTGGCAACATTGAAGTGACATTATTTCTAACTCTCTCATTTCAGTGATTTATTTAGCAAACCTATCAGTGTGCTTGAGCTACATGTTTTAAACATTTGTTTTACTATCTGTTTTATTTTATTTTGTGTGTGTTATTAAATTTGTTTATATTAGCAAGTTCCGTGTGAGTTGCCGATTGATTTAAGCAGACACCTACTCATTTTTATATATATATATATTTTATTTACTTCACAAAATAATCAAGCTCACCTCAAGCGCAGCACTTCTGTATATATTCCCAGTAGTAATGCGCCTCCAGTGGTTTGCCCCCTTGTAGTTTGCCCCCAGCAGCTTTCCCCCTTGTAGTTGGCCCCCAGTAGTTAGTCCATGTAGTTTAGTCCCACGTAGTTTGCCCCCGGTAGTTTGCCCCCAGTAGTTTAGCCCCTGTAGTTATGCCCCCAGTAGTAATGCTCCCCTGTAGTTTGCCCCAGTAATTTGCCCCAAGTAGGTAGCCCCCTTGTAGTTTGCCCCCAGTAGCTTGCCCCCTTGTAGTTTGCCCCAGAAGCTTGCCCCCTTGTAGTTTGCCCCCTTGCAGTTTACCCCCAGTAGCTTGCCCCCTTGTAGTTTGCCCCCCTTGTAGCTTGCCCCCTTGTAGTTTGGCCCCAGTAGATTGCCTCCAGTGGTTAGCCCCCTGTAGCTTGCCCCCAGTAGTTTGCCCCCCAGTAGTTTGCCTCCAGTAGTTAGGCCACAGTAGTTTGTCCCCCAGTCGTTTTCCCCAGTAGACGCGCCGCTAATACACTCACACATATGTTTAAAACAAAACAAAACACCATACTTACCAAGCCTCGCTCCCACGTCCGACCGCGGCAGTTCTCCTGGCATCCGCTCCTCAGTACTATGAGAGAGATGTCATGACGTCTCTCCCATAGCGCAGACTGACAGAGCCGGAAGCTGGAGTTCAGTATTGAGCTCCTGCCGCCGGCTTCCACTGTGGGGAGCTGAGCGCCCTCTGGTAACACAATCTCAGCGGGTGCCCGGCATCTCCCTGCGGCGCCGAGCACACATCGGGTTAGGTGAGCCGGAGGAGGTGGAACTGTGGTCTTCAAGTGGAACTGACGGAATGCAGTTCCGCCCCGTTCCGGCTCACTTTGACCCCTGGGTCGACATGTACTAGGTCGACATGGAAAAAGGTCAACATGAGTTTTTTACTTTTTTTTTTCATTTTTTTTAACTTTTTCATACTTTACAATCCACGTGGACTACAACTGGGAATGGTAACCTGTGCCGAGCAGAGCGGTAGCGGAGCGAGGCACCTTGCCCGAAGCATGGTGACTGAAGCGAGCCATGTGAGTGGACACGGTGCACTAATTGGGGTTCCCCATCACTTTTTACGAAGAAAACGACACCAACAGTCAAAAAACCATGTTGACCTTTTTCCATGTCGACCTAGTACATGTCGACCTATTGACCATGTTGACCTAGTGACCATGTCAACCTACTGCATGTCGACCAATAGTGGTCGACATAATGACTGTCGACCTAAGTGTGGTCGACCTAATGACCCTTACCCGTCTGAACTCGTCGTTCTCATCTTTACAAACTAAATTGTGCATGTACTGATCACATCTCTGACTTGTTGGTATTCAGGATGGTAGTGCTTCTGCTTTTGCTGTGTGTGTGGTAAGCGGTTTTTGCTTTGTTTCCAAATGTGACAGATCAATTTATATTTAAATACAAATAAGCATATTCACTTCTTGTGTGCATATACTTCTTCTAGGTGTGTCAGAGCTCTGTAAGTATACGGAAAATAAACCGCTTAAAAATAAAGTATTTTCTTTTCTTAAAAAGCTCAGCCCATAGAATATCACTGAGAGGTAAAATGACAGCTTCATGGCTGTGGCCTGAATTGCTAAAGTGACTCATAGCAGCAATTGAAACAATATATATGAGCCTCTTTGTATCAATTTATTGCCATTAGTGTTTGTAGGGAATGATGCTGGAGCTGGAAAGTGCATCTGATAAAGAGCTGCCTTGCCAGATCATCTATTTACTATTCTTTGTGTTATTGTAGAGGTTCTCTGCTTTCTGTTCGCTCTTTTCTCATTTGTCATTCCACTGTTCCCTGCAAGAAATGTTTCTGTAGCAAACCAGCTGAGGTGGTAATGGAAAAGCTGCAACCCTGAAGGGGTTCACTGGATTTGCACACATTGGATGAGGTGTGTGACTCAAGAGAACATCTGGCTCTGTTCTTTTCTGTCTGTGTCTCTGTCTTTTGTTTCACGGAGTGAGACAAGCAGCTGTCTGCGGATGTTTCCCTTAGCTCTGCCCTTCCATTCCTGGGGGTCACACAGCCTCATCATAAGAAGGGCCCATGTGTTATAGACATATCTACAGGGTATTGCAGCATAGATCTGACTTTGGGTGCAAGCCTATAAAATGAGTTATGTACACTTGCTCAACATTCTGCACTATAGCTCTCAAGATTCAAGCCAGATGAACATATAGCATGGGAATGGATAAGAGGTGGAGTGTTGTGGCTACATTATATTCTGAGAATAATTTGTGCTGTATATGGAAGAGTTATACTATGTAATATAATGGTTACACAGTATTGTAGGGGTTAACTTCATAAAAGGCATTTTAAAGCAATAAAAGTTCTATAATATAGATAAATCCTTTCTAGATAAATCCTTAAAGCGCCTTTACAGTACTTGTTTCTTCTACGGATAGTGAAGGACATTTAGAGGTAGCAAAATGGGCTCTCCAGAGCAAAAACACAGCTTTTGGCCAATTACAGTATGCTCCTAGATTTCTAGGTGGGGACTTGTCCTACATTTCTAATGAAGAGAGAAAAGCACTAACCCTACAAAGTGTACCGTGTAATAAATAAATAAATAAATAAACTTAATATGGGGGTAATTCAGAGTTGATCGCAGCAGCAAATTTGTTTGCAGTTGGGCAAAACTATGTGCACTGCCGGGGGGGGGGGCAGATATAACATTTGCAGAGAGAGTTAGATTTGGGTGGGTTATATTGTTTCTGTGCAGGGTAAATACTGGCTGCTTTATTTTTACACTGCAATTTAGATTTCGGTTTTAACACACCCCACCCAAATCTAACTCTCTCTGCACATGTTATATCTGCCCCCTGCAGTGCACATGGGGGGTCATTCCGACCCGATCGCTCGCTGCAGTTTGTCGCAGCGCAGTGATCGTGTCGGAACTGCGCATGCGCTGGTGCCACAGTGCACCGGCGCATGGCAGACGTCGTTACCTAGCGACCGCCTCTGAGGCAGAGGCGGTCGCTGGGCGGGAGGGGGCTGGATGGCTGCGTTAAGCCGCCGTTTAGGGGGAGTGGTCCGGCCAACGCAGGAGTGGCTGGACCATTGGGGGGGCGGGCCGCGGCGGCTGCGTGACGTCACACGCAGCCGCTGCGGGCCAGGGAGCGACGAGTAGCTCCTGGCCAGCACGCTAAAGCTGCGCTGGTCGGGAGCTACTCTTCAAGTGCAAAGGCATCGCCGCTTTGCGATGCCTTTGCACTTCTGCGTGGGGGGGGGGAGAGGCGGCACTGACTTGCGGGGTGGACTAGCCCTGTGCTGGGCGTCCCCCCGCATGTCAGTGTGAATGATCGCAGCTGTGCTAAATTTAGCACAGCTACGATCAACTTGGAATGACCCCCATGGTTTTGCCCAACTGCTAACAAATTTGCTGCTGCGATCAACTCTGAATTAGGCCCTATGGGGGTCATTCCGAGTTGATCATAGCCCTGTAAAATTTTGTAGGGCTACTACCATGACAATAGACATGCGGGGGGGACGCCCAGCACAGAGCTATACCGCCCCGCATGTCAGTGCCGCCCCCCCCCCCCTCCCGCAGAAGTGCAAAAGCATCGCACAGAGGTGATGCTTTTGCACTTTAGGAGTAGCTCCCGGCCAGCGCAGCTTTAGCGTGCTGGCTGTGACCTACTTGTCGCTCCCCGGGACGCAGCGGCTGTGTGTGATGTCACTCAGCCGCTGCGGCCCACCCCTGCACGGTCCGGCCACGCCTGCGTTTGCCGGACCGCGCCCCCATAACGGCAGCAAAATGGCGGTCGCCCTGCCGCCCCCTCCCACCCAGCGACCGCCTCTGCCTGTCAATCAGGCAGAGGCGATCGCAGGGAAATGACGGCCTCCGGCCGTTCGGCATACGCCGGCGCACTGCAGTGCCGGTGCATGCGCAATTTCCGACCCGATCACTGCGCTGCAATAAACTGCAGTGAGCGATCAGGTCAGAATGACCCTTTATGTCCATGTGACTACCATCAGAAATCTTCAGACAGTCCCAGCACTATACATCCTAAGATACCAGCCACTATTACAGGGAGAATGTGGGCTGTTTCTGCTGTAAGGAAAACCAGACGCAGGTTGGTCAACACAGGGCTGATCCCCTAAGGGGAGAAGATGCACAGAAAAAAGTGTTGTGAGCAGGTAGTTCATTGTTTTATGGTGATTTTTTTTTCATTTCCATTTGGAATATAAAGGCTCAAGAATGAAGAAAACAGTTTATCATTTGTACAACATGGGATAAAGAAATATTTTTATTATGCAGTATACTAAAATGCTGAACGATGGCTGAGAGCATAGTACAGTATCTGCAAATTGCATCAGTATAGTAGGGCCATGATGTGCAGAACGTGTTATCACGCCCCATGCACTTGACACTTGGACCTTCACTCCAGGATCTCCTAGAAGGATGGTAGCAAATTTCAGCAAGTATGGTTTAGAGAGTTATTTTGTTTAACACTGTCCATAAAACTGGAGCCAGGTTCTGGTACAAGGAGTCCCAGTCTTGTTAATTACAGTGACCTCTATGAGTATAAGCAATGCAATAAAAGCTTCCAACAAATACAGTAGGTGACGCAACTAAAAAATGGTGTTCCCTTACTTTATTTATTTATTCATTTATGCCATAAATAAGGTTGAATAAATCAGTATTGCTAGTGTACCAAAACCCTGCCTACTCTTCCTAACATTGGGGGTTCTTCCTGACTCCCAGAGAAGCAAGACATCTCCTAGATCCCGTCCACTTCACTCGGAGTGGGGCTTGATGACACAATACAAGTCATTGCACCATGATGATGCAACTTACATCACCACATCACTGGACCTCCCTTCCTGCTTCCAAAAGTTGGGAGGTATGACCTAAAATTTTTTTAATCTTATCAAGTGCAAAGAGGGTGCATGTACCTTTAATGTAGAGTTACAAAGTAACATAAATAAATAAATAAATAAGAAGTACAAAAACAAATATTGCAAATAAACATAAATATTTCCCCTGATACTGCAAATATATGGCAGTTAAATAAATGAAGAGTTTTGTTATTACTTATGTGAGAGGTGCGGGGGCCTGCGGGTACGTGTGGTGGTGCCTGCTGCCGTGCAGGTGTAGACTCTGTACTCACCAGGCGCCGCTCTCTCTCACCTTCAGGTACCGGAACCTTCAACGGACCTGGAATTCTTCAGTCTGATCCGGACACGGCGATTCCCTCTCGGAGCTGACCGACGACCTAGCTGAGGAGAGAAGGGTTTACATTAAAGGGGGTATCGACCCTTCTTCCGCTTGAACAGGGGATACCCCAGTGGTGGCCGCGACCTTCACCGGCTGGGTGAATGGTCATCACCGGCACAAAGCCTCAGCTACCCAGATTTCACACACTCGCGCTTTCGCACGTAGTGTGATGAAAAGGGATTCTCACGTCCGTGAGCAATCCCGATTCCGGCGCTCGGGGACAAACAAGGGACAGACGTACACGGATGCTACTCACCGTCACAAGTCTTGCACTCCGATCTTCTCCACTTACAGGTCCCTGTAAGGAGGCAAAGAGAAACAGCCGTGCAGGGCCTAACTCTGACCTAGTGTCACACCCTATACTAACTACAACAGCAGAGCCCTCAAACTAGCTCTGTGGGTGTGGTGCAACATAACTAGCACAAACCTCATAACAGCAATTTGCCCTGCACGGTAACAACATATATCACACTATCGGAGTTACAACATAAAACGGTGCTGTCCCTTTGTCTACCCGACTCAGAACACCCAGTAGTGGGGACCGCACAGCTCACCCACCTACCGGACTCTCAGGGTGGCCTGAGCCTAACGCCCAGTGCCACCTTTACTCACCTCGGGGAAACGCTGATTCACTGGGCCTAGCGCCCCCTAACTGCCCACAGGCCGGAGGCCTGACTTTGCCCACGGGCCTAGCGCCCGCCTACCTTGCTGCCCGTTGGGTGACCTGGGCCTGGTGCCCAAGGTCACCTTATCGTACCTACTGGCCAAAATACGCTAGGGCCTAATGCCCTCTATCGTCCCACAGGCCTAGTGCCTGATATGTGCCCCGGGCCTAGTGCCCACCCAACTGCCCACAGGCCTGTGGCCTGACTATCCTTATGGGCCTAGTGCCCAACCTGTGCCCCCAGGCCTAGTGCCTGCCTATCTTGGACACGGGCCTGGAGGGCCCGACAACATGCCCCACGGGCCAGGAGGCCCGACTCAATGCCCACGGGCCGGGAGGGCCCGACTCAATGCCCACAGGCCGGGAGGGCCTGACTGTGCCCACGGGCCTATTGCCCGAACACCCGGTGGTCTAGCGGAGGAGAGGGGGGGGGGCACCTTAGAAGGGCCTACCTGCGGTGGAGAAGGCTGCAGTGGGGAACTGCACAGCTCAATTGCTTCCCACCACTGCAGCGCTTCTCGGCCTGGAGGAACTCTTCTGCCGCTGGCCCGTCCTGGCCAGCGGCGCCGCCGTCTCCTCACCGCGTCCAGCCGCCGCTGGACATCTTCCCGGAGCCCGACGTCTTCCGGCCTCTTCAGCGGCCTCCGGAGCTCTTCTTTCCACGGCCGTCGTCTTCTCCTCTGCGCCGGATGCTCTTCTGCGCTCCGGCGCGCCGACGACCTCCTCCGCTGCTCCCGCACGTGTCTTCTGCCGCTCTTCGGCGCGGCCTCTCCTTCAGGCTCCCGCCCGGCGTCTGACGTCAGATGCCGGGGGCGGGGCCTAAGACGCAGCGAGCGCCGATTGGCTCGCCGCGCCTGTTCCTGATTGGCCGGCGCCCCGCGAGCCGTGATTGGCTCGCGGACGGCGCCGGATTCAAAAAGCCGCGGGCGGCGCTTCTCATTGGCGGCCCCAGCGGCGCCAAGTTTAAAGCGCCGCCGCGCTGCTCTCCGCCGCCGACAGCCTGGTGCAGGGAAACATCCGATCCCAGCACCAGGCACCCGCCGCCGCACACTCCGCGCTGGGGACAGACAAGCTGCCCCAGCGCTGCCCCCAGCTAGGGACAGCCACATGGATGTGCCCACAGGGCACATCCTTACACTTATTCCCTGCTATCTCCATTCAGAGATGGTAGTGGGAAAAGGAGGATTGCAGTGGTACTCATACACCATCTTGCAGGTGAATCTCTTCGCTGATGTGGGCTACTGATTAGGTTTCACTGGGGATAGAGCTTTTCACTACTTAATAAATAGACCTGTTTTTTACAGGAGATAAAATGCATATGTTCTTTGATAGGAATATCAACTGATTTTACAGCAGGAGATAGAAGATAAGCTTGCGAGCAGGGCCCTCATACCTTCATGTTAATGCCCAGACTTATTTGATTGGGTTTGTTCCCAATTGGAAAGTAATGTGGAGGTGCTTTATACACTGTAAATAAAGGTTAAAATTAATAATTATAAAATAGGATGTGGCTATACAGAATAGTGGAACTATTAAATCAACAAGAGAATTTTTGGAACTATGCAACATTCCATGCAGATCAGAAAATGTGATGTTCATAAAAGCAGGTACAGTAGATCTGAAGTGCTGTAATCGTATGAAATGCATTATTTCAGGGCTGAAGAATATTGATGATGTGTGTGACGCAGACTCTGAAGGACAGGATGTGAATGCCACGCTGTGCACTGTTAATTTAGTCATCTGAGAACATGAGCCCCCTGCTGTCCCTGACTCCTCTCATCTTTCAGATGCAAAACTCCACTGATTCCTCCAGCAAGTAACTTCCTTTCAGACTCCCTGCAGCCTTCCAAGATTTGCTCTAAGTAGGTGTTTTCTATCTGTCCACCTCATGTCAGTCTGTCCTTTATATGAGTCTTCCCCCGCAGTCCTTACAGACTCTCCCCGCATCTCACAGCTATTTTCACGGTTCTTTTTTATTCACAGTTAAGGATGTCACAATTACTGTTTGTTTTATGCCTATTATTTCCATGCTAGTGGTTTAATATTTGCTATTTTGCCTGTAGCCATCTCACTGTCACGTCTGCCATGTACACCATCTCACAGTCAGTAGCTGCAATAAGGTGGGTAGATTATTTCATATTCCATATCCTTCCATTAATATTCATTATAAAAAGTAGAAAACATGAAAACCAAAAAATGATAGAAGCATGGTTGACCTAGAATTGTCTGACAGCAGTTAGGTAGAAGCTTTAATCACAATACTTCCCAATTGCAGCAAGACGGACACCAAAGGGGGATGGTCTTATAAAAAGGAGGGGTACGTCACTTGATAGCCGCTGTGGTTGGCTGGATTACTATGTGTTTTGGGTACATTTCGGGCCACTGTTTGTATGGATCAGGGATTGGGCTTATTTTGTTCCATGTTTGCATTGAAAAACATTGGAAGCAGCGTTTCCACTTTTAAATTTCTAGATTTGCTGGTCTCTACCCATTTTTACTGGTCAAAATTCCCAGTAAAGTGCTGTGCAATTGATGCCAAAATAAGCGATATTGTGCAGGACCAGAGTGGGACTAAATATAGGCCCTGACATGTAAAGCACACAGACCCACGTCGGCGTCAGTATCTGGCACCTAGCATAGTGTGAAAGGGCCCCCGACACCTGCCGCAGATCGGATCACTAATCTGATCCAATCCGCGGCACTGTACTCCCCGCTGACTGCCCAGTAATGACTGCAGGGAGCATGACGCTCAAAGCCACCGGCACTGCAGACTTGGCTGCTTGCTGAGCGACGGCTCAGCTGCCCAATAGTATATAACGCAGTGAAAAGGAGGTTCCCTGGCAGCATGTGGATTTGACCTGGGTGCCGATGGATACTGTCACTCTCCTGTAAGTCAGGATGTATTGGTTTTTTTTTTATGTTATGGATTCAATTTGAAGTTAGTCACTGGGTTTTAGATGTACACAGTATATATAGTAACATAGTCACTAAGGTTGAAAAAAGACAATTGTCCATCGAGTTCAACCTATTTGTGGTCTCCTACGCAGTTTTATTATAGGACTAGTTATTTTTATGTTAGGACTAGTTATATTAACTATAATGCGTGCCTACGCACCATAACCCTGAATATCTTTATCCAATAGGAATTTATCTAACCCGTTCTTAAAGGTGTTGACTGAGTCCGCTGTTACTACTGTCTCAGGCAGGGAATTCCAAACACGTATTGTCCTTACTGTGAAAAAACCTTTTCGCCTCAATGTGCGGAAACTCCTCTCCTCTAACCTAAGCGAGTTACCACGTGTCCTCTGTGCTGATCTTATAGAAAACAGGTCCCTCCCGAGCTCTGTGTATTGACCCCTTATATATTTGTAGATGTTCATCATGTCCCCTCTTAGTCTCCTCTTTTCCATGTAAACATGACTAGCCTTGCAAGCCTTTCCTCGTATTCCAGCGTCTCCATGCCCTTGATTAGTTTGGTCGCCCGCCTCTGAACCTTTTCTAGCTCCAGGATATCCTTTTTGTAATATGGTGCCCAAAATTGCACACAGTATTCAAGATGTGGCCTCACTAGGGATTTATATAATGGGAGTATAATACTCTCGTCCCTTGCATCAATTCCCCGTTTAATGCATGCTAATATCTTATTTGCCTTCTTTGCTGCACTCCTACTTTGGGTACTGCTGCTTAATTTGTTATCTATGTGAACCCCTAAGTCTTTTCCAGTACAGAATCCCCTATAATTACCCCATTTAGTATGTATGTGTTTTCTGGTCTTGCCCCCACAGTGCATTACCTTACACTTGTCTGTGTTGAATCTCATTCTCCATTTTGCTGCCCATGCTTCCAGTTTAATTAAGTCATTCTGAAGAGACTCAGCATCCCCCTCCGTATTTATAACCTTACACAATTTGGTATCGTCTGCGAAAATTGACACCATGCTCTCTAGACCAACTGTTAGGTCGTTGATGAAAATGTTGAACAAAAGTGGTCCAAGTACAGACCCTTGTGGCACACCACTTAGTACTTTAGTCCAATTTGAAAATGATCCATTGACCACAATGCGCTGCTCCCTATTATCTAACCAATTACTGACCCAAGTGCATATTGTGCTTCCTAGCCCTATTTCTTGTAGCTTATAGATAAGACGCATGTGTGGTACAGTGTCGAAAGCTTTGGCAAAGTCTAAAAAGATTACATCCACCTCCTTACCCTGATCAAAGTTCGCACTTACTGTTTCATAAAAGCCAATTAAGTTGGTTTGACATGATCTGTCCTTCACAAATCCATGTTGGTTCCTTTTAATGACCTTATTTGCTTCAAGGAACTTTTGAATACCGTCCCTTAGAATACCTTCCAATACTTTCCCCACTATAGATGTAAGACTAACAGGTCTATAATTACCTGGTTCAGCTTTGCTCCCATTTTTGAATATCGGCACTACAGTACCTCCTCTATACGCCAGTCTTTGGGAACCATACCCGATTTAACCGAATCCATGGAGATCAATATAGAGGTCTTGCTAGTTCAGCGTGCAACTCCATAAGAACTCTCGGGTGAATTCCATCTGGACCAGGTGACTTATTAATCTCTAACTTTTTTAATCGGTCACAGACTACCTCCTCACATAAATAAGCATTTAGCAGTGGGACATTATCTTTGTTGAGATTTTGTGTTAAACCCAGCATTTGGTCCTTTCTGGTAAATACCGTTGAAAAAAACTTGTTTAGTTTGCTTGCTATGTCATTATCATTTTTGATTATGACTCCCCTCTTGTCCTTTAAAGGGCCTATACTCTCCTTCTTTAGTCTCTTGCTGTTGATGTACTTAAAAAAAATTTGGGATTCGCTTTGCTTTCCTTTGCTACTAGTTTTTCAGTTTCTACTTTTGCCGCTCTTATTCCTTTTTTGCATATTTTGTTACAGTCCTTATAGTGCTTGAATGACTCCGCATCCCCCTCAGATTTGTATTTTTTAAATGCTCGTCTTTTTTTGTCCATTAATTCCTTTATATTTTTGTTAAACCACATTGGTTTGGGATTTTTATTCCTTTTTTTGCTGCTGGTGGGAATAAATTTACGAGTATTATTAATTAGCAGTGATTTTAATACATCCCATTTCTCTGTAGTATTTTTTCCTTGAAACAGAATTTCCCATTCAATGTCCCTTAACGCTTCCTTCATCATGTCAAAGTTGGCTTTGCTAAAGTTTAGAGTCCTAGTTGAGCCAGTATAGGACTGCTTATGAAAACTGATATTGAATGTGACCATATTGTGGTCGCTGTTACCTATGGGCTCTCCTACTTCAATATTTGATACCAATTCCCCATCGTTGGTTAATACCAGGTCTAAGATTGCATTGTACCTAGTTGGTACCACGATTAATTGAACTAAGTAATTATCATTTAGCATGTTTAAAAACATATTGCCCCTAGCAGTATCACATGAATTGATTTTCCAGTTTATCTCGGGACAGTTAAAGTCTCCCATCACTGCTATGTCTCCTACTCCTGATGCTCTTTCTATTTGATTCAGTAACAATTTCTCATCAGACACATTAATACCAGGCGGCCTGTAGCATAACCCCAATAATCACTTCTTTATTCCTTTACCCCCGCATGCAATTTCTACCCATAACGTCTCAATAGTATTTACAGTCCGTTCTTGAATATCTTCCCGTATAACAGGTTTTAGAAATGGCTTTACGTAAAGACATACCCCTTCACCCCGTTTATTTAGTCTGTCTCTCCTGTACAGCGTGTAACCATCTAGATTGACTGTCCAATTGTGAGATTTGTCCCACCACGTTTCAGTAATGCCTATAATATCATATTCCCTGCCTGCTGCGAGGATTTCTAGTTCCCCCTTTTTACCTGCAAGGCTTCTAGCATTTACACACATACAATTGAGATATGTATTTCCCCTTATGGTGGGGACATCATAATTCTAATGCAGCAAAGATGACCCGTAATCGTCATTGGTTACTGTTATTCTAACACCCTTTTTATTTCCCATGTTACTACCCTTGCCGTCTGCTCCATTCCTCCCCCCTACTCCTCCCCCGTTTTGTTCATTAACGCCACCCCTGCTATTCTTACTGAATGACCCGTAATTTCTTGCTAAACCCTCCCCCCCAGGCACCTAGTTTAAATCTCCTCCAACCTTCTAACCATCCTTCCTCCCAGCACCGCTGCCCCCTCCTCATTCAGGTGCAATCCATCATGACAAAAAAGATGGTGCCTGGCTGAGAAGTCCGCCCAGTGTTCTAGGAACACAAACCCTTATTTCCTGCACCAATCCTAAGCCACACATTTATCTCCCTAATCTCCCTCTGCCTTCCTGGGCTAGCGCGTGGCATGGGTAATAATTCGGAGAATATTACCTTAGATGTCCTTGTCTTAAGTTTCTTGCCTAAATCCCTATAGTCTTTCTTAAGAACATCCCACCTTCCACTAACTTTGTCATTGGTGCCAACGTGCACCAAGACCGCTGGAACATTCCCAGCCCCTCCCAACAATCTATCTACCTGGTCCGCGATGTGCCGCACCCGAGCACTCGGGAGACAACAGACCGTACGGTGATCATGGTCCTGGTAGCAGATTACCCTGTCTTCCTAATAATGGAATCCCCTACCACCTCAATCTGACTAGGTACCTTACTAACTTTTATCCCAACTGCACCAGAGGGACCGCTCCTCTTGTTGCTAGATGGAACAGTCTCCTAGGGCACCATCATTTCCTCACTATCATCCTCCGATTCCTCGTCCAGTCGTGCAAATTTATTCGGGTTTGATAGTTCAGAGATGTCGAGCCTCCCCCTCTTTTTCTTCCTTCTGTGACCCAGCTAAGTGCCTGGTCATCCTCATCTATTAGTGACCCCTCCCTCAACTCCTCCACCATTCCATCTAAACTTCGCTCGAGATTGTGAATATCCCTCAGTCGCGTAACGGTTTGCTCTAGATCAGTTACCTGTGCTTCCAGGGCAACCGTTCGCAAACACCTTGTGCAGATGTACTCACACTGGGACGGTTGCTCCAGGTGTGCGTACATCTTGCACGACATGCACTGAGTGAAATCCCCAATCCCAGCCCCACCCATATTTTTGTAAGGTCTAACTCCCTGTTACCCAAGAAGAAATAGAGAATCAAAACAATCTAGGCAAAACACTCACTATACAATAATGAAGTTGGGCTTATACTTATCTATCCTTTGCGTCCCCTAGTCCTTCGCTTTTATGCAGCAGTATTCACCGGTTCCTTCGCTTTTATTCAGCAGTCTCCGACTCTCCGTCCTCTCCTCTGATGTCTGCAGCAGCAGTCTTCCTTGCCCCCTTGTACAGCTCAGCAGTGGATTCAGACCCCGCAGGCGGGTTGTGGGTCCCTGGTAGTAACTGCTGGCAGCAGCAGTAGGCTCTTTCCCCACCGGCAGCATCCCTGGGCGTTGGGTGCGGTGGCCCCTGTGTCGGTATGGCTGGGCTGCTTCAGAACGGCACACCCTAACACTTTATTAACACTTAATATTTTCCCTATCACTTTGTATATATTTTTGTATTATTTTAATCACACCACTTACAAAGCACTTCTGTGCTTCTTATTAACCCTTATTAATTCTCACCTGTGTGCTGACCTGGGGTAGCCGACCTGTGCCGACGTTATGGGGTCCTGCACCCTGGACCCATACCTAGTATTAGGGACCCCCAGTGACGGAGAAGCCTTGTCGATCGGCCTGGGGGCTTAACCCTATATCTGCAGATATACGCAACTAAGATCTCCGTATTATCTGACTATTATGTAGTAATATTTTTCACTCGGTGTGCATTGGGGAACACATTGTTTTTTCCTACACAGAATTACCCCTCCCTTTTAGCACCTGAGTGACATCACAATCTGATTGAGCAGCTTACCATTTTGTGCATTGTATTTAGAGAGGCATGGATGGGTCAGCATTAGGAGGGATTGCTGACTCCAGAGTGCCATAGGAGAAGCTAGGGGTATCTCCAGGTAAGCTGGCTCTCAGATGCTGTAGGAGCCATTACCATGTGGCCTTACACTGGGAATTTAACCCAGACATACTTGTAATTATTTATGGGGTGGGTGAGGGGTGCGGTGGCCCCTGTGTCGGTATGGCTGGGCTGCTTCAGGTCGGCACACCCTAACACTTTATTAACACTTATGATTTTCCCTATCACTTTGTATATATTTTTGTATTATTTTAATCACACCACTTACATAGCACTTCTGTGCTTCTTATTAACCCTTATTAATTCTCACCTGTGTGCTGACCTGGGGTAGCCGACCTGTGCCGACGTTATGGGGTCCTGCACCCCGGACCCATACCTAGTATTAGGGACCCCCAGTGATGGAGAAGCCTTGTCGATCGGCCTGGGGGCTTAACCCTATATCTGCAGATATACGCAACTAAGATCTCCGTATTATCTGACTATTATGTAGTAATATTTTTCACTCGGTGTGCATTAGGGACATCTGCCACATGTTGGTGATGAAGAAAACAGTCAGCAAGTAGGTGAGTTAGAAACATCTGGCGACAGTGTGAGTACAGATGTAGGGAGGCAGGTAAGGCAAGAAGTGATTCTGCGTTATTTTACCGGTAAGTCTTATTTATTCATAATTAACCTTGGCTAACACCAATTCTAAAATGTTTGCTAGGTCTGAATTCTGTTTGTGATGCGTTATTGTTTGTTATTTCTCATGTTGTTTACAGTTAGGCAATAAAATGTGAAACTTACACTGTCACTCATTAACAAATGAAACATTACACATTTTGCGTATGATTAATTTATTACCTTAAACTCAGGCATTTTGAGTGAATCAATTAGATAATTAGTAATTTTCTAAGAACATACTGTAGTTGTTGCTGCAGCCTTGATCATTTCTTTGTTTTTTGTTTGCTGGGTGCAGAGGATTGGGATGGTTCATTGGTCCTGGTTCTGCTGGATCATCTAACTGGGGAGGTAACGGGTCTGGCTAGGTGTGGTTGTTCCTGAGCTTGAGCTTAGTTGGTGGTATGCCAACACATTTATGCTTTGGCTCAGGTTGTTGAGGCTTGCTGTGAGTTGTGTAGTTGCAACAGTGTTGTTGGCAATGATTTGGGAGAGGCTTTCGTTTATTAATTGGTTATGTTGTATAATTTGTATGAGGGCTTGTTGATGCCGCTGTTGGTCATCCATTATTCTTTGTAAATTTGTGTGCATTTGGCTGTTGTCTGCCCTTATCTGCTCCATAGAATTTGCTACTCTGCCAACTTGAACAATCAGTCTGCCTGAGTTCCGACTGAGTCTAGGCAGACGATGGGGCAGACTGGCAAGGTATTGGATGTGGGTGTTCAGACAGGTGTAGTGTTGTGCCTGTTGTGTGGCCCAACTGGACCAAAACTCTGGGCCCATTTGTGGCTGGGGTGGTGTTGGGCTCAATTGGGGGCTGTGGGATGTTTGGGGTGGTTGGGTTATGTCCTGCGGCGTGGTTGGCTGGTTTGGATCAATCGCTTGCAGGTGTAGTGTGTACGATTCCTGCAAGTCAGTTTCCTGCTGGGTATCCTCGGGCATAATGGGTGGTTCTGTATGGGGTTGAAGACAGCCACTATTTAGTTAATATTTTGCATCAGTTTGGTTTGAGCTTTACGTCAACATGCATTACTTCATAATATTCATGTTGTAAATGATAAATAGATTGTGGGATAAACTTAAAAATTTAGGTCACCTTTTTTTAGAAATATGTGGCTTCTTACGTTCCCTACTAGTTCAAAAATGTTTCAGGGAATTGTTGGACTCTGAGCCATAATTAATGTGCTAACACGAAGAACTCTAACAAATAAAAATTACAACATTTACATATTGTGTATGAAGCTTACTTTTGTAAAACACACACAATACATTAAATGTGTTGATCAATACACTCATACATTGTTCAAGGCAGTCAGTGGTGTGGCCAAAACTTGATTAAATATAGTGCAAATAAATGTAATTCAAAATATGGTTGAAAATGTATTAAGGTGGGCGATGTTTAGAACTGGTGATGTTGGCCATGCCAAACAATCGGATTCGACTTAACATTTATGTAGCTGTTTCTACCAAAAAAACAATGATTGGTTGCTATGGCCAACATTACATCTAAAAAAACAACCCATCTTACAAACGTTACCCCCATGTGTTTGCTGTTGGGGATTAATACAAGGATGAGTGTTTTTTTAAACACATTTTTTTTTGGGTGTGCACAAACACTGTTTTTTAAAGAATATAAAATTAATTGTTATGTTTACTCACCAGACAGCTGAGGGGATTGTGGTTCCTCGCTTTGTGGACTGGCCAAAATGGCTTGTGGTGGCTGGGCCGACACAGTAGAGATGCGCCGTTGTGGTGGTGAGGATGCGGGTGGAGATTCCGCCTCAAGACGGCGTCTCTTGGTACCCATCTTATGGAGACTATCCGAGCCTTGTGATGGTCGTCTTAGTGGAGTGGTGGTCGATGAAGAAGGACCTATGTGATAATATAAACATTATAATTCTGAATTTCTATGTGTTTTCAGAATATGTGTATACACTAAATTCTTACCTGCATCGCCAGCATCTGCATCTCTTGGCAGTGTGGGTTGTGGCCTGGCTGTGCTGCGTCTCTTTCGTACTGTAGAAATATGAAGATTGTCTTTATGAACATTATATTATGTTTATATGTTTATGCAAAAACCTTATTGTGATGTAGACATATGAGGAACATTATGAGAAGTAAACAAAACTTTGCTTATGCTTTTCTGCCTGACTTCATTGGGTGTGTATACTTAAATTATGAAACAATTACACCAACCAATCCATACCCAAAGGTGCAGAATTCACAATATAATAATTATACCGTGGTAGCTTAACACTACCAGAATATTGGGGGTCATTCCGAGTTGTTCGCTCGCAAGCTGCTTTTAGCAGCTTTGCACACGCTAAGCCACCGCCTACTGGGAGTGAATCTTAGCTTCTTAAAATTGCGAACGAAAGATTCGCAATATTGCGATAAGACATCTCTGTGCAGTTTCTGAGTAACTCGAGACTTACTCTGCCAGTTCGATCAGTTCAGTGCTTGTCGTTCCTGGTTTGACGTCACAAACACACCCAGCGTTCGCCCAGACACTCCTCCATTTCTCCAGCCACTCCCGCGTTTTTCCCAGAAACGGTAGCGTTTTTTCACACACACCCATAAAACGGCCAGTTTCCGCCCAGAAACACCCACTTCCTGTCAATCACATTACGAACACCAGAACGAAGAAAAAACCATGAGTTAAATTCCTAACTGCATAGCAAATTTACTTGGAGCAGTCGCAGTGCGGATATTGCGCATGCGCACTAAGCGGAAAATCGCTGCGATGCGAAGAAATTTACTGAGCGAACAACTCGGAATGACCCCCATTGTTCTGTATTTAACATTTGTTTGGTGCTAACAACCAAACACTACACCCAAATATATGAACAAAAATGTAAGCATAAAATTAAAATCTGCATGAAAAATCACATCAACCACACAAAGGACAACCCAGAACAACACACAATAACCATAACTACATTAAAAAAAAGTAACAAACATTATGCAAAACACATGACTCACACTTCATTTAAAGACACCCACAAAAAATGTAAATTTGTTTAAAAAACCAGAAGAAGGCCACGGTCAACTGCTAACTTGACAATACAAAGGACAAAAACATAACTATTTCTAAATAAAACTACATCACCAACACATTAGAAGAATTAACCAACTTACAATCACAATTAGCTAGAAGACATTTCAGACAACTAAGGACAAAGCACAGCTGTTTTAATTATAAAACCCCAAAAAAAGACAACTCACCATCCTGCCTTGGGCGATCCGAATCCCGGACATGAGTCTCACCAACACTTCTGGCGGAATAAGAGTGCGCACAGGCTCCTCCCAATCCCGATATGACGCTCGGAAGGGGTGTCCACCCCCTGTTTGGCGGGCTGATTTAGCCTCCTTAGACATCTTAGCCTTGACACGCCGCTTGATGTCGTAGAATCGCTTACGACACGTGTCCTCGGTCATCCTCACCACACCCTCACTATTAACTGCCGCAACTACCTTCCCCCACAGAACACTCTTCCTGCGTGAAGAAACCTTGGCAGCATCATGGCCAAACAGCTGATGATGATGTCTCATCAGCTCCCACACCAATGCCATATTCTCTGCATAGCTGAACTTTACATTGCACCCAGTTTTTGTAGTGGTGCGTGGCTGCGGAGCCACAGCACCATCACTGTCACTCTCACTCAAGGCCGCAGCAGCAACCTCCCCCTCCTCCTCACTAACCTCCTCCACCTCACTCACCTCCTCCCTCTCACTCAACTCCTCCACCACACTCACCTCCTCCACCTCACTCACCTCCTCCCTCTCACTCACCTCTGACTGGGACATATTCCGGACAAACAACAAATAACACTGATAAAAAAAACACTAAACACACTCCTCCACTACCACTACACACCACACACCAAACAAACAAAGACAAAAAAACTATACAGACTTTTAAATAACTACACAACAAGTATGACAAAACTACTTACACACACAGTACAGCACTCACCAATCGCAAAGAACCACCTCAAAACCGCCAAAAACTCCTATCAACTCTCCAACACCAAACACAACTTCCTCTCACCTCTTCACTAGCTAAACCCACGAGTTTCGGGCGGTTTGGGGCGGTTTTATAGTAATGAGCACAGACACTCCTCCATCACGAATCAAACCAATCACGGACGAGTGACAAAAACGAAACTTAGAATAAAAACGCGTCCGGGAATGGAAAAACACTGCCGTAACAAAAAAATGACGCATTCGGAAAAAAACAGACAACACGGCCGCAAAAACACAAAATCGGCCGCATTCTACCTTGGAAAAAAACGAATTACATCGACATCGAAAAATGGAAATAATCAAAACACGACAGCATAGTAAATGAGGCGTAATAAATTCAAAAAGTTGCAAATTCACACATTCGATGTCATTCGTGTTTAATCTCCCTCCAAATTGGTACAAATACGAATTTTTGTTAATATACCCCTCTGAGTGCCGCTGATTACCCACTGCTTTTATTCTATATATATATATATATATATATATATATATATATATATATATATACTGTATATATATAATAAAAGCAGTGGGTAATCAGCGACACTCAGAGACTTTCCAATAATAAAAAATGTGTATTGAAGATCACAGCATATTCCAACGTTTCGGGACTGGCATGTCCCTTTGTCAAGGTGAGTTACAGTGAATAAACCAAATAACATACCTTTATACCATACGGAGAAGTCCCCTGTGCACTCGTCGGTGAGACGCTGTCCGCCTCCGGGACCCGGCGTCTTCCGCTGTCGTCACCGGGGGGCGGCCGCCGGTACCATGGTAACCAGACGCTTAGACGCTCCCCTGGTGACGTGCTGTTGGATAAAAGTGTAGAAGTAGAATTACAGTTTCCCACCACCTATGGCTAAATCAGACACTTGTATCGAAGCATCGTGAAAAATCGCTGTGCAATAGCCCTTACTAAAAAGGGGGACAAAGAGCATGTCTGGACCCGCTGAATGTCATCCATTAAAAGTGTGTATATCACGTTGTTATGCACTAAAGTGTGCAAAAATAGAAAACAGCAGTATCAAAATCAATATGAATACCTCCTATCAGAGAGGGGTGTGTATTAAACATGTGCCTGAAACAATAAGTGGGACAAACTAAACACTAAATTAGTATCATGTGAATAGTGTAAATACAAGAGATGAGCGGGTTCGGTCCCCCCCCCCCCCCCGAACTCCACGTGTTTTACACGGGTCCGAGCCAGGCTCGGATGTTCCCGCCTGACTCAGAAAACCCGAACAAGGCAAGACGTCATCATCCCGCTGTTGGATTCTCGTGAGATTCGGATTCCATATAAAGAGCCGCGCGTCGCTACCATTTTCACTCGTGCATTGTAGAGGGTACAGAGAGGACGTGGCTATGTTCTCTCAGTGGCAAATCTCAATATCAGTGCTCAGTATCAGTGCTTATTGCTGCTCAGTAATACTAGTACAGTATCTCTCTTGTGCTGCATTTTGCTGCTGTAGGGTTCTGTGGTAGTAGTGTCCTATGTATCGTTCATCATCATTCCAGTCACAGTGGTATCTGGGGGGTGACAATTCCAGAGTGCTTCTGTGCTGCTCAGTATTAGTTACTAGTACAGTGTCTCTCTTGTGCTGCATCTTGCTGCTGTAGGGTGCTGTGGTAGTAGTGTCCTGTGACTGTGTATTGTTCATCATCATTCCAATCACAGTGGTATCTAGGGGGTGACAATTCCAGAGTGCTTTTGTGCTGCTCAGTAATACTAGTACAGTGTCTTGTGCTGCATCGTGCTGCTCAGTGTCAGTTCTCCGTAGTATCATCAGTGCTCAGTATCAGTGCTCAGTATCATCAGTGCTCAGTATCAGTGCTCAGTATCATCAGTGCTCAGTATCATCAGTGCTCAGTATAATCAGTGCTCTGTATCAGTGCTCAGTATCATCAGTGCTCAGTATCATAAGTGCTCAGTATCAGTGCTCAGTATCTTCATTGCTCAGTATAACCAGTGCTCAGTATAATCAGTGCTCAGTATCAGTGCTCAGTATCATCAGTGCTCGGTATCAGTGCTCAGTATCATCAGTGCTCAGTATCATCAGTGCTCAGTATCAGTGCTCAGTATCATCAGTGCTCAGTATCATCAGTGCTGAGTATAATCAGTGCTGAGTATAATCAGTGCTCAGTATCATCAGTGCTCAGTATCATCAGTGCTCAGTATCATCAGTGCTGAGTATAATCAGTGCTCAGTATCATCAGTGCTCAGTATCATCAGTGCTCAGTATCATCAATGCTCAGTATCAGTGCTCAGTATCATCAGTGCTCAGTATCAGTGCTCAGTATAATCAGTGCTCAGTGTCTTGTGGTGCTCAGTAATACTACATTACTAATACTAGTACAGTGTCTTGTGCTGCATCTTGCTGCTATAGGGTGCTGTGGTAGTGTCCTGTCACTGTGCATAGGTCATCATCATTCCAGTCACAGTGGTATCTGGTATCTATCTAGTGGTATCTAATTCCAGACATTACTGCCATCTCATTCCAGATATATTACTGGCATATAATTCCACACATTAAAAAATGGAGAACAAAAATTTGGAGGGTAAAATAGGGAAAGATCAAGATTCACTTCCACCTAGTGCTGAAGCTGCTGCCACTAGTCCTGGCAGAGATGATGAAATGCCATCAACGTCGTCTGCCAAGGCCTATGCCCAATGTCATAGTAGAGAGCATGTAAAATCCAAAAAGCAAAACTTCAGTAAAATGTCCCAAAAATCTAAATTAAAATCGTCTGAGGAGAAGCATAAACTTGCCAATATGCCATTTACGACACGGAGTGGCAAGGAACAGCTAAGGCCCTCTCCTATGTTCCTAGTGACTAGTGGTTCAGCTTCACATGTCGATGGAAGCGCTCATCCTCCCACTAGAAAAATGAAAAGAGTTAAGCTGGCAAAAGCACAGCAAAGAACTGTGCGTTCTTCTAAATCACAAATCCCCAAGGAGAGTCCAATTGTGTCGTTTGCGATGTCTGACCTTCCCAACACTGGACGGGAAGAGGTGGCTCCTTCCACCATTTGCACGCCCCCTGCAAGTGCTGGAAGGAGCACCCACAGTCCAGTTCCTGATATTCAAATTGAAGATGTCACTGTTGAAGTACACCAGGATGAGGATATGGGTGTTGCTGGCGCTGAGGAGGAAATTTACGAGGAGGATTCTGATGGTGAGGTGGTTTGTTTAAGTCAGGCACCCGGGGAGACACCTGTTGTCCGTGGGATGAATAAGGCCATTGACATGCCTGGTCAAAATACCAAAAAAATCACCTCTTCGGTGTGAAATTATTTCAACAGAATTGCGGACAACAGGTTTCAAGCCGTGTGTTGGCTTTGTCAAGCTGTAATAAGTAGGGGTAAGGACGTTAACCACCTAGGAACATCCTCCCTTATACGTCACCTGGAGTGCATTCATCAGAAGTCATTGACAAGTTCAAAAACTTTGGGTGACAGTGGAAGCAGTCCACTGACAACTAAATCCCTTCTTCCTCTTGTACCCAAGCTCCTGCAAACCACACCACCAACTCCCTCAATGTCAATTTTCTCCTTAGACAGGAACGCCAATAGTCCTGCAGGCCATGTCACTGGCAAGTCTGACGAGTCCTCTCCTAACTGGGATTCCTCCGATGGATCCTTGAGTGGAACGCCTACTGCTGCTGTTGCTGCTGGTGCTGCTGTTGTTGTTGCTGCTGGGAGTCGATCGTCATCCCAGAGGGGAAGTCGGAAGACCACTTGTACTACTTCCAGTAAGCTATTGACTGTCCAACAGTCCTTTGCGAGGAAGATGAAATATCACAGCAGTCATCCTGTTGCAAAGCGGATAACTCAGGCCTTGACAACTATGTTGGTGTTAGACGTGCGTCCGGTATCCACCGTTAGTTCACAGGGACTTAGAGAATTGCTTGAAGTAGTGTGTCCCCGATACCAAATCCCACCTAGGTTCCACTTCTCTAGGCAGGCGATACAGAGAATGTACACAGACGTCAAAAAAAGTGTCCTCAGTGTCCTAAAAAATGCAGTTGTACCCACTGTCCACTTAACCACGGACATGTGGACAAGTGGAGCAGGGCAGACTAAGGACTATATGACTGTGACAGCCCACTGGGTAGATGTATTGCCTCCCGCAGCAACAAAAGCGGAGGCACCAGTAGCAGCATCTCGCAAATGCCAACTGGTTCCTAGGCAGGCTACGCTTTGTATCACCGCTTTCCATAAGAGGCACACAGCTGACAACCTCTTACGGAAACTGAGGAACATCATCGCAGATTGGCTTACCCCAGTTGGACTCTCCTGGGGATTTGTGATATCGGACAATGCCACCAATATTGTGCGTGCATTACATGTGGGCAAATTCCAGCACGTCCCATGTTTTGCACATACAATTAATTTGGTGGTGCAGAATTTTTTGAAAAATGACAGGGGCATGCAGGAGATGCTGTTGGTGGCCCAAAAAATTGCGGGCCACTTTCGGCATTCAGCCACTGCGTGACGAAGACTGGAGCGCCAGCAAACACTCCTGAACATGCCCTGCCATCAGCTGAAGCAAGAGGTGGTAACGAGGTGGAATTCAACACTCTATATGCTTCAGAGGATGGAGGAGCAGCAAAATTCAAGCCTATACATCTGCCTACGATATAGGCAAAGGAGGGGGAATGCACCTGACTCAAGCGCAGTGGAGAATCATTTCCATGTTGTGCAAGGTTCTCCAACCCTTTGAACTTGCCACATGTGAAGTCAGTTCAGACACTGACAGCCTAAGTCAGGTCATTCCCCTCATCAGGCTTTTGCATAAGAAGCTGGAGAGATTGAAGGAGGAGCTAAAACGGAGTGATTCCGCTAGGCATGTGGGACTTGTGGATGGATCCCTTCATTCGCTTAACCAGGATTCACGGGTGTTCAGTCTGTTGAAATCAGAACACTACATTTTGGCCACCGTGCTCGAACCTAGGTTTGAAGCCTACGTTGTATCTCTCTTTCCAGCAGACACAAGTCTGCAGATGTTCAAAGACCTGCTGGTGAGACAATTGTCAAGTCAAACGGAACGTGACCCACCAACAGCTCCTCCTTCATTTTCTACCACCACTGGAGCTGCCAAGAAAAGGAAAACATTTCCAAAACCACCCACTGGTGGTGATGCAGGGCAGTCAGGAGCAAGTGCTGACATCTGGTCAGGACTGAAGGACTGGCCAACGATTACTGACATGTCATCTACTGTCACTGCACATGATTCTGTCACCATTGAAAGAATGGTGGAGGATTATATGAGTGACCGCATCCAAGTAGGCATGTCAGACAATCAGTACATATACTGGCAGGAAAAAGAGGCAATTTGGAGACCCTTGCACAAACTGGCTTTATTTTACCTAAGTTGCACCCCCCCAGTGTGTAAGCCGAAAGAGTGTTTAGTGCAGCCGGTCACCTTGTCAGCGATCGGCGTAGGAGGTTACTTCCAGAAAATGTGGAGAAGATGATGTTCATCAAAATGAATTATAAATTTCTCCGTGGAGATATTTACCAGCAATTACCTCCAGAAAGTACACAGGGACCTGTGATGGTGGATTCCAGTGGGGACGAATTAATACTCTGTGAGGAGGAGGATGTACACAGTGAAAGGGGTGAGGAATCGGAGGATGAGGATGAGTTGGACATCTTGCCTCTGTAGAGCCAGTTTGTGCAAGGAGAGATTGATTGCTTCTTTTTTGTTGGGGGCCCAAACCAACCAGTCATTTCAGCCACAGTCGTGTGGCAGACCCTATCGCTGAAAGGATGGGTTTGTTAAAGTGTGCATGTCCTGTTTATACAACATAAGGGTGGGTGGAAGGGCCCAAGGACAATTCCATCTTGCACCTCTTATTTTATTTATCTTTGCATCATGTGCTGTTTGGGGACTATTTTTTTAAGTGCCAACCTTTCTAACACTGCAGGTGTTTGTGCCGCCCACTTTGGTCGCTTAGCTTTGTCATCCAGCGACCTCGGTGCAAATTTTAGGACTAAAAATAATATTGTGAGGTGTTCAGAATTGAGTGGAAATTATGGTTATTGAGGTTAATAATACTATAGGATCAAAATTACCCCCAAATTCTATGATTTAAGCTGTTTTTGAGTTTTGTTTTTTTAAAAACACCCGAATCCAAAATGCATCCGAATCCAACAAAAATCTGAAAGGGTGATTTTGCCAAAACGCGACCGAATCCAAAACACGACCGCGGAACCGGGTCCAAAATCAAAACACAAAGGGGGTCATTTCGAGTTGTTCACTCGCTAGAAGATTTTAGCAGTATTGCACACGCTAGGCCGCCGCCCTCTGGGAGTGTATCTTAGCTTAGCAGAATAGCGAACTAAAGATTAGCAGAATTCCGAATAGAAAATTCTTAGCAGTTTCTGAGTAGCTCCAGACCTACTCACAGATTGCAATCAGCTCAGTCCGTTTCGTTCCTGGTTTGACGTCACAAACACGCCCTGCGTTCGGCCAGCAACTCCCCCGTTTCTCCAGACACTCCCGCGTTTTCCGCAAACTTCCAGAAAATGGCCAGTTTCAGCCCAGAAACACCCACTTCCTGTCAATCACACTCTGATCACTTCAACGATGAAAATTCTTCATTCGGACATGAGTAAATCTACTAAGTTTTGTCCTAAAATACTTACCGCATGTGCACTGCGTACCATGCGCATGCGCATTTTTGCCTTAATCGCTCCGTTGCGAAAATCGGCAACGAGCGAACAACTCGGAATGACCCCCAAAACATGAAAAATGCTCGCTGCACATCTCTAGTAAATACCCCCTATGTGAGAGGGATGTGTTATAGGTAGAGATGTGCACGGGAAATTTTTCGGGTTTTGGTTTTGGATTCGGTTCCGCGGCCGTGTTTTGGATTCAGACGCGTTTTGGCAAAACCTCCCTTAAAATTTTTTGTCGGATTCGGATGTATTTTGGATTCGGGTGTTTTTTTTTTCAAAAAACACTCAAAAACAGCTTAAATCATAGAATGTGGGGTTAATTTTGATCCAATAGTATTATTAACCTCAATAACCATAATTTCTACTAATTTCCAGTCTATTCTGAACACCTCACACCTCACAATACTATTTTTAGTCCTAAAATTTGCACCGAGGTTGCTGGAGGACTAAGCTAAGCGACCCAAGAGGGCGGCACAAACACCTGGCCCATCTAGGAGTGGCACTGCAGTGTCAGACAGGATGGCACTTAAAAAAATTGGCCCCAAACAGCACATGATGCAAAGAAAAGAGAAAAAGAGGTGCACTGTGGTCGCTGAACGGCTAAGCTAAGCGACACAAACACCTCAATATCACAGGAATTATTCGTTCTAATCAATGGTATTATTGTTCCAAATCACTGGAAAAAAAATGACAAAATCACAGGAATTATTTGTTCTAATCAGTGGTATTATTGGTCCAAATCACTGGAAGAAAATGACAAAATCACAGGAAATATTCGTTCTAATCAATGGTATTATTGGTCCAAATCACTGGAAGAAAATGACAAAATCACTGGAATCATTTGGCAAGATCACTGTAATTAATAATTAATTATAAATCACTGATATTAATTGGTAAAATCTCGCTATCAAAAAAATGGGGTGACAATTCCTAGCGCTCTAAATAAACAGAAATATGGTGACAGCCTACAAATGACAAAAAAGATACCACCATTCTTTCAAATACAAATTTCCAAAGATACAAATGTGTCAAATGCGAAATGGCGCTCCTTTCTGTTCAATTTGTTCCTCAAAAAGAAAAAGATAAATATATCATGGTGTAGTATATTTGAAACACTTCCACTTCTTATAACAAAAAGATGAATCTTCATGACCATGGTATCTCCTATGCAAAATAAGTATAAAGATACTTATTTTGCATAGGAGATACCATGGTCATGAAGATTGTTCTCCCAGGCCTTATTCTTCTTTCGAGAGTTCCCTTGTGCTGCCTCAGTTGGATCTCCTTCACTTGACAGGGGGGTGCTTGAGCAGTGACCCTCCCCAGCTCTAGCCCAACTCCTACTTACCTGCCAGTTCACTGGGAGGATTTTAATAAAAGAATTTGATTTTAAGAAACTCCTGTGTTCCGATCTCGCTTGGTGAAATACCCTACGCATATACCTCATTGATTGGAGGGGTATATAGAGGTAATTAGACTACAATAAGGTGACCCACATGGGCATAACGGATTTATTATCATCTATCCACTATCCTAAATAACCCTTCAGATTCATCCCTGCTGGGTGAATAAACCACATGCATATACCTCATTAATTTGAGGGGTGCATAGAGGTAATTACAACACCATAAGGGGATTCCCTCCACTTTCTACTCACTCCTTGGGAAAACTATATGGTCTTTTTTCTGCTGGGTGATTTTAATCCACTCGTATATACCTCATTGGTTTGAGGGACTGATAGAGGTAATTATATTTCCATAAGGTGACCAACCTGGGTGTTCTGGATCTATCACCTTTTGGGAAATAGCCTCGTTCAAAATCTCGCTATCGCCTGCCTAGTAAAATGGAACCTAGATGGCATTTGGTACCGGGGACACACTACCTCAAGAAATTCTCTAAGTCCCCGTGAACTAACGGTGGATACCGGACACACGTCTAACACCAATACAGCTGCCAAGGCCTGAGTTATCCGCTTTGCAACAGGATGACTGCTGTGATATTTCATCTTCCTCGCAAAGGACTGTTGGACAGTCAATTGCTTACTGGAAGTAGTACAAGTGGTCTTCCGACTTCCCCTCTGGGATGACGATCGACTCCCAGCAGCAACAACAGCAGCGCAAGCAGCAGTAGGCGTTACACTCAAGGATCCATCGTAGGAATCCCAGTTAGGAGAGGACTCATCAGACTTGCCAGTGACATGGCCTGCAGGACGATTGGCGTTCCTGTCTAAGGAGGAAATTGACACTGAGGGAGTTGGTGGTGTGGTTTGCACTGGGAGCTTGGGTACAAGAGGAAGAAGGGATTTAGTTGTCAGTGGACTGCTTCCGCTGTCACCCAAAGTTTTTGAACTTGTCAATGACTTCTGATGAATGCGCTCCAGGTGACGTATAAGGGAGGATGTTCCTAGGTGGTTAACGTCCTTACCCCTACTTATTACAGCTTGACAAGGGCAACACGCGGCTTGACACCAGTTGTCCGCATTTCTGTTGAAATAATTCCACACCGAAGAGGTGATTTTTTTGGTATTTTGACCAGGCATTTCAATGGCCTTATTCATCCCACGGACAACAGGTGTCTCCACGGGTGCCTGACTTAAACAAACGACCTCACCATCAGAGTCCTCCTCATCAATTTCCTCCTCAGCGCCAGCAACACCCATATCCTCATCCTGCTATACTTCATCAGTGACATCTTCAATTTGACTATCAGGAACTGGACTGTGGGTGCTCCTTCCAGCACTTCCAGGGGGCGTGCAAATGGTGGAAGGAGCCACCTCTTCCCGTCCAGTGTTGGGAAGGTCAGGCATCGCAACCGACACAATTGGACTCTCCTTGGGGATTTGCTGTGCTTTTGCCATCTTAACTCTTTTCAGTTTTCTAGCTGGAGGATGAGTGCTTCCATCCACATGTGAAGCTGAACCACTAGTCATGAACATAGGCCAGGGCCTCAGCCGTTCCTTGACACTCCGTGTCGTAAATGGCATATTGGCAAGTTTACGCTTCTCCTCAGACGCTTTTAATTTAGATTTTTGGGTCATTTTACTGAACTTTAGTTTTTTGGATTTTACATGCTCTCTACTATGACATTGGGCATCGGCCTTGGCAGACGACGTTGATGGCATTGAATCGTCTCTGCCATGACTAGTGGCAGCAGCTTCAGCACTAGGTGGAAGTGGATCTTGATCATTCCCTATTTCACCCTCCACATTTTTGTTCTCCATTTTTTAATGTGTGGAATTATATGCCAGTAATATTATTATGTCAATAGCAATGGCCTACTGTACTGTACAACTATAGACTGTTGGTCACCAAAATGTTGCACTGTACTGCTATATATAGTGCTCACAAAATGCAGCACATATATGGAATGGATACTTGCAGTGACACGGAGCTGCAAGATACAGCAATGGCCTACTGTACTGTACAACTATATACTGTTGGTCACCAAAATGCAGCACACTGAGCACAGATATTTGCAGCACACAGAGTACAGATATTTGCAGCACACTGAGCACAGATATGGAGCTTTTCAGGCAGAGAATGTAGATATTTGCAGCACAGTGAGCACAGATATTTGCAGCACATTGAGCACAGATATTTGCAGCACACTGAGCACAGATATGGAGCTTTTGAGGCAGAAAATGTAGCCACGTCCTCTCCGTTCAATCTCCAATGCACGAGTGATAATGGCAGCGACGCGCGGCTCTTTATATAGAATCCGAATCTCGCGAGAATCCGACAGCGGGATGATGAAGTTCGGGCGCGTTCGGGTTAACCGAGCAAAGTGGGAAGATCCGAGGCTGCCTCGGACCCATGTAAAATAGGTGAAGTTCGGGGGGGGGGGGGGGGGGGGGGGGGTTCGGATCTCGATGAACCGAACCCGCTCATCTCTAGTTATAGGTGTGGTGAAAGTGATGGGGGGGGGTTGTGTGATGATAAAAAGCTGTAGTGGTTGGCATAGAGCGCGGGCTAGACACTGAATGAATGTCACGATGGAGTGATCAAGTGGCTGACAGCCAATAAGAATTTCAATTAGTGAACAGAGTGTGACTGTGTAGATGTAAGTAAAACAGAAAGGGTATATAGATACCTGAAAACCTATATAGTAAAGCACGAGTCGGAGGTACCACTATAAAAAGACCAAGGCAGTCAAAAGAAGAAACCAGAGAGAGTATGACGGAGAACGGGGGTATAGATAGCAGGAAATATTTAAAACGTCCACTAAAATTAAAGACCAGGTTTGGTTCCTCTGTAGACTACTACAAATCCCAATGTCCAATTGGACATGGGGTCATAAATCTCACTTCTAGGTCAGATGTTGGCCTGAAACTAAAGTCCTTCATAGGAATCCATCCTTCCGTCCAGCTGTCTATTTGTGAATAAACAGGTTCCACGGCATCATATCATTAAGTCTCTTGGGTTGATGGTATCCAGCTTGTAAATCCATTTTGTTTCAATGCAGAGTAATTTTCTTTCCCGGTCTCCTCCGCTTATCGATTTGGTCACATGGTCGATTATGTAATGTTTAAATTAATTGAGAGAGTGCCCTTTTTCCGTGAAATGTCTCGCTACTGGTTGATCTGAGGATTTTCCGGAGAGTGCTTGTTTTATGGCTGACCTGTGGAGGGCCATCCTTTCTCTGGCAGTTTTATTGATTTGCCTACATAGTAAAGGTTACACGGGCTTATTATGAGATATACAATGAACGAGGAAGTACAGGTGAGAACGTGTTGGATTTTAAAAGTGGTTTAATTGTGAGGATGTTTGAAGTTGGAACCAGTCAGCATGTGGGAGCAGGTGGTGCACTTTGGACACTTATAACAACCAGGAGTTCTGGTCACCAGGGGAGCATCTAAGCATCTGGTTACCATGGTACCGGCAGCCGCCCCCCGATGACGACAGCGGAAGACGCCGGGTCCCGGAGGCGGACAGCGTCTCACCGACGAGTGCACAGGGGACTTCTAGTTATGTTATTTGTTTTATTCACTGTTGCTCACCTTGACAAAGGGACGTGCCAGTCCCGAAACGTTGGAATATGCTGTGATCTCCAATACACATTTTTGATTATTGGAAAGTCTCTGAGTGCCGCTGATTATCCACTGCTTTTATTCTATTGAATTTTCATCAGAAGGCACCAGGGCAGCTATCCTTAAGTGTGGGAGTGCCGGTCCAAATCACCTCTACATTTCCATTTGGACATGGGGGGCATTCTCTGCTCACGCCATCCTGGGACAGGGCACCCCAGCCATATTCACTTCATTGTCTACCTTGTCATAGGTGAAGTTCTCCTCACTCATTCACTCCCACACCCACCACCAAACATAGGATTACTTTGGTGCGTTTGTCCTTTGGTTTAAGCACGATGTCTGCGGGTTCCAATCAAGAGGAAGAACCAGGCTGCAGAGGCATGTCCGCAACCCTGGGGGAACTTCATAGTTTCCCAGACGACGATGCGGAACACCTTCGATTTAAAGAATGCTTAGATTATTCAGAAAAGGTGGGCACGACAGAAGACATTTATCACCAGCTCCTGAAACTCAAACGCTGAGAAATAGATTTTCTCTTACACGGCATTTCCCTCTCAGATTATCATAGGGAGTAGATGGTGCCTAGAGGTTTCAGGGTGCGTAACGTCCTCACGGTCGGCTGATTCAATCCAGAGTTCTGTAGAAAATGAATCGGTATCTTAAATAAGTGCAGCCTGGATTTAATACTCTTAGTGGTAGAAGAAGCAGGGAAAGAACTGGTAATTACCAGGGAGAAAATCAACAAACTGGAGATGGAACATCTGGCCACATTGCAGAATGACGTACAACATGACTGGTTATCTAAGCTACAGGCGCAGTGTGACAGCTACCGCAGGGACCTGATTAGGTTTAAAAGAAACAAACACCAAATTGTCAAGGACGACTATGAGTCCAACCATGTCTACCGCTGGTTAATGGGAGGAGAACCTGGGGAACACAAACCATACAATTCCCGGGCGAACCATAGTTGGAGTAAGAGGCGGGAAGCCCAATGCCTCATGCAGAGCCGACGCAAACCGCTCAGCAGATCCTGCAAAGCAGGGAGGCGCCGGACCGAAGAGGCGCTTTCCCTGCTCTGCACTGGAGCCTGTTGTTGCTGGCGGCAGCGTGAAGAGCGGCTCTTGTTCACTTCACTCCGGCTCCCTCCCTTTTCTTTCCTACCCCTCCTTCCCTGCACCATCACCAGCGGCGCCAGCAGCTTGAAGTGCGCTGCCTCCACGGAGGAAATCTAATTTGCCGCTGCGCCTGCCTCTCCTCTCACTGACGTCCTATAGCTGCTGCGCCCGCACCATGTACTGTAAGTACAAGTAATATCCACTTGGCAGCGCTGTGCTGCTGTTATTATCAGCTCCCTGACTCTGCCCCCCTCTCCTGCTGCACCGCCCCGGGCTGGCCTATCTGCAGGGACCCTCAACTAGGAGCGCATTGCTGGCTACCACCCAGAGCCAGATTAAGAGGGTGGAACAAGGGTCATGTACCCCGGTCCCTCCGTTTTATAGGGCCCCCCTGTTGGATCTGCTCCCAGATAGCTCTATCACGGGATGATAGAGCCAACACAGCAGCAGTAGTTGGGCAGAGGGAGAAGAGAGACTTCCAGGCCAATCACAGAGAGCTTCTCCCCGGAGTCCCCGCCCCCTGCAAAGCTCTGCTGGGAAGAAGACTGGTGGTGTGCATGTAGGCTGAGAGCTATGTAGGGTGAGAGCAGAGGCAGCAGAGCCAGCCAGCCCACAGCAAAGGACAGAGGGGCAGCAAAGTACGCTGCTGGGGAGAGAGAGAAAACTCTGCAAGTGGCTGCTTTACCTGCTGCTGCCTAGGAACATCACACTGCCCACTGCTGCTGCTTCCAGTTATCTTGTCCTGCTATTCACACTCACACACACACACATGTTGTGTGTACTTTAAATGTGACTGTAAGTTGGTGGATGCTCTAACCCTCCCTCCCATCAGCCTATTGCTAGATTCAAGTGGCCTAAGGGACCTTTTATGCCAGAGGGAGGAGCCACGACACACAGAAGAGGAGCTAGGCCAGCGGGATAGTTCCTCTGCTATCCACGCAACCAACTATTACCTTTAGTAATCAGGTGGCGAGCGAAGGGGAGCGAGCCACCGAGCCCGAAGCATGACGAGTGTACATTTCGGGTACCCAGTTTAGCCGTGGCTCCTCCCCCGGTGACGTCAGAGGTCCCTTACCCCACTCCGATGTAGAACTTTCCATTGCCTAGCCCTAACCCTCCCTCTCCTCAGTCTATTCCCTAACTTTCCCTCTCCTCAGCCTATTCCCTAACCCTCCCCTCAGCCTATTCCCCAACCCTAACTCCCCCCCCCCCCCCTCAGCCTATTGCCTAACCCTCCCTCCCCTCAGCCTATTCCCTAACCCTCCCTCCCCTCAGCCTATTCCCTAACCCTCCCTCCCCTCAGCCTATTCCCTAACCCTAACTTAGAGGTGACTAACAAGTGAGTTGGACACCTGCACACAGGTTCTTGTGTCATACTGATCACCTACTGCAGGACATGTGTGTAATAATGCACTGCAAAATGCAGTGACCGGAACTGCGCATCTTGTCCCAAGTGACCACTGGGTGAGGCTGGGGCAGATGGATGCAGTGAGAGCTGAACAATGGGAAGGGGCAAGGGATAGTGTTGCTAAGGGCATATCTGTATAGCTTTGTATTGGGCATGGTATACCCCATCCCCATGCTGTGGCGCCCTGTATGTGCGGTGTTATACTCTGTTACTGCAGCTCAACAACATGCTCATGGACAGCGATACCGGCATCCCGATGTTTAAATCCCAACAGGGAAAGGTAAGTATGCTATCCCCTGCCCCCTACCCCTCCCTTCCAGCAGCCTAACCCTAACTTCCCCCCAAGTGCCTAACTCTAATCCTCCCCCCGCCCCCCCGGTGGAGCCTAGCCCCCCCTACCCACAGTGTAACCTGAATAGCGTACACAACTATGTGGTACAATATGAATCATGGCCACTATGTATGGTGTAATGTGACTAAGATTGTGTTATTGTGTGGCGTAATTTGAATTGGGGTACTATTGTGTGTCCATGCCCCTTTCTGGAGAGACCACACCCCTTTTTGCAGCGTGCACCTATCCCTTTATTACGTATGGGAGGGCGCAAATTTATCTTTTGCAGGTGGGCGCCGAACCCCCTAGCACCGGCCCTAGCCTCATGTCAGCTACATCTAATAGCGACAATGAGGCCACTCAGCAGGAAAGCGAAGGGATCTCAGGTATTTCAGATGTCCCTTTAGGGACCCCGCAGAATACACCAACAGGAAAAGAAAAAGGCAGACGAGGAAGCCCACCCGTAGGGGTGGACAATGCACGAGGAACCAGATGGTCCTCATTAAGAAAATATTGTTAATCTACAATCTATCAGATAGGGTCTTCTTGGAGGATGAACAGTCAGTTTTGGACAAGGGCCTATCATTCGTACCGACCACTCCTTTTGATGAATTCACCTGGCAAGTGGATATTCATCAATTTGCATGGAAGCTTAGGCTCCAGGAATTCTTTCAATCTCAACCTGAAGCCATTCCATCAACAAACCATACGACTGTTCAACATAAATGTATCAACTCTCGAAACCTATCTACATTTGATTCCCCCCTCATCCAATCCGTCCATTAAAGCGTATATACGACTAATGGATGAGTCCGTCTCTAAATTTAATAAGGCTAAACCCAAAGCAAACTGCAATCTATCCAAAGTGGAACAAAAAGTGTTGAAATAACTGGGGTCCTACAGGGACATCATCATCCGTCCAGCGGATAAGGGGGGTGGGATAGTTGTCTTGAATCTTACTGACTACCTGCAGGAAGCCTACCAACAGCTTTCAGACAAGCTCATCTATGAGGAACTATCCCAAGACCCCACACTTACATACAAAAGGGAAGTTGATTCTTTGTTAAAAACAGCCTGTTCAAATGGTTTGATAACCACAAAACTCCTCAAGGCCCTTACTCAGGACTTTTCGGTAGTCCCATTATTCTTCACAGTATCCAAAATACATAAAAACTTACAGTGTCCGCCCGGACGTCCAATCATTTCAGCCAGAAATTCCATCTACCAGCCGATTTCGATCTTTCTGGACAATATACTACAACCTCTAATAGTAAAACAGAGACATTTCATCAAAAATACCACCTGTTTCTTGCAACGATTGGCATCCATTGAAACTGTCCCTGCCAACACTCTACTCTGTGTAATCGACGTGTGCAGGCTTTACACTAGCATCCCTCACAGAGAGGGTCTCACAGCAATGGAATAATTTCTAACAGCGGAGAACATGGATTCCCTCAACTGCGACCTGTTTCTTCAACTTTTGGAGCTTATCCTAAGGAGGAACTTCTTTTTATTTGACGGTAATTTTTTCCATCAAAAGACTGGATGTGCGATGGGGAGCAGCGTCTCCCCTTCTTTCGCCAACGTGTTTATGTTCAAAGAGGAGGATCAAGTCTTTTTTCACAACTCAGAAGTAGCAAGTCAGATCCTATTGTAAACTCGCTACATAGATGATCTATTTCTACTATGGACAAGACCACAAGAGGCCTTTGAACAGCTTATGGTATCAGCTAACACACGGAGTTCCCCAATCAAACTCACTTATCAAACCAGTAGAGACAGCATCAACTATCTGGATGTCCGGGTATCCATCATTGGTAACAAATTACAAACAGGGTTGTATACCAAGCCAACAGATCAGAATACACTATTACGGGCAAACAGCCATCATCCCAGGGGCCTCAAAAGAGGCCTCCCTAGGTCACAAATGATCAGAATTTCCAGGATAACAAGCGATCGATCGACACTGGAAGGCGAATTGGACAAACTCGTAAACAAGTTCCTCCAGCAGGGGTATGATCGGAAGTTGCTAATGTCACAAAAGGAAGAAATACTATCAGTACCCAGAAATAGCCTATTGAATCCCAAAGTGAAAACGGAAAGTAACGTCATCCCGTTTATAGTCCAACATAATACCACAAGTGGGGTCATATCTTGGTCCTCTAGGGCCCTCTGGCCAATTGTATCCACAGACAAGACACTACCTACAGTACATTTAAGGATAGACGTCCAATGCCCTGTTTTACCAGGGCACACAATATCAAGGACATTGTAGTCCACACGGACATTACGGGGTTTAAATCAAGTAGAGAACATCCCAGAGGGTTTTTAACCAGAACTCCTGGTTGTTATAAGTGTCCAAAGTGCACCACCTGCTCCCACATGCTGACTGGTTCCAACTTCAAACATCCTCACAATGAAATCACTTTAAAAATCCAACACATTCTCACCTGTACTTCCTCGTTCATTGTATATCTCATAATATGCCCGTGTAACCTATACTATGTAGGCAAATCAATCAGAACTGCCAGAGAAAGGATGGCCCTCCACAGGTCAGCCATAAAACAAGCACTCTCCGGAAAATCCTCAGATCAACCAGTAGCGAGACATTTCGCGGAAAAAGGGCACTCTCTCAATGAATTTAAACATTACATAATCGACCATGTGACCAAATCGATAAGGGGAGGAGACCGGGAAAGAAAATTACTCTGCGTTGAAACAAAATGGATTTACAAGCTGGATACCATCAACCCCAAGAGACTTAATGAAATGATGCCGTGGAACCTGTTTATTCAGAAATAGACAACTGGACGGAAGGACGGATTCCTATGAAGGACGTTAGTTTCAGGCCAACATCTGACCTAGAAGAGAGATTTATGACCCCATGTCCAATTGGACATTGGGATTTGTAGTAGTCTACAGAGGAACCAAACCTGGTCTTTAATTTTAGTGGACGTTTAAATATTTCCTGCTATCTATACCCCCTTTCTCCATCATACTCTCTCTGGTTTCTTCTTTTGACTGCCTTGGTCTTTTTATAGTGGTACCTCCAACTCGTGCTTTACTCTATAAGTTTCAGGTATCTGTATTCCCTTTCTGTTTTACTTACACCTACACACTCTGTTCACTAATTGAAATTCTTGTTGGCTGTCAGCCACTTGATCATTCCATTGTGACATTCATTCAGTGTCTAGCCCGCGCTCTATGACAACCACTACAGCTTTTTATCATCACAACCCCCCCCCACCCATCACTTTCACCACACCTATAACACATCCCTCTCACATAGGGGGTATTTACACTATTCACATGATACTAATTTAGTGTTTAGTTTGTCCCACTTATTGTTTCAGGCACATGTTTAATACACACCCCTCTCTGATAGGAGGTATTCATATTGATTTGATACTAGAGTTTTCTATTTTAGCACACATTAGTGCATAACAACGTGATATACACACTTTTAATGGATGACATTCAGCGGGTCCAGACATACTCTTTGTCCCCCTTTTTAGTAAGGGCTATTGCACAGCGATTTTTCACGATGCTTCGATACAAGTGTCTGATTTAGCCATAGGTGGTGGGAAACTGTTATACTACACTTTTATCCAACAACGCGTCACCAGGGGAGCGTCTAAGTGTCTGGTTACCATGGTACCGGCGGTCGCCCCCCGATGACGACAGCGGAATACGCCGGGTCCCGGAGGCGGATGGCGTCTCACTGACGAGTGCTCAGGGGACTTTTCCGTATGGTATAAAGGTATGTTGTTTGGTTTATTCACTGTTACTCACCTTGACAAAGGGACGTGCCAGTACCGAAACGTTGGAATATGCTGTGATCTTCAATACACATTTTTTTATGATTGGAAAGTCTCTGAGTGCCTCTGATTACCCACTGCTTTTATTCTATTGAATTTTCATCAGAAGGAACCAGGGCAGCTATCCTTAAGTGTGGGAGTGCCGCTCTAATTCACCTCTCTCTCTCTCTCTCTCTCTCTCTATATATATATATATATATATATAGGAATCGCAGGTCCGGCACTCCATGCTTCAAGCTGTAGCTGCAGCGGTGCCCTCACAAAGAAGGGATGTAGATTGCAAAGGTGCGGCACTCATACCAAATAACAGACACTTAAAACTGTGGTCAAGTTTGCATCAAAGTTTCAATATTTACATATTGGGGGTCACTCCAAGTTGTTCGCTCATTGCCGATTTTCGCTATACTGTGATTAGTCGCTTACTGCGCATGTGCAAGGTTCGCAGAGCGCATGCGTTTAGTTATTTTACACAAAGGTTAGGTATTTTACTCACGGCATAACAAAACTTTTTCATTGCTGTGCTGATCGTAGTGTGATTGACAGGAAGTGGGTGTTTCTGGGCTGAAACTGGCCGTTTTATGGAAGTGTGCGGAAAAACGCAGGCGTTCTAGTTGCAAAACGCAGGAGTTGCTGGAGAAAAGGGGGAGTGGTTGGGCAAACGCTGGGTGTGTTTGTGACGTCAAACCAGGAACGAAAAGGACTGAGCTGGTCGCAATGGCTGAGTAAGTCTGGAGCTACTCAGAAACTGCGGGGTAATCGTTACAATTCTGCTATGCTAAGATACACTCCCAGTAGGTGGCGGCTTAGCGTGTGCAATGCTGCTAAAAGCAGCTAGAGAGCGAACAACTCGGAATCACCCCCATTGTCATCAGGATACCAAGTAAGAAACACAACATACCTTTTAAGCATGTCCACCCCCAGTGAAGTGCTGGCGTCAGGGCCGGGACTGCACACCCACCCCGCCGCCGCGCTGATTGGTGACGTCATCCTCATTGGACCGTACACCTGTGCAAAAAACTTAACCATTCACCATCCAAAATTGTACATTACAGCTACGGGAGTTAAAAATGTAACACTAACAATGTGCAACATATTCAAAAGAAACAAAGTTAATATGGCTAAACAAATGTCACAGAGACAGGATACATAGTTCATATTGAGTTAATAGTAACCCGTCTTAATAAGCATTGCTAGAACAATACTAAAACAATACTAATGTTGCACTAGGACCAGTGGAGGAATTCTAACAGCTACAAAATACAAACTATGCTGAAATGCATTACCGCAAAGCTGCATAAGAAATATTATCGTTTAACCCTTTGGGATAAATGACATTCAAACGGTGTATCCATCTTGCTTCACACCTTAATAGCTGTAATGAACGATTACCCCCTTGTCTATTTAAAGGGACAATATCAATCATTCTGTACCAAAGACTTGATAAGGAGTATCGGGCTTCTGCAAAGTGGCGTGCGACCGGTTGGTCGCTTGTGCCAGACACTAATACTGCCCGTATAGCTGCTCTATGGTTGCCCATACGCTCCTTAAACTTAGTCTCGGTCTTGCCAATATAACAAAGCCCACAGGGGCAAATGAGCTGGTACACTACAAAAGTAGAATTACAGGTAAGTAATGTAAGATTTTATATACTTTCCCCGAATGGGGATGGCTAAACGAATCACCTGTGAGCATGAACTGGCACGTCGTGCAGGTGCACTTAAAGCAACCAACCCGTGTGTTACTCAAAAAAGTGGTTTGCTTCAAAGGTGTCCTTGTAGTGTCTGTCTTTACCAAGATGTCCTTCAAATTGCGGCCCCATGAATAACAGGGCATGAGTCTATGTTCTTTTAAATTAAGTTTGGGATCACTCTGTATCATTGGCTATAATGTTTTCGCAGTTTTAATGATGGCTGGTGATGCCACGTTAAACTTATTAACCCAAGGTAACAATTTAGAACGTATGCTACTGACACATACCTTTATGACATGCTTAAAAGGTATGTTGTGTTTCTTACTTGGTATCCTTATGACAATATGTAAATATTGAAACGTTGATGCAAACTTGACCACAGTTTTAAGTGTCCGTTATTTGGTATGAGTGCCGCACCTTTGCTATATATATATATATATATATATATATGTAAACAACGTAGAAAGAATACTGCGGCACTCGGAATCTAATTACAATTTCAAGGTGTATTCCAAAGCAATCTCGCAGCATACCAACGTTTCGGGGCCGTCCCACCTTGACAAAGGGGTGGAATGGCCCGAATTGTTGGTATGCTGTGAGATTGCTTTGAAATACACTTTGAAACTGTAATTAGACTCCAAGTGCAGCAGTATCTTTTCTACGTTGTTTACACTTTTTATCTGAGGGCACCGGAGCAACAAGAAGGGGATGGAGTGAGTGCTGGTCCATGGAATAGGAATATATGTATGTGTATATACAGTATATTTATGTGTATATATATATATATGTATGTATGTATATCTATGTATGTATATCGATATATGTATGTATATAGATATAGATATATAATATTATATATATATATGTATATATATATATATATATATATGTATACCAATGGATTGGCACTCACCCTTCGTAGTTACAGACGCCCCGGTGCCTTCTGGGATATGTAGTACACACGACGTTTCCTGGCATGCAGCGGCACTCAGGGAAAGATACGAGCAATTATAAGCAAAAGGTGTTTATTCCATTTCGGGGCGCAACCACCCCTTTGTCAAGGTGAACAACAAAAGTGGTTGTTCACCTTGACAAAGGGGTGGTTGCGCCCCGAAACGTTGGACCATTTTTTTCACTATGGAATAAACACCTTTTGCTTATAATTGCTCGTATCTTTCCCTGAGTGCCGCTGCATGCCAGGAAACGTCGTGTATATATATATATATATATATATATATATATATATGGGATCTGGTCGGGATCCCGGCAGTCGAAATACCGACGCCAGAATCCCGACCCTGCTTTGAAAGCCAGCGCCGGAATCCCGACTATTATCACAATCTCGACCGCTGGATTCCCGAACGATTGTTTGCCGGGTCGCCGGAGAGGTAAGCCCCACGGGGGCGATGGGTAGGTTTTATGCTGCGAGGAAGGGGGTCAGGTTTAGGTTGTGGGGAGAGGGTTAGGCTGCGGGGAGGGTTAGGTTTAAGCTGCGGGAAAGGGAAGTAAGGTTTAGGCACCACTGGGAAGGATTAGGGTTATAACAGCCCACTGCCTATATGTATGTGTGTGTGTGTGTGTATATATATATATATATATATATATATATATTTAGATATATTTCTCTTACGTCCTAGAGGATGCTGGGGTTCCATTTAGTACCATGGGGTATAGACGGGTCCACTAGAAGCCATGGGCACTTTAAGAGTTCAATAGTGTGGACTGGCTCCTCCCTCTATGCCCCTCCTACCAGACTCAGTTTAGAAAATGTGCCCGGAGGAGCCGGTCACAGCTAGGGGAGCTCTTAGAAGTTTTTCTATTTTTTTTTCTGAGTTTGTTAGGTTACAGGAAGGCTGCTGGCCACAGCCTCCCTGCTTCGTGGGACGTAGGGGGGGAGTAGGAACCAACTCTTGAAGTTGTTGGTTCTCTATCTCTGCTGACAGGACACCGAGCTCCTGAGGGTGCTGATCGCAAGCCCACGAGGTGACCGCTCACTCCCGCAGCACGGCCGCCACCCGCTAACAGAGACAGAAGAAAGAAGAGTGGTGAGTACAGCGCCGGTGGCCCAGTTAGCGGGTCGCCGGCGGGAATGGCGGCACAAGGGTGGGAGCGCAGCTCTGACAGGCTGCGCTCCGGCAGGCTCAGCAACACACTGGGTTGGCGCTTGAGGGGCGTCCTGGGCCAGTGCAATTCACCCTACGCTGGTCACTTGGCTAACAGGGGCTAATCCCTGCTGTTAGCAACAAACACCTCAGGCCAGTATAAACAACTTAGTGCGGGAAACAGTGCGCCATTGCAAGGGGCGGGGCTTCCTTTCAGAGCGGATCCAGCACTCACCAGTGCCAGTTTCTCCCTGCAGATCACAGTACAGAGATGCTGACAGGGAGCGCTGCCCTCCAGATAACTCCAGCTATACCTCTACGGTACCAGGGCGTTATAGACGGGGGGGGGGGGGGGGGGGGGAGTATGGTAACAGTACTAACTACCCTATTAAGGTTAATTGGTCAGCCCCAGGCTTTTATCATAATAACTGCCTACTGGGGCGCTGTGTGGCTGGCTCCTTATACTCTGTGACTCTCTGAAGGTACTCTGTGGGAAACTGTCTGACATTTTCGTGTGTGTGTGTGTAATTGTATACAGTATATCTCACATTACCATGTCAGAGGTCTCTGTGTCCTGTGCTGCAGAGTGTTTATCTTCCCCTGCAGAGTCTATTCCATGTACTCAGAACTGCGATGTGCTTTCCCATCCTTCTGAATCCGAATCCCTATGGGTGGATTCTTTGAGGGGAATGATATCCCAGATTTCAACAAGGATGTCACATAATTAGAAAGAAATGCAGTTTTTGAGAAAATCTGTGGAGGGCTTGACATACTCAGCCCCCGCTGCTTCGTCTAAGACTCCCCCTGCATACCCACAAAAATGTACACATGCCCAGATAATGCAAGCTGACACTGACACCGACTCTGATACAGAGAACGGTGATGGAGATATGCAAGGGGGGGATGCATCACTTGCAAAGGGTGTGCAACTAATGATGGAAGCCATTAGGGACATTTTACATATTACTGAGAAGGTACCTGAGCAGGTAGAGGAATCTTATTTTACAGAAAGTAAGAAATCCTCACTTACCTTCCCGGCTTCTAAGGAGTTAAACTCTTTGTTTGAAAAATCTTGGGAAAACCCAGAGAAAAAATTCCAGATCTCAAAAAGGGTTCTTATTGCTGTCCCTTTCCCTGAAGAGGACAGAAAAAAGTGGGAAAAACCCCCTATTGTAGACGCTTCTGTATCTAGATTGTCAAAGAAGGTGGTTTTACCTGTCCCTGGTTCAACCGCTTTAAAAGAGCCGGCTGACCGCAAGATTGGGACTACGCTCAAATCACTTTACACAGCTACTGACGTAGCTTTAAGACCCGCTATTGCTTGTGCGTGGATTTCTAAAGCCATAGTAAAGTGGTCAGGCACGTTACTAGAAGACTTAGATACTATGGTTAGTAGTGACATTTAATTGTTTTTGCGTCACATACAGGATTCTGCAGGTTTCATGGTGGAGGCCATGAAGGACCTGGACATGCTGAATGCACGGGCTACTTCCATGGCAGTCTCGGAACACAGAGTACTCTGGCTACACCAAATGACTGTGGATGCAGAATCCAAGAAAAGTGTGGAGAACCTACCCTTCACAGGTCAGGCTCTGTTTGGGGACGCACTGGATGCGTGGTTTTCCACGGCAACTGTGGGTAAGTCAACCTTTCTTCCCTCAGCAGCGCCACTGCCTAGGAAATCTTATCGTACATCTACACTGCAGTCCTTTCGGACCGCAAAAGTTAGAAAATCCAAAACCACTTCCACTTTCTTTAGAGGTGGTCGGTGAAAATCCAGAAAACCTGCACCAACAGGTTCTCAGGAACAGAAACCAGATTTCTGCTTCCTCAAAGTCTTCAGCATGACGGTGGACCTCCCAGCCTGGAGATCGGGCAGGTGGGAGCGAGACTAAAGCATTTCAGTCACGTCTGGGCGTTATCATGCCTAGACCCCTGGGTAAAAGATACTGTTACCCAGGGGTACAAACTGGAATTTCAAGTGCGCCCAGCTCACAGATTCTTCAAATCAGGCTTACCAGCTACGCTGACAGAAAGTGCTATCCTACAGGAAGCCTTTCAAAAATTGGTTCAAACAAATGCCATTGTTCCAGTTCCACCTCACCAAAAACACAAGGGTTATTACTCAAGCCTGTTTGTGGTAACGAAACTAGAGATGAGCGCCTGAAATTTTTCGGGTTTTGTGTTTTGGTTTTGGGTTCGGTTCCGCGGCCGTGTTTTGGGTTCGAACGCGTTTTGGCAAAACCTCACCGAATTTTTTTTGTCGGATTCGGGTGTGTTTTGGATTCGGGTGTTTTTTTCAAAAAACACTAAAAAACAGCTTAAATCATAGAATTTGGGGGTCATTTTGATCCCAAAGTATTATTAACCTCAAAAACCATAATTTACAATCTATTCTGAATACCTCACACCTCACAATATTATTTTTAGTCCTAAAATTTGCACCGAGGTCGCTGTGTGAGTAAGATAAGCGACCCTAGTGGCCGACACAAACACCGGGCCCATCTAGGAGTGGCACTGCAGTGTCACGCAGGATGTCCCTTCCAAAAAACCCTCCCCAAACAGCACATGACGCAAAGAAAAAAAGAGGCGCAATGAGGTAGCTGTGTGAGTAAGATTAGCGACCCTAGTGGCCGACACAAACACCGGGCCCATCTAGGAGTGGCACTGCAGTGTCACGCAGGATGGCCCTTCCAAAAAACCCTCCCCAAACAGCACATGACGCAAAGAAAAAAAGAGGCGCAATGAGGTAGCTGTGTGAGTAAGATTAGCGACCCTAGTGGCCGACACAAACACCGGGCCCATCTAGGAGTGGCACTGCAGTGTCACGCTGGATGGCCCTTCCAAAAAACCCTCCCCAAACAGCACATGACGCAAAGAAAAAAAGAGGCGCAATGAGGTAGCTGTGTGAGTAAGATTAGCGACCCTAGTGGCCGACACAAACACCGGGCCCATCTAGGAGTGGCACTGCAGTGTCACGCAGGATGTCCCTTCCAAAAAACCCTCCCCAAACAGCACATGACGCAAAGAAAAAAAGAGGCGCAATGAGGTAGCTGTGTGAGTAAGATTAGCGACCCTAGTGGCCGACACAAACACCGGGCCCATCTAGGAGTGGCACTGCAGTGTCACGCAGGATGTCCCTTCCAAAAAACCCTCCCCAAACAGCACATGACGCAAAGAAAAAAAGAGGCGCAATGAGGTAGCTGTGTGAGTAAGATTAGCGACCCTAGTGGCCGACACAAACTCCGGGCCCATCTAGGAGTGGCACTGCAGTGTCACGCAGGATGTCCCTTCCAAAAAACCCTCCCCAAACAGCACATGACGCAAAGAAAAAAAGAGGCGCAATGAGGTAGCTGTGTGAGTAAGATTAGCGACCCTAGTGGCCGACACAAACACCGGGCCCATCTAGGAGTGGCACTGCAGTGTCACGCAGGATGTCCCTTCCAAAAAACCCTCCCCAAACAGCACATGACGCAAAGAAAAAAAGAGGCGCAATGAGGTAGCTGACTGTATGAGTAAGATTAGCGACCCTAGTGGCCGACACAAACACCGGGCCCATCTAGGAGTGGCACTGCAGTGTCACGCAGGATGTCCCTTCCAAAAAACCCTCCCCAAACAGCACATGATGCAAAGAAAAAGAAAAGAAAAAAGAGGTGCAAGATGGAATTGTCCTTGGGCCCTCCCACCCACCCTTATGTTGTATAAACAAAACAGGACATGCACACTTTAACCAACCCATCATTTCAGTGACAGGGTCTGCCACACGACTGTGACTGATATGACGGGTTGGTTTGGACCCCCCCCAAAAAAGAAGCAATTAATCTCTCCTTGCACAAACTGGCTCTACAGAGGCAAGATGTCCACCTCATCTTCACCCTCCGATATATCACCGTGTACATCCCCCTCCTCACAGATTATCAATTCGTCCCCACTGGAATCCACCATCTCAGCTCCCTGTGTACTTTGTGGAGGCAATTGCTGCTGGTCAATGTCTCCGCGGAGGAATTGATTATAATTCATTTTAATGAACATCATCTTCTCCACATTTTCTGGATGTAACCTCGTACGCCGATTGCTGACAAGGTGAGCGGCGGCACTAAACACTCTTTCGGAGTACACACTTGTGGGAGGGCAACTTAGGTAGAATAAAGCCAGTTTGTGCAAGGGCCTCCAAATTGCCTCTTTTTCCTGCCAGTATAAGTACGGACTGTGTGACGTGCCTACTTGGATGCGGTCACTCATATAATCCTCCACCATTCTATCAATGTTGAGAGAATCATATGCAGTGACAGTAGACGACATGTCCGTAATCGTTGTCAGGTCCTTCAGTCCGGACCAGATGTCAGCATCAGCAGTCGCTCCAGACTGCCCTGCATCACCGCCAGCGGGTGGGCTCGGAATTCTGAGCCTTTTCCTCGCACCCCCAGTTGCGGGAGAATGTGAAGGAGGAGATGTTGACAGGTCGCGTTCCGCTTGACTTGACAATTTTGTCACCAGCAGGTCTTTCAACCCCAGCAGACCTGTGTCTGCCGGAAAGAGAGATCCAAGGTAGGCTTTAAATCTAGGATCGAGCACGGTGGCCAAAATGTAGTGCTCTGATTTCAACAGATTGACCACCCGTGAATCCTTGTTAAGCGAATTAAGGGCTGCATCCACAAGTCCCACATGCCTAGCGGAATCGCTCCCTTTTAGCTCCTTCTTCAATGCCTCCAGCTTCTTCTGCAAAAGCCTGATGAGGGGAATGACCTGACTCAGGCTGGCAGTGTCTGAACTGACTTCACGTGTGGCAAGTTCAAAGGGCATCAGAACCTTGCACAACGTTGAAATCATTCTCCACTGCACTTGAGACAGGTGCATTCCACCTACTATATCGTGCTCAATTGTATAGGCTTGAATGGCCTTTTGCTGCTCCTCCAACCTCTGAAGCATATAGAGGGTTGAATTCCACCTCGTTACCACTTCTTGCTTCAGATGATGGCAGGGCAGGTTCAGTAGTTTTTGGTGGTGCTCCAGTCTTCTGTACGTGGTGCCTGTACGCCGAAAGTGTCCCGCAATTTTTCTGGCCACCGACAGCATCTCTTGCACGCCCCTGTCGTTTTTTAAAAAATTCTGCACCACCAAATTCAAGGTATGTGCAAAACATGGGACGTGCTGGAATTTGCCCATATTTAATGCACACACAATATTGCTGGCGTTGTCCGATGCCACAAATCCACAGGAGAGTCCAATTGGGGTAAGCCATTCCGCGATGATCTTCCTCAGTTGCCGAAAGAGGTTTTCAGCTGTGTGCGTATTCTGGAAAGCGGTGATACAAAGCGTAGCCTGCCTAGGAAAGAGTTGGCGTTTGCGAGATGCTGCTACTGGTGCCGCCGCTGCTGTTCTTGCGGCGGGAGTCCATACATCTACCCAGTGGGCTGTCACAGTCATATAGTCCTGACCCTGCCCTGCTCCACTTGTCCACATGTCCGTGGTTAAGTGGACATTGGGTACAACTGCATTTTTTAGGACACTGGTGAGTCTTTTTCTGACGTCCGTGTACATTCTCGGTATCGCCTGCCTAGAGAAGTGGAACCTAGATGGTATTTGGTAACGGGGGCACACTGCCTCAATAAATTGTCTAGTTCCCTGTGAACTAACGGCGGATACCGGACGCACGTCTAACACCAACATAGTTGTCAAGGACTCAGTTATCCGCTTTGCAGTAGGATGACTGCTGTGATATTTCATCTTCCTCGCAAAGGACTGTTGAACAGTCAATTGCTTACTGGAAGTAGCACAAGTGGGCTTACGACTTCCCCTCTGGGATGACCATCGACTCCCAGCGGCAACAACAGCAGCGCCAGCAGCAGTAGGCGTTACACGCAAGGATGCATCGGAGGAATCCCAGGCAGGAGAGGACTCGTCAGAATTGCCAGTGACATGGCCTGCAGGACTATTGGCATTCCTGGGGAAGGAGGAAATTGACACTGAGGGAGTTGGTGGGGTGGTTTGCGTGAGCTTGGTTACAAGAGGAAGGGATTTACTGGTCAGTGGACTGCTTCCGCTGTCACCCAAAGTTTTTGAACTTGTCACTGACTTATTATGAATGCGCTGCAGGTGACGTATAAGGGAGGATGTTCCGAGGTGGTTAACGTCCTTACCCCTACTTATTACAGCTTGACAAAGGGAACACACGGCTTGACACCTGTTGTCCGCATTTCTGGTGAAATACCTCCACACCGAAGAGCTGATTTTTTTGGTATTTTCACCTGGCATGTCAACGGCCATATTCCTCCCACGGACAACAGGTGTCTCCCCGGGTGCCTGACTTAAACAAACCACCTCACCATCAGAATCCTCCTGGTCAATTTCCTCCCCAGCGCCAGCAACACCCATATCCTCCTCATCCTGGTGTACTTCAACACTGACATCTTCAATCTGACTATCAGGAACTGGACTGCGGGTGCTCCTTCCAGCACTTGCAGGGGGCGTGCAAATGGTGGAAGGCGCATGCTCTTCACGTCCAGTGTTGGGAAGGTCAGGCATCGCAACCGACACAATTGGACTCTCCTTGTGGATTTGGGATTTCAAAGAACGCACAGTTCTTTGCGGTGCTTTTGCCAGCTTGAGTCTTTTCAGTTTTCTAGCGAGAGGCTGAGTGCTTCCATCCTCATGTGAAGCTGAACCACTAGCCATGAACATAGGCCAGGGCCTCAGCCGTTCCTTGCCACTCCGTGTGGTAAATGGCATATTGGCAAGTTTACGCTTCTCCTCCGACAATTTTATTTTAGGTTTTGGAGTCCTTTTTTTACTGATATTTGGTGTTTTGGTTTTGACATGCTCTGTACTATGCCATTGGGCATCGGCCTTGGCAGACGACGTTGCTGGCATTTCATCGTCTCGGCCATGACTAGTGGCAGCAGCTTCAGCACGAGGTGGAAGTGGATCTTGATCTTTCCCTAATTTTGGAACCTCAACATTTTTGTTCTCCATATTTTAATAGGCACAACTAAAAGGCACCTCAGGTAAACAATGGAGATGGATGGATTGGATACTAGTATACAATTATGGACGGGCTGCCGAGTGCCGACACAGAGGTAGCCACAGCCGTGAACTACCGCACTGTACTGTGTCTGCTGCTAATATATAGACTGGTTGATAAAGAGATAGTATACTCGTAACTAGTATGTATGTATAAAGAAAGAAAAAAAAACCACGGTTAGGTGGTATATACAATTATGGACGGGCTGCCGAGTGCCGACACAGAGGTAGCCACAGCCGTGAACTACCGCACTGTACTGTGTCTGCTGCTAATATATAGACTGGTTGATAAAGAGATAGTATACTCGTAACTAGTATGTATGTATAAAGAAAGAAAAAAAAACCACGGTTAGGTGGTATATACAATTATGGACGGGCTGCCGAGTGCCGACACAGAGGTAGCCACAGCCGTGAACTACCGCACTGTACTGTGTCTGCTGCTAATATATAGACTGGTTGATAAAGAGATAGTATACTCGTAACTAGTATGTATGTATAAAGAAAGAAAAAAAAACCACGGTTAGGTGGTATATACAATTATGGACGGGCTGCCGAGTGCCGACACAGAGGTAGCCACAGCCGTGAACTACCGCACTGTACTGTGTCTGCTGCTAATATATAGACTGGTTGATAAAGAGATAGTATACTCGTAACTAGTATGTATGTATAAAGAAAGAAAAAAAAACCACGGTTAGGTGGTATATACAATTATGGACGGGCTGCCGAGTGCCGACACAGAGGTAGCCACAGCCGTGAACTACCGCACTGTACTGTGTCTGCTGCTAATATATAGACTGGTTGATAAAGAGATAGTATACTCGTAACTAGTATGTATGTATAAAGAAAGAAAAAAAAACCACGGTTAGGTGGTATATACAATTATGGACGGGCTGCCGAGTGCCGACACAGAGGTAGCCACAGCCGTGAACTACCGCACTGTACTGTGTCTGCTGCTAATATATAGACTGGTTGATAAAGAGATAGTATACTCGTAACTAGTATGTATGTATAAAGAAAGAAAAAAAAACCACGGTTAGGTGGTATATACAATTATGGACGGGCTGCCGAGTGCCGACACAGAGGTAGCCACAGCCGTGAACTACCGCACTGTACTGTGTCTGCTGCTAATATATAGACTGGTTGATAAAGAGATAGTATACTCGTAACTAGTATGTATGTATAAAGAAAGAAAAAAAAACCACGGTTAGGTGGTATATACAATTATGGACGGGCTGCCGAGTGCCGACACAGAGGTAGCCACAGCCGTGAACTACCGCACTGTACTGTGTCTGCTGCTAATATAGACTGGTTGATAAAGAGATAGTATACTACTAATATTATATATACTGGTGGTCAGGTCACTGGTCACTAGTCACACTGGCAGTGGCACTCCTGCAGCAAAAGTGTGCACTGTTTAATTTTAATATAATATTATGTACTCCTGGCTCCTGCTATAACCTATAACTGGCACTGCAGTAGTGCTCCCCAGTCTCCCCCACAATTATAAGCTGTGTGAGCTGAGCAGTCAGACAGATATATAATATATATAGATGATGCAGCACACTGGCCTGAGCCTGAGCAGTGCACACAGATATGGTATGTGACTGACTGAGTCACTGTGTGTATCGCTTTTTTCAGGCAGAGAACGGATATATTAAATAAACTGCACTGTGTGTCTGGTGGTCACTCACTATATAATATATTATGTACTCCTGGCTCCTGCTATAACCTATAACTGGCACTGCAGTAGTGCTCCCCAGTCTCCCCCACAATTATAAGCTGTGTGAGCTGAGCAGTCAGACAGATATATATAATATTATATATAGATAATAGATGATGCAGCACACTGGCCTGAGCCTGAGCAGTGCACACAGATATGGTATGTGACTGAGTCACTGTGTGCTGTGTATCGCTTTTTTCAGGCAGAGAACGGATTATAAATAAAACTGGTGGTCACTGGTCACTATCAGCAAAACTCTGCACTGTACTGAGTACTCCTAATGCTCCCCAAAATTAGTAAATCAAGTGTCTCTCTAATCTATTCTAAACGGAGAGGACGCCAGCCACGTCCTCTCCCTATCAATCTCAATGCACGTGTGAAAATGGCGGCGACGCGCGGCTCCTTATATAGAATCCGAGTCTCGCGATAGAATCCGAGCCTCGCGAGAATCCGACAGCGTCATGATGACGTTCGGGCGCGCTCGGGTTAACCGAGCAAGGCGGGAAGATCCGAGTCGCTCGGACCCGTGAAAAAAAACATGAAGTTCTGGCGGGTTCGGATTCAGAGAAACCGAACCCGCTCATCTCTAACCGAAACCGGATGGTTCGGTAAGGCCAATATTAAATCTAAAGTCATTGAACACCTACTTGAGGGAATTCAAATTCAAGATAGAGTCTCTGAGAGCGGTGATCTCAGGTCTGGAGCAGGGGGAATTCCTGGTATCCCTGGATATCAAGGATGCGTACCTTCACATTCCGATCTGGCCTCCTCACCAGTCTTATCTAAGATTTGCGCTGCTGGACTGTCACTATCAGTTCCAGGCACTGCCATTTGGCCTCTCCACAGCACCGAGGGTGTTCACTAAGGTCATGGTAGAGATGATGCTACTCCTCCGCAAGCAGGGAGTGAACATAATTCCCTATCTGGACGATCTGCTGATAAAAGCATCTTCCAGGGAGAGACTGTTACAGAGTATTACTCTCTCAACTTGACTACTACAGGATCATGGGTGGATCCTGAACCTTCCAAAGTCACATTTGGAGCCGACAAGGAGACTGCGCTTCCTGGGGATGATACTCGACACGGAAGTGCAGTAGGTCTTTCTACCGGTGGAGAAAGCATTGGTGATCCAATCAATGGTCCAGGATGTCCTCAAGCCACCCTGGGGGGTATCGGTTCATCAGTGCATTCGCCTTCTGGGGAAGATGGTAGCCTCCTACGAGGCTCTACAGTATGGAAGATTTCATGCAAGGTCCTTCCAACTGGATCTCCTGGACAAATGGTCGGGATCTCATCTTCACATGCACTAGCGGATATGTCTGTCACCGAAAGCCAGAATTTCACTCCTCTGGTGGCTACAAGCTTCTCACCTTCTCGAGGGCCGCAGGTTCGGGATTCAGAATTGGATCCTTCTAACCACGGATGCAAGTCTCAGAGGTTGGGGAGCAGTCACCTAAGGGGAAAACTTCCAAGGAAAGTGGTCAAATCTGAAATCCATCCTTCCGATAAACATTCTAGAACTAAGGGCCATATACAACGGCCTTCTACAAGCGGCACATCTTCTGCAAGATCAGGCCATTCAGGATCAGTCGGACAATGTAATGGCAGTGTCCTACATAAACTGACAGGGTGGAACGAAGAGCAGAGCGGCGATGTCAGAGGTAACAATAATCCTCCTCTGGGCAGAAAAGCATGTGGTGGCACTGTCAGAAATCTTCATTCTGGGAGTGGACAACTGGGAAGCGGACTTCCTAAGCAGAGACGATCTTTATCCAGGAGAATGGGGCCTCCACTCGCAGAGGTAACAAGTCGATGGGGTGTACCTCAAATAGACATGACGGCCTCCTGCCTCAACAAGAAGCTTCGCAGGTACTGTTCCAGGTCGAGAGACCCACAAGCAGTGGCGGTGGACACCCTTGTTACTCTGTGGGTGTTCCAGTCAGTGTATGTGTTCCCTCCACTTCCACTCATCCCAAGGATTCTCAAACTAATAAAAAGAATAAGAGTTCAGGCGATCCTCATTGCTCCGGACTGGCCAAGAAGTGCTTGGTACGGGGATCTTCTGGAATTACTGCTGAAGGATCCGAGGCCTCTTCCTCTTCGCGAGGACCTTCTACAACAGGGGCCATTCGCCTATCAAGACTTACCACGGCTACGTTTGACGGCATGGAGGTTGAACGCCAGATTTTAGCTCGGAAGGACATTCCGAACAAGGTCATTCCTACTCTGATCCATGTTAGGAAGGGAGTAACGTCTAAACATTACCATCGGATTTTGAAAAAATATGTGTCTTGGAAGTTTCCTACGGTGGGGTTTCAACTAGGACGGTTTCTCCTCTTTCTGCAAGCAGGTGTGGATGTGGGCCTACGCTTGGGCTCCATAAAGGTCCAGATTTCGACCTTGTGCATTTTCTTCAAGAAACAATTGGCTGCTCTCCCTGAGGTTCAGACATTCTTGAAAGGGGTTCTGCACATCCAACCACCCTTTGTGCCTCCTATGGCACCTTGGGATCTTAATGTGGTGCTGCAGTTCCTGCAATCGGCTTGGTTCGAGCCTTTACAGGAGGTGGACATCAAGTTTCTTACTTGAAAGGCGGTCACACTGTTGGCTTGATTTAACATGAAGATAGAGCTGAGCTCAGAACGCGTCAGCAATTTCTTCCAAATGTTGTGTCGGCTTTTCATATCAACCAACCTATTGTGGTGCCAGTGGCTACTGACTCCTCTATTGCCTCAAAGTCCTTGGATGTTGTGAGGGCTTTTGAAATATATGTGAAGAGAACTTCTCATCACAGGAAGTCGGACACTCTGTTTGTCCTTTATGATCCCAACAAGGTTGGGTGTCCTGCTTCTAAGCAGACAATTTCTTGCTGGATCAGGTTTACTATACAGCATGCTTATTCTACGTCAGGCTTGCCGTGTCCAAAATCTGTTCACGCCCACTCTACTCGTAAAGTGGGTTCTTCCTGGGTGGCTGCCTGGGGTGTTTCGGCTTTACAGCTTTGCCGAGTAGCTACTTGGCCAGGGTTTAACACGTTTGCTAAGTTAAACAAGTTCGATACTTTGGCCTCTGAGGACCTACTGTTTGGTCAATCTGTTCTGCAGGAACCTCAGCACTCTCCCTCCCGTACTGGGAGCTTTGGTACATCCCCATGGTACTAAATGCATCCTCTAGGACGTAAGAGAAAATTGGATTTAAATTACCTACCGTTAAATCCTTTTCTCGTAGTCCATAGAGGATGTTGGGCGCCCGCCCAGTGCTTAGTTTTCCTGCACTGTTACTTGGTTAAGAATTGTTGGTTCAGTTGTTGCTGAATCGTTTCAGTTGGTAAGCTTGGCTTTCATTTTGTTATGTGTGAGCTGGTGTGAATCTCACCACTATCTGTGTATTTCCTTCTCTCAAAGTATGTCCATCTCCTCGGGCACAGTTTCTAGACTGAGTCTGGTAGGAGGGGCATAGAGGGAGGAGCCAGCCCACACTATTAAATTCTTAAAGTGCCCATGGCTCCTTGTGGACCTGTCTATACCCCATGGTACTAAATGGAACACCAGCATACGGATTACGAGAAAAGGATTTACCAGTAGGTAATTAAAATCCTATTATATATCAGTGGTGAAAGAGGGCGGGTACGCGCGGGTACGGCGTACCCTTAAGAATTTAGCCATGGGTACTCCGTACCCACTGCATCCGGGCCGCCGCTCCCTCCCTCCGCTGCTGCTCACTGCGCTGCTACTGTGAGGGGAGGAGAGTGCAGCGTGCGCCTCTCCTGACCCTCAGTGTCTACCTTCAATTCGGCGCCGACCCGTGAGCCAATCAGAGCTCGTGGACCGGCAGCCAGGCTCCTGATTGGCTGCCAGACTGCGAGCTTTGATTGGCTCACAGATCGGTGCCTAATTGAAGGTAGACACCAACAGCGCCGCCGGAGACTGAGGGGCAGGAGAGGCGCACGCTACTCTCTCCTCCCCTCACACACAGGACAGCAGCAGCGCGGTAAGCAGCAGGGGAAGGGGGGGCACTGTGAGGACATGTGTACCTGGCACTGGGGGCATATCTGGCACTGCGGGGACATGTGTATCTGGCACTGAGGGCATATCTGGCACTGGGGGCATCTCTGTATCTGGCACTGGGGGCATATCTGGCACTGGGAGCATATCTGGCACTGGGGGGGCATTTCTGTATCTGGCACTGGGGGCATATCTGGCACTGGGGCATATCTGGCACTGGGGGGACATGTGTATCTGACACTGAGGGCATTTCTGTATCTGGCACTGGGGGCACATCTGGCACTGTGGGGACATGTGTATCTGGCACTGGGGCATTTCTGTATCTGGCACTGGGGGCATATATGTATCTGGCACTGGGGGCATATCTGGCACTGGGGGCAGTTCTGTATCTGGCACTGGGGGGCAATGTATATCTGACACAGTGGGGGCATTTGTGCATCTGGCACTGTGAGGCAATGTATATCTTGCACTCTGGGGGCATTGTGTATCAGGCACTGTGGGGCAATGTGTATCTGGCACTCTGGGGGCATTTGTGTATCTGGCACTGTGGGGCAATGTGTATCTGGCACTATGGAGCAATGTGTATCTGGCACTGTGAGGCAATGTATATCTGGCACTCTGGGGGCATTTGTGTATCTGGCACTGTGGGGCAATGTGTATCTGGCACTGTGGGGCAATGTGTATCTGGCACTGTGGGGCAATGTGTATCTGGCATTGTGGGGCAATGTATATCTGGCACTGTGGGGCAATGTATATCTGGCACTGTGGGGTAACGTGTATCTGGCACTATAGGGGTCATATGTGTATCTGACCCCCCATATGTGTATCACGCCCCCATTTTCTTTGCCCATGCCCCATGTGGCCTTTGGCCACACCCATTTTTTGGTGCGCACACACAGTATCTACAAGACATTTTTTCTACTTACACCACTGAAGAGGGCGGGCCCCATCCACAAAGGTCAGTCCAGGTCTTGTGGGTTCTGCAGCCAGGATGGCTAAGTAATTGTTCACCTGTGGAATACCTAGAAAGGGCTGAAGGTTTCACAGGTGCAGGACCTCTGATGCTGACTAGCGACCAGAAGCTAGGGCCTGTAAGGGGGGCTAGTGTCAGGGGTCTGGAAGATATATATATATATATATATATATATATTCATTTTAGATCTTACGGGCCCCCCTGTCTTAAGTACCCCGGGCCCCCCAATGCCTTAATCCAGCGCTGATTCAAACGTACCATAGTCAGACATTTGGCATACAAAGAAAAGAGAAGGCATTTTCCCAATTGACTAAGCCCTTGTTTAGCAGTTATAGAGGATTAGATAGTGTTCACTGTAGGAATTTATTAGGGCAGGGGTACTGGACACAGAGGAGGATGCCACAGCAGATCCACAACTACACATTTTGGTGCCCAGTGTACATAAAGAGCATTGATCCCCCTTGTCCATACTTTATGTAAAAAGTCTGCGCGTCAAAGGTGCGTCAAAAAGGGGTTTGGTCTCATTGGGAAGGGGAGTTCCCATACAATAGTGCCCCCCCAATTCAAATTACACTGCACAGTAGTGCCCCTTTTTTCATGTAACATTACACAGTAGTGCCCCTTATTCTTTTTATGTTACACCGTAATTGCCCCTTATTCACATTACAGTATGTCACACAGTAATTGCCCCTTATTCATGTTACATCATACAACAGTACCCCTTATTCACATTGCGTCACCCTGTAGTGCTACTTATTCACATTATGCCACACAGTAGTGTATTTTATTTGCGTTATGTCAACATCAACCTTTAATTGGATGCCAGAGATGCTGTCCAGCGTTTCCGGGGCAGGCATCTGAAGCTGGCATCCATCTACGCTCCTCATCATCTGCCTCAGTGCCTTACCAGTGTATTTCATACACTATGCGGCTGCATCATGACATAATGATACAATCGCACATACAGTATCTGAAACTACACAGGAGGATTACAACATTATTAAAATGCCAGGTTCCAACAAGCCCTGTCATTCCTAATTTTTACAGCTGCCAGAACATGCTCTGTGGCGCAGAGAGGGGAGCGGGTACTCTTTACCCGAGTCCAGGCCTGTTGGAGAGGCCTAGTGGTGGCCCAAGACCCATTGCCCTCCCTTTTCTGTTGCATAGAGCCGCACTTCGGTAAGTTGAGAAAGAACTGACTGCTGCTGCAGCCTCTCTCCCCTGCACGCGCTACTGTCGGTACCCCTGAACATGCTGGCACTTGGTAAGGTATAGGTACCAGCATGTCCATGCAGCCAGGGCCCACTGGGATCTGTAGTCCACCTTTAAAAAAGTATTGTAAAACACCCACAACTTTTATTAAGATAAAAATATCCTCACAAATTTCTTGTGTTACAAATTCTTGCTCACCTAATTCCAAACAGGGGTCCTCTTTGACCCATAATGTATAACAATAATCATGGCTTGGCAAAGAAGAAAAAAGCAACCACATACTGTACTATAGGTGGGTGCTAGACTTGTGCCAAGCAAACCACCACTTGAATGACAATTTTAAAGGCTGACAAGTATGTTTCTCTTATGTCCTAGTGGATACTGAGGTCTTGTACTTTAGCATCATGGGGTATATCGGGTCCACTGGAGCCTGGCACTTTAAAACTTTTAGTGTGTGTATGTGTGTGCTGGCTCCTCCCCTCTATGCCCCCCCTACCAGACTCAGTTTTAGAGAGATGTGCCCAAGGAGCCGGGTGCACTTTTCTGGAGCTCCAGAGATTTTTTCTTTAAATTCAGTTTAGTTTTTATTTTCAGGTAGCTCTGCTTGGCAGACAGACTACCTGTTTTGTGGGACTTAGAAGGGAAACCGAACCAACCTCCTGAGGGTTAATGGTTCGTAATCCCAGATGTCGCTGAGCTCCTGAGGTGCTGATCACTCATCGTCAGTATGTGTGCCCACTCCAGCAGCTAGCTGCCGAAGACCAGGTGCGGTGAGTGTTACACCGAGGCCCCAGTTAGCAGGCCCCCGGTGCAGTTTGGCTGCATGTCATGCGGCGGGCACGGAGCTGCGGTGGCGGACGCTGATTCCAAAAAGGGTGTAGAAAATCTTCCCTTTACAGGTGATGCCTTGTTTGGAGACGAATTTAATAAGTGGATCTCCCAAATAATGGCGGGTAAGTCTACCTATCTGCCGTCGGCTGCGCCACTGGCTAGATGTGTTTACACCGAAGCCTCCTTGCAGTCCTTTCGCGTGGCACGGTTCAGATGCAGGGGCCTCCCCCACTTCCAGAGGTGCTCGTGGTAAGTCCCGTAAACCTGCACCTGCCATCTCCCTGGACTATCCCCTGCCGCTAAGCCTTCTAAGATGGTTGGACCCAGCAGCAAGGCGACTTTCAGGTAGGTGCTCGCCTTCAACACTTCGCCCACGTGTGGGCGGAGTCTTTCCGGGATCCTTGAGTGAGGGACCTCATTTCCCACGGATACCGGCTGAAATTTCAAACACTCCCTCCTCTCATGGTTTTTCAAGTTGGGCTTACCAGCTTTACCTGCAGCAAGTTACCTTACAAGTAGCTATTCAAAAACTTTTGCAGACAGGGGTGGTAGTTCCTGTACCTCCTCCGTTATGCAACAAGGGTTTTTACTCCAGTTTTTTTGTTGTTCCCAAGCCAGATGGTTTGGTGTGCCCCATCTTGAATCTGAAGTCTCTCAACCCGTATCTGCAGGTGTTCAAATTCAAAATGGAGTCTCTGAGGGCAGTGGTATCTGCTCTGGAGAAGGGGAAGTTCCTGGTGTCTCTGCATGTGAAGGATTCTTACCTACACATTCCCATGTGGCCCCCTCATCAGGCTTACCTCAGGTTCGCCATCTTGGACGACCATTTCCAGTTTCAGGCCTTATCCTGTGGATTATCCACAGCTCCGAGGGTCTTCACCAAGGTCATAGCGGAGATGATGCTGCAGCTGCGCATGATGGGTGTGAACATAGTCCCCTATTTGGACTATCTCCTAATAAAGACTACTCGTCTACTCACGGATCATGGGTGGATCCTAAATTTTCTGAAATCTCACCTGGAACAGACCCAACGTCTTCAGTTCCTGGGAATGATCATGGATACGGTATCTCAAAATGTTTCTGACAAAGGACAAGCCCTTGACTATCCAGGCTATGGTCCGCTCGGTACTCAGTCCTCGCAGAGTGTCTATACATCTTGGCATCAAATTACTGGGCAAGATGGTGGCTGCTTACAGGGCAATCCAGTATGGCAGGTTTCATGCCCGACCGTTTCAGCTGGATCTGCTGGACAAATGGTAAGGTTCTCACCTGCATATGCATCAGGAAGTGACCCTATCTCCAAAAGCCCAGATTTATCTATTATGGTGGCTTCAAATTCCTCACCTGGTAGAGGGCAGAAGTTTCAATATCCACTCATGGATTCTACTGACAAAGGATGCCAGCCTCCGGGGGTTGGGGAGTGGGCCCAGTTCCAAGGGTTATGGTCAGTTCATGAATCGGCTTTACCTATAAACATCCTGAAACTCAGGGCAGTTTACAATGCTCTTCTACAAGCCTCCCATCTCCTGAAGGGTCAGGCGATCCAGGTTCCAACGGACGACACCACGACAGTGGCATACATAAACCAACAAGGGGGAACAAGAAGCAGAGCGGTGATATGAGAGGTGTCAAAAATCCTCCTCTGGGCAGAGGCCAATGCAAGTGCCATCTCAGCCATATTCTTTCCAGGAGTGGACAACTGGGAAGCAGACTTCTTCAGCAGGCACGACCTCCAACTGGGGGAATGAGTCCTACATCCCCAGGTGTTCCACCGGTGGGGCTGTCCGCAGATAGATCTGATGGCTTCTCATCTCAACAAGCTGTAGCAGTGGAAGCGCTGACGACACCGTGGACGTACCAGTTTGTGTACCTGTACCCTCCTCTACCGCTGATCCCAAGGGTGCTAAAAAGGCTAAGAAGGGAAAGCGTTCTGGCAATTCTAATTGCCCCGGATTGGCCTCGACGGACGTGTTACTCGGATCTCCTGGCCATGGCTCTGGAGGATCCCTGGCCTCTGCCACTCCAAGACGATCTTCTACAGCTAGGTCTGTTAATCTATCCAGACTTACAGTGGTGATGTTTGACGGTTTGGAGGTTGAGAGGGAGATTCTTGCACGAAAGGGTCTTCCCTCCCGGGTTATTTCCACCATGGTCCAGGCAAGGAAGATGGTTACGATGAAACATTATCATCGTATCTGGAAAAAGTATGTTTCCTGGTGTGAAAGTAGGAAGGTTTCTCCTGTGGAATTTAGAATTGGTCGTTTTCTACTTTTCCTGCAAGTGGGTTTGGATATGGGCCTACATTTAGGCTCCATCAAATCCAGATTTCGGCTCTCTATTTTCTTCTGCCATGTTGCCTGAAGTACAGACTTTCCTGAAGGGTGTTCTGCATATACAACCGCCCTTTGTACCTCCCACCGCTCCGTGGGACCTCCAATGTGGTTCTGTCCTTTCTCCAATCAGATTGGTTTGAACCCTTACATAGGGTGAGTTAAAATTTCTCAGCTGGAAGACGGTGATGTTATTGACTTTGTTGTCTGCCAGACGTGTCTCTGAATTAGGGGCCTTATCCTGTAAGAGCCCTTATTTGATTTTTCATGCAGACAGGGCGGAACTTAGGCCCCGTCCTCCGTTTTTGCTGAAAGTGGTTTCAGCTTTTCATGTAAATCGGCCTATTGTGGTTCCAGTGTTGTCTGACGCTTCCGTTGGTCCTGATTCCTTGGATGTGGTTAGGGCTCTGAAGATTTATGTCAAAAGGACGGCCCATCATCAGAAATCTGACTCGCTGTTTGTCCTTTATGATGCTTCCAAGATTGGTCGGCCAGCTTCTAAGCAATCTATTGCTCAGTGGCTCCGGTTAACCATTCAACAGACCTATGTTTCGGCACGTCTGCCTTTGCCGACGTCTATTCAGGCCCAATCAACTAGGTCGGTGGGCTCTTCCTGGGTGGCTGCCCGGGGTGTATCGGCCCTACAGTTGTGCCGAGCTGCGACTTGGTCTGGTTCGAACACGTTTGTTAAGTTCTATCGGTTCGATATCTTGGCCAAGGATGACCTTCAGTTTGGTCAGGCGGTTTTACAGGGGTCTCAGCACTCTCCCACCCATTTGGTAGCTTTGGGATTCCCCATGGTACTAAAGTACAAGACCCCAGTATCCACTAGGACGTAAGAGAAAATAGGAATTTAATACCTACTCGTAATTCCTTTTCTTCTAGTCCGTTGTGGATACTGGGCGCTCGCCTCAATGCTTTGTTCCTGCTTACCTGTGTAAGTATTTTGTTGGATCGGCGCTGTTGTCCCGTTATGTTGTTGGGATAGCCGTGCTATCCGGGTTAGGTTGAGGTTGCTACCCTCTGTTCTGGTTAGCGCCCTCCTTACGTCCATGGTTGTGTGTTGGATTGTTGCCTCACCGCAGTTGTATTGTTCTTCTCTCATGGTATGTCCGTCTCCTCGGGCACAGTTTTCCTAGACTGAGTCTGGTAGGAGGGGCATAGAGGGGAGGAGCCAGCTCACACATACACACACTAAAATATTTAAAGTGCCAGGCTCCAGTGGACCTGATCTATATTCTATACCCCATGGTACTAAAGTACAACACCCCAGTATCCACTACGGACTAGGAGAAAAGGAATTACCGGTAGGTATCAAATTCCTATTTTTATTAAAGCAGTACTATCAAGGTGTGTGTGTCCTCTGTCCATTTTAATATTTATTTTACAGGTGGAATGACCGGTACCAGCGGGCCCTTTAATTCCCCACATGCTGGTAGTTGTGGTTCTCCAAGTACCAGCATGCGGGGAAGGATTGCTGGAACCTGTAATTCCACAAATAAAAGACAATATTTTATCTTTTTTTTAACACAGTGGCTATCAGCCTGACACTCACCGCACAAGGGTGCAGGGAACATCCCTGGGCTACAGCCCTAGCCTTGGGTGCTCCCTCCAGGGTGCCCCGGCCAGGGCTGACTAGTTGGGAGGAGGGGGGGGGGTGATGTTGCAGCCGCAGGGACCAATATAATTGTGTGTTCCGGCTGTGGCATTACCTCCCTGGCTAGTGGAGCCCAGTGCTGGTTTTTTTCCCCTGTATATTTGGAACATGTACCGGTCCAAGAGCCTGGGACTGGTTATGCTTTTATGGGTGGGGGCCTGCATGTCTTTTTCTATTTTACTTTATTTAACTATTTAAACACTTTTCCTGACAGAAGCATGCAAGGATCTCCCTAATCTGTGCATGCTTCTGTCAAACTCGCACAATGTAATGAAACTCACATTGCAATGTGCAAGTCTTCATTCGAGAAAACTCGTACACACTCGCACAATGTAATATCCTCAAACTTAAATACTCACACGCTATTACATTGGGTGAGTTTTGCGATAAACTCGCACCTTCTAATGTGCAAGATGTTTATCCCGCACGAATAACTCACACCCCATCACATCCCACCCCCATATGATTTCAATGAAAGAAATTATTGTGAGGCATTACTCTTTGTGTGAGTCAATTGATGAAGTGACCAATATTCCCTTGCATGCATTACTTGTAGCGAAAAATCCAGATGAAGAATAATGGAAAAGAAAAGTTCCCCATCATTACCATGTACACTGAACACTAACTGAAAATAGCATTTCTTATGCAAAAAAAAAAAAAAAGGCACTTGATCAAATCTGAATACTGCACATGTCTCCCAATGACAAGCTACAACCACAGGCAGAACTCTGGGAGGCAACGGAGTCATCTGCCGCCGGGCTCCTGCTCTGAAGGGGGCACCTCTCCTCCCGTTCTGTGACACCATTGAATTAAGTTAATTGATAGCTGCCGCTGTCTTTTCAGTGGCCGACTTCCTCACTGGTCCCTGCACCTTACAAATCACTCTTTCTTTATTATACACATTTTACAAGTGTCACACCCAGGATTAGAAACCACAACCTATTACACTGGAAGCAGACACCTTACTGATGAAGCTATTTGCTCCTGCATAGGAAATATGAGAATTTTAACTATATGAAGATACTTCTCTGACAATTACAGGTAACTTCATATAGTTAGAATTCTCATGCTTCCTCTACAGGAGCAAATAGCTCCATCAGTAAAGTGTCTGCTGTTAGTGTAACAGGTCATGGGTTCTAATCCTGTGTATGACTGCTAAGAAATGTGTGATTTAAAATTAAAGACAATTGAATGTATATAAATACAGTATATACACTTTTTTTCAGAACACACACACACACACACACACACACACACACACACTTATCTTAATATAGGAAATAGGGGGCACCAATATTTATCTTGCCTCCGGGCAACTGGGACGAACTTACGCCACTGGCTACAACTGTAGGGCTGCCCAGTATAAATGTAGCAATAAGGACACCTCTACCCCCTCACTACACACATTACCAAAGTGCAATACATGTCCCTTGTGTGCTCTTCATTCTTCCCCACATTTCTTTTACCTGTTACCCAGAACTTTCCCCATGCTATAAGGCTTCCTTATATGTTCCACAACAACATAAAATATTTCAAGACTTGTAAAGATTAAAAAACATATTTATTCCAAAAATAAGTATGTTAAATATCGCATAAGAAGAACTGCCATAATAGCAGTGGTGGATCTATAATGGATGCAGGATGTGCATTGCACACTGGCCCCTGGGATCAAGGGGGCCCACACCGCACACCCTGCACCCATATCTTAAATACTTACCTTTTCCGGGGTCCAATTTCAACAGCAGTATCACTTCACAAATCATCGGAAAATGTTGCTGCAGCCATTTTCAATGGCATTTTGCGCATGCTAATAGCACAATTGCTGAGAAAATGGCTGCCACATTATTTTCTCAGAGACCTGCGTATGTGCAGTAGACTCTGGCACAGTCTTAGCTCCTTTGAGAGACAAGGTTAATTACCAGCTACAAAAGTGTCTCAGCATCCCTGCACCACTACTCACATGGGGTGGTCTTCTGTATGCCGGCGGCCGGGCTCCCGACGTCCAGCATCCCGGCGCCGGAAACCCGACCGCCGGCATACTGACATTTATTCTCCCTCTTGGGGGTCCATGACCCCTATGGAGGGAGAATAAATAGCGTGGCGCGCATAGCGCCACCGTGCTCGTGGCGAGCGCAGCAAGCCCGCAAGGGGCTCATTTGCGCTCGCCCAGCTGTCGGTATGCCGGCGGTCGGGATTCCGGCGCCGGTATGCTGGTCGCCGGGAGCCCGGCTGCCGGCATACACTACTACACCCCTCATATGCACTATGCATACTGTATATACACTCACCAGCTGGTGAACTGTATGAAACCTCACTCAGCTCCATTACCAGTGTACATATAACAGTGAGTACCTGCTATCAATAAACCAACACCACTGGTGAAGTACTAGGTTGTTCATAGGTGGTCATTCCGAGTTGTTCGCTCGTTGACGATTTTCGCTATGCTGCGATTTGCTGCTAAATGCGCATGGTACGCAGAGCGCATGCGCTTAGTTATTTCACAAAAAACTTAGTAGATTTACACAAGCTCGAGCAAAGTTTTTTTCAACCCTCGAGTGATGGCAGTGTGATTGACAGGAAGTGGGTGTTTCTGGGCGGCAACTCAGCGTTTTCACGGCGTTTGCTAAAAAATGCAGGCGTGCCAGGTAAAAACGCAGGAGTGGCTGGAGAAACGGGGGAGTGGCTGGCCGAACGCAGGGCGTGTTTGTGACGTCAAACCAGGAACTAAACGGACCGAGGTGATCGCAATCTAGGAGTAGGTCTGGAGCTACTCAGAAACTGTTAAGAATTATTTAGTAGCAAATCTGCTAATCTTTCGTTCGCTACTCTGCTATGCTAAGATACACTCCCAGAGGGTGGCGGCCTAGTGTGTGCAATGCTGCTTAAAGCAGCTAGCGAGCGAACAACTCGGAATGAGGGCCATAGTTTGAGTCATCTGCTGTTATCTGCCTATATAACTCTACAATGTCAGCACCTGCACACACATCATTTCCAACACAAACAGCCTCCCATTCACAGGAGTGTCTGTGATTGGAATCAGTTTGCAGCCGGGATCATCGGCGTCAGCTGGCCACCACAGCGGTCCCCTTACACCTGTACTGGTTGTACCCCCTGATGGTGGCCCTGCACAACAGCTATTGGAAACTTCTGCTAGCACCTTTCCTAATAAGAGTCTGCAAATTAGTAAAAGGTTTGCTTCAAATGCATTCAGTGCAAAACCAGGAATTCATACTCTGTGGCAAATTTTTCAACATCTTAAATAAACAATATTGTATGAGCCATTATCTAGCCTGCATTATTACTTTCATAATTAACATCATTATGTGCTCATGCGGCAAATATTATTTGGGCTAGACTGAGGGGAAATTAAGAAAAAAGGTGGCAATGTATCACTTGGCCATTAAATAGGTAATTAAATCATAGTAATAAACCTTATGCTGATCATGTTAAAGAAAGACATGAGGCAAATGAAATATTTTATATGTAGACAGACCATGAGAGCGGAGACAGGAGAAGATACTAAATAGATTTTTGGGAATTTGAGTCACTGGCCCCTATAGGGAGCACACGAAAGAACAAGTATGTCTAATCTATTTAATAGATAATAAAATGTGTGCTGTAAATATTGGCCATACATTAAGCTGGAAAATCTGAAGTTTATCTCATAGTTTTGCACAAGAACGGTAAATGAGATAGTGGTGAGCGTGGGAGAATAATAATTTGCTTTCATTGCTGAATTTGGACTGACTAGGATAATTACCCGTATATACTCGAGTATAAGTCGACCCGAATATAAGCCGAGGCACCTAATTTTACCACAAAAACCTGGGAAAACTTATTGACTCGAGTATAAGCCTAGGGTGGGAAATGCAGCTCTAGCCGTACACAGCCCTCATACTGCCAGATATGCCCCCACAGTGCCAGATATGCCCTCATGCTGCCAGATGTGCCAGATATGCCCTCAGTGCCAGATATGCCCCACAGTGCCAGATATGCCCTCATGCTTCCAGATATGCCCCACAGTGCCAGATGTGCAAGATATGTCCTCATGCTGCCAGATATGCCCCACAGTGCCAGTTACTTACCCTCCGTCGCTCCCGCGCTTTCTTCTGAAGGAGGGACACTGAGGGCACAGCGCGCGCCTCTCCTGTGTCCCTCCTGTGTCTCTGGCGGCAGCGGCGTGTGTGTGTTAAAGGAAGTGCCGGTTCGTGCACTTCCTTTAACACACACACGCCGCTGCCACCGGAGATGCAGGAGGGACACAGGAGAGCCGAGCGCTGTGCCCTCCGTGTCCCTCCTAAATACTGACTCGAGTATAAGCCGAAGGGGCTTTTTCAGCAGAAAAAAAAGTGCTGAAAAAGTCGGCTTATACTCTAGTATATACGGTACATTATATTACATTAATGTATGCCAAGTTGCCAAAACCATATTTTGTGTTCCTGGGAATATGTACAAATGTGTCACATGTAGTAAACTGGCCTAATGTTCCCCCTACCCTCATGATGTAAAAATTCTGCTCTGACTATCTGCATTAATAAACCTTACATGCTGGACGGCTGCAGTTCAGATGTATACTGCATGCCTGTTGTTAATACTATTCATATGATCTAACCAGTATCCAATTACAGTAGGCACAATAAAACATGGGGTGCGAAAAACAAAATTTTTCCAGATGATTCACCAATGTTTTTTACAGGCTATCCAATTAGATCACCCATTAAAAAAATAAATGTTCACACGAAAACACACAGGTTCAGTGAGTGTTTTTGCGGACGCATCACCAAAAACAAAGTTGCTTTCGTGCATTTTGCTTCTCCTGCCTGAGGCAGGTGAAAGAAAATCCCCTATAAGCAGCTGTTTGGGCCGGTTTATCGGGGCTTATTGGATAGCCCCAGGGCAGGGCTGGATCTAGACCTTGTGGCGCCCAGTGCGAAAAAATAGGGGCGTGGCTTAATGGAGAAGGGGCATGGTCAGCTGTGCCCCCAGTACTGTGCCCCCTGTAGCTGTGCCCACAGTAGTATTGCCCCCAGTACTGTGCCCCCTGTAGAGTTGTGCCCCCAGTACTGTTCCCCCTGTAGAGTTGTGCCCCCAGTACTGTGCCCCCTGTAGAGTTGTGCCCCCTAGTTGCGCCGCTTACAAAAAAAATAAAAAAATATTATAAAAAATAATTTAATACTTACAATCCCCGCTGCTGCTTCCCGACCGCTGCTGTCCTCTGTCTCCGGCCGCCGGCGCCGCTCCTTGGATCTATGGGTGAGACATCATGACATCTCTGAGCTGACTCTGGTTATGATAGCTTCAAGTCCCCTACTGCTGACTATGCAAATACCCCCTGGCTTGCAGTAAGTATGCAGTGAAAGGTTACCAGCCTTCTCTCTGCTGTCTGTTCTGTGTGTGAGGTATGTGGTGTATTTCATCTGACACAATTCTCCTCACATCAGCGGAGCTCCCAGTCCGGGCCACCTGTCAATCATCTCTGTGGCCACTCCCCTGAATCTTTGCTATAGGCTGGGGATTGTAGCTGATAGCCACTCCCTCTCTCTTTCTATGGCCAAGGCACTCTAAAACCGCTGAGACTTTCTCTTTGGCTGTACGCTCTGGCTCTGCCCACTTTTGGCGCTGGCTCCACCCACTTTTCACCACAGGTCCATTCTCTGCCTGATACTGCTGCCTGCAGGTAACTAGCCGCAGCACCTGCAGCAAGACCCGGCTCCCTCTCTGGCATCACCTCCCCCCTGTGCCTGGCAGCATGTTTACAGACTGATGTTTATAGCTAGGCCTGCCAGGTCAAAAGGGAAGACCGAGCACCGGAGGGAGGGAACACCAGCCTGGCTGTCAGCTGTAAGCTCTTTTATCATCCCATCTCAAGCCCCTCTCACCGGCAATCACTCCATTAGGTTATTGACAGCTAGGAGTGAGAGGAGTTGCTAGAATGTTCCCTCAGTCACTGGCCACCATTGTGTATATACAAACATTTTAATGGTACATATCAGTCAAGTGTACATAGAGTATTAATATGACATGTTTTATTTATATATTTTATATATATATATATATATATATATTATACACACATTTACAATCCTCTGAGGTACACAAATACATTAATTTACCAATTTATAAATATATATTATACATTTGTTTCTCTCCGTATAGAGTCATGACTTTATTTCCAATAATGTTTACCTTCCATATAGCACTTTTACCCTTAAACTGGGCTACAGTAGGACAAAGTCTACCTCTGTTTATTGGCAGCTGCTTGCGGCTTCTTTTGGTTCCACTGTGCACCTTAGGGAACAAAAGAGGGGGATATCAATATACAGCAGAGTTCTCTAGAGGTAACTACAGACAGACCTGGCAACATTGGTGCAAACCAAGGGTGGGAGCTGTTGCTAGGTGGCAACCCTGTTCCCTAGAACAAATCCGGTTTGCAGGTCATAGATTCCTGCAAACCAGTGTTTTGTTCTTCGGGAGGCTTGCCACCTAACAACAGCAGGTGGGCAGACTACAACATACTTGGTGGTTGCTCTGAGAAACTCGATCCTTTGCAGATCGATTGGTCTCCAATAGTGTTTTGCAATGGTACGGGCGGAGGACCATCTTGCAGCTAGCATAATTAACTGCAAAGGAATACCTTCACCAGCCACTCTTGTTGTTAGCTGCTTCCCGTAGGGAATGGCTATTGAAGCGGTCTGTATCGATCCCTGCTTCTCTCAAAGAGGCTACTATCCATCCCCTGATAGTAGAGGATTTAGAGGGGCTATAAAGTTTTCTACAGGTGATGAAGAGCTGGGTGATGTTGTAGAGATGTGCACTTGAAATTTTTCGGGTTTTGTGTTTTGGTTTGGGGTTCGGTTCCGCGGCCGTGTTTTGGGTTCGACCGCGTTTTGGCAAAACCTCACCGAATTTTTTTTGTCGGATTCGGGTGTGTTTTGGATTCGGGTGTTTTTTTTTAAAAACACTAAAAAACAGCTTAAATCATAGAATTTGGGGGTCATTTTGATCCCAAAGTATTATTAACCTCAAAAACCATAATTTACACTCATTTTCAGTCTATTCTGAATACCTCACACCTCACAATATTATTTTTAGTCCTAAAATTTGCACCTAGGTCGCTGGATGACTAAGCTAAGCGACCCTAGTGGCCGACACAAACACCGGGCCCATCTAGGAGTGGCACTGCAGTGTCACGCAGGATGTCCCTTCCAAAAAACCCTCCCCAAACAGCACATGACGCAAAGGAAAAAAGAGGCGCAATGAGGTAGCTGTGTGAGTAAGATAAGCGACCCTAGTGGCCGACACAAACACCGGGCCCATCTAGGAGTGTCACTGCAGTGTCACGCAGGATGGTCCTTCCAAAAAACCCTCCCCAAACAGCACATGACGCAAAGAAAAAAAGAGGCGCAATGAGGTAGCTGTGTGAGTAAGATAAGCGACCCTAGTGGCCGACACAAACACCGGGCCCATCTAGGAGTGGCACTGCAGTGTCACGCAGGATGGTCCTTCCAAAAAAACATCCCCAAACAGCACATGACGCAAAGAAAAAAAGAGGCGCAATGAGGAAGCTGTGTGAGTAAGATAAGCGACCCTAGTGGCCGACACAAACACCGGGCCCATCTAGGAGTGGCACTGCAGTGTCACGCAGGATGGCCCTTCCAAAAAACCCTCCCCAAACAGCACATGACACAAAGAAAAAAAGAGGCGCAATGAGGTAGCTGTGTGAGTAAGATAAGCGACCCTAGTGGCCGACACAAACACCGGGCCCATCTAGGAGTGGCACTGCAGTGTCACGCAGGATGGCCCTTCCAAAAAACCCTCCCCAAACAGCACATGACGCAAAGAAAAAAAGAGGCGCAATGAGGTAGCTGTGTGAGTAAGATAAGCGACCCTAGTGGCCGACACAAACACCGGGCCCATCTAGGAGTGGCACTGCAGTGTCACGCAGGATGGCCCTTCCAAAAAACCCTCCCCAAACAGCACATGACGCAAAGAAAAAAAGAGGCGCAATGAGGAAGCTGTGTGAGTAAGATAAGCGACCCTAGTGGCCGACACAAACACCGGGCCCATCTAGGAGTGGCACTGCAGTGTCACGCAGGATGTCCCTTCCAAAAAACCCTCCCCAAACAGCACATGACGCAAAGAAAAAAAGAGGCGCAATGAGGTAGCTGTGTAAGATAAGCGACCCTAGTGGCCGACACAAACACCGGGCCCATCTAGGAGTGGCACTGCAGTGTCACGCAGGATGGTCCTTCCAAAAAACCCTCCCCAAACAGCACATGACGCAAAGAAAAAAAGAGGCGCAATGAGGTAGCTGTGTGAGTAAGATAAGCGACCCTAGTGGCCGACACAAACACCGGGCCCATCTAGGAGTGGCACTGCAGTGTCACGCAGGATGGTCCTTCCAAAAAACCCTCCCCAAACAGCACATGACGCAAAGAAAAAAAGAGGCGCAATGAGGTAGCTGTGTGAGTAAGATAAGCGACCCTAGTGGCCGACACAAACACCGGGCCCATCTAGGAGTGGCACTGCAGTGTCACGCAGGATGGCCCTTCCAAAAAACCCTCCCCAAACAACACATGACGCAAAGAAAAAAAGAGGCGCAATGAGGTAGCTGTGTGAGTAAGATAAGCGACCCTAGTGGCCGACACAAACACCGGGCCCATCTAGGAGTGGCACTGCAGTGTCACGCAGGATGGCCCTTCCAAAAAACCCTCCCCAAACAGCACATGACGCAAAGAAAAAAAGAGGCGCAATGAGGTAGCTGTGTGAGTAAGATAAGCGACCCTAGTGGCCGACACAAACACCGGGCCCATCTAGGAGTGGCACTGCAGTGTCACGCAGGATGGCCCTTCCAAAAAACCCTCCCCAAACAGCACATGACGCAAAGAAAAAAAGAGGCGCAATGAGGTAGCTGTGTGAGTAAGATAAGCGACCCTAGTGGCCGACACAAACACCGGGCCCATCTAGGAGTGGCACTGCAGTGTCACGCAGGATGGCCCTTCCAAAAAACATTCCACAAACAGCACATGACGCAAAGAAAAATTAAAGAAAAAAGAGGTGCAAGATGGAATTGTCCTTGGGCCCTCCCACCCACCCTTATGTTGTATAAACAGGACATGCACACTTTAACCAACCCATCATTTCAGTGACAGGGTCTGCCACACGACTGTGACTGAAATGACGGGTTGGTTTGGACCCCCACCAAAAAAGAAGCAATTAATCTCTCCTTGCACAAACTGGCTCTACAGAGGCAAGATGTCCACCTCATCATCATCCTCCGATATATCACCGTGTACATCCCCCTCCTCACAGATTATCAATTCGTCCCCACTGGAATCCACCATCTCAGCTCCCTGTGTACTTTGTGGAGGCAATTGCTGCTGGTCAATGTCTCCACGGAGGAATTGATTATAATTCATTTTAATGAACATCATCTTCTCCACATTTTCTGGATGTAACCTCGTACGCCGATTGCTGACAAGGTGAGCGGCGGCACTAAACACTCTTTCGGAGTACACACTTGTGGGAGGGCAACTTAGGTAGAATAAAGCCAGTTTGTGCAAGGGCCTCCAAATTGCCTCTTTTTCCTGCCAGTATAAGTACGGACTGTGTGACGTGCCTACTTGGATGCGGTCACTCATATAATCCTCCACCATTCTTTCAATGTTGAGAGAATCATATGCAGTGACAGTAGACGACATGTCCGTAATCGTTGTCAGGTCCTTCAGTCCGGACCAGATATCAGCATCAGCAGTCGCTCCAGACTGCCCTGCATCACCGCCAGCGGGTGGGCTCGGAATTCTGAGCCTTTTCCTCGCACCCCCAGTTGCGGGAGAATGTGAAGGAGGAGATGTTGACAGGTCGCGTTCCGCTTGACTTGACAATTTTCTCACCAGCAGGTCTTTCAACCCCAGCAGACTTGTGTCTGCCGGAAAGAGAGATCCAAGGTAGGCTTTAAATCTAGGATCGAGCACGGTGGCCAAAATGTAGTGCTCTGATTTCAACAGATTGACCACCCGTGAATCCTTGTTAAGCGAATTAAGGGCTCCATCCACAAGTCCCACATGCCTAGCGGAATCGCTCCGTGTTAGCTCCTCCTTCAATGTCTCCAGCTTCTTCTGCAAAAGCCTGATGAGGGGAATGACCTGACTCAGGCTGGCAGTGTCTGAACTGACTTCACGTGTGGCAAGTTCAAAGGGCATCAGAACCTTGCACAACGTTGAAATCATTCTCCACTGCGCTTGAGACAGGTGCATTCCACCTCCTATATCGTGCTCAATTGTATAGGCTTGAATGGCCTTTTGCTGCTCTGAAGCATATAGAGGGTTGAATTCCACCTCGTTACCACTTCTTGCTTCAGATGATGGCAGGGCAGGTTCAGTAGTTTTTGGTGGTGCTCCAGTCTTCTGTACGTGGTGCCTGTACGCCGAAAGTGTCCCGCAATTCTTCTTGCCACCGACAGCATCTCTTGCTTGCCCATGTCGTTTTTTAAATAATTCTGCACCACCAAATTCAAGGTATGTGCAAAACATGGGACGTGCTGGAATTTGCCCATATTTAATGCACACACAATATTGCTGGCGTTGTCCGATGCCACAAATCCACAGGAGAGTCCAATTGGGGTAAGCCATTCCGCGATGATCTTCCTCAGTTGCCGTAAGAGGTTTTCAGCTGTGTGCGTATTCTGGAAACCGGTGATACAAAGCGTAGCCTGCCTAGGAAAGAGTTGGCATTTGCGAGATGCTGCTACTGGTGCCGCCGCTGCTGTTCTTGCGGCGGGAGTCCATACATCTACCCAGTGGGCTGTCACAGTCATATAGTCCTGACCCTGCCCTGCTCCACTTGTCCACATGTCCGTGGTTAAGTTGACATTGGGTACAGCTGCATTTTTTAGGACACTGGTGACTCTTTTTCTGAGGTCTGTGTACATTTTCGGTATCGCCTGCCTAGAGAAATGGAACCCAGATGGTATCTGGTACCGGGGACACAGTACCTCCAACAAGTCTCTAGTTGGCTCTGCAGTAATGATGGATACCGGAACCACGTTTCTCACCACCCAGGATGCCAAGGCCTCAGTTATCCGCTTTGCAGTAGGATGACTGCTGTGATATTTCATCTTCCTCGCAAAGGACTGTTGGACAGTCAATTGCTTGGTGGAAGTAGTAAAAGTGGTCTTACGACTTCCCCTCTGGGATGACCATCGACTCCCAGCAGCAACAACAGCAGCGCCAGCAGCAGTAGGCGTTACACGCAAGGATGCATCGGAGGAATCCCAGGCAGGAGAGGAATCGTCAGAATTGCCAGTGACATGGCCTGCAGGACTATTGGCATTCCTGGGGAAGGAGGAAATTGACACTGAGGGAGTTGGTGGGGTGGTTTGCGTGAGCTTGGTTACAAGAGGAAGGTATTTACTGGTCAGTGGACTGCTTCCGCTGTCACCCAAAGTTTTTGAACTTGTCACTGACTTATTATGAATGCGCTGCAGGTGACGTATAAGGGAGGATGTTCCGAGGTGGTTAACGTCCTTACTCCTACTTATTACAGCTTGACAAAGGCAACACACGGCTTGACACCTGTTGTCCGCATTTCTGTTGAAATACTTCCACACCGAAGAGCTGATTTTTTTGGTATTTTCACCAGGCATGTCAGTGGCCATATTCCTCCCACGGACAACAGGTGTCTCCCCGGGTGCCTGACTTAAACAAACCACCTCACCATCAGAATCCTCCTGGTCAATTTCCTCCCCAGCGCCAGCAACACCCATATCCTCCTCATCCTGGTGTACTTCAACACTGACATCTTCAATCTGACTATCAGGAACTGGACTGCGGGTGCTCCTTCCAGCACTTGCAGGGGGCGTGCAAATGGTGGAAGGCGCATGCTCTTCACGTCCAGTGTTGGGAAGGTCAGGCATCGCAACCGACACAATTGGAGTCGGACTCTCCTTGTGGATTTGGGATTTCGAAGAACGCACAGTTCTTTGCGGTGCTACTGCTTTTGCCAGCTTGAGTCTTTTCATTTTTCTAGCGAGAGGCTGAGTGCTTCCATCCTCATGTGAAGCTGAACCACTAGCCATGAACATAGGCCAGGGCCTCAGCCGTTCCTTGCCACTCCGTGTGGTAAATGGCATATTGGCAAGTTTACGCTTCTCCTCCGACAATTTTATTTTAGGTTTTGGAGTCCTTTTTTTACTGATATTTGGTGTTTTGGATTTGACATGCTCTGTACTATGACATTGGGCATCGGCCTTGGCAGACAACGTTGCTGGCATTTCATCGTCTCGGCCATGACTAGTGGCAGCAGCTTCAGCACAAGGTGGAAGTGGATCTTGATCTTTCCCTAATTTTGGAACCTCAACATTTTTGTTCTCCATATTTTAATAGGCACAACTAAAAGGCACCTCAGGTAAACAATGGAGATGGATGGATACTAGTATACTTATGGATGGACTGCCGAGTGCCGACACAGAGGTAGCTACAGCCGTGGACTACCGTACTGTGTCTGCTGCTAATATAGACTGGATGATAATGATATGAAATCAATATATATATGTATGTATATATAATATCACTAGTACTGCAGCCGGACAGGTAGATAATATATTTATTAGGTAATGATGACTGATGACGGACCTGCTGGACACTGTCAGCTCAGCAGCACCGCAGACTGCTACAGTAAGCTACTATACTATAGTAGTATGTACAAAGAAGAAAGAAAAAGAAAAAACCACGGATAGGTGGTATACAATTATGGATGGACTGCCGAGTGCCGACACAGAGGTAGCTACAGCCGTTGACTACCGTACTGTGTCTGCTGCTAATATAGACTGGATGATAATGATATGAAATCAATATATATATGTATGTATATATAATATCACTAGTACTGCAGCCGGACAGGTAGATAATATATTTATTAGGTAATGATGACTGATGACGGACCTGCTGGACACTGTCAGCTCAGCAGCACCGCAGACTGCTACAGTAAGCTACTATACTATAGTAGTATGTACAAAGAAGAAAGAAAAAAAAAAACCACGGGTAGGTGGTATACAATTATGGATGGACTGCCGAGTGCCGACACAGAGGTAGCTACAGCCGTGGACTACCGTACTGTGTCTGCTGCTAATATAGACTGGATGATAATGATATGAAATCAATATATATATGTATGTATATATAATATCACTAGTACTGCAGCCGGACAGGTAGATAATATATTTATTAGGTAATGATGACTGATGACGGACCTGCTGGACACTGTCAGCTCAGCAGCACCGCAGACTGCTACAGTAAGCTACTATACTATAGTAGTATGTACAAAGAAGAAAGAAAAGAAAAAAACCACGGGTAGGTGGTATACAATTATGGATGGACTGCCGAATGCCGACACAGAGGTAGCTACAGCCATGGACTAACGTACTGTGTCTGCTGCTAATATAGACTGGATGATAATGATATGAAATCAATATATATATGTATGTATATATAATATCACTAGTACTGCAGCCGGACAGGTAGATAATATATTTATTAGGTAATGATGACTGATGACGGACCTGCTGGACACTGTCAGCTCAGCAGCACCGCAGACTGCTACAGTAAGCTACTATACTATAGTAGTATGTACAAAGAAGAAAGAAAAAAAAAAAAACCACGGGTAGGTGGTATACAATTATGGATGGACTGCCGAGTGCCGACACAGAGGTAGCTACAGCCGTGGACTACCGTACTGTGTCTGCTGCTAATATAGACTGGATGATAATGATATGAAATCAATATATATATGTATGTATATATAATATCACTAGTACTGCAGCCGGACAGGTAGATAATATTTTTATTAGGTAATGATGACTGATGACAGACCTGCTGGACACTGTCAGCTCAGCAGCACCGCAGACTGCTACAGTAAGCTACTATACTATAGTAGTATGTACAAAGAAGAAAGAAAAAAAAAAACCACGGGTAGGTGGTATACAATTATGGATGGACTGCCGAGTGCCGACACAGAGGTAGCTACAGCCGTGGACTAAGGTACTGTGTCTGCTGCTAATATAGAGTCTAGACTGGATGATAAATTATTGATAATGAGATGAAATCAATATAATATCACTAGTACTGCAGCCGGACAGGTACTATATATATTTATTATGTAATGACTGATGACGGACCTGCTGGACACTGTCAGGTCAGCAGCACCGCAGACTGCTACAGTAAGCTACTATAGTAGTATGTATAAAGAAGAATGAAAAAAAAAACCACGGGTAGGTGGTATACAATATTATATATATATATATATATATATATATATATATATATATATTATATACAATTATATATATATATATATATATATTAAACTGGTGGTGATTGATTATTAAACTGGTGGTCAGGTCACTCACGTTGCAACTTGCAACTAGTACTCCGAGTCCTAAGCAGACAATCACAAAATATATTATTATACTGGTGGTCAGTGTGGTCACAACAATGGCAGTGTGGCACTGACTCTTGCAGCAAAAGTGTGCATTGTACGTTATATGTACTCCTGAGTCCTGCTCTCAGACTCTAACTACTCCCCACTGTCAGTGTCTCCCCCACAAGTCAGATAATACAATACACTTACAGTCACACTATCTAATCTATATCACTTCAGCAAGTAGTATAGTAGTATAGTAGTACTCCTCCTAATAATGCTCCCCAAAATTACTACTACTGTGTCTCTCTCGTCTCTACTGTGTCTCTCTCTTCTCTAAACGGAGAGGACGCCAGCCACGTCCTCTCCCTATGACTCTCAATGCACGTGTGAAAATGGCGGCGACGCGCGGCTCCTTATATAGAATCCGAGTCTCGCGATAGAATCCGAGCCTCGTGAGAATCCGACAGCGGGATGATGACGTTCGGGCGCGCTCGGGTTAACCGAGCAAGGCGGGAAGATCCGAGTCGCTCGGACCCGTGAAAAAAAACATGAAGTTCGGGCGGGTTCGGATTCAGAGGAACCGAACCCGCTCATCTCTATGATGTTGTCCCTAATTGGTGCCGTTAGGCTGATAAGCATGAAGCCACACATAGATTAGGTTCTGCGGAATCTTGTATGGTATCGAATTCCACTATTGAGGTATTAAAAGAAGAGGTTTTTGTATGTCCCTTAAGGATGATGTGGTATCCTGTTGGGGTGTTGAGTCTGAGATGTGAATAAGGGTAAGTTCAGCCCCTCTCGCCACTATGGCCACACTGATATTAGTGTCTGCTTTCCAAGAGGCCAGGAAAGAGAGGAGTGGCTTAATGTCCCAGGTATTGGAATATTTTGGTAGAATGGGCCTAGAGAGGTGAATGCCTCTGAGTAGACAAAGTTGTTATCTGTTATATTTCAGATCATAATGGCTAAAGCAGAGCCATATGACCTTATGGTAGCCGATGCTAGACCTGTTTTGTATTTAGAGGCTACAAAGTCTAAATCTAAGTGGAGTAATGAGATCTGACGAGATGAAATTTGTTGAGATCTCCAGAGATCAAATTCTTTAATAATTGCACAAGATCTAGTTCTAGTGCGGGGTCTGAAGGAACCATTAATTAGTGCTTTTGTGGGTGAGTGCTAGGGAAAGTTCAGTTAACAGCCCAATGATATTGCCATCCACATGCACTGGGGAAGAGACTCCAGTTTATCGGGAGTTCCCTGGAAACATTCCCTGGATAGTCCCAGGGGAATTTTGCGGTCTATGCGTAGTTGGCTGATCAAAGGAAACCATACTCTGGATGGCCACACAGGGTACACTAACACTATCTGGGGTACCCGGTCTTCCCTGATTTTCTGAAGGACTTTCAGGAGAAGGGCCAGGGATGAAGGCATAGGGGTGAGGAAGGTCTGTCTAGGGAAAGGACATCGCATCCATCTTCCATACCCATTCGGTCCATATTCTGGATACAAAGCACGGTGTCTGAGCATTTGTAGGATTGGCGAAGAGGTCTATTTCTAAGTTTCCAAATGTTTTGAGTATTCTTTGAAAGACCTGACTTTTTAGTGCCACCGAGTCTAGGGAAATTTTTTCGCGGGATAACAAGACTGCTAGTTCGTTTAGTTGCCCCGGAATGTAAGATGCGAGCAAGATGATGTCCCTTTGAGTTGCCCATTCCCAAATTTCTAATGCTTCTCTGCAATGAGATATTGACTTGATTCCCCCATTATGTTTTTGTACGACACCACGGTCGTATTTTTCCAAACATAGCTGTATACAGGTGTTCGTCACGTGTTTGGGAACTAAAGCTTTTAAAGCTAGTTTTGCTGCACGTAGTTCTAGAATGTTTATGAGCAGCTGTGCTTCCTTGGCCGACCAAGTGCCCCTGACTGCTCTTTCTTGTGAGAAGCCTCCCCAGCCTATTAGAGACGCGTCTGTGGTTATTGTCATGGAGGGTGTGGAGTCTAGAAGAGGGCGAGGAGGAGGAATAGGAAGACTGTTCCATTGGGACAATTCTGTCTTCACAGAAATATTGTACCTGTCCAGGTATATTGAGTATGAATTAGAGATATGAGAAGACCCTTCAGTTCTCTGCATAGTAGGGGTACATATCGAAAACCTGGGGACATCGCAATAATCTTTCCAATGATTCTCGCTAAATCCCGAAGCCCAAACTGGATAACAGGGAGGGGGCTAGATTTCTGTGTTTCAGAATAGTATCGAGGTCCGGGTGTACCAGTAATATGTCGTCTAAATAAACAATGCACAGTACACTCTGCTGGATTGATATTACTGCTTTCATGACCCATGTAAATGTATAGGGTGCACAGGAGAGGCCAAATACCATGACAGTCCACTGATATGTACTGTCTTTCCAAGCGAATCTGAGAAACCGCCTGTGGTTGGGGTGAACCGATATAGAGTGGAAAGCTTCTTTTAAATCTATTTTTATACAGAAGTAATCCCTCGTGAGTAGGTACAGAATGTCTGCAATACCTCCCATGCAAAACTTTTTTTGTTTTTAGGTATTGGTTCAGCCCTCTGACATTTAAGGCTGGTCTTATGGAGCCATCTTATTTTGGTATTGGAAACAAGTGACTTATCCAGCCCGAAACTGCTGGATCTGCTGGTTCTATTTTCCCCTGAAGCAGGGCTATTGTAAGTACCTTGTCTAGCTAAGGACTACAGGAATGTGACTTACAGTGCAGTATCTGGCGAGAGAACCGAATTAGGGGGAGGTTCAGCCCCAACCAAATAGTTTTTAGCAACCATTTGTCTGTGGTAATCTTTTGCCATTCTGCAAAAGCTTGTTTGAGTGTTTGCTTACCGAAGTTGCGACCTCTCTTGGAGTTGTTCCAGGCATTTGCGGACGAAGCTGTAGGGGCGTTATTTGTTCTGTTACCAAAACCTCTTGTTTGGGCTCTTCTTGTGCCTTGAAAGTCTCGGGTTGAACCTGTGGCTCTCAAAGTCCGGCCCCCTTGGGGAAAGGGCCTTTTGAATTTTTGTTCCCTTTTTTGAGGTCAGAGAAGGATTTACGAGCCTTATAATGTAATTTTACTTCCTCAATAAGTTGGGGACCGAAAAGGTCAGCATTATCCAAGTTAAGGAATTCTAGTGACCTTGGAGCTAGGTCTACCAGATCTGTACTAATAAGCCATCTAAACCTGCGGGTATTTGTGATATGATTAAATGTCTGGCCTATAATAAGCGTTGCTCTGCTAATGGCATTAAGTAGAGCAAGCTTGGATGCCACTAGTGAGTCTAGGGAGACGCTATATTCCCCTTCTCTTTCAGCTTTGGCAAGTACATACTGTATAAGAGGGGGCCAGCTGCATCCGCTATTTTATACTGTATTTTTCTCAAAGTGGGGTCGTTATACAGGTTGAGTATCCCTTATCCAAAATGCTTGGGACCAGGGGTATTTTGGATATCGGATTTTTTCGTATTTTGCAATAATTGCATACCATAATGATATCCTGACGATGGGACCTAAATCTAAGCACAGAATGCATTTATGGTTCATATACACCTTATACACACAGCCTGAAGATAATTTTAGACAGTATTTTTTATAACTTTGTGCATTAAACAAAGTGTATCTACATTCACACAATTCATTTATGTTTCATTTATACCTTATACACACAGCCTGAAGGTCATTTAATACAATATTTTTAATAACTTTGTGTATTAAACAAAGTTTGTGTACATTGAGCCATCAAAAAACAAAAGTTTCACTATCTCATTCTCACTCAAAAAGTCCGTATTTCGGATATTTGGATATGGGATACTCAACCTGTAATAGGATTTTGGTACTTACCGGTAAATCCTTTACTCCTAGTCCGTAGACGATGCTGGGGACTCCAAAAGGACCATGGGGTATAGACGGGATCCGCAGGAGCTTGGGCACACTGAAAAGACTTAAACTGGGTGTGAACTGGCTCCTCCCTCTATGCCCCTCCTCCAGACACCAGTTATAGGAACTGTGCCCAGGAGAGATGGACATTTCGAGGAAAGGATTTTTGTTTAAACTAAGAGCTACAAACATACCAGCCCACACCAGAAACATACCGTACAACCGGAGTAACAGTAAACCAGATAACAGTATGAAGTAACCACAGCAACAAGCTGAAACAAGAAATACACAACCCGTGTATAAACTAATTTTACCAGCAAGAAAACAATACAAGAAACAGTCCGCACGGGGATGGGCGCCCAGCATCTTCTATGGACTAGGAGAAAAGGATTTACCGGTAAGTACCAAAATCCTATTTTCTCTTACGTCCTAGAGGATGCTGGGGACTCCAAAAGGACCATGGGGTTTATACCAAAGCTCCAGAACGGGCGGGAGAGTGCGGACGACTCTGCAGCACCGACTGAGCAAACGCAAGGTCCTCATCAGCCAGGGTATCAAACCTATAGAACCTAGCAAAAGTATTTGAACCCGACCAAGTAGCTGCGCGGCAAAGCTGTAACGCCGAGACTCCTCGGGCAGCCGCCCAAGATGAGCCCACTTTCCTGGTAGAATGGGCTTTTACTGACTTTGGCACTGATAGCCCGGCCGAAGAATGAGCCTGCTGAATTGTACTACAAATCTAGCGTGCAATAGTCTGTTTTGAAGCAGGATGACCAATCTTGTTGGAAGCATACAGGACAAACAGTGCCTCAGTTTTTCTGGCAACAGCTGTCCTAGTGACGTAGATCTTCAAAGTTCTCACAACATCCAGAGATTTTGGAATCACCACAGCCTCCGTAGCCACTGGGACCACAATAGGTTGGTTACTGTGAAATGAAGAAACCACCTTTGGCAGAAATTGTTGACGAGTCCTCAATTCCGCCCTATCCGAATGAAAAATCAAGTACGGGCTCTTATGAGATAAGGCTGCCAACTCTGACACTCGCCTGGCAGACGCCAGCGCCAACAGCATAACTACCTTCCAAGTGAGAAATTTCAACTCAACCTTACGCAAAGGTTCAAACCAGGAAAACATGAGAAACCGTAAGACACATCAAGATCCCATGGAGCTACAGGAGGCACAAATGGAGGATTGATATGCATTACTCCTTTCACAAAAGTCTGAACCTCTGGGAGGACAGCTAATTCTTTTTGAAAGAAAATAGACAAAGCCGAAATCTGCACTTTGATGGATCCTAATTTCAGGCCTGCATCTACTCCCGCCTACAAAAAGTGGAGAAAGCGACCCAAGTGAAAATCTTCCGCAGGAGCCATTTTAGACTCACACAAGGAAACATACTTCCTCCAAATACGGTGATAATGTTTTGCCGTAACCTCCTTCCTAGCCTTAATGAGAGTGGGAATGACCTCCCCGGGAATCCCCTTATGAGCTAAGATCTGGCGCTCAACCTCCATGCCGTCAAACGCAGCCACGGTAAGTCTGGAAACACGCATGGACCCTGTAACAACAGGTCCTCTCTTAGAGGAAGCGGCCAAGGATCTTCCACCAGTAATTCCTGAAGATCCGGGTACCAGGCCCTTCTTGGCCAATCTGGAACGACGAGAATCGCCTGAACCCGTGCTCGTCGAATAATCCCCAGTACCTTTGGAATGAGAGGAAGTGGAGGGAATACATACACTGACTGGAACACCCACGGAGACACCAGGGCATCCACTGCACTGGCTTGGGGGTCCCTTGACCTGGAACAATATCTCGGGAGCTTCTTGTTGAGACGAGACGCCATCATGTCGATCAACGGAATTCCCCAACGTTTTGTCACCTCTGCAAATACCTCTTGGTGAAGAGCCCACTCTCCCGGATGGAGATCGTGTCTGCTGAGGAAATCTGCTTCCCAGTTGTCCACTCCCGGTAGGAAGACTGCTGACAGAGCACTCACGTGTAGTTCTGCCCAGCGAAGGATTCTTGTGGCCTCCGCCATTGCCGCTCTGCTTTTTGTTCCGCCTTGATGTGCCACCGCTGTGATGTTGTCTGACTGTACCAGGACAGGTCGACCCTGAAGAAGGCTTCTTGCTTGTAGCAAGCCGTTGTAAATGGCTCTTAACTCGAGAACATTTATGTGGAGTCAAGCTACCTGTAATGACCATTTCCCCTGGAAATTTCTTCCTTGGGTGACTACGCCCCAGCCCCGGAGACTTGCATCTGTTGTTAGAAGTACCCAATCCTGGATACCGAACCGGCGTCCCCCTAGGAGGTGAGAACTTTGTAGCCACCACAGGAGAGAAATTCTGGCTCTGGGAGATAGACTTATCTTCAGGTGCATGTGCAGGTGAGACCCGGACCATTTGCTCAGCAAGTCCCACTGAAACACCCGGGCATGAAATCTGCCAAATGGAATGGCTTCGTACGCCGCAACCATCTTCCCCAGAACCCGAGTACAGTGATGGATTGACACACTCGTCGGCCTCAGAAGTTCCCTGACCATCGTCAGCAGTTCCATAGCTTTTTCTTCTGGAAGAAATACTCTCTGTAAATCCGTGTCCAGAATCATGCCCAGAAAAGGCAGGCGAGTGGTCAGAACCAACTGAGATTTTGGCAATGAGTACCCAACCGTGCTGTCGCAGAACCGACAGTGACAAATTCACACTTGTCAGCAACCATTCCTTGGACCTCGCCTTTATCAGGAGATCGTCCAAGTATGGGATAATTGTAACTCCTTGTTTGCAAAGGAGAACCATCATTTCCGCCATAACTTTGGTGAAAATCCTCGGAGCCGTGGAAAGCCCAAACGGCAACGTCTGAAATTGGTAATGAGAATCCTGTATCGCAAACCTGAGGAAGGCCTGATGTGAAGGATGTATCGGGACGTGTAAGTAGGCATCCTTTATGTCGACTTATGCCATAAAATCCCCCCCTTCCAGGCTGGCAATTACAGCTCGAAGAGATTCCATTTTGAACTTGAAAACTTGAAATATGGATTGAGGGATTTTAGATTCAGAATCGGTCTGACCGAACCGTCCGGTTTCGGCACAACAAAGAGGCTCGAGTAGAACCCCTCCCCCCGTAGGGACGAGGGAATGGGAACAATGACCTTTTGTAGACACAATTTTTGTATCGCTGCCCGCACCACCTCCCTGTCCCGAAGAGCCACTGGTAAGGCCGAAATGAAGAACCGGTGAGGGGGCATCTCCTCCCGAAACTCCAGCTTGTATCCCTGAGACACAATCTCTAGGACCCAAGGATCCAGGTCTGATTGAATCCAGACCTGACTGAATATTCGCAGACGGCCCTCCACCGGTCCGGACTCTCCCAGGAAAGCCCCAGCGTCATGCGGTGGACTTGGTAGAGGCAGGAGAGGACTTCTGGTCCTGGGCGCCTGACACTGCAGGCGGCTTCCTTCCTCTTCCTCTACCTTTTGAAGCGAGGAAGGATGAACCTTTTCCACGCCTGTATTTATTGTGACGAAAGGACTGCATCTGCTGATGTGGTGCCTTTTTCTGTTGTGCGGGAACAGAAGGAAGAAAAGAGGACTTACCCGCAGTCGCGGTAGAGACCAGGTCAGCCAAGCCATCCCCAAACAAGACAGTACGTTTGAAGGGTAAAGCTTCCATAGCTCTCTTGGAGTCGGCATCAGCATTCCATTGATGGATACACAACGCCCTCCTGGCCGATATCGACATAGCATTGGCTCTTGATCCCAAGAGACAAACATCCCTCGCCGCATCCTTCAGGTAATCTGCAGTGTCCTTGATATAACCAAGAGTCAAAAGAACATTATCTTTATCAAGGGTATCCATATCATTAGCTAAATTCTCAGCCCATTTAGCAATAGCACTACTCACCCATACCGACGCTACAGCAGGTCTGAGCAATGCACCCGAATTAGCGAAAATGGACTTCAGAGACGTCTCCAGCTTGCGATCCGCCGGATCTTTGAGAGCTGCCGTGTCAGGAGACGGAAGCGCCACTTTCTTAGATAAATGAGATAGAGCTTTGTCAACATTTGGAGACACCTCCCATTTTTCCCTGTCATCAGAGGGGAAAGGATATGCCATATAAATCCTCTTGGGAATCTCCCACAAAGAGTATTAATTTCATGAGAGGGGGGAAACTTCACCTCAGGTTTTTTTCCCTTGAACAAACAAATCCTTGTTTCCTGTACCGCAGGTTCATCAGAAATGTGTAAAACATCTTTTATAGCCACAATCGTGTACTGAATACTCTTAACTAATCGTGGATGTAAAGCAGCCTCAGTGAAATCGACATCTTAATCAGTGTCCGTGTCGGTATCAGTATCTACCACTTGAGTAAAGGGCCGCTTTTGTGACCCGGATGGGGTCTGCACCTGAGACAAAGCCTCTTCCATGGACTTTTTCCACACCTGTGTCTGTGACTCAGACTTATCTAACCTCTTTGATAAAGAAGCTACATTCGTATTTATCGTACTTAACTATGCGAGTAAATCAGGTGTCGGCTGTGCCGACAGGCCCAAATCCAGCCCCGCATCCAATCCCCCAATAACCTCCTCTGGTGAATAACATTCAGCCTCCGACATGCCGACACGAAGTACCGACACACAGATACACACAGAACGTCCCAGCTAGGTGACAGGCCCACAATGAAGCCCAGATAGAGGACACAGAGGGAGTATGCCAGATAACACCCCAGCGCCCATATATCCCGTCAAAGGATATATGTACCCAGCGCTGCTTAAAAAATAATAAAAATGCACCACACTGCGCCCCCCCCCCCCCCTCCCGATTAGCTCCCCGTTACTTGTGAGAGGAATGTGGAGGTCCCGGGCAGCGTCTCCTTCAGCCGCGTGTTGAAGGACAAGATGGCGCTGTGAGCCACGGGACGAAGCTCCACCCCCTTCCCGGCGCGCTTCGGGCCACCAAATTTGAAAATGAAAAGATGCCGGCGGGGGTTGAGAAACGGTGCCGAGGCACCGAAAAACCTTCTGCCGGCCCCAGACCACAGTAACATGCTGCCCAGGGTGCCCCCCAGCGCCCTGCACCCTGAGAGTGACGTTGGTGAAAGTGTGTGGGAGCATGCCATCCTGAAGTCTTCTGTTCTTCTCATACTCACCCGACTTCAGTCTTCTGTGAGGGGATTGACAGTGTGGCTCAGGGAACAAGCAGCTAGGCGCACCAAGTGACCAAACCCTCTGGAGCTAATGGTGTCCAGTAGCCGAGAAGCAGAGCCCTTAACTAAGTAGAAGTAGGTCTGATTTCTCTCCCCTCAGTCCCACAATGCAGGGAGCCTGTAGCCAGCAGGTCTCCCTGAAAATAAAAAACCTAACTAAAGTCTTTTCTAGAGAAACTCCGGAGAGCTCCCCTAGTGAGTGTCCAGTCAGTCCTGGGCACAAAGTCTAACTGGGGTCTAGAGGAGGGGCATAGAGGGAGGAGCCAGTTCACACCCAGTTTAAGTCTTTTCAGTGTGCCCAAGCTCCTGCGGATCCCGTCTATACCCCATGGTCCTTTTGGAGTCCCCAGCATCCTCTAGGACGTAAGAGAAATCTTTTTTCTCCCACTATGGAAGTTAGGGCCAGTCAATACCCGGAGCGAATAGTGTAGGAACATCTGGTATAGGAGCGCAACACTAGCTCATCCTCTTTAATCAGTGTTGCCCTAAATACCAGCTGAGCAAACTTCTAGACTTCAGACTCATGCTTTAGTGCCCAGTGAGTAGCATATAGGTTAGGTAGAGGAGTTTTTTCCGCTAAAGCCACTCTGGCCATTTGGATATCGCTAAATTCCCCACACTGGGAAGAAGCGGATGATCTTGTCACTTCCTCAGATTCCCAGTCTACTGAGGAAGAGGGGTCTTGTTCCCTCTGGGAAGAATGTGGCTGTCTGGTAGGTGACCCCATGTACTGAGAGTGGGTACCTTCAATCAACCTGCTATGGGCAGAAATATTTTGCCAGCTACGGTCAGGAGTAGTGTGCTTGCTCCGAGCACTGTTAGGTTGTCTGCTACGGACAATACCGGGAAAGGGGGAATTTCACCTGAACAGGTCCCCTTGTTATAAGGCTTACTTTTGTCTGTCTTTTTTTAGCTTTTTTTATGTGTCAAAGGGCTCCCTGAGCTGGGGGATAACCCTGCATTCTGCTGAGGTGATTTTCTTACCTCAGAATCAGAGGAGTCCTGCCAGCCATGGAAGACAGAGAGAGTGCATCTGTTGCAGAGACAGAAACACTGTCCTCCATCTCAGCGCTGACAGAAAAATCTAACCAGCAGTGGGGGCGCGCATTCACGTGACCATGCGCGTGACACAGCATGCACATGGCTGTGGGAACGGGCATTCCCGCTCACTGCTGGAGATGTGCAGGGAGAGGAGGTGAAAATTCTTTCACTCTTATCCCTCAGCGTTTTCGGGAGGGTTGCTGCCTAACCTACCTGCTGTTGCTAGGTGGCAAGCCTCCTGAAAAACAAAGAGGAGGTATTTGAATCTATCCTAGTGAGAGCAGTATCTATTGTAATCCTTTATCAATTTGTGGCACATGGAGCTTATAGATTAAAGGGCAGTGGTGAAACCAGGAAGCTTTTCGAGAGGGGATGGTGCTTGGGGCCAGTGGTGGAACTAGCGAGCGGTGGGCCCATGTGCGACAAATTGGCTTGCCCCCCCCCCCCCCCATCCCATCCAAGTCCACCCCCTCACCCCTGGAGAGGATCTGGTGAGGGGGACCTGCTCAGGGAAGTGGATACCTACCAACAGTGCCGTAACTAGACATTTTAGCACTGTGTGCAAGAAACGGCATCGGAACCTCACCCCTGCATGCAAAACAGGGGCCGTAGGCGCGCGTAAAAATACATACTAGCGTGGCTTCGTGGGGAAGGGGTGTGACCACAAAATAATACCAATTCATAAAACGGTGCACAGTAGTCTCCATTATTCAAATTACGCCGCACAGTAGCACCACTACACCAGGTAGAGACCCTTTTACACCTTACGGCGGACAGATTCCTCTTTTTACACATTACAGCAGACAGCGTCCCCTTTTTACACATTACAGCAGACAGCGTCCCCCTTTTTTACACAACGGCAGACAGCGTGCCCTTTTTACACATAACGGCAGACAGCGTACACTTTTTACACATAACGGCAGACAGCGTACCCTTTTTACACATAACGGCAGACAGTGTGCCCTTGTTACACATAGCGGCAGACAGCGTACACTTTTTTTCACATAACGGCAGACAGCGTGCCCTTGTTAAACATAGCGGCAGACAGCGTGCCCTTGTTACACATTACGGCAGACAGCGTGCCCTTGTTACACATTACGGCAGACAGCGTGCCCTTGTTACACATTACGGCAGACAGCGTGCCCTTGTTACACATTACGGCAGACAGCGTGCCCTTGTTACACATTACGGCAGACAGCGTGCCCTTGTTACACATTACGGCAGACAGCGTGCCCTTTTTAAACATTACGGCAGGCAGATTCCCCCTTTTTAAACATTACGGCAGGCAGATTCCCCCTTTTTACACATTACGGCAAGCAGATTCCCCGTTTTTACACATTGCGGCAGGCAGATTCCCCCTTTTTACACATTGCGGCAGGCAGATTCCCCCTTTTTACACATTGCGGCTGGCAGATTCCCCCTTTTTACACATTGCGGCAGACAGTCCCCCTTTTTACACATTGCGGCAAGCAGATTCCCCCTTTTTACACATTGCGACAGACAGTCCCCCTTTTTACTCATTGCGGCAAGCAGATTCCCCCTTTTTGCACATTGCGGCAAGCAGATTCCCCCTTTTTACACATTGTGGCAGACAGTCCCCCTTTTTTGAAGAAAGAAAAGAAAGAAGAATTATACTTACCCTCTCCGCTGGCTTAGGCTCCTCGGTGCAGCGTCAGACGATTCCCGGGCAGGAGAGAAGGAGGAGGAGGGTGGTGGAGGAGGGAGCCGCAGCAGCGCTGTGTTATTGGTGGAGGTGCTGCTGCTGCTGCCCCTCTGCTTCACTATAGGCTGTTCTCGGAAGACAGCCTATAGTGAAGCAGAGGGGCAGCAGCAGCGCCTCCACCAGTAACAAAGCGCTGCTGCGGCTCCCTCCTCCAGCTCCCTCCTCCTCCTTCTCCCCCGTACCGCTGCCCCTCTCCTCTCTGGGCGGCTCTGCGCTGCGGGCAGTGGTTGCCCGCAGCGCACAGCGGCATGTAATGAGTCAGTTTGACTCATTACATGCTTTGGGCCCCTGGACAGAGGCGGGCCCCAGTGTAAAGCACTGGTTGCACTGGCGGTAGTTCCGCCTCTGCTTGGGGCTCTCCTGAGTCCTGGTTAGCTCTGGGATAGGAGACTGGAGCAAATTTGCATTTTTAGACATTCCCATTCAAGTTTTAGACATCAAAGGCTTGTGGATGAATTTTTCCATTTCCTAGTGAACAGTTTTCAATGTCAATAATTTGTTTGAGTCATCTCATAGTAATCTGTACTATGCTCCTCAGTAAAAGTAAATTGCATAAAATAGATATAGTATCCCTCTGTGATGAGAGGAGACTATATTGTAATATGAGCACAAGTAAGTAGGTACAAAAAATAATACCTGATTGTAGGGTATAAGGTGATGAAGTGAATCCCAAAATGCAGTAAGTAGGGATGTGCACAACACCCGTGTTCTGGTTTTGGATCTGTATTAACCTTCCTAGGATGTTCAGGTCTTTTTTGACCCATATCAAATACACCTTAGGCCAGAGGTTCTCAAACTCGGTCCTCGGGAGCCCACACAGTGCATGTTTTGCTGGTAACCCAGCAGGTGCACAGGTGTATTAATTACTCACTGACACATTTTAAAAGGTCCACAGGTGGAGCTAATTATTTCACTTGCAATTCTGTGAGGAGACCTGCAAAACATGCACTGTGTGGGCCCCCGAGGACCGAGTTTGAGAACCTCTGCCTTAGGCGTATGCTCCATTGCAACACCCTAGGGAGGTTAACTTTGTGTTTAAGATTTGGTTTTGGTTTTGCCAAAAACACCCTCACGTGTTTTGGTTTTGGATCTGCATTTTCCCCAAAAAAATTATAAAAACTGTTAAAATCCCATAATTTGTGCCTGTTTTTGTTCCTACAGTATTATTTACCTCAATAACATTAATTTTCAGTCATTTCCAGTCAATTTTGACCACCTCACAGCTCTCAATATTGTTCACCAACATAGGTCAAAGGCTGGCTGGTTGGATACAGTACAGGTTACAGTGGAGTTTGGATACAGTGTGGGTTGGATACACCAATAGTGCACTTACTGTGACAGCAGGTGGGAGGGGAACCCCCTTAATAAATGCCCCCATGGTGTCTATGAGGAGGAGGATGCCGGCAGTGTCAGCAGTGCAGAGGTTTCGGCGGTGTCCATGTCCGCCGGCAGGTCCCGCACAACTCTGCTAGCGGTGGGCACTAGGAGACTGTTGATTAATTTTCTATGCTCCTGTATATCTCAGTGTGAATGAGCATTTGAATCTCCCCCTTTGTATACAAATTCAGAGATTTAGGACCAGATTCTGATTTGTATGGTATTGCAGATACTCAAGTTCTGGGTGAAGATATTGAATAAAGTGAATCTCCTGTAGATAACTAGATCCCTTTTCAATGACTGGATGGAGGCATGGAACTTAGAGTGTTTTGGGGAATAATTAAGCCTCTTAGCATTGTAGGATATAAGGCAGAGTGTCATGAGAAATGTATTGTGTACAGAGAGTAGAAGCTAAGGCCCTCATTCCGAGTTGCTTTTAGCAGCAGTGCAAACGCTAGGCCGCCGCCCTCTGGGAGTGTATCTTAGCATAGCAGAAGTGCGAACGAAAGGATCGCAGTGGTGCTACAAAAAAAGATTGTGCAGTTTCTGAGTAGCTCAAGACTTACTCCTAGCTAGCAATCACTTCAGACTGTTTAGTTCCTGTTTTGACGTCACAAACACGCCCTGCGTTCTGCCAGCCACGCCTACATTTCACCAGCCACTCCTGCGTTTTTATCCGACACGCCTGCGTTTTTACTGTAAATACCAAATTGCTTTCTAACAAATATTTAAAATGCCCACTCTAATATATATTGTAAACGCCTGCACCTCTTATTACCATATGCCATGAATGTGCGCTATACATAGCAAAACACTGCATCCCATAAGAGAAAATAATACACCCACACATTATCTGAGTTCCAAAGCTCATTGATGTATATATTTGTTATTAAAAGGATATGGATTCAATATATTACAATGTACAGTATACCTATAATTACATGGTTACAACTCATACAGTAAGCAGTTAATACATACAGTTACATACAGTTACAGGTCAGCGATACAATACCATTCCCTCAATGCATCTTATATCTCTCCCTCTCAGCAAATAAATACAGGAACTGGTCTGGCAGCAACTCCATCATCCTCTGGGACAAAATAGTAACTCAGAACTGTGTGTCTCTGCAATGTGTTATCTAGTTTTTTTTGGGGAGGGCACTTTCTCATTCATGAGTCACTAGTCTATTTGTATATGCTAAACAGGTTCAGCCTTGAAGACATCCAAAGGGCTGGCCTGAGTTTCTTGTCCATTGTACTAATAAGAGTGATTTTAGCTTTCATACATTTAATCATAACTATTTGTTGCAATGTCCTACAACTTAATAACAAGTATCAAATGAATCTACACATTAATCTGGTTGCTTAAATACCAAAAATGACAGGTGTATCTTGCTTCGTTCAAATAATACACATACATGACATTACTTCGTTATATAATTTTAAATCTTAATGATGTCTGGCGCTTGATATTATTATAATTATGTACTGTATGAAATAAGTGTCGAATCCATCTCTGTGGCATGTCCTTGTAAATGCGTGTGTTACTATATATTGCTGTGCTTGCTGCGCGTATTTGCAAGTATAGCGACTTATATGTGTGTAGAGTTTGTATGTTCTTTCTATGTAATATTTTTGACTTTGACAGTCCACCCTTTGGCAGTAAACAATAACTGCCATCAATTATTAACATAAGAAAAAAATATTTCAGACAATAATCGGTGACCTAGACACAAGTATGTATTCATTTCACAAATCAGACACTTGACTGTATTTGGGGAAGACAGGGAGGAGGAAGAGACATTCTCTATATGCACTCGGCGGTCACGGGACCACTGGTTGGGTGTGGGACAACATTCAACCTATAGAATATGCTGGGACATTGCTTTGGCCTATAATGTCTGATTTGCTATGAACATTTCACACATACATGTACCTACGTCTTTGTACACTGATGTTTGGATTCGATTGAGGTTCAGCTGGGTAGATGAAGAAGACACAAACAAATCATGACAGTGACATATAAAGTTTTCATGATCTACATATTCCTATCATTTTCTGAACATTGCTTCCATTTCTGGAACATATGCTAGGTCTGTTTAATAATTGAACAAGGGTTATAAGTAGTGTCCTTCCTAAATAACATAAACCTTCGGCGTTCGGGGAGAGCCACTCATAAACCTTTCTTCCACATATATTAATGAGCTATTTGTCTGCAATGTGTGAATAGCCATTGTCTGATTGTTCCTGATTACCTCCGAACTCCATAACTATTAGACCTTTGATTTTTCTCTGACTTTAACAAACTGATCGGCTAATCCTGGGATCCTATAAGGAAATCACTCCTTCCTCCATAACCAGTTCCAGTCCCACACTCGACTCCTCATAAAAAAACCTCAAAAAAATAGAATGTCCTGAAAAAAAAATGTTTGTCAGCGGGAAAGAGAGAAAAGAGAAATAGAACAAAACAACTCTTGTTCATAACAAATCAATTACAATGACTGGTCTTTCTGCAATCCTTTAGTACGCTCAGGTAGTGTTAAACAGTGCCGCCTCTCAGTCTTCACGGAACAGAGTCTCTGGTGATACTTTTGCAATCTCACTCCATTTACGAGTTCCTTCCGGACTACTGACTTTCCTGCAATGGGAATCATGGACCCAAGTCTCTCTCTCGGCTACTTTCACTGGTATAGTGCTGTCAACAAAACTTGGTATGGTCCTTCCCACCTATCTATTAGGCAACCTGAGCGTAAGAACAATCACACAGTCTCTTGGTTCACAATCAAGACAGTTAGTATTTGGCATACCTGCAATCAACAGTTTCAAGTTCTTTTGTCAAGTTCTCAAATGCTGGCTCATCTCAATAAGGTACTGTACTGTCACCTCATTGGTGTATTTCTGATCATTTTGCGGATCAATCATGACATGAGGTTGTCTAACAAAACAACCCAAAAAAGACACAAATACCAAAACAAAAACAAATTTCGTTGAGTGAAGATCTGGGAGTGGTTCCGATGCTACATAATACTAGTGGCAGTATCTATGATCACAATTTGAGTAAATGTTATCTCCCCGCAGAAAATGCGTATGCCTCTGCCTGCGCATTTGTGGGGTGGGAGGGGGGCAGCAACACTCCGTTTCCAAGGCGGAGATGGAGTGATGCAGGGTCGGTGATGGAGAAACGAGGGTGGCACCACTCCGTGGGTTTGATGGGGGCGTTATTGGGGTGGCTGTGTGATGTCACATGCAGCAGCTGCGATCACAAAAATGGCAACTGGCTTCCTGTGGGCGCGGCCAGGCTGCGCCGGCAGGAGGTTACCCTGTTTTAAGCATTCACGCTGAAATTGCGGTCTGACCACAATTTCAGTGTGGTCTTAGGGGGGCTGGCTGATAGCATGCTGAGCGGCCTTGCCCTGCGATGGGCAGCCTCCAGTATGCAATCAAAAGGATGAGAAATTCTGCTACTTAGCAGAATTTGCAATCCGTACTGAATCAGGTCCAAAGTCCAACACATCAACTTTTGAGCCATTCAAAGAGTAAGACTTTATAAGCTGATCTATTTGTATATGGTATGAACCACTTTTATTGTTGATGGTAACTACCTAAATGAGGTATGTGCCCTTATTCCTTTCCCTGAATACTGTTTCCTTCCTTTTTTCTATTTTACCATTTTCTGTTTGTTCCATTGGCCTGTATTTGTCAGTTGTGCTCCAGTTACTGTTTTTATTGTAAGAATCTGTTAGAATTTGAGCAAATGTTATAAAAATGATCTTCTACTATTGAAGATATACCCCTGATGAAGTCTCTGTTTGGGACGAAATGTGTTGGGTTATCTGTCTTGTTGTGATATGACCTCCAATGTGCAGTTCTAGAAGGAGGAGTTTGTGAAATAAATATCTGTACACTTGCTCTTATTTGGACTACCACTGGATATTGATAGGTAGGTAAAATGACCAAAGAACTTTTACACCATTACGGACATTGATGGTTTTTTACGAATTTTAATAAATATGTGTATTGGAACCCACTGATTTGTTTTTTATGAATCATCTTATGCTGTTATTCTGCTATATCAATATATGGTTTTATTGAAATAGGGGTGTTATAACAACCTTTAGGTGCCAATTTCACTCTAGGTGATTCATCGCGCCCTACTGGTGCTCTTCACACCATTGCAAGGGGCTACGCCCCTTTAACATTTTAATATTTTATTATATGGAGTATGACCTGCAATCATAATTTTGTGAGTGGTTAAATATTGCACAGATGGTTAAGGGGCCGTAGCCCCTTGCGACAGCATGAACATCGCACACAGGGCACGATGAATCACCTAGTGGGTGCTGTGGTTGGGGGCGTGGCAGTGCATGGGAGATGCGGATGGGGGCGAGGTGCTGGAGGTGGGAAAGGGGCGGTAGTGGGGGTGCCGTGGGTGGGGGAGGGAGTCCTGAGTCACCGCGGGTGGGGTAGGGGCGGGTGCAGGGGTGCTGTGTGTGGGGCGCTTGCAGAGGGGGCGCGGATGGGGGAGGGGGTCAAGAGGTACTGCGGGTGGGGAGGGGCGGGTACAGAAAGGGCACAGATGGGGAAGGGGTTCCAGAGGTGTTGCAGATGGGGGTGGGAGTGCGGATAGGGGAGGGGGTATGTAGATGCTGTGGATGGAGTATGGTTAGGTGCAGGGGGCCGCAGATGAAGGATGGGGTCTAGAGGTGCTGTCCATGGGGGAGGGGCGTGTGCAGGGGGTGTGCATTTGGGGGAGGGGTTGCAGAGCTGCTGCGGGTGGGGGAGGAGTGGATGCGGGGTGCCGTGGATGGGGTCTATAGATGATGTGGGTGGTGGAGGAGTGGCTGCGGGTGGGCGATGAATGGGGGGGCAGGAGGTGCTGTGGGTGGGGGAGGGGTGGATGCAGACGGGGTGCTGTGGATGGGGGAGGTGGTTGGGAGGTGTTGCGGGAGGAGGAGGGTCGGAGAAGTGGGGGCCATGGATGAGGGATGGGTTCCGGAGGTGCTGTGGGTGGTGGAGGGGCAGGTGCGGGGCTGTTGCGGATGGGGGAGGGGTTATGGAGGTGCTGTGGGTGGGGAAGGGGCGAGTGCTGCAAGTGGGGCAGGAGGCACACTGCAGGTAGGGAGGCGCACTGTGGGTGGTGGACTGGCGGGTTCGGAGTAGCGCGGTTTGGGTAGGGAGTCTGGAGGCACCACGGGTGGGTGAGTGGCAGGCTGGAGGGTGCTGCGGGTGGGTGGGGGAGGGTCGGGGTTGCTGCGAGTGAGGTAGGGGGTCAGGAGGTGCAGCGGATGGGGGAAGAGCGAAGTTGATGCAGGTGGGGGAGTGTCAGGTGCGGGGGAGCCGCGGATGGGGTCCATAGATACTGTGGGTGGTGGAGTGGTGAGTTCGGAAAAGCGTGGTTTGGGTAGGGAGTCTGGAGGCACCACGGGTGGGTGAGGGGCAGGCTGGAGGGTGCTGCGGGTGGGGAAGGGGCAGGTGCGGGGGTGCTGTGAGTGGCGTAGGGGGTCGGGAGGTGTAGCGGGTGGGGGAAAAGCGTGGTTGATGTGGGTGGGGAACTGCAGGTGCATGGGTGCTGCGGATGGGGTCCTTAGGTGCTGCAGGAGGTAGAGTGGCCGGTGCGGGGGTGCCGTGGTTTGGGAATAGGGTCTGGAGGTGCCACCGGTGTGGGGGGAGGGGTGGGTGCCGGTGTGCCATGGATGGGGGTTTGGGTCCGGTGGCGATGTAGGTGGTGGGGCACCATGGGTGGGGGAGGGACGGGTGGAGGAGGGGCGGACGCGGGGGTGCCACGGTTGGGGGAGTGGTGGGCGCGGGGGTGCCGTGGGTGGGGCAGGGGTGGATGCAGGGCCGGCTCCAGGCCTACTAGCACCCTGAGCGAGAAAATGTAAAAGTGCCCCCCCCCATGCGCGCGCCGAAGGCGCGTGCGTTCCCGGAAAAGTGGGCGTGGCCTCTGGAAAAGTTAGCGTAGCCTCGTAACTTCATATCAAACTATAAATATATTTTCACACAATTAGCAGCCTTACACATAGCCACAGTAGTGTTCCTTACACACAATGTCTCCAGTATAGTGCCAGATACACATAATGTGCAGTGCCAGATAGACATGACATGCCCCCCAGCAGTGCCAGCTACACATGACATGCCCCGCAGCAGTGCCAGCTAGACATGACATGCCCCGCATCAGTGCCAGCTACACATGACATGCCCCGCAGCAGTGCCAGCTACACATGACATGCCCCGCAGCAGTGCCAGCTACACATGATAGTGTTCACTTTTTAGGGCATGGTGCTGATCACAGGGAGAGCACATTTTTAAGTTAGGAGGGCAAAATGATGTACATACTGCTTGTTGTTCCCATACCTACATGCCAAAGCATGGACAGTGCGCGCCGCGAAAAATTAAGGGGAGTTACTTCGTGGGGAAGGTACGTGGCCACATAATAGTGGCAATTTGCATTACACCACACAGTAGTGCAGCTAATACACACTGCACCAGGTAGAACCTCCTATACACTTTGCGCCAGGCACAGCACTGAGACACATTGCACCAGGGAGAGCACTGAGACACATTGCCTAGCCACAGACGCCTAGCGGGAACACTACATGACATGCCCCCCAGCAGTGCCAGCTACATGTGACATGCCCCCCAGCAGTGCCAGCTACATGTGACATGCCCCCCCCAGCAGTGCCAGCTACACGTGACATGCCCCCCAGCAGTGCCAGCTACACGTGACATGCCCCCCCAGCAGTGCCAGCTACATAAATGGCCACACAGTGCCAGATATGCCCCCACAGTTCAGATACAAACATGCCCCCAAAGTGCCAGATACATAAATGCCCCCACAGTGCAGATATGCCCCCACAGTGCCAGATGCATAAATGCCCCCACAGTGCCAGATACATAAGTGCCCACAAAGTGCCAGATATGCCCCCACAGGGCCAGATACATAAATGCCCCCAGTGCCAGATACATAAATGCCCCCAGTGCCAGATACATAAATGCCCCCAGTGCCAGATGCATAAGTGCCCACACAGTGCCAGATACATTATTGCCCCCCACAGTGTCAGATACATTAATGCCCCCCACAGTGTCAGATACATTAATGCCCCCCTAAGTGCCAGATACATTAATGCCCCCCACAGTGCCAGATAAATTAATGCCCCCACAGTGCCAGATACATTAATGCCCCCAGTGCCAGATATGTCCCCACAGTGCCAGATACATTAATGCCCCCAGTGCCAGATATGCCCCCACAGTGCCAGATACATTAATGCCCCCAGTGCCAGATACATTAATGCCCCCAGTGCCAGATATGCCCCCCCAGTGCCAGATACATTAATTCCCCCAGTGCCAGATATGCCCCCACAGTGCCAGATACATTAATGCCCCCAGTGCCAGATATGCCCCCACAGTGCCAGATACATTAATGCCCCCAGTGCCAGATATTCCCCAACAGTGCCAGATACATTAATGCCCCCAGTGCCAGATATGCCCTCACAGTGCCAGATACATTAAATCCCCCACAGTGCAGATATGCCCCCCTAGTGCCAGATACATAAATGCCCCCCCCCAGTGCCAGATACATAAACGCCCCCAGTGCCAGATAAATAAATGCCCCAAGTGCCAGATATGCTCCTACAGTGCCAGATAAATAAATGCCCCCACAGTGCCTAATAAATGCCCCCACAGTGCCTGATAAATGAATGCCCCCACAGTGCAGATATGACCCCACAGTGCCTGATAAATAAATGCCCGCACAGTGCCTGATAAATGAATGCCCCCACAGTGCAGATATGACCCCACAGTGCCTGATAAATAAGTGCCCGCACAGTGCCTGATAAATGAATGCCCCCACAGTGCAGATATGACCCCACAGTGCAGCCCCCACATAATGCCATCCATAATGCCCCCAATACCTGCTGCGCTGGGAGGGAGAGGAGTGCTGCTGTCTGAGGGAGCAGGGCCGCGGGCGGTGTGGCGGCGGTGCGGGTGGTGTGCGCTATGTGCGCTGGCGTCTGACGTCAGATGCCGGCGCCGCACAGCGCACAAGGACACAATAGGCCGGGCAGCGCAGCACAGGGCTGGCTCCAGGAACGAAAATGGCGGCGCCAGCGCGCGGCGCCCATTAAGGGTGGCGCCCCGCGCAGCCGCTCCATTCGAACGTGCCTGGAGCCGGCCCTGGGTGGATGTGGGGTGAGGGGGGACTCAGGGGGCTTGATGTACTAACCTCTGTGGCTTATTGCGTGTGTTCTCCTCGGTAATAGGATCGCCCGTCGCTGCCCGTAGTTTTGCCCTCACTGCACTTTCGCCTTATCACCGCCACGGCCACTCAGTCCTGAATTCTCCATAGTGGTTGATTAGGGCTGCACTCCCCCTGGCAGTGGCATATGCGCACTTGTCTCTGCTGTGTGCCATAACCAGTGTGCACATGCGCGACTGACAGGGGAAGCGCAGCGCTGATCAACCGCTGTAGAGAGTTCAGCGACAGTCCCTCCTCACACACCCACTCAGACTGCCTCCCCACACACACACACACACACACACACACACACACACACACACACACACACACACACACACAATCAGACTGCAGACAGATTAATACATACACACACTCACAGTGTCCCTCTGCGCCCCCACCCCCCCTGCAACTGTAGAACACACACAGACACTGACTGTAGATGATCCCCTCCCACACCCAGAAGGCGCCTGTAGCATTGGAAGGGTTAGTATCACCTGCTGCCCTGGACATTATCCGGAGTTATAGAAGGGCCACTGCCACCACCGCATACACCACTCCTGCGCCCGATAGCGGGGCTGGAAGCGGCCTGCTCACTGGCACCTCCTCCTCCTCCAGGGGCTGCTGTAGATGGGCTGCATAATAAGGGGGGCGGGGTGCCGCTCTTAGCGCCGCACGGTGGGTGCTGGGGCTGCGCTTTCTCTCGGGCCTCTTAGAGGTCTCCATGACAGGTCCACAGGCCCGAAGCCCTCATCACTCCTCCGCCGCTCTGATGGGTTCTGTCTCAGAGGGGTAAAAACTTGTTGTGCTGCAGTAGTAGATCGGGTTAGCAGGGGGGGTTTCTAGGTACCCAGAACCCCCCCTGCATGCGCTAGTGACCAATCTCCTATATATTGCCCAGAGCTGTGACTGTGGGGCAGATTTATTAAGCCTGGTGAAGTGATAAAGTGGAAGGTGATAAAGCACCAGCCAATGAGCTCCTAACTGTCATTTTCCAAACCGAGCCTGTGACATGGCAGTTAGGAGCTGATTGGCTGGTACTTTATCACCTTCCACTTTATCACTTCACCAGGCTTAATAAATCTGCCCCTGTGACTCCCAGCGTTAGGCACACAGGCATAGAGTCACAGATCTGGGCTATTATATAGGGGATATATATAATCCATAATATATAATCCATCAAACATCGAATGTCTCATTCAAATAAGTACAGAACAGTTTATTAAGAAAAGTTATATTTTTTGCACTGCTATAATTTGCCATTTTGGCAGTGCGCGTAAGCCACATCCTGTGTGCAGAAGCTGGAATGGGCATCTCTTTGCCTCTTTAGTCTTGAGAGCAGAAGCATTGTTGTTCCTGGATGTGTGAGAAAGTTCTTTGCCAGTAAACAGGTGTTCTCCGCCCCATGTACTGTGAAAGGCAGGAACTTTGCTTGTGCAAAGACTCCCTACTGCAAGATCTTAATGACTATTCAACCCCTGCACACAAAAAACCAACGTCTGTACAATATTTGTTTCTTAAAAAGGGAAGTGAACCGTTAATTCTCAGTGCAGAGTACAGGACTGTCTGCTATATAAAAAAGCCAGTGCCCTTTCAAGTGTGTGTTTTTTTTAATGCTTTGAAGCATAGTTTAATGGAAGGGGTTGAGATATGAAAGAAATCTAAACTCTTCACAATGTTAGGATTATGGGTTTCTCTTTCCAATGAGCTGGAAAGTAAATAATTAGATGGAGACGTGTTGGGACTTGTATTACAAGTGTGTCTCTAGTCCTTTTCAACGTGTCTTTTCTATGTCTAACCATATTATTGTAGAGACTTTGATTGCTATAAAGTCAATGGAAGGGTTTTAAATGTAGAAGTTAAAAAAGTTTCAGTTCATATTAGATGGGGTGTTCATGGTTGGACAGGACAGAACATTCATCAGGTAACCAAGACAGGTGGCTGCAAGCTGCCTATCCATTAGCCACCAAGCACTTCAAATTTGCATTACACCTTAGTACAACTGTTTTTCTTTAGAGACTCAGCGGTTACAGGGATTACTCAGCCTTTGTTGTAGCGTTAATGGAATTGCTTGATCAACTGATAGGTATTATGAGTAGTATGGCAATCAGGGTGGCTAGTTTGGTGAGTTTGCTTTTATCCAATAAGCTTTCAGGGGTAATACAATTAGCTTAAGGAAGATGGGAAAGTGATCCCAATTTCACGTTTTGCAAAGGAAGTCACTAAAACCTGTCCAGAAGGCCCTGAGTGGCTCAATTTAATCAGGACATCAAATAAACCATTTGGAAATGTATGATGAATGACTGAAATATTCTTGATAAAGTTATGTTTGCGCTGTATAAATGTTAGTAAAAAAAAAATAACATAGATAATATCACAGTCACTAGAGTTATTTTGCTATAGATAATTGGGAAAAATTAGAAGAGCAAATATGGACAGACTACCGGGATTTATGATCCGGGAGTCCATCTGTGCATGCACAGAAGGCCTTTTGTGGTCGCAGGGCATGCTGGGAGGGATCCGATTGGATACCTCTGACAGCGCTGATGAGGAAAGAAGCTCATAGGCTTCATACCCTCCGCACCGAAGCCCCAGCGCCTGCAGCTTAGTACATACAGGAGATGCAGTAAAACCCTGAAGGCAGGGTTTTTACCACATTTTCCCATTAGTACAACCTGCCCCTAGCCTGCTGAAGCGGGGGAGTGAAAACTCCCCCCTCCGGCAATCACCTGCCTGAGCACACAGCGCATTAGCTTAGTGCTGGTGCCCCGTGTCTAAATGCCCGGCTGCTGAAATCGATAGCTGCAGGTGTTGTAACGGTCAGTCCCACTGGGTGTTCTTAGATTGCCCTGGATATCGGCGTGCTAGATTGTAGTGCCGATAATGACAACACACAGCACATTAATATGGGGAAGTGCTGATAACTATTCTTGTCCATACCAACCCTTCATACATCTACTCCTTTATCTATATCCACTTTATAACTCTCCAAGGCTTGGTACATCTCCCCTTCAATATTTGCTAAATGGCTTCAAACCTTTGCTATTAATGGAAGTAACATAGTAACATAGTAACTAAGGTTGAAAAAAAGACAATTGTCCATCGAGTTCAACCTATTTTTGGTCTCCTATGCAGTCTTATTATAGGAATAGTTATTTTTATGTTAGGACTAGTTATATTAACTATAATGCCTGCCTACGCACCATAACCCTGAATATATTTATCCAATAGGAATTTATCTAACCCATTCTTAAAGGTGTTGACTGAGTCCGCCATTACTACTCTCTCAGGCAGGGAATTCCAAACACGTATTGTCCTTACTGTGAAAAAACCTTTTCGCCTCAATGTGCGGAAACTCCTCTCCTCTAACCTAAGCGAGTGACCACGTGTCCTCTGTGCTGATCTGAAAGAAAACAGGTCCCTCCCAAGCTCTGTGTATTGACCCCTTATATATTTGTAGATGTTGATCATGTTCCCTCTTAGTCGCCTCTTTTCCAATGTAAACATGCCTAGCCTTGCAAGCCTTTCCTCGTATTCCCGCATCTCCATGCCCTTGATTAGTTGGGTCGCCCACCTCTGAACCTTTTCTAGCTCCAGGATATCCTTTTTGTAATACGGTGCCCAAAATTGCACACCGTATTAAAGATGTGGCCTCACTAGTGATTTATATAATGGGAGTATAATACTCTCGTCCCTTACTTCAATTCCCCGTTTTATGCATGCTAATATCTTATTAGCCTTCTTTGCTGCACTCCTACTTTGGGTACTTCTGCTTAATTTGTTATCTATGTGAACCCCTAAGTCTTTTTCCAGTACAGAATCCCCTAATATTACCCCATTTAGCATGTAGGTGTTATTTTTGGTATTGCCCCCACAGTGCATTACCTTACACTTGTCTGTGTTGAATCTCATTCTCCACTTTGCTGCCCATGCTTCCAGTTTAGTTAAGTCATTCTGAAGAGACTCAGCATCCCCCTCCGTATTTATAATCTTACACAATTTGGTATCATCTGCGAAAATTGATACCATGCTCTCTAGACCTACTGTTAGGTCGTTGATGAAAATGCTGAACCAAAGTGGTCCAAGTACAGACCCTTGTGGCACACCACTTAGTACTTTAGTCCAATTTGAAAATGATCCATTGACCACAATGCGCTGCTCCCTATTATCTAACCAATTACTGACCCAAGTGCATATTGTGCTCCCTAGCCCTATTTCTTGTAGCTTGTAGATAAGACGCATGTGTGTTACAGTGTCGAAAGCTTTGGCAAAGTCTAAAAAGATTATATCCACCTCCTTACCCTGATCCAGGTTTGCACTTACTATTTCATAAAAGCCAAGTAAATTGGTCTGACATAATCTGTCCTTCACAAATCCATGTTGGTTCCTTTTAATGACCTTATTTGCTTCAAGGAACTTTTGAATACTGTCCCTTAGAATATCTTCCAATACTTTCCCCACTATAGATGTAAGACTAACTGGTCTATAATTACCTGGTTCAGCTTTGCTCCCTTTTTTAAATATCGGCACTACCTCCGCTATACGCCATTCTTTGGGAACCAAACCCGATTTAACCGAATCCATGAAGATAAAAAATAGAGGTCTTGCTAGTACAGTGTGCAGCTCCATAAGAACCCTCGGGTGAATTCGATCGGGACCAGGTGACGTATTAATCTCTAACTTTTTTAATCAGTCACAGACTACCTCCTCACATAAATAAGCATTTAGCAGTGGGACATTATCTTTGTTGAGATTTTGTGTTAGACCCAGCATTTGGTCCTCTCTGGTAAATACCGTTGAAAAAAACTTGTTTAGTTTGTTTGCCATGTCATTATCATTTTTGATCAATACTCCCCTCTTGTCCTTTAAAGGGCATATACTCTCCTTCTTTAGTCTCTTGCTGTTGATGTACTTAAAAAAAAATTTGGAATTCGCTTTGCTTTCCTTTGCTACTAGTTTTTCAGTTTCTACTTTAGCCGCTTTTATTCCTTTTTTTTTGTTTTTGTGTTGGAATTGATATGGTTATTGTGTTATCTGGACACCATTACAGTGTATGGGGAAACTGTATGTTTGTATTATGGTCATACGTATGGTTGAACATTGCATCCGCAGACACCATACCAAGATTTGGGAAGGGGCCTGCCAATTGCATTCTCGCCTTCTGTTCCTCTGTCTCTGCTCTCAGCCTCTCTGAGCATGCAATGGCAGGAGCAGTTCTAGGCACGGGTAAGCAGGAGCGGGCGCCCGGAGCACTACGGCCCGCAGTCGTGGCTGCAGTCACCTGCCGCCCACCTCGCATCCCGCTCCCTGGCTGCAGCAGGCGCCGTGGGCTGTGTGGGCGCCCGCTGAAGCCAGTGCCGCTGTCAGGCGCTTGAGGTCATAATTGACCTCTAGTGCCTGTGCGGCGCTGCTTTGACATCTGACATCATGACATCTCTTCCATAGAGAGGAGCGGGCGGCCAGAGACGAAGGGGAGCGCAGTAGCGGTCAGGAGCAATAGCGGGGCTGGTAAGTATTGTGTGGGTTTTTGATTTTGTGTTTGTAAGCGGTGCTACTGGGGGCACAGCTACTGGGGGCACAGCTACAGGGGGCACAGCTACAGGGGGCACAGCTACAGGAGGCACAACTACAGGGGGCACAGCTACAGGAGGCACAACTACTGAGGGCAAATTTACAGGGGGCTAAGCTACAGGGGGCACAACTACAGGGGTAACAGCTACTGGAGGCACAACTACTGGGGGCACAGCTACAGGAGGCACAACTACTGGGGGCACAGCTACAGAGGGCACATCTACTGGGGGCAAATCTACTGAGGGCAAATATACTGGAGGCACAGCTACAAGGAGCATAGCTACTGGGGGCACAGCTACTGGGAGCACAACTACTGGGGGCACAGCTACAGGAGGCACAGCTACAGGAGGCACAACTACAGGGGCACAGCTACAGGAGGCACAACTACTGGGGGCACAGATACTAGGGGAACAACTACTGGAGCAAATCTATTGGGGGCACAGCTACAGGGGGCACAGCTACTGGGGGGCACAACTACAGGGACCATAAATTTGGCCATGCCCCTTCCCTATGAAGCCATGCCCCTATTTTTGGTCGCGCACCTTCGGCACGCACCAACTCTGTTTTACCTATCGGGGTGTGGTGGGTTGGAGGGTCGCCAAAGGAAACTTTTGCCCTGGGATCCACAAGGTCTAGAACCGGCCCTGATGCATGGCCCAGGGTAAAGCAGAGGCAACAGCTGTTGGAGCAACTCTCTCACCTCTGGGCCTTATAGCTGTTGCAACCAATGCAAGTGGACTATTGTGCTCACAAAAGAGGGATGCATTTATTGATGCCCAATATAGATGGTGGTCAGCTTATAAATACTAGAACCAGTGCTTGGGTTGTGAAGGTGGGTAAAACCCTTTGAACTTTTACTTCAAAAGATTATGGCTACTGAAGTTATGGAAGAGTATAGGTTTAGAAAAAGAAGCGAGCCAGTGAAAAAGACTGGAAGCTCCCATTGCTAAATAAATACCCAAACAGAGATTAGCTGAGTTCGTTTTTCAAGAGTATTGGTATTTGTACCTGTGCACTGAGTGCTGTTTGATTGGACAGCTCGCTGCACTTGAGGTGACCAGCCTACGGGCAATATTTTTTATTTTTTTATGTTACAAAGTTTATGTAGAGGTTTCACAAAAGTTACAGTATGTTTGGTAAAGCAGCATCCAGAGGTCGTATAGGAAAGCTGTAAAGGATGCAGAGGATCTGCATTTGGGTGGAATAACAGGACCTCTTGCCATGAAAAACTTCAGACACTAATGTAAAACACTAATGTAAGATACAAGTTTCCCATATCCCAAAAGCTTGGGAGCAGAAGTATTTTAGATATCTGATTTTTTTTCTTAGATTGGAATAATTGCATACCATAATGAGATATCTTGGGGAAGGGATCCAATTCTAAGCACGTAATGCTTTTATGTTTCATATACTCCTTGTGCACATATACTTAAGGCAAATGTATTCAATATTTTTAATAATTTGTGCATTAAACACATTTTTGTACTGTACATCGAACTGTGGTTGCGCTTAAAAAATTCTGTATTTATGAATATTCCATATTTCAGAATTTTGGATATGGGAGACTCCATATGTACCAACATATATACTTCCTGGCATCTCTATCTTTCTGGATAGTACACTTCTGAGATATAAAACTGCAGTCCAATATTGCACAGGTATCACTTACATTTATACATTTTAATATGTGCAGAGACACAATTTTCCTTATAATATAAATGCTGCTATTTAATGAGACATTTGCAAAATACAATAATTGGGCAAAACAAAATACTGCATTTCCACTTTCTCTCAAAATAGTATTTCAGAGACTATTATAATTGGGTTTGTTCTGGGATTCTCTCTGTATGCTGTAGATTGGAATTATATGTTGGATGGTCTCTGTTTGAGATTATGCACAATCTGCTCAGTACATTTTCTATGCAAATACATAGCTCAGGATGAGAGATGAGTCTCTGCTGATTAAGAAATCAAACAGAATCATCGGTAATCCTGCTGTGGAGATTTCTCAAAGAATTGAGCAAATCTCTTGAATCATATCACAGCTGTAAAGTTTTAGAGAGGCCAAGGGTTGGCGCACGCTCTCTGAGCAATGAATACATACATTTAAATTTGCAAAAGACTAAATAAAAAGTATGCTGGTGTAAGGGCACACTGCCCAATAAATACACTGAAGAACCTCTTTATTGAAAAACAAATTAATGTATGTATGACCCAGTATATTGGCTTTGTTGCGGTGAACTGAGGACATTTTTTTGCACTCTGATATACAGTACACACCCCCAAGAGTGGTACATATCTCTTATAAAATGTCCAGTGTTGTAACGAAATAGGGTGAAACAGACACAGAATTGGAGGAAAAATAGTTCAGAATAGTCTATTATTTTAATGAATAAACATGCAACTGGATAACAGTGCAAGTAAATAAAACAGTTTAATTTTTTTCTGTCAGAAATCTGTATGTCTGTCAGTGAGGCAGGGATGTGCTGCTGTCAGTGAGGCAGCAATGTGCTGCTGTCAGTGAGGCAGCGATGTGCTGCTGTCAGTGAGGCCGTAATGTGCTGCTAACAGTGAGGCAATGATGTGCTGTCTTTCTGTCAGTAGTATGTGATGTCTATGTACTGATAAGCCTTGGAGAGAGGTAAAGGGGATGGAGATAAAGTACCAACCAACCAGATCCTGTCATTTTTCAGACACAGCCTGCAACATGGCAGTTAAGAGCTGATGGCTGGTACTTAATCTCTGTGAACTATATCTCTCTATTAGTGATGTGCACCGGACATTTTTCGGGTTTTGTGTGATTTGGTTTTGGATTCGGTTCAGCGGCCGTGTTTTGGATTCGGACGCGTTTTGGCAAAACCTCCCTGAAAATTTTTTGTCGGATTCAGGTGTGTTTTGGATTCGGGTGTTTTTTTACAAAAAACCCCCTCAAAAACAGCTTAAATCATAGAATTTGGGGGTCATTTTGATCCCATAGTATTATTAACCTCAATAACCATAATTTACACTAATTTTCAGTCTATTCTGAACACCTCACAATATTATTTTTAGTCCTAAAATTTGCACCGAGGTCGCTGGATGGCTAAGTTAAGCGACACAAGTGGCCGACACAAACACCTGGCCCATCTAGGAGTGGCACTGCAGTGTCAGGCAGGATCGCACTTCAAAAAAATAGTCCCCAAACAGCACATGATGCAAAGAAAAAAAGAGGCGCACCAAGGTCGCTGTGTGACTAAGCTAAGCGACCCAAGTGGCCGACACAAACACCTGGCCCATCTAGGAGTTGCACTGCAGTGTCAGGCAGGATGGCACTTCAAAAAATTGTCCCCAAACAGCACATGATGCAAAGAAAAAAAGAGGCGCACCAAGGTCGCTGTGTGACTAAGCAAAGCGACCCATGTGGCCGACACAAACACCTGGCCCATCTAGGAGTGGCACTGCAGTGTCAGGCAGGATGGCACTTCAAAAAAATAGTCCCCAAACAGCACATGACGCAAAGAAAAAAAGAGGCGCACCAAGGTCGCTGTGTGACTAAGCTAAGCGACCCAAGTGGCCGACACAAACACCTGGCCCATCTAGGAGTTGCACTGCATGCAGTGTCAGGCAGGATGGCACTTCAAAAAATTGTCCCCAAACAGCACATGATGCAAAAGAAAAATTAAAGAAAAAAGAGGTGCAAGATGGAATTGTCCTTGGGCCCTCCCACCCACCCTTATGTTGTATAAACAGGACATGCACACTTTAACGAACCCATCATTTCAGCGACAGGGTCTGCCACACGACTGTGACTGAAATGACTGGTTGGTTTGGGCCCCCACCAAAAAAAGAAGCAATCAATCTCTCCTTGCACAAACTGGCTTTACAGAGGCAAGATGTCCACCTCATCATCATCCTCCGATTCCTCACCCCTTTCACTGTGTACATCCCCCTCCTCACAGATTATTAATTCGTCCCCACTGGAATCCACCATCTCAGGTCCCTGTGTACTTTCTGGAGGCAATTGCTACTGGTGAATGTCTCCACGGAGGAATTGATTATAATTAATTTTGATGAACATCATCTTCTCCACATTTTCTGGAAGTAACCTCGTACGCCGATTGCTGACAAGGTGAGCGGCTGCACTAAACACTCTTTCGGAGTACACACTGGAGGGAGGGAAACTTAGGTAGAATAAATCCAGTTTGTGCAAGGGCCTCCAAATTGCCTCTTTTTCCTGCCAGTATACGTACGGACTGTCTGACGTGCCTACTTAGATGCGGTCACTCATATAATCCTCCACCATTCTTTCAATGGTGAGAGAATCATATGCAGTGACAGTAGACGACATGTAGGTAATCGTTGGCAGGTCCTTCAGTCCGGAACAGATGTCAGCACTCGCTCCTGACTGCCCTGCATCACTGCCAGCGGGTGGGCTCGGAATTCTTAGCCTTTTCCTCGCACCCCCAGTTGCGGGAGAATGTGAAGGAGGAGATGTTGACGGGTCACGTTCCGCTTGACTTGACAATTTTCTCACCAGCAGGTCTTTGAACCTCTGCAGACTTGTGTCTGCCGGAAAGAGAGATACAATGTAGGTTTTAAATCTAGGATCGAGCACGGCGGCCAAAATGTAGTGCTCTGATTTCAACAGATTGACCACCCGTGAATCCTGGTTAAGCGAATTAAGGGCTCCATCCACAAGTCCCACATGCCTAGCGGAATCGCTCTGTTTTAGCTCCTCCTTCAATGTCTCCAGCTTCTTCTGCAAAAGCCTGATGAGGGGAATGACCTGACTCAGGCTGGCAGTGTCTGAACTGACTTCACGTGTGGCAAGTTCAAAGGGTTGCAGAACCTTGCACAACGTTGAAATCATTCTCCACTGTGCTTGAGTCAGGTGCATTCCCCCTCCTTTGCCTATATCATGGGCAGATGTATAGGCTTGAATGGCCTTTTGCTGCTCCTCCATCCTCTGAAGCATATAGAGGGTTGAATTCCACCTTGTTACCACCTCTTGCTTCAGATGATGGCAGGGCAGGTTCAGGAATGTTTGGTGGTGCTCCAGTCTTCGGCACGCAGTGGCTGAATGCCGAAAGTGGCCGCAATTCTTCGGGCCACCGACAGCATCTCTTGCACGCCCCTGTCATTTTTTTAAATAATTCTGCACCACCAAATTCAATGTATGTGCAAAACATGGGATGTGCTGGAATTTGCCCAGATGTAATGCATGCACAATATTGGTGGCATTGTCCGATGTCACAAATCCCCAGGAGAGTCCAATTGGGGTAAGCCATTCTGCGATGATGTTCCTCAGTTTCCGTAAGAGGTTGTCAGCTGTGTGCCTCTTCTGGAAAGCGGTGATACAAAGCGTAGCCTGCCTAGGAACGAGTTGGCGTTTGCGAGATGCTGCTACTGGTGCCGCCGCTGCTGTTCTTGCTGCGGGAGGCAATACATCTACCCAGTGGGCTGTCACAGTCATATAGTCCTGAGTCTGCCCTGCTCCACTTGTCCACATGTCCGTGGTTAAGTGGACATTGGGTACAACTGCATTTTTTAGGACACTGGTGACTCTTTTTCTGAGGTCTGTGTACATTTTCGGTATCGCCTGCCTAGAGAAATGGAACCTAGATGGTATTTGGTACCGGGGACACAGTACCTCAATCATATCTCTAGTTGCCTCTGAATTAACGGTGGATACCGGAACCACGTTTCTCACTGCCCAGGCTGCCAAGGCCTGAGTTATCCGCTTTGCAGCAGGATGACTGCTGTGATATTTCATCTTCCTCGCAAAGGACTGTTGGACAGTCAATTGCTCACTGGAAGTAGTACAAGTGGTCTTCCGACTTCCCCTCTGGGATGACGATCGACTCCCAGCAGCAACAACAGCAGCACCACCAGCAGCAGTAGGCGTTACACTCAAGGATGCATTGGAGGAATCCCAGGCAGGAGAGGACTCGTCAGACTTGCCAGTGACATGGCCTGCAGGACTATTGGCTTTCCTGTGTAAGGAGGAAATTGACACTGAGGGAGTTGGTGGTGTGGTTTGCAGGAGCTTGGTTACAAGAGGAAGGGATTTAGTTGTCAGTGGACTCCTTCCGCTGTCACCCAAAGTTTTTGAACTTGTCACTGACTTTTGATGAATGCGGTCCAGGTGACGTAAAAGGGAGGATGTTCCTAGGTGGTTAACGTCCTTACCCCTACTTATTACAGCTTGACAAAGGCAACACACGGCTTGACACCAGTTGTCCACATTTGTGTTGAAATAATTCCACACCGAAGAGCTGATTTTTTTTGTATTTTGACCAGGCATGTCAATGGCCATATTCGTCCCACGGACAACAGGTGTCTCCCCGGGTGCCTGACTTAAACAAACCACCTCACCATCAGAATCCTCCTTGTCAATTTCCTCCCCAGCACCAGCAACACCCATATCCTCATACTGGTGTACTTCAACAGTGACATCTTCAATTTGACTTTCAGGAACTGGACTGCGGGTGCTCCTTCCAGCGCTTGCAGGGGGCGTGCAAATGGTGGAAGGCGCAAGATCTTCCCGTCCAGTGTTAGGAAGGTCAGGCATCGCAACCGACACAATTGGACTCTCCTTGGGGATTTGTGATTTAGAAGAACGCACAGTTCTTTGCTGTGCTTTTGCCAGCTTAAGTCTTTTCATTTTTCTAGCGAGAGGATGAGTGCTTCCATCCTCATGTGAATCTGAACAACTAGCCATGAACATAGGCCAGGGCCTCAGCCGTTCCTTGCCACTCCGTGTCGTAAATGGCATATTGGCAAGTTTATGCTTCTCATCAGACGCTTTCAATTTTGATTTTTGGGTCATTTTACAGAACTTATGTGTTTTGGATTTTACATGCTCTCTACTATGACATTGGGCATCGGCCTTGGCAGACGACGTTGATGGCATTTCATCGTCTCGGCCATGACTAGTGGCAGCAGCTTCAGCACGAGGTGGAAGTGGATCTTGATCTTTCCCTATTTTAACCTCCACATTTTTGTTCTCCATTTTTTAATGTGTGGAATTATATGCCAGTATCAATAGCAAAGGCCTACTACTATATATACTGCGCACAACTGAAATGCACCACAGGTATGGATGGATAGTATACTTGACGACACAGAGGTAGGTACAGCAGTGGCCTACTGTACCGTACTGCTATATATTATATACTGGTGGTCAGCAAACTGTGCAAAACTGAAATGCACCACAGGTATGGATGGATAGTATACTTGACGACACAGAGGTAGATACAGCAGTGGCCTACTGTACCGTAATGCTATATATTATATACTGGTGGTCAGCAAACTGTGCAAAACTGAAATGCACCACAGGTATGGATGGATAGTATACTTGACGACACAGAGGTAGGTACAGCAGTGGCCTACTGTACCGTAATGCTATATATTATATACAGGTGGTCAGCAAAATTATGCACTGTACTCCTACTATATACTGTCTTCAGTGCAGCACAGATATGGAGTGTTTTTCAGGCAGACAACGTATACTGGTGGTCACTGTCAGCAAAACTCTGCACTGTACTCCTGCTATATAATACAGCTGCTCCCCAGTCCCCACAATTAAGCAGTGTGAGCACAGATATATCAGGGCCGGCTCTAGGCATGTTCGAATAGAGCGGCTGCGCAGGGCGCCACCCTTAATGGGAGCCGCGCGCTGGCGCCGCCATATTCGAAGCTGGAGCCGGCCCTGTGTGTGTGTGCAGCGCAGCGTTGTCCCCGCCGTCCGTGTGTGCGGCGTGCGCTATGCGCGCTGCGCGGCGCCGGTGTCTAACGTCAGACGCCGGCGCCGCGCATAGCGCACACAAGTGGCCGCCCGCCCACCCGCACTCGGATCCTCACTCTCCCGCCCGCCAGCACTCCTCCTCCCCCTCTCAGACTCAGCGCCTCAGGTATTTGGTGGTGGGGGGGGGTCAATCAAACATTTATGGATCGCACTGTGGGGGCATTTATCTGGCACCCTGGGGGCATATCTGGCACACTGGGGGCATATCTGGCTCTGTGGGGGCATTTCTGGCACTGTGGGGGGCATATCTGGCACACTGGGGGCATATCTGGCACACTGGGGGCATATCTGGCTCTGTGGGGGCATTTATCTGGCCCTGTGTGGGGGCATTTCTGGCACTGTGGGGGCATTTCTGGCACTGTGGGGGCATTTCTGGCAATGTGGGGGCATTTCTGGCACCGTGGGGGCATATCTGGAACACTGGGGGCATTTCTGGCACACTGGGGGCATTTCTGGCACACTGGGGGCATATCTGGCACACTGGGGGCATATCTGGCACACTGGGGACATATCTGGCTCTGTGGGGGCATTTATCTGGCCCTGTGTGGGGGCATTTCTGGCACTGTGGGGGCATTTCTGGCACCGTGGGGGCATATCTGGAACACTGGGGGCATTTATCTGGCCCTGTGTGGGGGCATTTCTGGCACTGTGGGGGCATTTCTGGCACCGTGGGGGCATTTCTGGCACACTGGGGGCATTTCTGGCACACTGGGGGCATTTCTGGCACACTGGGGGCATATCTGGCACACTGGGGGCATATCTGGCTCTGTGGGGGCATTTATCTGGCCCTGTGTGGGGGCATTTCTGGCACTGTGGGGGCATTTCTGGCACTGTGGGGGCATATCTGGTACCGTGGGGGCATTTCTGGCACCGTGGGGGCATTTCTGGCACCGTGGGGGCATATCTGGCACCGTGGGGGCATATCTGGCACACTGGGGGCATATCTGGCACACTGGGGGGCATTATCTGGCACTGTGGGGGCATTTATCTGGCACTGTGGGGGCATTTATCTGGCACTGTGGGGGCATTTATGCATCTGGCAATGTGGGCATTTATGTATCTGGCACTGGGGGCATTTATGTATCTGGCACTGGGGGCATTTATGTATCTGGCCCTGTGGGGGCATATCTGGCACTGTGAGGGCAATTTTATATATGGCACTGTGGGGACATATCTGGCACTGTGTGGGCATTTTTATATCTGGCACTGTGGGGTCACTTATGTATCTGGCACTGTGTGGGCACTTATGTATCTGGCACTGTGGGGGCATTTATGTATCTGGCACTGTGGGGGGCATATCTGCACTGTGGAGGCATTTATGTATCTGGCACTTTGGGGGCATTTATGTATCTGAACTGTGGGTGCATATCTGGCACTGTGTGGCCATTTATGTAGCTGGCACTGCTGGGGGGCATGTCACGTGTAGCTGGCACTGCTGGGGGGCATGTCACGTGTAGCTGGCACTGCTGGGGGGCATGTCACGTGTAGCTGGCACTGCTGGGGGGCATGTCATGTAGTGTTCCCGCTAGGCGTCTGTGGCTAGGCAATGTGTCTCAGTGCTCTCCCTGGTGCAATGTGTCTCAGTGCTGTGCCTGACGCAAAGTGTATAGGAGGTTCTACCTGGTGCAGTGTGTATTAGCTGCACTACTGTGTGGTGTAATGCAAATTGCCACTATTATGTGGCCACGTACCTTCCCCACGAAGTAACTCCCCTTAATTTTTGCTGCGCGACGAAGGCGCGCACTGTCCATTCTTTGACATATAGGTATGGGAACAACAAGCAGTATGTACATCATTTTGCCCTCCTAACTTAAAAATGTGCCCTCCCTGTGATCAGCACCATGCCCTAAAAAGTGAACACTATCGTGTAGCTGGCACTGCTGGGGGGCATGTCATGTGTAGCTGGCACTGCTGCGGGGCATGTCATGTGTAGCTGGCTAGCTGGCACTGCTGCGGGGCATGTCATGTGTAGCTGGCACTGCTTCGGGGCATGTCATGTGTAGCTGGCACTGCTGCGGGGCATGTAATGTGTAGCTGGCACTGCTGCGGGCATGTCATGTGTAGCTGGCACTGCTGCGGGGCATGTCATGTGTAGCTGGCACTGCTGCGGGGCATGTCATGTGTAGCTGGCTAGCTGGCACTGCTGCGGGGCATGTCATGTGTAGCTGGCACTGCTGTGGGGCATGTCATGTGTAGCTGGCACTGCTGCGGGGCATGTCACGTGTAGCTGGCACTGCTGCGGGGCATGTCATGTGTAGCTGGCACTGCTGCGGGGCATGTCATGTGTAACTGGCACTGCTGGGGGGCATGTCATGTCTATCTGGCACTGCACATTATGTGTATCTAGCACTATACTGGAGACATTGTGTGTAAGGAACACTACTGTGACTATGTGTAAGGCTGCTAATTGTGTGAAAATATGTTTATAGTTTGATGATATGAAGATATGAGGCCACACCCACTTTTTCAGAGGCCACACCCACTTTTCCGGTAGCGCGCGCACCTTCGGCGCGTGCATGGGGGGGGGGGGGGGCGCTTTTACATTTTCTCGCTCAGGGTGCTAGTAGGCCTGGAGCCGACCCTGAGATATATGCAGCACACTGAGCACAGATAAGGAGCGTTTTTTTCAGGCAGAGAACGGATAAAACTGGTGGTCACTGATCAGCAAAACTCTGCACTGTACTCCTACTATATTAATATACAGCTGCTCCCCAGTCCCCACAATTAAGATATAAGCAATCACAAATATTTGCATCAACAATGAATAAACGGAGAGGACGCCAGCCACGTCCTCTCCCTAACATTTCCAATGAACGAGTGAAAATGGCGGCGACGCGCGGCTGCTTATATAGAATCCGAATCTCGCGAGAATCCGACAGCGGGATGATGACGTTCGGGCGCGCTCGGGTTAACCGAGCCATACGGGAGAATCCGAGTATGCCTCGGACCCGTGTAAAAAGGGTGAAGTTCGGGGGGGTTCGGTTTCCGAGGAACCGAACCCGCTCATCACTACTCTCTATAAGGCTAAGTACATAGACCCCTGTATTGGTTACATGTGGGAATGTTTACAGATGGTAGTGTGTCAGTTGGAAGCAGTTCAGTTACACAGTGAACTGTGCGGTCGTTGGGATATAAGGTGATTATAATTGAGCCTTGGCCATGGACAAAGGGACATAGGTATGTAAGGTACAAAGTTTAAGACCTATTAACTTACAATAAATAGGACTCCAGCAACTTAAGTACCTCTGCGTGCATAGACTGGAACATATTATACATCTAACAGATGTTAAATGCTATATAATATTCCTTGCATGACGAATGATATAAAATCCTCAGACAATTGTAATCGGCCTATTAGCCATACATTGGAGAGCCTTATATAACTAAAGGGTCTATTTACTAAGCCTTGGATGGAGATAAATTCGCTGGAGATAAAGTACCAGCAAATCAGCTCCTAACTGTAATTTTTCAAACACAGCCTGTGGCATAGCAGTTAGGAGCCGATTGGCTGGTACTTTATCTCCAGCAACTTTATCTCCATCCAAGGCTTAGTAAATAGACCCCAAAATGTCTTGTACACATTAGGGTGGATCTGAGGATTCTAGAGGCTGATTTTTGTGAAATTCAGCAAAGAAATCTATTCTTATCAAAGGAACAACAGTGTAGGCCTGAGCCGGTCAAATGGTCATAGAAAAAAAAGCTGTGCAATCAGTATAAAGAAAACACCATTAATGCATACACTGAAATGATCTCTGGGGATGGAGGGGAGGTGAACAGCAGCTAAGCAATATTGAGGCAAAATGACACACACAATGTGATATTTTAAGTATCACACCCTGTGCCCCCAATGTGCAACTTGGTATTCCCCCTATGTGTCTGTACAGTCTACTTAGCAGCACCTATAAGGGGCATGCACACCTGCTTTCAGTTCCTGGGGTCACCATGTTGTGCTGAGAGATGGAAGACTCCAGAGGAGCAGTGGGGATATGTGTAAATGTAGGTTTACCATACCAACGCATGCACAGTCACAGCTGTGTCCTGAGTAGGCATATAACGCCATTATCAAAGAAGATGTCCATAACCACATGACCTGTATTAGTGTCTTGTCCCAGCTCAGTATATTATGTTGGCATTATTCATGTTGATCAGAATGTTGACATAGTCGTTATGGTTATATTGAATGTAATGGTCAGAATGTCGACACTATATTTTTAATAATGATGTACACCGGACATTTTTCGGGTTTTGTCTTTTGGTTTTGGATTCGGTTCCGCGGCCGTGTTTTGGATTCGGACGCGTTTTGGCAAAACCTCCCTGAAATTTTTTTGTCGGATTCGGGTGTGTTTTGGATTCGGGTGTTTTTTTGCAAAACCCCCTCAAAAACAGCTTAAATCATAGAATTTGGGGGTCATTTTGATCCCAAAGTATTATTAACCTCAATAACCATAATTTCCACTCATTTCCAGTCTATTCTGAACACCTCACACCTCACAATATTATTTTTAGTCCTAAAATTTGCACCGAGGTCGCTGGATGGCTAAGCTAAGCGACACAAGTGGCCGACACAAACACCTGGCCCATCTAGGAGTGGCACTGCATTGTCAGACAGGATGGCACTTCAAAAAAATAGTCCCCAAACAGCACATGATGCAAAGAAAAAAAGAGGTGCACCAAGGTCGCTGGATGGCTAAGCTAAGCGACACAAGTGGCCGACACAAACACCTGGCCCATCTAGGAGTGGCACTGCATTGTCAGGCAGGATAGCACTTCAAAAAATAGTCCCCAAACAGCACATGATGTAAAGAAAAATTAAAGAAAAAAGAGGTGCAAGATGGAATTGTCCTTGGGCCATCCCACCCACCCTTATGTTGTATAAACAGGACATGCACACTTTAACAAACCCATCATTTCAGCGACAGGGTCTGCCACACAACTGTGACTGAAATGACTGGTTGGTTTGGGCCCCCACCAAAAAAGAAGCAATCAATCTCTCCTTGCACAAACTGGCTCTACAGAGGCAAGATGTCCACCTCCTCCTCATCGTCCGATTCCTCACCCCTTTCACTGTGTACATCCCCCTCCTCAAAGATTATTAATTCGTCCCCACTGGAATCCACCATCTCAGGTCCCTGTGTACTTTCTGGAGGCAATTGCTGGTGAATGTCTCCACGGAGAAATTGATTATAATTCATTTTGATGAACATCATCTTCTCCACATTTTCTGGAAGTAACCTCGTACGCCGATTGCTGACAAGGTGAGCAGCTGCAAAAAAACACTCTTTCGGAGTACACACTGGAGAGTGGGAAACTTAGGTAAAATAAAACCAGTTTCTGCAAGGGCCTCCAAATTGCCTCTTTTTCCTGCCAGTATACGTACGGACTGTCTGATGTGCCTACTTGGATGCGGTCACTCATATAATCCTCCACCATTCTTTCAATGGTGAGAAAATCATATGCAGTGACAGTAGACGACATGTCAGTAATCATTGGCAGGTCCTTCAGTCCTGACCAGATGTCAGCACTCGCTTCAGACTGCCCTGCATCACCGCCAGCGGGTGGGCTCGGAATTCTTAGCCTTTTCCTCGCTCCCCTAGTTGCGGGAGAATGTGAAGGAGGAGATGTTGACGGGTCACGTTCCGCTTGACTTGACAATTTTCTCACCAGCAGGTCTTTGAACCTCTGCAGACTTGTGTCTGCCGGAAAGACAGATCCAACGTAGGTTTTAAATCTAGGATCGAGCACGGTGGCCAAAATGTAGTGCTCTGATTTCAACAGATTGACCACCCGTGAATCCTGGTTAAGCGAATTAAGGGCTCCATCCACAAGTCCCACATGCCTAGCGGAATCGCTCTGTTTTAGCTCCTCCTTCAATGTCTCCAGCTTCTTCTGCAAAAGCCTGATGAGGGGAATGACCTGACTCAGGCTGGCAGTGTCTGAACTGACTTCACGTGTGGCAAGTTCAAAGGGTTACAGAACCTTGCACAACGTTGAAATCATTCTCCACTGCGCTTGAGTCAGGTGCATTCCCCCTCCTTTGCCTATATCGTAGGCAGATGTATAGGCTTGAATGGCCTTTTGCTGCTCCTCCATCCTCTGAAGCATATAGAGGGTTGAATTCCACCTCGTTACCACCTCTTGCTTCAGATGATGGCAGGGCAGGTTCAGGACTGTTTGCTGGTGCTCCAGTCTTTGGCACGTGGTGGCTGAATGCCGAAAGTGGCCCGCAATTCTTCGGGCCACCGACAGCATCTCTTGCACGCCCCTGTCATTTTTTAAATAATTCTGCACCACCAAATTCAATGTATGTGCAAAACATGGGACGTGCTGGAATTTGCCCAGATGTAATGCACGCACAATATTGCTGGCGTTGTCCGATGTCACAAATCCCCAGGAGAGTCCAATTGGGATAAGCCATTCTGCGATGATGTTCCTCAGTTTCCGTAAGAGGTTGTCAGCTGTGTGCCTCTTCTGGAAAGCGGTAATACAAAGCGTAGCCTGCCTAGGAACGAGTTCGCGTTTGCGAGATGCTGCTACTGGTGCCGCCGCTGCTGTTCTTGCTGCGGGAGGCAATACATCTACCCAGTGGGCTGTCACAGTCATATAGTCCTAAGTCTGCCCTGCTCCACTTGTCCACATGTCCGTGGTTAAGTGGACATTGGGTACAACTGCATTTTTTAAGACACTGGTGACTCTTTTTCTGAGGTCTGTGTACATTTTCGGTATCGCCTGCCTAGAGAAATGGAACCTAGATGGTATTTCGTACCAGGGACACAGTACCTCAATCAAGTCTGTAGTTGCCTGTGAATTAACGGTGGATAACGGAAACACGTTTCTCACCGCCCAGGCTGCCAAGTCCTGAGTTATCCGCTTTGCAGCAGGATGACTGCTGTGATATTTCATCTTCCTCGCAAAGGACTGTTGGACAGTCAATTGCTTACTGGACGTAGTACAAGTGGTCTTCCGACTTTCCCTCTGGGATGACGATCGACTCCCAGCAGCAACAACAGCAGCGCCAGCAGCAGGAGGCGTTACACTCAAGGATGCATCGGAGGAATCCAAGGCAGGAGAGGACTCGTCAGACTTGCCAGTGACATGGCCTGCAGGACTATTGGCTTTCCTGTGTAAGGAGGAAATTGACACTGAGGGAGTTGGTGGTGTGGTTTGCAGGAGCTTGGTTACAAGAGGAAGGGATGTAGTGGTCAGTGGACTGCTTCCGCTGTCATCCAAAGTTTTTGAACTTGTCACTGACTTATGATGAATGCGGTCCAGGTGACGTATAAGGGAGGATGTTCCGAGGTGGTTAACGTCCTTACCCCTACTTATTACAGCTTGACAAAGGCAACACACGGCCTGACACCTGTTGTCCGCATTTGTGTTAAAATAATTCCACACCGAAGAGGCGATTTTTTTTGTAATTTGACCAGGCATGTCAATGGCCATATTCGTCCCACGGACAACAGGTGTCTCCCCGGGTGCCTGACTTAAACAAACCACATCACCATCAGATTCCTCCTTGTCAATTTCCTCCTTAGCGCCAGCAACACCCATATCCTCATCCTGCTGTACTTCAACAGTGACATCTTCAATTTGACTATCAGGAAATGGACTGCGGGTGCTCCTTCCAGCACTTGCAGGGGGCGTGCAAATGGTGGAATGCGCCACCTCTTCCCGTCCAGTGTTGGGAAGGTCAGGCATCGCACCCGACACAATTGGACTCTCCTTGGGGATTTGTGATTTAGAAGAACGCACAGTTCTTTGCTGTGCTTTTGCCAGCTCAACTTTTTTCATTTTTCTAGCGAGATCATGAGTGCTTCCATCCTCATGTGAAGCTGAACCACTAGCCATGAACATAGGCCAGGGCCTCAGCCGTTCCTTGCCACTCTGTGTCGTAAATGGCATATTGGCAAGTTTACGCTTCTCCTCAGACGCTTTTAATTTTGTTTTTTGGGTCATTTTACTGAACTTTTGTGTTTTGGATTTTACATGCTCTCTACTATGACATTGGGCATCGGCCTTGGCAGACGATGTTGATGGCATTTCATCTTCTCGGCCATGACTAGTGGCAGCAGCTTCAGCATGAGGTGGAAGTGGATCTTGATCTTTCCCTATTTTACCTTCCACATTTTTGTTCTCCATTTTTGTAATGTGTGGAATTATATGCCAGTATAAATAGCAATGGCCTACTACTATATATACTGCGCACAACTGAAATACACCACAGGTATGGATGGATAGTATACTTGACGACACAGAGGTAGGTAGAGCAGTGGCCTACTATACCGTACTGCTATATATTATATACTGGTGGTCAGCAAACTGTGCAAAACTGAAATGCACCACAGGTATGGATGGATAGTATACTTGACGACACAGAGGTAGGTAGAGCAGTGGCCTACTGTACCGTACTGCTATATATTATATACTGGTGGTCAGCAAACTGCAAAACTGAAATGCACCACAGGTATGTATGGATAGTATACTTGACGACACAGAGGTAGGTAGAGCAGTGGCCTTCTGTACCGTACTCCTATATATTATATACTGGTGGTCAGCAAAATTATGCACTGTACTCCTACTATATACTACAATGCAGCACAGATATGGAGCGTTTTTCAGGCAGAGAACGTATAATACTGGTGGTCACTGGTCAGCAAAACTCTGCACTGTACTCCTCCTATATAATACTGCTGGTCCCCAGTCCCCACAATAAAGCAGTGTGAGCACAGATATATGCAGCACACTGAGCATACATATGGAGCGTTTTTCAGGCAGAGAACGTATAATACTGGTGTCACTGGTCAGCAAAACTCTGCACTGTACTCCTCCTATATAATACTGCTGGTCCCCAGTCCCCACAATAAAGCAGTGTGAGCACAGATATATGCAGCACACTGAGCACAGATATGGAGCATTTTTCAGGCAGAGAACGTATAATACTGGTGGTCACTGGTCAGCAAAACTCTACACTGTACTCCTCCTATATAATACTGCTGGTCCCCAGTCCCCACAATAAAGCAGTGTGAGCACAGATATATGCAGCACACTGAGCACAGATATGGAGCGTTTTTCATAGAGATGAGCGGGTTCGGTTCCTCGGAATCCGAACCCGCCCGAACTTCATGTTTTTTTTCACGGGTCCGAGCGACTCGGATCTTCCCGCCTTGCTCGGTTAACCCGAGCGCGCCCGAACGTCATCATGACGCTGTCGGATTCTCGCGAGGCTCGGATTCTATCGCGAGACTCGGATTCTATATAAGGAGCCGCGCGTCGCCGCCATTTTCACACGTGCATTGAGATTGATAGGGAGAGGACGTGGCTGGCGTCCTCTCCGTTTAGAATAGATTAGAGAGACACTTGATTTACTAATTTTGGGGAGCATTAGGAGTACTCAGTACAGTGCAGAGTTTTGCTGATAGTGACCAGTGACCACCAGTTTTATTTATAATCCGTTCTCTGCCTGAAAAAAGCGATACACAGCACACAGTGACTCAGTCACATACCATATCTGTGTGCACTGCTCAGGCTCAGGCCAGTGTGCTGCATCATCTATTATCTATATATAATATTATATATATCTGTCTGACTGCTCAGCTCACACAGCTTATAATTGTGGGGGAGACTGGGGAGCACTACTGCAGTGCCAGTTATAGGTTATAGCAGGAGCCAGGAGTACATAATATATTATATAGTGAGTGACCACCAGACACACAGTGCAGTTTATTTAATATATCCGTTCTCTGCCTGAAAAAAGCGATACACACAGTGACTCAGTCAGTCACATACCATATCTGTGTGCACTGCTCAGGCTCAGGCCAGTGTGCTGCATCATCTATATATATTATATATCTGTCTGACTGCTCAGCTCACACAGCTTATAATTGTGGGGGAGACTGGGGAGCACTACTGCAGTGCCAGTTATAGGTTATAGCAGGAGCCAGGAGTACATAATATTATATTAAAATTAAACAGTGCACACTTTTGCTGCAGGAGTGCCACTGCCAGTGTGACTAGTGACCAGTGACCTGACCACCAGTATATATAATATTAGTAGTATACTATCTCTTTATCAACCAGTCTATATTAGCAGCAGACACAGTACAGTGCGGTAGTTCACGGCTGTGGCTACCTCTGTGTCGGCACTCGGCAGCCCGTCCATAATTGTATATACCACCTAACCGTGTTTTTTTTTTCTTTCTTTATACATACATACTAGTTACGAGTATACTATCTCTTTATCAACCAGTCTATATTAGCAGCAGACACAGTACAGTGCGGTAGTTCACGGCTGTGGCTACCTCTGTGTCGGCACTCGGCAGCCCGTCCATAATTGTATATACCACCTAACCGTGTTTTTTTTTTCTTTCTTTATACATACATACTAGTTACGAGTATACTATCTCTTTATCAACCAGTCTATATATTAGCAGCAGACACAGTACAGTGCGGTAGTTCACGGCTGTGGCTACCTCTGTGTCGGCACTCGGCAGCCCGTCCATAATTGTATATACCACCTAACCGTGGTTTTTTTTTTCTTTCTTTATACATACATACTAGTTACGAGTATACTATCTCTTTATCAACCAGTCTATATATTAGCAGCAGACACAGTACAGTGCGGTAGTTCACGGCTGTGGCTACCTCTGTGTCGGCACTCGGCAGCCCGTCCATAATTGTATATACCACCTAACCGTGTTTTTTTTTTCTTTCTTTATACATACATACTAGTTACGAGTATACTATCTCTTTATCAACCAGTCTATATATTAGCAGCAGACACAGTACAGTGCGGTAGTTCACGGCTGTGGCTACCTCTGTGTCGGCACTCGGCAGCCCGTCCATAATTGTATATACCACCTAACCGTGGTTTTTTTTTTCTTTCCTTATACATACATACTAGTTACGAGTATACTATCTCTTTATCAACCAGTCTATATATTAGCAGCAGACACAGTACAGTGCGGTAGTTCACGGCTGTGGCTACCTCTGTGTCGGCACTCGGCAGCCCGTCCATAATTGTATATACCACCTAACCGTGGTTTTTTTTTCTTTCTTTATACATACATACTAGTTACGAGTATACTATCTCTTTATCAACCAGTCTATATTAGCAGCAGACACAGTACAGTGCGGTAGTTCACGGCTGTGGCTACCTCTGTGTCGGCACTCGGCAGCCCGTCCATAATTGTATATACCACCTAACCGTGGTTTTTTTTTCTTTCTTTATACATACATACTAGTTACGAGTATACTATCTCTTTATCAACCAGTCTATATATTAGCAGCAGACACAGTACAGTGCGGTAGTTCACGGCTGTGGCTACCTCTGTGTCGGCACTCGGCAGCCCGTCCATAATTGTATATACCACCTAACCGTGGTTTTTTTTTCTTTCTTTATACATACATACTAGTTACGAGTATACTATCTCTTTATCAACCAGTCTATATATTAGCAGCAGACACAGTACAGTGCGGTAGTTCACGGCTGTGGCTACCTCTGTGTCGGCACTCGGCAGCCCGTCCATAATTGTATATACCACCTAACCGTGGTTTTTTTTCTTTCTTTATACATACATACTAGTTACGAGTATACTATCTCTTTATCAACCAGTCTATATATTAGCAGCAGACACAGTACAGTGCGGTAGTTCACGGCTGTGGCTACCTCTGTGTCGGCACTCGGCAGCCCGTCCATAATTGTATATACCACCTAACCGTGGTTTTTTTTTCTTTCTTTATACATACATACTAGTTACGAGTATACTATCTCTTTATCAACCAGTCTATATTAGCAGCAGACACAGTACAGTGCGGTAGTTCACGGCTGTGGCTACCTCTGTGTCGGCACTCGGCAGCCCGTCCATAATTGTATATACCACCTAACCGTGGTTTTTTTTTCTTTCTTTATACATACATACTAGTTACGAGTATACTATCTCTTTATCAACCAGTCTATATATTAGCAGCAGACACAGTACAGTGCGGTAGTTCACGGCTGTGGCTACCTCTGTGTCGGCACTCGGCAGCCCGTCCATAATTGTATATACCACCTAACCGTGGTTTTTTTTTCTTTCTTTATACATACATACTAGTTACGAGTATACTATCTCTTTATCAACCAGTCTATATATTAGCAGCAGACACAGTACAGTGCGATAGTTCACGGCTGTGGCTACCTCTGTGTCGGCACTCAGCAGCCCGTCCTTAATTGTATACTAGTATCCAATCCATCCATCTCCATTGTTTACCTGAGGTGCCTTTTAGTTGTGCCTATTAAAATATGGAGAACAAAAATGTTGAGGTTCCAAAATTAGGGAAAGATCAAGATCCACTTCCACCTCGTGCTGAAGCTGCTGCCACTAGTCATGGCCGAGACGATGAAATGCCAGCAACGTCGTCTGCCAAGGCCGATGCCCAATGTCATAGTAATAATAATAATAATAATAATTTTATTTATATAGCGCTCTTTCTCCAATAGGACTCAAGGCGCTTAACAGATACACAGCATAATATAGTACAGAAAAATAATGAAGTACATTTTTCATAAAATACAGAAGCATGAAGATACTAAAAGAGACACTATGGAAATGCTTGAGTAAACAGGAAAGTCTTGAGTCTACTTTTGAAGGATTCTATAGTTGGGGCCTCTCGCACTGTGCTGGGAAGTGAGTTCCATAGAGTCGGAGCCGCATGACTAAAAGCTCGACCCCCAGATGAATTACGGTAGATTCTAGGTACTGCTAAAAGTCCTTCATCTACAGATCGCAGTAATCGAGTGGGGCAGTATGGGATCAGAAGCTGTTTCAGGTACCTTGGGCCTTGGTCATGTAATGCTTTGAAACTCAGTAAGCCAATCTTGAAGAGGATTCGCCATCTTACAGGCAGCCAGTGAAGGGAGTAGAGGATGGGTGTTATGTGGCTGGAACGGGGCTGGTTGGTTAACAGCCTGGCAGCTGTGTTTTGCACCAGCTGTAAGCGTTGCAATTCTTTTGCTGGTAGACCAAGGTAGAGGGCATTACAGTAGTCTAATCGAGATGATACAAATGCATGTATGACTTTTGGCATATCATCTGAGGGAATTAGGTGCTTGATTCTGGCTATGTTCCTCAGGTGAAAGAATGAGGATTTGATTGTGGCTGATATCTGATGTTTAAGTGTCAAGCCATCATCCAGGACAACGCCAAGATTCCGCACATGATCACTGGTCTGTAATTCTGAATCCCCGAGTGTAAGTCCAGTTGGTTGGCTATGCTGCAGTCTTGTCCTTTGATGTTGCGGTCGTATTATAAGGACCTCTGTTTTATCCGGGTTCAGTCGCAGCCAACTGGCGCTCATCCACTCCTGTAGTTCAGCTAGACAGCCATTCAGGGTTGCTACTGGGTTATCAGTGCCCGGAGCAAAGGACAAGTACAGTTGTGTATCATCTGCATAGCAGTGGTAGACCAGGCCATGGCGCCTGATTATTTCGCCCAATGGGAGCATGTATACTGCAAAAAGCATGGGGGATAGTATAGAACCTTGTGGGACACCACATGGCAATGGCACTGGTGGTGATGAGTATAATCCAGATGATACTCTCTGTGACCTGCCTGTGAGAAATGATTTGAACCAGTTTAGGACTGTGCCATCCAGACCACAGAAGTGTATCAGTCGCTCAATCAGAAGCCCGTGGTCCACGGTATCAAATGCTGCCGAGAGATCCAGAAGGATTAATATTGAACAGTCACCTCTGTCTTTTGCCATCAGAAGATCATTTAACACACACACCAGGGCTGTTTCAGTGCTATGTCTTCTCCTGAATCCTGATTGAAATGGATCATCAATATCATGGGTTGTCAGGCGAGTTTCCAGTTGATTTGCAACCACTTTCTCAATAACCTTTCCTAGGAAAGGAAGGTTTGATACCGGTCTGTAGTTGGACATGCAGTCGGGATCTAAATTAGGTTTTTTAAGAAGTGGTCTAACAATTGCTTCCTTTAGGGGTCCAGGAAAAATGCCTGTCTGCAAAGAGCATTGAACAATTTTTGCAAAGACAGGACCGATTATATCCGTACAACCTATTAGAAGCTTGGTTGAGGCTGGGTCCAGGCCACAGGTGGTGGGACGCAAAATCCGAGCAATTTCAGCAGTGTCCTTTACATCCACTGGGTCAAAGCTGGTCCATGAAGGCAGGTAGCTTATATTGGCAGGCTTTGTAGTTTGGCTCTCCTTTGATGGCACTGTGGATATTCCAGCCCTGATGGTGGATATTTTATCTGCAAAGAAGTTTGCAAACTCGTTGCATCTTGCTTGGGAAAGGGTCTCATCAGTCTGCAGGCATGCTGGCTTGCAAAGCATCTCCACTGTGCGGAAAAGTTGAGCTGGCCTATTGTTTGCTGCTGTGATCTCATTTGACAGGAACTGTGATTTCTTGCGAGTGATTGTCGATTGATATTCTTCGTTATGCTTTATTAGTTTTATTTTGTCATCCACTAGGTTAGTCTTCCTCCATCGTCTTTCCAGTCTACGCCCCCTTTTCTTGAGCTCACTAAGACTGTTGTCGTACCATGGAGCTTGACGATGTGGTTTACGAGGTCTTATACGCACAGGGGCGATAATATCAATTGCAGCCTTAACATCCCTATTATAATAACGGACTAGGGAACAGGGATCTTCACAGGCACCCAGTATAGCAGAGAGATCCATATTTGCTGCAAGAGCCTGGGGAGTCATACCCCTCCTTGGACGGTACCTGGTCAACTCCACGGGCAGAGATCTTATTTGAGGGGTTGCAACTGAGAACCAGAGGGAGTAGTGGTCTGACCAGATGACTGGGTTTATTTTTAGGTCAGTGACTTCTAATCCAATCTGAAAGACAAGATCAAGAGTGTGACCACTTTTATGTGTGGCAGAGGGAATTATCTGTGTGAAGCCCAGACCATTCATTGTGCACAGGAGGTCTTGGCCAAGGCGTGAGAGCTCATCATCCACCCATGCATTGAAATCCCCGAGGATGAGCCATCTTTGATGTTCCAGAACCAGGCCAGCAACAGTGTCTGCAATTTCTTGTAGAAATATCTTTCCATCTCCAGGTGGCCGGTAGATGAGAAGTACTCTGAAACCTAATCCTGTCGAACTCTGGGCAGCAATGCACTCAAATGAGCGAGTAATTTCAATAGGGTGGACCCTAAGTTTAAGTTCTTTTTTGAAGCAGATAGCCACCCCGCCACCCCTGCGGTCCAGTCTTGGGTTGTGGATGACAGAGTAGTTTGTTGGGACTGCAGCCTCCAATATAGGTGCTGCATTTTCGTCTAGCCAGGTCTCTGTAATACAGGCTAGATCTGCAGATTCAATAAGGTCAGCAATTGTTGCAGTCTTGTTTCTTATAGATCTGGCATTACAAAGGACTGACCTGATTGGGCATACCAGAGGGCCTTCAGTTTTCTTTATGTTAAGTGCAGGAGCTCTGGGTATGGGGGTCACAAAGCGAGAGTTGACAGTTCTGTCCTTCCAAACATAGGGCCGTCTTTTGGGTATTACTTCTATTTGATTGTTCTTTGTGTATGGGGGTGAGCAGGTGGGCAAAGGACGTAGATGGTTACCGGGGGAAATAAGTTTCCTGCCTGCTCGCTTCCCACGAATGCGCCTGTGTTTTCTTTTTAAAATGCCAAGGGATTGGAGAATAGAAGCCTGTGATGGTGTGATAGGAACTGCAGAACGTGGTGGGCGGAGTGAAAGAATGAAGCTGGAGCAATATGTATACATTTGGTCATCAATGACAGATTACTATGAGTTTGAGCTGCATATGATGATGAGGGAGGGAGAGAAAGCAGTGTTTTTTTGTTTTTGTTTTTTTTTCTTCCTTTTTGTGTTTTGTTTTCCCCCAATCGGTATTTGATCCAAAATTCTAATGGGTTTATGAACAAAGTTATTGCTATAACCTATTGGGTATATTTGAAGCAAGTGATAAATAAAATAGCTGCTGATTTAATCAATTATCCTAGCATAGGCAGACTTTTGGGAAGGTGTTAGAAGCCAATTCCTACTGTGTAGGTGTGAAAAGTCTCAGTGTGAGAGGCCTTTGAAGTAGGTTTCTTGTGTGTGGGGGGAAGTGATAACATGTCCTGGGAAATGGATCCTGAGTTGAAACAGTGAGCCTTCAGCAATTCAGAGCCTGAATATACTGATATTAGTAGATTAATGCAATAAGTCAGTTATTAGTTGCTCAGAGAACAGAGGTGGATGATGTCTAAGTGAGGGGCTAGATGTAGCCAAAGATAGGTTGTAATCCACAGTACCTTATCTGGGCAATGTCCAATGCAGAGTGCAGCAGCTGCTAAACTGAAGGATTTCTCAGTGGAGGTTTGCAGAGGATTCAGTCCAGGATTCAATCCAGTGTGTATCTCAGCGCAGGAATGCAATCCGTTGGTTTTGATGAGATGCCCGCGTAGAGTAGTACAAGTTAAAGGTAAGTCCTTGGATATTTATGATGATTCATAGGTCAGTTGTGGTGAATTTAAGCTGTTTTATGGAGATGATCAGGAGCATACAAAAGGTGAGGCAGCCATCTTGGGCGCCCCTCCTCCTCCTACAGAGCATGTCAAATCCAAAACACCAAATATCAGTAAAAAAAGGACTCCAAAACCTAAAATAAAATTGTCGGAGGAGAAGCGTAAACTTGCCAATATGCCATTTACCACACGGAGTGGCAAGGAACGGCTGAGGCCCTGGCCTATGTTCATGGCTAGTGGTTCAGCTTCACATGAGGATGGAAGCACTCAGCCTCTCGCTAGAAAAATGAAAAGACTCAAGCTGGCAAAAGCAGCACAGCAAAGAACTGTGCATTCTTCGAAATCCCAAATCCACAAGGAGAGTCCAATTGTGTCGGTTGCGATGCCTGACCTTCCCAACACTGGACGTGAAGAGCATGCGCCTTCCACCATTTGCACGCCCCCTGCAAGTGCTGGAAGGAGCACCCGCAGTCCAGTTCCTGATAGTCAGATTGAAGATGTCAGTGTTGAAGTACACCAGGATGAGGAGGATATGGGTGTTGCTGGCGCTGGGGAGGAAATTGACCAGGAGGATTCTGATGGTGAGGTGGTTTGTTTAAGTCAGGCACCCGGGGAGACACCTGTTGTCCGTGGGAGGAATATGGCCGTTGACATGCCAGGTGAAAATACCAAAAAAATCAGCTCTTCGGTGTGGAGGTATTTCACCAGAAATGCGGACAACAGGTGTCAAGCCGTGTGTTCCCTTTGTCAAGCTGTAATAAGTAGGGGTAAGGACGTTAACCACCTCGGAACATCCTCCCTTATACGTCACCTGCAGCGCATTCATAATAAGTCAGTGACAAGTTCAAAAACTTTGGGTGACAGCGGAAGCAGTCCACTGACCAGTAAATCCCTTCCTCTTGTAACCAAGCTCACGCAAACCACCCCACCAACTCCCTCAGTGTCAATTTCCTCCTTCCCCAGGAATGCCAATAGTCCTGCAGGCCATGTCACTGGCAATTCTGACGAGTCCTCTCCTGCCTGGGATTCCTCCGATGCATCCTTGCGTGTAACGCCTACTGCTGCTGGCGCTGCTGTTGTTGCCGCTGGGAGTCGATGGTCATCCCAGAGGGGAAGTCGTAAGCCCACTTGTACTACTTCCAGTAAGCAATTGACTGTTCAACAGTCCTTTGCGAGGAAGATGAAATATCACAGCAGTCATCCTACTGCAAAGCGGATAACTGAGTCCTTGACAACTATGTTGGTGTTAGACGTGCGTCCGGTATCCGCCGTTAGTTCACAGGGAACTAGACAATTTATTGAGGCAGTGTGCCCCCGTTACCAAATACCATCTAGGTTCCACTTCTCTAGGCAGGCGATACCGAGAATGTACACGGACGTCAGAAAAAGACTCACCAGTGTCCTAAAAAATGCAGTTGTACCCAATGTCCACTTAACCACGGACATGTGGACAAGTGGAGCAGGGCAGGGTCAGGACTATATGACTGTGACAGCCCACTGGGTAGATGTATGGACTCCCGCCGCAAGAACAGCAGCGGCGGCACCAGTAGCAGCATCTCGCAAACGCCAACTCTTTCCTAGGCAGGCTACGCTTTGTATCACCGCTTTCCAGAATACGCACACAGCTGAAAACCTCTTACGGCAACTGAGGAAGATCATCGCGGAATGGCTTACCCCAATTGGACTCTCCTGTGGATTTGTGGCATCGGACAACGCCAGCAATATTGTGTGTGCATTAAATATGGGCAAATTCCAGCACGTCCCATGTTTTGCACATACCTTGAATTTGGTGGTGCAGAATTTTTTAAAAAACGACAGGGGCGTGCAAGAGATGCTGTCGGTGGCCAGAAAAATTGCGGGACACTTTCGGCGTACAGGCACCACGTACAGAAGACTGGAGCACCACCAAAAACTACTGAACCTGCCCTGCCATCATCTGAAGCAAGAAGTGGTAACGAGGTGGAATTCAACCCTCTATATGCTTCAGAGGTTGGAGGAGCAGCAAAAGGCCATTCAAGCCTATACAATTGAGCACGATATAGTAGGTGGAATGCACCTGTCTCAAGTGCAGTGGAGAATGATTTCAACGTTGTGCAAGGTTCTGATGCCCTTTGAACTTGCCACACGTGAAGTCAGTTCAGACACTGCCAGCCTGAGTCAGGTCATTCCCCTCATCATGCTTTTGCAGAAGATGCTGGAGGCATTGAAGAAGGAGCTAAAAGGGAGCGATTCCGCTAGGCATGTGGGACTTGTGGATGCAGCCCTTAATTCGCTTAACAAGGATTCACGGGTGGTCAATCTGTTGAAATCAGAGCACTACATTTTGGCCACCGTGCTCGATCCTAGATTTAAAGCCTACCTTGGATCTCTCTTTCCGGCAGACACAGGTCTGCTGGGGTTGAAAGACCTGCTGGTGACAAAATTGTCAAGTCAAGCGGAACGCGACCCGTCAACATCTCCTCCTTCACATTCTCCCGCAACTGGGGGTGCGAGGAAAAGGCTCAGAATTCCGAGCCCACCCGCTGGCGGTGATGCAGGGCAGTCTGGAGCGACTGCTGATGCTGACATCTGGTCCGGACTGAAGGACCTGACAACGATTACGGACATGTCGTCTACTGTCACTGCATATGATTCTCTCAACATTGATAGAATGGTGGAGGATTATATGAGTGACCGCATCCAAGTAGGCACGTCACACAGTCCGTACTTATACTGGCAGGAAAAAGAGGCAATTTGGAGGCCCTTGCACAAACTGGCTTTATTCTACCTAAGTTGCCCTCCCACAAGTGTGTACTCCGAAAGAGTGTTTAGTGCCGCCGCTCACCTTGTCAGCAATCGGCGTACGAGGTTACATCCAGAAAATGTGGAGAAGATGATGTTCATTAAAATGAATTATAATCAATTCCTCCGCGGAGACATTGACCAGCAGCAATTGCCTCCACAAAGTACACAGGGAGCTGAGATGGTGGATTCCAGTGGGGACGAATTGATAATCTGTGAGGAGGGGGATGTACACGGTGATATATCGGAGGGTGAAGATGAGGTGGACATCTTGCCTCTGTAGAGCCAGTTTGTGCAAGGAGAGATTAATTGCTTCTTTTTTGGGGGGGGTCCAAACCAACCCGTCATATCAGTCACAGTCGTGTGGCAGACCCTGTCACTGAAATGATGGGTTGGTTAAAGTGTGCATGTCCTGTTTTGTTTATACAACATAAGGGTGGGTGGGAGGGCCCAAGGACAATTCCATCTTGCACCTCTTTTTTCTTTTCTTTTTCTTTGCATCATGTGCTGATTGGGGAGGGTTTTTTGGAAGGGACATCCTGCGTGACACTGCAGTGCCACTCCTAGATGGGCCCGGTGTTTGTGTCGGCCACTAGGGTCGCTAATCTTACTCACACAGTCAGCTACCTCATTGCGCCTCTTTTTTTCTTTGCGTCATGTGCTGTTTGGGGAGGGTTTTTTGGAAGGGACATCCTGCATGACACTGCAGTGCCACTCCTAGATGGGCCCGGTGTTTGTGTCGGCCACTAGGGTCGCTAATCTTACTCACACAGCTACCTCATTGCGCCTCTTTTTTTCTTTGCGTCATGTGCTGTTTGGGGAGGGTTTTTTGGAAGGGACATCCTGCGTGACACTGCAGTGCCACTCCTAGATGGGCCCGGTGTTTGTGTCGGCCACTAGGGTCGCTAATCTTACTCACACAGCTACCTCATTGCGCCTCTTTTTTTCTTTGCGTCATGTGCTGTTTGGGGAGGGTTTTTTGGAAGGGCCATCCTGCGTGACACTGCAGTGCCACTCCTAGATGAGCCCGGTGTTTGTGTCGGCCACTAGGGTCGCTAATCTTACTCACACAGCTACCTCATTGCGCCTCTTTTTTTCTTTGCGTCATGTGCTGTTTGGGGAGGGTTTTTTGGAAGGGACAACCTGCGTGACACTGCAGTGCCACTCCTAGATGGGCCCGGTGTTTGTGTCGGCCACTAGGGTCGCTAATCTTACTCACACAGCTACCTCATTGCGCCTCTTTTTTTCTTTGCGTCATGTGCTGTTTGGGGAGGGTTTTTTGGAAGGGCCATCCTGCGTGACACTGCAGTGCCACTCCTAGATGGGCCCGGTGTTTGTGTCGGCCACTAGGGTCGCTAATCTTACTCACACAGCTACCTCATTGCGCCTCTTTTTTTCTTTGCGTCATGTGCTGTTTGGGGAGGGTTTTTTGGAAGGGACATCCTGCGTGACACTGCAGTGCCACTCCTAGATGGGCCCGGTGTTTGTGTCGGCCACTAGGGTCGCTTATCTTACTCACACAGCGACCTCGGTGCAAATTTTAGGACTAAAAATAATATTGTGAGGTGTGAGGTATTCAGAATAGACTGAAAATGAGTGTAAATTATGGTTTTTGAGGTTAATAATACTTTGGGATCAAAATGACCCCCAAATTCTATGATTTAAGCTGTTTTTTAGTGTTTTTTGAAAAAAACACCCGAATCCAAAACACACCCGAATCCGACAAAAAAAATTCGGTGAGGTTTTGCCAAAACGCGTTCGAACCCAAAACACGGCCGCGGAACCGAACCCAAAACCAAAACACAAAACCCGAAAAATTTCAGGCGCTCATCTCTAGTTTTTCAGGCAGACAACGTATACTGGTGGTCACTGGTCAGCACAACTCTGCACTGTTCTCCTCCTATATAATACTGCTGGTCCCCAGTCCCCACAATAAAGCAGTGTGAGCAGAGATATATGCAGCACGCTGAGCACAGATATGGAGCGTTTTTCAGGCTGACAACGTATAATACTGGTGGTCACTGGTTAGCAAAACTCTGCACTGTACTCCTCCTATAATACTGCTGGTCCCCAGAATAAAGATATTTGCACTGCAGCCCCCTGAAGCAAAGTGAGAGGACGCCAGCCACGTCCTCTCACTATCATTTCCAATGCACGAGTGAAAAATGGCGGTGACGCGCAGCTCCTTATATAGAATCCGAATCTCGCAAGAATCCGACAGCGGGATGATGACGTTCGGGCGCGCTCCGGTTAACCGAGCCATACGGGAGAATCCGAGTCTGCCTCGAACCCATGTAAAATGGGTGAAGTTCGGGGGGTTCGGATTCCGAGGAACCGAACCCGCTCATCACTAATTTTTAATGTGAGTCGATCCTTGAACAAAACCCTAATGCTATCCCTAACACTAACAGTAACCTGAAGCCTTAGCATAATGCTAAGGGGTACATATATTAAAAATCATGTCATGAGAGTAACAGGAAGTTAGACCTTACAAACACTATTGGTGGGGCTGTGATTGGGGACCTCACTCAGTGCATGTCGTGCAAGATGTACGCACACCTGGAGCAACCGTCCCAGTGTGATTACATCTGCATGAGGTGTGTGCGTACAGTTGCCCTGGAAGCCCAGGTAACTGATCTAGAGCAAACCGTTACGCGACTGAGGGAGATTCATAATCTCGAGCAAGAACTAGATAGATATAACGTTGGAGGAGCTGCTAGAAGGGTCACTTGTAGAAGAGGAAAATCAGGGAGCCAGCTAGGTCACGGTTAGAAGGAAGAAAAAGAGGGGGAGGCTTGACATCTCCGGACTATCAAACCCGAATAAATTTGCACGACTGGACAAGGATTCGGAGGATGATAGTGAGGAAATGACGGTGCCGGAGGGGACTGTTTCCTCTAGCAGCCGGACGAGCGGCCCCTCTGGCGCTGTTGGGACAAAAGATAGTGAGGTACCTAGTCAGATTGTGGTGGTAGGGAACTCTATCATCAGGAAGGCAGATAGGGCAATCTGCTACCGGTACCGTGATCGCCATACAGTCTGTTGTCTCCCAGGTGCTCGGGTGCGGCACATCGCGGACCGGGTAGATAGATTGTTGGGAGGGGCTGGGAAAGACCCGGCGGTCTTGGTGCATGTTGACACCAATGACAAAGTCAGCGGCAGGTGGGATGTCCTTAAGAAAGACTATAGGGAATTAGGCAAGAAACTTAAGGCAAGGACATCTAAGGTAATATTCTCTGAAATATTACCCGTACCACGCGCTAGTCCAGGGAGGCAGAGGGAGATTAGGGAGGTAAATGTGTGGCTTAGAGACTGGTGCAGAAAAGAGGGGTTCATGTTCCTGGAACACTGGGCGGACTTCTAAGTCAGGCGCCATCTTTTTTGTCATGATGGATTGCACCTGAATGAGGAGGGGGCAGCGGTGCTGGGGGGAAGGATGGTTAGAAGGTTGGAGGAGATTTTAAGCAAGGAGCCTGGGGGGAGGGTTCAGCTATAAACTATGGGGCGTGCAGTGAGAATAGTGGGGAAGACGGTAGTAAACTAAATGGGGAAGAAGTTGGGGGGAGGGTAAGAGCAGCCAGTAAAGGTATCAACATGCAGGGCCGGCGCTACTATTAGGCAGCTTTAGGCAGCTGCCTATGGGCGGCAGCCACTAGAGGGCGGCATGCTCCTCCTGAATCAGTTTTAGTGCTGGTAAATGGCAGCGGCTGATCTAGCGCCGATGGAAGCAGGGCATATCACCGAGGCCTGACACTGTGAAGGGGCCCACAGCTGCCGGCATTACAATGAGTCACACTGACTCATTATATGCCGCAGCTAGCCAGCCACCCACCGCCGCCGCCGCCAGTCTGTCTCTCCCCCTGTAATAACTTTTGCTGATGCAGTTAGGACCCGGCCAGAGGAGGAGAGGCCGCTCTCCCCTCTCCTCTCAGGTCCTCCCCTTTCCTCCGACCCCGTCTTCGTTCTGCCGTATTATGTATGAACGGTGTGGCGAATGGTGTCCCTGCTGCGTGTGATCAGGCTCCCTGTCCGTTCCTCTGTCCGCCCTAATACATGCGGCTGCGGCGCCGGGGATGGTTGAGAGATGGTGACATCAGATCCCCAGAGCACAACAACTGAGGTAGTCGTTGTTGTGCGCTGGGGATCTGATGTCACCATCTCTTAACCATCCCCGGCGCCGCAGCCGCATGTATTAGGGTGGACAGAGGAACGGACGGGGAGCCTGATCACATGCAGCAGGGACACCAATCGCCACACCAGCTATACGCGCATGCAGGGGGGGGTTCCGAGTACCTGGAAACCCCCTCTGCACACTGGCGCAGCTCACTGATTTCTAATGGAGGAGCATGCACTGCGGCTGTGTGTCCGGATGGTAGCTTCATAGGGGCAAATGCAGCACGCATCTCCCAGCTACCACACAGACTAGCAGTACCCATGACAGAGCACTGACAGCGATGTGTGCTCGCATGCATAGGGGATCCAGTCAGGGATGCGGTGGCATGTCTTCTTTCTGATGTCCCTCCCACCCGGGGACGAATTGGCCCAGCCAGCGGGATTTCCAAGGTACTTCCTTTCTCATTAGTAGCCACGGCCTGCCAGCACCGCGGATAGCGCTGCGGCCGCACAAGGCACTAATCTCAGAGGTCAGAGGAGGCGACTCTTGTAGATCACAGCTAATTGTGTGGCTGTGGAGCAGCAGCACTGGTGCGCTGCAGTCTGAATGGCCACAGCCACACAGCTCTTACCTTCCTCACTGGTTGCGCCTATCCCCACTACAGCGCAGTGGAAGCATGCTGCGGGACGACCTACTACTCTGTGAAGGCCATGCACGCTGTGTTGCCGTGGAAACAGTGAGCAAGCTGGTAAGCACTCACTGAAAATGGGGGTTATTTTATTGTATACAGTAACTATTGCAACCTTGTGTTACTTATTGATCCCCTATCAGTACGTTGTCTCTCTCTCTCCAATATCTCACTCTACCCCTCCCTCATCTCACTCTTTATCTCTCCCCATGTCGCACTCCCTATCCCCATGTCTCTAACCCCAACATATCTTGTTCACCCCACTACTAATCCCAGCCTACCCTCTTGCTCTGCACTACTACTCACATCCTTCCTCTTATTCTCACTAATACTCTCGGCCGCTTGCCACAAAAGGTTATAGACTGTATGGAGTTCATGCTCCAGGGAGGGTGATAGGCTAACCAGCCCTATCCCCTATCCTCACAGTATAGTATCACCCTAATCACCACCCCTGCCTCTGAAACATATCCATAAACCATTTTACCTCCTGGAACATACCCTACCCCCAGGCCCCTTAGACATACAGTACCCCGCGGGCCCAGGGACATACAATGCTTGCCCTCCCACTTCTTCTCCCCAGCTCCAGGAATGTACACAACACACCATACCACCACCACCCTTGCCCCAGGGACATATACTGCCCCATATACTACCTAGTGTTAATTCTAGCACCCTACAACTAATCAATGAGGACATATTTTGAACGACTTCAACAATACGTCACCTATATAATTTTGACCTTAAAAATTTAAATATGCCCTCCTCACCGATTAGGTGGAGGGTAATATACTGAACACTACCAACCCCCCACCCCACCCCCTTGCATATCTCTCTCCATGCCCCAGCTTCCAGCCTCCCTCTCACTCTGTGATTTATATGTTTTATATATATATATATATATATATATAAAATTGTGTGTGTGTGTAATCTGGAAACCCCCTCTTAAAATTCTTGCGTTTTCCACTGCCGGCACCTACAATCGCTCTGCAGACAGCGGCCTGAGCACCACAGGGAGCTCCATGGTGTACGTAGCTCAATGCACGGCACTGACAGCTTCCTCAGTGCTGATTCTGTGCTCGGCCAGCCCGCCCACCAGCCCGCCACAGCACTTTGCAGGAATTGGGCAGCAGCATAAGCCCATGGATGATGGGGCAGCAGTGGCAGTGACTCTGGGTGCTGTTGGGCAGCCCATGTATGTCCCATCCTATCTGTTGCACCAAATGCCCAGGGCCACCCAGTATACCTGTTGATGGTGAGGATGACAGGTATGAAGCGTTTTACATTTGTCTAAATGCTATAAGTGCACCTTGTTTCCAAGAACATGAGCAAAGTTTCTGTTTACTGTATGACACACTTGAACAGCAGGTTTTATAGTGTTGAAAGTGGAGTTGTTAAATATTGTGATATTATCTGCAGTTCCATTTTAATATTATCTACCTGTTCCCATCTATTTAATGTACTCAGTAATACATAGCGGGGTATTCAATTACCCCGACTTGCTGTCAGGTGAGATTTATCGCCGCCGGGGGCTATCTAAATAGCCCCGATAAACCTGCGCGTGCCGCAGCTTATCAAGTATTTTGCTTCACCTGCCGCCGGCAGGCGAAGCAAAATTCCAGATAACAGCCACATTTTTATTAGAAAACGGGGCTATTTCACCTGAAAATACACAGGTTTCACTGAACTTGTGTGTTTACGGGTGTAACTGCAACTTTTACTGGCCGAGCTAATCAAATAGCCCGACCGCAACACCCGCAGAAACATCAGGGTTTTTTTACTCCCGATGTCTCTTCAGGAGAAATTGAATATCCCTCATAGGGGGAGATTCAAATGCATGAAAAGTCAGTTGGGTGTCTGTCTATTAGATAGGAGAAAACAGACTCCCAACTGACTTTTCAAACATTTGAATCTCCCCCTATAGTGTCTTGAGCAATAACACATGAAAGTAGTGAATATGTATACATATTTCTGTTCTTTGCTTAATGCTTACTGTAAAATATATATTGCTGATTTTAGATATGTTTGTCCTATGTCACCGTGTATCTGCCAAGAACCTTATACCACAATGTTAGCCTTTGTTGGCATTAACTATATTCCTCCTTGTTTTTGTCACAGGCAATATTGTCTGTTAGTGGGTAAGCAGTTTGTACTGTGAATCACAATTGTTCATAATTTGTCTCCCTGTCCCTCACCCCATCACCCTGTGCCTTTCCCTGTCACCCACAGCCTCCTTCCATCACTCCTGATCACCCTGTGCTTCTCCCTGTCACTCTGCCTATCCCTGTCACCCTCTCACCGTCACTATCTGCCTTTCTCTATCATTCTCTGCATCTCACAGCTACCCTCTCTTTCCCTGTCACCCTCTACCTCACCCTTTCATCCACTCCCTGTCACCATCTGCATCTCCATCTCCCACAGTACAGCCTCTCCCCATCACTCTCTCGGTCACCCTCTTCCTTTCCCTGTCACCCACAGCCTATCTCCATCACTCTCCATCACTGTCTGCCTATTCCTGTTACCATCTCTCCATCACCCTCTGAACACAGCCTCTCTCCGTGACCTTTTCCCCACTCAGCATCACTCTGTCTCTCCCCGTCACCCTCTGACTCTCCCCATCACCCTCAGCCTCTCCCTGTTACTCATCCTTTGCCTCTCCCTTTCACCCTCTGCCTCTCCCTTTCACCCTCTCTCCATCACCCCCTGACCACAGCCTCTCCCCATCACCTTTTACATACTCCCCGTCACCGTCTGCCTTTCCCTGTCACCCACTGCCTCTCCCTGTCATCATCGGTCTCTCCCCATGACCCACTGCACGCCACCCACTTCCTCTTTGTGTGACCCTCTCCATGTCACCCACTGCCTCTAACCATCACATTCCCTCTCTCACTGTCACCCACTGCCTCTCATTGCCATGTGGCATATTATTAACTTGGAGTGGGTGGCTGAGGGGGGGCCCAAAGCATATTTTTGCACCGGGGCCCACCACTCACAAGTACCGCCACTGATATATATATTTTATTTTATTTACAAACAGGAAAGGGGATATGGGGCACAGAATCAATAAATAAATAAATATATATATATACACAAAGGCGAGTGACTAGCATATGCAACTATAATTAAAGAAGGAAACATAATAGGCAATCACTGGGATTCATGAAAAGGATGGATTTATATATATATATATATATATATTGGGTAGTGGGGGTATGGCGCCACAGGTGTGTGTGAACAGATATTTATAAAAAGATAATACAGTGATTAAAGACACTCCTTTAAAAATGTAAGGTGTCAGCTAACCCCTAAATATTCGGCAGTGATAAGCTGCCTTTGAGATTAAGATGTGGAAGGGGGGAATAGGGGTACCAGCGACTTACAATGTCTAATTAGAATTAACTATGAAGAATATAGCTGGATACGGTTTTCAAAAAAAGTGGTAACAAATTTATTTATACAAAGTATGATAATGGGATAAAAAAGTAGATAAAAGGCTGGATAATAAGAGCAATAAAAAATGATAGAAATACAGAGATAAAATACTGCAGTTTAAGCTAGAACCCTAAATCACATAAAATCAGTAAAAACAAATTTCTACTGATAAAAAATGCTTAAGGTTAAAAAAGTGATGCTTATCTTTGAAAATGGAGGGTCAATGGAGGTGTACCCAACGCGTTTCGTCCTCAGACTTCATCAAGGGGTGAAGTCTGAGGACCAGTAGAAATTTGTTTTTACTGATTTTATGTGATTTAGGGTTCTAGCTTAAACTGCAGCATTTTATCTCTGTATTTCTATCATTTTTTATTGCTCTTATTATCCAGCCTTTTATCTACTTTTTTATCCCATTATCATACTTTGTATAAATAAATTTGTTACCACTTTTTTTGAAAACCGTATCCAGCTATATTCTTCATAGTTAATTCTAATTAGACATTGTAAGTCGCTGGTACCCCTATTCCCCCCTTCCACATATATATATATATATAAAATGTAGTTTTACTGTTATGTATAACATGTACCATGGGAGCCATCAAAGCACACTGCAGGGTGTACTACTGTGTGGCGTAACATGGATGTGCTCTACTGTGTGGTTTAATGTAAATGGGCTCTACTGTAGTGTAACGTGAATACGGGACACTACTGTGTGATGAAACATCAATAAGAGGCACTACTGTGACGTTACGCAAATATGGGGGTTGGGGGGGGGGGGGGGGTTAGGCTTAAGTTTTGCCTAGGGTGCCGGAAAACCTTGCACCGGCCCTGTCAACATGGGTACTAAATTAGGTTTTACCAAAGCACTAACTAATGACGATTACAGGTCATCATTGCTACATAAGGTGAAAGATGTCCCTAATGCAAAGGGAAATACTTATCTTAGTTGTATGTATGTGAACGCTAGAAGCCTTACTTGTAAAAAGGGTGAACTAGAAATAATTGCAGCAAGTAAACAGTATGATATTATAGGCATTACTGAAACTTGGTGGAACGAATCTCATGACTGGACAGTCAACCTAGAAGGCTATTCGCTGTTTAGGAGAGACAGACTAAATAAAAGGGGTGGAGGGGTATGTCTTTACATAAAACCATTTTTAAAACCTGATATACGGGAGGATTTGCAGGAGGAGACTGTAGATACGGTCGAGACGCTATGGGTAGAAATTGCATGTGGCAAAAAGGGAATAAAAAAGTTAGTATTGGGGGTATGCTACATGCCGCCTGGTATTAATATATCTGATGAGGAATTGTTACTGAAGCAAATTGAAAGAGCAGCAGGAGTAGGTGACATAGTAGTGATGGGAGATTTTAACTATCCAGAGATAAACTGGAAAAATGATTCATGTGATACTGCTAGGGGTAATAGGTTCTTAAACACACTTAATGATAACTACTTAGTACAACTAATTGAGGAACCCACCAGGTACAATGCAATCTTAGACCTGGTATTAACAAACAATGGGGAATTGGTATCAGATATTAAAGTGGGGGAGCCCATAGGAAACAGCGACCACAATAAGGTCACATTCAATATAAGTTTTCATTAACAGTCCTATACTGGCTCAACTAGGACTCTAAACTTTAACAAAGCCAACTTTGAAATGATGAGGGAAACTTTAAGGGATATTGATTGGGAAGGTTTGTTTCTAGAAAAAAATACTACAGAGAAATGGGATGTATTAAAATCACTACTAGCTAAAAATACTCTCAAATTTATTCCTACGAGCAGCAAAAAAAGGATTAAAAATAATAAACCGATGTGTCTTAATAATAAAATAAAGGAACTTATGGGCAAGAAAAGGCGAGCATTTAAAAAATACAAATCTGATGAGAATGCGGAATCATTTCAGCACTATAAGGACTGTAACAAAATATGCAAAAAAGAAATAAGAGCTGCTAAAGTACAAACAGAAAAACTAGTAGCTAAGGAGAGCAAATCAAATCCCAAAAAATTATTTAAATACATTAATAGCAAGAGATTAAAGAAGGAGAGTATAGGTCCTATAAAAGACAAGTCGGGAGTCTTAATCAAAAATGATAATGACATAGCGAACATACTTAATTAATTTTTTTTAACAGTATTTACTAGAGAGGACCCAATTCAGGGACTAACACACAATCTCAATAATGAGAATATCCCACTGATAGGTACTTATTTAAGTAAGGAGGTAGTGTGTGACCGATTAAAACATTTAAAGATTAATAAGTCACCAGGGCCCGATACAATTCACCCAAGGGTTCTTATGGAGCTTCACTCTGAACTGGCAAAACCGCTATTTTTGATCTTCAAGGATTCAGTTATATCAGTTATGGTTCCCAAAGACTGGCGTATAGCGGAAGTAGTGCCTATATTCAAAAAGGGAAGTAAAGCTGAACCGGGTAACTATAGACCAGTTAGTCTTACATCTATAGTGGGGAAAATACTGGAAGGTATTCTAAGGGATAGTATTCAGAAGTTCCTTGAAGCCAATAAAATCATTAAAAGGAATCAAGATGGATTCGTGAAGGACAGATCCTGTCAAACCAACAACCTTGGTTTTTATGAAACAGTAAGTACAAACCTCGATCAGGTGAAGAGGTGGATGTAATCTTTTTAGACTTTGCCAAAGCTTTCGACACAGTACCCCACAGGCGACTTATCTACAAGCTACAAGAAATAGGGCTGGGAAGCACTATATGCACTTGGATCAGGAATTGGTTAGATAATAGAGAACAGCGCGTTGTGGTTAATGGATCTCTTTCAAATTGGACTGAAGTGTTAAGTGGTGTGCCACAAGGCTCAGTATTAGGACCACTATTGTTCAACATATTCATTAACGACCTAACAGAAGGTCTAGAGAGTATGGTGTCAATCTTTGCAGATGATACCAAATTGTGTAAGGCTATAAATACGGAGGAGGATGCTGAGTCTCTTCAGAACGACTTAATTAAATTAGAAGCATGGGCAGCCAAATGGAGAATGCGCTTCAACACAGACAAGTGTACGGTAATGCACTGTGGTAGCAAGAACAAAAATAACACCTACATACTGAATGGGATAAAATTAGGGGATACTGTACTGGAAAAAGACTTAGGTGTTCTCATAGATAACAAACTAAGCAGCAGTTCCCAAAGTAGGATGGCAGCAAAGTAGGCTAATAAGATACTATAAATGGGGAATTTATGCAAGGGACGAGGGTGTTATACTCCGAATTATACAATTCTGGGCACCGTACTACAAAAAGGATATCCTGGAGGTAGAAAAGGTTCAGAGGCGGGCGACCAAACTAATTAAGGGCATGGAGACGATGGAATACAAGGAAAGGCTTGAAAGACTAGGCATGTTTACATTGAAAAAGGAGGAGACTAAGAGGGGATATGATCAACATCTACAAATATATAAGGGGACAATATACAGAGCTTGCGTGGGACCTGTTTTTGGACATATCAACACATAGGACTCGTGGACACCCGCTCAGGTTAGAGGAGAGGAGGTTCCGCACAATAAGTCGTAAAGGCTTTTTCACGGTAAGGACAATACGTTTTTGGAATTCCCTGCCTGAGGTAATTGTAATGGCGGACTCTGTCAACACCTTTAAGAATGGGTTAGATAAATTCCTAATGGATAAGGATATCCAGGGTTATGGTGCATAGTCACGCACTATAGTTACTATAAATAGGGATAAAATGCAATGGCTGACATCAGCATCAGTCAAAATTTTAGACAAATCATCATGCATAGGAGACCACTAATAGGTTGAACGCGATGGACAATTGTCTTTTTTCAACCTCAGATACTATGTTACTATGTTACTATGTTTGATTTCTACACCAAAATACTGGACTTCGACATCGGTTTTGAGGTTCTACAGTAAATGCAGTTTACTAACCATCAATTTTGAGTGTCTGTAAAATTTTGATGGAATTACCTGTGATTTTTTTTCTGTTTAAAGCTTCGTCAGATCGCTAGTTTATGACAGACTCCACAGTCAGATAGACTTATATGAAACCGATGAACAGAGACTGAAACCATCCAACACCTCCTATTGCTTTCCTTTTGGGCCCTTTCAGTCAGACGATAGAGTGCTAAGTATCTTAGATAAATGTTCATCACACTCCTAAAAAGCCTGCTTTTACCATATTTGGTTCAGCAACTGCAGGTGATACAGGGGTCTATTTACTAAGCCTTGGATAAAGTGGACAGAGATAAGGGTACCAGCCAATCAACTCATAACTGCCATGTTACAGGCTGGGTTTGAAAAATGACAGTTAGGAGCTGATTGGCTGGTACTTTATCTCCGTCCACTTTATCTCTCCAAGGCTAAATAGACCCCTTAATTCCCTTTTATTCACATCTTGGTTAAGGCTGGACAAATTGGAACCCTTTTCACATACAAACCTGCCACTCATTTAGTATTTCTACTATTCTGTCGTGATTTTTCAGCAGTTTCTATCTGTTTTAGTAACGGGTGTGGATCGTTGGGTCTACAGTAACTAGGTCGACAGTCATTAGGTCGACCACTATTTGTCGACAGTGACCAGGTCGACACCTAAAATAGGTCAACACGGTCATTAGGTCAACATGGAAAAGATAGACATGGAAAAATGTCGATATGAGTTTTTTTTTTTTTATGTCGTTTTCTTTTTAAACTGATTAAGAACCCAAATAAGTGCACCGTGTCCCCTCGCATGGCAAGCGAACTTCAGGCAAGGTGCCTCACTCCACTACCGCTGCACTCGTCACAGGTTACTATTCCCAATTGTAGTACACGTGGATCGTAAAGTATGAAAAAGTAAAAAAAATGGTTAAAAAAAAAATCATGTCGACCTTTTTATGTGTCGACCTTTGCCATGTCGACCTAGTTACCATGTCGACCTAATGCATGTCGGCCAATAGTGGTCGACCTAAGTGTTTTCGACTTAAAGACCGGATACCTTTAGTAACATGGTGCTTATTAAATCCGTGATTTGTATTCCTGTCAATACAGAGTATAGATGTGTCCTGCATGTGACTTGCAAGATTTGCAAGTGCGTGTGTACACTCGCACCCGCGATCCATTCCTACTGAATTGAAAAGCCATGGGTGCGAGCATACACAACCTGTCAGCTCATAACGTTATTGCAATGTGTACGCAGCAAAGTTAAATGAGGACACATCTGTACTTAATGTTCAGTCCAGTGGTCTAATGGTGTCTATTGACGTCTAATGTCAGGTTTTCAACACGATTCACCGTTGGATTTAACTTTATTAAATCTCTGATTTACAAAATCAACAGGAAAACACAGAATTGACACTTAGTAAATTTACCCCTAAGACTAATGCAAACATCATATTTTATGTACAGTATCAACATTCTGAGACAAAACCATTTCTCTGAATTTTCATAGAAAACGGGTGTTTTTACAGCTTTTCAACATTTAGCAAAAGGCATTCCATGAAAAAATTCAACGATTTCTTCAGCAGTAGCCAATATTGTGTAATATCATTGCACAACAGCTGTTTATGGCAGTGAGCTGCTTTCTCAACACACAGTAATTTTTCAGAAAAACATAATGCCATTGTCACAGCGCTCTTCCCCAGCTGCCATCATCTCATCTTTAAGGGACAGGTGCTCCAAAAATGTGGCATCATGTTGGCACCAAATTTGAACCCCTTCCTATTTAAGTAAGTTTGTGGGCACTATACAGTGCCAGAGTATTAGTCTCCATACCTTTCTCTAACAATTGTTCTCTGTGAAGTCCCAGTGTATTATCTGTGTTCTGATGACGATTCTCCTTGCTTACTGCCCTTGTACAGTACTGCTCCAAGTGATTTCCAAGTTCCAGCTTCGGCTATTCATCTGACCTAATTCTGTTTGTCCCATGGTACTGCATTGCAAGCCTGGTTCTGACCCCTTTCCTGTCAACTACGCAACAGTACACCTCAAGGTGACCTGTCTGACTACCTGCTTCCAGCGTTCCCCAGCTTCATACATAGGAATCCAGGCATGACTTGCGTATCGGAGCACAGCAAAGCCCAAAACCCTTGCAAGGGTCCCTGATTAAAACCACTGATATGTTCAATTCAGCACCTCTGCTCTGGGTATTAGCAAATCCACCAAGTTCGGGTAACATCCATAGCATCCCTGCGAGAGTTGTGACAGCCATCTGAGAATCATCTATGCTGATGCGATACAGAGGAACAGAGGGGTCAGTTACTGCAAGATCTATCCAGCAACTGAAAAATGTTGCCACATGTTGTATTCCCACTCTATGGGTGTCGTGGACACCCACAAGTGGGAATAGTCCCCGTTAGGTGGCATGCCGACTGTCGGGATTTAGGGGGATCGGGATGTAGCCGTCAGCATTTCTGGTCACATAACTACATACCTTTTCAGTAATACTCTGATCAAACACAACTCATCCCCCTTGTTGCAGAATGTAGCACTTTAGGCATTTTATGCTTCTCTGGTCAAGACATGTAGGGAAAGATTGCGTATTGTGACCAGTACACATTACTTTTTAAATATAACTGGGAAGATTACCAAAACAACATACAGTACACTATCACAATAAAGAGAGACAACTAAAGACAAAGCTCCACCTACTGGACATCCAGTGCAGTTTCTCAAGCAATAACCAGCCTTTAGCTCCTCCTTTCATACTCCTCAACAGCTGAGACATAGTCCACTGAATCAAGTTTCTTGAGTTTGTGATGTCTTTCTCCAGGTAAAGGCTTTGTAGTGATCAACCTCATGATGTGTTTTATGCTTGCCTTTAAATGTTTATGTGAAGCCTATGGCCTTTATCCCTGTTGGCTGTTAAGAGACTATCCATTTTTGGTTGTCCTGCATGTACCTTATTTGCTCTTCAACTGCTTTTGCCCATCTGATAGATTTCATTCTGAAAGATAGAATATTTTTTTCCCAGGATATGACCTCACGTATACTAATTGCACTTGCTTTCTGTGAGAGGCTTACAGATTATTTATCCATGTTTTCCTTTGTTGTCATCCTGTAACTACATAGGACGACTAAGTTCACTTTCTATTAGTTCAAGTGGTATCGAGAGTCTACTCTTATTTTAGGAATTTCACCTGTGACTTTAGCCTTTATGCAACAATCGCATCTCATAATTTCTGGCATTTCCTGTATACTTTCCAGGTGTCTGTGCCACATATGATTGCAATCATCATGTCTGTGTGTGTCCTTTGTCTCACATGATCCTTTGCATGTTTAGGTGATGCAGGTGTTCATCTGCTTTGACTATGCTATAATCTGTCATACATGAAAATACACGTGTCATCTTGGAATTTGATGGTTAGTCCTTAAGCCACTTTGGGCCTAATTCAGGTTGCCCAGAGGCTGCTGGGAAATCACTTCAGTCAGTGAAAGCCCAGCTTGGCAAATAGGCAACTGGTTGAGAAATGTCTTTCATTTATCTTGTGACTTCTTCTCGAATCTATGCACGAGCAATGGGACAGATGAACTTGTGTTGCTTTAAAAGTTCCATATGACTACTTTTGTGCATGAGTTAGTTTAACAACATTTTATTTGACCGCTTTTGGAATTTTTCTTTGTTGCTCTATTTTATATATTGCGCAAACTTTTTTGCCTATAAAACATGCTCTTGTTGCCTTATGTTATGACTTCAAATTTGCAGGTCTAACCACTTAACTGGCTAATTTTGTTTCTGAAAATATTGCTTATATTGATGATTTTTTTTTTATTAATACATTTTGTAATTAATAGCTATTTAAACCCAGTTTTAGTATGTCATTAAACAAATATACAGATTTGTTAATAAAATTATGCTGAATCGGAGGTTAGTAGCTCTTATTTATATAATTAAATCATTTAAAAAATCTACAATTTGGGGGACATTTTTGAAAAAAAGTTATCTTATAAAATGTTAAACCTTCTGGGGAACCCCCTGAGCCTGGCTGTAGGAAGGTCTTCCTGCAGTCACGGGTGGGTAATCCTTTTATAATCATCCCCTTCTGTGTCCCAGCGGGCAGGGGGAAGCTGAGGGGGAGGTTTGTGCAGCAATAATTGGGTCGGCTAGGTGGGCTGAGCCTGGCAGCTGCTGGAAGAAGGGCTGTCAGCAGCCGCTGGCAGGCTTCTCTGACACACTCGCTTCAGATGGGACTGTGTCAAGGAAAGCCCAGCAAGTGGTTAAGGACCAGTCTGATGATGCTTCCAAATTAGTTTCTTTCTACACTGGTGTTCATGAATAAGCAATGTATCACTGTATCAATAAGCATCAGTCTTCCCATATATGAACTTGGCCCTTGTATGGCTCACCTCCCACAGTGTAACCTTCAAAGTGCACCGAACATGGCTGCCCCATATGGTACACTTGTGGATGGGATGAAAAATACATGGACCTTGTGGTTTTGTTGGAACCCTACTCTAAACTGTAGAACTCTGAAATCACCCCCATTTTGTGTCATCTCTTCTAGGGGTAGACTATTCCACCCTGGGTAATCCTACGCTGAGCGCCCAAGATGGCTGCCGCACTTGGTACCTTGTGAGGGTGGAATACACAACCCTTGGAAGTTATTACCCAAAATGCCTACACCAATCCTGCATTATGCTTTCTGTGTGCTTAAGGTTTTCTTTTATGTCTGTGTGGCTTATCTATTGCTGTATTACTTAAATCTTCTGTTTTATGTGTATTGTTTTTGATGTCTGTAAAGCGCCTTGAGTCCTGTTGGAGAAAGAGCGCTATATAAATAAAATTATTATTATTATTATTATTATTTATTAGGTAGACTGCACTGAAGTACCCCATAATTACACTTAAATCCTTATCTATTGATTGAACTTGTGCTATTGTCCCTAACATTTAATTTATTACATGTACATGTAATTTATTACAATACAAGTCCCAGAAGTAGCAACGCCAACAACTGCCACCACCTAGGTGCACCAACAGGCAGATGTGCTGCAGAAGACACGGAACACACTACTGCACCTGTACATCGCTGTGCTCACTTTTTGCTATTTTATGTCTGTTTTTTTGCTAAATCTCATTTGGTATAGCTTCCTCTTTAGAAACAGCTCACAATATAAATAATATCTTCCATGCAGCTTTTGTAATTTATGTCACATGTACTTTGTGGTAGTCATATATAGTTATGTAAATTAGCTGGTTAACTTCTGCTAATATAATTATTTTTTATATGCCTATCTGTCTTTCCTATTCCATTCTTGGTTAATGTCTGTAGTAATATCCTCCCACAAATCATCCCTGGATAGCAACAGCTTAACTTTAAATTTCCATAGCTGATAATTCCTATTATTCAGTTTAGCCGCTGATAGTTTAAATCCTGAGCTAACAACTATTTTATTATCTATTCTATTAATTTGTTTCTTTTTTTCCCTTTGAAATACAGTGTTGAGGTACTCAGAACCTTTTTTCACATAAAAAAATAGGATTCTGGTACTTACCAGATAATTCCTTTTCTTTGAATCCATAGGGGGCACTGGAGTACTCTTGGGATATGGACGGGGGCGTTAGCAGGATAGGCACAATTTAAATATTTAAATTAGTAACTTTCCTCCATACTCCATACTCCCATAGTACCTCAGTGTTTTTTACTGAGCCGAACAGGAGCGATAGAGAAGATGAACAATGGAGAATTACATATAACATTATAACATAACGGACAACAATGAAGTTGACACATAACGTAATGGACAACTAAACCGTTGACACAGTAATCGATATAACCTGAACATTAGAACAAGTCGGTGAGAATGTGTTACCATAAGATCCACTGAACTTACCACAAGACAGGTAAAACTGCTCTGGGTGGGCATCCAGTGCCCCCTATGGATTCAAAGAAAAAGATTTATCCAATTTTATTTTTCATCCACTAGGGGTCACTGGAGTACTCTTGGGATATACCAAAGTTTCCCCCTTGGGCGGGAGAGCTGTTTGGCACCTGTAACACTAGACGACCAAAGCTAGATGCTGATGCCGCAAACATATCAAACTTGTAGAAGCGCACAAACGTGTGCACCGATGACCATGTAGCCGCACGGCAAAGCTGCGTCATAGAAGCTCCACAACCTGCTGCCCATGAAGTTCCCACAGAACATGTGGAATGAGCTGAAACTGATGCAGGCATCTGTAGCCTAGCATGAAGATAAGCCTGACGTATGGTCAGCTTAATCCATCTGGACAAGGTCTGCTTGGAAGCTGGCCAACCCATCTTGACAGCATCATAGAGAACAAACAATGTATCTGCTTTACGTACTGTAGACGTTCGGGCTACATAAACGCGTAGTGCGCGTACCACATCCAAAGCAGGTGGAGTTCCTGAACCTTCTGATAACACAGGAACTACGATTGGTTGACTTATGTGAAATGATGATACCACCTTTGGTAGGAAAGCGGGATTCGTCCGAAGTTCCGCTCTGTCATCATCAAACACCAGATACAGTGGCTTGCATGACAAGGCACCCAATTCTGACACACACCTTGCTGAAGCTAAGGCTAGCAGAAAAACTGTTTTCCAAGTGAGAAACTTAACATCCACTTGTTGTAAGGGTTCAAAATATGAAGACTGTAAAAAATCTAAAACCAGATTCAAGTCCCATGGCGCTGTAGGTGGTATAAATGGAGCTTGTACTCTGAGGACACCTTGCAGGAATGTGTGTACAGTTGGCAAAAAAGCCAAACGCCTTTGAAAGTAAATTGACAAGGCCGAGACCTGCACCTTGAGTGTAGATAAATGTAGTCCTCCATCTAACCCAGTCTGTAAAAATAGCAAAAGATGGGATAACTTGAAAGATGATGTCGGAAACTTCCAAGCTTCACACCAACCTATATAGGCACGCCAAATTCTGTGATAATGAGCTGCCGTAACTGGCTTCCTAGCACGTAACATGGTTGGTATAACCGATTCCGGAATGCCCTCTCTTCTTAAGAGGGCGGTTTGAACAGCCACCCCGTCAAACGCAGCCGCGCTAAATCGGGGTAAAGGAACGGACCCTGTTGTAACAGGTCTGGACGTAGCGGGAGTGGCCAAGGATCATCTGCGAGTAGCCCGCGGAGATCCAAGAACCATGCTCTCCGAGGCCAATGAGGCGCCACTAGTATGACTGTGGTGGACTCTCGTCTGATCCACTTTAGCAACAGAGGAATCAGCGGGAATGGTGGAAACAGATACACAAGGCTGTACGGCCACAGGATCGTGAGAGCATCCACTGCCACTGCCTTTGGATCTCGTGTTCTGGACACATACTGGGGTGTTTGATGATTTTGGCGAGATGCCATCAGGTCCACCTGTGGGTACCTCCACCTCTGGACCAACATGTGAAACACTTCTGGATTTAATGCCCATTCTCCTGGATGAAAATCCCGATGGCTGAGATAATCCGCCTCCCAGTTGTCCACTCCCGGAATGAACACTGCCGACAATATCACCTGGTGATGCTCGGCCCAATTGAGGATTCGAGCCACTTCCCGCATGGCCATGAGGCTTCTTGTTCCTCCTTGTTTGTTGATATACGCGACTGCCGTCGCGTTGTCTGACTGCCCCTGGACAGTCTGAGACCGGAGCATGTGCACTGCTTGTCACAGTGCGTTGTAAATTGCCCTGAGTTCTAAGACATTTATAGACAGCAATCTTTTGTGATCTGACCAGATACCCTGAAGCTGACAATTCTTGATCACATCTCCCCAACTTCTGAGACTCGCGTCCATCATTAGAATTCTCCAATTTCAGACGCCTAACCTTTTCCCTGCGGTGAGATTGTGTACTTGGAGCCACCAGAGCAGTGATACTCTGGTCCATGGAGACAACCGCACCATCTGGTGAATCTGTAGATGCGAGCCTGACCACTGTGCGAGAACATCCAGTTGAAAAGGACGTGAGTGAAATCTTCCAAACTGGAGCTCTTTGAAAGCCGCCACCATCTTTCCTAACAGTCAAATGCACAAATGTACCGAGACTGTGCATGGCTTGAGCACTAACTCTACCAGATGACGAATACTCTGTACCTTCTGTTCTGGCCGGTAAATTCTTTGATTCACCATATCAAGAATCATTCCTAGGAATTGAAGGAGTTGAGATAGAATCAGATTAGATTTCTTGAAGTTGACAATACAACCGTGCTGAACTAGCACATTGTATGTCAGCAAGGCATGTTGGAGGAGTATCTGTTGAGATGGAGCTTTGATGAGCAGGTCGTCCAAGTATGGAACTATTATCACTCCAAGGGATCTGAGATGAGCTATCATCACAGACATCACTTTGGTGAATACCCGAGGCGCTGACGAGAGGCCAAATGGTAGAGCCTGAAATTGATAATGGTTTTGCTGTACTGCAAACCTTAAGTACCTCTGATCCAGTGGCCAAATTGGAGTGTGTAAGTACGCATCCTTGAGATCCAGTGCAATCATGAATTCCTGTGGCTCTAAATCTGCAATTACTGACCGCAGGGATTCCATCTTGAATCTGTATTAACTGACATACTGATTGAGCCCCTTTAGGTTCAATATTGGTCTGACTTTCGGTACTACAAAAAGACTGGAATAATAACCTTGACCTTGTTGGTGAACTGGGACCGGAATCAAAACTGCTGAATCTAGCAGAGACTGAATCGCGATCTGCAGAACAGCCTTCTTGTCTTCTGACACAGGCAGTCCTGTCCTGAAAAAGCGCATTGGTGGGAGACAATCGAACTCTATTTTGTAACCTTTTAACACTAAATTGCGGATCCACCCATCTGTGGATGTCTGGAACCACGCCAAATGGAACATCTGAAGGCGTGCCCCCACCACTGAAGATCCGAGATGGGCTGGGAGCTGGTCATGCCACTGGCTTGTCGGTGGTCTTAGCGTCCTGACGACGGGTGGTGGTTTGTTGAAAACCACGTCCTCTACCACGTCTACCATGTGTGGTTGTTCCTCTACCACGGCCTCGAAAGGGCTGAGGTATAAAGGATTTGAACGCTGGTCCAGAGTATTTCCGTCTAGGTACCTGTGCAGGCAATGGTAGGAAAACAGACTTTCCCTCCGTGGCCTCAGAAATCCATTTGTCCAATTCAGGACCAAACAACTTCTCGCCAGCGTAAGGTAACGCTTCTATTCCGCGTTTGGCCTCTGCCTCCGCCTGCCAAGAACACAGCCAGAGTGCTCGTTGTGCCGTAACTAGTGAAGCTGAAAGGCAAGAACTGACCTGGCAGACGTCCATAGAAGCTGTACATAGGTACTCAGCAGCTTCACAGATGTGATCAGAGAGAAGTATAAGGTGGTCGTCTTTTAGGGCCAACCTGAGCTGCGTTATCCATATAATTACAGCCTTATTTACTCAAATTCCAACTAAACCAGGTCTAAGCAGCAGCCCTGCTACTGTATACAATGATTTTAGCATAGCTTCTAGTTTACGCTCTGACGGGTCTTTAAGCGTAGTAGCAGTTGGTACTGGAATGGTTAACTTTTTAGAAAGTTTTGATACCGCGAATCCACCATTTGCGGATTTTCCCATTTAGATGTCACCGACTCTGGAAACGGGTAACTAGACAGACACCGGCGAGGTATAGAAAACCGTTTATCCCGGTTCTTCCATGCCTCTATTAACTGTTTATTAAGAGATTCTGAAAAAGGAAAATACACCGGAGATCTCTGTCGTTTAGCAAATATCACCTCATCATTTGAAAGTGGTTCTTCAGTCTCTGTAAAATTCAGAGACTGACGTACTGCCCTGATGAGATTATCAATGGCCGGGTTGTCAAAATCCTCACTATCTGACTCCTGGCCCATCTCACCTTCCTCATGTTCATCTTGCAAAGTGAGTTCTGAATCATCAGAACACAACATAGCAGAAACTGGAAAATTATAAGACAAATGATAACTATCTTTGTGACCCAAACTCGACTTGGACCTTTGCAAGGTCCTAGACACGTCCCGAGACCCTTCTGGTATCTCTGGCGGTCTCAGTCGAGCCTCAGAACTTGCCGTTTCCTGCTCTTGTCGAGCGGCGGCCAATTCCGATTGTAACCCAGACATTACATCCGCCAGCATTGCCCATTGAGAATCAGGAGAAGAAATCGTATTTGTAACTGTATTTACAATACATACTGTGCATGTGGAAGATCCATCAGGTAACACACTCTTACAGACATTGCAGGTATGCTGCTTCTTTGATTTTGCCGGTGCCTTACTCATTATGTACACAGACAAACAAATAGACAAAGATAGACAAGTCCCATGACTCAGTAAAATGTTACTAAAGTGTGTATACGGCCGAAGTGCAGTGCACGTGGCCAGACTACATGAAACCTGATCCGTCCAAATTCCTAATAACACCCCTGCTCCATCCGGTGGCAGAGTGTTGTAGGACAGCAACTTCCTGGAAGAAGAAGCAGGAAGTATAGTTAAAATGGCCTCCATCCATGTGCTTACAGTCTATGTTTTACATAGCCACATTTCAGGTTATAAATAAGTGCCCCTGGTACAACCTTAAAACCATGCCCTTTTTATTAATATAGGATTAAAAGTCTGTTAAACCCATGCAGCCTGTATAGTGCTGCTGCTGTGGGCATTATCCCCCCCCACTGCAGCTGCGCTGCCTGTAATGGTGACAGACCGCAGCAGCAGTGAACGCTGTCCGCGGTCTGATTAAGGGATGAGCCGGCAGTCTTCCCCCCTCTGCTCCCCCCCTAGCACTCAGTAGCGGGTGCCAGGAGCTGGGGAGCGGCTGCGTGTATGAGCGGGTGGCGGCAGCGCGGCTCTCTGGAAATAGCAGCGCAGTCCCCACACACGGCGCCCGGATCCCCCAGCAAGTATAAAAATCTTACCTGAGGAGATAATGGAGGCTCTGACGGGGCTTCTTGTGTAAGTTCCATCCAGCTTCTGGAAATGCTGAGCTGCTTGTGGTCTATGGCGGTGCTCCTCTCTGAGTGCCGACAAGCCAGTAGCTGCCCTTGCAGCTTCCACAATCCCGGACCCAAGCTTCTTTCTAAACTGGGAAGGGATTGTGAGGCAAAAATAAAAGTAAAATTAAAAATTAGAAAAATGTGTGGAAGAACTCCACGTTTGCTTCTATCCTAGTGAGGCACAAAAAACACTGAGGTACTACGGGAGTATGGAGGAGGGAGGAGAGTTACTAATTTAAATATTTAAATTGTGCCTATCCTGCTAACGCCCCTGTCCATATCCCAAGAGTACTCCAGTGACCCCTAGTGGATAAAAAAAAAATGCTTGTATTCTTCTGTTTTGTTGGGTCTGGTCTCATAAACTGTTACAGAACATGCTTCTCTGTTCAAACATTAAATATGTAGAAAAATCTTGTGGGATAAAGTTTAATGTGAACAATACATAACATGGAGAATAACAAAAGATTATTAGAAGAGACAACCAAGACAATGGGGCTATGTAATAAATTCTGAGAGTATGGTACAGGCATGATTTCTGCAAGTTTGTTGCTAAATTAAACATGGCATGCACGTACCTTTTAACTGATTGTGGCTTTAAATTTAGCACTGAACTCACAGAAATCATGCCAGTTTTATAATCGAGGATCCTATCACTTAACCATTATATCTGAGTCAAGACAAATCACGACCTACTGTCCCTCCAATACAACTTCTCAAGTAATACTCCGCCTACAACTATTGCTATACCACAACTACTTACCTTCCACAGCCTAACACTTACATGTTAGTCTTTGGAAGGAAAAAGCTTGTTTCTGATTAGTGTCTGATTTTCTAAACAGGCAGTTGTGAAACACAGCATAAATGACAGCTCTGAAATATAATGCTATCAATAGATTGTTCTCTGGCATGTTGATATACTAATGTGATCACTGACATACAAAGACATAGAGGGTCTATGAATTAAGTCTCGGAAAGAGATAATGTGGACAGAAATAAAGTACCTACCAACTAATCAGCTCCCAACGGCCATGTTAAGAGCAGTGTTTGAAAAATGTTAGGAGATGGTTGTTTATTACTTTATCTCTGTCCACTTTATTTATCTCCAAGACTTAGTACATCTGCCCCTAAAAGATGAAGGGGATGATGTACAGTATCTAGCCTTGGAGAGAGATAAAATGGAGAAGATGCCCATATCAACCAATCAGCTTCTAACTGTCATTTCGTAGACTGTGCTAGTAAATGACAGAGGCTGATTGGTTGCTTTACAGTTCAATCATTTTACGCACAGAAAACTGATTTTCATATATTATAATACCATTAAATGCATTCCTGAATATGAGCATATTCTTATATAGCAAGTAAATGTTACGCAGAACATAGCAGGTATTTCAACAAACCATTATGGTGCAAAAAATTTTATCTTTTTTTCATTCAACTATTTTGTTATTTTTACAGTGTGGTCTGTGACCTATATGAAATGTGCCTGTACTGTAGTTATGCAGTACATTATCAAATTGTAGAATAGGCAGATTTGCGTAAACGGTATGTTAAGATCTGAGGAAAAAAGTAGCAGAAGAAAAAAAATTGACAAGAATAATATTACAAATAATGTGCCTGATTTTTTAGTTGTCTTTTAAGCTTTTTTTTGTTGACCTGTAATGATCAACTAGGAAGAGTAATACTTTATCTTGCACTTGGAACCTTCTGGGTCATCTCGTTATACCGTAACTCTGAGCTTTTTGTAAAGATATATTATGTATATGAGTAAAGAATTACTCCTCTGTCCGCCTTATCCTCTATCAGATAAGATCAGTTCCCCTGACCTCTGCCCTTTTCAGGGAAGTTTATTTTACAATTATAGATGACAAATAAACCAAAATTAAACTGAGGCTGATGTCCAAGCTTTGCTCCCAATGATTTTTGAAAACTCACAAGGTTTTTGGCAGTTGTCATCAGAACAAGAGGTATTGAAAGTGTGTGCACAAACTTGTGAGGCACTGAAAGATTGCACATAGACCATATCTCAACAGAGCTGTCATGTCGGCTTGTTATTGTGTATCATTGCCAGAAACAATTTCTCCTATCCTCCGTGAACAATTCAGGGGCTTGAATCCAAATTTAAAATCCACTTTCCTTCTGGGAAACAATCCTTTTTGGGATCCTCAACTGTGAGAGAAGCAAGCCTGCAACATATGGAAAACATATCAGTGTGGTGCCAACATTTAAGGATGCACAGTGTAGAGATCAGAGACCTGATCTAATTTAGTTTGTGATTAGTACAAATAAGCTGATTACATTTCCTCACCTGAAATTGTGAGGAAATAGTGTGTCAGTTGTATGAATTATCAAATAAGCTGAGTAGAAAGTACTATATATTACCATATTTGATATATTTAGAGCATATTTATAAAAGGGTGAAAAGCCCTATTGCCCACAACAACAAAAAAGTGTAACACATCAAGTTTTTTAAATATATAAATGTAATGTGGGGTTTTTATTGTCCAAACTTTTTTTTCCGACTGCACATATGCCAGCCGGCAAGACTGGCCCAGCAAAGTGGCAAATCAGTATAAATAATTTTGTCAATTTGCAGCAATAATTGATACAATATGATGCTATTGCCGCAATTAGCTCTCATGTGGTGCCCCTATTGATGCTGACAGAAAGTCAGTGACAGTAACAACAACAACAACAGAAGCACTTGGTCAGAAGAGGACTATTATTTCATAGTGTTGGTAGTGTAGATAAACTGCAATTGTCAGTTTCCGCAATGACATAGAAACTGTAAAGTTACCCAATTCTGAAGAGCTCATTCAGTGTTTTGTTGAGAGGGAAGCAGAACACTATGGATAGATTCAAAGTGGTGAAGATAAGATAGATAAGATAAAAAATACTTTATTTGTCATTGATCAAACAATGAAAATATTGTACAGAACAACGAAATGAAGATGATGATGATTATATTATTACTTCTGGGATGGTATCGAGATCCTGGCACTTGGGAGCCTGGCAGTTAAAATACCAAGATTGGCATCCCGAAGCTCAGGATCCCGACACCTACTAGATAAGTATGGTACCCCTAATCCCTAACACTAACTCTCCTTACCCACAGCCCAACCCTATCCCTCCCCCGTATGCAGCCTAACCCTAACCTCCCCAGTGGTGCCTAACCCTAACACCCCCTCACCACAGCCTAACCCTAACCCTGCCTCCATGCAGCGTAACCCTAAACCCCCCCAGCCTAACCCTAACCCTCTCCCCGCAGCGTAATCTCAGCTCCCACCCTCATATCCCCTCCTAACCCCCAGGGCTTACCTCTCTGTATTCCCGGTAGACGTTCGTTCAGGATCCCGGCGCTATCATTGCGATCCATGTCAGGATTCCGGCATCGGTATTCTGAGTAGTGTTGGAATTCCGGCATCGGTATTCCAACTGCCAGGATCCTGACCAGATGACTTATTGCCTACCGGTGTCAACAATGATAATAACAATGATGAACCAGCTAGCACTACAATGGTCATTGTATTTCTTATAGTGATGATAAGTCAGAGTCAATTGAGCCTTATAGTAGTGGTTATATAGTGGTGATTGATGACATCTTCATTGATAAGCATAGGTATGATGGGATGCGATCATCAGAGAATATGTTTAGTTGTAGCTTCAAGTAATGTTGCTGAAATAACATGTATTTATGCAATCCTTTAAAAAAGAAATCAAAAATAAGAATGTGTTTCACAGAGTACAGTTTGAAATATTTACATTCCATAATGAGATATCTTGGGGAAGGGCCTTAAGTCTAAACAACGGAATGCATTTTATGTTTCATGTATACATTTTATACACATAGTCTGAAGGTAATTTTATACAATATTTGTAATTATTTTGCGCATGAAACAAAGTTTGTGTACATACATGAAATTATACACACAGACTAAAGATCATTTTAGACAATATTTTTAATAATTTTGTACAGTATTCCAAGTTTGTGAACATTGAACCATTAGAAAGCAAAAGTGTCACTATCTCAGTAACACTCAACAAATTCCATATTTCCAAATATTCTGTATTTCAGAATTTTGGATATGGAGTCCCAACCTGTACTTCCAAACCTAGATCATTTGCAAAGTTGTTCAACATTATTTATTACCAGTTATTTATATAGCGCACACATATTCCGCAGCGCTTTACAGATAATATTTTTCCATTCACATCAGTCCCTGCCCCAGCGGAGCTTACAACATGTATTCCCTACCACATGTACACGCGCACACATTCATACTAGGGTTCATTTTTGTTGGGATCCAATTGACCTACCAGTATATATATATATATATATATATATATATTTGGATTGTGGGAGGAAACCGGAGTACCCGCAGGAAACCCACGCAAGTACGGGGAGAATATACAAACTCCGCACAGGTAGAGCCATGGTGGGAATCGAACCCATGACCTCAGTGCTGTGAGGCAGTAATGTTAATCATTACACCATCTGTGCTGTCAACATCTACTGTACTGCTAAGAAGTGACTCTCCATCGTGGTTTCACAAGTATCTAGAGAATATTCAATGCACTGTAATTGGTACAAATTCATAATATCATTATCATAAGCAAGGCTTTTTATAGATGGTGCCAATTCTACAGATTATCCTCATTCACCTAGGGTTTGTCCGCCATATGGTGTAAGACGCTTGGCGTGATTTAGCAATGGTTGTACTTTTTCATGCATTTTGCATTTTAGGGATCCCAAAGCTTGAACAGTCTTTGCTCAAATCAAATACGTCTACTTAAATTCAGTTATGAATTGTCCTGGACCTATGGCCTTCACGGAAACCTTCCTAATGTATGATGTGTTTGCACTTGCAATTCTAATTCTAATTACTGTAGGCATAACTGACCATTTTTTAAATCATTGCAGTTTTAAATTCTTAACTTAATGCTTTGCATAGTGTTACATTTCACATTCCTATTGGTGTTCATTTTGAAGATCCAACTAAAATGATCACAATGTAGTGTTATACAGTTGTGCTCACAAGTTTACATACCCTAGCAGAATTTGTGATTTTCTGGCCATTTGTCAGAGAATATGAATGATAACTCACAAACTTTTCTTTCACTCATGGTTAGTGGTTGGGTGAAGGCATTTATTGTCAAACAACTGTGTTTACTCTTTTTAAATCATAATGACAACAGAAACTACCCAAATGACCCTGACCAGTAGTTTACATACCCTGGAGATTTTAGTGTGATAACATGCACACAAGTTGACACAAACGGGTTTGAATGGCTAGTAAAGGTAACCATCCTCACCTGTGATCTGTTTGCTTGTAATCAGTGTGTTTGTATAAAAGGTCAGTGAGTTTCTGGACTCCTGAAAGACCCTTGCATCTTTCATCCAGTGCTGCACTGACGTGTCTGGATTCTGAGTCATGGGGAAAGCAAAAGAATTGTCAAAGGATCTGCGGGAAAAGGTAATTGAACTGTATAAAACAGGAAAGGGATATAAAAAGATATCCAAGCAATTGAGAATGCCAATCAGCAGTGTTCAAACTCTAATTAAGAAGTGGAAATTAGGTATTCTGTTGAAACCAAATCACGGTCAGGTAGACCAACAAAAATTTCAGCCACATCTGCCAAGAAAATTTTTCAGGATGCAAAGAAAAATTCACAAATAACTTCAGCTGAAATACAGGACTCTTTGGAAAAAAGAAGTGGTGTGGTTGTTTCAAGATGCAGAATAAGGAGGCATTTGAAGAAAAATGGGCTGCATGGTCGAGTCGCCAGACGAAAGCCATTACTACGCAAATGCCACAAAGCATCCCACTTACAATACTCCAAACAGCACAGAAACAAGCCTCAAAACTTCTGGAACAAAGTCATTTGGAGTGATGAGACCAAAGTTGAACTTTTTGGCCACAACCATAAACGTTACATTTGGAGAGGAGTCAACAAGGCCTATGATGAAAGGTACACCATTCCTACCGGAGGTGGATCGCTGATGTTATGGGGATGTGTGAGCTACAAAGGCACTGGAAACTTGGTCAAAATTGATGGCAAGATGAATGCAGCATGAATTCAGAAAAGGCTGGAGGAAAATTTGCACTCATCAGCCCGGAAGCTGCGCATGGGATATACTTGGACGTTCCAACATGACAATGATCCAAAACACAAGGCCAAGTCGACCTGTCATTGGCTACAGCAGAATAAAGTGAAGGTTCTGGAGTGGCCATCTCAGTCTCCTGACCTCAATATCAGTGAGCCACTCTGGGGAGATCTCAAATGTACAGTTCATGCAAGACAGCCCAAGAATTTACAGGAACTGGAAGCTTTTTGCCAAGAAGAATGGGCAGCTTTACCATCTGAGAAAATAAAGAGCCTCATCCATAACTACCACAAAAGACTTCAAGCTGTCATTGATGTTAAAGGGGGCAATACACGTTATTAAGAACTGGGGTATGTAAACTTTTGATCACGGTCATTTGGGTAGTTTCTGTTGTCATTATGATTTAAAAAGAGTAAACACAGTTGTTTGACAATAAATGCCTTCACTCAACCACTAACCATGAGTGAAAGAAAAGTTTGTGAGTTATCATTCATATTCTCTGACAAATGGCCAGAAAATCACAAATTCTGCTAGGGTATGTAAACTTATGAGCACAACTATAAATGGGAATGTAAGGTAGTATCTACAATAAAATTACAAGAACAATGCAATTGGCAAACAGGGAGGATGGGTGCAGGTCAGTGGCGTGCGGTGAGGTCAATGGCTGGGGAGGCACTGATTCTCCAGTACATCCCCAGCAGCACAAGAACACAAACCTCAGCTCACTTTTTAGGAACAGCAGATACGTTAGAGTACATGGGGGGTGGGTTGGTACTGCAGCCATTGTGTATATACTTTGATTACAGGGCAGCAGGGGTGTATCTACTCTTTGGAAGGATGCCATTCATCAGGGGTGCCGACGAGAGGGGCGCAGTACAGTAATTGATAGTAGCTGTATGTGAGGCCAAGTAAGAGCCCAAGCTGGAGCTTACTGTACCTTGGCCCCTCCACCAGCAATGGTATGCCTGACTTGCCACCAGCTAAGGGCGCTGTCATTAAAGAAGACAAGGCGACATGCTCACCCATAACGTACTCCGCCAGAGCCTTCATTCCCGCCCAGCATCTCCCAGAGATGCCTCTGCTGTTCCTCAATCACTTTCCCTGGCCCGCATACACCGCTCTGAGAGGATGAACTGTGGGAGATAGAGGAGGGTGGGCCAGCGGAGACAGAAGGGGGCCACAGCTGTCAGAAGATACCAGGGAGGTAGCAGTGGAGCTAATCCGGCAGCTGGTGTCCGACAGCCCGGGAGTATGGGTGAGTGCAGGAGGTGTGTGTGTGTGTGTATATATGTATATATATATATATATATATATATACACATATTTATATACACATACATATATACAGTACATACTGTACATAGAGTGATTGGCCTCTCCAGGGGATTCCACACTGATACTGTACATAGACATTATTCCACACAGTAGTGGCATATACAAAAAGAATACTTCAAACGCACACACAGAATACATACAGCACATACTGATGTATACACACACACAAACACACTGCTGCAGAGTCAGTGGGAGGCAAAGTGCCGGAGACCGTCACTGCCTCAGCATCCACTTCACCGCTACCCTGCGCCTTATCTGACCCGAATAATTCACACAGCTACACAAGAGAAGTGTCTTGGAGGAGCCGCGCGCTACCGCTGTGGCTCTCCCTACTTGCAGGCAGCCTCTCAGTGCGCCCACATTATAGACACTGCCTGTGTCTCTGTCCTCCACATTACAAAAAAAAAACAAAAACTCAGCAGCGTCGATTGAGCGGCGGCCATGGGGGGGGGGGGGGGGTTCTAGGTACTCAGAAACCTTCCCTGCGTGCGCATGAGCAACAGCACTGCTCCAGCGCTTACCTGTCCAAGATGAGTACCTTTTTCCTCCTCGCCTCCTGTTGAATGGCTGTAGGCTGGATACTCCGGGGGGATGGGGTGGGGTGCCAAGAGCGCTATATGCTTCTACTGGCTGCTTCTGTGTATCAAGGGGGCGCTTTGTGCTGCAGCCGCCGCTTCTGGGGATTTAGTGAAGACCGGACCAGATTCCGGAACCCCGGACGAGACCTGCTCCCTGCAGCGACCCCTGCCGCTGAGACGCTTTGTATGCGCATTCCTGTCCGGGGTGGCGTGTCTCTAACAGGCTGTCAGCGGGGACCGAGGAGACGGGGAGCGAGAGTTTATTTAATATTATTTATTTCATATTTGAGATTAAATTTAACAATAAAATCAGACCTTGGTAATACCATATAAAATATATGTATGTATATATATATATATATACACACATATATATATATATATATATATATATATATATATGTATGTACAGTATATTGATAATGCTGATTTATATACAGGAATGAAAGCTATACCTTAAACACACTTTACGTACTTTTTATGCTGTTAGCGTACAGAGTCCCGTATCGTGTACGGACTTTGCGTACAAACGCCGTGCTGACGGTACAAAGTACACAAAGCGCGTACACACCCAATAAATACACTTTAAACCTTATGCAGCAATGCAGTGTGATGCTATTACACTTTAAACCTTATGCAGCAATGCAGTGTGATGCTATTACACTTTAAACCTTATGCAGCAATACAATGCGTTACTAATACACTTTTAAACCTTAGCGGGGAAAGGAAGACACAACACCGATTTGTAGTTAAATCACTGGGTTCCGACACCACAGCGTAATATTGCTTAAAGGGGGTTACAATATATACAATACAATATAAGACAATATAACAGAATAATGGCTACAGTCAATGTTACATACGTGAGTGGATTCGCTTGCGCTACCTGGTCCGGTCCTCTGCCATCTGATAGTTAACGTTGTGAGCCTTCTGTCTGACCAGGCCTGCTGCAGGCTTTATTTATACAATTCTTCCAAAAGCAATATAATAGGTACTGTAATCCCTTTGTCCATTGGACACAGGAATGCACTTTTACAGTATAGGAAAGGTCATAGGTCGATTTGAATTGGTGGGCGATGTCTGTTCTAACTGTTCTTGTGGGTGGTCTCCTCTGGATTCCCGCCGCATACATAATGTACAGTAAATACAGTTTATATCTATATTCTGCTTCTACACATAACTATCCGCAGGAACATGCGATCTTCCTCAAACCAACACCGGAATGTTTCCCTTAAAATACCCTTCAGCTGGATACCAAACACCACCTTATGACCTTGTTCTGTCCCCTCCTATTCTGTAAAGGTGAATCCCTTTGTTCTGAAACCATTCAAACTGTTGTTACTTTCTGATGTGGTGCAGGGATACTATGGCCCTCATTCCGAGTTGATCGCTCGCAAGGCGAATTTAGCAGAGTTGCTCACGCTAAGCCTACGCCTACTGGGAGTGTATCTTAACTTCTTAAAATTGCGAACGATGTATTCGCAATATTGCGATTACAAACTACTTAGCAGTTTCAGAGTAGCTTCAGACTTACTCGGCATCTGCGATCAGTTCACTGCTTGTCGTTCCTGGTTTGACGTCATAAACACACCCAGCGTTCGCCCAGACACTCCCCCGTTTCTCCAGCCACTCCCGCATTTTTTCCGGAAACGGTAGCGTTTTTATCCACACGCCCATAAAACGCCGTGTTTCCGCCCAGTAACACCCATTTCCAGTCAATCACACTACGATCGCCGGAGCGAAGAAAAAGCCGTGAGTAAAAAAACTATCTTCATAGCAAAATTACTTGGCGCAGTCGCAGTGCGAACATTGCGCATGCGCACTAAGCTGAAAAACGCTGCGATGCGAAGAAAATTACAGAGCGAACGACTCGGAATGAGGGCCTATGTGTACATTGTGCACTATTTGGATTAAATATGTAATGTGTTTTGATAGCTTTCCATGCGTTCACAAACTCTACCATAAATACCCATACCATGCGCTAATGCGCATGACCGCGGGAGCGACCATATGCAAATTGCGGATATGTGCACGCACAGCAGAGCAAGTACGCGCACGGAGTCCATCTGTGTGTGGTTTGTACTTGGTGTGTGTACTGCAATATTTTTCGACTTTGGCAGTCACCAATAACTTCCACTATCTAATCAATAAAAACAGAAAAATATCTACACAATATCTACAGAAGCTTGGAGTTGTCAGAGGAGAGTTGTAGGTGGGAAATGTATGACCTAGTGGGATAGTAAAAGTATGTATGTATGAATCCATGTCTGAGGGGCATGTATCATCGTGCCGTATATGTTCTACATAAGCTTCGAGGTATTGCGAAGTATACATTAAATCCTTCTCATCCCGTATCAAGGGTCTGTAAATGGGCCAACAAACACTACCGAGCTCTTTTCGGCTTCTTGTTCCAACAAATGGGGTGCACATTTAGTTGATGATACATGGAGGGGGAAACATATGTGAGTGCTAGTATATGTGGATATCACCTGCTGACTATGTGTGTCGTTAACTGAAGGTTGTAGAGATGAAGATAAGACACATATCTAAAATACATTCACATAAACATTTACATAAACATTCTTGGGTAGGGCTGATGTCTTTTCCGGATGGGTGTATCTGGGCAGAGGGGGAGACAAAAGAAAAACGGGTGAACGAAACAGGCCATGAAATTCATTTGCAATCCTTATCATATCACAGTCTCTATGGATGGGTCGTAAACTAAATCTGCTGCTGTAACAGTACCCTTGCTCCTTAAACTCATCAATTTTTTTCCATGCTTGCGCCGCGTCAGAATTCGAACACACCTAAATATCAAACCAATAATTATGATGACTCCCAAGATACAAAGGAGAAACTTCCCTACACTCATAATAACATTTTGAGCCCACTCTCCTAAACCTGAGAACCAATTTCGTGGGTTCAACCATGAGACCCAGCCGGTCAGTTCATTACTCACAGTCGCCAAGGTAAGGCTGTGTTTCCTCCTGAACTCCCACTTCAACTGCAAGATATCGTCCATCTTTTGTTCGATGATCTCCGTTGGGTCATCAGTACTGTTCGTAATATACGTACAGCACTTAACCCCATATTGAGTTGCCAGCGTAACACAGTACCCACCTGTCACGGCTGTGATATAATTAAGGACCATCCTGTGCTGGATCAGTTCCTTCTTGTAAGCTTGTAACTCCCTTCCCGTATACCTGAAGGTGTCGTCATACATCTCAGTGATATTATCTATCAAGTTCGCTAGCGCATGGATATACCTATAATTTATAATTCCTCTGGCAGTACGGGTGATGTCTAATGCGAGAAGGAATTGAATCCCGGTGGATTCATGGATAAAATCAGAGGCTGCGTGCTCTGTCCTATTTATGAGGTGTCTCTTAACGATGTGTTCATAGTGAGTATTAGTATAAGGAGCCTGAGCACTGTGGTGAACATCTCTCATCTTATCATGGGTTATGGTCATGACCTCTGGCAGTACTCTCCCAATATAACACAATCCCTCTGAGCTCGGGGCAAGCCACTCGTACGCCTTCCTCCCACATATGAAATAGGCATCATCTGGGAATACATAGGGGACAGAATATGACATCACCATATTACAAACTTTCCAAGTGAAAAACCCAATCCCTAGTTCTCCCATCTGCTCAGTACAAGTATCAGGATGGATTATATGAGCACAATACCCTGGTGATACTTTTCCAACCCACATGGTCTTGCTTCCACAAGTAAACCTACACCGGAAATACCTCCCACTGTTTTCTATTTGGCGTACAAGTTCAGAGTCTATGGGTATCCTATCAGCTCTGTGTGAAAAGGTAATTGTCTGGTTATTCCACGTCACTTCCCAATTTCCCGGTTTTCGGTAATTGGAAATATTGAAACATAATAAGGAACTATCTACATGATACTGGTGGAGCTTCAAACTAGGGGGCCTAGAAATATTGAATTTCTTGTCCACCGGTCTCCCACCCCGCAATTAGAGTACCTCATCTATTGCTAAAGGGTACGGTACTAATCCTGACTTGCTCTGACCTTGAGGTACTTGTGAGCACACCCAGCATTCTGTCTGGTTTAAGACCTTGCCCACTAGTGAGTGGTAATCACTCAATGGATGACGGTCCATGTCGATGTTAAGGCTGGACTGACATCTCTGGATGCACCCATCCTCGACTATATTCTCACAATTCCTACAAATGCAATTTTCCTCAGACAATAACCCTTCACAGTACCTCCGAGCTCCCTGACTACCAGAGCGCTTACTGATGCCAGCCCTTACTCGAGTGATGTGCTGATCCTGAGATCCTACAAATTCGTACTTGCCATCAGAACCCATCCCAGATCCATGCTCGACCTCTCTGGGACCCTCACCAAAACACACTGTCCTTATCAGAACCAGAATTACTAACAGAACCCTAAACGTAGTCTCTTGTGATCGATCCATTTCGTTTAAGGGAAGGAGGAAAATAAGAAGGGGAAAAGACAGGAAAATGCAGGGGGAGGTGAAAAAAAAAAGAATGATACTACAACCGTTCTAGATCTGTGCTCGGATGCCCTTCAACAGTCTTGTCTCTCAACCTTCCCAGAACAGACACTCCAGTGATACGAGGTTCTCTACACTCTGCTCTTTGTCACGAGTTCTCTCCGGGTCAGCGGCCTTTCTATAAGGAACATAAATCTTGCATTTCAATGTGTTTAACTGTTGTGTATTATCAGTTGTGTGAAGTAAACCATCTGTGGAAAGTGAAAAGAGAAAGGAAATAATAAAAATAATTTTTTTCTGATTTGCGTTCAACTTCAGGCTGTCACACCATCATGCATATCGGTGTCTATGCACAGTCTCCCTTCACCAGTATTCTCATTCTCCACCCTTTGTGCATGACTAGGCACACTGATACTGGTGTCCCTATGCTGGTGAGAAATATTGGATTTGGGCAGAACTCTGAAAGACCGAGTAGGCCTGTGGCGTCTGAACTGTAACCCTGTCGTGAATGTAAGGGATGAAGAGGAAGCTTTGAAGACAAATCACATAGAGTTTAGTAACAGATGAGTTGGCAGAGGCAAAGAAGATTTTGCAAAATTTGACATCTGGATTGGGCACTAAGGGGAATGATTCTCTACTCGGTCTGCTCCCCCCAAAAAAAATCTATGTGTGTTATATCTCTACTGGGACTATCCCAGCCATCAATCCAGTGTCCTGTCCATTGTAAATTCATAGGGAACCCGGTATCTTTGAGATAATTTCCTCTACCTGTGATGGACATGTATCTAGAACAGCGAAATGCAACCTTAGTCTTCGTGGGTATCCAACATAATTCGTACTTTCTGGGCGGGAGCATGCTATATGTATACCATCTCTAACAAAACTTCTGTTAAATTAATTAGAGGTCACTTCTGCTAGAGAAAGAAGCAGAAGTTTAGGGACCTCCTCCTAACCCCAGTAAGTTCTGTCAAAAGGGTAAAGTTGCATTTATTCCATTCTTCCCATTAACCGAATCTGTGTTTTCTATATGTCTCGTGACTCCTTACTATATGTCCCTTGATCCCATCTATGTGTTTAATAACGTGGCTTGTTTTCTCTGTCTAGGGGTCTATATTGGCTATGTGCTCTACTACTCTTGCAATCTCTAGCAAAATGTCCTTTATTTTTTTTTTACAAATGTAACAATTTCTCTGACTTTTCTTACCACCAGGGTTTTTGGGGTTTAGGCTGATGAGACTCTGGTGTAAGAGCCTGTATACTTTCAATCCCCAGCCTCTCCTCCTGCAGTTCTCTACGCCTAGCAATATTCTTATGGTGTTCAATCGCGCACTCTCTACGACAAGCTACTGTGGCCCCTCTCCAATCAGGCAAAAAATGTTTGTACCCTGTCCCTTACTGTCTGATTGAGTCCGTCCATTAATACAGAAACAGCTACCTTCCTGTAATTCGCATCGTTCCCTGTATCTGATACCCCCATGTATCTATTATTTTCAGGTCCTGATGGAAGTATTCAGATGTCATTTCATTTTACCTCTGTTTTATGGAGAAAATTTTTCTCCACTTAACAGTTGTGGGGAAATACAACTCTAGTTGCATGTTAATTTGCTCTAAGTTCTCCTGATTGTGTTTTATCAGTCATAAGACTATCCGACTCTAATCTACAATCAGTGGTACATTTTTGGGTGTCAATATTAGGAGGTAGGCACGCTTTCAAAAATATCTGCCAGTGTTTGTTTGTCGGTTCATACGCATTACCCAGATCTCTGAAAAATTTCTGACATCTCGCTAAAAGCTTCTGAGGGTCGGGGAATTCTGAAATGATTGATCGCAGCCCATCTCTGGGCCACGGGCAATACATTGCATTATTCCTGGTGAGGATTATTCCCTGACTATCGGTTTCCCCATTGGGGGTTACTATTTCCAAGACAGGGTGTAATCCTACCATTTCGTTCCTAATCTGTTTACTGTGAGGTGTTGTTGTCTCTGTGCAATGACCTGTCTCACACTTACTGGTAGCTGTGACCTCACCAGCTCTTTCATTGGGGAATATTGTTACTGCTCTACCTGGTCGGACAGGCCCCACCTGAGTTTCCTGCAGCAAGGTGACTGCTTGGAGGAGAGCTGCAATTTGGCTAGATATATTTGTTATTTAAAAAAAAGATATAGATTCAATATATATATTACAAAGTACAGTATACCAATAGTTACAACTCATACAGTAAGCAGTTAAAACATACAGTTACATACAATTACAGTTACAGGCCAGTGATACAATTACCATTCCCTCCAATGCATCTTATGTCTCTCTCTCTCTGTAAATAAATACAGGAACTGATCTGCCAGCAAGTCCATCATCCTCTTGTGACCTATAACCTTGAAAAGACTTCAAAAACAGGATATATCTTGCAAAAAATAATTAGGGTTAATACAATGTTTTTACATGCTACTATATTTTACGGATATACCATAGACTGTAGCCATCTTCTCCCCCGCAATATACGGTAGTGGTGGTGGTGCGGTCGCCATTACTTTTCCGCTAGGTTTGGAACCTGCTGCGCGAGCTAATTCCCTTTGCATGTCTCCCTCCTGTTGCCATAAATGTAAACAATCTGTATGTCTAATCCTTTGTTTCTTGGATTTTATCAGACATATCCTTTACTTAAGTTCTGTAATACCTCTGGTTCAAAGCTGCCCACCCGAGGGAATGGTTCCCTATCTTTATCAGTCATACATCAGAATCAGAATCAGCTTTATTGGCCAGGTATACTTGCGTATACTAGGAATTTGTCTTCGGTTTGCTATACAACAGCCAAGTAGGTAACAGGTAAGCAGGTGTGTGTGTGTGTGTGTGTGTGTGTGTGTGTGTGTGTGGGGGGGGGGGGCAAGTAAAGTTACACAGATAGGTATACCGTAGGGACACAAGTTAGTTACATGTACGTCTAGTCAGTCAATGTTCAGGAGTTCAGCAGGCGGACCGCTTGGGGAAAGAAACTTTTGAGGCTTCTGGTGGATCTGGCGGGGACAGCCCTGTAACGCCTGCCTGAAGGAAGCAAGTTAAACATGCTGTGGCCGGGGTGTAGCTGGTCTTTTACTATCTTCATTGCCCGCTTTTTAGCTCTGGACAAGTACAGGTCCTGGACTGAGGGAAGGTCGGCCCCGATCTTCTCTGCGGTTCTGACCACCTTTTGGAGCCTGCATCTGTCCCTCGCGCTGGCGGAGCTGTACCATACGAGTATCGAGGAGCACAGTACCGACTCCACAATCGTGGAGTAGAAGAGGAGCAGAAGCTTCTGTGGGATGTTGAACTTCCTTAGTTGCCTGAGGAAGAACAACCTCTGCAGCGCTTTCCCAACAGTGGCGTCAGCGTTGGACCCCCATTTAAGGTCCCTGGAGATTGTGGTCCCTAGAAACTTGAAGGAGTCCACTAGCGATACAACACTGTCAGCAATCGGAGGTGCACTAGATGACTTCTTCCTGAAGTCCACTATCATCTCGACAGTTTTGAGGGGGTTGAGCTCAAGGTTGTTGTGGATGCACCACTGGGCCAGCCGGTCTACTTCCCGTCTATAGGCCGATTCGTCCCCATCCTTGATGAGGCCGATGACGGTCTTCAGTGTGTGATCCATATTTACCACACATAACAAACCTCGCTGACCCCTTGGGCCGCGGCACCTCAACCTGAACCCTGGTTAAACGTCCGCCGCTTGTGCAATTGGATCCCATTGTGGACTTTTTCCTTATTGCGCAATCCCCAATGCACAATACGAATAGACGGTGAAAGTTCTTAAAGCACTTTCACCCACTCCTTCTCCGCCAGGTACCACAACTCACTCCAATAATGACCACCGCATACCCAGTGAGGTCCCTATCTGATTTCTATTCACTGGAAGTGTTTAGGAGTGACTTACCTATTCCAGTGAATATACACTGCTGGAGATTTTCCTGAGAGAGACCAGCGAAAACTCCCTATATTCTTATACACAAATCACACTTGCGTATGCTCTATACAGTGCTAATGGTACCGCGATTTTACGCAAAGCACGTAAAGGGGTATCCAGTTGCGCTATGTATATCGCATCCACAAATGCGCGGTCCAATCGCACAGCATATAGGTACTTGTTACTTATCTGCCGTACGACCACGGGTCGTTATACAAACTGGGACCCTCAGTCTGGAGCGTAATACAAAAACCTTTTAACTTCAATACTTCGCAATACAATGCACTATCACGCTCCTTTACAAATCACCTCACGATTTGCGTTTTAAACCTTATACTAACGTGAGTCAGCCACCTCACGCCACCAAGTCTCCACTCACTTGATGTACCAAATGACGGGATCCCGGATTACGGGGTTCGAATTTCACTCACTCTTACGTTCGCTCACTCAGGTATACTTGGTTTTTCTGTACAGAAAATTATCATTCATTCAGATAAGCAGTTTTACTCCCAGAGGCAATACAGTAAATAAGAGTTTTATACTAAACTTTGGAAACTGGGCAATTTTGTGCTATTGTAGCGTGGCTACTGTCCCACCTTTAAACTAAATGAACTATCGTGTGGTTTTATTCTGCACACACAACGCTACGCAAGCTTGCGTAATAACGCAACCGTGCGTACGTCTATGCCACGTGTGTGGCCTTGTGCCACGTGCATGTATTTGTACGCTGTCCTCACATTCCGTACCACGTGTACCAATGTGCATACGCAATAAAACAAATCACACAATGTCTATAACTGTGAGCAATACTAACTATATTCGCTCACTTAACACAACAGTTTCTTTCTGTATAAACCTTTTCAACTAGGCCAGACTGTGTTTGTGCTTTACACTTACTTACTTAAACATTAATTTTAGTTGTAACTGTATAGCAACAAATATATTCGGTTTCACACAGATCTATATGAATCTAGCAATGATCAATAATTTAAATGATATGATTCAGATTGGATAGCCATCTTGCAGAACATACATTGATATAAACACACACATAATTATAATATTATATATATGTACTATTCACTGGTCTCCTATGGGACTCATTTACCCATTCAGTGCTTCTAATTTGCATATCAATGCTATGTGCTTTTGGCTGCCTGTAAAGGTGGTTTTTCACTGCTAGGAAAAAGCAGTTACACAGGTTAATTTGCATTTCAATGGCTATCTTATAGCAAGCAGAGTTAACTAAATCCTAGAGGTAAAAAAAAAAACTTTGTTTATATCTGTGTATAATTCTTACATCAAGTATTCATCTCACTATTAAATTTCACTAGGCCCTATTGAAACTATTTGTAATTGACTATGGCATGGGTTAAATAAATGCATTGGTAACACATAAATCGTTTTTCATGTGACCAAGGAAAGCTGATTATTCTGAGCAGAATGAAAAACAGCCATTTAGAAAAATGACCTTCCCAAAATTGCCGCTGCTCCTCCCCCTTCCACATCCATGAGGGTTACACAAAATGGTGGACAGGCCATGTGGTTAGTCCAAAATGGAGGACAGACCATGCTGCTTCCTTTGTCACAAAGAAATCACACATCATACAAGCACCTGAAGTTATTTTAGGCCTGAGTTAAAAAAAAAAACACTATATCAAGGCTATGCAACAACTTTTAAATATACTTTTAAACCTACTTAAACAGTTAAGCAATCCAATCTGAATCAAACACAATATGACTTATTTGAACCTTGTTTTGCAACAATAAAAATACATTTTAGAATCTTTAATATTATGAGAAATGCATTGTCCCTTGAATTTCCTACCAGCGGCTTACTGATACCACAAAATTACATTAACGTGGATGTTATTTTGATCAGCTTCTCAATGCGTCCATTGGAGCCGGTCAATTACAGCCGAGTTTGTAATGTACAGTGCATCATTAAGAACGTGATATCCCGTGAGAGCCCCCAATTGATAATGCTGATTTATATACAGGAATGAAAGCTATACCTTAAACACACTTTACGTACTTTTTACGCTGTTAGCGTACAGAGTACCGTATCGTGTACGGACTTTGCGTACAAACGCCGCGCTGACGGTACAAAGTACACACAGCGCGTACACACCCAATAAATACACTTTAAACCTTTTGCAGCAATGGAGTGTGATGCTATTACACTTTAAAACTTATGCAGCAATGCAGTGTGATGCTATTACACTTTAAACCTTATGCAGCAATGCATTGTGATGCTATTACACTTTAAACCTTATGCAGCAATACAATGCGTTACTAATACACTTTTAAACCTTAGCGGGGAAAGGAAGACACAACACCGATTTGTAGTTAAATCACTGGGTTCCGACACCACAGCGTAATATTGCTGAAAGGGGGTTACAATATTTACAATACAATATAAGACAATATAACAGAATAATGGCTACAGTCAATGTTGCATACGTGAGTGAATTCGCTTGTGCTACCCGGTCCGGTCCTCCGCCATCTGATAGATAACGTTGTGAGCCTTCTGTCTGACCAGGCCTGCTGCAGGCTTTATTTATACAATTCTTCCAAAAGCAATATAATGGGTACCGTAATCCCTTTGTCCATTGGACACAGGAATGCACTTTTACAGTACAGGAGAGGTCATAGGTCGATTTGAATTGGTGGGCGATGTCTGTTCTAACTGTTCTTGTGGGTGGTCTCCTCTGGATTCCCGCCGCATACATAATGTTCAGTAAATACAGTTTATATCTATATTGTGCTTCTGCACATAACTATCCGCAGGAACATGCGATCTTCCTCAAACCAACACCGGAATGTTTCCCTTAAAATACCCTTCAGCTGGATACCAAACACCACCTTATGACCTTGTTCTGTCCCCTCCTATTCTGTAAAGGTGAATCCCTTTGTTCTGAAACCATTCAAACTGTTGTTACTTTCTGATATGGTGCAGGGATACTATGTGTACATTGTGCACTATTTGGATTAAATATGTAATGTGTTTTGATAGCTTTCCATGCGTTTACAAACTCTACCGTAAATACCCATACCATGCGCTAATGCGCACGACCGCGGGAGCGACCATATGCAAATTGCGGATATGTGCACGCACAGCAGAGCAAGTACGCGCACGGAGTCCATCTGTGTGTGGTTTGTACTTGGTGTGTGTACTGCAATATTTTTCGACTTTGACAATATATATATATATATATATATATATATAGATATAGATATATATATATATATATATATATATATATATATATATAATGAACCTTATAGTGACCACACTTTTAAAAGATTTCACAGTTGGCTGTCACCATTTTTTAAAAGTTTGGTCACTATAAGGTTCATTATATATATATATATATATATATATATATATATGTGTGTTATATGGTATTACCAAGGTCTGATTGTATTGTTAAATTTAATCTCAAATATTAAATATTAATTGATCCCTCCTTTACACACGAATGTTCTTTTGTACTGTTATTATATATAACACTGTATTGTATACACCTCCCCGTATGCAGCAAGTGGATATATATGATCTGTATGTACAGTATATATGTTATATGGTATTACCAAGGTCTGATTTTATTGTTAAATTTAATCTCAAATTTTAAATATTAATTGATCCCTCCTTTACACACGAATGTTCTTTTGTACTGTTATTATATATAACACTGTATTGCATACACCCCCCCCCCCTCCCCGTATGCAGCAAGTGGCTATATATGATCTGTATGTACAGTAGCAGAGCACCAGCATCTAATTGTGCTGCTCCCCCCTCCCTCGCTCTGTCCTGGGGCAGCAGGAGGCTGTCATGTCTCCCCGCACACAGCAGCACACGGACCCGTCCGCCCATCCGCTGTGTGTGCAGGGCTGACAGTCTCCCGGGAGCAGCAGCCCAGCCGGCTCTAAACTCTCGCTCCCCGTCTCCCCGGTCCCCAATGACAGCCTGTTAGTGACACGCCCCCCCCCCACCCCCCCAGACGGGACCGCGCATACAAAGCTCCTCAGCAGCAGGGGTCGCTGCAGGGAGCAGGACTCATCCGGGGTACCGGAATCTGGTCCGGTCCAGTTTTCATCGAATCCCCCGCTTCTGTGTATCGCCTTATGGATGCGGCTGCACAAGGAAAGTCACCGGTGCCCCCCCCCCCTCAATCCGGCTCTGGTAACGGAGGAAAAGGAAGCTCCCATCAGGCTCCCAGCAGCAGCAGGTCAGGGAAATGAGTAGATGGGACACTAATAGCACTCATTGGCAGATCTGAGTGCCTTGTCCCGCCGCCGCATATGGGTGATTGGACCAGCGGATCCAGCACTGGATTCGCTGTCCAATCATATCTGTCCGCTGACAGGGGCGGGCTTTGATGTGTGCTGAAAGCCCGTCCCTGTCAAAGAGGCACTTGTATAAGTGCCGCTTACTTCCCTCTTTTCAATGGGCTTTTACACAGAATATGTGTCATAGGTATCTTCTTTGTATTATTTTAATCAGTAATGACAGGGGAGGCACTGACTCCCCTGACTGCACATCCCTGGTGCAGATTGAGAAAATAAATTAACAGAATAGGCAGAAGAGAAAGCAAATGCTGCTGCTGGAAGTTGGAACTATTTGGAGCAAAGGGTTATAGGAAAGTAATAGAAGCATGTACAATAACAAAACAGTGATAGACTAGATTTAAGAAATAGAGAAAAGAGCTAAATAACACAACATGGTGTAATATGTTCTAATAAAACAGTCAACTCAGTGATGTTAAGCATAAAAGTGCAGGATATTTACACCCTGCTGAAAACAAATAAAGAAATAAAGTTTCTTTTCTCTGTATATTACTACTGTCTGAGCCAGAACATCTAATTGAGGACTGATTCAGGAAAAAGGAATTTATTATGCATTTTTATGATTTGTATTATTCTGGTAAGCCCCTTGGTGCCTCCTTTCAAATGTTTTTATTTTTTTGTTTGGTGACACCGGTAGAGAGGACAGCATATTGGGCAGCTTTGTAAGTATGCTTTCCCTAGGAAACACACACACTTCTACAGTATTTAAAGATTAAAGAAAGTAAGGGAATGTGAAGGAAACCACAATACAATTTCTCTAGGCAGGAGCGCATCAAAAGAGGGGGAGGCACATGTGCATTCTCCATTCAGGCCCTCTCCTCTCTAGCTGGCAGAGCAATAGACTTTGGCCACTCGGGCACTGGGAGACCCATATTGCTGCACAGGTCTCCGGTAAAGTAGCGTGGCTGCTCTTTTCCCAGTTTTTTCTTACTGCACATGCGTGAAACGGCAGGAAAATGGGTGCAGGGTATGCAATGTGGGCCTCCCTGCACCCAATTTAGATATGCCAGTGTCTCTAGGACTAAATTGCTAACAATATCTTGAAAAAGATTGTATAATCGAAACATTTTGGTTTTGTGGATTGGCACTATTGAAAGCACTATATTGGTGAAGACCCCACTACATTAAGGTACTATATTTAGTCCTAAAACTGACCCGGACTGTTTGTGGATTATGGGCCTAATTCAGGTGGCCAAATTTTTCTCTAATGGGCAAAACCATGTGCAGTGCAGATGGGGTAGATATAACATGTGCAGTGCTGAGAGAGTTAGATTTGGGTGGGTTATTTTGTTTCTGTGCAGGGTAAATACTGGCTGCTTTATTTTTACACTGCAATTTAGATTTCAGTTTGAACACACCTCACCCAAATCTAACTCTCTCTGCACCTGTTAAATCTTCCCCACATGCAGTGCACATGGTTTTGCCCATTAGAGAAAAAAATTTGCTGCTGCAATCAGGTCTGATTTAGGCCCTATATACCTTGAAAACACCTATACTTTAAGTAGTGGGGAAACCTCTATTTGGGCTTCTATTTTGGATCATTTACAAACCCATTCTATATTTACGGTTTTATGTTTTTTATGGAATAAATAGGATTTGGATAACCTACCGGTAAATCCTTTTCTCCTAGTCCGTAGAGGATGCTGGGGATGACATCAAGACCATGGGGTCTATACCAAAGCTCCAGTATGGGCAGAACAGTGCGGATGACCCTGCAGCACCGATTGACCAAACTTTAGGTCCTCATCGGCCATGGTGTCAAACTTGTAGAATTTTGCAAATGTGTTTGACCCTGACCAAGTAGCTGCTCGGCAAAGTTGTAATGCCGAGACCCCCCGGGCAGCCGCCCAGGAGGAGCCCACCTTCCTAGTAGAATGGGCCGTCACCGACATCAGTAATGGCAATCCAGCCGTAAAATGAGCTTGCTGGATCGTACATCTGATCCAACGCGCAATAGTCTGATTGGAAGCAGGACACCCAATCTTGTTGGGAGCATACAGGACAAACAAAACCTGTTTTCCGTATTCGAGCTGTTCTAGTGACATAAATCTTCGAAGCTCTAAGCATCACATCTAGAGACTTTGACTCAGCGAACGTGTCAGTAGCAACTGGCACCACAATAGGTTGGTTTATGTGGAAAGAGGAAACCACCTTTGGAAGAAAATGTTGACGAGTTCTCAACTCTGCCCTATCTTCATGTAAGATCAGGTAAGGGCTCTTGTGGGACAAGGCCCCCAATTCAGACACCCGCCTTGCGGATGCCAACGCCAAAAGCATCACCACTTTCCAAGTGAGAAACTTCAACTCTATTTCTTGTAGAGGCTCAAACCAACCCGATTGAAGGAACTGCAACACCACATTAAGGTCCCATGGTGCCACTGGAGGCCCAAATGGAGGCTGGATATGCAGCACCTCTTTCACAAACATCTGAACTTCTGGAAAGGAGGCCAATTGTTTTTGAAAGAAGACTTATAAGGCCGAAATCTGGACCTTGATTGACCCCAATCTAAAGCCCGCATCCACACCAGCCTGCAGAAAATGGAGAAAACGTCCCAACTCAAACTCTTCTGTAGGAGCCTTCTTGGATTCACACCAAGACACATATTTTCTCCAAATACGGTGGTAATGTTTAGACGTTACTCCTTTCCTGGCCTGAATAAGAGTGGGGATGACTTCCTTGGGAATACCCTTTCGGGCTAGGATCTGACGCTCAACAGGCATGCCGTCAAACGTAGCCATGGTAAGTCTTGATACTCTGCTGTAGTAGGTCCTCTCGAGGAGGAAGAAGCTGAGGATCTTTTATGAGCAACTCCTGAAGATCTGGATACCAAGCCCTCCTTGGCCAGTCTGGGGCAATGAAGATTGCTCAAACTCTTGTTCTTATTATTATTTTGAGAACTTTTGGAATCAGTGGAAGTGGAGGGGAAACATATACCGACCGAAACACCCACTGCGTCACCAGTGTATCCACTGCTATTGCTTGAGGGTCTCTCGACCCGGAACAGTGTCTCTGAAGCTTCTTGTTTAGACGAGATGCCATCATGTCTACTTGAGGAACTCCCCAAAGACTCGTCATCTCTGCGAAGACTTCTTGGTGGAGGCCCCACTCTCCTGGATGGAGACCGTGTCTGCTGAGGAAGTCTTTTTCCCAGTTGTCCACTCCGGAATTAAAATTGCTGACAGAGCTCTAACATGTCTTTCTGCCCAGAGGAGAGTCCTTGTCACCTCTGCCATTGCCACTCTGCTTTTCGTTCCGCCTTGCCTGTTTATGTACGCGACTGCTGTTACATTGTCCAACTGGATCTTCACGGGATCTTGAAGAAGATGTACCGCTTGTAGAAGGCTCTCAATTCCAGAACGTTTATGTGAAGGTAGGCTTTCTGACTTGACCATTTTCTTTGGAAGCTTTCTCCCTGTGTTACAGCTCTCCAGCCTCGGAGACTTGCATCCGTGGTTATTAGGACCCAGTCATGAATCCCAAACCTGCGTCCCTCTAGTAGGTGAGAACTGTGTAGCCACCACAGGAGCGAAATCCTGGCTTTGGGGACAGCTTTATTTTCCAGTGTATGTGTAGGTGACATCCAGACCACTTGTCCAACAGGTCCCACTGGAATATTCTGGCATGAAATCGGCCAAACTGTATGGCATCGTAGGCCACTACCATTTTCCCCAACAACTGAATGCGTTGATGGATCAACACGCTTGTTGGTTTCAATATTTGTTTTATCAGGAGATCGTCCAGATAAGGAATTATATTGACTCCTTTTTAACGAAGGAGGACCAACATCTCCGCCATCACCTTGGTGAATACCCTCAGTGCCGTGGATAGTCCGAACGGCAACATCTGAAACTGGTAATGGCAATCCTGTACTGCGAATCTCAGATAAGCTTGGTGAGAAGGATAAATGGGAACATGCAAGTAAAAGTAAGCATCTTTTATGTCTACTGACACCATGAAGTCCCCCTCTTCCAGACTGGAAATCACTACCCTCAGGGATTCCATCTTGAACTTGAACCTTTTCAGGTAGAGATTCAGATTTTCAGGTTTAAAATCGGTCTGACCGAGCTGTCCGGCTTCGGAACTACGAAGAGGCTTGATTAAAAAAAACGTCTCCTTACTGTGCCAAGGGTACCAGGACAATGACCTGATCCTGACATAATTTTTGAATTGCCGTTGTTACTGCCTCTCTTCCCGGAAGAAAAGCTGGCAAGGTCGATTTGAAAAATCGGCATGGGGGGACGTCTTGAAACTCTAGTCTGTACCCATGGGACACTATTTGTAAGACCCATTGGTCCAGGCCAGTTTGAATCCAGATTTGGCTGAAAAGTTTCAGACGTGCTCCCACCCGAGCGGACTCCCGCAAGGGAGCCCCAGCATTATGCTGCAGATTTGGCAGAAGCAGGGGTGGACTTCTGCTCCTGTAATCCAGGAGACGCTGTGGATTTCTTTCCTTTTCCCCTTCCCCTATCTGCAAAAAAGGGGAGACCTTTGGCCTTTTTGTATTTGTTGGGCCGAAAGGACTGTATGTGAGAGTGATGTGTCTTTTTCGCCGGTGTAGGAGCATAAGGCAAGAATGTCGACTTACCTGCGGTAGCCGCCGACACTAACGCATCCAGCCCATCACCAAACAAGGCCTCACCTTTATACGGGAGAGCCTCCATATTTTATTTTGGAATCTACATCAGCATTCCACTGGCGAATCCACAACGCCCTCCGAGCCGATACTGCCATGATAGCAGTTCTTGATCCCAAGAAACCAATATATTTCATGGATTCTAGTACGTACGCAGCAGCGTCTTTGATGTGACCTAACGTTAGGAGTATCTCGTCTCCATCTATTGTGTCAATGTCTAATGACAAGTTTTCTGACCACTTTTCAATAGCACTACTCACCCACTCACAGACAATGGTAGGCCTGATTAGTGTCCCATTGGCCACATCAATAAATCACCTCACTCACTTGCGGTCTGTCGGCTCCTTAAGTGAAGCCATTCCAGGCGCAGGGAGAAACACCTTTTCTCTTTTATGGCAGGGCCCTGTCTAAAATGCGGGGTGACTCCCACCTTTTTTGGAAAAAGGTGAGCTGCCTGAATTCCTTTTGGGAATCTGAAATTTCTTTTCAGGTTAAATCAGACCTGAGGTGGAGGGAAAATTACATTACTTCTTTACTAAAGTAAACCCTCTCCTTGTGGTAAAAGAGGGGTCTTCGTAACTTCTAACACCTCCTTTATAGCTAAAAACATGTTTTGAATGCTTTTTTTTTTGTAACTTAGGACCTATTCCCCTGGAATCACTAGTGTCGACACAGGAATCAGAGTCCGTGTCGGTATCAGTTTGTACTACTTGTGCAAATTTGTATGTGACCCAGAAAGGTCCCTGTGGATGAAAGGCAGAACTATTAAAAATCACATCTTCAACAGATTATTTTCATTTTCTGTATGAGATTCAGTCCAACCTCTTACTGATATGATTCACACTATCATTTAACCTTTTCACCCAGTCAGGCTCTTGGTGTCATATTACACCTCTGTGTCCCTAACATGTCTCCACAGAGTTCCCTGCCACAGACATGTCACACACATGCAGAACCAAACCACAGACACTCCGGGACTTATAGGGGGACAGACCCACAGTAAAATCTGTCAGAGGGACACAGATGGGATTTGCCAGTTCACAACCCAGCGCCAGTAACACAATGTCTGTGAACACAAAATGCCCACTGACATTCAGCGTTTTTATAATGTTAATCACACAATTATATAGCACCAAATTCATTGTGGCCCCCCCTGTTTTGCACCCTGATACTTGTTCAGTAGTGGAGGAGGACCAGCCTTGTCTCTGCAGCCTGAGGAGAGAGAGAAATGGCCCTGAGCAGTGTGCTGGCTGACTGAGGAGGAAGCTCCACTCTTCCATGGTGTGTTTCTCCTCAGCTTTTATGAGATCATTTTTTATACTGGTGGGGGTAGGACTGTGCCTCAGCAACTTATGCCCCTTATTTATGCCAGTTTCCATAGGTTTCATGCTGCCCAGCCCCCCCCCCTCCTTCCCCGCATCCTGCACCCTGCAGTGCCTTTGTATGTGTGGGCAACATGGCGCGCTGCGCTCCCGCCAGCCGCGCGATACCTTTAGCCGTCACTTACTTGATTGTAGATCATTCTTCTCATACTCACCTGTCTTCTGACTTCTGGCTCTGTGAGGGGGGTGACAGCGTGCTGTGGGAGTGAGCATCTAGACGCGGTTAGCGTTCAGTTCCCTTCAGGAGCTAATGGTGTCCTGTCAGCCAGAAGCAGAGCCATGAAACTCTGAGGAAGTTGGTTCCTACTTCTGCCCCCTCAGTCCCACGAAAAAGCAGGGAGTCTGATGCCAGCAGATCTCCCTGAAAATAAAAAACCTAACATAAGTCTTTTCAGAGAAACTCAGTAGAGCTCCTCAGAGTGCATCCAGTCGACCTGGGCACATTTCTAAAACTGAGGTCTGGAGGAGGGGCATAGAGGGAGGAGCCAGTTCACACCCAATGAAAAGTCTTTAGAGTGCCCATGTCTCCTGCGGATCCCGTCTATACCCCATGGTCTTGATGTCATCCCCAGCATCCTCTAGGACGTATGAGAAAATATGTTTTGCATTATATGTGGAAAAAGTGGACATCATTTATGATACATTGAGAGAATGAAAAAGAAACCTTGATGTGAACATCAACTTGTTTATTGTGTGATTTCGGTACACTTAATATTGAAAATATCCATTATGTAAAGATACCTTTATATCCTTCTTCACAAGTGAGTGGGGTACATCCCCATTTGGTCATCTTTTCACTGGGTGTACTACACATGTCGGTGAGGAAACAAGGAAACCCCTTAAAAGATACCTTTATGTGCAAGTCACCATACACACTTTAAGGGAGTATGGTACTTTAGTTCACCACCTAATTGGGATGCTGAAATTTTCTGTACTCTATATATCTATGTAGCCCAGCCACTTTCAGTGATTAATGCATTTGTGACAATCCTACACATTATTGCCTTTTTCTTTTCTTTATGTATGAGCACCCATTAAGGAGAAGATCGAAAAGAAAGGAGCAAGCCATTTATACAAGACACTCATTATAAGTGTCTGGCTTTTATTGTGTAACAGCGCTCTGAAATTTTATCCTAATTTGTTTTAATTTACTGTATATTCTGCTTCTGTTGGGCAAGGTTGGATATTATTGGAGCTGCTATTTATCTGTTTGTGCCTTGATTACTCCATCCATGTTTTCTTATTAATATCTAGCTCCCTTTATACCCTGGTCACAACTCTCACTGCTTAATCACTCACAGATGGAACTGTGGCTCCTCTAATGATCAAACAGTGGCTATCTTAGTGAAATCCATACCAAAGGTCTCCATATTGGAAGTATCTATGCGCATATAGCTCCTGTGGTACCCTGGATATTTCAAGCAAGGGGGACCAGAGGGCTGCACGTCATTCTGATTGAGCACCTGAAAAATGTATGTGGACTGGATGGGACAGTCCTAAGCTGGTTCAAATAATTTCTCACCGGCAGGTCACAGAGAGTTTTATCTAGAGTATACCTATGGTCACATGTGCCACTGCCATTTGGTGTCCCATAAGGTTCTATACTATCACCCATGCTTTTTGCAGTATACATGCTACCACTAAGTGAAATAATCAGGCTCCATGGCCTGCTCTACCACTGCTATGCAGATGATACACAACTGTACCTGTCCTTTACTCCAGGCACTTAGAACCCAATAACAACCCAATAACAATCATCTCGATTAGACTACTGCAATACCCTCTACCTTGGTCTCCCAGCAAAAGAATTGCTTCGCTTACAGCTGCTACAAAACACAGCTGCTAGACTGTTAACCAACCAGCCCCATTCTAGCCACTTAACACTCATGCTCTACTCCCTCCTCTGGTTGCCTTTAAGATGGCAAATCATCTTCAAGATTGGCTTACTGGCTTTCAAAACCCTACATGACCAGTGGCCAAGGTAACATAGTAATATAGTTTCTGAGGTTGAAAAAAGACAATTTGTCCATTGAGTTCAACCTATGTGTGGTCTCCTATGCTGTATTATTTTTTTAAGGACTGATTTTGTCTGTTGCTAATGTTGGCCGTTGTGTTTATTCCTTATTCCTCTTTTTTAATAACTATAGTGTGTGACTACGCATAATAATCCTGTATATCCTTATCCATGAGGAATTTATCTAGCCCATTCTTAAAAGTATTATTCGAGTCCGCCATTACTATACTCTCCGGCAGGGAATTCCAAACATGTATTGTCCTTACTGTGAAAAAACCTTTTCGCCTCTGTGTGCGAAATCTCTCCTCTAACCTAAGTGGGTGTCCATGCATCCTCTGTGATGATCTTACCAAAAACAGATCCCCCTGCAAGGGGTTCACTACGATATGCCGGCGGTCGGGCTCCCGGCGACCAGCATACCGGCGCCAGGAGCCCGACCGGCGGCTTACCGACAGTGTGGCGAGCGCAAATGAGCCCCTTGCGGGCTCGCTGCGCTCGCCACGCTATGGGCACGGTGGCGCGCTACGGGCGCCACACTATTTTATTCTCCCTCCAGGGGGGTCGTGGACCTCCACGAGGGAGAATAAGTGTCGGTATGCCGGCTGTCGGGCTCCCGGCGCCGGTATGCTGGTCGCCGGGAGCCCGACCGCCGGCATACTGAAGACCACCCCCTGCAAGCTGTGTATTGTCCCCTTATTTATTTGTAAATGTTGATCATGTCCCCTCTTAGTCTCCTCTTTTCCAGAGTGAACATGCCAAGCCTTGCAAGCCTTTTCTCGTATTCCAGTGTCTCCATCCCCTTAGTTTGGTCGCCCGCCTCTGTACCTCTTATAGTTCCAGAATATCCTTTTTGAAGTATGGTGCCCAAAATTGTGCACAGTATTCAAGATGTGGCCTCACTAGAGATTTATATAATGGGAGTATAACGCTCTAATCCCTTGTTTCAATTCCTCACTTTATACATGTTAATACCTTGTATGCCTTCTTTGCTGCAATCCTAATTTGGGTACTGCTGCTTAGTTTGCTATCTATGTGAACACCTAAGGGGGTAATTCCAAGTTGATCGCAGCAGCAAATTTTTTAGCAGTTGGGCAAAACCATGTGCACTGCAGGGGAGGCAGATATAACATTTGCAGAGAGAGTTAGATTTGGGTGTGGTGAGTTCAATCTGCAATCTAAATTGCAGTGTAAAAATAAAGCAGTGAGTATTTACCCTGCACAGAAACAAAATAACCCAACCAAATCTAACTCTCTCTGCAAATGTTATATCTGTCCCCCCTGCAGTGCACATGGTTTTGCCCAACTGCTAAAAAATTTCCTGCTGCGATCAACTTGGAATTACCCCCTAAGTCTTTTTCCAGTACAGAATCCCCTAAGTTTACCCCATTTAGTATGTAGGTGTTATTTTTGTTCTTGCTACAAAACTGCATTACCTTACACTTGTTTGTATTGAAGCTCATTCTCCATTTTGCTGTCCATGCTTCCAGTTTAACTAGGTCGTCCTGCAGAGACTCAGCATCTCCCTTCGTATTTATAACCTTACACAATTTGGTTTCATCTGCAAAAATTGACATCATGCTCTCTAGCTCTACTGCAAGAACGTTAAAGAAAATGTTAAACAATAGTGGTCCAAGTACAGACCAGGTACCTGAAGCAGCTTCTGATTCCATACTACCCCACTCGATTACTGAGTTCTGCAGATGAAGGACTTTTACAGTACATAGAATCTCCCGTAATTCATCTGGCAGTCGAGCTTTTAGCCATGCGGCTCCAACTCTATGGAACTTACTTCTCCGTACAGTTCGAGAGGCCCCCACTCTCTAGATTCAAGACTTTCCTGTTTACTCAAGCAATTCTGCAATGTCACTTTAGTACTGTATCTCCATGCTCTCTATATTTTCTGAAAAGCTTTTCTCCTTAAGCGCCTTGAGTCCTATTGGAGAAAGAGCGTTATATCAATTTTATTATTATTATTGTGGGTGGAGACCTTGGCGGCCACATGGTTAATGGCGGCCATGGCAAGTAAGGGGTTAACCCTTATAGTGCCCAGCAAGATTTTAAGGACAATAGGCGCTTGGCGCCAGAGCCGGCCCTAGGCATAGGCAAACTAGGCAATTGCCTAGGGCATCTGGTATGCCTAGGGGCACAAGTAGCTTCTGCTGATTAAAATGATATGCGGCATGCCTATATTCTGTGTGTAGCATTTCATATGCAGATACAGCCACAGTTGCACACAGTATATAGGCATGCCAAATATAATTTTAATCAGCAGAAGCTGCTTGTGCATCCTAGCCACATAGCAATGCAAATAAGATTTACTTTCATAAAAAATAGTCACCCAACATTAGCAGAGCTGCCAGTTGACTCACTCCAGGAACTATATGTGTCATTATGTGTATAAGGTCATTAATAATGTGTAACATATGTGTAAGGGGCACTATGTGTGTCATTATGTGTATAAGGGTACTAATAATGTGCAGCATATGTGTAAGGGACATTATGTGTATCATTATGTGTATAAGGGCATTAACAATGTGCGGCATATGTGTAAGGGAAATTATGTGTATAAGGGCTTTAATAAGGGTTGGCATAATGTGTAAGGACATTAATAATGTGTGTGATATGTGTAAGGGGCATTACTGTGTGGTATTATGTGTATAAATGCATTACCAATGTGTGGTATTATGTGTATAAGGTGCTCTACTGTGTGGCGTAACGTATAGAAAGGGCACTACTGTGTGTTCTAATGTGAATAAAGAGCAATATGGTGTGGTGTAATGTGAATAAGGAGCAATATGGTGTGGTGTAATGAGAATAAAGAGCAATATGGTGTGGTGTAATGTGAATAAGGAGCAATATGGTGTGGTGTAATGTGAATAAGGAGCAATTCAGTATGATGTTATGTGAATGAGGGGCACTACTGTGAGGAGTAACGTATATAGGTGGTCATTCCGAGTTGATCACAGCAGCAATTTTGTTAGCAGTTGGGCAAAACCATGTGCACTGCAGGGGAGGCAGATATAACATGTGCAGAGAGAGTTAGATTTGGGTGGAGTGTGTTCAAACTGGAATCTAGATTGCAGTGTAAGAATAAAGCAGCCAGTATTTACCCTGCACAGAAACGAAATAACCTACCCAAATCTAACTCTCTCTGCAAATGTTATATCTGCCCCCCCTGCAGTGCACATGGTTTTTCCCAATTGCTAACAAACTTGCTGCTGCGATCAACTCAGAATTACCCCCATGGTTTTGCCCAATTGCTAACAAACTTGCTGCTGCGATCAACTCAGAATTACCCCCATAAGGTAAAGTAGTACTACTGTGTGATGTAATGTGAATAAGGGACACTATCGCATGATAAATTGTGAATAAAGTTGCACTACTGTGAGGCATAATTTGAATTGGGGGAACTATTGTTTGGCCACGCCCCTTGCCAGCAAAAACACATACCTTTTTGGGCTGTGCGCCGAATGTGCTCACTGTTATTATTTAAATTACAGGGGGTAGGAAAACAAAAAAAAGGACTGCTATGGGTGGGGGGTGATGGTGCTGGGAAAGGGGTGCAGGGTCAGAGGCGGAACTAGCGGTGGTGCTAGGGGGCACCAGCCAAAATCTTGCCTAGGGCATCATATTGGTTAGGGCCGGCTCTGCTTGGCGCCACTGTTAAATATACTTACGGCACCAGGCGCGGACTGTTTAAAAATATGTTTAATAATGTGTTATATCCCTGCGCAGTGCGCAGCTGGAGAATTATGGACTGCGCGGTTATAGAACTGCATGGACAGGGCACTTATGAGAAAAGTACAAGGTATTTTGTTTCTAAAAGGCCTTGACAATAGTTCTTGAGATACTTTTGCATAGAAAGTAATATGTTAATTGTCCTAGCTCCAGCAGGGAATAGGTGACAATTGGCAGGCTTTTGGTGGCCAAATATTTTATTTGAACTACAAACTAAGGTTTGGAAGGAAGGCTGTTTGTGTTTTCAGGCTTTCCAGTTGTAAGCCCAAAAACGGTTTGCATGGAGATGTGAATGAGACCGGAACATGTTAATCGGATTGTGTGTTATGAATGCAAACTAGTGGGTTTCATTTAACAACAGTTTGATCTAAGATTTCCTAAATTACAAGAATTTTGTGTGTGACAGGTAGAAGGAAATTGCCTTTTTGCACTTATATCCTTTTAAAATGTAATTTATTTATTTATATTATGTAAGATATCCTGATTGGATGGAAAGCACTCGGGGGGGGGGGGGGGGGGGACTACCCCCTGAAATGCATTGTGGTTTTAGTTTATAAAAAGAGGAGGCCTGTGAGCTTCAGGTGTATTATACCATTTTGATTCTGCTGTAACATCTTGCTGTATTGCTGAGTCTTTTTGAAGACTGTATTTGGCACATAAACATAATCTGCCTCAAGACTACCGCTTCATCTTGTAACCTGCAGTGCTAGGCGAAACCTAGCTCCATTTCCGGCTGTCCAGGGTACACCCAGCGTCTCCAAGCTCCGCCTTCCGCCAGCTACCGGCAGAAGCCTAGTCAAGCAACTAGTGGGGATTCGACAGCACCACACAGGTGTGATAAGGCAGAGTGTCGATGCATACAGAGCAGAACCGTGGTTCCAGACACCACGGCAGGTTAGGAGTTTGGTGATGGCAGCGCAGTAATCCGCCCACTGCGCAGTGGGTGGAGTCAGTAACAGGCAGTTATTGACAGTAAGTGGGAATCCCCTATGAGGACAGGTCCCGTGTGACCTAAACTTCCATTCTGTGTACTGGGGATGGGACGCGAAAGTGGTGAGGGCTTTACTTATGGGAATGTCCGGTCACAGAAATTGGTGGCATAGCGGTGGGATAATCCCAGGCAGCTCTTCGGAAACCCGATTGGAGAAGCCGAGTTACTCAGGAGAGGAGTAACTGCAGCGCAGGAGAACGCACAAGATGGCGGACTTCAGCAGAATGTCCAAGGATGATTTGGAGATTGTGTGTCAGGATAACGGTGTGCAGATCCCTTACAATGCATCCAAGAGCGTCATGAAGGCGGCACTCATGAGCTTGGAGGAGTCAAGTCGGGCGGACGTAGAGAGCACTGAAGGCATTTAGCATCGGAGAGGACGGCCCAACAGTGGACCTTCATACGGACCCGGTGAGACCCACAAGCCCCACCCCCTCTCTCAGCAGCCATGTTTCCCAACATTCCCTAGCAGGGCCAGGATCCCAACGTCCCAGGGGGAATGGCACGGATAGCCTAGCAGATCGGCTAGCGGAATTGGGGGAAAGGGCAATGGAGCAAGAGTGCTTGATCATCATCCAGATGCGGCGTGATGAGCGGGCACCACAGGCTGTGGTACCCCAGGAGCCATTGTCCGCTACTGCATACAGATTGGGACGCATTCAGTTTGCCAAGTTTGCAGACAGTGATGGGGACATTGATGGACATTTACAATTTTTTGAAAGGACTTGCAAACTACATGATTTGCCCAAGTTGGAGTGGGTGAGACACCTTGTGCCCACTCTGCATGGAGAGGCCTTGGAGGCCTATCGAGGAATGGCCACGGAGGACTGTGAAGATTATGACAAAGTCGCAAAGGCCCTCCTCCAGCAATTCTTCATCACTACAGAGTCATACAGGAAGAAATTCCGTGACTTGCACAAAAATCCTAACAGCACCCACGAACAGTTCGCCACCCAGCTGCGGCAGTACGTGGTGAAGTGGGTAGAGGAATCTGAGGCCACTACATGGGATGCACTGATCAACCTGATCTGCAGGGAGCAGTTCTATCGCAGGTGCACCCCAGAAGTGAAGGAGTGGGTGCTAGACCGGGAGCCACCCAGCTTAAAGATGGCTGCCAAGTTAGCCGACAAGTATGTGGCAATTTGGCCACGGGCAGAAGCGCCCAACCAGCAGCCAGCCCCAAAAGACTGTACCACCAGGGGGACACCCCTCTTCTGCTCATCGCCCCCCGAAGCAAGCATCTTCGAACCCGGGTGCTTTTGGCCAGCAACTGCCCTGTAGTGTCCCTGCCAGTAATCAGAGGCCACCAGAGCCATGCCTGGACAAAGTGCTATGGCTGTGGGAAAATCGGACATCTGAGAGTGAACTGTTCTGCATCCCAAGCACCCCAGACTCGTGCCCCAAATCAGAGTGCTGGAGCCCGGATTGGTTGCTTAACCCATGGAGATGAGCCTTCAGAGACTGTACACCCTTCAGTCAGTCCGATGGAGTGTGGCGAGAAACAGGTGGACTCTGCGGAGAGAGTCACCTGCATGTCTAAGAAGCCCTCACAAAATATGTGGTGGCTCCTGCAGCCGGTCCAAGTGGGTCCCCTGCAGGGTGAAGGCTTAAGAGACTCTGGGGCCTCCATCACCATTGTGAGCCCCCACCTTGTTGATCCTGCTGCAGTACTGTAGGGTTGCACTGCAAAAGTTACAGGGGCCAATGGGCTAGAGCGAGAAATGCCCATGGCCAGAGTCTACCTCGACTGGGGAGCTGGACAAGAGCTGCGAGATGTTGCCGTGATGGATGGCCTCCCAACTGATGTTGTCTTGGGAAATGATCTTGGTGGTGGAATCGTTACCACCTTTGCGAACGCCATCACCCGGAGTCAAGCGGCCAGACTACAGTCGTCATCATCTCTACCATCCCAGCCCAGAGGAAAATACCACAGCAGCTAGACTACTGCCAACCACAGCGTCAGCCAGCCCAGAGGATAAGACCACAGCGGCCAGATCAGCACATCTGTCTAACCTGCCCTTTGCCTCTAATGGGCCTACGTCCCCTAGCAATGCAGAGGATGTCGATTCCAGTTTGTTGAATCCTGTGGGGGTGCCCAGTGATGCTCCTGTCTCTAGTGGTTTGCCAACTCCGGCAGTGAGTATGAGCGACCACCCTGTCCCTACCATGACTGACCTCAACTTGACTGACCCCAACATTCCCCCTGTAGAGTGTCCAGACTTAGGAGAAAGTGAGGGCCACAGGCAGGAGTTTAGGGAAGCTCAACTCTCTGCCCCATTCCTGGAAGGTATGAGGCGCCAAGCTGGCAGCGGCCTTGCTGGGATGGGGCAGGGAGTGTGACCTGGTGGAAAGGGTTACTGTACCGGGTAGCCAAGGTAGAAGGGGATAGGCCAGTGCGGGAGCAAGTTCAACTGGTAGTTCCCAGGAGCTTTCAGGAGCAACTGATGTCAGTTGCACATGAAATCCGTGTGGTGGGACCCCAGGGTAGGGACCGAACACTGAGGCATCTGACACAGAACTTTTTTTGGCCCGGAGTGTCAGATGACGTCTTGACCTACTGTAAGTCCTGTGATGTATGCCAACAGCTTGGACGCCGCAGTGCTCGGGCTCCCCTGAGGTCTTTGCCAATAGTCAGGTAACCTTTCCAACGAGTGGCCGTGGACATAGTAGGTCCCCTGCCTGTGCCCAGTAGACTGGGTAAGAGATACATCCTCACTGTGGTGGATTATGCTACCCGGTATCCAGAGGCTGTGGCTCTGTCCGCCATCACTGCGGAAAAGGTAGCGGATACTCTGCTAGACATATTTAGTAGAGTAGGGTTCCCCAGTGAGATCCTAACTGATCAAAGGATGCAGTTCATGAGTGATCTGGTCCAGTGACTCTGGGCAAGGTGCGAAGTGTGGCAACTCCGCACTTCCCCCTATCATCCCCAGAATAATGGACTTTGCAAGAGATTTAATGGCACTCTGAAGCAGATGCTATGGGCATATGTGACTTCGGAGGGGGAAGACTGGGAGTGATACCTGCCGCACCTCCTGTTTGCATATCGGGAGGTGCCCCAGGAGTCAACCGGATTCTTGCCCTTCGAGTTACTATATGGCCGCAGAGTCTGTGGACCTCTTGACCTGTTCCGGGAGTCTTGGGAGGGGGAGCTGACCCCCCAGGATGAGTCCGTGGTGGAGTATGTGTTGAAGATCAGAGATCGGTTAGAGAATCTCATGGGGCTAGCGCAAGCGAATCTTGCGGAAGCACAGACCAAGAAACACGCTTGTGCCCGGGTCTTCGGAGTAGGGCAGAAGGTGCTGGTTCTGGGGCCCACATGTCAGAACAAGCTCCAGGCTGCCTGGGCGGGATCGTACACGGTTGCAAAACACCTAAGTGAGATCACCTACGTGGTGTCATTTGACAGCGATGGTAGGGGGCAGCATACCTACCATGAAAACATATCAAAAGCATACCACGAGCGTGTGGAGTCAGTAGCCGCTGTGTGCTGCCTACTGATGGAGGAACCAGGAAAGGATCCCATTCCTGACCTCCTCGTGGATGCCAAGGGTGAGGGTGATGTAGAGGAAGTAAGCTGGAGCAGTGAGCTTGGTAACCTCAAGAGGGAGCAGCTTGAGTCAGTGCTGTAGCCCTTTGGGGCCCAATTCAGTAGGAAGCCCGGCCTGACTTCACAACATGCCCATCACGTAGACACTGGTGAGCATAGGCCGATGCAGCAACCCGCGTATCGGATCTCACTAGAGGCACAGGCGTGTATCTACCAAGAGGTGCAGGAGATGTTAGCGCCAGGCGTAATCATGCGCTCCAACAGTCCCTGGGCCACCTCCATTGTACTGGTTCCCAAGAAGGACCGGACAACCAGGTTCTGCGTAGATTACTGCAGGTTGAACGAAGTGACAAAATCTGACGCCTATCACCTACCCCGCATTGACGCACTGTTAGACAAGTTGGCCGCTGCAAAATACATCTCTATGTTTGACCTGAGCAAGGGGTATTGGCAGATACCAATGACCCCCGAGGCTCAGAAACGGTCCACCTTCATCACCTCCTTTGGCTTGTTTGAGTTCAAAACAATGCCATTCGGAATGAAGAATGCGCCAGCCACCTTCCAGAGCGTGGTCGATGACCTGCTGAAGCGGTTCAGAGATTTCGCCCAGGCCTACTTGGATGACATTGCTGTCTTCAGCCGAACCTGGGAAGATCACCTGAGGCACATGGGGTTGGTGTTAGAGAGGATTCGGTGGGCAGGTCTGACCATCAGGGCCGACAAGAGCCAAATGGGGATGTGAGAGGTTCACTACTTGGGACACTGTGTGGGGGGAGGTAAGGTGAAGCCTGAACCAGCGAAGGTGGAGGCAATCCGAGACTGGCCCCAGTCCCAGATTTCTTAGGGATCGCAGGGTACTACAGATGTTTTGTCTCTGACTTTAGTTCCGTGGCCAAACCCCTGACTGATCCGACTAAGAAGAAACTCCCCAAGATAGTTGACTGGACGACCGCATGTGAGTTGGCATTCCAGTAGTTGAAAACGGCTCTAGTACAAGCTCCAGTGCTGATGGCGCCAGACTTTAGTAAAAACTTTGTTGTACAGACTGATGCATCACAGTACGGACTCTGAGATGTACTGAGCCAGGAAAGGCCGGATGGACAGGAGCACCCTGTGGCCTGTTTGAGCAGAACACTGCTATGGTGGGAGGTGGGGTATGCCACAATTGGGACACCTTGGGTGGCACTTATGTGTACATTGGTCCAATTTTTACATTGTGTAACTGGCCCCCCACAGTGGTGACTTACCACCCACCTGTTAGGTGGTTGCGACCTACCTTGGAGAAATCTGACAGACTTTTGTGGTGGAGCCTTGAACTTGGACTTCATGTGGACTACGTGAACATTGTGTACCCACAAAGAAAGGCCCACTGCATTATGGATGAACTGTCTAGGCCAGAGCCTAACCCCACCAGGTGGCGTCCCCTTTACCCCAAGAGACTGCGGGACCAGGAGCCAAATCGTTGGGACATGACTTGCTGGTTTTCCCACTTGAATTGGGGGGAGGAGTGTGGCCGGAGACCCTGGCGGCCACATGGTTAATGCCAGCCACGGCACGTAAGGGGTTAACCCTTAAAGTGCCCGGCGAGATATTAAGGACAATAGGTGCTTGGCACCACTGTTAAATGTACTTACGGCACCAGGCTCGGATTGTTTAAAAATATTTTTAATAATGTGTTATATCCCTGCGCAGTGCGCAGCTGGAGAATTGTGTATGCACGGTTATAGAACTGCATGGACAGGGCACTTATGAGAAAAGTACAAGGTATTTTGTTCCATTTAACAACAGTTTGATCTAAGATTTCCTAAACTACAAGAACTTTGTGTGTGACAGGAAGAAGGACATTGCCTTTTTTGCACTTATATCCTTTTAAAATGTAATTTATTTATTTATATTTTGTAAGATATCCTGATTGGATGGAAAGGACTCTGGGGGGGGTACTACCCCCTGAGATGCATTGTGGTTTTACTTTATAAAAAGAGGAGGCCTGTGAGCTTCAGGTGTATTATACCATTTTGATTCTGCTGTAACATCTTGCTGTAATGCTGAGTCTTTTTGAAGACTGTATTTGGCAAATAAACATAATCTGCCTCAAGACGACCACTTCATCTTGTAACCTGCAGGCCTAGGCAAAACCTAGCTCCGTTTCCGGCTGTCCAGGGTACACCCAGCGTCTCCAAGCTCCGCCTTCCGCCAGCTACCAGCAGAGGCCTAGTCAAGCGACTAGTGGGGATTCGTCAGCACCACACAGGTGTGATAAGGCGGCGTGTCGATGCATACAGAGCAGAACCGTGGTTCCAGACGCCACGGCAGGTTAGGAGTTTGGTGGTGGCAGCGCAAAACCTGCCCACTGCGCAGTGGGTGGAGTCAGTAACAGGCGGTTACTGACAGTAAGTGGGAATCGCCTATGAGGCCAGGTCCCGTGTGATGTAAACTTCCATTCTGTGTACTGGGGACGGGACGCAAAAGCAATGAGGGCTTTCGTATGGGACCGTCTGGTCACAATTATTATTATTATTATAATGTTGTTGTTGTTATGATGATGTTATAACTATACATTTCACACCACAATCTTAAAAGAAATACAAATATACGGTTCATATATTAAATTGCAATTTTATTACCAGTGACATATTTGTATCAATATACTCAGCTGTAAGTCCACCACTGACAATAGGAACATAAAGCGAAAGGAAGAAAAGTTTGAGAAAGAATTGAAGTGGATTTCTTTAAATTTCTTTTAGAGATGATTGCAGCTCAACAGTTAACAACTCACTAAAGATTACCAGCATATTTATGTACGTTTAGTTCAGTTTTAATTAAATCATTTAACAAATGGTAATGAACAGGTAAATCCGACCATACAGGTGAGTGAAATATGTTGCACATCTGACACGAATGGTACAACCTAGGGTAATTTAATAGGTGGTATTGGCAATGGCAGGTAAGGCGTTCAGAATTTCCTCAATTAGGATGCCTGGTGACAATGCGACAGAATGGACTGCACTTTTACAATAAGGCCAGTTCTCTTTGCCGTACATAACACAGTGTGTTCCCAGGGGCTTAACACTGGAAAAGAGGGAGGTATTTGGGGACATCTGCTGTGTATTTCTGTACTTTCTCAACACAAGAGATTGCCAATTAAACTAAAATCTGTAAGACTGCCTCCTCCTTCCATTGTATTTGATACTGATCTCAGCTGCCTAATTAGTTGATATATTATCTGCTATATTTTTTTCTCCTTGTATTTCACTCCCATATCTCCCACTTCCTCCTGTCTATCTATATTCCCACGGGACCGAGCTCTGCTAGGATACAGCCAGGAGCTTGCAGACCCAGTTAGGAATCTGCTTATTTCACACTGTGAGTGTATATTCGTCTTTCATTCAATAAAAAGTTACAGAAAATACACATCAGTCATGTTATGTGCTGGTCTGTGCTCTGATTTGAACAGATGCTGATTAAAGCAATACTTTCCTAATATCTATACTATTCTGATACAGTACCGTAACCTTTGCAGCCCTATGTACAGAAACACATGCTAAACAGGACCATTTTTCAGAGCATTTAATTAAAACAGATTTTCACTATGTATACCCAGGCTGCAAATCTGGAAAAATAGGTCTTGATGAAACGTGCAACAAAAAGTAGATTACATAAAGAGGCTGTATATTCAACTGCGAAAGATTACCACAATCATTTTAAGGGGAATTATACAGAAAGGAATGAAAGACTTAGTTTGCGGAAACATAATATAATGCATTTGCTGAAATATAATATATTCAACAGAGAATTGCATTACAGATATTTGTATTATAATCTTGGTATTGTATGTGCAGGTTTCCGTTGCACAATTTTTGGATTATTATGTTATACAAGCATGGTGTTGCAATTCCATACTGCCCACACCTGTTCTTGACATTCCAAGATGGTGGATAATAACAGGATGGAAAAAGTGTGCACTGCTTAAAGTATTATTATCCTTTATTTCTATGGCTCCTGCTTTCTCCTGGGTTCTGCTGTACCTTATATTGTTCCTAGAGAGAAACAGTACAAAGAAAACAAAACTAGTACAAAAGTCTTAAAGAACAGTATGAAACATTGCGAAACATGGGATACAAGCTTTTTTCCATTGCTGCTCAAGCAGTCATAATACCCACAAAAGCAGTGCAAGCTTAACACAAAGGTGCAGTGCCATTGCTGCCAATGGGAAAGAGATAATGGTATACTATAAGAGAGAGGAGCAAATGGACATGAGGGATGATGGTTCTGTTCATGAGAGCTTACAGTGTAAGGGGGGGTCAGACAGGCAGAGGTGTCACAGAGGGGGAGACAATGAGCATGGAGCAGTGGGCTAGGGTGAGAGCTGGAAGGCTTTACTGAAGTAAAGTGTTTAGAGAGCCTGTTTGGAGCTTTGGAAAGAGATGAAGGGGTATTTTCAGTTATGGAGTGATGCCATTACAATGCAGTGGAAACACTGCCAATGGATCTGCAACACTCCCACTCATGGCCCAACCTCACCACAGACTGAAGTATTTTGATTTTTGAACGCAGCCCTATGGCCTACCTGTCTACTGCCCCCCCCCCCTTTATATTGCATATAGCTGCACTTACTTGCTTGAGACACTTAGTCCTGTCTAATTGAATTGACCCCGAAGAGTCTGATAGGGAGAGTGGTGGGAAGGGACGGACTGGGGCCACTTTTTGGCCCTTGCATGCGTGTGCACAGGCACATGAAAGGGGCACACACCGTGAAAGGGGCGCACACCGTGGAAGGGAGCGCGCAGACACTGCTCGCGGGGGCGTGCCGTGAGTTAGGGGGCGTGAACTCGGCAGCGGAAGGGACCAATAGAGATCAGCAAGTTGCTTGTGTCGTTCCCAGCTCTCTGTGTGACTGGACTGGTCCATTGGCTCTTCTGGTATTTGCCAGAAGTGCCAGATGGGCAGTCCGGCCCTGGTGGTGGGCAACACAGGCAAGATCTTAGAGAAGGGAGTAGGAGGAAGTGATCAGTTGGGAGGAGAGGAGGCAGTTATTAGTGGAGCAAAGTGGGATGATGACAGTGTGGAAGAAGATGAAGTCAGAGATGTAAACAGGAGGAGGATTGGGTGGGAGCTTTATATGTGAGTGTGAGGATACTGAACTGGGTTGTGCTTCTCACATACTGTATCTCGTAACATTTTCCCTTTGTGAATTGAACACTTCACATAAAGGCTGAAAGCATGTTGGAGACATATACGGTGCAGGGCAAATTTAGCAATTCTAAAGCACTAGCCTGCCTCCCTGGAATATATATCTGTATCTGCTATGCAAAGTGGGATAGTCCCCTAAAATCTGACTGTTCCACCTAAATTGGGACATTTGAGAGTTATGCTATCATGGAAAGAGTTGTTTAACATCAGCTAGTGGACCGCATGCTTCCAACCTTTAAAATAGATTGTCAGGGTTTTTTTATTTTTTTTATTGAAGCTTATCATATAAAGGTATTCATCAATGCTTGGGGGAGAGAGAGAGAGAGAGAGAGAGAGAGAGAGAGAGAGAGAGAGAGAGAGAGAGAAAAGTACCTGTCATTTTTCAAACACAGCCTGTAAAATGTACAGCAGAAACTGATTGGCTAGTACTTTATCTCTCACAATTTTCTCTCTCTCTGAGCTTTAATAAATACCCCCTCCCCCCCAAGTATCAATCACTGACAATGCAATACAGAGTAAAGTATCATAAGAGGTAATAATCCAGCATCATAACATGAACATAGCAGTCCAGAGTACTATATGTAGCAGAAATATTTTTGACAATAGTAATCAATTTTTTCTTTATCTCCTATAATTAGTGTCTACATATTTGGTAGTAAAACTATAATAGAACCAGTGAAGTACGCAGCAAGTGTACATTGCTCATTTCCCCTACATTTACAAGACATTGTGTCACTCACTGGTGCAGTATTAACTTATAAAATTGACTTATTAGATGATTTATGCTGATGGAGGATCATGAATTACTGTAATGCTAATATGTCTCTGACAATTAAAATTACTGAAAGAATTGACATCGAATTATGTGATTATGATGAAATAAGAAAAGTTAAAGCAATTTTCTAAAGGGAACAGATCTTTTCTTCTTTGAAGGACAGTGAGAGTTTAAACTCCCGAAGAGCCAAGAAAAACATTGGTATCCCGCAGATGAAGAGAGGGAAACGCAGCAAATAGAATGTCTGGTACAATGTACAATGTTTATTTATGTTACATGAAGGAGGCAGTGGTGCTTTAACCTCTGAGGTTTGCAGAAATGATGCTGACATAGTGGCTATTTGCTCTCAGTCACTTTCACTCCCAGACTAGAATAAATGAAAGAAATATGGACAAATAACAAACAAAATATTCCAAAGTCACATTCAGCATGTGACAGTGGCGTCACCCCTGCTGGAATCTGCACCCCTCAGTATTTATACAGATGTTCCTGGAAGTTTTCTTTGCAATTCCATATAAATAAATAATTTAGTGGTGACTTTTTGTGTTTTACGTGATTAAGGGTCTGCCCCGTGCCTATTACTTCCACTTTTCAGGAATAAAATGTAAGCCTTTCTATATCTGTTACTGTACTAATAATATCAGTGGCACCAATCTTATCAGAAAGGTTGGCAAAATGCCAGTCAGGAAGTCTAGGTATAACTAGGATGATGTGAATATTTTTTATGGGACACTTATTAATGTAGAGCATTTATTAACATTCACAAATATCTCTATCTATCTATCTATCTATCTATCTATCTATCTATCTATCTATCTATCTATCTATCTAACTATCCCACTCATAGGAACAGAATGAACACATGTAACTATTCTGGGCACAAACAGATGAACACCGAGCTAGTGCAGTGGTAGGCAACCTGTGGCACTCTAGCTGCTGTGGGACTACACATACTGTCCCAGCATGCTCTATCATGAATTTATTGTTAGGGCATGCTGAAACTGGGCATACTGATGTGTAATTCCACAGAAGCTGGAGTGCCGCACATTGCCTACCCAAGTACCCATGATCTAGTACTATGTACCACCTGACATGGTGTCTATCCAGAGTAGTCTGTACAGCAGTATTTCCAAACTCCAGTCCTCCGGGAACCCTAACAATGCATGTTCTCCATACTCCATGCTGCAGCACAAGTCTATTCATACTGACAGACTCATTTTAAAAGATCTATGGGCTGTACTAGTTATTTCACTTGTAATTCTGTTAGGAGACCTAGAAAACATGCTCTGTTAGGGTATACAGAGTACTGGCATGGGCGTGAAGAGGAAGGAGTGAGAACTAATTACCTGGTCTCTGACTTGTTATAGGGATCCAGGTCAGCTGCTAAGGGGGAACTTGTCCCCCCTGTATGCTGTTAATGGGTACAAATGTCCCCCTGTGTGACTGACAACATCCCTCGATACAGCCACCAGCGCCCGGTAAAGTATTTTTTGCATTTTATGTAGTGGAAGTGTCCACACTTCCCGCAGAGTCCCAGGGCCTGTGTCCTTTAGTACTGGAGTAAGGAAATGCTGCTATACAGAAGGGGTACTTAACTCCAGTCCCAAAGTATCACCACCAAGTTCCTGTTTTGTGGATTTCTTTAACCATGCAAAGTGGAGTCAATCTATTTGTCAGTGTTAGGTCAGTAATTATCCCACCTGTTTCCACAGACAGAAATCCTAAAAACATGACCTGTTGTGAAAACTTGAGGGCTGAAGTTGAGGATCACTGCTATCACTGCTGGTCATTAAGAATCCCTGTGTGGTCAATAAGTATTTTATTTGAAAAATATAATGCAACCCTCTTGAGCTGTGGTGGCTGGGGCAATGGCAAATTCCTCACACAGTAGTCCCAATGTATTGGACTGAAGTGCCTAAGACAGGCATGTCCAAACTGCGGCCCTCCAGCTGTTGAGAAACTACACATCCCAGCATGCCGTGACACAGCTTTAGTATTCTCTGACAGCAAAACTGTGTCAGGGCATGCTGGGATATGTAGTTTCACAACAGCTGGAGGGTCGCAGTTTAGACATGCCTAGCCTAAGACCTCTTCCCATTATATCAAAACTAATTTGTAAATAAAACATATACAGTTGGGACCTATTTGTCAATAGGTCTTTTTGATAAAGTATTTATATTTGCATTTTTGTTTTATTTATTACTATGTTAACAGAAGTATTGGACTGAAAAACATTAATTGTTGGAATTCCTTTTATTCATTATTGATAGGGCTATTGCTCTTCATTCACTGGTCAAAAACTGACATTTTTGGTAAAGATTGTTATCATCATAAGTTTTTGCAGATTGCAGTATATTCAGTGAAGACAGTTTCTGCTCTTTAAGGGACATAATTAGAACTTTGTGGGCCACGTAGCAAAATCTAGAAAGGGTCTCACCCCCCCTTGTCACTGCAATGCCACTTAGGGGAGCAAGAGCAAGAGAGCGAGGGGAGTGAGAGGCAAAGAGAGTGTCAGTGGGAGAAAGAGATAGAGGGGCGAGAAAGAGAGGAGGGTTTTATGGAAAAAGGGAATGAGAGAAAAAGAGAGATAAGCAAGACAGAAAGAGGGTGTCTGTAAGAAAGAGAGAAAGGGATGAGAGTGGAGAGAGAGGACATCAGGGAGAGAGAGCGAGAGAGAGAGAGAGAGAGAGAGAGGTGGGAGGATCAAGAGGGGCAGGGGAGCAAGCAGAAGTGAGAGAAAGAGTGTGTCAGGGAGCGAGGGAAAGAGAAAGAGAGGGGAATGAGAGTGTTTGCATCAGTGAGAGACAGAGAGGGAGAGATACTGTAGTAGACGGTGTCAAGGAGAGAGAGAGACAGTGTCAGGGAGAGAGCGACAGAGAGTGTGTCAGTTTTCTCGTAGTCCGTAGAGGATACTGGGCACACGCCCAGTGCTTCGTTCTTCCTGCACTGTTACCTGGTTAAGTAATGTTGGTTCAGCTTTTGCTGTTCCTGTTTCAAGTTTGGTTAGCTTGGCTTTCCTCTTGTTGTGTGCGCTGGTTCGGAATCTCACCACTATCCTTATCTATACTTTTTTCAAAGTATGTCCATCTCCTCGGGCACAGTTTCCTAGACTGAGTCTGGTAGAAGGGGCATAGAGGGAGGAGCCAGCCCACACTATCAAATTCTTAAAGTGCCCATGGCTCCAAGTGCCTATACCCCATGGTACTAAATGGACCCCAGTATCCTCTACGGACTACAAGAAAAGGATTTACCGGTAAGTAATTAAAATCCTATTTTAAGTTCTGCCCGAAGTAGTTGACATATTTAGAGATTTGGTCCAGAAAAGATTGAGAATAACATGACTTGAAATGTACAGTAGCAACCAACAAACATTAATGTAATATCTATAGCCTTAAGAAACTGCTTTACATTTCAAGACAAAGATTGACTACTGTAAAGGTATATTTACCTACTACCCCAAAAAGGGAGGCAGTCAATTTTCCAGCTGTTGGTATCCCGGCTGTCAAAATACCGACGCCGGAATCACGACACCTGGTGAAATACCGGCGGTCAGAATCCCAACCACTTCTTGCCACCACCCAAGGGGGAATATAACCCTGTGGCGACCAAAGGTTCGCCACCAGGCCCGAAGCGTGGCAAGCGCAGCGAGCCTGCGAGGGGACATGCTGCATCCGCTGCTTGTATCCTGGCTGTCTGTATACCGGCATCAGTCTCCTGACCGCCAGGATTCTGACAGCCAGGATATCATACAGTTCCCTTAAAAATATAAGGGTGACTTATGAATTTCAGGGAGCTTTCCTGAATTCCCAGAAAAGCAAGATATCCTCCTGCATCCTGTTCACTTTCTTAGTGAAATGCATGGGTATTTGGGATTTGTGGTGAATAGTCATAATGGCATTGCCCCAGTGGCGTAACTAGAAATTTTTCTCCCCCAAGCCAAAAAATTCTTCGTCGCCATAATTGGCACTAGTAAAGGGATAAACATGTGCGTGCCTCAAAGAAGGGTGTGTGGCTTCATTGAAATGGGTGTGGCTTCACATAAAGAGGCGTGGCATTGCAGGAAAAGACTACCTTATACCCCAGTTTTGCAACCTGCACGCCCAGACGTTAGCCACCACAGGAAAGATAAATAATCCTGATTCATGCCCCTTACATTACTTGTCATTTTTCCTCCTTATAGTAATGCCCAGTATACATTATGCCACATACTGCAATGGCCCTTAGACATTATGCCACACACAATAATGCACATGACACAATATGCACACACCGTAATGCCCCCGACACATTATGCCACACACCGTAATGCCTGTGTCACATTATGACAGGAATCGCAATGCCCGTTATACATTATGCTACACACTGCAATGCCCCTGATAATTATAGCACATACAATGTCTGTGATACATTATGACACACACCGCAATGACCCTGAGACATTATACCACATACCACAATGCCCGTGATATAGTATACAACACACCGTAATGCCTGACACATTATGACACACACCGCAATGTCCGTGATACATTATGCCACACACTGCAATGACCCTGAGACATTATACCACATGTCACAATGCCCGTGATATAGTATACCATACACCGTAATGCTTGTGACACATACCGCAATGCCCGTTATACCCTATGCCACACACCGCAATGCCCGTTATACATTATGCCACACTGCAATGCCCCTGAGACATTATACCACATACTACAATGCCCGTGATATAGTATGCCACACACCGTAATGCCTGTGACACATTATGACACACACCGCAATGTCCGTGATACATTATGCCACATACCGTAATGCCCATAACACATTAAGTCCTACAGTAAGGCTTCTAATTACTTCTAATTACTTTTAAATTACCTGCTCGTTGCCAGGGGTTTCATGCTCTTGGTTCCATGCACGGTGCCAGGGGTTTTCATGCTCAGGGTGTCATGTTCGTTGCCAGGGGTTTCATGCACTGGGTGTCATGCTCATTGCTAGGGGGTAGTGCTTGTTGCTAGGGCTGTGCTCCCAGTGCCACATATGCCCCCAGTGCCAGATATTCCCCCCAGTGCCAGGTACTCACATGCCCCCAGTGCCAAATATAGCCCCCCCCATGTGCCAGGTACACATACACCCCCCAGTGCCACATATGCCCCCAGTGCCAGATATTCCCCCACAGTGCCAGGTACTTACATGCCCCCAGTGCCAAATATAGCTCCCTATGTGCCAGGTACACATATACCCCCCCCTAGTGCCACATATGCCCCCAGTGCCAGATATTCCCCCATAGTGCCAGGTACTCACATGCCTCAAGTGCCAAATATAGCCCCCCCCATGTGCAGGGTACACATATACCCCCCCCAGTGTCACATATGCCCCCCGAAGTGCTGCGCCTCCCCCTGTGCCGAATATGCTCCCACAGTGCCAGTTAACCCCCCCCCCCACGCGCGCTCCCCCGCTGTTTTGTGAAGGAGGGACACGGAGGGCACAGCGCGCGCCTCTCCTGTGTCCCTCCTTTGTCTCCGGCAGGTCTGTTAAAGGAAGTGCCGGTTCGTGAGTCAATCAGAGCTCACGAACGGCACTTCATTTATTAGGACCCACCGGAGACCCAGGAGGGACACAGGAGAGGCGCGGAGGGAAGGAGGGAGAGGAGACAGCAGATCAATCTGCGCTAAATCAGTGGCTGCGCCCCCGCAGCCCTGCGCCTCCAAGCCACCGTGAGGGCTGCGGGTGCAGTAGTTACGCCACTGCATTGCCCCATCCACATGATGCTGCAAATCTCAGGACGATAAGAATCACACTCCCTGCACCAGTGACGTGTGGTGAGGTGAAGCAGAGCCCTTACTGTCATACTCCAGAGATTTAGCTTATAAGGTATATGAAAAATACAAAGATTATATTAGGAATATCTTATTTGTATTATTTTAATCATTTTTATACTCAAAACTAAAGTAAATAGGTCTATGACAGTTGAGGCAGTGCCTCCGCTGCCTACCTTTTCCACACATCTCTGTTCAACACTCACCAAATTTCCAGCAGTATATACTGCTGCACCTGTGTATAATGCCAACAACGGTGCAAGTGGGCGGGTACGGGTGGGTACGCTATACCCTTAAGAATTTAGCCGTGGGTACGCCGTACCCACCGCCACCGGGCTGCTGCTCACCGCGCCACTGCTGCTTGAGGAGAGCGCAGCATGTGCCTCTCCTGCCCCTCATTGTCTACCTTCAATTCGGCGCTGGCCCGTGAGCCAATCAGAGCTCGCGGACCGGCAGCCAAGGCTATGATTGGCTCACGGATCGGCGCCTAATTGAAGGTAGATACCCACACCGCCGCCGGTGACTGAGGGGCAGGAGAGGCGCACGCTGCACTCTCCTCCCCTAACACACAGGACAGCAGCAGCGCGGTAAGCAGCAGGGGAAGGGGGGGGGGGCGGCACTGTGAGGACATGTGTACCTGGCACTGGGGGCATATCTGGCACTGCGGGGACATGTGTATCTGGCACTTGGGGCATTTTTGTATCTGGCACGGGGGGGCATATCTGGCACTGTGGGGGCATATCTGACACTGGGGGGACATGTGTATCTGGCACTGGGGGCATTTCTGTATCTGGCACTGGGGACATATCTGGCACTGTGGGGACATGTGTATCTGGCACTCTGCGGACATGTGTATCTGGCAGTGGGGACATATCTGGCACTGGGGGCAATGTGTATCTGCCTGGCACTGTGGGGCAATGTGTATCTGGCACTGTGAGGCAATGTATATCTGGCACTCTGGGGGCATTTGTGTATCTGGTACTGTGGGGCAATGTGTATCTGGCACTGTGGGGCAATGTATATCTGGCACTGTGGGGCAACGTGTATCTGGCACTATTGGGGTCATATGTGTATCTGCCCCCCCATATGTGTATCACGCCCCCATTTTCATTGGCCGCGTCCCATGTGGCACTTGGCCACAGTACCTGTAAGACATTTTTCTACTTGCACCACTGAATGCCAACATGTACCCTTGGGCTCATATACAGTATTGTGTGTAAATCTGGTTCTGGTACTAGCCAGTGCCTCCTGAGCCATTTACCTCACTGCACGTCCCTGCGCCTGCACTAGCCATTAAAACATAATAAGGAAATAGAAAACACATATAAATTATTATTATTATTATTATTATTATTATTATTATTATTATTATTACTATCCTTTATTTATATGGCACCGCAAGGGTTTCGTAGCGCCCAATTACAGAGTACATAAACAAATAATCCAAACAGGAAAATAGCAACTTACAGTTGAAGACAGTATAGGACAAGTACAGGGTAAATAAACATAGCTACATCAGCAGAGGACACTGAAATGAGTATTAGGCAGCAGAAGACTGCTGGATTTGGTGCAGTTGAAGATTATTAAAGTAAGAAAAAGGGATAAGCACATGAGGGAAGAGGGCCCTGCTCGTGAGAGCTTACAATCTAAAGGGGAGGGGTAGACAGACATGGGTGACACAGATGGGGTACATAGAGATTGTGGAATAGAGGGTTAGGATGAGATTTGGCTGGGTTTGGTGAAGAAGTGGGTCTTGAGAGCCCGTTTGTAGTTGTGGAGAGTCTGAGAAGGAGAGGTAGGGAATTCCAGAGAAAGGGAGTAGCACGTGAAAAATCTTGGAGGTAGGAGTGGGAGGAAGAAATCAGTAGGCAGGAGAGTTGGCGTGCATTAGCAGAGTGAAGAGGACGGGTGGGAGTGTAAAGGGAGATGCAGGGAAGCAGGAGTAGCTGGCAGTGACTTGGCATTGTAGTGTTACTGAGGGTCAAAATATCTATTTCCACCTGGTGGTGAGGCTGGAATATGAACACAGCTTTGAAATTGTGATCCATAGCAATGTAAATCCAATAGACAGTGTAAGTATACACACCTCCTTGCTGCATTTGCGTTTGCAGCGTGGCGACCGCATCGCAGCCTGGGATCACGCATCGTGACCATTGGTTGCAATGTTCACCTGTGCCAGCAAGCTGAGTAAGCGTTAGCTTACTCAGGCTTGCTCTCGCAGGGCGGCTTGCAAGACCAAGGTAACTGCATCTCGCAAAGCAGTCCTTGGCCTCCCCACCAACGGAAAACGGGGCAACATGCCATCTTTTTCAGCAATGCCTGCCACCCCAGTCGCTCCCCCCAAACGTCTTTGCCTGTCAATAAGGCAGCGGCACTCACAATCCTGCAATGCGATCGCAGGACCCATTCTGCGCAAGGGATCGCTTATGTGATCCAACCTGAATAATCACCCATGCTTCTGTGATTTGTTTTTTACATGGCAAATGGCAGTGTATAGAATAGCTGAGTAGTAGCTCCATATCACTCCTCCAAAGACAAGATAAGGTGGCAAACCACTGTTCTTATTTTGAATGCTTAAAAATAGATGTACTGTATCACAAACTGTAAACATACAAAATACAATGTAGACATTGCCCATATGGACGTAGAACATGAAAAGGTTGATGTACGAATAGAAGCAATGCAGGTGAAAAATGCACCCGCATCATGCAGAGCTGCAGAGTGTATTATTGCTAAGATAAATCTATGACATGTGGACTTAGTTTACACAAGGAGATGAGTCTTGGCAGTCTTATTAGTAGATGCTAAAGTTATAGTACCCAATATGTACACAATCTTGGGGGTCATTCTGAGTTGATAGCTGCCGTTGTTCGCTATGTAGCGGTCAGTGAAAAATTGGCTAATCTGCGCATGCTCATGGTCCGCAATGCGCACGCGCGTCGTACGGGTACAAAGTCCATTGTGGTTTTGCACTGGTTGTTGCGACGATTCCAATCGCACAGCCGGCCACAAGGAGATTGACAGAAAGTGGGTGTTCCTGGGTGTCAACTGACCGTTTTCAGGGAGTGCTTAGAAAAACGCAGCCGTGGCTGGGCGTTCGGTGGGTGGGTGTGTGACGTCAAAAGCCGTCCCTCCGTCGTTAGAATCAACGCACACGAAGAGTAAATACAGGGCTGGTCTTGTTTTGCACAAAACCATTTAGTAGGCACTCTCTGCACAAGCATTCGCACTTCTGCAAAGCTAAAATATACTCCCCAGTGGGCGGCGACAATGCGTTTGTACGGCTGCTAAAAACTGCTAGCGAGCGATCAACTCGGAATGACCCCCCTAGTACTTTAATGAACTACAATATCCATTACACAGCCTGTGTCTGGATAGTGTGGTTAATAAATACTAAAGATGCATTTACCATGTAAAATCTATACCTGTATATTATATACGTTTTTTTTACTATGAGACCTATTTTGAGAGAATGGATAAACGTAAAAATATGGTTGAGGTATCAAAATAAAGGTTTTACTATGTAGATGTACCAGTTGAAGAGCAAAATGAGTTTGGGGCTACAGTTCAGGCATTGCAGAGTGGGAAAGTTCCCATGTAAAGTCTATGGGAGAAGTGTGCGTGACAAACGTAAACATTTGATCTACTGATCCAAAATATCTTCTTTAATTGTTTACCTTGCGAAGAGGATCATTGCCCTTATCCAGGGGTGCAAGTATGCGGGTACGCTCGGGTACAGAGTACCCTTAAGAATTTGGCAGCGGGTACACAGTACCACCGGCCACACACTTTGCCATTACCACAGTTATAATGTGCCACAAAGCAACAAGACCATGGTGCTTGGCAGCATGACGGTTCCTCCCACTTTGTAAGGGTTACTGGGAGTGCGACAGTGGCTGTATTTTACTGTTATAATGGAGGCATTACTATATATTGTTATTAAATTGGGGGCATTACTATATATTTCTATTATACTGGAGGTTTCACTATATATTTCTATTATACTGGAGGCATTACTATATATTTTTAGCCTTGCCTCGAGATTGCCCCCCAAAAAAGGGCTGTCGTGTGGCCACGCCACTAGTGTAATGTAGCCACTCCCACTAGCAGCATGTGGCCATGCCCCCACACAACACATGGCCACGCCCATTTTTCATCACTTAGTACCACTAAGAAAATATTTCTACTTGCACCACTGCCCTTATTTACATAATGCACTCAGTTCAGAGTCAGACTTGGTCTATGCATGGTGTTCTATGATCAGGCCTAAACTAAGTAACTATTTTATGCGTGTTTACACTTAACAGAATGTCTCCCCTAAAGCACAAAAAACAGAAAATGTAAAAGCCGTACTGGAAGGCTTGAGCTTTAAAAAAAAAAACTAACCATCAATTTCAACGTGTTTCCACTAGTACAATTAATTACAAATGGAAATACAAGATATAAGTATTAATTAAGACTAAATACAAACATCTGTTGTCTTCCTGCTTAAAAAAATCACATGGGAAAGTTATTTCCTGCCAAGGACTAAATGTGAAAATCAATTAAATAATGCAAATAAACTTCAGCAGCCACACTAATAAGTCATATAATATCAGTGGACAGGCAGTGACATATCTACCAATAGGCATGTAAGGCACATGCCCAGGGGCGGCCCTTGTTTTGGGGCGGCACTTGGATGCTTGTGTTGGCCCAAAAAGTACCAGTAACTGCTACATATTTCCACTGTACTGTACCATGGGTGTGGACAGGGCCGTAACTAGGGGGGGGGGGGGCTAGGGGGGCATACGCCCTGGGCGCCGGATTTTTATGGGCGCGAGATTCCCATTCAGCACCCTCAGACAGTTGCAGTAAGTCCCCGCTGTGTGAAATCTCGGCTTTCTTTTTTGCCGGCATCAGAGATTTACGGATCCATTATGCTGTCTGCTGCAGTCTAGATCTATCGACTGCAGAGCAGCGTACAGTGAGCGTGCCAGATCCAGGGCAGCAGCAGCAGCTATATATCACACTGACAGCGTGCAGGATGTCCTATGAAAGCTCTCTGTACCAGCACAGCCCACATCCCAGCAGTCTCCTATCCTACAGTTGTAAACCATGTATGTACAGTGCTATTATATGGGTCCTCTATCAGTATCTGCATACTTGTCTATACCTGTAGCTGCAAACGTCTCTAGTGCTTATTAGGGTCATTAGATGGCTCAATGCAGTGGGATTTTTTTTTTTCATTCACTAACTTTCTTTTTTATCGCTAATCTCTCTCTCTTATACCGGCACTCACATGCTCACACATAGAATACTTAGCCAAGTGTTCTCCAGTCGTGCTGCCCTCAGGCAGTGCATCTAATAGCGCCGCCTTTTAACAGATATACACACACACACACACACACACACCCCACCCCCCTTTCTTAAACGACCGCTGCTCCATTAGTTGCTGCGCTGATCGCACTGTCAGGATTAACTGTTCAACCCCCCTAAAACAATAATCTAGATCCGCCCCTGCCTGCAAGCATTACTACTGTGTAGCATAAGATGTATATGGGATACTAATGTGTGGTATATTGTGAATAAGGGGCTCTATTGTGTAATATAATGTGTGGCGTAATTTGGATTTATTTATTTTTGTATGGGGGGGGGTTGCCAAATTACTGCCTCGCCCCGGGTGCCGAAAATCCTAGTTTCGGCCCTGGGTGTGGATCATAGGGTCTTCTACAGTAACTAGGTCGACAGTCATTAGTTCGATCACTCTTGGTGTTATGATCTATGTACTTGGAACCCGAGAGACAGGGTGGCATTAGGTGAGCTCCAAATACATAAACATGATGCTGCAGTACAAACTGAGATTTGCAGCAACGCTGACTCCGTTGTCCTTCCCTAGTGGTCGGTTAACGCCTGCAAGACTATGGTTTCTTGGGCCCACGGCAGCCGCGTTTGAATGAGCGGATTAGGTCTGCCTGAACTCCGATGTCTTCCCTGGTCTTAGTAGGTGACAAGGCGTTAACCGAGACAGAGAGAGAACAAGGGGAAAACTAACTAAGACAGACACAAAAGCGAAAGGGAAAACCACAGAAAATAATAAACTAATTTATGTGCGGCGCGGCCGCCAAGAAAAGCCGTATCCAAAGTAACGCTGCCCAAATGCCAAGTATGAATCCGTCGTACTTCAGTAAGGACAACAGTGGCGGAACCTCCGCAGAAAACACAACGGCAAGATGATTAAATAATACGGCTTCAGCCGTAAGGTGCAGCAGAGCCGCTACTCACGACACTGGAAAAGGTGCACGCAGAGGCAACCCCAAGGCTGAAGATTCAGGATCACTAGACTGGAAGGCTGGAACAGATTCCCAGGACCAGGCTCTGGAAACCGGGACACAGTATGCAGGAATGAACTGGCTGGAAGCAGGAACACTCCAGAGGCAAGGTACAAGCTCCACAGGAAGCTATCACCGGCGGGGCTATCCTATTCTGGCTCCATTAAGAACCCCTGCAGACCAATCAGCAGGCAGCCCAGTCACCTGAATCCTGATTAAAGCAGCTGCCCGCTGGCTGCTAGGTAACCGGCCAGGGACAGGGAGTCAGCGGCGGAAGTGACGCACCGGCCCCGTTGCCTAGCTACGGCCGGGAGCCGGCGCGACCCGCCGCCGCTGACAGTTGGTCGACAGAGACTAGGTTGACATCTGAAATAGGTCGACACTGTCATTAGGTCGTCATGGAAAATAAAAAAATAAGATTTTACTTACCGGTAAATCTATTTCTCGTAGTCCGTAGAGGATGCTGGGACTCCGTAAGGACCATGGGGAATAGACGGGCTCCGCAGGAGATAGGGCACTTTAAGAAAGCTTTGGACTCTGGGTGTGCACTGGCTCCTCCCTCTATGCCCCTCCTCCAGACCTCAGTTTTACACTGTGCCCAGAGCAGGATGGGTGCACTGCAGAGAGCTCTCCTGAGTTCTCTGCCTAGAAGCATTTTTGTTTGGATTTTTTCTCTACTTTTTCTACTTTTTCACAGGGAGCACTGCTGGCAACAGGCTCCCTGCATCGAGGGACTGAGGAGAGAGGAGCAGACCTTCTTGCCTAAGATAGGCTCTGCTTCCTCGGCTACTGGACACCATTAGCTCCAGAGGGGGTGAACGCAGGTTCTTACTGGGCGTCCACCCCCGGAGCCGCGCCGCCGTTCTCCTCACAGAGCTAGAAGAACAGAAGACAGAAGTCGTCAGGCGGCAGAAGCCTTCAGCTTCACGGAGGTAACGCACAGCACTGCAGCTGTGCGTCATTGCTCCCATACACCTCACACACTCCGGTCACTGTAAGGGTGCAGGGCGCAGGGGGGGGGCGCCCTGGGCAGCAATATAAACACCTCTTATGGCAAAAGACAATATACATGTACAGGTGGGCACTGTACTTGTATATAAAAGAGCCCCCGCCATATTTTTGTAAGTTTGAGCGGGACAGAAGCCCGCCGCCGAGGGGGCTTCTCCCTCAGCACTCACCAGCGCCATTTTCTCTCCACAGCACCGCTGAGAGGAAGCTCCACGGACTCTCCCCTGCTTACACTCGGTGAAGGGGTGTTTAAAAGAGAGGGGGGGCACATCATTGGCGGATAACATATTATACAGCGCTGCTGGGGAAAGACATTTTGTGTTGGTCTCCAGGATCATTGCGCTGGGGTGTGTGCTGGCATACTCTCTCTCTGTCTCTCCAAAGGGCCTTGACAGGAATACTGTCTTCAGGAAAGGGGTTCCCTGTGTGTGTGAAGTGTGTCGGTACGCGTGTGTCGACATGTTTGATGAGGAAGGCTCGCTTAATGTGGAGGGGGAGTGCTTGAATGTCATGTCGCCGTCGGCAACGCCGACACCGGAATGGGTGGATATGCTGAATGTCTTGAATGCAAATGTCAATCTATTACATAAAAGGTTAGACAAGGCAGAAGCTAGGGATCAGTCAGGTAGCCAGTCCATGCCTGTCCCTGTGGCGCCAGGTCCTTCGGGGTCTCAGAAGCGCACCATATCCCAGATCGATGACACAGATACCGACACAGATACTGACTCTAGTGTCGACTATGAAGATGCAAAATTACAGCCGAAGGTGGCAAAAGGTATTCGGTACATGATTATTGCCATTAAAGAGGTTTTACATATTACTGAGGAACCCCCGGTCCCTGACACGAGGGTACACGTGTATAAAGGGAAAAAGCCTGAAGTCACCTTTCCATCCTCATTTGAACTAAGTGAATTGTGCGAAAAAGGCTTGGGAATCTCCGGATAGGAGACCACAAGTTCCCAAAAGGATTCTTATGGCGTATCCTTTTCCACAAACTGATAGGATACGCTGGGAATCTTCGCCTAAAGTAGACAAGGCGCTGACACGCTTGTCCAAAAAGGTGGCACTGGATTCTCAGGATACGGCTTCCCTCAAGGAACCTGCTGATCGCAGGCAGGAAATTACCTTGAAGCACATTTACACTCATTCAGGTACTATTGCTAGACTGGCTATGGCGTCGGCCTGGGTTTGTAGTGCGATTGTGGCATGGGCAGATTCCTTATCTACGGAGATTGACACCTTAGATAGGGATGCTATTCAAATGACCATAGAGCATATCAGAGATGCTACCTTGTATATGAGAGATGCTCAGAGAGACATTTGTTTATTAAGCTCCAGAATAAATGCTATGTCTATTTCTGCTAGGCGGCTCTTGTGGACCCGACAGTGGACTGGAGATGCCGATTCAAAGCGGCATATGGAGTCCTTGCCTTACAAAGGGGAGGAGTTGCTTGGAGACGGCCTCTCGGACCTTGTCTCTACGGCTACGGCTGGTAAGTCGAATTTCTTACCTTATGTCCCCCCGCAGCATACAAAAGAGGCACCTCATTATCAAATGCAGTCCTTTCGTTCCAATAAAAACAAAAAGGTACGGGGATCGTCCTTTGTTGCCAGAGGGAAAGGCAGGGGAAAGAAGCTGCACACAGCTAGTTCCCAAGAGCAAAAGTCCTCCCCTGCCTCTGCAAAGTCCACCGCATGATGCTGGGGCTTCCCGGGGGGAGACAGATCTAGTGAAGGCTCGTCTTCGGTTTTTCAGCCACGTCTGGGTTCACTCGCAGGTGGATCCCTGGGCATTAGAGATTGTTTCTCAGGGATACAGGCTGGAATTCGAAGACTTGCCTCCTCGACGGTTTTTCAAATCGGCTCTGCCGGCTTCCCCGTCAGAGAGGGAGCTAGTGTTGGCGGCAATCCAAAAATTGTATATTCAACAGGTGATTGTCACAGTTCCTCATCTCCAGCAAGAAGAGGGATATTACTCAACCCTGTTTGTGGTTCCGAAACCGGACGGTTCGGTCAGACCCATTTTAAACCTAAAATCTCTGAACCTGTACTTGAAGAGGTTCAAGTTCAAGATGGAATCACTCAGGGCGGTCATCGCCAGCCTGGAAGGAACGGATTGGATGGTGTCCCTGGACATAAAGGATGCATACCTTCATGTTCCGATATTCCCCCCTCATCAGGCGTTCCTGAGATTTGCAGTGCAGGACTGTCACTACCAATTTCAGACGTTGCCGTTTGGGCTTTCCACGGCCCTGAGGATTTTCACCAAGGTAATGGCGAAAATGATGGTGCTCCTGCGCAGGCAGGGGGTCACAATTATCCCATACTTGGATGATCTCCTCATAAAGGCGAGATCTCGGGAGAAGTTGCTGGACAGCGTGTCTCTGTCCATGAAGATGTTGCAGATACACGGCTGGATTCTCAATATACCAAAGTCCCAGCTAGTCCCTACAACGCGTCTGACCTTTTTGGGCCTGATTCTCGACACAGACCAGAAAAAGGTTTTTCTTCCGATCGAAAAGGTTCAGGAGCTCATAGCCATGGTCAGGAACCTATTAAAACCAAAACAGGTTTCAGTACATCATTGCACGCGGGTCCTGGGGAAGATGGTGGCTTCATACGAGGCCATCCCTTTCGGCAGGTTCCATGCGAGGACCTTTCAATGGGACCTCTTGGACAAGTGGTCCGGGTCCCATTTACAAATGCATCAAAGGATCACCCTGTCTCCCAGGACCAGGGTTTCTCTCCTGTGGTGGCTGAACAGTGCTCATCTGCTAGAGGGTCGCAGGTTCGGCATTCAGGACTGGGTCCTGGTGACCACGGACGCAAGCCTCCGAGGCTGGGGAGCAGTAACACTGGGAAGAAATTTCCAAGGTCTCTGGTCAAACCTAGAGACTTGTCTCCACATCAACATCCTGGAGTTGAGGGCCATATACAACGCCCTGCGTCAAGCGGAGGAATTGCTTCGGAGAAAACCGGTTCTGATTCAGTCAGACAACGTCACGGCAGTGGCTCATATAAACCGGCAAGGCGGAACAAGGAGCAGAGTGGCCATGGCAGAAGCGACCAGGATTCTACGCTGGGCAGAAGGCCATGTAAGCGCGCTATCAGCAGTGTTCATCCCGGGGGTGGACAACTGGGAGGCGGATTTCCTCAGCAGGCACGACCTGCATCCGGGAGAGTGGGGACTTCATCAAGAAGTCTTCGCACAGATCACGGATCGATGGGGACTGCCTCAAATCGACATGATGGCCTCCCGTCTCAACAAAAAGCTAAAGCGGTATTGCGCCAGGTCAAGGGACCCTCAGGCGGTAGCGGTAGACGCTCTGGTGACACCTTGGGTGTTCAGATTGGTCTATGTGTTTCCTCCTCTTCCTCTCATACCCAAAGTGTTGAGAATAATAAGAATGAGCAGGGTCAGAGCAATCCTCATTGTTCCAGATTGGCCACGGAGGACTTGGTATCCGGAGCTGCAAGAGTTGCTCACAGAAGATCCGTGGCCTCTTCCTCTAAGGCAGGACCTGCTGCGGCAGGGGCCCTGTCTGTTCCAATACTTACCGCGGCTGCGTTTGACGGCATGGCGGTTGAACGCCGGATCCTAGCGGAAAAAGGAATTCCGGAGGAAGTCATTCCTACCCTGATCAAGGCTAGGAAAGACGTGACGTTAAAACATTATCACCGTATATGGCGGAAATATGTTTCTTGGTGTGAGGCCAGAGCTGCTCCTACGGAGGAGTTCCATTTGGCCCGTCTGCTTCACTTCCTTCAAACAGGAGTGACTTTGGGCCTAAAACTAGGGTGCATAAAGGTCCAAATTTCGGCCTTATCCATTTTCTTTCAAAGAGAATTAGCCTCTCTTCCTGAAGTACAGACTTTTGTGAAGGGGGTGCTGCATATTCAGCCTCCCTTTGTGCCTCCGGTGGCGCCTTGGGATCTTAACGTGGTGTTACGTTTCCTCAAATCACCTTGGTTTGAACCACTCAAAACTGTGGAGTTGAAATACCTCACGTGGAAAGTGGTCATGTTGTTGGCATTAGCTTCGGCTAGACGTGTTTCAGAATTGGCGGCTTTATCACATAAAAGCCCATACTTGGTTTTTCACGTGGATAGGGCAGAGTTGAGGACTCGTCCTCAATTTCTGCCAAAGGTGGTCTCATCTTTTCATATGAACCAACCTATTGTCGTGCCTGTGGCTACACGGGACTTGGATGATTCCGAGTCCCTGGATGTGGTCAGGGCTTTGAAGATTTATGTGACCAGAACGGTTAGAATCAGGAAGACTGAAGCTCTGTTTGTTCTGTATGCGGCCAACAAGGTTGGCGCTCCTGCTTCAAAGCAGACTATTGCTCGCTGGATCTGTAACACGATTCAGCAGGCGCATTCTAAGGCAGGATTGCCATTACCGAAATCGGTTAAGGCCCATTCCACTAGGAAAGTAGGCTCTTCTTGGGCGGCTGCCCGAGGGGTCTCGGCATTACAGTTGTGCCGAGCAGCTACTTGGTCGGTGTCTAACACCTTTACAAAGTTCTCTAAGTTTGATACCCTGGCTGAGGAGGACCTCCTGTTTGCTCAATCGGTGCTGCAGAGTCATCCGCACTCTCCCGCCCGTTTGGGAGCTTTGGTATAATCCCCATGGTCCTTACGGAGTCCCAGCATCCTCAAGGACGTTAGAGAAAATAAGATTTTACTTACCGGTAAATCTATTTCTCGTAGTCCGTAGAGGATGCTGGGCGCCCGTCCCAAGTGCGGACTTCTTCTGCAAGACTTGTATATATAGTTATTGCTTACATAAGGGTTATGTTATAGTTTATCGGTTGAACCGTGGCTATGTTGTTGTTCATACTGTTAACTGGGTAGTTTATCACAAGTTATACAGTGTGATTGGTGTGGCTGGTATGGATCTCGCCCTTAGATTTACAAAAATCCTTCCTCGTACTGTCCATCTCCTCTGGGCACAGTTTCCCTAACTGAGGTCTGGAGGAGGGGCATAGAGGGAGGAGCCAGTGCACACCCAGAGTCCAAAGCTTTCTTAAAGTGCCCTATCTCCTGCGGAGCCCGTCTATTCCCCATGGTCCTTACGGAGTCCCAGCATCCTCTACGGACTACGAGAAATAGATTTACCGGTAAGTAAAATCTTATTTTTTTATTTTCCATGACGACCTAATGACAGTGTCGACCTATTTCAGATGTCAACCTAGTCTCTGTCGACCAATTGTCAGCGGCGGCGGGTCGCCCTATCTCCTGCGGAGCCCGTCTTTTTTTCACAATTTTTTTTTTTACTTTTTCATACTTTACGATCCATGTGGACTATGAATGGAAATAGTAACCTGTGCCGAACATAGTGGTAGCAGAGCGATGCACCTTGTTCGCTCGCTATGCGAGGGGATATGGTGCATTAATTGGAGTTCCCAGTCACTTTATGAAGAAAACGACACAAAAATTTCTCTAACGTCCCAGCATCCTCAAGGACGTTAGAGAAATTTTTGTGTCGTTTTCTTCATAAAGTGACTGGGAACTCCAATTAATGCACCATATCCCCTCGCATAGCGAGCGAACAAGGTGCCTCGCTCTGCTACCACTATGTTCGGCACAGGTTACTATTTCCATTCATAGTCCACATGGATCGTAAAGTATGAAAAAGTAAAAAAAAAATTGTGAAAAACTCGTGACCTTTTTCCATGTCGACCTAGTGACCATGTCGACCTATAGACCATGACGACCTACTGCATGTCAACCAATAGTGGTCGACCTAAGTGCTGTTGACCTAAAGACCGGATCCCCTGTACAATATGCCATCTTTAATGGAGTGTCAACGGGTAGGGCATGCACCCAGCCCCTGTAAGCTGTCCTACTTTGTAAATATGTATACATAATTAAAAATAATTACATTTCTTTATTAAATTGGCTATAATCAAAGGAATTCTTATAATAGATCAATAATGGCGGTGGTTACTGTTGTGCCTATGGGCACCACCGCCCCTAAATCCGCCCTTGTGGAAGAGATGAAGACACAATCAGAAGCAGCTGCCATTCATCAGCATCATCAATGTGTATTACGCACCAAGGCTTAAGAATCTGCAAGATACACTCTGTGTTGTGGTCTGACTGAGTTGCATTTGCATGGGTAGACCCCTATTATGCTCAACCTACATTGCACTTCCCTCCTGTTCCCCATTCCACAGGTCTACTTGTAAGCCATAAGCACAACATCATTGCTTGCTGACAGGGATGACGCTAGCATTTCTGCCAGCAGGAGAAAGATTCATCATAGCACCCCCCGATCCCCCTGTCCCCATCCAAGTGGACGGTAGTCACCATCTACCTATATGACCACCATATAATACAAACAACATCCGTGACTGCCATATACTACAGACTGCATTAATCTCCTAATTATACTGTATCCCTCAGTATCTTAAAAAAAACCTTAATCCTAATTAACTCCATTAAATTATTAACCCTTTATCCCCGATTCTTAATATTACCTACCATAAACTATACCCAATCATTCCACTCTCCACCCATACCCTTACTTACCTGTTGAAGATCTCATCTGCTCAATCTGCCCTCTCATGTAGCAGCCACACAGAAGTGCCCAGGAAGTATTGCCTTTAAGGCAGGTCTCACCTTGTCTGCTGCTGTCAGTGAGGAGGAGGCTGGACCATGCACAGACAGGCAGGGGAGACAGCTACTGGGAGGGGATAACTGTAGGCTGGTCTTCCCTCCCAGCTGTACCTGCTGTAAAGCTGCCTGGCTTCACAGCTGCTTTCTCTTCGTGGCTGAGCTCTTAATGTCATTAGAGTGGCTCCACGCCAATATCAACAAAATGCTGGGACTCACGGGTCCATAGAAAGAGGCAGGTCTAAAAAGCCCCCCAGACCTTCCGGGAAGAATAGATAACTTGGTGATGATCAATAATTCACTGTTTTGAGGATGGCGGATACTGTGTACGCCTTCCCTCAACCACATGCAAGTTTGGAACATAAACCGTCCCTGCCCCTGGAGATTATAAACTAACTTGCTACCATAGTCACACAAACAAGGGACAATTTTGTAGGGTTCCAATTAGGATATCGATATTCAGAATGTCACCAATTAAAATGTTATATTTTTAACATGTTCTGAATATCAATATGTCCACAATGTCAACAAAGACATAAAGTCGATATTGTGAATGTTGTAGTAGCAATGTTGCTGCAATTAGAGTTAGTTTTAGGACAAAATATCAGTGCTGACATTTTGAAAATGATGACTGTTTTGGCAAAAGAATAATGTGAGTGCAAATTTTCATTTTCACTTTGAACATAGGGGAAGCTGTATGTAGGGGAGTCTTGCAAGGGTTTAGGTGCAAACCAGAGGTGGGGCTGCAGCCCAAAATTCAAATACGGTACCACACAAACTGCCACTTCAAATACTGTCAAACATGGCCGTCCAGGACTCACTGGCAGTTGGTGTGGCTGCCCTATTTGAATTTTGGACTGTGCTGCAGCCCGGCCTCTGGAGCCGCCACTGGTGCCAACTTAATTAATTGCATTATTAGTACTGAGTCTGAATTTATTTCCATGATACACCATATGCATATCCCTTAGAAGTAGAGATGTGCACTACTTAGTGTTTTGGTCTTGCCAAAACCACCCTCAGTGTTTTGGTTTTATTTTTCGGTTTTGGCTAACCCACCCTCAAGTGTTTTGGTTTGGATTTGGATTTGGTTTTCTTGAAAATTGCTAAAAACAGTTAAAATTGTGTAATTTTTTTTACCTATTTTTGTTCCTACAGTATTTATTAACATCAATAACATTCAATTCCTGTCATTTCCAGTCAATTTTGACCACACTCCCTTGTGTAAACTGGCACCTGAATTCACGAGAGACTTATCTGCAATCCAAAACCCAAGATTCGGATTTTAAATCCGTGTTCCGAATCGGGGGTAGCTCCGAATCGGGACTCATCTCAACTAGAGATGAGTGGGTTCGGTTCCTCGGGATCCGAACCCCCCCGAACTTCACCCATTTTACACGGTTCCGAGGCAGCCTCGGATCTTTCCGCCTTGCTCGGTTAACCAGAACGCGCCCGAACGTCATCATCCCGCTGTCGGATTCTCGCGAGATTCATATTCTATATAAGGAGTTGCGCGTCGCCGCCATTTTCACTCGTGCATTGGAGATTGAACGGAGAGGACGTGGCAGCGTTCTCTCCCTGAAAAGCTCCGTAATCTGTGCTCAGTGTGCTGCAAATAATCTGTGCTCAGTGTGCTGAAAATATCTACGTTCTCTGCCTGAAAACGCTCCATATCTGTACTCAGTGTGCTGCAAATATCTGATCAGTGTGCTGCATTGTGGGTACTGGGGACCACCAGTATAAGTATATACATGATGTGGCCATTCACTGGTCCCTGGTGACAGAACGTATACTGGATTCCCCCACAATGTAACTTTATATCTGTCACCTATATACATGATGTGGTCATTCACTGGTACCTGGTGACAGAACGTATTCTGGATTCCCTCACAATGTAACTTTATATCTGTCACCTATATACATGATGTGGCCATTCACTGGTACCTGGTGACAGAACGTATACTGGATTCCCCCACAATGTAACTTTATATCTGTCACCTATATACATGATGTGGTTATTCACTGGTACCTGGTGACAGAACGTATACTGGATTCCCCCACAATGTAACTTTATATCTGTCACCTATATACATGATGTGGTCATTCACTGGTACCTGGTAACAGAACGTATACTGGATTCCCTCACAATGTAACTTTATATCTGTCACCTATATACATGATGTGGTCATTCACTGGTACCTCGTGACAGAACGTATACTGGATTCCCCCACAATGTAACTTTATATCTGTCATCTATATAATAATTATAGTAGTACGTTACAGTAGGGCATTGCTGTATCTTGCAGCTCTGTGTCACTGCAAGTATCCATTCCATATCTGTGCGGCATTTTTGTGAGCAGTATGTATATAGTATTACAGTGCAGCATTTTGGTGACCCAACAGTATATATTTGTGTACAGTAGGCCATTGCTGTATCTTGCAGCTCTGTGTCACTGCAAGTATCCATCCATTCCATTTTCTTCCAGTGATTTGGACCAATAATACCATTGATTAGAACGAATAATTCCAGTGATTTTGTCATTTTCTTCCAGTAATTTGGACCAATAATACCATTCATTAGAATGAATAATTCCAGTGATTTGGACTAATAATACCATTGATTAGAATTAATAATTCCAGTGATTTTGTCATTTTCTTCCAGTGATTTGGACCAATAATACCATTCATTAGAATGAATAATTCCAGTGATTTGGACCAATAATACCATTCATTAGAATGAATAATTCCAGTGATTTTGTCATTTTCTTCCAGTGATTTGGACCAATAACACCATTGATTAGAACAAAACACACCCGAATCCGACAAAAAAATTTCCGGGAGGTTTTGCCAAAACGCGTCCGAATCCAAAACATGGCCGCGGAACCGAATCCAAAACCAAAACACAAAACCCGAAAAATGTCCGGTGCACATCTCTAATCTCAACCCAGATCCCCTAAAGAGATCCGAGCCGGGACTTGGTTCGACTTGTATCCCCTAAATTCATATTTTAAAAAAAATGATCCGCATATCTCTACCTAGAAGTATGTATAAAATTTCTATTTGATTACCATTGGGCTGATTCTGAGTAGGGAGTAAAGCAAAAAAAATTGAGTGACTTTACACCTGGACAAACCACGCTGCGCTGCAAGGGGTCCAAATACTGTACATTTATTTATTTTACAAGCATGGTAAATACTGCCTACCTTTGTATGTAACACCCACCATATAAACCAGATGCCCCATAACACTAGCAAATTTGGTTAACCGGATAAAGAACACCTGCTGCTGTTAGCAATAGAGGGATGCCAGTCCCCTTTAAAATACAACCAGAAGCAGCTGGGTCCTGGTGTCTACTGATTCATTCTATGGAGTGGTTATCCTGCATGTAATGCAGTGCTATTTCCTTAGCTCTTGCTACTTTTGCATGTAGCCCACAAATGCTGTGCAGACTTATTAATACCCCTTTTCCACTATCTCCAAAAACACGGGTAAATGCATGGGGGCGCGCATTTACCCGTGTTTTTGCTAGAGATGAGCGCCGAAAATTTTTCGGGTTTTGTGTTTTGGTTTTGGGTTCGGTTCCGCGGCCGTGTTTTGGGTTCGACCGCGTTTTGGCAAAACCTCACCAAATTTTTTTTGTCGGATTCGGGTGTGTTTTGGATTCGGGTGTTTTTTTCAAAAAACACTAAAAAACAGCATAAATCAAAGAATTTGGGGGTCATTTTGATCCCAAAGTATTATTAACCTCAAAAACCATAATTTCCACTCATTTTCAGTCTATTCTGAATACCTCACAATATTATTTTTAGTCCTAAAATTTGCACCTAGGTCGCTGGATGACTAAGCTAAGCGACCCTAGTGGCCGACACAAACACCGGGCCCATCTAGGAGTGTCACTGCAGTGTCACGCAGGATGTCCCTTCCAAAAAACCCTCCCCAAACAGCACATGACGCAAAGAAAAAAAGAGGCGCAATGAGGTAGCTGTGCGAGTAAGATAAGCGACCCTAGTGGCCGACACAAACACCGGGCCCATCTAGGAGTGGCACTGCAGTGTCACGCAGGATGTCCCTTCCAAAAAACCCTCCCCAAACAGCACATGACGCAAAGAAAAATTAAAGAAAAAAGAGGTGCAAGATGGAATTGTCCTTGGGCCCTCCCACCCACCCTTATGTTGTATAAACAGGACATGCACACTTTAACCAACCCATAATTTCAGTGACAGGGTCTGCCACACGACTGTGACTGAAATGACGGGTTGGTTTGGACCCCCACCAAAAAAGAAGCAATTAATCTCTCCTTGCACAAACTGGCTCTACAGAGGCAAGATGTCCACCTCATCATCATCCTCCGATATATCACCGTGTACATCCCCCTCCTCACAGATTATCAATTCGTCCCCACTGGAATCCACCATCTCAGCTCCCTGTGTACTTTGTGGAGGCAATTGCTGCTGGTCAATGTCTCCACGGAGGAATTGATTATAATTCATTTTAATGAACATCATCTTCTCCACATTTTCTGGATGTAACCTCGTACGCCGATTGCTGACAAGGTGAGCGGCGGCACTAAACACTCTTTCGGAGTACACACTTGTGGGAGGGCAACTTAGGTAGAATAAAGCCAGTTTGTGCAAGGGCCTCCAAATTGCCTCTTTTTCCTGCCAGTATAAGTACGGACTGTGTGACGTGCCTACTTGGATGCGGTCACTCATATAATCCTCCACCATTCTTTCAATGGTGAGAGAATCATATGCAGTGACAGTAGACGACATGTCCGTAATCGTTGTCAGGTCCTTCAGTCCGGACCAGATGTCAGCATCAGCAGTCGCTCCAGACTGCCCTGCATCACCGCCAGCGGGTGGGCTCGGAATTCTGAGCCTTTTCCTCGCACCCCCAGTTGCGGGAGAATGTGAAGGAGGAGATGTTGACAGGTCGCGTTCCGCTTGACTTGACAATTTTCTCACCAGCAGGTCTTTCAACCCCAGCAGACTTGTGTCTGCCGGAAAGAGAGATCCAAGGTAGGCTTTAAATCTAGGATCGAGCACGGTGGCCAAAATGTAGTGCTCTGATTTCAACAGATTGACCACCCGTGAATCCTTGTTAAGCGAATTAAGGGCTCCATCCACAAGTCCCACATGCCTAGCGGAATCGCTCCGTGTTAGCTCCTCCTTCAATGTCTCCAGCTTCTTCTGCAAAAGCCTGATGAGGGGAATGACCTGACTCAGGCTGGCAGTGTCTGAACTGACTTCACGTGTGGCAAGTTCAAAGGGCATCAGAACCTTGCACAACGTTGAAATCATTCTCCACTGCGCTTGAGACAGGTGCATTCCACCTCCTATATCGTGCTGAATTGTATAGGCTTGAATGGCCTTTTGCTGCTCCTCCAACCTCTGAAGCATATAGAGGGTTGAATTCCACCTCGTTACCACTTCTTGCTTCAGATGATGGCAGGGCAGGTTCAGTAGTTTTTGGTGGTGCTCCAGTCTTCTGTACGTGGTGCCTGTACGCCGAAAGTGTCCCGCAATTCTTCTGACCACCGACAGCATCTCTTGCACGCCCCTGTCGTTTTTTAAAAAATTCTGCACCACCAAATTCAAGGTATGTGCAAAACATGGGACGTGCTGGAATTTGCCCATATTTAATGCACACACAATATTGCTGGCGTTGTCCGATGCCACAAATCCACAGGAGAGTCCAATTGGGGTAAGCCATTCCGCGATGATCTTCCTCAGTTGCCGTAAGAGGTTTTCAGCTGTGTGCGTATTCTTGAAAGCGGTGATACAAAGCGTAGCCTGCCTAGGAAAGAGTTGGCGTTTGCGAGATGCTGCTACTGGTGCCGCCGCTGCTGTTCTTGCGGCGGGAGTCCATACATCTACCCAGTGGGCTGTCACAGTCATATAGTCCTGACCCTGCCCTGCTCCACTTGTCCACATGTCCGTGGTTAAGTGGACATTGGGTACAACTGCATTTTTTAGGACACTGGTGAGTCTTTTTCTGACGTCCGTGTACATTCTCGGTATCGCCTGCCTAGAGAAGTGGAACCTAGATGGTATTTGGTAACGGGGGCACACTGCCTCAATAAATTGTCTAGTTCCCTGTGAACTAACGGCGGATACCGGAAGCACGTCTAACACCAACATAGTTGTCAAGGCCTCAGTTATCCGCTTTGCAGCAGGATGACTGCTGTGATATTTCATCTTCCTCGCAAAGGACTGTTGGACAGTCAATTGCTTACTGGAAGTAGTACAAGTGGGCTTACGACTTCCCCTCTGGGATGACCATCGACTCCCAGCAGCAACAACAGCAGCGCCAGCAGCAGTAGGCGTTACACGCAAGGATGCATCGGAGGAATCCCAGGCAGGAGAGGACTCGTCAGAATTGCCAGTGACATGGCCTGCAGGACTATTGGCATTCCTGGGGAAGGAGGAAATTGACACTGAGGGAGTTGGTGGGGTGGTTTGCGTGAGCTTGGTTACAAGAGGAAGGGATTTACTGGTCAGTGGACTGCTTCCGCTGTCGCCCAAAGTTTTTGAACTTGTCACTGACTTATTATGAATGCGCTGCAGGTGACGTATAAGGGAGGATGTTCCGAGGTGGTTAACGTCCTTACCCCTACTTATTACAGCTTGACAAAGGCAACACACGGCTTGACACCTGTTGTCCGCTTTTCTGTTGAAATACCTCCACACTGAAGAGCTGATTTTTTTGGTATTTTTTCACCAGGCATGTCAACGGCCATATTCCTCCCACGGACAACAGGTGTCTCCCCGGGTGCCTGACTTAAACAAACCACCTCACCATCAGAATCCTCCTGGTCAATTTCCTCCCCAGCGCCAGCAACACCCATATCCTCCTCATCCTGGTGTACTTCAACACTGACATCTTCAATCTGACTATCAGGAACTGGACTGCGGGTGCTCCTTCCAGCACTTGCAGGGGGCGTGCAAATGGTGGAAGGCGCATGCTCTTCACGTCCAGTGTTGGGAAGGTCAGGCATCGCAACCGACACAATTGGACTCTCCTTGTGGATTTGGGATTTCGAAGAACGCACAGTTCTTTGCGGTGCTTTTGCCAGCTTAAGTCTTTTCAGTTTTCTAGCGAGAGGCTGAGTGCTTCCATCCTCATGTGAAGCTGAACCACTAGCCATGAACATAGGCCAGGGCCTCAGCCGTTCCTTGCCACTCCGTGTGGTAAATGGCATATTGGCAAGTTTACGCTTCTCCTCCGACAATTTTATTTTAGGTTTTGGAGTCCTTTTTTTACTGATATTTGGTGTTTTGGATTTGACATGCTCTGTACTATGACATTGGGCATCGGCCTTGGCAGACGACGTTGCTGGCATTTCATCGTCTCGGCCATGACTAGTGGCAGCAGCTTCAGCACGAGGTGGAAGTGGATCTTGATCTTTCCCTAATTTTGGAACCTCAACATTTTTGTTCTCCATATTTTAATAGGCACAACTAAAAGGCACCTCAGGTAAACAATGGAGATGGATGGATACTAGTATACTTATGGATGGACTGCCGAGTGCCGACACAGAGGTAGCTACAGCCGTGGACTAACGTACTGTGTCTGCTGCTAATATAGACTGGATGATTGATAATGAGATGAAATCAATATATATATGTATGTATATATAATATCACTAGTACTGCAGCCGGACAGGTAGATAATATATTTATTAGGTAATGATGACTGATGACGGACCTGCTGGACACTGTCAGCTCAGCAGCACCGCAGACTGCTACAGTAAGCTACTAAACTATAGTAGTATGTACAAAGAAGAAAGAAAAAAAAAAAAAACACGGGTAGGTGGTATACAATTATGGATGGACTGCCGAGTGCCGACACAGAGGTAGCTACAGCCATGGACTAACGTACTGTGTCTGCTGCTAATATAGACTGGATGATTGATAATGAGATGAAATCAATATATATATGTATGTATATATAATATCACTAGTACTGCAGCCGGACAGGTAGATAATATATTTATTAGGTAATGATGACTGATGACGGACCTGCTGGACACTGTCAGCTCAGCAGCACCGCAGACTGCTACAGTAAGCTACTATACTATAGTAGTATGTACAAAGAAGAAAGAAAAAAAAAAAAACCACGGGTAGGTGGTATACAATTATGGATGGACTGCCGAGTGCCGACACAGAGGTAGCTACAGCCGTGGACTAACGTACTGTATCTGCTGCTAATATAGACTGGATGATTGATAATTAGATGAAATCAATATATATATGTATGTATATATAATATCACTAGTACTGCAGCCGGTCAGGTAGATAATATATTTATTAGGTAATGATGACTGATGACGGACCTGCTGGACACTGTCAGCTCAGCAGCACCGCAGACTGCTACAGTAAGCTACTATACTCTATAGTAGTATGTACAAAGAAGAAAGAAAAAAAAAAACCACGGGTAGGTGGTATACAATTATGGATGGACTGCCGAGTGCCGACACAGAGGTAGCTACAGCCGTGGACTAACGTACTGTGTCTGCTGCTAATATAGACTGGATGATTGATAATGAGATGAAATCAATATATATATGTATGTATATATAATATCACTAGTACTGCAGCCGGACAGGTAGATAATATATTTATTAGGTAATGATGACGGATGACGGACCTGCTGGACACTGTCAGCTCAGCAGCACCGCAGACTGCTACAGTAAGCTACTATACTATAGTAGTATGTACAAAGAAGAAAGAAAAAAAAAAACCACGGGTAGGTGGTATACAATTATGGATGGACTGCTGAGTGCCGACACAGAGGTAGCTACAGCCGTGGACTAACGTACTGTGTCTGCGGCTAATATAGACTGGATGATTGATAATGAGATGAAATCAATATATATATGTATGTATATATAATATCACTAACACTGCAGCCGGACAGGTAGATAATATATTTATTAGGTAATGATGACTGATGACGGACCTGCTGGACACTGTCAGCTCAGCAGCACCGCAGACTGCTACAGTAAGCTACTATACTCTATAGTAGTATGTACAAAGAAGAAAGAAAAAAAAAAAAACCACGGGTAGGTGGTATACAATTATGGATGGACTGCCGAGTGCCGACACAGAGGTAGCTACAGCCGTGGACTAACGTACTGTGTCTGCTACTAATATAGAGTCTAGACTGGATGATAAATTATTGATAATGAGATGAAATCAATATAATATCACTAGTACTGCAGCCGGACAGGTACTATATATATTTATTATGTAATGACTGATGACGGACCTGCTGGACACTGTCAGGCCAGCACAGCACCGCAGACTGCTACAGTAAGCTACTATAGTAGTATGTATAAAGAAGAATGAAAAAAAAAAAAACCACGGGTAGGTGGTATACAATATTATATATATATATATATATTATATACAATTATATATATATATATATATATATATATTAAACTGGTGGTGATTGATTATTAAACTGGTGGACACTTCAGGACAGGTCACGTTGCAACTTGCAACTAGTACTCCGAGGCCTAAGCAGACAATCACAAAATATATTATTATACTGGTGGTCAGTGTGGTCACAACAATGGCAGTGTGGCACTGACTCTGGCAGCAAAAGTGTGCACTGTACGTTATATGTACTCCTGAGTCCTGCTCTCAGACTCTAACTGCTCCCCACTGTCAGTGTCTCCCCCACAAGTCAGATAATACACTTACAGTCACACTATCTAATCTATAAATATCACTTCAGCAAGTAGTATAGTAGTATACAGTAGTACTCCTCCTAATAATGCTCCCCGAAAATACTGTGTCTCTCTCTTCTCTAAACGGAGAGGACGCCAGCCACGTCCTCTCCCTATGACTCTCAATGCACGTGTGAAAATGGCGGCGACGCGCGGCTCCTTATATAGAATCCGAGTCTCGCGATAGAATCCGAGCCTCGCGAGAATCCGACAGCGTGATGATGACGTTCGGGCGCGCTCGGGTTAGCCGAGCAAGGCGGGAAGATCCGAGCCTGCTCGGACCCGTGTAAAAAACCTGAAGTTCGGGCGGGTTCGGATTCAGAGGAACCGAACCCGCTCATCTCTAGTTTTTGCTAGTGTAAAAGGGTCCCTCTGCAAAAACCCGGATCAAGTGACCCCGTGAATCCTACCCGGGTAGCTACCTGGGTAGGACACGGAAAATGATCCGGGTAGGGTTGTAGTGTAAACAGAAGCCATGTCGATGTGACACAGCTCCCGCTTACAATGTAGGGAAGGGCGGCGCTGGGTGATCTCCCAGCGCCGCCCCTGCCGCGTTACCAGCAGCGTCACCCACCCGGCAATATGCCCGGTTGGTGAGCGCAGTGTAGAAGGGGGCTCTAGCACGGGTCGCAGCCGTGTCAGGCTCCTGGCTGCGACCCGTGCTAGCTAGTGGAAAAGGGGTATTACACAGCAAGTTAGATTTGGGTTTGGACATGCAGCTCTCACATCTACATCTCTCTGCACATGTTACATTGGCCCCACCTGTAGTGCAGCATGGTTTTGCCAAGGTGCACATTTAATTGCTCTTTTTCCTTTGCTTCCAACATAGAATCAGCCCCCATGGTTTTTTTTTTTATGTGCTCAAGTGCAATATAATGTAACTCATCTTTGTGATGGCATTGGTTAAGATGCCCATATTATGCACAGACCTATAATCAAATCTCTATTCTGCTCTTTCTTCAACAGCGCTCCCTTAGACCGCCCGCGTTAATCCAACCTGTGCCCTGAGCAGCTTAGTGATAAAGCCTTCCTCTTGTCTAGCGCTGCTACTGATTCCTCTACAAAGTCAGCAACGAATAAAACAGGATAAAAGGAAATAGAGAAAGAAGCATTTCTCTGGCAGCAGAGGAGAACCTGTCATCATTGATTAAAGTGAGGGCAGGGAGGGCTGCGTAAGAAGACAAGAGACAAATCTACCTGCTGATAGACTTAAATCCACAGATTCCTGAGGCCTAAAACCGCTGCCAATCTTGGGTCTAGCTGCAGCTCTCCTCTCTCCTGTCTGTTTGTTTCTTTTTGGGCTAAGTTATGAGAACATGAATTATAGGAGAAGCTCCAAATTCTAGAAGAACAATGTACTATGGGTATTGCTGTCATGATGCCACTCTGTGCCAAATTAAACTTATTTTTACATTATTGTTGGAGCTACGTAAAGTTGACAGTGTCACTCACGACGCATAAGCAGAATCCAGACTACATTGTACACTGAATTTTAACTTATGCTAAAGACCCCATGCAGCATTGTATGAGTTAAACCAAGCATTGCACTGACTTGTGGAACGCAGCCGAGTCTCACTTGAGATGATGACAGGGCCTTTGTGACGTAATGTCCAGTGCTTGCGATTTCCCAGCTGAAGGCCGCTTTAGGCAAAGCTACACACAAATTCAGAGTTTGGGAATGGCGGACAAGCAATTAGACACAAAATACTACAGCAGTACCAGAGCAAACATTAGAGCAAATCAATTCCATTTACTGACATGCCTGTGAGCTGTGAGTCAGAGTTGGCTGAGTGGCACAGTTACCCAGATGCTCTCATGGTTGTACTGTAGCTCTGTGCCAAACCAGGTTGCTGTGGAATTTAAATACAAGTAATTTTGATGTTAAGATAAATATTTGCACGGGCAGTGAGCTTTCTTTTGGTTCTCTTCCTAGAGCATTGGCCCAAAACCAGGAGGCAATTATTTCAGAAAAGAACTGCTCCATGCCAGAGGGTCAAATGGACTCTGCTCTCATACAGCCTCCAATGACCTTTCTTTTGTTTCTTCCTCAGTGTAGCCATTTATCTGCCAAACGCAGAACCATATGCAGTGATCTTACAGCAAGAAGGACAGTCTTTTATATAAATATTCCTCTTTGTGTCCTTGAAGGGTAGTAAAAGTATCACCAGTACAATACAAAATAATAATAATAGTTTTAGAGAATTTCTCTCACAAGGCTTAGAACACTTTACAACTTAGAAACTACATAAGAAATAAAGAATTTAATTAGAATAAATAAAGAGTTCCAGAATGACAATTAATATAACTATCCTTAGGATATATCCAATTACCCGCGGTCATTGTATTGCCCGGGGCTATCCTATGCCTGGCCGCACGATAAGCAGCGGCCGGAGATGCGATATCGCATGGGATCGGGTCCGTTTTCAGCCGATGAAAATGGACCCTAACTGGATACCACGATAATAACCATCAGTCATTAATTGCGATATCTGTCTGTTTTCACCAGCTGAAAAAATGAATCGAGTCTAATTGGATACCCCCCCTTAGCATTATTGTTTATATAGAAGCAATGTATTATATAGCACATCAGCATTTGCCTCAGTCTGGGAAGGTGAGTTCTAGAGGGATGTCATAATATACAGGCCTATTCAGTTGAAATTTCCAGGAGACTGCTGTGGTTCTACCAGGGATGGATCAATAATGGGGCCGATGGAGCTGCAGCTCCAGGCCCACTGTCCAAATAGGCCCCCAGCCAGGGCCGGATTAAAACTTGGGGGTGCCCGGGGCACTTTAGACAGGGGGGCCCGATGGAAGTGAGGGTCTGTATATAAGATTGTGTATATCCCCCAACATGACCTATTCCAGGAGGGACAAAATGCTCTTCACATGGACTTCCCTCTTAATGTATGATTGTAGTCACCTGTGTTGAAAGATGTTTCAACACAGGTGATTGCAATCATAACTTGAGGAGGAAGTCCGGGTAGAGAGCATTTTGTCCCTCCTGGAATGGGTCATGTTAGGAGGTATGGATTGTGTATATTAATAAGCCTGAGTACTGTTTATTGCTCCGCTTAATTGAAAGACAAATATTTTATAAAATGTTCTTGTAGTGGAACAAAGACAACTTAAAGAACTTTAAAATACACATAGAAAAATAAAATCTATAATTTATCTTGTCACATGCAAAAATAGCAGCAGGCTCTGCACTACTTACACACTGGGACAGAACTCAGGAGGACTCTGTGTGTGTGTCTCTAGACCCTCATTAGATAACAAGTTACACAGGACTCCCAGGTGTGGAGAGAGCTGTAAGTGACCAACCCTGTGTCACTTACAACTCTCTCCACCCTCCTATCTCTCCTCTGGTGGCGAAGCTCCGTCCATAGTTCATGAAACCTGATACTCCTGTGTCTCTGCCTGCACTGCATGCTGTCCTGCTCACATTCTGGCTGTCTGGCTATGCTGCTACAAAAGGAAAGATAGTGATGTCAGTGTGCTCTGGTCGGGGGCCCCTGACAGAGGGGGGCCCGGGGTACAGTATGCCCTGTATCCCCCCCTTAATCTGGCTATGCCCACAGCATCTGTACATTGTTGTGCAGCAGTAGACAGGAATAAAAATTCTGGCGGTGCAGTGGAAGGCTTCCCTTACCCTCCCTGCACTGCATATGCAACGTGACTCGGCACCTCCTTCGCATCCCGTGACGTCACGGCTTGTGACACCACAAAGATGCCGCCCTGCCAATTCCGTGCCCAGAAGAAATCCATCTGTGGCGCTAATAGACACAGTCCACAACGCAGCCCATCCCAGGCAGCACTGACAGCAGCTCCGTGTAGGCAGCCAGGCGACGTCTGGGTCCCTTATCCTCACTGAGGTGAGGTGACAGACTGGTGGCTGTTGCTGCTTTGATATAGCAAAATAGTATGCAGGGCAGGCTGAAGCAGTGTATGATAAATATTTTATATACGCTTAGTCTAGGGTTTATAATAACATATGTACATGTATAAAATATATATGCATCAATACTGTACATGTGTGTGTGTACATATATATATATATATATATATATATATATATATTAGAGATGAGCGGGTTCGGTTCCTCGAGATTCTAATTCCCCCGAACTTCACCCATTTTACACGGTTCCGAGGCAGCCTCGGATCTTCCCGCCTTGCTCGGTTAACCCGAGCGCGCCCGAACGTCATCATCCCCCTGTCGGATTCTCGCGAGATTCGTATTGCATATAAAGAGCCGCGCGTCGCCGCCATTTTCCCTTGTGCATTGGAGATGATAGCGAGAGGACGTGGCTGCGTTCTCTCAGTTTCTGTGTTCATTGTGCTGCAAATATCTGTGCTCAGTGTGCTGCAAATATCTGTGCTCAGTGTGCTGCAAATATCTGTGCTCAGTGTGCTGCAAATATCTACGTTCTCTGCCTGAAAATGCTCCATATCTGTGCTGCATTGTAGTATATAGTAGGAGGACAGTGCAGAATTTTGCTGACCACCAGTATATATATAGCAGTAGGGTACAGTAGTCCATTGCTTTACCTCTGTCGTAAAGTATACTATCCATCCATATCTGTGCTGCATTGTAGTTGTGCGCAGTATATAGTAGGAGGACAGTGCAGAATTTTGCTGGCCACCAGTATATATATAGCAGTACGGTACAGTAGTCCATTGCTCTACCTCTGTGTCATCAAGTATACTATCCATCCATATCTGTGCTGCATTGTAGTTGTGCGCAGTATATAGTAGGAGGACAGTGCAGAATTTTGCTGACCACCAGTATATATATATATATATATATGCATCATGTGCTGTTTGGGGATTATTTTTTTAAGTGCCATCCTGTCTGACACTGCAGTGCCACTCCTAGATGGGCCAGGTGTTTGTGTCGGCCACTTGGGTCGCTTAGCTTAGCCATCCAGCGACCTTGGTGCACCTCTTTTTTTTCTTTGCATCATGTGCTGTTTGGGGACTATTTTTTTAAGTGCCATCCTGTCTGACACTGCAGTGCCACTACTAGATGGGCCAGGTGTTTGTGCCGGCCACTTGGGTCGCTTAGCTTAGCCATCCAGCGACCTTGGTGCAAATTTTTGGACTAAAAATAATATTGTGAGGTGTGAGGTGTTCAGAATAGACTGGAAAATTTCAATGAGTGGAAATTATGGTTATTGGGGTTAATAATACTATGGGATCAAAATGACCCCCAAATTCTATGATTTAAGCTGTTTTTGAGGGGTTTTTGTAAAAAAACACCCAAATCCAAAACACTTGGAAGCTGAGCGACCTAGCTCAGGGAAACGCGTTAAGACTAGAGATGTGCACTTGAAATTTTTCGGGTTTTGGTTTTGGGTTCGGTTCCGCGGCCGTGTTTTGGGTTCGACCGCGTTTTGGCAAAACCTCACCGAATTTTTTTTGTCGGATTCGGGTGTGTTTTGGATTCGGGTGTTTTTTTCAAAAAACACTAAAAAACAGCTTAAATCATAGAATTTGGGGGTCATTTTGATCCCAAAGTATTATTAAGCTCAAAAACCATAATTTCCACTCACTTTCAGTCTATTCTGAATACCTCACACCTCACAATATTATTTTTAGTCCTAAAATTTGCACCGAGGTAGCTGTGTGAGTAAGATAAGCGACCCTAGTGGCCAACACAAACACCGGGCCCATCTAGGAGTGGCACTGCAGTGTCACGCAGGATGGCCCTTCCAAAAAACACTCCCCAAACAGCACTTGACGCAAAGAAAAAAAGAGGCGCAATGAGGTAGCTGTGTGAGTAAGATAAGCGACCCTAGTGGCCGACACAAACACCGGGCCCATCTAGGAGTGGCACTGCAGTGTCACGCAGGATGGCCCTTCCAAAAAACACTCCCCAAACAGCACATGACGCAAAGAAAAAAAGAGGCGCAATGAGGTAGCTGTGTGAGTAAGATAAGCGACCCTAGTGGCCAACACAAACACCGGGCCCATCTAGGAGTGGCACTGCAGTGTCACGCAGGATGGCCCTTCCAAAAAACACTCCCCAAACAGCACATGACGCAAAGAAAAAAAGAGGCGCAATGAGGTAGCTGTGTGAGTAAGATAAGCGACCCTAGTGGCCGACACAAACACCGGGCCCATCTAGGAGTGGCACTGCAGTGTCACGCAGGATGGCCCTTCCAAAAAACACTCCCCAAACAGCACATGACGCAAAGAAAAAAAGAGGCGCAATGAGGTAGCTGTGTACGTAAGATAAGCGACCCTAGTGGCCGACACAAACACCTGGCCCATCTAGGAGTGGCACTGCAGTGTCACGCAGGATGGCCCTTCCAAAAAACACTCCCCAAACAGCACATGACGCAAAGAAAAATTAAAGAAAAAAGAGGTGCAAGATGGAATTGTCCTTGGGCCCTCCCACCCACCCTTATGTTGTATAAACAGGACATGCACACTTTAACCAACCCATCATTTCAGTGACAGGGTCTGCCACAAGACTGTGACTGAAATGACGGGTTGGTTTGGACCCCCACCGAAAAAGAAGCAATTAATCTCTCCTTGCACAAACTGGCTCTACAGAGGCAAGATGTCCACCTCATCATCATCCTCCGATATATCACCGTGTACATCCCCCTCCTCGCAGATTATCAATTCGTCCCCACTGGAATCCACCATCTCAGCTCCCTGTGTACTTTGTGGAGGCAATTGCTGCTGGTCAATGTCTCCACGGAGGAATTGATTATAATTCATTTTAATGAACATCATCTTCTCCACATTTTCTGGAAGTAACCTCGTACGCCGATTGCTGACAAGGTGAGCGGCGGCACTAAACACTCTTTCGGAGTACACATTTGTGGGAGGGCAACTTAGGTAGAATAAAGCCAGTTTGTGCAAGGGCCTCCAAATTGCCTCTTTTTCCTGCCAGTATAAGTACGGACTGTGTGACGTGCCTACTTGGATGCGGTCACTCATATAATCCTCCACCATTCTTTCAATGGGGAGAGAATCATTTGCAGTGACAGTAGACGACATGTCCGTAATCGTTGACAGGTCCTTCAGTCCGGACCAGATGTCAGCATCAGCAGTCGCTCCAGACTGCCCTGCATCACCGCCAGCGGGTGGGCTCGGAATTCTGAGCCTTTTCCTCGCACCCCCAGTTGCGGGAGAATGTGAAGGAGGAGATGTTGACAGGTCGCGTTCCGCTTGACTTGACAATTTTGTCACCAGCAGGTCTTTCAACCCCAGCAGACTTGTGTCTGCCGGAAAGAGAGATCCAAGGTAGGTTTTAAATCTAGGATCGAGCACGGTGGCCAAAATGTAGTGCTCTGATTTCAACAGATTGACCACCCGTGAATCCTTGTTAAGCGAATTAAGGGCTCCATCCACAAGTCCCACATGCCTAGCGGAATCGCTCCGTGTTAGCTCCTCCTTCAATGTCTCCAGCTTCTTCTGCAAAAGCCTGATGAGGGGAATGACCTGACTCAGGCTGGCAGTGTCTGAACTGACTTCACGTGTGGCAAGTTCAAAGGGCAGCAGAACCTTGCACAACGTTGAAATCATTCTCCACTGCGCTTGAGACAGGTGCATTCCACCTCCTATATCGTGCTGAATTGTATAGGCTTGAATGGCCTTTTGCTGCTCCTCCAACCTCTGAAGCATATATAGGGTTGAATTCCACCTCGTTACCACTTCTTGCTTCAGATGATGGCAGGGCAGGTTCAGGCGTTTTTGGTGTTGCTCCAGTCTTCTGTACGTGGTGCCTGTACGCCGAAAGTGTCCCGCAATTCTTCTGGCCACCGACAGCATCTCTTGCACGCCCCTGTCGTTTTTTAAAAAATTCTGCACCACCAAATTCAAGGTATGTGCAAAACATGGGACGTGCTGGAATTTGCCCAGATTTAATGCACACACAATATTGCTGGCGTTGTCCGATGCCACAAATCCACAGGAGAGTCCAATTGGGGTAAGCCATTCCGCGATGATCTTCCTCAGTTGCCGTAAGAGGTTTTCAGCTGTGTGCGTATTCTGGAAACCGGTGATACAAAGCGTAGCCTGCCTAGGAAAGAGTTGGCGTTTGCGAGATGCTGCTACTGGTGCCGCCGCTGCTGTTCTTGCGGCGGGAGTCCATACATCTACCCAGTGGGCTGTCACAGTCATATAGTCCTGACCCTGCCCTGCTCCACTTGTCCACATGTCCGTGGTTAAGTGGACATTGGGTACAGCTGCATTTTTTAGGACACTGGTGACTCTTTTTCTGAGGTCTGTGTACATTTTCGTATCGCCTGCCTAGAGAAATGGAACCTAGATGGTATTTGGTACCGGGGACACAGTACCTCCAACAAGTCTCTAGTCGGCTCTGCAGTAATGATGGATACCGGAAACACGTTTCTCACCACCCAGGATGCCAAGGCCTCAGTTATCCGCTTTGCAGCAGGATGACTGCTGTGATATTTCATCTTCCTCGCAAAGGACTGTTGGACAGTCAATTGCTTGGTGGAAGTAGTAAAAGTGGTCTTACGATTTCCCCTCTGGGATGACCATCGACTCCCAGCAGCAGCAACAGCAGCGCCAGCAGCAGTAGGCGTTACACGCAAGGATGCATCGGAGGAATCCCAGGCAGGAGAGGAATCGTCAGAATTGCCAGTGACATGGCCTGCAGGACTATTGGCATTCCTGGGGAAGGAGGAAATTGACACTGAGGGAGTTGGTGGGGTGGTTTGCGTGAGCTTGGTTACAAGAGGAAGGGATTTACTGGTCAGTGGACTGCTTCCGCTGTCGCCCAAAGTTTTTGAACTTGTCACTGACTTATTATGAATGTGCTGCAGGTGACGTATAAGGGAGGATGTTCCGAGGTGGTTAACGTCCTTACCCCTACTTATTACAGCTTGACAAAGGCAACACACGGCTTGACAAATGTTGTCCGCATTTCTGTTGAAATACTTCCACACCGAAGAGCTGATTTTTTTGGTATTTTCACCAGGCATGTCAACGGCCATATTCCTCCCACGGACAACAGGTGTCTCCCCGGGTGCCTGACTTAAACAAACCACCTCACCATCAGAATCCTCCTTGTCAATTTCCTCCCCAGCGCCAGCAACACCCATATCCTCCTCATCCTGGTGTACTTCAACACTGACATCTTCAATCTGACTATCAGGAACTGGACTGCGGGTGCTCCTTCCAGCACTTGCAGGGGGCGTGCAAATGGTGGAAGGCGCATGCTCTTCACGTCCAGTGTTGGGAAGGTCAGGCATCGCAACCGACACAATTGGACTCTCCTTGTGGATTTGGGATTTCGAAGAACGCACAGTTCTTTGCGGTGCTTTTGCCAGCTTAAGTCTTTTCATTTTTCTAGCGAGAGGCTGAGTGCTTCCATCCTCATGTGAAGCTGAACCACTAGCCATGAACATAGGCCAGGGCCTCAGCCGTTCCTTGCCACTCCGTGTGGTAAATGGCATATTGGCAAGTTTACGCTTCTCCTCCGACAATTTTATTTTAGATTTTGGCGTCCTTTTTTTACTGATATTTGGTGTTTTGGATTTGACATGCTCTGTACTATGACATTGGGCATCGGCCTTGGCAGACGACGTTGCTGGCATTTCATCGTCTCGGCCATGACTAGTGGCAGCAGCTTCAGCACGAGGTGGAAGTGGATCTTGATCTTTCCCTAATTTTGGAACCTCAACATTTTTGTTCTCCATATTTTAATAGGCACAACTAAAAGGCACCTCAGGTAAACAATGGAGATGGATGGATACTAGTATACTTATGGATGGACGAGCGACTGCCGACACAGAGGTAGCTACAGCCGTGGACTACCGTACTGTGTCTGCTGCTAATATAGACTGGATGATAATGAGATGAAATCAATATATATATATATATATAATATCACACTAGTACTGCAGCCGGACAGGTAGATATATTTATTATGTAATGACTGATGACGGACCTGCTGGACACTGTCAGCTCAGCAGCACCGCAGACTGCTACAGTAAGCTACTATAGTAGTATGTATAAAGAAGAAAGAAAAAAAAAAAACCACGGGTAGGTGGTATACAATTATGGATGGACGAGCGACTGCCGACACAGAGGTAGCTACAGCCGTGGACTACCGTACTGTGTCTGCTGCTAATATAGACTGGATGATAATGAGATGAAATCAATATATATATATATAATATCACTAGTACTGCAGCCGGACAGGTATATATATTTATTATGTAATGACTGATGACGGACCTGCTGGACACAGTCAGCTCAGCAGCACCGCAGACTGCTACAGTAAGCTACTATAGTAGTATGTATAAAGAAGAAAGAAAAAAAAAACCACGGGTAGGTGGTATACAATTATGGATGGACGAGCGACTGCCGACACAGAGGTAGCTACAGCCGTGGACTACCGTACTGTGTCTGCTGCTAATATAGACTGGATGATAATAAGATGAAATCAATATATATATATAATATCATTAGTACTGCAGCCGGACAGGTATATATATTTATTATGTAATGACTGATGACGGATCTGCTGGACACTGTCAGCTCAGCAGCACCGCAGACTGCTACAGTAAGCTACTATAGTAGTATGTATAAAGAAGAAAGAAAAAAAAAAACCACGGGTAGGTGGTATACAATTATGGATGGACGAGCGACTGCCGACACAGAGGTAGCTACAGCCGTGGACTACCGTACTGTGTCTGCTGCTAATATAGACTGGATGATAATGAGATGAAATCAATATATATATACATAGGTGTGCGCGGGGGGGGGTGCCTGGTGCGCACAGGCACCCCCTAATGTCTGGCACCCCGATCTCACATGCCTGATGCAGCAATTGCCGAGCAGGCTGATTACTGTCCCCTCTGCGCTGCACCCTGCAGGACTGCATTACTGACCGGACGCCTGGGTTAATCAAGGGTGCCACTGCCACCGGCTTTCAACTACCCAGCTCCACCTCCATGTACAAAAACAGTGTGATGTGATTACGTCATGCTGCTCGCACGTCCATCCGTCACACGCCCACCTCTCTCCTTCTATGCTATGCCAACGCCAGCCACTGATGAGGAGCAGCATGCAGCCAGCGTTCCTCTTAGGAAGACAAATTCAATACTGGCAGACGTCCGGCAGCAGCTTCGACACGTCACTCGTTTTTCCAGCAGCAGCAGTAACTAGTCTGCGACTGTCAGTGTCAGTGAGTGACTGACTTGTAAGTAAGCTGCTGCAGCTTGCAGGGGAAAGAGAGGGGGAGCCAGACCAGGCTGAGGAGGAGCACTGTAATTGCATGAGTGCCATCAGGGGTGTTTGGTGCACACCACAACATCTGACAATGTATCTGCTTTATTAGGATTGGTACAAAGGTGGATATTTTATATGCGTTGACCATCAATAGATGGTGCTAGACACGCCCAAAAGGCGGTGCTAGACACACCCCTCCGACGGTGCACCCCCTAATAAAATGTGCTGCGCACGCCAGTGTATATATATATATAATATCACTAGTACTGCAGCCGGACAGGTATATATATTTATTATGTGATGACGGACCTGCTGGACACTGTCAGCTCAGCAGCACCGCAGACTGCTACAGTAAGCTACTATAGTAGTATGTATAAAGAAGAAAAAAAAAAAAACCACGGGTAGGTGGTATACAATTATGGATGGACGAGCGACTGCCGACACAGAGGTAGCTACAGCCGTGGACTACCGTACTGTGTCTGCTGCTAATATAGACTGGATGATAATGAGATGAAATCAATATATATATATATAATATCACTAGTACTGCAGCCGGACAGGTATATATATTTATTATGTAATGACTGATGACGGACCTGCTGGACACAGTCAGCTCAGCAGCACCGCAGACTGCTACAGTAAGCTACTATAGTAGTATGTATAAAGAAGAAAGAAAAAAAAAACCACGGGTAGGTGGTATACAATATTATATATATATATTATATACAATTATATATATATATATATATATATATATATATATTAAACTGGTGGTGACTGGTGGTCAGGTCACTGGTCACACTATCAGCAACTTGCAAGTAGTACTCCTAAGCAGACAATCACAATATATATTATACTGGTGGTCAGTGTGGTCACAATGGCAGTGTGGCACTCTGGCAGCAAAAGTGTGCACTATACGTTATATGTACTCCTGAGTCCTGCTCTCAGACTCTAACTGCTCCCCACTGTCAGTGTCTCCCCCACAAGTCAGATAATATACAGTCACACTATCTATCACTTCAGCAAGTAACTAGTACTCCTCCTAATGCTCCCCAAAATTACTACTGTGTCTCTCTCTACTGTCTCACTCTCTTCTCTATAAACGGAGAGGACGCCAGCCACGTCCTCTCCCTATGAATCTCAATGCACGTGTGAAAATGGCGGCGACGCGCGGCTCCTTATATAGAATCCGAGTCTCGCGATAGAATCCGAGCCTCGCGAGAATCCGACAGCGGGATGATGACGTTCGGGCGCGCTCGGGTTAACCGAGCAAGGCGGGAAGATCCGAGTCGCTCGGACCCGTGTAAAAAAACATGAAGTTCGGGCGGGTTAGGATTCCGAGGAACCGAACCCGCTCATCCCTAGTTAAGACACCACTGTGGAACCTAAACCTACACCATTCTGAGACTGATCCAGATAAGGACTTTTTCATCTTTACAAATTGGATTCAAGAAATAGGAAACAACCCTCTCCTGTGCCTATACATCCAGCATTTCATGGAAACACCTTGAATTCTCTACGCAGATGAACAACTAACCACCTTTCTGTGGAACTGTGTATGAGGTAACATCAGGTTAATACCAGCTGACTGTGCAACTGATATACAAGGAGGAGGGAATCCTTATGCATATAAAGTCCGGGATCACGAAATAATGGTTTGGTTCCTACCAGCAAATTAAATACTAAAATCTCAGAGCCAATGTTTTACAATTTATTTTAGATTTGATGTGTATATGTATTGACTGAATGTTTAGTCATATGCGGCTTTTTATATATTAAAAAATCAATTTTTATCCAACTGATCCAAGTAATTTATTGAATTGGTAATAAAACTCATAGCGCTGGTAACCTTTCTTATATCAAATCCAAAACACACCCGAACCCGACAAAACATTTTCAGGGAGGTTTTGCCAAAACGCGTCCGAATCCAAAACACGGCCGCGGAACCGAATCCAAAACCAAAACACATAACCCAAAAAATTTACGGTGCACATCACTAATATATATACATATATATATATATATATATATACACACACACACCAAAAGAAGCTAACTCCCAGCCAGGGAGAAAGACACATGGCACTGCAGGTTTTTAAATATCAAGCAGGTTTACTTCAACGTACCGGGACCCGTAGTCCCGTCGTCAGGAATCACGGGTCCCGAAACGTTGAAGTAAACCTGCTTGATATTTAAAAACCTGCAGTGCTGTGTGTCTTTCTCCCTGGCTGGGAGTTAGCTTCTTTTGGTTTGCAATTTCCTACAAGGGCATGCAGGTACTTCATCTGAGTTTAGGGAGTGCCGATCCATTATATATATACAGCAGCAATGGATCCTGCGGCTGGCACTTTTTATGTTTTGGTTTTGGTTCTAAATCCACTTTCGTGTTTTGGATCTGGATTGGTTTTGCCAAAACCACCCTTTCGTGTTTTGGTTTTGGATCTGGATGATTTTTGAAAAAAACATAAAAACAGCTAAAATCACAGAATTTGGGGGTAATTTTGATCCTACGGTATTATTAACCTGAATAACATTAATTTCCACTCATTTCCAGTCTATTCTGAATACCTCACAAAATTGTTTTTAGGTCAAAAGGTTGCACCGAGGTGGCTGTATGACTAAGCTAAACGACACAAGTGTGCGGCACAAACACCTGGCCCATCTAGGAGTGGCACTTCAGTGTCAGACAGGAGGGCAGATATAAAAAAAGGCCCCAAACAGCACATGATGCAAAGAAGAAAAAGAGGTGCTGTATGACTAAGCCACGCGACACAAGTGTGCGGCACAAACACCTGGCCCATCTAGGAGTGGCACTGCAGTGGTAGACAGGATGGCAATTTTCAAAAACTAGGCCCCAAACAGCACCTCATGCAAAGATGTAGAAGAGGTGCAATGAGGTAGCTGTATGACTAAGCCAAGTGACACAAACAATTGGTCCATCTAGAAGTGGCACTGCAGTGGCAGACAGGAGGGCAGATATCCAAAAAAAGGCCCCAAACAGCACATGTTGCAAAGAAGAAAAAGAGGTGCACCGAGGTTGCTGGATGACTAAGCTAAGTGACACAACCACCTGGCCCATCTAGTAGTGTCACGCAGTGGCTGAATGTTGAAAGTGGGCCGCAATTGTTCGGTCCACTGACAGCATCTCCTGCACGCCCCTGTCATTTTTCAAATATTCTGCAATTGGTGGACTTATACAGCAGTACCCCAGGACTAATACAGCAGTACCCCTGGACTCATACGGCAGTGTCAGACAGGATGGCACTTTTCAAAAACGAGGCCCCAAACAGCACCTCATGCAAAGTTGTCGAAGAAGTGCAATGAGATAGGTGTATGACTAAGCCAAGCGACACAAACAATTCCCACTGGAATTATACTTCCAAATCACTGGAATTATACATCCAAATCACTGGAATTAAATGGCAAAATCACTGGAATTATACGTCCAAATCACTGGAATTATACTGCAAAATCACTGGAATTATACTGCAAAATCACTGGAATTATACTGGAAAATCACTGGAATTATACGTCCAAATCACTGGAATTATACTGCAAAATCACTGGAATTATACGTCCAAATCACTGGAATTAAATGGCAGAATCACTGGAATTATACGTCCAAATCACTGGAATTAAATGACAAAATCACTGGAATTATACTGCAAAATCACTGGAATTATACGTCCAAATCACTGGAATTAAATGGCAAATTCACTGGAATTATACGTCCAAATCACTGGAATTAATGGCAAAATCACTGGAATTATACGTCCAAATCACTGGAATTAAATAGCAAAATCACTGGAATTAAATGGCAAAATCACTGGAATTATACTACCAAATCACTGGAATTAAATGGCAAAATGGAGGTTGAGGGCTTCCATCGTCATGTGAAGCTGAACCACTAGTCATGAACATAGGCCAGGGCCTTAGCCGTTTCTTGCCACTCCATGTCGTAAAAGGCATATTGGCAAATTTACGTTTCTCCTCAGACCATTTAAATTTATTTTTTGGGGTCTTTTTACTGAACTTTGGCATTTTGGATTTTACATGCCCTCTACTATCACATTGGGCATCGGCCTTGGTAGATGATGTTGATGGCATTTCATCGTCTATGTCATGGCTAGTGGCAGCAGCTTCGGCACTAGGAGGAAGTGGTTCTTGATCTTTCCCTATTTTATCCTCCAAATTTTTGTTCTCCATTATTTTTCTGGAGTTATATAACACAAGGGGGGTAATTCCGAGTTGATCGCTTGCTAGCTGTTTTTAGCAGCCGTGCAAACGCTATTCCGCCTCCCACTGGGAGTGTATTTTAGCTCAGCAGAAGTGCGAACGAAAGGATCGCACAGTGGTTACAAAATCATTTTGTACAGTTTCAGAGTAGCTTCAGACCTACTCAGTGCTTGCGATCACTTCAGACTGTTCAGTTCCTATTTGACATCACAAACACGCCCTGCGTTCGTCCAGCCACGCCTGCGTGTTTCCTGGCACGCCTGCGTTTTTCCGAACACTCCCTGAAAACGGTCAGTTGACACCCAGAAACGCCCAATTCCTGTCAATCACTCTGCGGCCAGCAGTGCAACTGAAAAGCTTCGCTAGACCTTGTGTTAAACTACATCGGCCGTTGTGAAAGTACGTCGCGCGTACGCATTGCGCCGCATACGCATAAGTGCCATTTTTTTGCATCATCGCTGCGCAGTGAACATTTTCAGCTAGCGATCAACTCGGAATGACCCCCAATATGCGGCACAGAAGCACTGGACATATGGCAGCAGAGGATACCACTGTGACTGCCTGGTTACCGGAATGACTGATGGCTGATGCACAGGACACTACCAATGGTCTGATCCAGGACAACACAGCAACACTGCAAGGGACTTGTTGTTGTTATTATTATTTTATTATACGGCAGCAGTGGACATATGGCTGCAGAGTATACCACTGTGACTGCCTGGTCACAGGAATGACTGATGGCTGATGCACAGGACACTACCACTGGTCTGATGCAGGACAACACAGCAACACTGTAAGGGGCTTGTTGTTGTTGTTGTTGTTATTATTATAATACGGCAGCAGTGGACATATGGCTGCAGAGCATACCACTGTGACTGCCTGGTAACTGGAATGACTGATGGCTGATGCACAGCACACTACCACTGGTCTGATCCAGGACAACACACCAACACTGTAAGGGACTTGTTGTTGTTGTTGTTAGTATTATTATTATTATTAGACGGCAGCAGTGGACATATGGCTGCAGAGTATACCAATGTGACTGCCTGGTCACTGGAATGACTGATGGCTGATGCACAGGACACTACCACTGGTCTGATGCAGGACAACACAGCAATACTGTAAGGGACTTTTTATTATTATTATATGGCAGCAGTGGACATATGGCTGCAGAATATACCACTGTAACTGCCTGGTCACTGGAATGACTGATGGCTGATGCACAGGACACTACCACTGGACTGATGCAGCACAATACACTACCACTGAACTGATGCAGCACAACACAGCAGCAAAGACATATATAGGGCAGCAAGAGGACACATCCACTGTGACTGCCTGGTCACTGGAATGACTGATGGCTGATGCACAGGACACTACCACTGGACTGAACTGATGCAGCACAATACACCACCACTGAACTGATGCAGCACAACACAGCAGCAATGGACATAGGGCAGCTAGAGGAAACAACCACTGTGACTGGACAAATACAGCACAAGACACGGACACTGAGAGAAGGGAGACACATCCTCTTTCTACACTCTCCAATGCTGGAGTGAAAATGGCAGGGACGCGCGGCTCCTTATATGGAATACAAATCCCGCGAGAATCCGACAGCGGGATGATGACGTTTTGCCTCGTTCTGGTTTCCGAGTCAGGTGGGAAAACCCGACCCTGACTCAGATCCGGTTTCGAATGATGAAGTCCGGTACGGCTCAGTTCTCTGAGAACCGAACCCGCTCATCTCTAATATATATATATATATATATATATATATATATATATAGAATACTGCCACACCATGAGGCTCCAGCTGGGGCTTATGTTGTAGAGAAAAACCAGCACTCCTTTAAACATCCAAAATTGCGTTTTTTATGCCAGTTAAAAATGACAAACTTTTTGTGCAAAATAGCAGCTTGAAGATACAGTTCCAACAATCATATACATCTTACGTATCCTGAATCATGCTGGGGATACGGAATCATGCTGGGGATACGAGTCAGACCCAGCTGGGTCTCCCTACAGCTGTTTCGGCTATCGCCGTCCTCAGGGGAGTAAGCCAAACCACTCTACCAAGCACCCTCTATTTATACCCACTAAATTACCCTAGTGTGCTCACCTGTCCTTCTCGTTATCCTAAGTGCCGCCCGGTGTCGTGCTAGGGCGTGTGCGTGGAGCTGCCCGGGTAGCCGGACGGCTACCTGTGACGTCATCCGGATGCGTCCCACTAAGCAGAAGCGTCTCCCGGCGTCCCGTCCGTTGCCATGGACACGGTCCGTTCCACCCCCACCCGACACGTGACCGCGACGCGTGGGTGCGTCACACTCCCCTCCAGGCATACAGCGGTTCACTCATTGGCCTGCTAATCCTAAATTCGCCGCCCTCCTGACATGACGTACAGTCCATGATCTCCCTGTAACCTGGCAACTCGGCTACACCGCCCCACCCACCACAAAACGGCAACATCAGGACAACACAGCGTGTTCCAAAAAAATTAAATCTATATCCTAGGACAAAAATGTATATCCAAAATAACAGATGTTATTGGCATCTATGCGTGTATATTATAGCACAATTCATATATGTGACCCGCTAGTCTTACCTATCAGTATAACCAATGGTACCCATAACATCCTCCTAGCTTATAATGGCCACCACTTAGAACTGGCCGTATATCGACCTATTGACATGTGATCACATCTCTCTTGTGTAGTAAATATCAACGCATATAGATCAATCTAAGCCAAAGTTTCAAGAAAATAACAAACTACAGACATATTACATTTAAACATGAACGGGAGTATCTATGTGGAAAAGGTATCAATTTGTGAATCATACTAAATTGTAAACAACAGACCTGGCCTCAAACCCACACATCATCTATAAAAAACAAGATAGACCTAATTCCTCATTGAGCCCAACTGGGGCAGTAGCATTCAGCATATATATCCATCGACTTTCCTGTTTTAATAGCTGTTTATTACGATCACCACCCCTCCTCATTGGTGGTACATGGTCAAGAGGCATGAACTTAAAGTCCTTTATTTTATGACCACAGTTCGCAAAGTGTCTGGCCACCGGTGGTGTGCTGGGTTCCAATATCTGTAGTGCTTTTTTAATTGATGAGCGATGCATCGAAATTCGTTCTTTCAACATCCGGATTGTTTTGCCCACGTATATTTTCTTACAGGGGCATATAATGATATATGTGACATATCGGGTATCACAAGTCATTCTATTTCTTAATGTATGTTTAACTCCCATCTCGGGATGCACAAAATCTTTGCCAGTCAGCATAAACATACAGTTGGCACAGCTGCCACATTTAAAGGCTCCCCTTTGGAGGCTCAGCCAATTTGTGTTACCCATCACCCCAGGGCAGATGTCAGATTGCGTGATCCGTTCCTTAAGATTCCTGCTCCTCTTATAGCTAAAGAGGGGTGTATTGGCGCAGAATCTATTCAAAGCAGGATCCGTCTGGACAATGTGCCAATGCTTCAGTATAGATTTTTTGACAAGACCCGATGTAATTGAGTAGGTACTCGTGAATACCAGACGTTCAGTTTCAGCACTTTCCTTTTTGGGAACCAGCAGGTCCTCTCGTTTAAGCCCCAGACACTTTGTAATCGCTTGTTTCACTTCCAATGGGTCATAGCCCCGTTCAATAAATTTTTGCCCCATATTAGCTAGAGCCTCTGGCAGTTTAGTGTGATCTGAGGTTATACGCGTCACTCTTACTAGTTGAGAGTAAGGAAGTCCATTCTTTAGAGGCTGTGGGTGAAAACTGGATGCAAGAAGAAGCGTATTTTTGTCTGTAGGTTTTCTAAAAACACTTGTAGTGAATTTTCCTGCATCAATTCCTACCAATACATCCAAAAATTCCATTTTCACCTTATTAAATCGATAGGTAAATCTAATTGAGCCAGGCCTGCTGTTTAACTTCTCCACAAATTGAGTCAATGCTTGCTCACCACCAGTCCACAGCATGAAAAGGTCATCAATAAATCTAACATAAAATGGGATGTATTTAGCAAAATCTATATCATTCATGATATTGTTTTTCTCAAAATTATACATGAATAAATTGGCGTACGATGGGGCCATGTTGGACCCCATCGCCGTCCCATGAAGTTGCAGAAAAAAAGAATTGTTAAATAAAAAATAATTCTTACGTAGAATAATCTCAATCAATAATAACAAAAAATCAACCGGTGGACCCTCATAATGTGGACTGGTGGTGATAGCATCCCTGACTGCTTCTATCCCCTCTGAATGGTCAATACTAGTATATAAACTAGAGACGTCTAGCGTCACCAAAAGGCAATCATTGGGCGGCGGTCCAAATTGTTCCAGCTTATTAATAAAGTCAGAGGTATCTTTAATAAAGTATGGGGTACGTTGAACTATAGGCTGTAAATGGTAATCGACATACTGTACTGTGACAAGGGTTGTCCCAGTGACCCTCTCGAGGAGATAATGGGTCTACCCGGAGGATCCACCAGACTCTTGTGCACCTTTGGCAGGATTTACAAGAGGGGGATCCTCGGGTAGTCCTGAGTCAGAAATTTCACAGTCTGTTCATCTATCCAACTGTTGTTACAACCTAGTTGGATAATGGAGTCAATTTCTTTCTTAAAGTTAAATGTGGGGTCAAACTGGAGTCTTTTATAACAGGTTTCATCTGACAGCTGTCTCATTACTTCCTCAATATACTTAGATTTATCCATTATAACAATGCCCCCGCCTTTATCGGCGGGGCGTATTACAATGTCAGCATTATTATTTAAGGTTTTAATTGCTGATGACTCCTCCTTGTTAAGATTAGAGTATTTAATCCTGCTTTTCCGTAAAATCGGTATCGTATCCATCCTTACTAAACGCATAAAGGTCTCTATTGATGCGTTGGTTGAGGGCGGATCAAAAGTACTAGCAATTTTAAAGGGGATTGTTTTATAATCAGAGGCTGTCCGCTTACTGAAGAAGTCTTTGAGACGCAGCTGCCTGTGGAATCTGTATAACTCGACCTCAAAATCAAATGGTTTTTGTCGGTAAGTTTGAACAAATGACAGACCCTTGGCTAACACCGCAGCCTCTGGGTCGGTTAATTCATAAGAAGATAAATTAAATAGGGCTATTTGCGGGTCGTCCTGGGGTATTTCTCTCTTTGATTTTTGGTGCCTGACCCCCCCTCTCCTACAGGGTTTTCTAGCTCTTTTTCTGACGATGTTTTGTTGCGTAAAAACGCCTTGTCTCCTAAAAAATGTCATCACTAATGCACATCACTAATATATATATATATATATATATATATACAGTACACACACACATATATATATATATATATATATATCCTGGTGTGGTGCCCGGCACTCCTGGTCCTTAAAGCTCATTAGCCTGTGTGCCCTCCGTAGGAATATAATAGCAGCAGCCAAAGAGAAGGCGTCACTCCAGGGCTTGTAAAGTGCAATATTGCAATGTATTTAAACAAATCAAGGACCTGTGATTTGTTTAAATACATTGCAATATTGCACTTTACAAGCCCTGGAGTGACGCCTTTTCTTTGTCTGCTGCTATATATATATATATATATATATATATATATATATACATATATATATATATATATATATATATATATATATATGGAGCTGTATGTAATGAAGCCCGACTTAGTTTTTTCGTTTTTCTCTTACAAGGCATGGTTTTGCCTTGTAAGTGATTGCCCCTTTACAGAAACATCTGACTATTGCCGGCATTCTGCACGGCTGCCGTACTTGGGTGTACTTCTGGCCCATAATGTGTGTGCATAAAAGCCATAACAGCTGTAGTGGCATTGATGTTTAATACACATTTATAATTGTTCTAGTCTCCGGGTGTCACCGTATTTTTTTCTATTGTACATATGTTTACTTACGTATGGCCATGGAGCATCCATGAGATATAATTTTTGTAGTCCGAATTTAGGGGATGGCCTGCAGTGTTGTAAATAAATGCACAACAATATATCTATGAGCTATGAAGGGGCAGGTGCAAGATTCAAATTTTCATTAGGGTGCTTACAGACATAATACTTACCAAGATAAATACCCACGGTGGTCCGTCCATGGTGCCGCGGACTCTCAATCATATTGTTTGCTCACAGCTAACTTGTGGTGTGAATTTTCCATGACACTGAATCTTGTGAGACCTGTGATGACATCATGTGTGGTGAAGCGGCGGCATAGATGGTCCATACCTTTATAAGTATTAAGTCTGTAAGCAGCATGACGATTTTTTTTCTTTAGCATATATATGGACCCCCTGACGAAGTACCCTTGTACGAAACGCATTAGGCATGGCTAGAGACGTGGACACTGTGACAGCATGAGCTGGTGACAGTGCATGCCGGGTGAACCATTAGAGTTGAAGGACTTGCAGTCGGCCATCCTACACCTGTGATTTTAAACCTTTATGTATGTGAGCTTTTATTAAGTAAAGAATTGTGGGACAATTTCCTTACTGGTGCGCTCTCTGTTTTCCAAAATTTCTAGATGATACTCCAGTGGCATGGAGTTGGAGGAAGCTGCACAAGAACATTGTTTTATGAAAAATCTGTGGACACTGACAGATACATTGTGCAGGACTGATTTTACATTGTGATAGATATATATATGTGTGTATATATTAGAGATGAGCGCCGGAAATTTTTCGGGTTTTGTGTTTTGGTTTTGGGTTCGGTTCCGCGGCCGTGTTTTGGGTTCGACCGCGTTTTGGCAAAACCTAACCGAATTTTTTTTGTCGGATTCGGGTGTGTTTTGGATTCGGGTGTTTTTTTCCAAAAAACCTAAAAAACAGCTTAAATCATAGAATTTGGGGGTCATTTTGATCCCAAAGTATTATTAACCTCAAAAACCATCATTTCCACTCATTTTCAGTCTATTCTGAATACCTCACACCTCACAATATTATTTTTAGTCCTAAAATTTGCACCGAGGTCGCTGGATGACTAAGCTCAGCGACCCTAGTGGCTGACACAAACACCTGGCCCATCTAGGAGTGGCACTGCAGTGTCACGCAGGATGTCCCTTCCAAAAAACCATCCCCAAACAGCACATGACGCAAAGAAAAAAAGAGGCGCAATGAGGTAGCTGTGTGAGTAAGATAAGCGACCCTAGTGGCCGACACAAACACCGGGCCCATCTAGGAGTGGCACTGCAGTGTCATGCAGGATGGCCCTTCCAAAAAACCCTCCCCAAACAGCACATGACGCAAAGAAAAAAAGAGGCGCAATGAGGTAGCTGTGTGAGTAAGATAAGCGACCCTAGTGGCCGACACAAACACCGGGCCCATCTAGGAGTGTCACTGCAGTGTCACGCAGGATGTCCCTTCCAAAAAACCCTCCCCAAACAGCACATGACGCAAAGAAAAAAAGAGGCGCAATGAGGTAGCTGTGTGAGTAAGATAAGCGACCCTAGTGGCCGACACAAACACCGGGCCCATCTAGGAGTGTCACTGCAGTGTCACGCAGGATGTCCCTTCCAAAAAACCCTCCCCAAACAGCACATGACGCAAAGAAAAAAAGAGGCGCAATGAGGTAGCTGTGTGAGTAAGATAAGCGACCCTAGTGGCCGACACAAACACCGGGCCCATCTAGGAGTGGCACTGCAGTGTCACGCAGGATGTCCCTTCCAAAAAACCCTCCCCAAACAGCACATGACGCAAAGAAAAAAAGAGGCGCAATGAGGTAGCTGTGTGAGTAAGATAAGCGACCCTAGTGGCCGACACAAACACCGGGCCCATCTAGGAGTGGCACTGCAGTGTCACGCAGGATGGCCCTTCCAAAAAACCCTCCCCAAACAGCACATGATGCAAAGAAAAATTAAAGAAAAAAGAGGTGCAAGATGGAATTGTCCTTGGGCCCTCCCACCCACCCTTATGTTGTATAAACAGGACATGCACACTTTAACCAACCCATCATTTCAGTGACAGGGTCTGCCACACGACTGTGACTGATATGACGGGTTGGTTTGGACCCCCACCAAAAAAGAAGCAATTAATCTCTCCTTGCACAAACTGGCTCTACAGAGGCAAGATGTCCACCTCATCATCATCCTCCGATATATCACCGTGTACATCCCGCTCCTCACAGATTATCAATTCGTCCCCACTGGAATCCACCATCTCAGCTCCCTGTGTACTTTGTGGAGGCAATTGCTGCTGGTCAATGTCTCCGCGGAGGAATTGATTATAATTCATTTTAATGAACATCATCTTCTCCACATTTTCTGGATGTAACCTCGTACGCCGATTGCTGACAAGGTGAGCGGCGGCACTAAACACTCTTTCGGAGTACACACTTGTGGGAGGGCAACTTAGGTAGAATAAAGCCAGTTTGTGCAAGGGCCTCCAAATTGCCTCTTTTTCCTGCCAGTATAAGTACGGACTGTGTGACGTGCCTACTTGGATGCGGTCACTCATATAATCCTCCACCATTCTTTCAATGTTGAGAGAATCATATGCAGTGACAGTAGACGACATGTCCGTAATCGTTGTCAGGTCCTTCAGTCCGGACCAGATGTCAGCATCAGCAGTCGCTCCAGACTGCCCTGCATCACCGCCAGCGGGTGGGCTCGGAATTCAGAGCCTTTTCCTCGCACCCCCAGTTGCGGGAGAATGTGAAGGAGGAGATGTTGACAGGTCGCGTTCCGCTTGACTTGACAATTTTCTCACCAGCAGGTTTTTCAACCCCAGCAGACTTGTGTCTGCCGGAAAGAGAGATCCAAGGTAGGTTTTAAATCTAGGATCGAGCACGGTGGCCAAAATGTAGTGCTCTGATTTCAACAGATTGACCACCCGTGAATCCTTGTTAAGCGAATTAAGGGCTCCATCCACAAGTCCCACATGCCTAGCGGAATCGCTCCGTGTTAGCTCCTCCTTCAATGTCTCCAGCTTCTTCTGCAAAAGCCTGATGAGGGGAATGACCTGACTCAGGCTGGCAGTGTCTGAACTGACTTCACGTGTGGCAAGTTCAAAGGGCATCAGAACCTTGCACAACGTTGAAATCATTCTCCACTGCGCTTGAGACAGGTGCATTCCACCTCCTATATCGTGCTCAATTGTATAGGCTTGAATGGCCTTTTGCTGCTCCACCAACCTCTGAAGCATATAGAGGGTTGAATTCCACCTCGTTACCACTTCTTGCTTCAGATGATGGCAGGGCAGGTTCAGTAGTTTTTGGTGGTGCTCCAGTCTTCTGTACGTGGTGCCTGTACGCCGAAAGTGTCCCGCAATTCTTTTGGCCACCGACAGCATCTCTTGCACGCCCCTCTCGTTTTTTAAATAATTCTGCACCACCAAATTCAAGGTATGTGCAAAACATGGGACGTGCTGGAATTTGCCCATATTTAATGCACACACAATATTGCTGGCGTTGTCCGATGCCACAAATCCACAGGAGAGTCCAATTGGGGTAAGCCATTCCGCGATGATCTTCCTCAGTTGCCGTAAAAGGTTTTTAGCTGTGTGCGTATTCTGGAAAGCGGTGATACAAAGCGTAGCCTGCCTAGGAAAGAGTTGGCATTTGCGAGATGCTGCTACTGGTGCCGCCGCTGCTGTTCTTGCGGCGGGAGTCCATACATCTACCCAGTGGGCTGTCACAGTCATATAGTCCTGACCCTGCCCTGCTCCACTTGTCCACATGTCCGTGGTTAAGTGGACATTGGGTACAGCTGCATTTTTTAGGACACTGGTGACTCTTTTTCTGAGGTCTGTGTACATTTTCGGTATCGCCTGCCTAGAGAAATGGAACCTAGATGGTATTTGGTACCGGGGACACAGTACCTCCAACAAGTCTCTAGTTGGCTCTGCAGTAATGATGGATACCGGAACCACGTTTCTCACCACCCAGGATGCCAAGGCCTCAGTTATCCGCTTTGCAGTAGGATGACTGCTGTGATATTTCATCTTCCTCGCAAAGGACTGTTGAACAGTCAGTTGCTTACTGGAAGTAGTACAAGTGGGCTTACGACTTCCCCTCTGGGATGACCATCGACTCCCAGCAGCAACAACAGCAGCGCCAGCAGCAGTAGGCGTTACACGCAAGGATGCATCGGAGGAATCCCAGGCAGGAGAGGACTCGTCAGAATTGCCAGTGACATGGCCTGCAGGACTATTGGCATTCCTGGGGAAGGAGGAAATTGACACTGAGGGAGTTGGTGGGGTGGTTTGCGTGAGCTTGGTTACAAGAGGAAGGGATTTACTGGTCAGTGGACTGCTTCCGCTGTCGCCCAAAGTTTTTGAACTTGTCACTGACTTATGATGAATGCGCTGCAGGTGACGTATAAGGGAGGATGTTCCGAGGTGGTTAACGTCCTTACCCCTACTTATTACAGCTTGACAAAGGCAACACACGGCTTGACACCTGTTGTCCGCATTTCTGTTGAAATACTTCCACACCGAAGAGCTGATTTTTTTTGGTATTTTCACCAGGCATGTCAGTGGCCATATTCCTCCCACGGACAACAGGTGTCTCCCCGGGTGCCTGACTTAAACAAACCACCTCACCATCAGAATCCTCCTGGTCAATTTCCTCCCCAGCGCCAGCAACACCTATATCCTCCTCATCCTGGTGTACTTCAACACTGACATCTTCAATCTGACTATCAGGAACTGGACTGCGGGTGCTCCTTCCAGCACTTGCAGGGGGCGTGCAAATGGTGGAAGGCGCATGCTCTTCACGTCCAGTGTTGGGAAGGTCAGGCATCGCAACCGACACAATTGGACTCTCCTTGTGGATTTGGGATTTCGAAGAACGCACAGTTCTTTGCGGTGCTTTTGCCAGCTTGAGTCTTTTCAGTTTTCTAGCGAGAGGCTGAGTGCTTCCATCCTCATGTGAAGCTGAACCACTAGCCATGAACATAGGCCAGGGCCTCAGCCGTTCCTTGCCACTCCGTGTGGTAAATGGCATATTGGCAAGTTTACGCTTCTCCTCCGACAATTTTATTTTAGGTTTTGGAGTCCTTTTTTTACTGATATTTGGTGTTTTGGATTTGACATGCTCTGTTCTATGACATTGGGCATCGGCCTTGGCAGACGACGTTGCTGGCATTTCATCGTCTCGGCCATGACTAGTGGCAGCAGCTTCAGCACGAGGTGGAAGTGGATCTTGATCTTTCCCTAATTTTGGAACCTCAACATTTTTGTTCTCCATATTTTAATAGGCACAACTAAAAGGCACCTCAGGTAAACAATGGAGATGGATGGATACTAGTATACAATTATGGATGGACTGCCGAGTGCCGACACAGAGGTAGCTACAGCCGTGAACTACCGTACTGTGTCTGCTGCTAATATAGACTGGTTGATAATGAGATGTAGTATGTATAAAGAAGAAAGAAAAAAAAAACCACGGGTAGGTGGTATACAATTATGGATGGACTGCCGAGTGCCGACACAGAGGTAGCTACAGCCGTGGACTACCGTACTGTACTGTGTCTGCTGCTAATATAGACTGGATGATAATGAGATGTAGTATGTATAAAGAAGAAAGAAAAAAAAAACCACGGGTAGGTGGTATACAATTATGGATGGACTGCCGAGTGCCGACACAGAGGTAGCTACAGCCGTGGACTACCGTACTGTACTGTGTCTGCTGCTAATATAGACTGGATGATAATGAGATGTAGTATGTATAAAGAAGAAAGAAAAAAAAGCCACGGGTAGGTGGTATACAATTATGGATGGACTGCCGAGTGCCGACACAGAGGTAGCTACAGCCGTGAACTACCGTACTGTGTCTGCTGCTAATATAGACTGGTTGATAATGAGATGTAGTATGTATAAAGAAGAAAGAAAAAAAAACCACGGGTAGGTGGTATACAATTATGGATGGACTGCCGAGTGCCGACACAGAGATAGCTACAGCCGTGGACTACTGTACTGTACTGTGTCTGCTGCTAATATAGACTGGATGATAATGAGATGTAGTATGTATAAAGAAGAAAGAAAAAAAACCCACGGGTAGGTGGTATACAATTATGGATGGACTGCCGAGTGCCGACATAGAGGTAGCTACAGCCGTGGACTACCGTACTGTACTGTGTCTGCTGCTAATATAGACTGGATGATAATGAGATGTAGTATGTATAAAGAAGAAAGAAAAAAAAAACCACGGGTAGGTGGTATACAATTATGGATGGACTGCCGAGTGCCGACACAGAGGTAGCTACAGCCGTGGACTACCGTACTGTACTGTGTCTGCTGCTAATATAGACTGGATGATAATGAGATGTAGTATGTATAAAGAAGAAAGAAAAAAAAAACCACGGGTAGGTGGTATACAATTATGGATGGACTGCCGAGTGCCGACACAGAGGTAGCTACAGCCGTGGACTACCGTACTGTACTGTGTCTGCTGCTAATATAGACTGGATGATAATGAGATGTAGTATGTATAAAGAAGAAAGAAAAAAAAACCACGGGTAGGTGGTATACAATTATGGATGGACTGCCGAGTGCCGACACAGAGGTAGCTACAGCCGTGAACTACCGTACTGTGTCTGCTGCTAATATAGACTGGTTGATAATGAGATGTAGTATGTATAAAGAAGAAAGAAAAAAAAACCACGGGTAGGTGGTATACAATTATGGATGGACTGCCGAGTGCCGACACAGAGATAGCTACAGCCGTGGACTACCGTACTGTACTGTGTCTGCTGCTAATATAGACTGGATGATAATGAGATGTAGTATGTATAAAGAAGATAGAAAAAAAAAACCACGGGTAGGTGGTATACAATTATGGATGGACTGCCGAGTGCCGACACAGAGGTAGCTACAGCCGTGGACTACCGTACTGTACTGTGTCTGCTGCTAATATAGACTGGATGATAATGAGATGTAGTATGTATAAAGAAGAAAGAAAAAAAAAACCACGGGTAGGTGGTATACAATTATGGATGGACTGCCGAGTGCCGACACAGAGGTAGCTACAGCCGTGGACTACCGTACTGTACTGTGTTTGCTGCTAATATAGACTGGATGATAATGAGATGTAGTATGTATAAAGAAGAAAGAAAAAAAAACACGGGTAGGTGGTATACAATTATGGATGGACTGCCGAGTGCCGACACAGAGGTAGCTACAGCCGTGAACTACCGTACTGTGTCTGCTGCTAGTATAGACTGGATGATAAATAATGATATAAAATATATATATATATATATATATATATATATATCACTACTGCAGCCGGACAGGTATATATTATATAATGAGGGACCTGCTGGACACTGTCTGTCAGCAGAATGAGTTTTTTAATTTTTATAGAATAAAAAAACACCACACAAGTCACACGACGAGTGTACTTTTTCAGGCAGACAATCACAATATACTATACTGGTGGTCAGTGTGGTCAGGTCACTGGTCACAGTGGTCAGTGGTCAGTCACACTGGCAGTGGCACTCTGGCAGCAAAAGTGTGCACTGTTTAATATGTACTCCTGGCTCCTGCTATAACCTATAACTGCTCCCCAGTCTCCCCCACAATTAAGCTGTGTGAGCACAGTCAGATATTATACATAGATGATGCAGCACACGAGACCGTGTCACGTGACCGACAAATGTCCGACCACGTGACCGGAACATCATGCGTTCCAAGAACAAATACACTACCCGGCAAAAGAGTATCCGAGACAAACGTCTTTCAGTTAAAAGATCATGTGATAGTCCCACATGATCCGCAAACAATTTTCTATTGGTCTGTTTTCGATCTATAATCACATGATCGGAACTGATATAAATAATTAAATACTCTAACCAGCTAATTTTCTCGTTTCCAGCTTCGTTTTTAGTAAACATAAAATTGAAATAATGTGTTATGATAAACACCACACATTAGACAGTTTTCTGTATCATTTTTATTATTTTTAGTATCATGTTTAGATTAATAACTGAATATCAGTTGTCTCCAATGATGACATCACTTCCCCTATAAAAGGGTGATCAGTCTCAATGCCACAATACCTTTGACAAAGCTGCCTGGAGCAGCGAAACGCGTTAGGCAAAGACCTGTGTGGACACAAGCCGACCAGCATTTCCACCACACCACTATTTGCAGTCAGGACCTTAGCTTCCGTCTCCGTGAACCAGGACCCCTATTGGCATTGCCATTGCCTGTAACATCTGTAGAGGATCCACCTAGCGGAACACGGAGTTCCAAGTGAACTGTGAACCAGGACCCCAACTACATCACCGTTGCCATACGGACTTACATCTAACGGGATCCACTTTAAACGGAACACAGACTTGGTAAATACATCCAATTGGATGAAGTTGTTCAATCTGGTCCATTATTATGACTGTGCTTATATTGGTGTTTGTTCAAATCACTTTGAATGGCGGCATGAACAGATTTTCAAGTCCACCCGTAGTCTTTTATGAGACATATTAAGTTTTAATTGCATTAAAGTATTTGTATTTTATAAATTTTTTTTATTAACTAAAAATATCTTTTACATTTAATAAATTACCCATTTACAGACTCTATTGTGTCAAGCAGCGCTGTATATATATATTTTTCCTTTCTTCTTGCTATCCAAGGGTTTGACTACCCCTATTTTTACAGCTGCTAGGAAAAACACACTCATCACAGCGCCCATATATATATACTTGTTATATATACCTTTCCCATAAGCGCAGAGGCGTCACTCACCTCTTGGACACCCGGTGCGGCGGCAAAAGAGGGGGCTGGGGCTTCGCGAGAAGGGGCGGGGCTTCACGGGCTGGCATCCGTTTTCACTGCTTGAATGACTGGAAAGGGGCGGTGCTTTCTGAGAAGGGGTGGAGCTTCGCGTCCCGACACCCGTTTTTTTTGTCACTTGGGGGGTTTAGGAGGTGTAGGCTCACTCCCGGGGAGTGCTGTGCTTGCAGTGCTGGCTCCTACAGAGTGACAGGAGCCGAGTGCTGCACATAATGTAACAGTGCAGCACCCAGCTCCTGTCTCTAAGCAGAAGCTGGCATTTTGGTGTCACCCCTCGGCGGGTGACACCCGGGAGTGGGCCGCACCCCCCGCACCCCCCTTGTGATGCCACTGCATAAGCGGCACTCACGGTACTCCTCAAATGAACGGGTCCGACACCCCGATATTCAGCAACGTTTCGGTTTTATTTCAAACCTTCGTCAGGCATATATAAACATTAAAAATAAGAATTTACTTACCGATAATTCTATTTCTCATAGTCCGTAGTGGATGCTGGGAACTCCGTAAGGACCATGGGGAATAGCGGCTCCGCAGGAGACTGGGCACAAAAGTAAAAGCTTTAGGACTACCTGGTGTGCACTGGCTCCTCCCCCTATGACCCTCCTCCAAGCCTCAGTTAGGATACTGTGCCCGGACGAGCGTACACAATAAGGAAGGATTTTGAATCCCGGGTAAGACTCATACCAGCCACACCAATCACACCGTACAACCTGTGATCTGAACCCAGTTAACAGCATGATAACAGAGGAGCCTCTGAAAAGATGGCTCACAACAATAATAACCCGATTTTTGTAACAATAACTATGTACAAGTATTGCAGACAATCCGCACTTGGGATGGGCGCCCAGCATCCACTACGGACTATGAGAAATAGAATTATCGGTAAGTAAATTCTTATTTTCTCTGACGTCCTAGTGGATGCTGGGAACTCCGTAAGGACCATGGGGATTATACCAAAGCTCCCAAACGGGCGGGAGAGTGCGGATGACTCTGCAGCACCGAATGAGAGAACTCCAGGTCCTCCTCAGCCAGGGTATCAAATTTGTAGAATTTAGCAAACGTGTTTGCCCCTGACCAAGTAGCTGCTCGGCAAAGTTGTAAAGCCGAGACCCCTCGGGCAGCCGCCCAAGATGAGCCCACTTTCCTTGTGGAATGGGCTTTTACAGATTTTGGCTGTGGCAGGCCTGCCACAGAATGTGCAAGCTGAATTGTACTACAAATCCAACGAGCAATAGTCTGCTTAGAAGCAGGAGCACCCAGCTTGTTGGGTGCATACAGGATAAACAGCGAGTCAGATTTTCTGACTCCAGCCGTCCTGGAAACATATATTTTCAGGGCCCTGACTACGTCCAGCAACTTGGAGTCCTCCAAGTCCCTAGTAGCCGCAGGTACCACAATAGGCTGGTTCAAGTGAAACGCTGAAACCACCTTAGGGAGAAATTGAGGACGAGTCCTCAATTCTGCCCTGTCCGTATGAAAATTTAGGTAAGGGCTTTTATAGGATAAAGCCGCCAATTCTGAGACACGCCTGGCTGACGCCAGGGCTAACAGCATTACCACTTTCCATGTGAGATATTTTAAGTCCACAGTGGTGAGTGGTTCAAACCAATGTGATTTTCAAACGCAGCCGCGGTAAGTCTTGGAACAGACAGGGTCCCTGCTGGAGCAGGTCCTTTCTTAGAGGTAGAGGCCACGGGTCCTCCGTGAGCATCTCTTGAAGTTCCGGGTACCAAGTCCTTCTTGGCCAATCCGGAGCCACGAGTATAGTCCTTACTCCTCTCCTTCTTATGATTCTCAGTACCTTGGGTATGAGAGGCAGAGGAGGGAACACATACACTGACTGGTACACCCACGGTGTTACCAGAGCGTCCACAGCTATTGCCTGAGGGTCCCTTGACCTGGCGCAATATCTGTCTAGTTTTTTGTTGAGGCGGGACGCCATCATGTCCACCTTTGGTTTTTCCCAATGGTTCACAATCATGTGGAAGACTTCTGGGTGAAGTCCCCACTCCCCCGGGTGGAGGTCGTGTCTGCTGAGGAAGTCTGCTTCCCAGTTGTCCACTCCCGGAATGAACACTGCTGACAGTGCTATCACATGATTTTCCGCCCAGCGAAGAATCCTTGCAACTTCTGCCATTGCCCTCCTGCTTCTTGTGCCGCCCTGTCTGTTTACGTGGGCGACTGCCGTGATGTTGTCCGACTGGATCAACACCGGCTGACCGTGAAGCAGAGGCCTTGCTTGATTTAGGGCATTGTAAATGGCCCTTAGTTCCAGGATATTTATGTGAAATGACGTTTCCATGCTTGACCACAAGCCCTGGAAATTTCTTCCCTGTGTGACTGCTCCCCAGCCTCTCAGGCTGGTATCCGTGGTCACCAGGACCCAGTCCTGAATGCCGAATCTGCGGCCCTCTAGAAGATGAGCACTCTGCAACCACCACAGGAGAGACACCCTTGTCCTTGGAGACAGGGTTATCCGCTGATGCATCTGAAGATGCGATCCGGACCATTTGTCCAGCAGATCCCACTGAAAAGTTCTTGCGTGGAATCTGCCGAATGGAATCGCTTCGTAAGAAGCCACCATTTTTCCCAGGACCCTTGTGCATTGATGCACTGACACTTGGCCTGGTTTTAGGAGGTTCCTGACTAGCTCGGATAACTCCCTGGCTTTCTCCTCCGGGAGAAACACCTTTTTCTGGACTGTGTCCAGAATCATCCCTAGGAACAGCTGACGTGTCGTCGGAATCAGCTGCGATTTTGGAATATTTAGAATCCTCCCGTGCTGTCGTAGTACTACTTGAGATAGTGCTACTCCGACCTCTAACTGTTCCCTGGACCTTGCCCTTATCAGGAGATCGTCCAAGTAAGGGATAATTAAGACGCCTTTTCTTCGAAGAAGAATCATCATTTCGGCCATTACCTTGGTAAAGACCCGGGGTGCCGTGGACAATCCAAACGGCAGCGTCTGAAACTGATAGTGACAGTTCTGTACCACAAACCTGAGGTACCCTTGGTGAGAAGGGCAAATTGGGACATGGAGGTAAGCATCCTTGATGTCCAGAGACACCATATAGTCCCCTTCTTCCAGGTTCGCTATCACTGCTCTGAGTGACTCCATCTTGAATTTGAACCTTTGTATGTAAGTGTTCAATGATTTCAGATTTAAAATAGGTCTCACCGAGCCGTCCGGCTTCGGTACCACAAACAGCGTGGAATAATACCCCTTTCCCTGTTGTAGGAGGGGTACCTTGATTATCACCTGCTGGGAATACAGCTTGTGAATGGCTTCCAATACCGCCTCCCAGTTGGAGGGAGACGTTGGTAAAGCAGACTTCAGGAACCGGCGAGGGGGAGACGTCTCGAATTCCAATTTGTACCCCTGAGATACTACCTGCAGGATCCAGGGGTCCACTTGCGAGTGAGCCCACTGCGCGCTGAAATTCTTGAGACGACCCCCCACCGTACCTGAGTCCGCTTGTAAGGCCCCAGCGTCATGCTGAGGACTTGGCAGAAGCGGGGGAGGGCTTCTGTTCCTGGGAAGAGGCTGCCTGCTGCAGTCTTTTTCCCCTTCCTCTGCCCCGGGGCAGATATGAGGCAGATACGGTGTCTTTTTCTGCTGAGAGGTGACCTGGGGTAAAAAGGTGGATTTCCCAGCCGTTGCCGTGGCCACCAGGTCCGATAGACCGACCCCAAATAACTCCTCCCCTTTATACGGCAATACTTCCATATGCCGTTTGGAATCCGCATCACCTGACCACTGTCGCGTCCATAACCCTCTTCTGGCAGAAATGGACAGCGCACTTACTCTTGATGCCAGAGTGCAAATATCCCTCTGTGCATCTCGCATATATAGAAATGCATCCTTTAAATGCTCTATAGTCAATAATATACTGTCCCTGTCCGGGGTATCAATATTTTCAGTCAGGGAATCCGACCAAGCCAGCCCCGCACTGCACATCCAGGCTGAGGCGATTGCTGGTCGCAGTATAACACCAGTATGTGTGTATATACTTTTTAGGATATTTTCCAGCTTCCTATCAGCTGGCTCTTTGAGGGCGACCGTATCAGGAGACGGTAACGCCACTTGTTTTGATAAGCGTGTGAGCGCCTTATCTACCCTAGGGGGTGTTTCCCAACGCGCCCTAACCTCTGGCGGGAAAGGGTATAATGCCAATAATTTTTTAGAAATTAGCAGTTTTTTATCGGGGGAAACCCACGCTTCATCACACACCTCATTTAATTCATCTGATTCAGGAAAAACTACGGGTAGTTTTTTCACACCCCACATAATACCCTTTTTTGTGGTACTTGTAGTATCAGAAATGTTCAAAACCTCCTTCATTGCCGTGATCATGTAACGTGTGGCCCTACTGGAAAATACGTTTGTTTCCTCACCGTCGACACTGGAGTCAGTGTCCGTGTCTTGGTCTGTGTCGACCATCTGAGGTAACGGGCGCTTTAGAGCCCCTGACGGTGTTTGAGACGCCTGGACAGGTATTAACTGTTTTTCCGGCTGTCTCATGTCATCAACAGTCTTTTGTAAAGTGCTGACGCTATCACGTAATTCCTTCCATAAGACCATCCAGTCAGGTGTCGACTCCCTAGGGGGTGACATCACTATTACAGGCAATTGCTCAACCTCCATACCATTTTCCTCCTCATACATGTCGACACAACGTACCGACACACAGCACACACACAGGGAATGCTCTGATAGAGGACAGGACCCCACTAGCCCTTTGGGGAGACAGAGGGAGAGTTTGCCAGCACACACCAGAGCGCTATATATATATATACAGGGATATCCTTATATAAGTGTTTTTCCCTTATATAGCTGCTGTATTTATTAATCTGCAAAATTAGTGCCCCCCCTCTCTTGTTTTACCCTGTTTCTGTAGTGCAGGACTGCAGGGGAGAGCCAGGGAGCTTCCCTCCAACGGAGCTGTGAGGGAAAATGGCGCTTGTGTGCTGAGGAGATAGGCTCCGCCCCCTTCTCGGCGGCCTTTCTCCCGCTTTTTTAAGGAAAAACTGGCAGGGGTTAAATGCATCCATATAGCCCAGGAGCTATATGTGATGTATTTTTAGCCATCTAAGGTGTTTTTATTGCGTCTCAGGGCGCCCCCCCCCCAGCGCCCTGCACCCTCAGTGACCGGAGTGTGAAGTGTGCTGAGAGCAATGGCGCACAGCTGCGGTGCTGTGCGCTACCTTATTGAAGACAGGACGTCTTCTGCCGCCGATTTTCCAGACCTCTTCTGGCTCTGTAAGGGGGCCGGCGGCGCGGCTCTGGGACCCATCCATGGCTGGGCCTGTGATCGTCCCTCTGGAGCTAATGTCCAGTAGCCTAAGAAGCCCAATCCACTCTGCACGCAGGTGAGTTCGCTTCTTCTCCCCTTAGTCCCTCGGTGCAGTGAGCCTGTTGCCAGCAGGACTCACTGAAAATAAAAAACCTAATTTAAACTTTTACTCTAAGCAGCTCAGGAGAGCCACCTAGTATGCACCCTTCTCGTTCGGGCACAAAAATCTAACTGAGGCTTGGAGGAGGGTCATAGGGGGAGGAGCCAGTGCACACCACGTAGTCCTAAAGCTTTTACTTTTGTGCCCAGTCTCCTGCGGAGCCGCTATTCCCCATGGTCCTTACGGAGTTCCCAGCATCCACTAGGACGTCAGAGAAACATATCTTACCTTTATAACTTCTACATCACCATGTGCAAACACAATCCCTGAGAGCCCGGCCTGTCAGATTTCCACTGACATCACCAGGGTCAGACTGATTACCAATCAGGTGTGCATTAACCCTTCACCATACAAAGAAAACAGCACTGAAGCACAGATCCAAGCTATACATAGCATACTGCACATTAAATAGCAAATGTTATAATGCATGCAACTGCTGTTTATATATTATAAATCATTTCACCTGGGAGGGAATCAAAAATACTAAATAACTGTATCAGAGTAAACTAAATCAGTATATTTCAGGCCAGGTAACATGCAGTCCCAAATTTGCCATAGAATCATATGAAGCTATTAAAAGAAAGTGCCTCATTCAGACCCCTTGGAGCAATAGTGTTGAGCCTATTGATCCAGCGTGCTTCACACTGTAACAATCGAGTGGACCTATCTCCTCTCCTCCTGCTCTCTGGTATCATGTCAATCATTTTATATCTTAATGATGATAATGTGTGGGAACAGAGTTTGAAGTGTTTAGCTACTGGCTGTTCTGTCTGCTTGCCCTCAAGTGCTGATTTTATAGCACTTCTATGCTGGGCCATCCGAACCCTAAATGTACAAGTCGTCTTCCCGATATAATAGAGTCCGCATGGACATACAGTATGATACAATAAACGACAAAACGAGATGTACAAGTGAAGCAATGCTGTAACTGTATTCTTTTGCCTGAATGTGGATGCAATAATGTATCACCGGTCTCAAGGTACATACATGTAGTGCACAGGACTTTCAGGACTATCTGGATGATGTTCATAATCAATTATCTGATAGTGTGGTTTATCTGAAATTATCCTCTGATCCTACAGATGGGTATATGTTAGAACTGACAGGTTGTTTAAAGTTAGCTGTGCAGGCTGGGCATATAAGTAAATCTACTATTGAAGCATTAATTGTATCTGAGCCTTTGATTTCTGTTCTGTACACTATACCGAAGTTGCACAAGGACAGGTATAAACCGCCGGGACGTCCTATCGTCTCGGCTAGGGACTCATTGTTTTACCAGGTGGCCCGTTATTTAGACCATTATTTGCAGCCTCTTGTTCAGCATGAATGCACATATTTGAAAGATACATCTTCTTTTTTGTCTAAGTTACGTGCAATGTGCCCCTTGTCTGATGGTGTATTGTTGTGCATGGCTGATGTTACCAGTCTGTACACGAATATACCACACGACAGGGGCATCCAGGCGGTACATGACTTGATTTTGAAACATTCAATATACACTGGTCCTCCTATCTCTGTGTTTTTGGATCTATTAAGGCTTGTTCTTTCTCACAATTACTTTCTGTTTAACAAAGAATATTATTTACAGACCCTCGGGTGTGCTATGGGGTCGCCGGTGGCACCGGCGTACGCCAATGCGTTCATGTTTACAGTTGAACAGAAGTTGTTTTTCTGTAACAAGGAGTTTAGCAAGAACATCATCTTCTTCACACGTTACATAGATGATGTGTTCATGTTGTGGGGCGGTACCAAACAGGAGTTTGTGGATATGATGACAGTAGTTAATGGTCAGGATGATAATATTAAATTTACATTTGATGTCCAGGAGAAAGCTATCAATTTCTTAGACGTTTGTGTCAGTCACGATGAATTGGGGTTTGGGACAACACTTTATTCTAAACCTACAAACTGCAATAATATCCTATTAGCATCTAGTCACCACCCGACACCTCTGAAAAGGGGTTTACCGTATTCACAATACTTAAGGGTACACCGCATTTGTAGCAATGAGAGGGATGAGTTAGTACAGATGGATAAAATGACCAAAAAGTTTCTGGAAAGGGGTTTACTCTAATCGGGACCTTACCAAGGCCAGAATGAAAGCCATGTCGGAACCAAAAGTTAAAATCTGCAACACAGGCAGCAGTAGTAAATTGGATGATGCTATGATATATGTGAGTCAGTACAGCACGGCTAGCAAGGGGTTAATGAACAAAGCAAAAGGGATTTGGCCTATGGTCCAATCTGACCCGGATTTAGGGTCACTGTCTGAAAAGCGACTAATGCCCTGTTATGAGAGAGGCCCCAATATTAAAGATATGCTGGTACACAGTGATATTTCTGATTATACCAAGCCAGCATCGGAGCATTTTTTGAGTAAAAAACCTGGCAATTATAAATGTCTTGGGTGCACTAAATGTATGTACCTTGAGACCGGTGATATATTATTGCATCCACATTCAGGCAAAAGAATACAGTTACGGCATTGCTTCACTTGTACATCTCGTTTTGTCGTTTATTGTATCATATGTTCATGCGGACTCTATTATATTGGGAAGACGACTTGTACATTTAGGGTTCGGATGGCCCAGCATAGAAGTGCTATAAAATCAGCACTTGAGGGCAAGCAGACAGAACAGCCAGTAGCTAAACACTTCAAACTCTGTTCCCACACATTATCATCATTAAGATATAAAATGATTGACATGATACCAGAGAGCAGGAGGAGAGGAGATAGGTCCACTCGATTGTTACAGTGTGAAGCACGCTGGATCAATAGGCTCAACACTATTGCTCCAAGGGGTCTGAATGAGGCACTTTCTTTTAATAGCTTCATATGATTCTATGGCAAATTTGGGACTGCATGTTACCTGGCCTGAAATATACTGATTTAGTTTACTCTGATACAGTTATTTAGTATTTTTGATTCCCTCCTAGGTGAAATGATTTATAATATATAAACAGCAGTTGCATTATGACATTTGCTATTTAATGTGCAGTATGCTATGTATAGCTTGGATCTGTGCTTCAGTGCTGTTTTCTTTGTATGGTGAAGGGTTAATGCACACCTGATTGGTAATCAGTCTGACCCTGGTGATGTCAGTGGAAATCTGACAGGCCGGGCTCTCAGGGATTGTGTTTGCACATGGTGATGTAGAAGTTATAAAGGTAAGATATGTTTTAATGTTTATATATGCCTGACGAAGGTTTGAAATAAAACCGAAACGCTGCTGAATATCGGGGTGTCGGACCTGTTCATTTGAGGAGTCCCGTGAGTGCCGCTTATGATTGTTTGGCTATTTTACAGTCGCAGAGCTGTTTAAGAGGGCACCGGGCGAGTTGACTTCTAAAGCACAGAGTGCCGAGTTCCATATGCAATATATATATATATATTTATATATAGTCCCATTGATCCGGCTCTCCTTAGACCTCGTTGCTGCACCGGGTGCCTCCGTGATTGATGAGATAGAGAAACAACAGACGCGGCACTCCTAGCGTCTTGACCAATAAAAGCACTCAAACAGGCAGAGTGTAAAGTTACGTTTCATTGCCGCTTTTATTTGGCCATTTTCCTCAGGTATACAATAAAACATAAGAATCTTACCTTATAAAGGCTATAAATCACCCTGTGTAGAAACAACGTGTGTCGGGCGGGACGCCGCCCGCTCCGTTCGGCGCAGCAGAGAATTGTACACAGCTCCCAGATGAATGTGTATTAAGTAGTATAGATGTAATAAGCCTATATACTAATATCCCACATGATGAGGGAATTGTTGCTATTAGTGCGTCGTCACCTCCGCTGCGCCGAACAGAGCGGGCGGCGTCCCGCCCGACACACGTTGTTTCTACACAGGGTGATTTATAGCCTTTATAAGGTAAGATTCTTATGTTTTATTGTATACCTTAGGAAAATGCCCAAATAAAAGCGGCATTGAAACGTTGTAACTTTACACTCGGCCTGTTTGAGAGCTTTTATTGGTCAAGTCGCTAGGAGTGCCGCGTCTGTTGTTTATATATATATATATATATATATATATATATTGGAAAAATAAATTGGAGGTGTGAGCGCAAACCTGGTTTTAAATGGAGAATGTCTGTGGAACTACAAGTCCAAGTCCAGATTGTTAGATCCAAATAATCTGGCTGCACACTGCCGTTTAGATCAGCTGTCGTCCACCCCGTTCTCCCGTCTCCCAACGGGGAAAGATTATGTCTAGAGAAAATAGAATAATGGGTGGCGCCAACAGTGCATTAAAAGATGACAATTTATTGACACATCATAAAACACAGGTCTAAAAATGTAAGCATACCAAAGATGGCGGTATAATCACCGCTGATACATTCATTTTAAAATCAAAGATACAAGATGGATTCACCACTGCATGTTGCCTTGTTCAGCGTCCATCCATAAACCACGCCACTGAGTGGCTTATGGATGGACGCTGAACAAGGCAACATGCAGAGAGAGAGAGAGAGCTGTTCCATGTAATAGGCGGCACTCAGAGACTGGATTGCAACAGGTTAAATGCCAAAAAACCCACAGGGTGTGCTTTAATGTGTGACGTTTCGGGGTATTTCTCCCCTTCTTCAGACCAGTCTTTGTGTCAGTGCTAATCTCACTTTGTTTTTTAAAAAGAACCCTTTTTTTCTTTGGTGTTACACTGGTGTGGATTAAGACTTTGTGGACCTATTTCTGTTGTGTTCTGCTGTACACTATGGAGGGTTTAAGTAAAAGCATAAGTAAAAACAAGAATGTTTCTGGTTTTCAAGCTATCAGCCTGCCATTAGGAGAGCTCTTAAGCCTTTCAGATTCTGAAGCAGAAACACGTTTAATTAAGGACACATTGCAAACTGCTGCAGGGGGTGATACTGCTGAAGACATATATTTCTCTTTGCTCAAATTAAAGAAAAAAGAGATTGATTATCATTTGCACGGTGTCACGATTTCCGACTACTACCATGAACACAAGATTCCGAGGGGGTTCAGAGTAAAAAATATGCCAACTATCGGAAGAATGAACCCCGATTTTTACTGTCGCTGGGTGGCGATACTCAATAAATGTTCATGTGACCTGATGATTCTAGTTGTTGAGGAATCTACTAGGATTCTAGATGAAACTAGGAGTAAAATAGCTGATTTAGAGTCATTTTCTAAGCATCTCCTGGTGAATGACACCAATACGAATTGAATCGATAAGCTTGGTCAAAAGGTAGAGGCTTACAAGCATGAGCTAATTAAATATAAAAAATCAAAGTTAGCTACTTTGAACAAAGACTACGAGGAACAGTCTGTATATCCCTGGGCAACGGGACGCTATCCTCAGAGAAAGAGACGTTTCTTCAATAGTAGGAATGCAAGGAGATTCTTAATGGGCACAGAGGCCTCCACTGGAAAAAGGTCTGCAAGTGGACAAGAGCCCTCAACCAGTAGTAATGTGAATAAGCCCCCTTTAGGGACAGTTACGCGTGCCAGGGGCGTGCAAGGAAGAGACTACACACCCAAACGCGGCGAGGCGGACAAGGGGAAAGGAAGATGAAGACGGTAACACCTTTAAACAACTTAATTATTAATTTGTCCTCCCATGCTCTTACTGTGGATGAGACGAGTTTGCTGAATAAAGGTTTATCCTATGTCCCCAAAATTTAATCAATTCGAATGGAAGGTAGACTCATGGAAGGATCAGAGAAATTTAAAACTAAAGGAGTACTTCAGCAAAAACGCCTCGTCTACTGAGTCAGAAAATCTTGATCACCCCTCAAGACCAATTTCACACTTTGATCCTCAGGCTCATAACGCCTCAATCAGAAGCTACTCATGCATGTTGGAGTCTCTAGTAGATGTAGAGACAATGAAACTAACAAAGATGCCTTCCAATTTGACCAAGGGAGAATTTGAAGCCTTGAAAAATTTGAGTAGTAATGAATCTGTAGTTATACGTGCAGCCGACAAAGGAGGTGGAATCATGCTCCAAGAACGTCAAATGTACACTGATGAGATTTATTGGCAATTAAGTGACCATGCTGTATACAGTAAGCTGCTTGATGATCCAACAGCTGTATACAGTATAAAAAGGAAATCAATGCAATCCTCGTGAAAGCATTCCAGGATGCTGTAATTGACAAAATAACCTTTAAAGCACTCATGGTGGACCATCCAATAACACCAATCTTATTTTCTTTGCCGAAAGTCCATAAGAGCTTGGTGTCTCCACCAGGATGCCAGATAATTTCAGCTCATGGGTCGCTTTATAGTTGAATAGCCAAATACCTTGATTTCTATCTCCAACCAGTTATTAAAGCAGAGCCAACTGTGTTAATGGACACCACGCAATTATTACTACTCCTGCAGAATTGTACACAGCTCCCAGATGAATGTGTATTAAGTAGTATAGATGTAATAAGCCTATATACTAATATCCCACATGATGAGGGAATTGTTGCTATGAGATGACTTTTAGAGGATAATCCCCATTACAAAGGACCAAATGTTGAATTTTTTCTACTACTTCTGGAAATGACCTTGACACGTAATTTTTTTCTACTTTGATGGTGCATATTATTTGCAGTGCCTGGGGTGCGCTATGGGGAGCAACGTGGCCCCAGTGTTCGCTAATGCATATATGCTGCCAATTGAAAGAAAACAGTTTCTGGAGAATACGTCATTTGCCAAGGGAGAGATTCTTTTTATGCGTTACATAGATGATCTCCTTGTGAAATGGGCTGGCAAGCAAGAGATGTTCGTTGAGCGTATGAGAAACATCAATCAAATGGACAACAAGAAGGGTTTACCACACTCCCAGTTTCTAAGGGCAAGACGCATCACGAGCTACATCGTTGACGCAGAAAAAGAAATAGATGAGATGATGGACAAATTTATACAAAGAGGCTATCGAAGGAGTGATCTTGTAAAAGCGAAAGTTAAAGCATTAGCAGTATCACGTGAGCAATGCCTACAGAAGAAAGTCAAAACCACACGGAAGATAATGCCACTGATTGCCACATACACTACAGCTAGCGGATTAATAAGAAAAACTGCAAGGAAATTATGGCCTATTGTAAAGTCCGACAAATCAATTCCGACATTAAATAATAGTGAATTGCTCAAATGTCATCAAAGAGGTCGAAATTTGAAGGACTGGCTTGTCCACACTGATATAACTATCCAACACAGAGAGAGAGAGCTAAAGTCGCACTTTTTGAGTAAGATCCCAGGTTCCTACAGGTGCACTGGATGCATGACTTGTAGGTATCTGGAAACCGAGCCATCAGTTCTGTATCCACATTCGGGGAAAAGAATTGCTATTAAACATGTGCTGACATGTACTTCAAAATTCGTGGTGCCCATGTGGACTTGATATGTTGGTAAGACTGTTTGTTCTTTCCGAGAGCGAGCAGCACAACACAGGTCAGCTATAAGGCATACCCTAGAGGGAAAATCTATTGAGCAGCCAGTAGCTAGGCACTTTAAAGAGGCAGGTTATTCCATGGCAACGCTGCGCTACAAGCTGATTGACCATGTTCCTCCCATGGTAAGGGAAGGTGACCGTAACAAAAAATTATTTCAGCTGGAGGCGCAATGGATTTTTGATTTGAATACTGTCTCACCAGCCGGCCTTAATGAGAATTTGTCATTTTTGTGCTTTCATTAGAAATCTCCCTTAGCTACCTTGTGACAATGCCTCCTTGATATATTGTAGGTTGATGTGGTACAAATTATTTGGAAAAGGATTGCTACTCTAGAATATTTTGGTAATCACATCACTAGGTTATGTGGCGCTTTTTCAACGACTCATTATGACCCTGTTAGAGCCGTTTTGAGCTAATGATGTAATCAGTTAATTGCTATGGTTACCCCATATATAATTATATTGTGTCTGCTACTAAATTTATGAATTAGCAATCCATGTGTTAAGATAATATATTTTGCCTAATGCAGCAAAATTAATGATAGCCTGTGCTATTTTGCCCCCTAAAGCAGAAGTTTATGACAGAGTAAGCCTGCATTTGTTTATTTATGTGCTTATGTTTTGTGGTGGTCATGGAAACAGGCCTCACCCGCCACCGCCGGCCAGGTGCTGTGTGACGTCATTGCGCCGGCTCCCGGATGTGCGGGAGGAGCGGGGACTAGATCCATGAACTTGTTGTTGGTCGCTATGGAAACAGGCCCCGCCCCCACCGTGGGTCAGACGCCATGTGACGTCATCGCGCCCGCTCCCGGAAGTGCGGGGGGAAGCGGTGATCGGATCTATGCACTGGATGGTATTTAAGGTAATAATTTTTTGTTGTATGTTTATCCTGACGAAAGGTGCAAAAATGAAGGAGCACCTGAAACATTGATGCTTAAGCTTGCGTAGCTGCTGTATTTATTTGTAAATCCGTTGAGTGTCGCCCGTCTGTTCTACTTTATATATATATATATATATATATATATATGGAGGTAGGGGAGAAGAACAAGCGCCATATGGTGTAGTAATTTAAGTAAATGGTTTATTATAGACATGTAAATATGAGTTAAGTACCGGATGTAATCTTGAAATCAGGCCTATCAGTCTCTCTTTCCCAGTGGCTGTTCCCCACCTGTATGTCAGGAGACAAAGATCATCGCCATACAGAGGCGTATCTAGCACGGGGCGAGCAGGGCACGTGCCCTGGGCGCCATGGCAGCCCCAACAGAGGGGGCGCCACCGGCACCTGCACGGCCCACTCGCCCCATGCTTCAGGGATTCCGCCGGCGCTACCCGCGGCGCTTTCCCTGTCTCCCCGGCTGCTGTGCCTGTCACAATAGACAGGCAGCGGCAGCCAGGAGCCTCCCCCTACTCCCCCCTGCAAAAGTGTCTGTGTGTACGCGATCGCGACCGCGGAGGTGCGCGCGTGCGCGACCTCGGGGGGGCGTGCGGCCCCTGCCCTGAACAGCAGTAAGTGCAGGTGAGCGGGAAGGGGGTGCGGGACATTTTGTGTGTGTGTGTGTGTGTGTGTTAAGTGTGTGTGTGTCGGACAGTGTGCGTGTGACATTGTGTGTGGGACAGTGTGAGTGTGTTAATTGTGTGTGTGGGACAGTTTGAGTGTGTGTAAATTGTGTGTGTGTGTGACTGTGTGTGTGTGTGGGACAGTGTGCGTGTGTTAATTCTGTGTGTGTGGGACAGTGTGTGTGTTAATTGTGTGTGTGTGTGTGTGTGTGTGTGTGTTAATTGTGTGTGTGGGACAGTGCGTGTTTGTTAATTGTGTGTGTGTGTGGGACAGTGTGAGTGTGTTAATTGTGTGTGTGGGACAGTTTTGAGTGCGTGTTAATTGTGTGTGTGTGGGACAGTGTGCGTGTGTTAATTGTGTATGTGTGGGACAGTGTGCGTGTGTTAATTGTGTATGTGTGGGACAGTGTGAGTGTGTTAATTGTGTGTGTGTGGGACAGTGTGAGTGTGTTAATTGTGTGTGTGTGTGGGACAGTTTGAGTGTGTGTTAATTGTGTGTGTGTGGGACAGTGTGCGTGTGTGTTAATTGTGTGTGTGTGGGACAGTGTGCGTGTGTATCAATTGTGTGTGGGACAGTGTGCGTGTGTGTTAATTGTGTGTGTGTGGGACAGTGTGCGTGTGTTAAGTGTGTGTGTGTGTGTGGGACAGTGTGAGTGTGTTAATTGTGTGTGTGTGGGACAGTGCGTGTTTGTTAATTGTGTGTGGGACAGTGTGCGTGTGTGATATTTGTGTGTGTGGGACAGTGTGCGTGCGTGTGTGTTAATTGTGTGTGGGACAGTGTGCGTGGGTTAATTGTGTGTGTGTGTGTGTTAATTGTCCCGGCGGTTATTGGCGTCTGTAGTGTACGCCCCATCCTCCTCCGCTGCCGCTGACAGGAGCGGCGGTGTGCGGCTCTCCCCCTCCTCCGCCGGCTCGGTCCTCCCGTCGTGGCCCTGCAGTGTGTGCCGGTCTCCCCGGCAGCAGCAGCAGGTTAGTCTCTTCCCCCCCCCCCCCTCTCTCTCTTTCTCTCTCTCTCTCTCTCTCTCTCTCCTCCTGTGGATTGCAGTTTGTAAGTATCATTTTAATTTTTACAGGTACCCCTATTGAATTCTACTGGACAAGTGGACGTGACCGGCGTGGGATGTAGGTAAGTAATCTGTCTCTCATTTTTACAGGTACCCCTATTGGATTCTACTGGACAAGTGGACGTGACCGGCGTGGGATGTAGGTAAGTAATCTGTCTCTCATTTTTACAGGTACCCCTATTGGATTCTACTGGACAAGTGGACGTGATCGGCGTGGGATGTAGGTAAGTAATCTCTCTCTCATTTTCAAAGATACCCCTATTGGATTCTACTGGACAAGTGGACGTGACCGGCGTGGGATGTAGGTAAGTAATCTGTCTCTCATTTTTACAGATTCCCCTATTGGGTTCTACTGGACAAGTGGACGTGACCAGCGTGGGATGTAGGTAAGTAATCTGTCTCTCATTTTTACAGATTCCCCTATTGGATTCTACTGGACAAGTGGACGTGACCAGCGTGGGATGTAGGTAAGTAATCTGTCTCTCATTTTTACAGGTAACGCTATTGGATTCTACTGGACAAGTGGACGTGACCGGCGTGGGATGTAGGTAAGTAATCTGTCTCTCATTTTACAGATTCCCCTATTGCACAGGTTCTCAAACTCGGTCCTCAGGACCCCACACAGTGCATGTTTTGCAGGTCTCCTCACAGAATCACAAGTTAAATAATTAGCTCCACCTGTGGACCTTTTAAAATGTGTCAGTGAGTAATTAATACACCTGTGCACCTGCTGGGTTACCTGCAAAACATGCACTGTGTGGGGTCCTGAGGACCGAGTTTGAGAACCCCTGCCCTATTGGATTCTACTGGACAAGTGGACGTGATCGGCGTGGGATGTAGGTAAGTAATCTCTCTCTCATTTTTACAGATTCCCCTACTGCAGGCATTCCCAACCGCGGTCCTCAAGGCACACCAACAGTGCAGGTTTTAGTGATATCCAGGCTTCAGCACAGATGGTTAAATCAAAATAACTGAGGTACTAATTAAGTCACCTGTGTTCAAGCCTGGATATCACTAAAACCAGGACTGTTAGTGTGCCTTGAGGACCGTGGTTGGGAAACACTGCCCTACTGGGTTCTACTGGACAAGTGGACGTGACCAGCGTGGGATGTAGGTAAGTAATCTGTCTCTCATTTTTACAGGTACCCCTATTGAATTCTACTGGACAAGTGGACGTGACCAGCGTGGGATGTAGGTAAGTAATCTGTCTCTCATTTTTACAGGTACCCCTATTGGATTCTACTGGACAAGTGGACGTGATCGGCGTGGGATGTAGGTAAGTAATCTCTCTCTCATTTTCACAGGTACCCCTATTGGATTCTACTGGACAAGTGGACGTGACCGGCGTGGGATGTAGGTAAGTAATCTGTCTCTTATTTTTACAGATTCCCCTACTGGATTCTACTGGACAAGTGGACGTGACCAGCGTGGGATGTAGGTAAGTAATCTGTCTCTCATTTTTACAGATTCCCCTACTGGATTCTACTGGACAAGTGGACGTGACCAGCGTGGGATGTAGGTAAGTAATCTGTCTCTCATTTTTACAGGTACCCCTATTGAATTCTACTGGACAAGTGGACGTGACCAGCGTGGGATGTAGGTAAGTAATCTGTCTCTCATTTTTACAGGTACCCCTATTGAATTCTACTGGACAAGTGGATGTGACCAGCGTGGGATGTAGGTAAGTAATCTGTCTCTCATTTTTACAGGTACCCCTATTGGATTCTACTGGACAAGTGGACGTGACCGGCGTGGGATGTAGGTAAGTAATCTGTCTCTCATTTTTACAGATTCCCCTACTGGATTCTACTGGACAAGTGGACGTGACCAGCGTGGGATGTAGGTAAGTAATCTGTCTCTCATTTTTACAGATTCCCCTACTGGATTCTACTGGACAAGTGGACGTGACCAGCGTGGGATGTAGGTAAGTAATCTGTCTCTCATTTTTACAGGTACCCCTATTGAATTCTACTGGACAAGTGGACGTGACCGGCGTGGGATGTAGGTAAGTAATCTGTCTCTCATTTTTACAGGTACCCCTATTGGATTCTACTGGACAAGTGGACGTGACTGGCGTGGGATGTAGGTAAGTAATCTGTCTCTCATTTTTACAGATTCCCCTACTGGATTCTACTGGACAAGTGGACGTGACCGGCGTGGGATGTAGGTAAGTAATGTGTCTCTCATTTTTACAGCTACCCCTATTGGATTCTACTGGACAAGTGGACGTGACCGGCGTGGGATATAGGTAAGTATGTGTGAGTGTGTCAGTGTGCTTTAATAAATTTTTACTGTCACGGTGTGTGAGTTGTGTTTTTATTTGGGTATTTTTTCTGTTGTAGAACTACAGGTACCGGCAGGCCCGTTATTTCCCTGCATGTTGGTACTTGAGGTTCTCCAAGTACCAGCAAGCGGGGGAGGCTTTCTGGGCCTTGTAGTTCCACAACAAAAAACAATATTCTTTTTTTACTTACATGGCTATCAGCCTCCCATCCACAGCCCACGGATGGGGGGGACAGCCTCGGGCTTCACCCCTGGCCCTTGGGTGCCTGGAGGGGGGGTGACCCCTTGATTTAAGGGGTCCCCACTCCTCCAGGGAACCCCGGCCAGTGGTGACTAGTTGGGGGGGTAATGCCACGGCCGCAGGGACCTACATAAATGTGTCCCCCGGCTGTGGCATTATGTCCCTGGCTAGTGGAGCCCGGTGCTGGTTTTAAAAATACGGGGGGACCCCTACATCTTTTGTCCCCCGTATTTTTGGAACCAGGACCGGACTAAGAGCCCGATGCTGGTTGTCTAAATACGGGGAACCCCTGTCCAATTTTTTCCCAGTATTTAAACAACCAGGACCGGCTCAAAGAGCCCGAGGCTGGTTATACTTAGGAGGGGGATCTCATGCAGTTTTTTTTTACATTTTTAACCCATTCAGACCCTTCTCCATTAAGTTAATGGAAACCCTGGACAACAAAATTGCATTCATGTCCTCCTCCCACTCCCTTCCCAGTCCCAAACACTGATTATTTTTTTTTCTATAAAAATGTACAATACAACATCACAAGTATGATGAGCAGGCATGCAGCGGGCATTGGCAACTTTGGACTGAGTTGCAAATTAGTGGCGGAGGGCTGGGTCAGTTGATGGTGGGCGAGTTTGTAAGCCATTGGTGGTGGCATCGGCTCAGAGGCAGTGGCGGGCATTGGCTTGGTGGCGGTAGGGTTCATCGACAGGATTCGGCGGACATTATGGCTGTAGTGCCTCACCGCACGCCACTGACCTCACCGCATGCCACTGGTGTGTGGGACAGTGTGCGTGTGTGTTAATTGTGTGTGTGGGACAGTGTGAGTGTGTGTTAATTGTGTGTGTGTGGAACAGTATCAGTGTGTGTAAATTTTTGCAGTCCAGTGTGTGTGTGGGGGAGAGGAAAGTATGAGAATGTGTGTGTGTGTAGTCTGAGTGGGTGTGTGTAGGATTTGGGGGTGGCCAGTCTGTGTGTGTGTAATCAGTGTGTGTGGGATGTACTAATGGCCATTTACCGAAGAGAGATATGTATTAAACCACGGGCACTGAGATGCCCTTCTTCCTCACCATCCAGCTGGGTGGGCGAGCCGGGCGGGTGGAAAGCCAGCAGCAGGGGCAGCATGCCAGATATCAGCAGCCGAGGGTGGGGGCTGTAATGCACATGCGGAGCCCAAAGCCGGAGATCAGCAGCATGCTGACCGGCAATAAGCAGCTTCTGCTTCCGCGTTCAACATGCTGCTGATCTCCGGCTTTGGGCTACGCAGGGTTCGGGGGATGGGTGTCCTCTGCCGGTGTACTGCAGCTCCGGGGGTGCGGGCTCCGGAGGCTTTCAGCACTGTTGAATATCCAGCTGCCCCAAGTATGTACAGCCCGCACCCTCTGCAGCTGATATCCGGCATGCTGCTGCTGGCTGTCCCCCCGCCCGGCTCGGCCACACAGCTGTATGGTGAGAAGGGCATCTCAGTTCCTGAGGTTTAACACATATGCCTCAGAAAATGGCCTCTGCGGTAAACGATACTAATGCTTACCGTGACAGTAACAGCGGGGAGGAAGGCGCACATCGGGATCCTGCAGCATGAAACAAGAACCCCTTCGGAGCGCAGCAGGCCACACTGAAAAGGGTGCATACCCGGTGCGGTGCTCTGCATCCCGGGTGGTGCAGAAGATGTGGAGTGTCGGAGGTGGCAGAAGCGCCGCAGCTTGGGGTGAGAAACCGCTGCAGCCCTTCCGCTGCTAAACTCTGCAATTAGTCTATTAAGGGGGTGGGCTCCCCTCATCATAGTGCCCCACAGGCCATGTTAATTCTGGGGGTAGGATCCCCTAACTCTATGGGGTAAATTTACTAAGCTCCCGATTTTGACCGAGATGCCGTTTTTTCATCAAAGTGTCATCTCGGTAATTTACTAAACACTAATCACGGCAGAGATGAGGGCATTCGTAATTTTTTGCAAGTCCAAGTAAAAAATTACGAATGAATACACCATCGGTCAAAACGCGGCTGTTTAAGTATGAATCTCGGTCATTTACTAAGAAGTGCAAAGCAAAAAACAAACAAACACTGCCGTGAAAAATTACAACTCGTAAAAAAGTGCTAAAAAAAAACAGACCTTTTTTTTTTATTCGTGATTGGATAGGCATGCACGGATCCATGAGATCCGTGCATGTATATCAGTGGGAAGGGGTGGGAAAGTGCTTATTTTTTCAAAAAAAATTGCGTGGGGTCCCCCCTCCTAAGCATAACCAGCCTCGGGCTCTTTGAGCCGATCCTGGTTGCAGAAATATGGGAAAAAAAATGACAGGGGTTCCCCCATATTTAAGCAACCAGCATCGGGCTCTGCGCCTGGTCCTGGTCCCAAAAATACGGGGGACAAAAAGAGTAGGGGTCCCCCGTATTTTTAAAACCAGCACCGGGCTCCACTAGCTGGACAGATAATGCCACAGCCGGGGGTCACTTTTATATAGTGCCCTGCGGCCGTGGCATCAAAAATCCAACTAGTCACTCCTGGCCGGGGTACCCTGGGGGAGTGGGGACCCCTTCAATCAAGGGGTCCCCCCCCCCAGCCACCCAAGGGCCAGGGGTGAAGCCCGAGGCTGTCCCCCCCCATCCAATGGGCTGCGGATGGGGAGGCTGATAGCCTTTGTTGTAAAAGAAAAGATATTGTTTTTAGTAGCAGTACTACAAGGCCCAGCAAGCCTCCCCCGCATGCTGGTACTTGGAGAACCACAAGTACCAGCATGCGACGGAAAAACGGGCCTGCTGGTACCTGTAGTACTACTACTAAAAAAATACCCAAAAAAAGACAAGACACACACACCGTGAAAGTATAATTTTATTACATACATACACACATACATACATACTTACCTTAAGTTCCCACGCAGGTCGGTCCTCTTCTCCAGTAGAATCCAAGGGGTACCTGTTGAAGAAATTATACTCACGAGATCCAGGGGTCCAGGCTCCTCGGGAAATCCAGGGGTAATCCACGTACTTGAAAAAAATAACAAAACGGTGTACCGACCACGAACTGAAAGGGGACCCATGTTTGCACATGGGTCACCTTTCCACGAATGCCAGAAACCCACTTTGACTTCTGTCTAAGTGGGTTTCTTCAGCCAATCAGGGAGCGCCACGTTGTAGCACTCTCCTGATCAGCTGTGTGCTCCTGTCCTCACTGACAGGCAGCACACGGCAGTGTTACAATGTAGCGCCTATGCGCTACATTGTAACCAATGCTGGGAACTTTCTGCTCAGCGGTGACGTCACTTTAGGTCAACCGCAGGGCAGAAAGTTCCCATCATTGGTTACAATGTAGCGCATAGGCGCTACATTGTAACACTGCCGTGTGCTGCCTGTCAGTGAGGACAGGAGCACACAGCTGATCAGGAGAGTGCTACAACGTGGCGCTCCCTGATTGGCTGAAGAAACCCACTTAGACAGAAGTCAAAGTGGGTTTCTGGCATTCGTGGAAAGGTGACCCATGTGCAAACATGGGTCCCCTTTCAGTTCGTGGTCGGGACACCGTTTTGTTATTTTTTTCAAGTACGTGGATTACCCCTGGATTTCCCGAGGAGCCTGGACCCCTGGATCTCGTGAGTATAATTTCTTCAACAGGTACCCCTTGGATTCTACTGGAGAAGAGGACCGACCTGCGTGGGAACTTAAGGTAAGTATGTATGTATGTGTGTATGTATGTAATAAAATTATACTTTCACGGTGTGTGTGTCTTGTCTTTTTTGGGGTATTTTTTTAGTAGTAGTACTACAGGTACCAGCGGGCCCGTTTTTCCGTCGCATGCTGGTACTTGTGGTTCTCCAAGTACCAGCATGCGGGGGAGGCTTGCTGGGCCTTGTAGTACTGCTACTAAAAACAATATATTTTCTTTTACAACAAAGGCTATCAGCCTCCCCATCCGCAGCCCATTGGATGGGGGGGGACAGCCTCGGGCTTCACCCCTGGCCCTTGGGTGGCTGGGGGGGGGGACCCCTTGATTGAAGGGGTCCCCACTCCCCCAGGGTACCCCGGCCAGGGGTGACTAGATGGATTTTTGATGCCACGGCCGCAGGGCACTATATAAAAGTGACCCCCGGCTGTGGCATTATCTGTCCAGCTAGTGGAGCCCGGTGCTGGTTTTAAAAATACGGGGGACCCCTACTCTTTTTGTCCCCCGTATTTTTGGAATCAGGACCAGGCGCAGAGCCCGATGCTGGTTGCTTAAATATGGGGGAACCCCTGTCATTTTTTTTCCCATATTTCGGCAACCAGGATCGGCTCAAAGAGCCCGAGGCTGGTTATGCTTAGGAGGGGGGACCCCACGCAATTTTTTTTTTAAATTTTACAGTGTTTAATTAAAAAAAAAAAAAAAATAGAACCCCAGCACGGATCACACAGATCCGGCCGAGATTAATTGTAAAAAAGTCGGCAGTGTTTTGCTAATCACTGCCGTAAAAAATACAAAAAAAACACGAATGACATCGACATCGGAAGAAAAGAAAAACCCGAATACGACAGCTTAGTAAATCCATCGTAACAAATTCAAAAAGTTGCAGTTTTACACTTTCGATGTCATTCGTGATTGAACTTTGACCTGAAACGGGAAAATACGAATCTTAGTAAATTTAACCCTATAATGGGAATTTTGGCTCATATCATGTGCTGTAACGTGAATTTTGGCTAATACCGTGTGCTATAATGTGAATTTCGGCTCATACTATGTGGGGTAATGTGAATTTTGGCTCATTCCGTGTGCTGTAATGTGAATTTCGGCTCATACCGTGTGCTGTAATGTGAATTTCTGCTCATACCATGTGGGGAAATGTGAATTTCTGCTCATACCATGTGGGGAAATGTGAATTTTGGCTCATACCGTGTGCTATAATGTGAATTTTGGCTCATACCATGTGGGGTAATGTGAATTTCGGCTCATACTGTGTGCTATAATGTGAATTTCGGCTCATGCCGTGTGGGGCAATGTGAATTTCGGCTCATACTGTGTGCTATAATGTGAATTTCGGCTCATACCGTGTGCTATAATGTGAAAGGGGCACCAGTACTAGATAGTATAAGGGGTCCTACTATACTGAAGGACACGCCCCTTTTGAGTGACCACGCCCCTTTTCCGGAGCGCGCGCGCCTTCGGCGCGCGCATAATTGCTATCTGCACTCTTTCATTCCACCTTCAAAAATTCAACTTCGACCACTGCACCTACATACACATACATACACACCCTGACATCTTTATATGCAGTGACACCGGTGGCGTCTGCACATACTTTCCTTTTGTATTTTTTTTTTTATTATCATTTTATTAATTTATTTTATTAAGAAAAAATTATTATTTTTTTTTTTTGGGGTGGGGGGGGGCGCCATTATTGATCTTGCCCTGGGCTCCAAAAACCCTAGTTACGCCTCTGTCGCCATATAGTGTAGTACCTTCGTAAATATTTTGGGGTTCCCTCCCCTATATATCATGCGTACCAAATAAATGCTTTACTCAACCATATAGGATAAGCTTTTATCCAAATAACCCAAGCAGGTCCTGTGTAGTATGCTGTTCACTCAATTTCAACAAACTGCCTTGTATAACAATTTAAAAGTTTTTTAATAAACAAATAAAAAATAATAATGTAAAATATCTTAGCTCAGTGATACAGGCAGTAGATAGGTAGGTCAGTCTCTCAACGCGTTTCACCTTTTAGGCTTCCTAAAAGGCGAAACTAAATTGTCATACAAGGCAGTTTGTTGAAATTGAGTGAACAGCATACTACACAGGACCTGCTTGGGTTATTTGGATAAAAGCTTATCCTATATGGTTGAGTAAAGCATTTATTTGGTACGCATGATATATAGGGGAGGGAACCCCAAAATATTTACGAAGGTACTACACTATATGGCGATGATCTTTGTCTCCTGACATACCGGTGGGGAACAGCCACTGGGAAAGAGAGACTGATAGGCCTGATTTCAAGATTACATCCGGTACTTAACTCATATTTACGTGTCTATAATTTACCATTTACTTAAATTACTACACCATATGGCGCTTGTTCTTCTCCCCTACCTCCACAGAAATTCATGACTGAACCTACCCAGGTCATTTTTTGAGGAACTGAGCTGCCACCAAAGAAGTTTGGAAGGTGTATATAGAACCTGAGAAAATTTGCTAGACGATTTTGGATGTTGACTCAAAATATATATATATATATATATATATATATTAAGAGGGAAGTGAGATTGAGGTGGTTGAAGTTAGGTGCTAGCCAAACCCCATGACACACACCTGTGCAACCCACACCCCCACAGCACTGATCATGGAAATGGGGGTCATTCAGATCTGATCGCTAGGCTGTGATTTTTACTGTCCTGCATTCAGATAGTCGCCGCCTACAGGAGGAGTGTATTTTCGCTTTGCAAGTGTGCGATGCTATGTGTACGCCGAGCTGCTAAAATTCAGTGTGTACAGTCTCTGCGCAGCCCATGACTTACTCCTCCTGTGCGATCACATCAGGCTGATCGGGGCTGGAGCTGACGTCAGATCGCCCGCTATGGGAAACCGCACAGCAGCAATCAGATCTGAATGACCCCCAATGCCACAACTCTGGTCACACCCCCTGTGGCAGCACACAATAGGCCCTTGATCATTTTCAGCTCCAGGCCCATGGGGACCTTAATCTGGCACCGGGTTCTACCAGATCCCAAGAAAGTAGAGAGCCCTCCCAGGAGAGTGGGTGGGACAGGGGCATGATAATGCAATCATGGCACTGCCACCTGTAATGCTCTGCTGTGAAACATGATATTATGTTGTAGTAGACTGATGTCGCAGCCGGAGACTGGACACCACTAGGCCTAGTGAAAGGCGTGGACACTGCTCCAATGTTAATTGCCTGTGGAGAATTATACCTTGGCTAGGGTTAGCTAGAAAGTTAGCAATTGTTATTGTTAAATGTGTTTGTCATCACTCTCCTCATGACCACATTAGAAACTTTGATTCCAATTATAATATGCTAATATCTGTGTTTCCAATTATAGTAATGCTAATATCTGTGATTCTTATTGATTGTCTTTTTAATCTATTTGTGATTTTTATTCAATCTCTTATGCCAATCATCATCTTCAATCCAGAGTTCATTGTGGCTCCATAAAAGACATCCTGTTGGAATTGCTAACTCACTCCGGTTTCATATTATTCTATCCTACCTCTCTGAACACGGTACTACAGGACAAAGAACAGGGAGAAACATTTCAGGGAAAAGGCCCATCACATAGTCATCCAACACCTGTGATATCTCTCTCAACTACTTAGACATACCCGCCAACCCCGGGGTGTTACAATGGCAATGGTCAACACAGGCAAATGTCAACATGGGTTTTTTTACAAAAAAAAAATAATTTCCAGTTTTTCTCATACTTTACCATCCACGAAGACTACGATTGGGAATAGTAACCAAATGAGAGAGCGAGCTATGCAAGGGGACACACTGCACTAACTAGGGGTCATTTTACAGAGAAAGCAACATGAAGAAAGTACATAATTAGGGGAATTTTTTCTAAAAAAATACCCCAATAGTGCTGCGGAGATTCATAGCAGGGACGGAGCTTACTACGCTATCTATTCTCTCCTGGAGGGAGAATAGATAGCGTAGTGCGCCACCGTGTCTGCAAGGGGCTCATTTGCACTTGCCACACTGTCGGTATGCCGGTGGTCAAGATTCCGGCACCGGTATACTGTGCGCCGGGACCCCGACAGCCGACATACCATACTACACCCCTTGTAAAGGAAGGCAACTAAAATGTAAGCAATAGAAATTAAAAGAGATGCAGTTAATGTACTGTTACATTGAGCAGTCGTATCAAAATCCTTCTACGCTTATAAATCCTTCAAAGCTTATGAGGTACAGTAAATGACTAGAAGAATAGTCAAACTAAAATGAATAATGCAAATGTTATGGGGCAACCTGACTTAGACATCAGTGGTGTTAAGAGACCGAGGAGCAGCCCCTCTTCTCTATCACCTGAAAATAAAGAAGATGCAGGGTGATATTCAATTAGCCGCAGTAATTTTCTGTGCCTGATTAATCCCCAAGGGAATATTCAATTGTCCCTGAATAGTGGCCCCTGACAGCACTTATTGGGAAACTATTATCACCTGCTGGAGGCAGGAGAAAAAAAATATCTGTGATAACAGCCCTATCAGCCCCATTTTTCGTGAAAGCACATAGGTACAGGAACTTATCATGGAGCCTATGTTTTTTGCAAGAAAATGAGAATATTTTTGCATGAAAAAAGGGGTATAACTGAATACCCAAATGAGAAACATTGGTTAAAAATGGAAATAATACCCAGTTTTTTTTTTTTTTTTATAAATCTGTTTATTTTGATTTTCATAGAGTATAAAGTCAAACAGGAACAAATCGGTAGCATTTGATGAAGTAAACAATTATATCATGTAGGTAGGTACATCAAACTGTATCGAAAGAAAACATACAATCTTATCTGAGCATGGGAATAAAAGTAGTGAAAAAGGCATATGTTCCCGTGTTTCAGGTATGCACTATTTGTACCATAAAACCCTCAGGAAGATGTTCCTTAAAGCTAACCATTAAAACATCATTCAAAAATCAATTTGTTTTCACATGAAGATGAGAAAAAAGTACAGAGAGAGAAGAAAGAAGATGGGGTAGGGAAATACATTAGGGTAAATGGGGAAGGAGGGAAAGATGCTCCTGACAATTGAATCGAGGAAAAATAGCAGTGAATATATCAATCTCCTGGCAGGGTCTGGAGGAGGTCAACCCTAGGACTGAATAGCCTAAACTGCATGGATGGTTATGAGGTAGATTCTTCTAATAGTTTCCTATGGAGAAACCATTCAGTTTGTTCAAAGACTTTAAATATCTGGGCTTGTGTGGACTGATCTCGTGACTCTATATAAAGACCCCACTTTTTGTAAAAAGTTTTAACCCCCACCTCTATATTGGCTTGGACCGATTTCCTATCATAGTATAGTATCTGTAGAAGTTTACCATGAACTTCCCCGAGTGTAGGGGGAGAGGGTGACAACCAGTGTGATAAAATAATTTTCTTTGAGACTGTTACCAAAATTGTGAGAAATGGTATAGTTCGCCGTTTCTCAGGTCCTAAATGCCATTCGGAGAAATTTGCACACAAACAAGATAGGGGTGTTGCTGTTACATGTATATTCAAAAGCTTATTAATGTAAGCCAGAAGTTTGTTCCAGAAACGTTTAATCCGACCACATTCCCAGAACATATGATAGAAGGAAGCCGTACGTATATGACATTTGGGACATTCCCCAGTTTCCGTGGGGTGAAACTTAGCATGTTGGCTCGGGGAAATATAGGCTCTCTGTAACGTACGGAGGTGGACCTCCTGTAAGTAAGGTGAGGCCAGGGCTTTCAAGCTAGAAACATAATGATCACTGAGTTGGTGATGGGCAGTCAGAGTAGGTATATCTTTACTCCATTGGTGAAGTAGTCTTTCCCATCTACAGTCTGTTGTGCTAGATGTCAGAATAGAGTATATTTGTCTAATGCGTGTCGGGCCTATTCTATGTGTTTTAAGCGAAAGCTGTAGTGGGTTAGTAGATAAGGGAGTTTCTTGTGAGGTAGTACTCCTGTGGGTAGCCAAGCCTAGATAGTGTCGTGTCTGTAGATACATGAAAAAATGAGAGTGGGGTAGGCTATATTTCTCTTGGAGCGATGTGAAGGAGTACATGGATCCTCCCGGGTCAAATACTTTGGAAGAGTTTGAGAGTCCTTTCTCTTTCCAGAGTCGGTAATTTGAGTTAAGGAGGGACGGGGGGAAAGCTGGATTACCCCATAGCGGGATGCATATAGATTCCTCAGGATTGCATTTAAATTTCTTGTGTAAAGCGCGCCAGTTATAATAGATATCCCTAAAAAGGGGGTTAGCAAGGATGTGGGTCGGGATCAGTGAGGGTTTAGATAGGAGTAATGCCCCCGGGGAGTAAGGAGTGAATAGTGCCTCATCTAGAGCGGAGTCTGTATAGAGTTCCCTGTCAAACAGCCAGTCAGCAGCACATCTAAATAGGGATGCCATTGAGTAGGATGCGTAATCTGGAACACCAAATCCGCCTGCGGACTTGGGTGCCATCAGTTTATCCAAAGCAATGAACGCCTTCTTGCCTTTCCATAAAAACCTTGACATAATTTTCCGTAGATATTGAATATCATGTTTAGTAAGGCGGACTGGGAGCATCTGCATGAGGTAAAATATCTTTGGGAAAACAATACTTTGTAACACAGCTATTCTCCCTATCAAGGATAGAGGTAACAATTTCCAACCATCCAGTAGTGCGGTAATACGTGCAAGAACAGGGGTAAAATTTTCTTCATAAAGCCTGGAGAGGTTTGCTGGGATTTGAATCCCTAGGTATGTGATCTTAGTGAGGGCTATTTTGAATGAGAGATCTGGGAGTAGTGTGGAAATAGTACGTGAGGAGGGACCTAATGGTAAAAGTTCTGATTTGGCCACATTGACCCTATACCCCGCCCTAACTCCGAATGCCTGTATCATTCCAAGGATCTCTGGGATAGAGGTCGATGGATCTGAAACAAATAGTAGCATATCATCGGCAAAGAGGGCAAGGCGAAGGTCAATATCTCCTATTTGAATTCCTTTAATTACACTCGATTGGCGTAGGGCAATCGCCAGGGGTTCCAATGCTACTGCAAACAGTAAGGGTGAAAGTGGGCACCCCTGCCTGGTACCTCTCTGAATCTCAAAGGGAGAAGAGAGAACTCCATTGCAGGATATCTGTGTTTGTGGGGCCGTGTAGAGAAGTTTTAGAAGATTTACAAAATCTACTGGGAAGCCAAATTGTAGGAGTGTGGAAAAAAGATGATCCCAATTCACCATATCAAACGCTTTTTCCGCGTCGAGTGATAGAATAACTGGAAGGGAGGAAGGGGTATTTGAAGAGGAGGAGGAGACATAAATGGCAGAAAGAACTCTCCTTACATTGATCTCCGAGTGTCTGCCCCAAATAAACCCAGTTTGATCTTTATGTATGATATGAGGGAGTAATAATTTAATCCGGTTAGCTAAGATTTTAGTAAGTAGTTTGTAATCAAGATTTAAGAGTGAAATTGGGCGATATGACCCTGGTTGGGATAAGTCTCTACCAGGTTTAGGGAGGACTTTGAGGATGGCAGTGTTAAAGTGTTTAGGAAGAGTATCAGAAGACAGAATCGCATTGAGGACGGACACCAGTGTGTCCCCTATTCGGGGTAAAAGAATTTTATAAAAGTCGGCACTAAAGCCATCAGGGCCCGGTGCCTTATCTCTGCCAAACTGTCCAATGACACTCCGGACTTCTTCCAATGAGTTGGGCGCCAGCAATGGTGATGTCATGGAAGCCTGAAGCTGGGGAGCAGAAAGGTTATCCCAAAAGTTCTTGGGCCATGGTGACTGGGTGGGAGGAGTAGAAGGGGTGGAGTTTGAGGAAGAGGAATATAGATCCTCGTAAAATGTTTTCATAACATCAGAAATCTCCTGATTATTAGTAGTTAATGTGCCAGCAGGGGTATACAAAGGGTGAGTGACCATGGGAGGGCGGGAGCCCATGAGGAGTGTCGTCAGCAATTTGCCCGTTTTATTACCAAATTTGTAGAACCGATAGTTCACCGAGAATGAATACCTATTACCCATGGAGGACATGAATTCATCAAAGTGGGCTTTGGCTTCGATGTATATAAGGCGATTTTGAGGGGTCGGAAAGGATTTGTATTGCTGATAGGCTGTCGACAAGGGTCTCTGGAACTCCAAATATTGAGAGGCATATTTTTTATTGGTAGCTGAGACATAGGATATAATGTCTCCCCGGAGAACTGATTTTGCAGTCATCCAAAATAGAATTGGATTTTCCTCTAAATGTGACGCGTTGTTAGTTTTAAAGGCCTCCCAAGAGGATTCCAACCTTTGCTGGAATTTCAGGGAGTGAGCGAGATAGGAGGGGAATCTCCACAATCTGGGAGAGTGCGGTATGTCTGGGAAGTGGAGCGTTGCAGTGACTAGGGCATGGTCCGATAAGGAGATTGTCTCAATTTGTGAATCTGATACGTTCGGTAGTAGAGCATGGGACAGTAAAATATAGTCTATCCTAGATAGCGTGTGATGGGCCGCTGAGAGACATGTGTATTCCTTCTCTGTGGGATGTAAAGCTCTCCAGATATCTACCGTCTGTAGGCTGTCGGCTAATAGAGGGACCCCGAGTTTGGGTAGTGAAAGAGGTTTTGTTGGTGTGTGGGATCGGTCCAAATAGGGGGAAGAGATAAGGTTCAAATCGCCACAGAGTATTAAGGGGTCTGTGAGAAGGGGGGTTAGTTTGGCGAGTAAAGACTGAAAGAAATTTTTGGAATAAATGTTGGGTGCATATACGTTACATAGTGTGTAAACTCTACCATTAAGCTTAACAGACAGTATCACATAACGACCTTCAGGATCAGTGACTGTGGTCAGGATTTCTGTGGTCACAGAACGTTTCGCCAATATGACAACCCCTCTGGCTTTGGAATTGTAAGAGCTGAAACCTAAAACCCGCCAGTTCAGGGCATTCAATTTTGCCGTTTCCTCTGGAGTTAGGTGCGTTTCTTGTAGGAATGCCATGTCTATGTGCTGTTTACCTAAATATAGGAGTATTTTCCGTCTCTTTGCTGGGGAGTTAAAGCCCCCGACATTCCAAGATCCCACTATCAGGTTAGGCATAATTCAGAGGAAAGGGCAAAACAGAGGACCCGTAAACCATTCACATAAGGGGAATGAGCATCATCACCTGCCTGAGGACGGGGGGTGGGGAGGAGGGGGGAGGGAAGAGACAAAACAGGTGGGGAAAAGAGGAGATAGAAATAGAAAGTAGTATTATATAACAGGCCATACAATTGAAAAGAGGATACTGTGATAAATAGCCAATATTTCTGTGACCAGTGACCTCCGGTCAACGAGCATGGGCGACTACCAGTGGTGGCAATCTCGAACCCCGGCATTAAGCAGTGTGTACCAGCAGGAAAGGAGGAGCCCCTCCCCACCGCGATATACATAAACAAATCCCACCCAGAGACCCCTAGTAACTGAGCTATGTAACCAAATGCTCCAAGAAGCAATATAATATTATGATATAATATATGCAATATGCAGTGAGCGGTATATAGTATACAACCTGTGGCTAATGTAGTGGAGACGGCTGTATAACATGAAAATGCAGCATAATGGGATATGTCCCGACCAACATAGCGCTTTTTCAATTTGTATCTGTAAAGTATGCGCTTAGGTTAGAATATTTCAAAAGAAAAAAGCAGAGAATCGGTCAAAACAACATCTTAGAGCAGTTAAAGTAATTGTGGAGTAGCGATAGCTACCATAGTGCCTGTGAGTCATTGTTGCTCTAACAAAATAAATCAAGGCAGTCTATGCCTAATGAGCTACTAAACTGCAGGTGAACATTCAGCAGGAAATGATCAATTTGTCGCTGAAGGGAGATCAGAAATGTCCGCGCTGTCTTCTCTGGATATATTACGGAGGTAGGCCGCTGCGTCAGCAGGTGTTAAGAAATCTTTGTGGGAGGTACCTTCGTAAATGCGCAGGCGAGCGGGATATAACAGGCCAAACTTGCGGCCCTCTGAGACAAGTTGAGTGCAAATAGGAGAAAAAGCTTTGCGGGCCCGGGTCAGTTCCACTGAATAGTCCTGGAATATGAAGAGCTTGTTACCCTCCCACTGGATATCCCTCATTTTGCGAGACGCGGACCAGAATGCTACTTTATGAAGGTAGTTCAGACAGCGGAACAAAGTTACACGTGGGCGCGGTTTATTGGGGGTGGGCATAGGACCCACACGGTGAATTCTTTCAATCACTAAATCATTGCATTCCCGTTCTATATTCAAAATTGCGGGAAGGGTGACTCGGGCAAAATGAGCCAGTGCCGTGCCTTTAAGTGATTCCGGCAGTCCCACAATTCTGATATTATTTCTTCTTGCGCGATTTTCCATATCATCTAATTTATTCCATATCTGATAGTTCTCTGTAGTTAGAGATTTCACTGAGTGGTGCAGCCCTTCTATGTCATGTGTGGCAGCATGCAGTTGAGATTCAGTGTGTGTGACCCTCTGCTGTAAGTGCTGCAGCTGTGTTGTTATATCACTGACAGCCTGTGAAAGCAGGGGGGCCATAGTGGCTTTTATTGCTGCCACAACGTCTCCATATGTTACCGGAGCCTCCGGATCTCTGCATACCTGTGAGCCTGCATATTCAGTCCCCTCCGCCGCGGCTTTCTTAGAGGCAGGAGAGGTAACTTCAGGTCCGGCGCCAGGCGCCATATTGCTTCCCGCGCGGCGCTTCTCCAGTCTTGTGGGTGCGCCAGCGGGGGCCTGTGTAGCCGCGGTTACGGGTGTCACGAAACGATCCATCGTGATCACGGGTCTCACCAGGGGTAATCTGGGCGGTGTGGAGGCTGTAGCAGCCTTGAAAAGGTTCAGTGCGGCGGGCTGTAGGACGGAGCTCCGGCGATGAGAGACTCACTCCATGGGTCCCGGAACCGGAAGTCGTATAATACCCAGTTTTTATTAAATGAAAATTTAGCGGGGACAATGAAATATCCCGCATAAAGGGGGTAATTCAGACCTGATCGTAGCAGAAAATTTTACTGCTTTCACATCGCTAACCCGGTAAAGAACCGCTTTGTTTGAACACGCTTCCGACCCAGGTCTGACGCTATACCCCTTTCACATCGCATTTTGGAGCCGTGTTATTACTGGGTTATTCCCGGGTTGGTGCCTTTCACACTGAACCCGGTTCTCCCTTTGAAAACAGTGTGATGTCATTTTAAATGGATTTAAATGGACTTTTCTGTCTCCCATTGATGAGGTTTGAAAGGTATTACAAGGAGGGTCTGGGGAGTGCTCAGTAGTGCAGAAATCATGGCCGACACAGCACATGTCTCTATAGACTTTGTGATAGTATCAGCTGTACTGCTCTTGGATTCAGCCTGTGGGAGGATATTTGAGCTTCTCACATTCTGTAGCTTGTTCAGCAGCTATGTTATGAGGAGGAGGAGGAGGTTGCAGTATTTGAGAGACACCGCCATTCGTCACCGACAATACCTGCGCAGGAGGAGATCGTTTAGATCAGCTTCTGTGACCACCATACTCAACCTTAACCTCTCTACACAACGAAGATTGTGGGCTAAAGAACGGCAGCATGGGCAAGTTTTTATGCAAAGTGTGCTTCATTTTCAGGATGTTCAGTGGAAGTGTCACTTCAGAATGTCGCATCACACATTCCACTACCTTTTGGATTTAATGTCCCCAGCACTCTCTAGACAGTCCACAAACTTCAGGTCACCAATAGAGCCAAGCAGGAGGCTAGCTATAGCATTGTGGTGGTACGCCACTCCAAGTGAATATTAGAGATGAGCGGGTTCGGTTTCTTTGAATCCGAACCCGCACGAACTTCACTTTTTTTTTCACGGGTCCGAGCGACTCGGATCTTCCCGCCTTGCTCGGTTAACCCGAGCGCGCCCGAACGTCATCATGACGCTGTCGGATTCTCGCGAGACTCGGATTCTATATAAGGAGCCGCGCGTCGCCGCCATTTTCACACGTGCATTGAGATTGATAGGGAGAGGACGTGGCTGGCGTCCTCTCCATTAGAATAGATTAGAAGAGAGAGAGAGAGAGAGAGAGATTGTGCAGACAGAGTTTACCACAGTGACCAGTGCAGTTGTTGTTAAGTTAACTTTTATTTAATATATCCGTTCTCTGCTATATCCGTTCTCTGCCTGAAAAAAACGATACACAGCAGTCACACAGTGTGACTCAGTCTGTGTGCACTCAGCTCAGCCCAGTGTGCTGCACATCAATGTATAAAAGCTTATAATAATTGTGGGGGAGACTGGGGAGCACTGCAGGTTGTTATAGCAGGAGCCAGGAGTACATAATATTATATTAATTTAAAATTAAACAGTGCACACTTTTGCTGCAGGAGTGCCACTGCCAGTGTGACTAGTGGTGACCAGTGCCTGACCACCAGTATAGTAGTATATTGTTGTATACTATCTCTTTATCAACCAGTCTATATTAGCAGCAGACACAGTACAGTGCGGTAGTTCACGGCTGTGGCTACCTCTGTGTCGGCAGTCGGCACTCGGCAGGCAGTCCGTCCATCCATAATTGTATAATTATATACCACCTAACCGTGGTATTTTTTTTTCTTTCTTTATACCGTCGTCATAGTCATACTAGTTGTTACGAGTATACTACTATCTCTTTATCAACCAGTGTACAGTGCGGTAGTTCACGGCTGTGGCTACCTCTGTGTCGGCACTCGGCAGGCAGTCCGTCCATCCATAATTGTATTACAATATATACCACCTAACCGTGGTTTTTTTATACCACCTAACCGTGGCAGTCCGTCCATAATTGTATACTAGTATCCAATCCATCCATCTCCATTGTTTACCTGAGGTGCCTTTTAGTTCTGCCTATAAAATATGGAGAACAAAAAAGTTGAGGTTCCAAAATTAGGGAAAGATCAAGATCCACTTCCACCTCGTGCTGAAGCTGCTGCCACTAGTCATGGCCGAGACGATGAAATGCCAGCAACGTCGTCTGCCAAAGCCGATGCCCAATGTCATAGTACAGAGCATGTCAAATCCAAAACACCAAATATCAGAAAAAAAAGGACTCCAAAACCTAAAATAAAATTGTCGGAGGAGAAGCGTAAACTTGCCAATATGCCATTTACCACACGGAGTGGCAAGGAACGGCTGAGGCCCTGGCCTATGTTCATGGCTAGTGGTTCAGCTTCACATGAGGATGGAAGCACTCAGCCTCTCGCTAGAAAACTGAAAAGACTCAAGCTGGCAAAAGCACCGCAAAGAACTGTGCGTTCTTTGAAATCCCAAATCCACAAGGAGAGTCCAATTGTGTCGTTTGCGATGCCTGACCTTCCCAACACTGGACGTGAAGAGCATGCGCCTTCCACTATTTGCATGCCCCCTGCAAGTGCTGGAAGGAGCACCCGCAGTCCAGTTCCTGATAGTCAGATTGAAGATGTCAGTGTTGAAGTACACCAGGATGAGGAGGATATGGGTGTTGCTGGCGCTGGGGAGGAAATTGACCAGAAGGATTCTGATGGTGAGGTGGTTTGTTTAAGTCAGGCACCCGGGGAGACACCTGTTGTCCGTGGGAGGAATATGGCCGTTGACATGCCAGGTGAAAATACCAAAAAAATCAGCTCTTCGGTGTGGAGGTATTTCACCAGAAATGTGGACAACAGGTGTCAAGCCGTGTGTTCCCTTTGTCAAGCTGTAATAAGTAGGGGTAAGGACGTTAACCACCTCGGAACATCCTCCCTTATACGTCACCTGCAGCGCATTCATAATAAGTCAGTGACAAGTTCAAAAACTTTGGGTGACAGCGGAAGCAGTCCACTGACCAGTAAATCCCTTCCTCTTGTAACCAAGCTCACGCAAACCACCCCACCAACTCCCTCAGTGTCAATTTCCTCCTTCCCCAGGAATGCCAATAGTCCTGCAGGCCATGTCACTGGCAAGTCTGACGAGTCCTCTCCTGCCTGGGATTCCTCCGATGCATCCTTGCGTGTAACGCCTACTGCTGCTGGCGCTGCTGTTGTTGCCGCTGGGAGTCGATGGTCATCCCAGAGGGGAAGTCGTAAGCCCACTTGTACTACTTCCAGTAAGCAATTGACTGTTCAACAGTCCTTTGCGAGGAAGATGAAATATCACAGCAGTCATCCTACTGCAAAGCGGATAACTGAGGCCTTGGCATCCTGGGTGGTGAGAAACGTGGTTCCGGTATCCATCATTACTGCAGAGCCAACTAGAGACTTGTTGGAGGTACTGTGTCCCCGGTACCAAATACCATCTAGGTTCCATTTCTCTAGGCAGGCGATACCGAAAATGTACACAGACCTCAGAAAAAGAGTCACCAGTGTCCTAAAAAATGCAGCTGTACCCAATGTCCACTTAACCACGGACATGTGGACAAGTGGAGCAGGGCAGGGTCAGGACTATATGACTGTGACAGCCCACTGGGTAGATGTATGGACTCCCGCCGCAAGAACAGCAGCGGCGGCACCAGTAGCAGCATCTCGCAAACGCCAACTCTTTCCTAGGCAGGCTACGCTTTGTATCACCGCTTTCCAGAATACGCACACAGCTGAAAACCTCTTACGGCAACTGAGGAAGATCATCGCGGAATGGCTTACCCCAATTGGACTCTCCTGTGGATTTGTGGCATCGGACAACGCCAGCAATATTGTGTGTGCATTAAATCTGGGCCAATTCCAGCACGTCCCATGTTTTGCACATACCTTGAATTTGGTGGTGCAGAATTTTTTAAAAAACGACAGGGGCGTGCAAGAGATGCTGTCGGTGGCCAGAAGAATTGCGGGACACTTTCGGCGTACAGGCACCACGTACAGAAAACTGGAGCACCACCAAAAACTACTGAACCTGCCCTGCCATCATCTGAAGCAAGAAGTGGTAACGAGGTGGAATTCAACCCTCTATATGCTTCAGAGGTTGGAGGAGCAGCAAAAGGCCATTCAAGCCTATACAATTGAGCACGATATAGTAGGTGGAATGCACCTGTCTCAAGTGCAGTGGAGAATGATTTCAACGTTGTGCAAGGTTCTGATGCCCTTTGAACTTGCCACACGTGAAGTCAGTTCAGACACTGCCAGCCTGAGTCAGGTCATTCCCCTCATCAGGCTTTTGCAGAAGAAGCTGGAGGCATTGAAGGAGGAGCTAACACGGAGCGATTCCGCTAGGCATGTGGGACTTGTGGATGCAGCCCTTAATTCGCTTAACAAGGATTCACGGGTGGTCAATCTGTTGAAATCAGAGCACTACATTTTGGCCACCGTGCTCGATCCTAGATTTAAAGCCTACCTTGGATCTCTCTTTCCGGCAGACACAGGTCTGCTGGGGTTGAAAGACCTGCTGGTGACAAAATTGTCAAGTCAAGCGGAACGCGACCTGTCAACATCTCCTCCTTCACATTCTCCCGCAACTGGGGGTGCGAGGAAAAGGCTCAGAATTCCGAGCCCACCCGCTGGCGGTGATGCAGGGCAGTCTGGAGCGACTGCTGATGCTGACATCTGGTCCGGACTGAAGGACCTGACAACGATTACGGACATGTCGTCTACTGTCACTGCATATGATTCTCTCAACATTGATAGAATGGTGGAGGATTATATGAGTGACCGCATCCAAGTAGGCACGTCACACAGTCCGTACTTATACTGGCAGGAAAAAGAGGCAATTTGGAGGCCCTTGCACAAACTGGCTTTATTCTACCTAAGTTGCCCTCCCACAAGTGTGTACTCCGAAAGAGTGTTTAGTGCCGCCGCTCACCTTGTCAGCAATCGGCGTACGAGGTTACATCCAGAAAATGTGGAGAAGATGATGTTCATTAAAATGAATTATAATCAATTCCTCCGCGGAGACATTGACCAGCAGCAATTGCCTCCACAAAGTACACAGGGAGCTGAGATGGTGGATTCCAGTGGGGACGAATTGATAATCTGTGAGGAGGGGGATGTACACGGTGATATATCGGAGGGTGAAGATGAGGTGGACATCTTGCCTCTGTAGAGCCAGTTTGTGCAAGGAGAGATTAATTGCTTCTTTTTTGGGGGGGGTCCAAACCAACCCATCATATCAGTCACAGTCGTGTGGCAGACCCTGTCACTGAAATGATGGGTTGGTTAAAGTGTGCATGTCCTGTTTTGTTTATACAACATAAGGGTGGGTGGGAGGGCCCAAGGATAATTCCATCTTGCACCTCTTTTTTCTTTTCTTTTTCTTTGCATCATGTGCTGATTGGGGAGGGTTTTTTGGAAGGGACATCCTGCGTGACACTGCAGTGCCACTCCTAGATGGGCCCGGTGTTTGTGTCGGCCACTAGGGTCGCTAATCTTACTCACACAGCTACCTCATTGCGCCTCTTTTTTTCTTTGCGTCATGTGCTGTTTGGGGAGGGTTTTTTGGAAGGGACATCCTGCGTGACACTGCAGTGCCACTCCTAGATGTGCCCGGTGTTTGTGTCGGCCACTAGGGTCGCTAATCTTACTCACACAGTCAGCTACCTCATTGCGCCTCTTTTTTTCTTTGCGTCATGTGCTGTTTGGGGAGGGTTTTTTGGAAGGGCCATCCTGCGTGACACTGCAGTGCCACTCCTAGATGGGCCCGGTGTTTGTGTCGGCCACTAGGGTCGCTAATCTTACTCACACAGCTACCTCATTGCGCCTCTTTTTTTCTTTGCGTCATGTGCTGTTTGGGGAGGGTTTTTTGGAAGGGACATCCTGCGTGACACTGCAGTGCCACTCCTAGATGGGCCCGGTGTTTGTGTCGGCCACTAGGGTCGCTTATCTTACTCACACAGCGACCTCGGTGCAAATTTTAGGACTAAAAATAATATTGTGAGGTGTGAGGTATTCAGAATAGACTGAAAATGAGTGTAAATTATGGTTTTTGAGGTTAATAATACTTTGGGATCAAAATGACCCCCAAATTCTATGATTTAAGCTGTTTTTTAGTGTTTTTGGAAAAAAACACCCGAATCCAAAACACACCCGAATCCGACAAAAATAATTCGGTGTGGTTTTGCCAAAACGCGTTCGAACCCAAAACACGGCCGCGGAACCGAACCCAAAACCAAAACACAAAACCCGAAAAATTTCAGGCGCTCATCTCTAGTGAATATCGCACAATTGCTTGCCTCTTTGGTGTGGGAATATCTACTGTTTGCACCATTGTACATGAGGTGACCAGAGCATTGGTGGACAACCTATACCCCAGATTTATTTCTCTGCCGCATGGCCAGCGTTTGGATAAAACAATTAAGGTATTTTTGGAGTCTGGATATCCGCAGTGTGCAGGTGCAATCGATGGTACCCACTTCCCTATAATCGCACCTTATGATAATCCTGCCAACTACTACAATAGAAAGGGATTGCATTCCATTGTTTTGCAAGCTGTGGTGGATCATAAGAATGTTCTTGTCAGTGTGTTTTCTTAATGCTTATTGTTTATAATTAATTTAAAACTTAATATATATTTTTACATTAGCTTCACAGACGTATTCATCGGTTGGCCGGTCACATGATGCTCGAGTGCTTGTTAACTCTGATCTGTACCGCCTAGCTGAGGACAAGCAAGGGGGCTACGTTTTTCCAAGAGAGGTGATTTTGTTTAATAATTATTTTAATATTTTTGAAAACATGCCCAGGAAAAGATGTGTTATTATTTCTAAACTGACGCAATGTTCATGAATCAAGCAGGTAATAGATGAATGCAATTTAATTTACATTGGGACCAAATAGTTGTCGTTACCTTCACACATGCTTCCTATGTGCCCACCAGCCTGCCCATCATGGAGGAGTCTGCTCATATTTGTATACCTATTTCTTGTTGCTAATGTACATTTTTTTCTCTATATTCCTACTAGAAATCTAAATTTGTTGACGGAGTGGAGATCCCGGCACACATAATTGGTGATGCAGCCTACCCGTTACGATGATGGTTCATGAAGGGGTTCAACCAACATGTCCAGCTGAGCCCCAATCAAATTACATATACGCACAACCAAGAATGGTGGACAAAAATGCCTTTGGACACTTAAAAGGATGTTGGCGCTGTATTATGAAGCGCGATGATGTAGACATATAATATCATGCCTAACATTGTTGCAGCATGTTGTATTCTGCATAACCTACTGTATGTGAATTTCAGAGGGAGGAATTCCTACCAGAGTGGACAGTGCAGGCCTCCGTTGCGTACCCAGCACTTGATTGTGAGGCCTATTTGGGCGACCATTTTGGAAGTGCAGAACAGATGAGGTCTGCTATAATGACCAACCTTCCCTGATTACTCCGTTAAGTTTTTTCAGTTAGTATATTCTGTTAATTGTTGTTGCTACAAAAAATAAACCTGTCTAGTTGACGTTCTGCTAGTATGTCGATAACAAATGTACAACATCAATACCCAATTTGAAATGGATGTATCACCATTTTGTTTGTAAGTAAAAATAGGACAAGTCCAAAGATTACCAAAAGGTCAGAGACCTTATAATTTGAATTTGTATAAAACTTTGGTAAATAAAGTAGTGAAATCTTTACAGCAATAGAAGACAAACCAGTAATAGTGTAGGAAAAACACTCCCATGAATTTAAAACCATTTTTTTTTTAAAACAATAACCATTTAAGATATATCCCGGTAAACAGGAGACTCTGTAGTTGTCTCCGTTTCACAAGGTGATTGGGTGTCTTGAGGTTGGTTATGTCGAGGATGGGTATGGTGTGGCGTTTGTTGAGGTGGGGTATCTTCATAGTAGGGGGGGCCAGGGTTATAGTGGGTATACGGTTGAGGGTAGTTTGGTGGCACTGTGTTTGGAACATTCGGTCAAATATGGACATTTGAAATTCCTGCATTTCCCTCTGACGTTCTCTTGCTTCCCTATTATAGGTTTCCTGCATAGAGATGAGCTGGGTCATAAATGTGTTGTTCATGTCTTGCTCTGCCTGCAAAAATCGCTTGAGACGTGCATCTTCTCGATCAGTCATGGCAGCGTCCATCTGCTCTAATTTCTCCACCAGGCCAGTGGTCATAATTCTTGCAGCTTGCTCCGTTTTGTTCGGGCGGCGCCTCCTTGGCGGAACAGTATATACAGTACTGCAGACACAAATCAAATAATTATGTTATTGGAATTTGCAAAGAGCTGTTATGCACACCAGTGCCTGCAGGAAAGTACTGGTGTCAGAACTGTTATGCACTCCAGTGTCTGCAGGAATGTACTGGTGTTTGAACTGTTATGCAAAACAGATGGACTCACAGACAAACTGGGGGATATGACATAATGTACACAGAAGGTGATAGGGTAACAAAATACACACAAAGTGAACAGAGAAGCCCAGAGGCTAAGGAACTGGGTATCTCCCTTGTATTAGAACTGCTCAGATGGAAAAGCAAGATGTTGTGTTTTAATACGTAGAGAACCCGAAATGCTGTTGCTAAGGGCAACAGCAAAACCCTAAAGGGTTACCAACGGGTGTGGCAGTAAACTCCTTGGTCAGAGATGGAATGATAGACACAAGGAGAATCTCCACAATCCTAATTCTCACTTGCAGTGCACAGGTTTTAGCTTACTGCCACTAAACTGACCCCTGACACCTAGCACAGTGAGACAGGATTAGACAGGCAAGTCTTAGAATACAGCCGCAAACTTGCTAAGTTCACAGAGTAGTAACAGAACCCCAGCAAGCTAAACGACTGACTCCAGTCTTACTGCTAGGTCTGGATTGGCAGAGTGTAATACCAAATCCCCAGGCCTATTTGCAGTAAGCAACAAACAAATACAAAGCTACACAGTACTGGCTAACTTTCATGAACTGACTAACCAACAAAGACTCAGCAGCATCTGCCCACCCTGAAAAGAGGCCTTACAAAGCAGGTGCTGTCCACGCCCCACTCAGACCTCACAGACTGTGAGCACAAAAACCAGCACCGGATCCCCTGCCGTGCACAGAGCCTATAACCACTGCAGAGCAAAAGACCCGAACCGGAGTATCAGCTGCGCTCAGGTTACTCCACTAGCACTTGTCTCCCGGTTGCCATGACGACGTGGCAGCACAGGGCAGGAGACCCTAACAAGAGCTTATATAAAATAGCAGTGTTGTTCGCAAACGTGTTTGTGGCCTCCTCCCACCTACACACTCCGTATACTCTGCAACATTTATCATTTTTAATTGTATGCATTTATTTAGTAATGTATTAGTAAGTATTTTAAATAATTTATTAAGTTAATGTTATTGTTAAGATTTAATGTCGTTAATGTTTAGAGTTGTTAGTTTGTGTTTAGTTTGCGTTAATTGTTAATGTTAGTTATTATGTTTTTAGGATTGTTGTACTTACTGTTTCCACGTAAAGGCTGCGTTTGTGCAATTGAGGCCATTAGACTTGGCCCAGCCTCTGTGTCTTCCGTCGCATCAGTTGTTGCAGTTCTGCTGGGTTCCTGTACAATTGGGTCAGGCATAGTGGTTTGTATCGGTTGCGTATCATCCAGTATGAGTGGTGGAGATGGTGGTGGTGGTGGTGGTGATCGGGTGTCTGGGTCCTGTACGCTGCAGGTGGAAGCAGCACAGGCCTGACTTGTTTCTGCTGCTGCTATGCTGGAGGATAAGCTAACTGATGTTGCAAGTGCTGTGTGGCCAAATATGGTGGCACACTGCTCGTAATATTGCCGCTCCATACATGCAGCACCCCTTCTATTTCGGTTGTGGTCGTGGACCTTATGGAAATTCCATTTAAGGGCCTTTAGTTTATTGATTACCTGCTGGGAGGTACGGTGGAATCCAGAGGCTGCAAGCATCTTTGTTATGTTTTTGTACGTGATTGCATCCTTAACAGTCCCTGTCATTTGGTGGGTGATTTCAGACTCCCCTCTTATCCGCAACAGCTCCCTGACCTCATCCTCATTCTTCCATTAGGGTAAGTATGTTTAGTAGGCTCTTTATGCAATGAAACCCCATGCAAGTATTTAATAAGTCCGTTATAATCTAGAATGCATTCTTGTAACAATAAAGGGGGTAGTTCAAATTGCATAGCAAAGTGATCACAGTCTGAATTACTACGCACAGTGTGCTTGCGCGGCGGTCGCACTACGCATGTGCAGCTAGTGAGATGCGATCGCCTCTGCCTGATTGACAGGCAGAGGCGGTTGCGGGGTGGGACGTGCCAATGGCGTTAGAACGCCATTGGCGGGGCGCAGTCCAGACAACGTAGGCGTGTCCGGACCGTTGGGGGGGGGGGGGGGGGCGCAGCAGCTGTGTGATGTCACACGCAGCCGCTGTGACCCAGGGTGCGGCAGTTAGCCTCCTGCCAGCGCTCTGGAGCAGGTAGCTACTTGTCTGGTAAAAAAGCATTGCTGCCGTGCAATGCTTTTGTAACTGTGCTGGGGGGAAGGGGTAGGGCCTGACATGCGGGGCGGACTAGCCCTGTGCTGGGCGTCTCCCCGCATGTCAGAGTAAATGATTGTAGATGTGTTAAATTTAGCACATGTACGATCAACTCTGAATTACCCCCAAAGCCTACTTGTAGTTTTACCTAATTGTTTTTCTAAGCCATATAAAAGTACGATCTGTGTAGGCTGATGCATAATGGTACCAATGGGAAAATCAGCCAGTTGGTCAGGTAAAAGGGCAAACTTACCTTGTATCCTTACAAATACCTAAGTCATCTTTTCAAAAGCATATACTAAGTGTGTTAATATCCTCATTACAATGATTCCCAGGAGTGGCACCACTACACCACAAGCAGCACCAAGGTTGCTCAGAGAAGTATCTCCACCACTATCATACCATGGTCTATCATATTTTATTAACAAAAATTACAAATCTTTAGTGTTTTTTATTTTGATAAATCTGTTGTTTCCAAATCAAAGTATCATCTATATGATCAACTAGTTTGCAGGGTTACATGGGTAAATATTTAGGCACAACAAGCACACCATTCCAGCTACGCATTGAGCAATCATAGTACCATTGGTAAAAAAAATAATTAACATTTTGAGGAAAATCAACTCATGGCATGAGAATACGAATGCTGCTGCCAGTCCTAGTTAATATTACCATGATGCATTCATTATTTGATGATGATGATGATGATGATGATGATGGTGGTACAGCTAAGGTCACTTCCTGCTTAATTACAATGACCTAATTTATCTGTGACTGAAGATTTGAAAGGAAGAAAGAGTTTAATTGCTCAGCTAATAAGATCATTTTGGTCTATAGGAAATGAGCCAACATTTGAGCCCAGGGACTGTCTTAGGTTTATGGATCCACGAGTGCTGATGGAGTCCTATGAACAATAGTCCTGATGGAGTGTAATACTAGCAAAGATCTCTGATAGACAATATACTTTATTTCCAATACAACTGCACCACAGTTTTCCAGTTTAGTAGTATAGTATGTAATGGTGCGTGTGGCAACAGCATTGATGACAATAATAACTTTTTGTTGTGCCCACCATATTGACCCACACGGATGCAACAATAAAAATCACACTTGTGCAAAAACAGGTTTCACAAAAGATTAAAAAAAGCAGTGTGTGAGAAATACACATTTTTTCCATTTTGTGACTGCCCTATGTGGTAAAGGAGCTTTCACAATTAGAATAAGCTTGCTGCAGACTACATTTCAACTAGAGATGGCATTGGAGAGCGTAGCAAGATGACGAGTCTCCGTCCCCAGTGTCCTGCATCAGTACAGTGGTGATGTCTTGTGCTGCATCAGTCCAGTCACAGTGGTGGTGTCCTCTGCTGCCATATGTCCAGTGCTGCTGTATAAGTCCAGTCCAGTGGTGCTGTGTTGTGCTGCATAAGTTCAGTGTTGCTGTATAGTGCTGCCTCTGTCCAGTCACAGTGGTGGTGTCCTCTGCTGCCATAGGTCCAGTGCTGCTGTATAAGTCCAGTCCATTGCAGTGGTGCTGTGTTGTCCTGCATCAGTCCAGTGGTGGTGTCCCTGTGCTGCTGCATATGTCCAGTGGTACTGCCATATATGTCCAGTGATACTGCCGTATATGTCCAGTGATACTGCAGTATATGTCCAGCAGTACTGCCGTATAAATCCAGTGATCCTGCCGTATATGTCCAGTGATACTGCCGTATAATTCCAGTGATACTGCCATATAATTCCAGTGGTACTGGTGTATAAATCCAGTGATACTGCCGTATAAATTCAGCCCAGTGGTACTGCCGTATAATTCCAGTGGTACTGCCGTATAATTCCAGTGATACTGCTGTATAATTCCAGTGATACTGCTGTGTAATTCAAGCGGTACTGGCGGATAAGTTCAGCAGTATTGCCGTATAAATCCAGTGATACTGCCGTATATGTCCAGTGGTACTGCCATATAATTCCAGTGATCCTGCCGTATATGTCCAGTGATACTGTCGTATAATTCCAGTGGTACTGGTGTATAAATCCAGTGATACTGCCGTATAAATCCAGCCCAGTGGTACTGCCGTATAATTCCAGTGGTACTGCCGTATAATTCCAGTGATACTGCTGTATAATTCCAGTGATACTGCTGTGTAATTCAAGCGGTACTGGTGGATAAGTCCAGCAGTATTGCCGTATAAATCCAGTGATACTGCTGTATATGTCCAGTGGTACTGCCATATAATTCCAGTGATCCTGCCGTATATGTCCTGTGATACTGCCGTATATGTCCAGTGATACTGCCGTATATGTCCAGCAGTACTGCCGTATAAATCCAGTGATACTGCTGTATATGTCCAGTGGTACTGCCATATAATTCCAGTGATCCTGCCGTATATTTCCAGTGATCCTGCCGTATATGTCCAGTGATTCTGCCGTATATGTCCAGTGATACTGCCGTATAATTCCAGTGATACTGCCATATAATTCCAGTGGTACTGGTGTATAAATCCAGTGATACTGCCGTATAAATCCAGCCCAGTGGTACTGCCGTATAATTCCAGTGGTACTGCCGTATAATTCCAGTGATACTGCTGTATAATTCCAGTGATACTGCTGTGTAATTCAAGCGGTACTGGCGGATAAGTCCAGCAGTATTGCCGTATAAATCCAGTGATACTGCTGTATATGTCCAGTGGTACTGCCATATAATTCCAGTGATCCTGCCGTATATGTCCAGTGATACTGTCGTATAATTCCAGTGGTACTGGTGTATAAATCCAGTGATACTGCCGTGTAAATCCAGTCAAGTGGTACTGCCGTATAATTCCAGTAATACTGCCGTATAATTCCAGTGATATTGGGGGTCATTCCGAGTTGTTCGCTCGTTGCCGTTTTTCGCAACGCAGCGATTAGGTGGAAAATGCGCATGCGCATGGTATGCAGTGTAAATGCTGATTTACATACAGGAATAAAAGCAACACTTTAAAAAGACATTTCATACACTTTAAATGGAGCCGCTGCGGCCGCTATACTTAATCCTCAACCTATGTACTTATTACACCATTAGCGTACAGAGTCCCGTACCGTGTACATACTTTGCGTACAAACGCCGCGCTGGCTGTACAAAGTACACTCAGTGCGTACACACCCAAAGATACACCGTGAACCATTAACAGCTATGCATGCAATAGTAATACACTTATAACCTTAGCAGGGAAAGGAAAACACGACACCAGTTTGTATTTAAAATGCCGGGTTCCGACACCACAACTTATTATTACTGAAAGGGGGTTACAATAACAAAGCAATACAATACAAAAGAATAATGGCTACAGTCAGTTTGTTTTTTGCCGCGCTACCCAGTCTGGTCCTCAGTTATCTAGATAGATAACCTTTAGAGTCTTGTGTGACCAGGCCTGCAGCAGCCTCCTTTTATACAATCTTCCAAAACTTAACACAATGGATACTGTAATCTCTTTGTCCATTGGACATAGGGATGGTCATTTACAGTACAGGAGAGGTCATAGGTTGGTTTGAATAGGTGGGCGATGTCTGTTCCAGATGCACTTGTGGGTGGTCTCCTCTGGGTTCCCGCCGCATACCAAATGTACAGTAAATACAGTTTGTATCTATATTCTGCTCCTGCACATAACTATTCGCAGGAATGTGCGATCTGCTGCAAACCAACACCGGAATATTGCAATTAAAATACCCTGCAGCTGGATACCAAACACCACCTTATAACCTTGTTCTGTCCCCTCCTATCCTGTAAAGGTGAATCACTTTGTTCTTATAACATTTAAACTGTTGTAACTTGCTGGTGTGGTGCAGGGAGACTATGTGTACATTGTGCAGTATTTGGATTAAATATGTAATGTGTTTTGATGGCTTTTCCATGCGTTCACAAACTCTACCGTAAATACTCATACCACGCGCTAATGCGCAGGACCGCGGGAGCGACCATACGCAAATTGCGAATATGCGCACGCATGGCAGAACAAGCACACACGGAGGCCATCTGTGTGTAGTTTGTATGTGATGTGTCTACTGCAATATTTTTCGACTTTGACAGTCCACCCTTTGGCAGTCACCAATAACTGCCACTATCTAATCAATAAACAGAAAAATATCTATACAATATCTACAGAAGCTTGGATGGTCGGGGGAGAGTTGTAGGTGGGAAATGTATGACCTAGTGGGATAGTAAAAAGCATGTATGTATGAGTCCATGTCTGAGGGGCATGTATCATCGTGCCGTATATGTTCTACATAAGCTTCGAGGTATTGCGAAGTATACATTAAATCCTTCTCATCCCATATTAAGGGTCTGTAAATGGGTCAACAAACACTAACGAGCTCTTTTCGGCTTCTTATTCCAACAAATAGGGTGCACATTTAGTTGATGATACATGGAGGGGGGAAACATATGTGAGTGCTAGTATATGTGGATATCACCAGTCGACTATGTGTGCCATTAGCTGGAGGTTGCAGAGATGAAGATAAGACACATATATAAAAATACATTCACATAAACATTTTTGGGAAGGGCTGACGTCTTTTCCGGATGGATGTATCTGTGCAGATGGGGAGACAAAGAAAAACGGGTGAAAGAAACAGGCGATGAAATTCATTTGCAATCCTTATCATAACACCGTCTCTATGGATGGGTCGTAAATTAAATCTGCTGCTATAACAGCGCCCTCACTCCTTAGACTCATTAAATTTGTGCCGTGCTTGCGCCGCATTAGAATTTGAACACACCTAAATATCGAACCAATAATTATGACGACTCCCTGGATACAAAGGAGAAACTTCCCCACACTCATAATGACATTTTGAACCCACTCTCCTAAACCTGAGAACCATTTGCGTGGGTTCAACCATGAGACCCAGCTGGTCAGTTCTTTACTCGCAGTCGCTAAGGTAAGGTTGTGCTTCCTCCTGAACTCCCACTTCAACTGCAAGATATCATTCATCTTTTGATCGATGATCTCCGTTGGGTCATCAGTGCTGTTTGTAATATACGTACAGCACTTCACACCATATTGAGTTGCCAGAGTAACACTGTACCCACCTGTAACGGCTGTGACATAATTAAGGACCATTCTGTGCTGAATCAGTACCTTCTTGTAAGCTTGTAACTCCCTTCCCGTATACCTGAAGGTGTCGTCATACATGTCAGTGATATTATCTATCAAGTTCTCTAGCGCATGGATATACCTATAATTTATAGTTCCTCTGGCAGTACGGGTAATGTCTAATGCGAGAAGGAACTGAATCACGGTGGATTCGTGGATCAAATCAGAGGCTGCGTGCTCTGTCCTATCTATGAGGTGTCTCTTGATGATGTGTTCATAGTGAGTATGAGTATAAGGAGCCTGAGCACTGCGGTGAACGTCTTTCATTTTATCATGGGTTATGGTCATGACCTCCGGTAGTACTCTCCCAATATAACACAATCCCTCTGAGCTCGGGGCCAGCCACTTGTACGCCTTCCTCCCACATATGAAATAGGCATCATCTGGGTTAACATAGGGGACAAAACATAACATCACCATATTACAAATTTTCCAAGTAAAGAAACCAATCCCTAGTTCTCCCATCTGCTCAGTACAAGTATCAGGCTGAATGATATGAGCACAATACCCTGACGATACTTTTCCAACCCACATGGTCTTGCTTCCACTGGTATACCTATACCAAAAATACCTCCCACTGTTGGCTATTTGGCGTACAATTTCAGAGTCTATGGTTATCCTATCAGCTCGGTGTGAAAAGGTCATTGTCTGGTTATTCCATGTCACTTCCCAATTTCCCGGTTTTCAGTAATTGGAAATATTAAAACACAATAAGGACCTGTCTACATGATGCTGGTGGAGCTTCAAACTAGGGGCCCTAGAGATATTGAATTTCTAGTCCACCGGTCTCCCACCCCGCAATTCGAGTACCTCATCTATTGCTAAAGGGTATGGTACTAATCCTGACTTACTCTGACCTTGAGGCACTTGTGAGCACACCCAGCATTCTATCTGGTTTAAGACCTTACCCACTAGTGAGTGGTAATCACTCAACGGATGGCGGTCCATGACGATATTATGGTTGGACTGGCATCTCTGGATGCACCCATCCTCTACTATATTCTAACAATTCCTACAAATACAATATTCATCAGACAATAACCCTTCACAGTGCCTCCGAGCTCCCTGACTACCAGGGCGCTTACTGATGCCAGCCTTTACTCGAGTGATGTGCTGCTCCTGATATCCTACAAATGCATGCTCGCCATCAGAACCCATTCCAGATCCCTGCTCGACTTCTCTGGGACCCTCACCAAAACAAACTGTCCTGATCAAAACCAGAATTACAGATGTAGCCACCTTTATCTTGACTGGCTGAGGCGTTTGTCCCGATCGAGCATACGCAGCGTAGGGAGGCGCGCCTAGTCACAGAGAGGCGTACCTAATCGCACGGAGGCAGACAGAGCGTTTGGCGTTACCTTTACGTGTAATACCTGCGATCAGCCACCAGATGTCGCTTTTTACAATCACCACTGAGCATGCGTGTGGTCTCCCGTAAAGTACAATACTGAAATATATAATAAGGACTACTTTACGAAGGCGTCTCATTACGCTGCATACAGTAAATACTAATTACGCTGCATTATTTAATACAGTATATACGATACAGACACAGATAGTACAGCATACAGTATATGATCCATCTACAGTACTTTATGAATATGTGAGCGTCCAAGTCCCGCAGACAAAACAACAGAAAACCAGTAGTGTACACTGTCGCAAATGGACGTGTTAGAAGTTCACTATTGCCTCTTGAGATTAGGAATTTTGTACAGTATGTTAGCGTCCTAATCCCGTAGTCATTACAGCATAATCAAAACCAATGGATTTATTCATCTGTCTGCGGCGAAGTGTTCCGCTTCCTATACTCAGAGTCCTGAGTTCGATTCCTAAAGTACAAATGCATGTTAGTTTTTTCCAGACACTTTATTATTTTTTTTATTCACATAAACCAGGGCAAAGCTGCATGAGCGGTTCTACTGTTAAGGTTCTATGTACCGTACAGTACACATACAATTCTGTAGCTGGGCAGACTCAATAGAAATGGCTACCACCTATGACTCCTTGCCCCACAGAGGCCCTAGGCTACGGAGCAAGTAACAGTCCAGATTTTACAGGCTATGGGGCAATGCTGAAGGAGCGTCACAATCCCCTAGCTAAAATACACAGGGGCGATAGGAATAAGCGAGGTCTATGCACATTATGGTACACCGGACTCGATCGCATAGCACACTGGCAAAATGGCCGCCGCCCCTGAACCCTTGTGCATGGGGCAATGCTGAAGGAGCATCACAATCCCCTAGCTAAAATACACAGGGGCGATAGGGATAAGCTAGGTCTGCACATTACGGTACACCGGACTCAATCGCATAGCACACTGGCAAAATGACCATTACCCCTGAACCCCCACCTCGTGGCAGGCAGCGATGGCTATGGGGCAATGCTGAAGGAGCGTCACAATCCCCTAGCCAAAATACACAGGGGCGATAGAGATAAGCGAGGTTTATGCACATTACGTTGCACCGGGCTCGATCGCATAGCAAACTGACAAAACACAAGTTTTACATAAAGCAGGGCAAAGCTGCAGGAGAGTTTCTACTGTAAAGGTTCTATGCACCGTATGGTACACATACAATTCTATAGCGGGGCAGACTCAATTGAAATGGCTACCGCCTGTGACTCCTAGCTCCTAGGAGGCACTCAGCTATGGAGCAAATAACAGCACCGATTTTGCAGGCTACGGGGCAATGCTGAAGGAGCGTCACAATCCCCTAGCCAAAATACACAGGGGCGATAGAGATAAGTGAGGTCTATGCACATTACGTTACACCAGGCTCGATCGCATGGCAAACTGACAAAACACAAGTTTTACATAAAGCAGGGCAAAGCTGCAGGAGAGTTTCTACTGTCAAGGTTCTATGCACTTTACGGTACACATACAATTCTATAGCAGGGCAAACTCAATTGAAATGGCTACCGCCTGTGACTCCTAGCTCATGGAGGCACTCGGCTATGGAGCAAGTAACAGTACAGATTTGAAGCAATGCTGAAGGAGCGTCAGAATCCCCTAGCTAAAATACACAGGGGTGATAGGGATAAGCGAGGTCAATGCACATAACGATACACCGCAAAGTACCCCATGGTTTTGATTATGCCTTTTCTTTGAACACGGTATTTTCCACTGCCTCGCCCTACCCCCATCCCACTTTCCCCTTCCCCCCTGGGAGCCTGCAAAGTACATGCAGTAGACAGGGAGGGAGTTCCGATCAGGTTACAAGACATGTGCAACAGTGTACTACTGCATGTAGGAAAATCCTCCACCTACTCTGATTTATGGGAAACTTGTGTGCACCCTTTCATTGAATGTATAACAAAGAAAAAAAAGAATAAAGTGAATGTCACGGGAACATAGAAAAAAAAGGTTGGCACTTTGGGACTCTTAGCGTGGGAGGTGGGAGCCTTCATCGCTAGGTTGGTATGGAAGGGGAGACAATTAGCTAAAAACATACTGTACAGAGATACTAAGGACGGTGATTTGGCATCCAGGAACTTACTGAGGAGCTTTTATCTCTCTCCATTATACATAGAAAGATCAAACTTGCCGCTGTACTTTACAAGCTGTTCTTGCTAATTAGTACCCTAATAGAACATACTGTACAGAGATACTAAGGACGGTGATTTGGCATCCAGTTAAAAGCTGTTCGTGCTAATTAGTACACTAGTAGAACATACTGTACAGAGATACTAAGGATGGTGATTTGGCATCTAGGAACTTCCAGAGGAGCTGTTATCACTCTCCATTATACATAGAAAGATTAAACTTGCAATTGTACGTTACAAGCTGTTCGTGCTAATTAATACACTAGAAGAACATACTGGGGACTCAGACTCATACAGTACTTGCATTTCAAAAGCACAGTATTTTCCACCGCCTCCCGCTTGCCCATCGCCCTTCCCCCCTGGGATCCTGCACAGGTCATGCAGTAGACAGGGAGGGAGTTATTCACATAAACTAGGGCAAAGATGCAGGAGCAGTTGTACTGTTTAGGGTCTATGCACCATATGGTATACATACAATTCTGTAGCAGGGCAGACTCAATTGAAATGGCTACCGCCTGTGACTCCTCACCCAATGGAGGCCCTCGGCTATGGAGCAAGTAACAGCACAGATTTGGTAGGTCACGGGGCAATGCTGAAGGAGCGTCAGAATCCCCTAGCTAAAATACACAGGGGTGATAGGGATAAGTGAGGTCTTTGCACATAACGATACACCGCAAAGTTCATCATGGTTTTGATTATGCCTTTTCTTTGAACACGGTATTTTCCACTGCCTTACCCTACCCCCATCCCACTTTCCCCTTCCCCCCCTGGGAGCCTGCAAAGTACATGCAGTAGACAGGGAGGGAGTTCTGTACAGGTTACAAGACATGTGCAACAGTATACTACTGTATGTAGGAAAATCCACCGCCCACTCTGATTTATGTGAAACCTGTGTGCACCCGTCCATTGAATGTATAACAAAGAAAAATAATAATAATAAAGTGAATGTTACAGGAACACATTAAAAAAAGGTTGGCACTTCCTTCCCATTGGTGTTGGTTTATGCCTTAGGGGACTCGGACGTTAATACTTGTATTTCAAAAGCACAGTGTTTTCCACCGCCTCTCCCTACCCCCATCGCCCTTCCCCCCTGGGAGCCTGCACAGGTCATGCAGTGGACAGGGAGGGAGTTCAGGTCAGGTACAATACACAAATGCTGACGATCTACAGTACTGTGTTGCTCAGTTAGTTGCGTCGGAATACACTAATTTATACTCATTACCGCTGTGTATTTGTATATTGCGGAATGAATCGCTGCTGCAGATTTACTTCGATTTATGTGAAACCTGTGTGCACCCTTTCATTGAATGTACAACAAAGAAAAAAAATAATAAAGTGAATGTCACGGGAACATAGAAAAAAAAAGGTTGGCACTTTGTGACTCTCAGCATGGGAGGTGGGAGCCTTCATCACTAGGTTGGTATGGAAGGGGAGACAATTAGCTACCGGAGGGTACCAACCCCAAGTTTCTGTGAGCCCCACAAGGCTCATGGCAAGCGTCGGAACCTATGGTGGGTCTGAATTAACGGTCCCATTATAGTCTATGGGAAAATGGGTCCACTTTGCGTACTGATATCTCTAGTTCTGGGTGTACCAGAGACTCAGGACTTGTACCATACAAAAGAGGAGACTCTTGGCTTTCGGGGTAGACCAACCACTAGTTTATGTGATACTGGGAAGGGAAACGGGAAGCATCCGTGTTTCGGGTCCCCTCCAGTTGTCCGCCTAGCTTGCACAGGATACAGGGTTTCTGGCTAGATAGGAAATACTGTACAGAAATGCTAAGCATGGTAATTTGACATCCAGGAACATAGGGAGGAGTTTTATCTCACTCCATTATACTTAGAAAAATTACACTTGCCTCTGTACGTTACAAGCTGTTTGTGCTAATTAGTACACTAGTAGAATATACTGTACAGAGATACTAAGGACAGTGATTTGGCATCCACGAACTTAGGGAGGAGCTTTTATCTCTCTCCATTGTAATCTTTCTAAGTATAATGGAGAGAGATAAAAGCTCCTCCCTAAATTCCTGGGTGCCAAATTACCGTCTTTAGTATCTCTGTATAGTATTTTCTATTAGGGTACTAATTAGCACGGACAGCTTGTAAAGTATAGCGGCAAGTTTAATCTTTCTATGTAAAAAGGAGAGAGATAAAAGCTCCTCTGGAAGTTCCCAGATGCCAAATCACCATTCTTAGTATCTCTGTACAGTATGTTCTACTAGTATACTAATTAGCACGAACAGCTTTTAACTGGATGCCAAATCACCATACTTCGTATCTCTGTACAGTATGTTCTATTAGGGTACTAATTAGCACGAACAGCTTGTAATGTACAGCGGCAAGTTTAATCTTTCTATGTATAATGGAGAGAGATAAAAGCTCCTCAATAAGTTCCTGGATACAAAATCACCATACTTAGTATCTCTGTACAGTATGTTCTATTAGGGTACCAATTAGCTGTTTGTGCTAATTAGTACCCTAATAGAAAATACTATGCAGAGATACTAAGGATGGTGATTTGGCAACCAGGAACTTAGGGAGGAGCTTTTATCTCTCTATATTATACATAGTAAGATTAAAATTGCCACTGTACGTTACAAGCTGTTTGTGCTAATTAGTACCCTAATAGAAAATACTATGCAAAGATACTAAGGATGGTGATTTGGCAACCAGGAACTTAGGGAGGAGCTTTTATCTCTCTATATTATACATAGAAAGATTAAAATTGCCACTGTACGTTACAAGCTGTTCGTGCTTATTAGTACACTAGTAGAACATACTGTACAGAGATAATAAGTACAGTGATTTGGCATCCACGAATTTAGGGAGGAGCTTTAATCTCTCCATTGTAATCTATCTAAGTATAATGGAGAGAGATAAAAGCTCCTCCCTAAATTCCTGGATGCCAAATTACTGTCCTTAGTATCTCTGTACTCTATGTTCTACTAGTGTACTAATTAGCTGTTTGTGCTAATTAGTACCCTAATAGAAAATACTATGCAAAGATACTAAGGATGGTGATTTGGCAACCAGGAACTTAGGGAGGAGCTTTTATCTCTCTATATTATACATAGAAAGATTAAAATTGCCACTGTACGTTACAAGCTGTTCGTGCTAATTAGTACACTAGTAGAACATACTGTACAGAGATACTAAGTACAGTGATTCGGCATCCACGAACTTAGGGAGGAGCTTTAATCTCTCCATTGTAATCTATCTAAGTATAATGGAGAGAGATAAAAGCTCCTCCCTAAATTCCTGGATGCCAAATTACTGTCCTTAGTATCTCTGTACTCTATGTTCTACTAGTGTATTAATTAGCACGAACAGCTTGTAACGTACAGTTTCAAGTTTAATCTTTGTATGTATAATGGAGAGAGATAAAAGCTCCTCTGAAAGTTCCTAGATGCCAAATCACCATCCTTAGTATCTCTGTACAGTATGTTCTACTAGTGTACTAATTAGCATGAACAGCTGTTTTACCGGATGCCAAATCACCGTACTTAGTATCTCTGTACAGTATGTTCTATTAGGGTACTAATTAGCTGTTTGTGCTTGTTCACGGGAACACATTAAAAAAAAAGGTTGGCCCTTCCTTTCCATTGGTGTTGGTTTATGCCTTAGGGGACTCAGACACTCGCATTTGTTAAGCACAGTATTTTCCACCACCTCCTGCTAGCCCATCGCCCTTCCCCCCTGGGAGCATGCACAGATCATGCAGTGGACAGGGAGGGAATTCAGGTCCTGTGCAATACACAAACGCCGAAGATCTACTGTACTGTTTTGCTCACTCAGAATACACTAATTTCTACTCATTACCGCTGTGTAGATGCATTTAGCGTAAAGAATCGCTCCTGCAGATCTACTCTGATTTATATGATACTTGTGTGCATCCTTCCATTGACTGTCTTACAATGAAAATAAAATAATACAGTGTATTATTACAATAAAAAAAAAGAAGGCACATCAGGTCTCGAACCCTGGACCCTCAGCGTGGGAGGTGGGAGCCTTCACCCTTAGCCCACGATGCCTCATGAGAGATTCCCAATTTCATGTGTAAAAGTACTGCAAACAGCGCCCGGCCCCCACCCCATTGGTGTTGGTTTATGCCTTAGAGAACTTGGACACTCGCATTTGTAAAGCACGGTATTTTCCACCGCCTCCTGCTAGCCCTCCATTCCCATTATGCCTTAGGGAACTCAGACGCTCATGTATTTTAAAAGCACGGTGTTTATACATTGTACTGTACATTCTTCCTTTTACACAATTAGTTGCGTCTCCATACACATACAGTACTCTACAGTAGGTCACCATCTTTTTCCACCGCCTCCCGTTACGCCTACAGTATTAACATTACAGTCGTCACTGACCAATTGCCAGAGCTGTACAGGTACAGGTAGATCAATCCGCCGCTATACTGTTACGATCGAAAGTACTGGATTAGTGGAGCATTAGCCACCCAGTGGTGGAGATGTGTAATGCATGATGAGTATCTAGATCGCCTGAACGCGCCTGCCTGTGATTAAACTCAGCTATCGCCTTAGTGTGACTAAACGGACGTCTAGGCGGAGAATCGGTCAAGACAAAGGTGGATACATCTGAACTAACAGAACCCGAAACGCAGTCTCTTGTGATCGATCCATTTTGTTAGGGTAAAGGAGGAAAATAAGAAGGAGAAAAGAAAGGAAAATACAGGGGGAGGTGAAAAAAGAAAATGGTGCAACAACCGTTCTAGATCTTGTTGCTCTCTGTGCTCAGATGCCCTTCAACAGTCCTGCCTCTCAACTTTCCCGGAACAAACACTCCAGTGGTACGAGATTCTCTACACTCTGCTCTTTGTCACGAGTTCTCTCCGGGTCAGTGACCTTCTTGCAGTGGGACGAGTGGACCCAAGTCTCTCTTTCGGCGACCTTCAATGCTGTCGTGCTGGTTAACAAGACTTGGTATGGTCCTTCCCACCTGTCTATGAGGCAACCTGAGCGTAAGAAATTTCAAATCATCACATAATCCCCAGGCTCAATGTCATGACAATTACTGTTCGATAGGTCAGGAATCACCAGCTTTAAATTTCTTTGTTGATTTCTCAGCTGCTGGCTCATCCCAACCAAATATTTCACAGTCACTTCATTATTACATTTCAAATCATCCTGGGGGTCTATCATTAGATGAGGTTGTCGACCAAAAAGAATTTCAAAGGGTGATAAGTTAAGTGGAGACCTGGGAGTGGTTCTGATGCTGTACAACACTAGTTGCAAAGCTTCTGGCCACAACAATCCAGTTTCAGCCATTCATTTGCTCAGCTTGTTCTTAATAGTGCTGTTCACTCTCTCTACCTTTGCACTCGCCTGTGGACGGTACAGAGTATGCAGCTTGCTATTAATTCCCATCAGTTTGCACATGACCTGAAAGACTTCCCCTGTAAAATGGGTACCCCTGTCACTTTCAATTATTCTAGGGATACCATATCTACACACAAATTCCTGCACAATTTTCTTTACAGTGAACGTAGCAGTATTTGTGGCAGCAGGGAATGCTTTTACCCAGTTGGAAAATACATCAATACAAACTAACACATATTTCAAATTCCTACAGGGTGGTAACTATATGAAATCGATTTGTATTACCTGAAAAGGTCAGTCTGTGGGAGGGATAAGGGATGGCTCTGTTGGTATTGTCTTTCCAATATTCTTCCTCAAGCAAGTAAAACATGTCATTGCTCTCTTACCTGCATGAGAAGAGAATCCTGGCGCACACCAGTAGGTTCTTACCAACTTGCACATAACCTCTTTGCCCAGATGAGTCAGACTGTGTGCCGCCTCAGCTAGGCTTGGAAGATATGCTCTGGGGGCCACCGGCTTGCTGTGTCCACCTGTCCACAGTCCTGAGGACTCCTGGCCATACCCCTTTGCCCTCCAGACTGCCTTTTCCTGTAGGGAACACAAATTTTGCATTTCGATTAATTGTTGTGTGTTGATCGTGTTAAATGTCATCAGTGATGTGATGGTCGTTTGTATGGGGGTGCTTGCTGCTGATTTAGCAGCTTCATCTGCCTGGCTGTTACCAAGTGAAATTGGGTCTTGGTTGTGTGTGCTTTACACTTGATAACAGCCACTCTGTCTGGTTCCTGTATTGCTGTCAAAAGCCTTTTGATGTGGGACGCATGCCAGCTGCCATCATGAAATTTCTGAGGCGCCATAGGGCCCCAAAATCATGCACTACTCCAAAGGCGTACCTAGAATCTGTGTATATATTAGCTGACTTACCCTTGGCCAATTCACACGCTCTGGTTAGGGCGACCAACTCAGCAACTTGTGCTGAGTGCGGTGGGCCCAGGGGTTCAGCTTCTATGATACCTTTGTCATCTACAACTGCATATTCAGTGCACAAGTCTCCCAATTCTGTCTGTCTGTGGCAACTACCGTCAGTGTAGAATGTAAAGTCTACTCCTTCCAGTTGGTTGTCACTGATGTCAGGTCTCGCTGTGAAAGTCTGATTCAGGTATTCCATACAATCATGCGTATCAGTGTCTGCACTAAATCCTCCTTCACCAACATTCTCATCCTCCACCCTTTGTGCCTGTCCAGGCACACTTGGCAAGTAAGTTGCAGGATTTAGTGAGCTGCACCTCTTAATGGTGATGTTTACCGGGGCCATCAGTGATAATTCCCACTTTGTAAACCGAGCAGATGAGAAATGTCTGGTTTGGGCTGAGTTTAGTAAGGCTGATACTGCATGAGGTGTATGAATGGTCAGGTCATGTCCTAACACTACGTCCTCGCTTTTACTTACCAGCAAAGCTATCGCTGCAACACTTCGCAAGCAAGTGGGGAGAGACCGCGCTACAGTGTCCAACTGTGCACTGTAGTAAGCTACCAGTCTGCTGGCATCACCATGTCTCTGAGTTAAAACCCCTGCCATGCACCTCGCACTTTCAGTACCGTACAATTCAAAGGGCTTCTCATAATCTGGCATACCTAATGCAGGTGCTTGTGATAGGCACTGTTTGAGTCTCTCAAACGCCAGTTCGGACTCATCTGTGTGCGAGATCCGTTCTGGTTTGTTCGAAGAGACCATTTCTTGCAAAGGTAAAGCCAGTATAGAGAACCCTGGAATCCAGTTTCGACAGTTCCCACACATTCCAAGGAAAGTGCGGGTCTGTTGCTGAATTTGTGGCAGAGTCATCTCGCGAATCGCCTGTATTCTATCAGCAGTGAGGTGTCTAAGTCCTTGAGTCAAGCAATGTCCCAAATATTTGACCCTGGTCCGGCACAACTGCAACTTATCCTTTGAAACCTTGTGTCCCGTTTGGGAAAGATGAAATAGAAGCTGTTTCGTCTCTTTCAAGGACGATTCGAGTGAGTCAGAACACAACAATAAGTCATCAACATACTGTATTAGTACTGATCCACTCTCAGGTTGAAAGGATTGTAAACAGTCATGCAAAGTCTGGGAGAAAATACTTGGGCTGTCAATGAAACCTTGGGGGAGACGAGTCCAGGTGTACTGTACTCCCCTGTATGTAAAGGCAAAAAGGTACTGGCTGTCAGGGTGAAGAGGGACAGAAAAGAAAGCAGAACAGAGGTCAATGACAGTGAAGAATTTTGCAGTAGAGGGAATTTGCATGAGGATGACAGCTGGATTGGGCACTACGGGGAATTGGCTCTCAACTATCTTGTTTATCCCCCTTAGATCCTGCACTAGCCTGTAACCCCACCCCCCACTCTTTTTCACAGGGAAGATGGGACTATTGGCGGTGCTGGACGTCCTGAATAGGATGCCCTGCTGTAGCAGCCACTCTATGACGGGGTACACTCCTAATTCTACCTCTGGCTTCAGAGGATACTGAGGGATTTTTGGAGATATCCTACCATCTTTTACTTGTACTACTACTGGAGCTACATTCGCCATCAATCCAGTGTCTTGTCCATCTTTGGGCCAAAGGGAACCCGGTATTTGTGAGCTCATTTCCTCTACCTTTGATGGACACTTGTCTATAACAGTAGAATGCGACATTAGCCTTTGAGGGGTGTCTAATATATCTTGCACTTCTTGAGCATGGTTCTCAGGTATATCCAAGAAGACAGCCTCAGGAGTACAATATATGACACACTGCATTTTACACAATAAGTATCTGCCGAGTAGATTAGTCGGAGCCGATGCAGCCAATAGAAAAGAATGTTTGGTTTGCAAGGGCCCTATCGTAATCTCTGCAGGTCTACTCAAAGGGTATTGTTGCACCGTTCCTGTTACTCCCATTGCCGAAATCATTTTTCCCGTGGTCTTTATACCTGATGTGGAATTCACCACTGACCTGGCTGCCCCTGTATCTACAAGAAATGGTAATGGTACACCAGCTACATCAACCGTGACCTCAGGTTCGCTACCAAGGCTAGCAATCAATGTAACTGGCTGCAGACTACAGGTGTGGCCCAACCCCTATTGTATATTGGGACCCTCCCACAGCGCATTGGCAGCTACAATATGTGAGGCGGGTAGCTGAGAATTTTCGGAGGTCTGCCAATCTCTCCTTGGTGGGTACCGCCTTGTTTCCCCTGCATGTGGCTTGTAATTTCTCCTAGGTGGTCTTTGATCCCAATTATGTGAATTGTAGTGTGATTCATATCCTGGTCTAGGGGGTCGGTATATGTTATGTGTACCTTTATTCCTACAGTCCCTTGCAAAATGTCCTTCCTTTTTACAATAGAAGCATATTATTGACCCTGACTTACCATCAGTGGTCTGGAGTTTTGGCTGATGTGGTATTGTTGTAAGAGCATTTATACTTACTGTAATCAGCTTATCCCCCTGAGACTCCCTGTGCTTACTGATATTCCGGTCGTGCTCGATAGCAGGCTCTCTCAAAGCAGCCACCGAGATACCTCTCCAGTTAGGTAGAGAGGTTTGTACCCTTGTTCTTAATGCCTCCTTTAACCCATCCATTAATACAGTAACAGCTACCTCCCTGTGATGTGCATTATCTTTAATGTCCTCGATCCCAGTGTATCTAGCCATTTCCTGAAGTGCTCGATGGAAATATTTGGATGCCGTTTCACCTTCCTTTTGTCTTATGGAGAAAATTTTATTCCATTTGACAACAGTAGGGAAATACACTCCTAGTTGCAGATTGATTTGCTTTACGTTCTCCTGATTGTATTCATCAGTGAGAGGTACTTCTGCATCTAACTTACTGTCTGCTATGAACTTCGTGGTGTCAATATTTGAGGGTAAACACACTCGTAGTACTGTTCGCCAATCTTTATTTGTAGGCTCATGGGCGTTACCTAACTCTTTATTGAATATCTGGCATCCGACTAGATCTTTTCTGTGATCGGGAAATTCAGACATAATTGACCTTAACTCTGCTCGGGACCAGGGACAATGCATGGAAATGTTCCTTATGGGAGTTACTCCCTGATTGTCAGTTTTACCGTTGGGAACTGCAATTACCCTGACAGGATTTTATTCAATTACATCATTCTGGTTTGATTCTATAATGTGGGGAGCTATAGTTTCTGCATAATGTATGGTACCGTACTTACCTGTGGACATGACCTCACTTAACCCTCCGCTAGGGGGCCTTGCTACAGCTCTTGATGGTTGGGCCGTGCCCACCTGGGTGTCCTGTATGGTGGCTGCTAGAGAGAGTGCCGATATCGTGCTGGGATCATCTTCCTGCTCACAATCCTGGGGAAAATGTAAAATGGGATACAGCTGGCAAGGGTTAGCGTTATTACATTTATAAATCACATTCCTATCCTGTACCAATGCACCATTGCTTGTAGCCACTTTCTCCACAACAATATATGGTGGTGGTGCGGTCACCATTGTTTTCCCGCTAGGTTTGGAACCTGCTGTGCGAGCTAATTCCCTTTGCATCTCCCCCTCTTGCTGCCATAAATTTAAACAATCTGTATGTCTAATCCTTTGTTTTCTGGATTTTATCAGACATATCCTTATCCTTAAGTTCTGCAATACCTCCGGTTCAAAGCTGCCCACCTTAGGGAATGGTGCCCTATCTTTGTCAGTCATACATAACCATTCATTGCAAAAAGCCTCCGTGTGTGAACCATATTTTTAACACATAATAAACCTCGCTGACCCTCTCGTCAGCGGCACTTCAGCCTGAACCCTGGCTAGACGTCCCTTAGTTGAGCAACTGGCTCCCATAATTGAGGGACACCAAAATACTCAATATAAGGTGACAGTGAAAGTTCTCTGAGCGCTTCCACCCACTCTCGCCCACGTTGGCCAGTACTACCATACACTGTCGATAGCGAAGGCGATGTACCCAACCTAGGGCTCCTAATTGACCTATATTTACTGGAAGTTTTTAGGAATAACTTACCCTTTCCAGTAAAGTATCTGTCATTGGAGATTTTCCTGAGAGTAACCAGCGAAATCTCCCTTTATGCACTTGTACACAAATCACGCTTGCGTATGCTGTACACAGTGCTAATGATACCGCGATTTTACGCAAAAGCTCATAAAAGGGGTATCAAGTTGCGCTATATATCGCACCCACAAACACGCAGTCCAATCGCACAGAGTATAGGTACTTGTTACCTATCTGCCGTACGACCACTGGAATTGAATCACAAGCTGCGAAACCTCAGCCGGAGCATATAAAAAAAACTACATGGGTCACAATTCACAATTCCCTACCACGCTCCTGTGCAAGTCTCCTCACGACTTACGTATTTCAATCTATATTAACGTGAGTCAGCCGCCTCACGCCACCAAGCCTCCACTCGCTTGGTGTACCACGGGACGATTTCTGGGGTCCAAATCCACTCACTCCGCTTTCGCTCACTCAAATACACTTTGTTTTTCTGTACAGAAAATGTTCACTCGTTCAGATTGGCAGCTTTACCCCAGAGGCAATACAGTTTAAACAAAAGTTTTATACTAATCTGCTTTAGAAACCGGATAGTTGTGTGCTATTGTAGCATAGCATAGCTACTGTCCTACCTTTGAACTAAATGACACTATTGTTTAATTTGTACTTAACGCCCGCACTCTTACGCGACCGTGTGTGTCTTTTACGCTGTGTGCGCAGTCCTGTACTTTGTCCGAGACACGTGTACAAAACCGTGCGTCCGCAATAAAACAAATCCCACAGCTCTATAAATGTGAACAATACTAATTACTATTGCCCACTAGACACAACTTGTTCTGTATAAACTTTTATGCAGACCTGCGTTTGTGTCTTTACACTTCCTTAAAATACTCTTATTTTAGTTTTAACTAGATAGCAACAAATGTATCCGATTTCACACAGATCTAAATGAATGCAATAATCTATAATTTAAATGATATGATTCAGATTGGATAGCCATCTTGCAGAACATAAACTGATATAAATATACACATAATTATATTATATATATATATATATGTATCATTCACTAGCCTTCTATGTGACACCTTACCTCTTATTTGTATATCAAAGCTATTTGCTTTTCACTGCTAAAAAAAAGCAGTTACACTGGTTAATTTGCATTTCAATGGCTATCCTCCCTAGTAAGCAGATTCTACAAGTCTTGGAAGGAAAAAGAAAAAAAAAAACCTTTCTTTCCTTTTTCTATCTGTGTGCAATTTCTTACACCAAGCCAAGCATTTATCTCACCATTTACTCACACTAGGCCCAATTGAAACTATTTGTAATTGACTATGGCATGGGTTAAATAAATGCATTGGTAACTCATAAATGGTGCTTGATGTGACAAAGGAAACTGATTGTTCTGAGCAGACTGAAAATCAGCTATTTAGAAAATGACCTTCCTAAAATGGCCACTGCTCCTCCCCCTTCCACATTCATGAGGTTTAAACAAAATGGTGGACAGGCCATGTGGTTAGTCCAAAATGGAGGATAGACCATGCGGCTACCTTTGTCACACAGAAATCCCAAATCATACCAGCACCAGAAGTTATTTTAGGCCTGAGTTAAAAAAAAAAAAACTATATCAAGGCTATGCAGCAACTTTTAAATGTACTTTTAAATCTACTTAACAGATAAACAATCCAATCTGAATCAAACACAATATGACTTATTTGAACTTTGTTTTGCAACAATGTGAGAGGGTTTTTTTAAATAGCTTTTTTCCTATGTTTTACGGGTTCTACCAACACCTCTGCAGACCATACAGAGCAGACGCCATCTAATCAGCACACAAATAGGGTTTTCAGTGTATCCATCTACCAAGAAAAGGTTATGTAGGATAACTTGTCCGCCCTTTGCTGATAGATTAAGTCTGCTATGAACTGTTTGGCTGTGAGTATGTGGAAACCGGACGATGCTCCCAATTGTAAATGCTGATTTATATACAGGACTAAAAGCAACACTTTAAAAAGACATTTCATACACTTTAAATGGAGCCGCTGCGGCCGCTATACTTAATCCTCAACCTACGTACTTATTACACCATTAGCGCACAGAGTCCCGTATCGTGTACGTACTTTGCGTACAAACGCCGCGCTGGCTGTACAAAGTACACTCAGTGCGTACACACCCAAAGATACACCGTGAACCATTAACAGCTATGCATGCGATAGTAATACACTTATAACCTTAGCAGGAAAAGGAAAACACGACACCAGTTTGTATTTAAAATGCCGGGTTCCGACACCACAACATATTACTGAAAGGGGGTTACAATAACAAAGCAATACAATACAAAAGAATAATGGCTACAGTCAATGGTACATACGTGTTTGGTTTTCGCCGCGCTACCCAGTCTGGTCCTCAGTCATCTAGATAGATAACCTTTAGAGTCTTGTGTGACCAGGCCTGTAGCTGGCTTCTTTTATACAATCTTCCAAAACTTAACACAATGGATACTGTAATCTCTTTGTCCATTGGACACAGGGATGGTCATTTACAGTACAGGAGAGGTCATAGGTTGGTTTGAATAGGTTGGGCGATGTCTGGTCCAGATGCACTTGTGGGTCGTCTCCTCTGGGTTCCCGCCGCATACCAAATGTACAGTAAATACAGTTTGTATCTATATTCTGCTCCTGCACATAACTATTTGCAGGAACGTGCGATCTGCTGCAAACCAACACCGGAATATTACCCTTAAAATATCCTACAGCTTGATACCAAACACCACCTTAAAACCTTGTTCTGTCCCCTCCTATCCTGTAAAGGTGAATCCCTTTGTTCTTATACCATTTAAACTGTTGTAACTTGCTGGTGTGGTGCAGGGAGACTATGTGTACATTGTGCACTATTTGGATTAAATATGTAATGTGTTTTGATGGCTTTTCCATGCGTTCACAAACTCTACAGTAAATACTTAAACCACGCGCTAATGTGCAGGACCGACCATAAGCAAATTGCGAATATGCGCAAGCACTGCAGAACAATTACACGCACGGCCATCTGTCTGTAGTTTGTATGTGATGTGTGTACTGCAATATTTTTCGACTTGACAGTAGCGCGCATGTGCTTAGTTATTTAACACAAAACTTAGTAGATTTGCTGTTACTCGAGTGGCACTTTTCAGTCGCTCTGCTGATCTGTGAGTGATTGACAGGAAAGGGGTGTTTCTGGGCGGCAACTCAGCGTTTTCCGGGAGTGTGCTAAAAAACGCAGGCGTGCCAGGGAAAAATGCAGGAGTGGCTGGAGAAATGGGGGAGTGGCTGGCCGAACGCAGGGCGTGCTTGTGACGTCAAACCAGGAACTAAACGGACTGAGGTGATCGCAATCTAGGAGTAGGTCTGGAGCTACTCAGAAACTGCAGGAAAATATTTAATAGCAATTCTGCTAATCTTTCATTTGCACTTCTGCTATGCTAAGATAAACTCCCAGAGGGCGGCGGCCTAGCATGTGCATTGCTGCTAAAAGCAGCTAGCGAGCGAACAACTCGGAATGAGGGCCACTGTCGTATAATTCCAGTGATACTGCCCTGTAATTCAAGCTGGACTGGCGGATAACTCCAGTGATACTGAATCACCATAGAAACCGGGGAGAAGAATGTTATTCGCATTGGGGTGATTTATAGACCACCAGGCCAGGGGCAGGATTTGGACAGGAACCTATTGTTGGACATCACTAAAATGGCTTTAAAGGGAGAAGTCATAATCATGGGAGACTTTAATTTACCTGATGTAAATTGGGAGGGGTCTTTTGCAAGTTCAGCTACAAGTGGCAAATTTCTACATTCCTTACAGGGAGCATCTCTCAAGCAATTGGTGATGGAGCCCACTCGCAAAGATTCAATATTAGATTTAATTCTTACAAATGGTGATAGGATATCCGACATATATGTGGGTGAGCACCTGGGATCCAGTGATCATCAAGCAGTATGGTTTAGTATAAAGACAGGATCCAACTCCTGTCACACAAAAACAAAGGTGTTGGATTTTAGAAATGCTGATTTTGCAAAAATGAGGAGATGTTTAAGTGATTCATTGGCGGACTGGTGGAACTTGGAAGGAGTGCAGGAGAGGTGGGAAAAACTGAAAAGTGCAATACTAAGTGCAACTGATCTTTGTATCAAAAGGGTTAGGAAAAGCACCAGGAAAAGGAAGCCAGTGTGGTTCACAAAAGAAGTATCAACTAGTGTGAAAGCAAAACAGATGGCTTTTAGGAAATACAAACAGACTCAAAATAATAATGACAAAGAGGTGTATCTTGACAGACAGAAGGATGCTAAGAAAGTGATCAGACGTGCAAAGGCAGAAGCTGAGGAAAAAATGGCCCAGTCAGTAGATAAAGGGGGCAAAACTTTTTTTAAGTATATAAGTGAAAGGAGAAAATCAAATGTAGGAATAATAAGACTTAAGACAGAGAGTGAGCATTTGGTGGAGGGTGACAAGGCAATAGCAGATAACCTAAATAATTATTTTTGCTCAGTATTTACTACAGAAGAAGGGATGGAGCCACAGTTAAGGACATTCATAAAAATAAGTTAGTTGAAAGTACATTTACAGAGAAGGTCCTAACAGAACTTTCACAACTAAAAGTGGATAAATCAATGGGACCAGATGGTATACACCCAAGGATACTCAGAGCTAAAAGATGTGCTGGTTACACCGTTAACAGAATTATTTAACCAGTAACTAAATACAGGTGCTATTTCAGAGGACTGGAAAAGAGCAAATGTAGTTCCACTGCACAAAAGTGGAAGCAAGGAAGAAGCAAGTAACTACAGACCAGTAAGCCTTACATCAGTAGTGTGGAAAGTAATGGAAAAACTATTAAAAGAAAGAGTTGTGGAATATCTTAAATCAAACCACTTACAGGATCCAAAACAGCATGGATTTACTGGTGGTAGATCATGTCAAACAAATCTTATTGACTTTTTTGACTCTGTGACAAAAATAATAGATCAAGGGGGAGCTGTAGATGTAGCATATCTAGACTTTAGTAAGGCATTTGACACTGTCCCACATCGCAGACTGCTAAATAAACTTGAAAGCGTGGGGGTGTATTATAAAACAGTTAAATGGATAAGAACCTGGTTGCAGGATAGGAAACAGACAGTTGTAGTTAATGGAGTGCAATCTATGGAGGGAAATGTTACCAGTGGAGTACCCCAGGGACCTGTACTTGGTCCAGTTCTCTTTAATATCTTTGTTGGTGACATTGCAGATGGTATTGAAGGGAAGGTATGCCTTTTTGCAGATGATACAAAGATATGCAACAGGGTAGACACACCGGGAGGGGTCAAACAAATGATTGATGACCTAGGTAGGCTTGAGAAATGGTCAAGAACGTGGCAACTACAGTTTACTGCTAAAAAATGCAACATCATGCACTTGGGTCTCAAAAACCCAAAGGCTAAATATAGTATCAAGGGTACTATAATGGAAACTACTGAGGAGGAAAGGGATTTAGGAGTCACTATTTCAAGTGACTTGAAGGCAGGAAAGCAATGCAACAAAGCAAGGAGAAAGGCAAGTCAGATGCTTGGTTGCATAGGGAGAGGAATCAGTAGTAGGAAAAAAGAAGTGATAATGCCACTGTATAGGTCATTTGTGCGGCCCCATCTGGAATACTGTGTCCAGTTCTGGAGACCATGTCTCCAGAAGGATATAAATACATTAGAGAGTGTACAAAGAAGGGCAACTAAAATGGTGCATGGCCTACATCACAAAACGTACTCGGAAAGGCTAAAAGATCTTAACATGTATAGTTTGGAGGAGAGAAGGGAAAGGGGGACATGATAGAAACTTTCAAATATACACAAGGGTCTTAACAAAGTTCAGGAGGGAAACATTCTTCAAAGGAAAAGAAATATTAGAACTCGAGGACATACACTGAAACTGGAGGGGGGGAGGTTCAGGGGGAATTTAAGGAAAAATTACTTCACAGAAAGGGTAGTGGATAAGTGGAATAGTCTCCCATCAGAGGTGGTAGAGGCTAAGACTGTAGAGTAATTTAAACATGCTTGGGATAGGCATATGAATATCCTTACAAAGAATTAAGGTTCAAAAAGGGTTGAGATTACCTAAAGGATAAAAAAAAAGGGGCAGACTAGATGGGCCAAGTGGTTCTTATCTGCCGTCAAATTCTATGTTTCTATGAAACTGCCATATAAATCCACTCCAGTGGTACTGCCATATAATTCCTGTGATACTGCATATAATTGCAGTGATACTGCTGTATAATTCCAGCGGTACTAATGTACAAATCCAGTGATACTGCCATATAAATCCAGTCCAGTGGTACTGCTGTATAAGTCCAGTGGTACTGCCATATAATTACAGTGATACTGCTGTATAATTCCAGTGATACTGGCATATAATTCCAGTGGTACTGGCGTATAAATTAAGTGATACTGCCGTATAAATCCAGTCCAGTGGTACTGCCGTATAAATCCAGTGGTACTGCCGTATAATTCCAGTGATACTACCGTATAAATCCAGTAATACTGCCATATAATTCCAGTGATACTGCCGTATAATTCCAGTGGTACTGGCATATAAATCCAGTGATACTGCCATATAAATCCAGTCCAGTGGTACTGCCGTATAAGTCCAGTGGTACTGCCGTATATAATTCCAGTAATACTGCCGTATAAATCCAGTGGTACTGGCGTATAAATCCAGTGATACTGCTGTATAAATCCAGCCCAGTGGCACTGCCGTATAAGTCCAGTGGTACTGCCGTATAATTCCAGTGATACTGCTGTATAATTCCAGTGATACTGCCGTATAATTCCAGTGGTACTGCAGTATAAATCCACTGATTCTGTCGTATAAATCCTGTCCAGTGGTACTGCCGTATAATTCCAGTGATACTGTTGTATAATTCCAGTGGTACTGCCGTATAAGTCCAGTCCAGTTGTGCTGCCATATAAGTTCAGTGGTGCTGTCCATTGCTGTACATTATTTACTCCAAATAAAGGAGTTATTAATATTTAATCCAAATAATTTTCACAGGGTTTGTTCTGCGTGGTGTAGAGGTACGCTCTCCTGTACTGCATATTGGGGGTCATTTCGAGTTGATCGCACGCTAGCTGTTTTTAGCAGCCGTGCAAATGCATAGTCGTGCAAATGCCCTCCAAATGCCCGGACACGCCTGCGTTTTCCCAGAAAATGGTCAGTTGCCACCCATAAACGCTCATACTGTCAATCTTCTTGCAATCGCCTGTATGTATGGATTCTTTGTTAAATCCATAGCTCAGCAACGATCCGCATTGTACCCGTACGACGTGCGTGCGCATTGTGGTGCATACGCATGCTCAGTAGAGACCTGATTGCAGCGCAGCGAAAATCGGCAGCGTGCGATCAACTCGGAATGACTCCCATTGTTATATAACTCCAGAATAATAATGGAGAACAAAAATGTGGAGGATAAAATAGGGAAAAATCAAGAACCACTTCCTCCTAGTGCTAAAGCTGCTGCCACTAGTCATGACATAGATGATGAAATGCCATCGTCGTCTGCCAAGGCCGATGCCCAGTGTGATAGTAGAGGGCATGTAAAATCCAAAAAGCAAAAGTTCAGTAAAAAGACCCCAAAAAATAAATTTAAATGGTCTGAGGAGAAACGTAAACTTGCCGATATGCCATTTATGACACGGAGTGGCAAGGAACGGCTAAGGCCCTGGCCTATGTTCATGACTAGTGGTTAAGCTACACGTGACAATGGAAGCCCTCATCCTTCGCTAGAAAACTGATAAGAGTTAAGCTGGAAAAAGCACAGCAAAGAACTGTGCATTCTAAGATGGTATCACAACTCCCCAAGGAGAGTCCAAGTGTGTCGGCGGTTGCGATGCCTGACCTTCCCAACACTGGACGGGAAGAGGAGGCTCCTTCCACCATTTGCCCGCCCTCTGCAAGTGCTGGAAGTAGCACCCACAGTCTAGTTTCTGATATTCAAATTGAAGATGTCACTGTTGAAGTACACCAGGATGTGGATATGGGTGTTGCTGGCGCTGAGGAGGAAGTTGACGATGAGGATTCTGATGGTGATGTGGTTTGTTTAAATTAGGCACTGGGGGAGACACCTGTTGCCCGTGGGATGATAAGCCCATTGTGTGGCATAATACCAAAAAAGCCACCCATTCGGTGTGGAATTATTTCTCCACAAATACGGACAACAGGTGTCAAGCCGTGTGTTGCCTCTGTCAATCTGTAATAAGTATGGGAAAGGATGTTAACCACCTAGGAACATCCTCCCTTATACGTCACCTGCTGCGCATTCATTAAAAGTCAGTGTCAAGTTGTGAAACTTTGGGTAAGAGCGTAAGCAGTCCACTGACACCTAAATACCTTCTTCCTCTTGTACCCAAGCTCCTGCAATCCCCACCACCAACTCTCTCAACGTCAACTTCCTCCTAAGTCAGGAACGTCAGTAGTCCTGCAGGCCATGTCACTGGCAAAACTGAGGAGTCCTCTCCTAACCGGGATTCCTCCGGAGGATCCTTGAGTGGTACGCCTACTGCTGCAGTTGCTGCCGCTGCTGTTGTTGCTGCTGGGGGTTGATCGTCATCCCAGAAGGGAAGTCAGAAGACCACTTATACTACTTCAACTAAGCAATTGACTGTCCAACAGTCCTTTGTGAGGAAGATGAAATATGACAGCAGTCATCCTGTTGCAAAGCAGATAACTGAGGCCTTGACAGCTATGTTGGTGTTAGACGTGCGTCCGGTATCCGCCATTGGTTCAGTGGGACTTAGAGAATTGCTGGAGGTAGTGTGTCCCCGGTACCAAATCCCATCTAGGTTCCACATCACTTGGCAGGCGATACCAAGAATGTACAGAGACGTCAGAAAAAGTGTCCTCAGTGTCCTAAAAATTGCAATTGTACCCACTGTCCACTTAACCACGGACATGTGGACAAGTGGAATAGGGCAGAATAAGGACTATATGACTGTGACAGCCCACTGGGTAGATGTATGGCTTCCTGCAGCAAAAGCAGCAGCTGCACCAGTAGCAGTATCTCGCAAACACCAACTCATTCCTAGGCAGGCTTCTCTATGTATCACCGCTTTCTGTAAGAGGCACGCCGCTGACAACCTCTTACGGAAACTGAGATACATCATCGCAGAATGGCTTACCCCAATTAGACTCTCCTTTGGATTTGTGATATCGGACAATGCCACCAATTCCAGCACGTCCCATGTTTTGCACATACAATTAATTTGGTGGTGCAGAATTTTTTTTAAAATGACAGGGGCGTGCAGGAGATGCTGTCGGTGTCCCAAAAAATTGCAGGCCACTTTCGACATTCAGCCATCGCGTGCCGAAGACTGGAGCGCCAGCAAATACTCCTGAACCTGCCCTGCCATCACCTGAAGCAAGAGGTGGTAACGAGGTGGAATTCAACACTCTATATGCTTCAGAGGATGGAGAAGTAGCAAAGGCCATTCAAGCCTATACATCCACCTATGATAAACTAGGAGCCTGGGGGGAGGGTTTAGCTAGAAACTATGGGTCATGCAGTGGGAATAGTAGGGATGTTGGTAGTGAATTAAATATGGGTGGAGAAGGGGGGGGGGAGAGCAGCTGGCAAGGGTATGTACATGGGTTCTAAAAGGGTATTAATGAAGGTATTGCCAAAACATTAACTAACAACAATCTTGTGTCATCATTACAGCATATAGAAAATGATGTACGGAACATAAAGGAAAATACTTATGTCAGGGCGGAGAATTTAGATGGAAACATTGGGTTGATCAAAGAGAAGAGTAAGGTGGGCAGTATTAAGTATGGCGGGGGTGGGGGTGGAGAGGGAGCGAGAAGGACAGTCAGTTAGAAAAACTCTAGGGACGCACTATTAAACCATGATAGGTTACCTTTAAAAAAACAAATGGATAAGGGAACCGCTAAACTAAAATGTATGCTTGCAAACTCAAGAAGTCTAGCAGGTAAAATGTGGGAATTGGAATTGTTAGCATCAAAGGCTGAGTATGACATTATAGGTATTACGGAAATATGGTGGGACGACTCTCACAACTGGGTGGCAAACTTGGAGGGGTATTCTCTTTTCAGGAGGGACAGGGCAAGCAAAAGAGGGGGAGGTGTATGTCTTTATGTTAAACCATCTCTTAAACCATACTTATAGGTTGTTTATGAGGGGACTGGCGATAATGTGGAGTCACTATGGGTAGAAATCTCAAGTGGAGGTATTGATGCAAAAAAGTAGTCATAGGCACGTGCTACAAACAGCCGGATATTAGCATACATGAGGAAGAACAACTCTTGCAGCAAATCGAAAGGGCTGCGGGATTGGGGGACATCATAGTGATTGGTGATTTTAATTATCCTGATATAAATTGGAGTAACAATTCATGTGTTAAAGTGAGGGGCAACAGGTTCTTAAATATGTTAAAGGATCACTACTTGTCTCAATTAGTCGAGGACCCAACTAGGGAAAAAACTACTCTGGATCTAGTAATTACTAATAATGTGGACATTATATCGAACATTAAAGTTGGGGAGACTTTGGGTAACAGTGATCACTATATGATCACATTCAACATCAGTTTCAGGAAACATACCTATAAGGTTCCAACCAAAACATTTAACTTTAGGAAGGCTAATTTCAGTATGCTGAGATGTGCACTTAAAGACATTGGGGGTAATTTAGAGTTGATCGCAGCAGCAAATTTGTTAGCAGTTGGGCAAAACCATGTGCACTGCAGGGGGGGGGGGGCAGATATAACATTTGCAGAGAGAGTTAAATTTGGGTGGGTTATTTTGTTTCTGTGCAGGGTAAATACTGGCTGCTTTATTTTTACACTGCAATTTAGATTTCAGTTTGAACACACCCCACCCAAATCTAACTCTCTCCGCACATGTTACATCTGCCACACCTGCACTGCACATGGGGGGTCATTCTGACCCGATCGCTTGCTGCAGTTTGTCACAGCGCAGCGATCGGGTCGGAACTGCGCATGTGCCAGCGCCATAGTGCGCCGGCGCATGGCAGTCGTCGCTGGCTAGCGATCGCCTCTGAGACAGAGGTGGTCACTGGGCGGGAGGGGGCTGAACGGCGGCGTTAAGCCACCGTTTAGTAGGCATGGTCCGGCCAACACAGGCATGGCCGGACCATTCGGGGGGGTTGCCGCGGCGGCTGCGTGACGTTTCACGCAGCTGCTGCGGCCAGCGGTAACAACACAACTCCCGGCCAGCCGGGAGTTACTCCACATATACAAGAGCATTGCCGCTGTGCGATGCTTTTGTATTTGTGGGGTGGCCGGCACTGACATGCCCTGTGCTGGGCGTCCCCCCACATGTCAGGGAAGATGATCATAGCTGTGCTAAATTTAGCACAGCTACGATCAACTCGGAATGACCCCCATGGTTTTGCCCAACTGCTAACAAATTTGCTGCTGCAATCAACTCTGATTTAGGCCCATTGAGTGGGAAGTTTTGTTTCATAACAAGAACACTTCGGAAATGTGGGATGCTTTAAAAGGGTTGCTAGATAGCAATATTCACAAATGTATCCCCATGGGCAGTAAACGCAGGAGTACTAAACTCAAACCGATGTGGCTTAACAAAAAGGTCAAGGCAGAAATGGATAACAAGAAGCGTGCTTTCAAAGTATTTAAATCTAATGGAAAGGAGGAGTCATTCAAGTACTACAAGGAATGCAATAAAAAATGCAAAAAAGCAATAAGAGCAGCTAAAATGGAAAATGAAAAGCAAATCGCTATAGAGAGTAAAACCAATCCTAAAAAGTTTTTTAAATACATAAACAGTAAAAGGTTAAAAAAGGAGAACATAGGTTCAATAAAGGATGAATTTGGAGTATTGATAAATGATGACAAAATAAAAGCGGAAATACTGAACAAATTTTTTTCATCAGTGTTCACCAGAGAAGAACTGATGGTGGGAGGAGTGCATAACAATAGTGACAGTAATAATTCGTGGCTAGATACTTGTTTAAGTGAAGAAGTAGTCCGGGAGAGACTAAGCAAAATTAAGATTAAATTAAGATTAATAAATCACCTTAACTTGAGGGTTCTTATGGAGCTTAGGTCAGAACTAGCAAGACCCCTATACTTGATTTTCAATAGTTCAATTAGATCAGGCATGGTACCGAAGGATTGGCGTATAGCTGAGGTAGTGCCATTATTTAAAAAGGGATCCAAAAATCATCAGGGTAAATACAGACTGGTTAGTTTGACGTCTATAGTGCGGAAAATATTGGAAGGAATTCTAAGGGATAGCATACAGGAGTATCTGTAGTCCACTATGATTATTAGCAAGAACCAGCATGGGTTTGTGAGGGACAGATCATGTCAAACTAAATTAATTAGCGTCTACGAGGAAGTGAGCAATAATCTCGACCAGGGAAAAGCAGTGGATGTGGTCTACTAAGATTTTGCAAAAGTCTTCGCCATATTGGCCTAGGAAAAACTGTTTGCACATGTATAAGTAACTGGCTGGATAACAGGGTACAGAGAGTAGTGGTCAAGCTGGACCCCAGTAGTCAGCGTAATACCACAAGGGTTCGTACTCGGGCCACTACTGTTCAACATATTTATCAATGACCTAGCAATAGGCCTGGTAAGCACAGAGTCAATATTTGCAGATGATACTAAACTGTGTAGGGTAATTAATTCGGAAATAGATGTGGAGTTTCTGCAGAATGATTTATCTAAATTTGAGACCTGGGCCTCTAAATGGAGAATAAGGTTCAATATAGAAAAATACAAGGTTATGCATTTCGGGAATAAAAACAAACTTGCATCCTACATATTAAATGGGGTAATTCTAGGGGTAACAGTATTGGAAAAAGATTTGGGAGTACTCATTGATAATTGGCTTAATAACCGTATACAATGTCAAAGCGCAGTAAAAAAGGCAAGTAAGGTGCTAGCGTGCATAAAACGGGGAATTGAGACAAGGGACGAGGATGTAATCCTGCAGCTGTATAAATCATTGGTACGTCCGCACCTGGAATATTGTGTTCAGTTTTGGGCACCACTGTATAAAAAAGATATCAGTGAACTCGAAAGGGTTCAAAGACGAGCTACTAAATTGATTAAAGGGCTAGAGGGACTGGATTACGAGGAAAGGCTTACTAGGTTGAATATGTGTACACTGGAAAAGAGGCGTCTAATAGGCGTCTTAATATCTTCAAATATGTTAAGGGGCATTACAAAGAGTTATCAGAGGAATTATTTATTAAAGAACACTGTTTAGGACACGTGGGCACTTGCTGAGGCTGGAGGAAAGGAAATTCCGTACGCAACGGAGGAAAGGGTTCTTCACTGTTAGGGCAATAAGGAATTGGAATTCACTGCCAGGGAAGGTAGTAATGGCGGAATCTGTAAATGCATTTAAAAAAGGATTGGATAAATTTCTGATTGAAAATGATATCCAAGGTTATAACATGTAAAATTTTGATGTTAATCTGGGTTAACTAGTCATAAAACATTACTTCTGCAGGTACATTATAATCAACACAACTACAGGTTGAACACGGTGGGCATTTTGCCTCTATTCAACCTCAATTATTATGTTACTATGTTACTATATAGGCAAAGGAGGGGGAATGCACATGACTCAAGTGCAGTGGAGAATGATTTCCGTCTTGTGCAAGGTTCTCCAACCCTTCGAACTTGCCACACGTGAAGTCAGTTCAGACACTGCCAGCTTGAGTGAGGTCATTCCTCTCATCAGGCTTTTGCAGAAGCAGCTGGAGAAATTGAAGGAGGAGCTAAGATGGAGCAATTCCACAAAGTATGTGGGACTTGTGGATGGAGCCCTTCATTTGCTTTGCCAGGATTCAAGGGTGGTCAATCTGTTGAAATCAGAGCACTACATTTTGGCCACCGTGCTCGATCCTAGGTTTAAAGCCTACGTTTTATCTCTCTTTCCAGCAGACACAAGTCTGCAGAGTTTCAAAGACCTGCTGGTGAGAAAATTGTCAACTCAAGCAGAACGTGACCCGTCAACAGCTCCTCCTTAATTTTCTCCCGCAACTGGGGCTGCGAGGAAAAGGATAAGATTTCCTAGCCCACCCGCTGGCGGTGTTGCAGGGCAGTTAGGAGCGAGTGCTGACATCTGGTCCGGACTGAAGGACCTGCCAATGATTACGGGCATGTCTACTGTCACTGCATATGATTCTGTCACCATTGAAAGAATGGTGGGGGATTATATGAGTGACAGTATCCAAGTAGGCATGTCAGACAGTCCGTATGTATACTATCAGGAAAAAGAGGCAATTTGGATGCCCTTGCACTAACTGCCTTTATTTTACCTAAGTTTACCCCCCTCCAGTGTGTACTCCAAAAGAGTGTTTAGTGCAGCCGGTAACCTTGTCAGCGATCGGAGTAGGAGGTTACTACTTCCACAAAATGTGGAGAAGATGATGTTCATCAAAATGAATTATAAATTCCTCCAGGAAGACCTTTACCAGCAATTGCCTCCAGAAAGTACACAGGGACCTGTTATGGTGGATTTCAGTGGGGATGAATTAATACTATGTGAGGAGGATGTATACAGTGAAAGGGGTGAGGAATCCGAGCATGAGGATAAGGTTGACATCTTGCCTCTGTAGAGCAAGTTTATGCAAGGATAGATTGACTGCTTCTTTTTCGGTGGGGGCCTAAACAAACCAGTCATTTTAGCTACAGTCGTGTGGCAGACCCCGTCGCTGAAATGATTGGTTTGCACCTCTTTTTCATCTTTGCGTCATATGCTGTTTGGGGACTAGTTTTTTAAAGTGCCATCCTGTCTGACACTGCCGTACAACTCCAGGGGTACTGCCGTATAAGTCCAGGGGTACTGCCATATAAGTCCAGTCCAGTGGTGCTGTCTTGTGCAGCATCAGTCCAGTGGTGGTGTCTTGTGCTGCCATATAAGTCCAGTGGTGGCGTCCTGTGCTGTATATTATTTACTCCAATTAAAAGGGTTATATACATTACTTATTGTTATCCATATAATTTTTACAGGGTTTTCCCTGTCTTGTGCTGCCATAAGTCCAGTGGTGGCGTCCTGTGCTGGATATTATTTACTCCAATTAAAAGGGTTATATACATTACTTATATTGTTATCCAAATAATTTTTACAGGGTTTTCCCTGTGTGGTATAGGGGTATGCTCGCTTGTGCGGGTGGTATTCAGCATGCCGTCTGTGGGGATCCCGGTGCTCAGTATACCGAAGCCGGAATCCCGACACCCAGCATACCGATGCCTAGTCTCCCTGTTGGGAGTGCACGACCCCCCCCCCCCATGCCCCCAGCGTGGCGAGCCTGCAAGGGGCTCATTTGCGCTCGCCCAGCTGTCAGTATGTCGGCGGTTGGGATTCCAGCGCCGGTATGCTGGCCGACGGGATCCCGGCCGCCGGCATACCATACTACGCCCCACCTGTGCTGCATATTATTATAATAGCTCCAAATAAAAGGGTTATTATTATCCAAATTAATTTTACAGGCTTTGCCGTGTGTGTGTGGTTTAGGGGTATGCTCTCCTGTGCCACAAATATTGTGCGTGTATTACATCTGGGCAAATTCCAGCATGTCCCATGTTGTTTGTGCCGCACACTTGTGTCGCTTAGCTTAGTCATACAGCTACCTCATTGCACCTCTTTTTCTTCTTTGCATGATGTGCTGTTTGGAACCTAGTTTATTTAAATGCCATCCTGTCTGCAACTGCAGTGCCACTCCTAGATGGGCCAGGTGTTTGTGCCGCACACTTGTGTCACTTAGCTTAGTCATCCAGCCACCTCGGTGCAACCTTTTGGCCTAAAAACAATATTGTGAGGTGTTCAGAATAGACTTTAAATGAGTGGAAATTAATGTTATTGAGGTTAGTAATACAGTCGGATCAAAATTACCCCCAAATTATGTGATTTTAGCTGTTTTTATCAAAAATCATCCAGATCCAAAACCAAAACATGAAAGGGTGATTTTGGCAAAACCAATCCAGATCCAAAACACGAGCATGGAACGAGAACCAAAACACAAAACATGAAAAGTGCCCGCCGCACATCTCTAATTTCAACCTATTCCAAGGTGAGCATATGAAACGTGTAGTGCAAACACAATCAAGATATGCTCCACAAACAGGCATAAGTGCAACTTTGCATCTGCTCAAATGTTGCCAGCTGGGAACCAAACTGCCTAAAGGTTTGCCAGATCCAGGTCGGATGTAATCCAGTGCGAGACAGCCGGAGCTCCGAGATTCCAGCCAAACTCGTACTTTTTTTTATTAAAGAGGCAATCATTTACAAGACAAAACCAGGTTGGTTTTGCCTTGTAAACAATTACCGCTTTAAAAAATGTATGAGTTCGGACGGAATCTCGGAGCTCTTGCTGTTTCTCACTGCATTATGGGGGTCATTCCGAGTTGTTCGCTCTGTATTTTTTTCTCGCAACGGAGCGATTAGTCGCTAATGCGCATGCGCAATGTCCGCAGTGCGACTGCGCCAAGTAAATTTGCTATGCAGTTTGGTATTTTACTCACGGCATTACAAGGTTTTTTCTTCGTTCTGGTGATCGGAGTGTGATTGACAGGAAGTGGGTGTTTCTGGGCGGAAACTGGCCGTTTTATGGGAGTGTGTGAAAAAACGCTACCGTTTCTGGGAAAAACGCGGGAGTGGCTGGAGAAACGGAGGAGTGTCTGGGTGAACGCTGGGTGTGTTTGTGACGTCAAACCAGGAACGACAAGCACTGAACTGATCGCACTGGCAGAGTAAGTCTCGAGCTACTCAGAAACTGCACAGAGAAGTATTTTCGCAATATTGCGAATCTTTCGTTCGCAATTTTGATAAGCTAAGATTCACTCCCAGTAGGCGGCGGCTTAGCGTGTGCAAAGCTGCTAAAAGCAGCTTGCGAGCGAACAACTCGGAATGACCCCCTATATACGGACCCCAGGTTTGGACTGGCCCATAGGGGTACAGAGGAAACCCCAAGTGGGCCCCACTGCCTGAGGGCCCACCCTCTCCTCTAGGGATCAGGTTTTAGACTGTGCACTTGAATTATACATTATACATATGTTACATTATACTGCACAGGACTACGGTGTACTCACTACAGTGCATTGCTGTTATTAATCTGCTACATTATCATGCAGGCACTAGCATTATTTACTATATTTATTTATTTATTTATAAAGGGGCCCAAATAATCCGATATCTAATAGTTAGCCATTGTGGTGGATGGCCAAACCCCAAAGCATGAGCCCCTATCACTACATTACCCCGGTGGGCCCTTCATGCTCCAGCCCTACACTGACCAGTTCCAATGTTCAGAATCAGAAATTGAATTGATCATAAATACAATTGATCTGATATATGCCATTTACTACATAATATTGGGGGTGTGACTGCTCGTTCTTAGTTGCACCTGTCCATTCCACCTCTTAGTGCCTGATCATATGAACGAACACAGGGTCTATAGGGTATAGCACTATTTCCTATGCAGTTTTTATACCTGTCTCCCTGTATTAGATAAGAAGTGGTGCATCCCAATAATTTCCTCTGTTGAAACAACAGTTTAGACATCAGTTTCCATCACTCTAAGTGAGAAAGACATGGTGACAATATAGGAAAACCTTGTTAATATCTTTTGGATATGCTTTGAATTTTCACAGGCTTCTCTCTTTGGGTGATTTGCAGGGGGATATGAGGTTTGGGCTCCTCTCAATTCTAAAATTTTGGGAATAGTAAAATGGCAGCTGTTTTGTCTCACAGGGTGGTGTTTGCGCTGCTGACTAATTAAATGAGGATAATCTAATTTCTGGGGAGAAATAAGAAATTTGACAGATCTTTGGAATCTTTCCTTGAAAGTGCTTTTTAGCAAGAGACTTGGAATGCTTAACGTGAATGGTTAGCAGAATTGTTGAAACACATTTCAATAAAATAAGACCTGCCGCAGATTAAAAACAGATTTCTTTCAGATGTATCAGACAGACCTTTTACAGCATGTTCCAGCCTCCTAAACATCACACAAATAAAAACACTAATCTCCATTAGAAGCACCGAGCAGCTCGTAATAATGACATCTAACCCTTTAATAAATTAACAGTCTGACCTTTAATAGCTGCATGAAATGTAGAAAAATGTTTCATTTCATATTTGGGTTTTTCATGGAGATAGGATTAAAGACAATATTATAAACAACTGTGGTCAGGGTCATATTTAATTAACGTAAAATGGAATAAAGAACATTAGTGCATGCTAAAATTGTACTTAGAATCTATACACACATCATTGTAAAATGTGTTCCCTTCCCATGGCTGTCTATGCAGATATGTGACTATAAAACTAGTAGCCTCAGGGCCAGTGGGTGTCACCTGGGAGGCGGAAATTCTTACTTGTGTAACCCCTTTCTCAATACCCAGGGGCTATCAGTACATAAGTGCCTCCACCCAAGCTAGAATAATATCTATAGGCCCGCTTGGGTAAGCCTATATTAAGTATATGTGTAAATACAATGTTACCTATTCAAGTTGCTTGTGTATTTCCTATGATGATTCTTCTTCTTTCGGGTCCCATGGATTTGAGTACAAGCGACAACTATGGTAAGTATAACAACTATCTGGGTTTTAATACATCAATATCACAGTTGCAGTTAACGTACGACAAACTATGCAAACATATAGAATATAGAATTTCAAGAAATCCCTCCACCTTATCTAAGGTGCCTATACAATAAAAATATATGCATGCAATACAAAAAAACCTTTATATTAGTTAATGAGTGACCTGGGTACTCTCAGGAAAAATAATTGCGCAATTGAGGCCCTTGAGCAATGTATGTTAGTAGTGCTTTGACGGAGTTCAATTAATCCCAAATAACAGTTCCGATATCACTGAGATTCCTCTTAAATCTTATGAAATATTTATAATCCTCAGGTTCCAGATCCTGATTCTTTTCCTCTCCCTCCCTGTTAGGTCACTTTTTATATAACCACAGTTTCTGTATTCTTTGTACTATAGATATATAATAGTCCTACAAATTTACATTCTGGACTCACTGGCTTTTCAGCAAATATAACTCTTTCCTCTTGAATTAGCTCTAGCAGCTTCCTAGCATAAGCAGTTCATAGATAGTTGTAATTACAGTCAGATACTATGTCTCTAATATTGCTATTATGCCTGTGTGGCTGTGTGTCCAAATGCATATAGATTAATGGGCTGAGTGTGCTGGTGGGGAATGATTCTTCACACTTACACCTCCTCTCTAGTTTCACTGCACACGCATCTGTCACTCCCCCGACTCCTCCTCGGAGGGCGCAGCTGTCTGTCTGTCTAGCGCTGCAGCTTCACCCCTCACCAGGAAGCGCTAACTGGAGCCTTTGGGTATGCTAACCTGAACCATCATCACTTCCTTTGTCTCTACCGCTGGAAGGGCTCCCGGTCTGTTGCGTTGCTAGGGACCTCGGCTACCCTGCAGTCAGAGGGAGGTACAATAACCGCTCTGCCGCACAATTCAGCGCTGCTGGTCTCAAAAGCTCCGCTCTCCGGTCGTTCAGTCCCTCCGATAGTAGCTGCACCTGAGAACCCTCGGTCTCTCCTCAGCTGCTCTCCCACTGGGCTCTCCCTGGGGGGGAATCACTGACCTCTGACTCCATCCACCAGTCCAACCGCTTCCCCCAACTGTCCCCACCGGTCTCTCCTTCTCCACGCATGCAGTCACTAGAAACTTCCTCACTACTACCATGTGCCCTGACACCTCCACCCTAAGGGGGCTTCCCAGTAAATTATACAGCATTTAACAGTCCCACATACATTTATAACATGTATATATTGTGTACATTGCTAGCATCATTAGCCCGTTTATAACCACAGGGTTACACTCCCCCCCTGGTGAGTCTGATTGACTAAATGAAGGCATCACCACCTGTAGACATATAGCCCACCAATATAGGGTGTGTTGGGTGTTTCCTTCTATTTGGCTAATGAGAAACGTGTTCAAAATATGGCCAGGGCAGGACCCTATTAGGGTGTACTAACAATGGTACCTCAGTGGGGGTTCCCAATTTATCATATGTGAGTACCCTGGGAGGCCTTCGAAGTCGTTGTGGCCTAGGGGTCGGTATAACCGCTACTTCTTCTGAATCTGTACCAGTATTCGCCCTTAGCTTACTTGGTACTTCAATGTCACTATCCTCTTCCCAACCCCCTTCTTCATTTCTATAGCTCCCATCCATTCTCCACTCATGATGAGACATTGGGGCTTCTATAACTTCTTCATGGGTCTTTAGTGCACCTTCAGCTTTGGAAGATTCCTTTTCCTTATAATAATATCCTCTATAGTGATCCTCCTCTGTCATCTCATTCTCCCCTTCGGATTCAAAGGGCTTTCCATCATCTGTGTTATTTGGCCGCAGTACAAGGCCTGGGCTGGGGGAGTCAGTGTCATCATGTCCCCATCGCAGATTTAGCACAATTGGTGACAGATGTTGTCGATGATACGTCACCATTGATCCCTGTCCATCTTCAGGCATTAACTGATATACCGGGAGATTACCCAGTTGCTTTACTATGACATAAGGCTTGTATCGCCAACGGTTGGCGAGCTTTCATCGTCGGGGGGCGCCTAGCAGTCTAATTAACACCCGATCCCCTGGGAACAAACAGTGTTCTTTTACATGGCTGTTGTATCGGAGCCTGTTCCTTTCTCCTAGGCTTTCTGCAGCCACTTGAGCAAGCTGATAGGCCTCTTTTATCTGCCGTCATAAACGTTGCACGTACTGTGTGTGCGAAACCACAGTTGGGGAATTAATATGAGTCCCCAAACATACATAAATTGGTAATCTAGCCTCGCGGCCGAACATAAGGATATAAGGTGTATATCCAGTGGCCTCATTTTGTGTGCAGTTATAAGCGTGCACCAGAGTTGAAACATACTGTTTCCATCTTAATTTCATATTAGAATTCAATGTTCCTAACATATTCAATAGGGTCCTACTGAATCGCTCAGGTTGAGGGTTACCCTGGGGATGATAAGGAGTTGTTCGGGATTTTTTTATCCCGCAACAAAAGCATAGCTCATGAATAAGTTTGCTTTCAAAGTCACGGCCTTGGTCGGAGTGAATCCTAGCAGGCAACCCATAATGTTGGAAGAATCTTTCCCACAAGGTCTTAGCAACAGTTACTGCCTTTTGATTAGGGGTCACATATGCTTGCGCATACCGTGTGAAATGATCGGTAACTACAAGGATGTTCCCATCCTGTCCTCCCGGTCCTTCTAATGAAAGGAAGTCAATGCATATCAAGTCCATGGGTCCAGTACTTTGGATGTTTACTAATGGAGCAGCTTTTGTGGGTAGAGTTTTTCGTAGAATGCAGCTTCCACAGGTCTTACAGAATTGGTCGATCTCCATATTCATGAAGGGCCAAAAGAAATGTTCAGCGATCAAACCCTGGGTCTTATCATACCCTAAATGGCCATGCCTATCGTGCAGTTCTGTCATTACCTGCCGTCTAAAGCTGGCTGGTAATACTATCTGCAGCCGTTCTCTACAATCCCGCCTTTGGCTGCTACGGTAAACTACACCATTATTCATCCTTAATTTATTTTAATTGGTGTAGAAGTACTTGAGACTTTGCGGACAGAGGTCGAATATTTCTACCAGATTGAGGATTCTCTAATATCGGAATGATGGGTAAAATATCAGAGTCGGCTCGTTAACCTCCAATCCATTCACATCTGACTGAGTTACTCTCTGATAATTGGGGGGTATGACCTTTTCTGAAGCTCCCTCCAAAAGAATGGCTTCCTTTCGATATATCTGTTGTTACTGATGTGATGACACAGCCCCTTTACTGCTGCAGCCAGGGCCTCAACCCACTCATTCGTGTCCTCATTACCTACCGGATGTGGTAGTCTTGACAGCGCATCCGCATCCTGATTGACCATTCCCGGTCTATATTTTATCGTGAAATGATAGTTATTCAGAGCGGCCAACCACCTATGGCCCGTTGCATCTAATTACTCAGTAGTCTAAACATAGGTCAGAGGGTTGTTGTCCGTCTGCACTACAAACTCCACCCCATAAAGGTAATCATGGAACTTCTCCGTAAGGGCCCACTTGAGAGCTAGAAACTCCAGCTTATGGACGGGATACTTCTTTTCACTGTTCGATAACCCTCGACTTACATAAGCAATCGGTCTTAATTGCTCATTCTGAAGTTGATACAAAACTCCCCCAAGCCCCTCGAAGGACGCATCAACGTGAACCTCATACGGAAGTCCTGGGGTAGCATAAGCCAATATCGGGGAGTTAGTTAGACTCTCCTTTAGCTGATGGAAAGCCTCCTCACACTTTGCATCCCATCTGGGCCCAAATGGATCTTTTGGTTTAAAGTAATCCTTCTCTTTTGATAGGGAAGTACCATGGATTTTCCCATTCGGTGGGTAGCCTTTAGTCAACTCGATTAAAGGGCAAGCAAGTTTAGAGTAATGTGGCACATATTTCCGGTAATATCCACAAAATCCGAGGAAAGATCTCAGCTCCCGGAGGTTATCAGGTCGTGGCCAATTTTTTACAGTCTCTACTTTATCTGGATCGGTGGCCACACCTTGTCGACTAACAATATGGCCAAGATATTTTACTGAAGCCCAACATAACTTGCATTTTTCAATGGAAAGTTTCAACCCTCGGGCACGCAAATGATACAACACTTTAATTAGACGCTGATTGTGCTCTTCCAGGGTCTTTCCAAACACAATAATATCATCCAAGTAAACCAATACTTCTCGGTAGCACATATCCCCGACTGTCTTTTCCATAGTCCTTTGGAACGTAGCAGGGGCACCAGTTATCCCTTGCGGCATCTTTAAGAATTCAAAGAATCCTATAGGACATATGAAGGCCGTTTTGGATCGATCTGCTGCACTAATTGGGATCTGGTAATAACCACACTGTAGATCTAATACTGAAAACCACCTGCTCCCCTGTAGACAATCTAGGGCTTCGTCGACCTTTGGTACAGTGTATTGGTCGGGGACGGTGCGGTTATTGAGGGTGCGATAATCTATACAAAGTCTGATTTCACAATTTTTCTTCCGTGCTACCACTGTTGGAGAGGCATACTGGCTCTCGGAATTGGTTATTACATTGTTTTCCAACAGCCCTCGTAAATGGTTCCTGACATCCTCAAAGTCTGCTGGTGCCAGGCGCCTTGATCTTTCTCGGAAATGGGTGTCATCCGTCAGCTTGATATGATGTTCCACGCCCACAGCAGTGCCAAGGTCCCACTCACTTTTAGAGAATGCCGACTCCCTCTGTTGTAGTTGTTCCATCAGAATTTGTTTGTTACCCTCATCAATATCACTTCCGATGAAACAGGATTCTTGATCAAACTTTGAAGTAGGTGTACCTACTTCCATCTCCCCAGCTTCAACCGACCCCTCTATCTGGTGACACCTACATGTGCTATCTGGGACACCTTGGCCAGGGCTCTCTGAGTGATCCTGATCCTGTTTCTCGCACCATTGGATGAGGTTCCGATACATATTAGTGTTAGTGACCACTATAACCAGCAATTTTCCATTGTCTCCTGGGGAGTCAAGGCATACTAATGCTACCAACGGGACGATCTTATTCAGGGAACCCAACCCAGGTTCAAAAGTAACCTGAGTTACAATATACCCTAAATAGGGGTAGCATTGCTCACTTAAACCCCATATGGTGAGACCACTAAGTGGTTGGATGGGGATGTCTGAAAGATGAGTTTTATACCAAGATTCAAATATTCTGGACACTTGAGATCCACTGTCCATGAGAATGGTACAATCGTGCCCACTGATCACAGCTTTGATTATAGGAGCATGTCCCATCAAACTATCCGGTATATGATGCGAACACTGGGCACTCCCCATAGCGCGAACATTTATTATTGGGGAGTCTCTGTTGTGTCCACAGAGCTCCTGTTGGCATTTTCTCCCAGAGAGGGCCCTCCCTCTACTAGGGAAATTACCTCCCCTCCTTTCTGACCCACTCTCTGGGCATTCAAACAACCTGTGCCCCATCTGCCCACAACTATAACACTCATAGTTTGGCCAAAAGTCTCCCCTCCTATTTACTCCTCTCCCTAGGCCATCTGGCCTACTGGTGGTCCGATTTTGACTGGTCTGTAGGGCAATGAGCTGATCAATTTTCTTGTTCTGTTCCTCAATCAGCTTCACCAGTCTCTCATCTATTGGAGGAGGATCCGTAGTGGGAAATACCACTTTAACCTTCTTGATAGACTTCTCCCGAGCCTCTATCTGAACTTCTTCCACTTTAACCTCTCTAACTAATTCATTTAATGTAGGAGGTCGGGCAGTAGTCATGGTACATCTTATTTTCTGGGCTACTGGGTTGTTGGTAAGAGCCCCTTTCAATACCTGATTTAGGCGTTTCTCGTCTACTACCTCTTTGGTAAGTCCTCCCTTATCCACGATCTTGTAAATCAACCGGTCCACTCAATAAATATAGTTGGTTAACGTCTCTCCATGATCCTGATAGGTACTGTTTAACCGAGCCATCAGGTCTCCCACATCCTCCAACGTCCCAAACGAAAAGTCTAATGCCTCTATATATTCACTCAATGTAGCAGAGGGATTGCTGCGCCGGGTAGCCTGAATCACGTCCATGGCCGGTCCTCGCAAACTTTCCACCACTCTTTGTTTCCTTATGTGCTCCGGGCATTGCCACTCCTCCGAGTGTTGTATGGCAGCTTCCCTCCACATATCGTAAGTTTCCTCCCCTGCCAGTGTGGGGGTGATTCCAGAGAATATCCTCAATCTGCGCTATCCCCCTTCGAAATGCCATCTCTCAAGATAACTACCTTGTCCACTACCTTTTCCACTTGCGGCTCCATACTGACATTCTGATTTCCCGAAGAATTTGAGTCGTTACAGGGAGTAAGAGTACTACCCCCTAGAAGGGGTTCCCCTGCTCCTGGTTCATCCTGGGAGGTTGCGGCTTCCTCATCGTCTGATCTCTGTCCATCCGGCCACAGTATTTGTACCTTCCTTCCCGTCCCTATTTCTCATATAATCATACTAGGTATTAAAGTTCTGTCTAACAGGTCTTTATTGCTTATGGGCATGGCAAATACTTCTCTGTACTGTCCCTTCCACTTGTCTATGATACATGGCTGACTAACCCCACATAACTGCCCTACTACTTTAAATACCCCTTCATCAGTAACAGATTCCCTGCAAGCCCAAAACTATAGTGAGTGTCCACTCCTTTCTCTCGGCACCAGCGAGAGATATCCTCTCCAGTAACCATCTTCATCCTGACACTGACTACCTGTGCTATTTTGGTAACAGAAAACACTGATATGATGGGAGCTCAGCAGTGCCTCCAGAAATGTAACCCCTTTCTCACCACCCAGGGGCTATCAGTACATAAGTGCCTCCACCCAAGCTAGAATAATATCTATAGGCCTGATTGGGTAAGCCTATGTTAAGTAGTGATGAGCAGGTTCGGTTCCTCTGGATCAGAACCCCCCCGAACTTCACCCATTTTTGCACGGTTCCGAGCAGACTCAGATCCTCCAGCCTTGCTCGGTTAAACTGAGCGCGCCCGAACGTCATCATCCCGCTGTCGGATTCTCGCGAGATTCGTATTCTATATAAGGAGCCGCGCGTCGCCGCCATTTTTCACTCGTGCATTGGAGATGATAGTGAGAGGACGTGGCTGGCGTTCTCTCAGTTTCTGTGTTCAGTGTGCTGCAAATATCTGTGCTCAGTGTGCTGCAAATATCTGTGCTCAGTGTGCTGCAAATATCTGTGCTCAGTGTGATGCAAATATCTTCGTTCTCTGCCTGAAAAATGCTCCATATCTGTGCTCATTGTGCTGCAAATATCTCTGCTCAGTGTGCTTTATTGTGGGGACTGGGGACCACCAGTATTATATAGTAGGAGGACAGTGCAGAGTTTTGCTGACCAGTGACCACCAGTATTATACGTTCTCTTCCTGAAAAATGCTCCATATCTGTGCTGCATTGTAGTATATAGTAGGAGGACAGTGCAGAATTTTGCTGACCAGTGACCACCAGAATTATATTAGTACGGTACAGTAATCCACTGCTCTACCTACCTCTGTGTCCTCAAGTATACTATCAATCCATACCTGTGGTGCATTTAAGTTTTTGTGCGCAGTATATATATAGTAGTAGGACAGTGCATAATTTTGCTGACCACCAGTATATAATATATAGCAGTACGGTACCGTAGTCCACTGCTCTACCTACCTCTGTGTCGTCAAGTATACTATCCATCCATACCTGTGGTACATTTAAGTTTTTGTGCGCAGTATATATATAGTAGTAGGACAGTGCATAATTTTTCTGACCACCAGTATATAATATATAGCAGAACGGTACAGTAGGCCACTGCTCTACCTACCTCTGTGTCGTCAATTATACTATCCATCCATACCTGTGGTGCATTTAAGTTTTTGTGCGCAGTATATATATATAGTAGTAGGATAGTGCATAATTTTGCTGACCACCAGTATATAATGTATAGCAGTATGGTACAGTAGGCCACTGCTCTACCTACCTCTGTGTCGTCAAGTATACTATCCATCCATACCTGTGGTGCATTTAAGTTTTTGTGCGCAGTATATATAGTAGTAGGCCATTGCTATTGATATATTACTGGCATATAATTCCACACATTAAAAAATGGAGAACAAAAATGTGGAGGGTAAAATAGGGAAAGATCAAGATCCACTTCCACCTCGTGCTGAAGCTGCTGCCACTAGTCATGGCCGAGATGATGAAATGCCATCAACGTCGTCTGCCAAGGTCGATGCCCAATGTCATAGTAGAGAGCATGTAAAATCCAAAAAACAAAAGTTCAGTAAAAATAATAATTTACTTACCGATAATTCTATTTCTCATAGTCCGTAGTGGATGCTGGGGACTCCGAAAGGACCATGGGGAATAGCGGCTCCGCAGGAGACTGGGCACAAAAGTAAAAGCTTTAAGACTACCTGGTGTGCACTGGCTCCTCCCCCCATGACCCTCCTCCAAGCCTCAGTTAGGATACTGTGCCCGGACGAGCGTACACAATAAGGAAGGATTTTGAATCCCGGGTAAGACTCATACCAGCCACACCAATCACACCGTACAACTTGTGATCTGAACCCAGTTAACAGCATGATAACAGAGGAGCCTCTGAAAAGATGGCTCACAACAATAATAACCCGATTTTTTTGTAACAATAACTATGTACAAGTATTGCAGACAATCCGCACTTGGGATGGGCGCCCAGCATCCACTACGGACTATGAGAAATAGAATTATCGGTAAGTAAATTCTTATTTTCTCTGACGTCCTAGTGGATGCTGGGGACTCCGAAAGGACCATGGGGATTATACCAAAGCTCCCAAATGGGCGGGAGAGTGCGGATGACTCTGCAGCACCGAATGAGAGAACTCCAGGTCCTCCTCAGCCAGGGTATCAAATTTGTAGAATTTAGCAAACGTGTTTGACCCTGACCAAGTAGCTGCTCGGCAAAGTTGTAAAGCCGAGACCCCTCGGGCAGCCGCCCAAGATGAGCCCACTTTCCGTGTGGAATGGGCTTTTACAGATTTTGGCTGTGGCAGGCCTGCCACAGAATGTGCAAGCTGAATTGTACTACAAATCCAACGAGCAATAGTCTGCTTAGAAGCAGGAGCACCCAGTTTGTTGGGTGCATACAGGATAAACAGCGAGTCAGATTTTCTGACTCCAGCCGTCCTGGAAACATATATCTTCAGGGCCCTGACTACGTCCAGCAACTTGGAATCCTCCAAGTCCCTAGTAGCCGCAGGCAGCACAATAGGCTGGTTTAAGTGAAATGCTGAAACCACCTTAGGGAGAAATTGAGGACGAGTCCTCAATTCTGCCCTGTCCGTATGAAAAATTAGGTAAGGGCTTTTATAGGATAAAGCCGCCAATTCTGAGACACGCCTGGCTGAGGCAAGGGCTAACAGCATTACCACTTTCCATGTGAGATATTTTAAGTCCACAGTGGTGAGTGGTTCAAACCAATGTGATTTTAGGAACCCCAAAACTACATTGAGATCCCAAGGTGCCACTGGAGGCACAAAAGGAGGCTGTATATGCAGTACCCCCTTGACAAACGTCTGAACTTCAGGAACTGAAGCTAGTTCTTTTTGGAAGAATATTGACAGGGCCGAAATTTGAACCTTAATGGACCCTAATTTTAGGCCCATAGACAGTCCTGTTTGCAGGAAATGCAGGAAATGACCCAGTTGAAATTCCTCTGTAGGGGCCTTCCTGGCCTCACACCACGCAACATATTTACGCCAAATACGGTGATAGTGTTGCACAGTTACATCCTTCCTGGCTTTGATCAGGGTAGGGATGACTTCATCCGGAATGCCTTTTTCCTTCAGGATCCGGCGTTCAACCGCTATGCCGTCAAACGCAGCCGCGGTAAGTCTTGGAACAGACATGGTCCCTGCTGGAGCAGGTCCTTTCTTAGAGGTAGAGGCCACGGGTCTTCCGTGAGCATCTCTTGAAGTTCTGGGTACCAAGTCCTTCTTGGCCAATCCGGAGCCACGAGTATAGTCCTTACTCCTCTCCTTCTTATGATTCTCAGTACCTTGGGTATGAGAGGCAGAGGAGGGAACACATACACTGACTGGTACACCCACGGTGTTACCAGAGCGTCCACAGCTATTGCCTGAGGGTCCCTTGACCTGGCGCAATATCTGTCCAGTTTTTTGTTGAGGCGGGACGCCATCATGTCCACCTTTGGTTTTTCCCAACGGTTCACAATCATGTGGAAGACTTCTGGGTGAAGTCCCCACTCCCCCGGGTGGAGATCGTGTCTGCTGAGGAAGTCTGCTTCCCAGTTGTCCACTCCCGGAATGAACACTGCTGACAGTGCTATCACATGATTTTCCGCCCAGCGAAGAATCCTTGCAACTTCCGTCATTGCCCTCCTGCTTCTTGTGCCGCCCTGTCTGTTTACGTGGGCGACTGCCGTGATGTTGTCCGACTGGATCAGCACCGGCTGACCCTGAAGCAGAGGCCTTGCCTGACTTATGGCATTGTAAATGGCCCTTAGTTCCAGGATATTTATGTGAAGTGACGTTTCCATGCTTGACCACAAGCCCTGGAAATTTCTTCCCTGTGTGACTGCTCCCCAGCCTCTCAGGCTGGCATCCGTGGTCACCAGGACCCAGTCCTGAATGCCGAATCTGAGGCCGTCTAGAAGATGAGCACTCTGCAACCACCACAGGAGAGACACCCTTGTCCTTGGAGACAGGGTTATCCGCTGATGCATTTGAAGATGCGATCCGGACCATTTGTCCAGCAGATCCCACTGAAAAGTTCTTGCGTGGAATCTGCCGAATGGAATCGCTTCGTAAGAAGCCACCATTTTTCCCAGGACCCTTGTGCATTGATGCACTGACACTTGGCCTGGTTTTAGGAGGTTCCTGACTAGGTCGGATAACTCCCTGGCTTTCTCCTCCGGGAGAAACACCTTTTTCCGTACTGTGTCCAGAAACATCCCTAGGAACAGCAGACGTGTCGTCGGAATCAGCTGCGATTTTGGAATATTTAGAATCCATCCGTGCTGTCGTAGTACTACTTGGGATAGTGCTACTCCGACCTCTAACTGTTCTCTGGACCTTGCCCTTATCAGGAGATCGTCCAAGTAAGGGATAATTAAGACACCTTTTCTTCGAAGAAGAATCATCATTTCGGCCATTACCTTGGTAAAGACCCGGGGTGCCGTGGACAATCCAAACGGCAGCATCTGAAACTGATAGTGACAGTTCTGTACCACAAACCTGAGGTACCCTTGGTGAGAAGGGCAAATTGGGACATGGAGGTAAGCATCCTTGATGTCCAGAGACACCATATAGTCCCCTTCTTCCAGGTTCGCTATCACTGCTCTGAGTGATTCCATCTTGAATTTGAACCTTTGTATGTAAGTGTTCAAGGATTTCAGATTTAAAATAGGTCTCACCGAGCCGTCCGGCTTCGGTACCACAAACAGCGTGGAATAATACCCCTTTCCCTGTTGTAGGAGGGGTACCTTGATTATCACCTGCTGGGAATACAGCTTGTGAATGGCTTCCAATACCGCCTCCCTGTCGGGGGGAGACGTTGGTAAAGCAGACTTCAGGAACCGGCGAGGGGGAGACGTCTCGAATTCCAATTTGTACCCCTGAGATACTACCTGCAGGATCCAGGGGTCCACTTGCGAGTGAGCCCACTGCGCGCTGAAATTCTTGAGACGGGCCCCCACCGTGCCTGAGTCCGCTTGTAAGGCCCCAGCGTCATGCTGAGGACTTGGCAGAAGCGGGGGAGGGCTTCTGTTCCTGGGAAGAGGCTGTCTGCTGCAGTCTTTTTCCCCTTCCTCTGCCCCGGGGCAGATACGAGTGGCCTTTTGCCCGCTTGCCCTAATGGGGACGAAAGGACTGAGCCTGAAAAGACGGTGTCTTTTTCTGCTGAGAGGTGACCTGGGGTAAAAAGGTGGATTTCCCAGCCGTTGCCGTGGCCACCAGGTCCGATAGACCGACCCCCAAATAACTCCTCCCCTTTATACGGCAATACTTCCATATGCCGTTTGGAATCCGCATCACCTGACCACTGTCGCGTCCATAACCCTCTTCTGGCAGAAATGGACAGCGCACTTACTCTTGATGCCAGAGTGCAAATATCCCTCTGTGCATCTCTCATATATAGAAATGCATCCTTTAAATGCTCTATAGTCAATAATATATTGTCCCTGTCCAGGGTATCAATATTTTCAGTCAGGGAATCCGACCAAGCCACCCCAGCACTGCACATCCAGGCTGAGGCGATTGCTGGTCGCAGTATAATACCAGTATGTGTGTATATACTTTTTAGGATATTTTCCAGCTTCCTATCAGCTGGTTCCTTGAGGGCGGCCGTATCAGGAGACGGTAACGCCACTTGTTTTGATAAGCGTGTGAGCGCCTTATCTACCCTAGGGGGTGTTTCCCAACGCGCCCTAACCTCTGGCGGGAAAGGGTATAATGCCAATAATTTTTTAGAAATTAGCAGTTTTTTATCGGGGGAAACCCACGCTTCATCACATACCTCATTTAATTCATCTGATTCAGGAAAAACTACGGGTAGTTTTTTCACACCCCACATAATACCCTTTTTTGTGGTACTTGTAGTATCAGAAATGTTCAAAACCTCCTTCATTGCCGTGATCATGTATCGTGTGGCCCTACTGGAAAATACGTTTGTTTCCTCACCGTCGACACTGGAGTCAGTGTCCGTGTCTGGGTCTGTGTCGACCACCTGAGGTAACGGGCGCTTTAGAGCCCCTGACGGTGTTTGAGACGCCTGTACAGGTATTAACTGATTTGCCGGCTGTCTCATGTCGTCAACAGTCTTTTGTAAAGTGCTGACACTATCACGTAATTCCTTCCATAAGACCATCCAGTCAGGTGTCGACTCCCTAGGGGGTGACATCACTAATACAGGCAATTGCTCCGCCTCCATACCATTTTCCTCCTCATACATGTCGACACAACGTACCGACACACAGCACACACACAGGGAATGCTCTGATAGAGGACAGGACCCCACTAGCCCTTTGGGGAGACAGAGGGAGAGTTTGCCAGCACACACCAGAGCGCTATATATATACAGGGATAACCTTATATAAGTGTTTTTCCCTTATATAGCTGCTGTATAGATTTATCTGCCAAATTAGTGCCCCCCCTCTCTTGTTTTACCCTGTTTCTGTAGTGCAGGACTGCAGGGGAGAGTCAGGGAGCTTCCCTCCAACGGAGCTGTGAGGAAAAATGGCGCCAGTGTGCTGAGGAGATAGGCTCCGCCCCCTTCTCGGCGGCCGTTCTCCTGCTTTTTTATGGAAAAACAGGCATGAGTTAAATGCATCCATATAGCCCAGGAGCTATATGTGATGCATTTTTTGCCCCCTAAGGTGTTTATATTGCGTCTCAGGGCGCCCCCACCCAGCGCCCTGCACCCTCAGTGACCGGAGTGTGAAGTGTGCTGAGAGCAATGGCGCACAGCTGCGGTGCTGTGCGCTACCTTATTGAAGACAGGACGTCTTCTGCCGCCGATTTTTCCGGACCTCTTCTGCTCTTCTGGCTCTGTAAGGGGGACGGCGGCGCGGCTCTGGGACCCATCCATGGCTGGGCCTGTGATCGTCCCTCTGGAGCTAATGTCCAGTAGCCTAAGAAGCCCAATCCACTCTGCACGCAGGTGAGTTCGCTTCTTCTCCCCTTAGTCCCTCGATGCAGTGAGCCTGTTGCCAGCAGGTCTCACTGAAAATAAAAAACCTAAAACTAAACTTTTTTCTAAGCAGCTCAGGAGAGCCACCTAGACTGCACCCTTCTCGTTCGGGCACAAAAATCTAACTGAGGCTTGGAGGAGGGTCATGGGGGGAGGAGCCAGTGCACACCAGGTAGTCTTAAAGCTTTTACTTTTGTGCCCAGTCTCCTGCGGAGCCGCTATTCCCCATGGTCCTTTCGGAGTCCCCAGCATCCACTAGGACGTCAGAGAAATGACCCAAAAATCTAAATTAAAAGCGTCTGAGAAGCGTAAACTTGCCAATATGCCATTTATGACACGGAGTGGCAAGGAACGGCTGAGGCCCTCTCCTATGTTCCTCATGACTAGTGGTTCAGCTTCACATGAGGATGGAAGCACTCATCCTCCCACTAGAAAAATGAAAAGACTTAAACTGGCAAAAGCACAGCAAAGAACTGTGCGTTCTTCTAAATCACAAATCCCCAAGGAGAGTCCAATTGTGTCGGTTGTGATGCCTGACCTTCCCAACACTGGACGGGAAGAGGTGGCGCCTTCCACCATTTGCACGCCCCCTGCAAGTGCTGGAAGGAGCACCCGCAGTCCAGTTCCTGATAGTCAAATTGAAGATGTCACTGTTGAAGTACACCAGGATGAGGATATGGGTGTTCTGGCGCTGGGGAGGAAATTGACAAGGAGGATACTGATGGTGAGGTGGTTTGTTTAAGTCAGGCACCCGGGGAGACACCTGTTGTCCGTGGGACGAATATGGCCATTGACATGCCTGGTCAAATTACAAAAAAAAATCCCCTCTTCGGTGTGGAATTATTTCAACAGAAATGCGGACAACTGGTGTCAAGCCGTGTGTTGCCTTTGTCAAGCTGTAATTAGTAGGGGTAAGGATGTTAACCACCTAGGAACATCCTCCCTTATACGTCACCTGGAGCGCATTCATCAGAAGTCATTGACAAGTTCAAAAACTTTGGGTGACAGCGGAAGCAGTCCACTGCCAACTAAATCCCTTCCTCTTGTAACCAAGCTCCTGCAAACCCCACCACCAACTCCCTCAGTGTCAATTTCCTCCTTAGACAGGAAGCCAATAGTCCTGCAGGCCATGTCACTGTCAAGTCTGACGAGTCCTCTCCTGCCTGGGATTCCTCCGATGCATCCTTGAGTGTAACGCCTACTGCTGCTGGTGCTGCTGTTGTTGCTGCTGGGAGTCGATCGTCATCCCAGAGAGGAAGTCGGAAGACCACTTGTACTACTTCAACTAAGCAATTGACTGTCCAACAGTCCTTTGCGAGGAAGATGAAATATCACAGCAGTCATCCTGCTGCAAAGCGGATAACTCAGGCCTTGGCAGCCTGGGTGGTGAAAAACATGTTTCCGGTATCCACCGTTAATTCACAGAGAACTAGAGAATTGATTGAGGTACTGTGTCCCCACTACCAAATACCATCTAGGTTCCATTTCTCTAGGCAGGCGATACCGAAAATGTACACAGACATCAGAAAAAGAGTCACCAGTGTCCTAAAAAATGCAGTTGTACCCAATGCCCACTTAACCACGGACATGTGGACAAGTGGAGCAGGGCAGACTCAGGACTATATGACTGTGACAGCCCACTGGGTAGATGTATTGCCTCCCGCAGCAAGAACAGCAGCGGCGGCACCAGTAGCAGCATCTCGCAAACGCCAACTCGTTCCTATGCAGGCTACGCTATGTATCACCGCTTTCCATAAGAGGCACACAGCTGACAACCTCTTTCGGAAACTGAGGAACATCATCGCAGAATGGCTTACCCCAATTGGACTCTCCTGGGGATTTGTGACATCGGACAACGCCACCAATATTGTGCATGCATTAGATCTGGGCAAATTCCAGCACGTCCCATGTTCTGCACATACAATTAATTTGGTGGTGCAGATTTATTTAAAAAACGACAGGGGCGTGCAAGAGAAGCTGTCGTTGGCCCGAAGAATTGCGGGCCACTTTCGACATTCAGCCACCGCGTGCCGAAGACTGGAGCACCAGCAAACACTCCTGAACCTGCCCTGCCATCATCTGAAGCAAGAGGTGGTAACAAGGTGGAATTCAACCCTCTATATGCTTCAGAGGATGGAGGAGCAGCAAAAGGCCATTCAAGCCTATACAGCTACCTACGATATAGGCAAAGGAGGGGGAATGCACCTGACTCAAGTGCAGTGGAGAATGATTTCAACGTTGTGCAAGGTTCTGCAACCCTTTGAACTTGCCACACGTGAAGTCAAATCAGACACTGCCAGCCTGAGTCAGGTCATTCCCCTCATCAGGCTTTTGCAGAAGATGCTGGAGAGATTGAAGGAGGAGCTAAAACAGAGTGATTCCGCTAGGCATGTGGGACTTGTGGATGGAGCCCTTCATTCGCTTAACCAGGATTCACGTGTGGTCATTCTGTTGAAATCAGAGCACTACATTTTGGCCACCGTGCTCGATCCTAGATTTAAAACCTACGTTGTATCTCTCTTTCCGGCAGACACAAGTCTGCAGAGGTTCAAAGACCTGCTGGTTAGAAAATTGTCAAGTCAAGCGGAACGTGACCCGTCAACAGCTCCTCCTTCACATTCTCCCGCTACTGGGGCTGCGAGGAAAAGGCTAAGAATTCCAAGCCCACCCGCTGGCGGTGATGCAGGGCAGTCTGGAGCGAGTGCAGACATCTGGTCTGGACTGAAGGACCTGCCAACGATTACTGACATGTCGTCTACTGTCACTGCATATCACTCTGTCGTCTACTGTCACTGCATATGATTCTGTCACCATTGAAAGAATGGTGGAGGATTATATGAGTGACCGCATCCAAGTAGGCACGTCAGACAGTCCGTACGTATACTGGCAGGAAAAAGAGGCAATTTGGAGGCCCTTGCACAAACTGGCTTTATTTTACCTAAGTTGCCCCCCCTCCAGTGTGTACTCCGAAAGAGTGTTTAGTGCAGCCACTCACCTTGTCAGCAATCGGCGTACGAGGTTACTTCCAGAAAATGTGAAGAAGATGATGTTCATCAAAATTAATTATAATCAATTCCTCCGTGGAGACATTCACCAGCAATTGCCTCCAGAAAGTACACAGGAACCTGAGATGGTGGATTACAGTGGGGACGAAGTAATAATCTGTGAGGAGGGGGATGTACACACTGAAAGGGGTGAGAAATCGGATGAATCGGATGATGAGGAGGAGGTGGACATCTTGCCTCTGTAAAGCCAGTTTGTGCAAGGAGAGATTGATTGCTTCTTTTTTGGTGAGGGCCCAAACCAACCAGTCATTTCAGTCACAGTCGTGTGGCAGACCCTGTCGCTAAAATGATGGGTTTGTTAAAGTGTGCATGTCCTGTTTATACAACATAAGGGTGGGTGGGAGGGCCCAAGGACAATTCTATCATGCACCTCTTTTTTCTTTCATTTTTCTTTGCATCATGTGCTGTTTGGGGACTATTTTTTGAAGTGCCATCCTGTCTGACACTGCAGTGCCACTCCTAGATGGGCCAGGTGTTTGTGTCGGCCACTTGTGTCGCTAAGCTTAGTCACACAGCTACCTCATTGCGCCTCTTTTTTTCTTTGCATCATGTGCTGTTTGGGGACTATTTTTTTAATCTGCCATCCTGTCTGACACTGCAGTGCCATTCCTAGATGGGCCAGGTGTTTGTGTCGGCCACGTGGGTCGCTTAACTATCTGGGTTTTAATACATCAATATCACAGTTGCAGTTAACATACAACAAACTATGCAACCATATAGAATATAGAATTTCAAGAAATCCCTCCCCCTTATCTAAGGTGCCTATACAATAAAAATATATGCATGCAATACAAAAAAACCTTTATATTAGTTAATGAGTGACCTGGGTACTCTCAGGAAAAATAATTGCGCAATTGAGGCCCTTGAGCAATGTATGTTAGTAGTGCTTTGACGGAGTTCAATTAATCCCAAATAACAGTTCCGATATCACTGAGATTCCTCTTGTCTTATGAAAAATCTAAATTAAAAGCGTCTGAGAAGCGTAAACTTGCCAATATGCCATTTATGACACGGAGTGGCAAGGAACGGCTGAGGCCCTCTCCTATGTTCCTCATGACTAGTGGTTCAGCTTCACATGAGGATGGAAGCACTCATCCTCCCACTAGAAAAATGAAAAGACTTAAACTGGCAAAAGCACAGCAAAGAACTGTGCGTTCTTCTAAATCACAAATCCCCAAGGAGAGTCCAATTGTGTCGGTTGTGATGCCTGACCTTCCCAACACTGGACGGGAAGAGGTGGCGCCTTCCACCATTTGCACGCCCCCTGCAAGTGCTGGAAGGAGCACCCGCAGTCCAGTTCCTGATAGTCAAATTGAAGATGTCACTGTTGAAGTACACCAGGATGAGGATATGGGTGTTCTGGCGCTGGGGAGGAAATTGACAAGGAGGATACTGATGGTGAGGTGGTTTGTTTAAGTCAGGCACCCGGGGAGACACCTGTTGTCCGTGGGACGAATATGGCCATTGACATGCCTGGTCAAATTACAAAAAAAAATCCCCTCTTCGGTGTGGAATTATTTCAACAGAAATGCGGACAACTGGTGTCAAGCCGTGTGTTGCCTTTGTCAAGCTGTAATTAGTAGGGGTAAGGATGTTAACCACCTAGGAACATCCTCCCTTATACGTCACCTGGAGCGCATTCATCAGAAGTCATTGACAAGTTCAAAAACTTTGGGTGACAGCGGAAGCAGTCCACTGCCAACTAAATCCCTTCCTCTTGTAACCAAGCTCCTGCAAACCCCACCACCAACTCCCTCAGTGTCAATTTCCTCCTTAGACAGGAAGCCAATCTGGGTTTTAATACATCAATATCACAGTTGCAGTTAACATACAACAAACTATGCAACCATATAGAATATAGAATTTCAAGAAATCCCTCCCCCTTATCTAAGGTGCCTATACAATAAAAATATATGCATGCAATACAAAAAAACCTTTATATTAGTTAATGAGTGACCTGGGTACTCTCAGGAAAAATAATTGCGCAATTGAGGCCCTTGAGCAATGTATGTTAGTAGTGCTTTGACGGAGTTCAATTAATCCCAAATAACAGTTCCGATATCACTGAGATTCCTCTTGTCTTATGAAATATTTATAATCCTCAGGTTCCAGATCCTGATTCTTTTCCTCTCCCTCCCTGTTAGGTCACTTTTTATCGAACCACAGTTTCTGTATTCTTTGTACTATAGATATATAATAGTCCTACAAATTTACATTCCGGACTCACTGGCTTTTCAGCAAATATCACTCTTTCCTCTTGAATTAGCTCTGGCAGCTTCCTAGCATAAGCAGTTCATAGATAGTTGTAATTATAGTCAGATACTATGGGGGTCATTCCGAGTTTTTCACTCGTTAGTTTTTTTTCGCAACGGAGCGATTAGTCGCAAACCGTGCATGTGCAATGTACGCAGTGCGCCTGCGCCAAGTAAATTAGCACAAAAGTTTGGTATTTTACTCACGGCCTAACGAAGATTTTTCATCGCTCTGTTGATCGGAGTGTGATTGACAAGAAGTGGGTGTTTCTGGGCGGAAACTGGACGTTTTATGGGAGTGTGTGAAAAAACGCAGGCGTTTCAGGGAAAAACGCGGGGTATTATAGCATAACTTTAGTTTTGGGTTCTACCAAATTATCCTTTAGTAATGCTGGAACAATAACATGGTTTTATTAAATATGGCATTTAGCTCCAAATGATCAACAACACACATGGGTGTCCATGGGAGGCCAAGGTGCTAATCCAACTGGTGGGTGTCCACAATAGCCATAGAGTGGGAATAGAACCTGTGGCGAGCACAGCGAGCCGGCAAGGGGCTTCATTGTGCTCACCCTCCTGTCAGCATTCTGGCATTCAGGATCCCGGCGTCAGTATGCTGACTGCCGGGATCCCGAATGCTGGTCTCGCATACTCAACCCATTTAGAGAGGTAGGATAGATTGATACATAATCAGGAAGGTCAATTAGCAGCAATCTCCGTGGAGAGTACTCTTTATTTTACCGCAATAAATGCTGGGTATAAAGAAAGATACACGTTGAGTCTCCCTTATCCAAAATGCTTGGGACAAGAGGTATTTTGGATATCGGATTTTTCCGTATTTTGGAATAATTGCATACCACAATGAGATATCATGGTGATGGGACCTAAATCTAAACACAGAATGCATTTATGTTTCATATACACCTTATACACACAGCCTGAAGGTAATTTAATACAATATTTTTAATAACTGTGTACTAAACAAAGTTTGTGTACATTGAGCCATCAAAAAAACAAAGGTTTCACTATTTCACTCTCACTCAAAAAAGTCCGTATTTCGGAATATTCCGTATTTCGGAATATTTGGATATGGGATACTCAACCTGTATTTGTTTCAGAAATTCAGGATAATATAGAAAATAACATTCATAAAGAATTAAATTACTTTGCGGCATTCAATGAAGACAATGACATTCACGAAGAACAAAATCACTTTGTGGCATTCAATAAAGACTAATTAAATCAACAGCTCACAATACACTGGATGACTCAACGTGGTTTAGGCCTAACTCAAACAGTGGTTGATAAAGATTCTGATTTATAATCAATCTAATCACAGTTATACAAGTGTTAATCATTGCAATTTCCAAGAAGACAATAAAGAAGGATATGATCAAGAAAAATTTAGTAATTTGCAAAAAAATAAAATAAAGTCACTGAGGCTCAGAAAATGACTATTCCCTATTTTACCTCAATATCCCTACACACAGCCCTGATCTTCACCGGCAACTAGAACAACATTGGAGCTCATAGATCCCACAGTGTCACAGTGTTCCAGTGGGGTACAGAGGCTTGAAGTAAACTTGTTACACAAGGGTTTATGCACCTCCTCAAAAAAATAAAGGTTCTGCAATCAAATCTCTGAATCTCTGTGTCATGGTATACAGTGTCACTGTATTCCAATTATTCACAGGGTTTGTGTGGCAAATATGTCTTTAGGTTCCAACTTAGTGAAATGTCCCTGTAGCGATTATCTAAAGTAAAAAGTGTCCCTGTAGTGACAGCATTGCCTTTAAACTGGGGTCAATTTGTGGTGATTACTGTATCTGTATTATGCCTCCAGGCACACTTCTCAATGTGGTAGCTGGGCGATGTATATGTGTTAATAGAAATAGGGTTTAGCACTCACCCTCCTGTGGTTTAATGATAAGCCCAGTCTCTATGACTCACTTAGGCTCTCAACGGCTCTTCTGCACCCATGCTAGTCTCCATGCTGCATCTACAACCTCCTCAAAAAGGCCACAGCGTCCATTCCTCTGCATAGGCCTGGCGGCATCTGGTCTCTGGCTGTGGCATCCCACACCCACACTCCCAACTCTCACAACTTTCCTGCCAGCACCCCACTGCTTTAAGCTCTGCAGCGTAGCTCACAGCCGCCTCTTGCGTGACTGCCGACTCTCCGGTTTGCTGCTCTGCTCCGCTCCTCACACACGCGTCGGCTCACCACGATGGCTCCAGCTCCACACAATCTTATTCTCCACTTGCTTCTGCTGCTACAACAAATCAGATCCCGCCTCCTCACAGAACAGGACACGTGACCTGGCTCTGGTCTATTTCTTTAACTCTTGCTGTGCCAGCAACAAGGTTCCAAGGTTAGCTAACACTGTTTTATATAATTAAGGGAGCCTGTCCTGTCTCCAACATACATGTTGAGTGGGGGCTGGGGGCAGACACTAGTAGGAGAGGACCTGCTGTGAATGGGAGGCCAAGGGGGGCTGAGGCGAAATAAGAATGCGTGGGGGGGTTGGAGGTGGAGCTTCATATTTTACATATTTCAACAATCATCTACTACAATATAAACATTTGGTCGATAGTCTTGAGTTTATAGAGAAAAAAATAATTTTTGTTGTACAAAATAGTGGGGCTACTGGGCTACTGTGTCTACGTTACTGCTGAAACCTGAAATTGCATGGCTCATCCTTTTATATTGTCACAGAATTTATCAGCAATAGAAAGATTTGTGGACCAGTAACTGTTGTAGTCCTTTTCATTTACTACATTCAGAGCCCAGAATGGTATGCTGTACTAACAAAGCTTCATGCTCTCGAGCCAAGTGCCCATCAGCTCATTACCGATTCCCATAGCCTCTTCATACTCATATAGTGCATGTAGTAAAATGACCTCTCTATTCACTGCCTTCTCCAGCTTTGATCCCTTCTGACATTCCTCCCAAATGTCTATTATGGCACTGAACAAGCCAGCACTGTGCAAATAGCAATCCTGTTTGCAGTGAGGATCTGTGCCGACTGGAGGTTCTGAGGTCAGTGAATATTAACCTGGCAGCGATGAGACTATTTAATCCTCCCAGGAGCCAGAGTTGCAGAGAGCTAAACAAGGGACAGTCACCCTACATAAAACAGCTTGTTATTCATATTTAAATAAACAAAAGGTGTTGTTCAGTGTTGAGAAATTCACTTCGTTTAGAGTGTTTATGGTGGTACATATTTCTGCATCAGTGTGTGCCCTGGCATCACTCCTGTACTGTTTGTCTTAGTACTGCTATCTACCCATCACCTTCTTTCATTTAAGCAGCAATCTGAAACAGTAACATTCCATGGTAGAAAATACTGTATGACTTTCTAGAGGTCAAATGAGGAACATTATAGGGCAGAAAGGAGGATGTTCGAGGGTACCAACAATCTGAGATGAAGCATCTGCCGTACCTTTAATTAGGGGGAGAATAGAATTGCCCAAAAGTTAAATAAGGACAATGACATAAAAGGAACAGAAGTGATCAGCAAATGTAAACACTACCTTGTCCATGGTAAACAAATATCTTGGTGATTTTTGGGCTGTTTAAGCATATTAATAAAATACATTACTGAGTCATCACAGTTGCTAGTTTGGCTTTGTTCTTTTGATTACAATGTAATTAAGATGTCATCATTAGTCAAACAGATAAACAAAAGGAGCTGATCTGCCTCATTCCAATGCTCCAGAGAATATCACATGCCAGAGAAAGGTTAAAACAGGTATAAAGCTATTCACAGCGACACCCTTGTATACCTTAATCGTGTTCATCTAAGTTTAAACGGGGCCTTTAAACTGGTGTTTGTGACTGACATCTAAATAGAGGAAATTTCAGAGGTCAATTGGGGACCAGAGGCGGAAAGAGAGAAGGGGAGCCAGAAATAGAAGCAAATTAGTGTTCTATGAAAACAGATAGGTCTGTGCAGTAATGTCTCTCTGTAGCCAACTTAAGGCAAATTCAGTTCAAAAAGTTCAAACCAGATCAAAGTAGTCCAGTAACTTTTAATGGAACAATTTTTTGGTTGATAAATCCCGAGTTATTTTCTTTTTTGTTGTCATGAGTGCAGATTAGAGAAATAAATAACAGATAGGGCCAAATGTAATAGAGTGAGAGTTTCAAAAAGTGAGAGATTTGGTAAGGTTTTGCAGTTTTTTTTAAAGTGGCAATCATTTACACAGCAAGATCAACCTGGTTTTGCAGTGTAAGTGATTGCCACTTTAAAAAAAACTGAAAAACCTTACCAAATCTCTCACTTTCTGAAACTCTCACTCTATTACATTTGGCCCATGGTGTGTAGTTTACATAGTATAAATATAAATGGGGAATCATGATGGTTTGGAGACAACCGCCAGCACATACTGTAGGTTTCAGCACTGCCTCAGGCTCTATTACTCCTCCTAGAGTCCCTGCCATGATATAGTACACTGACCATGCCACCTAGGTATTTACTAGAGATGTGCGGCGGGCACTTTTCGGGTTTTGTGTTTTGGTTTTGGTTCTGGTTCCATGATCGTGTTTTGGATCTGGATTGGCTTTGCCAAAACCACCCTTTCATGTTTTGGATTTGGTTTTGGATCTGCATGATTTTTGATAAAAAAACAGCTAAAATCACATAATTTGGGGGTAATTTTGATTCGACGGTATTATTAATCTCAATAACATAAATTTTCACTCATTTTCAGTCTATTCTGAACACCTCACACCTAACAATATTGTTTTTAGGTCATAAGGTTGCACCGAGGTGGCTGGATGACTAAGCTAAGCGACACAAGTGTGCGGCACAAACACCTGGCCCATCTAGGAGTGCCACTGCAGTTGCAGACAGGATGGCACTTAAAAAAACTAGGCCCCAAACAGCACATCATGCAAAGAAGAAAAAGAGGTGTAATGAGGTAGCTGGATGACTAAGCTAAGCAACACAAGTGTGCGGCACAAACAACATGGGACGTGCTGGAATTTGCCCAGATGTAATACACGCACAATATTGGTGGCACAGGAGAGTGTACCTCTAAACCACACACACACACACAGCAAAGCCTGTAAAATTAAGTTGGATAATAATAACCCTTTTATTTGGAGCTATTATAATAATATGCAGCACAGGGCAAACTCTGTAAAAATTATTTGGATAATAATAAAAGTAATAATATATAAAAAACATTTTATTTGGAGTAAATAATATACAGCACAGGACAACACCACCGGACTTATGGCAGCACAAGACACCACAACTGGACTGATGCAGCACAAGACAGCACCACTGGAGTGGACTTATACGGCAGTACCCCTGGACTTATACGGCAGTACCCCTGGACTTGTGCGGCAGTGTCAGACAGGATGGCACTTTAAAAAACTAGTCCCCAAACAGCACATGATGCAAAGAAGAAAAAGAGGTGCAAGATGGAATTGTCCTTGGGCCCTCCCACCCACCTTTATGTTGTATAAACAGGACATGCACACTTTAACAAACCAATCATTTCAGCGACAGGGTCTGCCACACGACTGTGGCTGAAATTACTGGTTTGTTTGGGCCCCCACCAAAAAAAGAAGCAGTCAATCTCTCCTTGCACAAACTGGCTCTACAGAGGCAAGATGTCTACCTCATCCTCATATTCCTCACCCCTTTCAGTGTGTACATCCTCCTCCTCACAGAGTATTAATTCGTCCCCACTGGAATCCACCATCACAGGTCCCTGTGTACTTTCTGAAGGCAATTGCTGTTAAAGGTCTTCCCGGGGGAATTTATAATTCATTTTGATGAACATCATCTTCTCCACAATTTGTGGAAGTAGCCTCCTACGCCGATCGCTGACAAGGTTACCGGCTGCACTAAACACTCTTTCGGAGTACACACTGGAAGGAGGGGGGGGGGGGGGGCAACTTAGGTAAAAAAAAGCCAGTTTGTTCAAGGGCATTCAAATTGCCTCTTTTTCCTGACAATATAGTGAGAGTGTACAAAGAAGGGTACTAAAATAGTGCATGGCCTACATCACAAAACTTACCCGGAAAGGCTAAAAGATCTTAACATGTATAGTTTGGAGGAGAGAAGGGATAGGGGGGACATGATAGAAACTTTCAAATATAGCAAAGGTTTTAACAAAGTTCAGGAGGGAAACATTTTTCAAAGGAAGAGAAGTATTAGAACTCGAGGACATACACTGAAACTGGAGGGAGGCAGGTTCAGGGGAAATTTAAGGAAAAATTACTTCACAGAAAGGTTAGTGGATAAGTGGAATAGCCTCCCATCAGAGGTGGTAGAGGTTAAGATGTAGAGCAATTTAAACATGCTTGGGATAGGCATATGAATAGCCTTACAAACAATTAACAAAGAATTAAGGTTCAAAAAGGGTTGAGATTACCTAAAGCCAAAGGATAAAAAAAGGGGTAGACTAGATGGGCCAAGTGGTTCTTATCTGCCGTCAAATTCTATGTTTCTAGTATACATACGGATTGTCTGACATGCCTACTTGGATGCTGTCACTCATATAATCCTCCACCATTCTTTCAATGGTGACAGAATCATATGCAGTGACAGTAGACATATCAGTAATCGTTGGCAGGTCCTTCAGTCTGGACCAGATGTCAGCACTCGCTCCTGACTGCCCTGCATCACCGCCAGTGGGTGGGCTAGGAAATCTTATCCTTTTCCTCACAGCCCCAGTTACGGGAGAAAATGAAGGAGGAGCTGTTGACGGGTCACGTTCCGCTTGAGTTGACAATTTTCTCACCAGCAGGTCTTTGAACCTCTGCAGACTTGTGTCTGCCGGAAAGAGAGATACAACGTAGGCTTTAAACCTAGGATTGAGCACAGTGGCCAAAATGTAGTGCTATGATTTCAACAGATTGACCACCCTTGAATCCTGGCAAAGCGAATGAAGGGCTTCATCCACAAGTCCCACATACTTTGTGGAATCGCTCCGTCTAAGCTCCTCCTTCAATTTATCCAGCTGCTCCTGCAAAAGCCTGATGAGGGGAATGACCTGACTCAAGCTGGCAGTGTCTGAACTGACTTCACGTGTGGCAAGTTCAAAGGGTTGGAGAACCTTGAACAAGACGGAAATCATTCTCCACTGCACTTGAGTCAGGTGCATTCCCCTTCCTTTGCCTATATCGTAGGTGGATGTATAGGCTTGAATGGCCTTTTGTTGCTCCTCCATCCTCTGAAACATATAGAGTGTTGAATTCCACCTCATTACCACCTCTTGCTTCAGGTGATGGCAGGGCAGGTTAAGGAGTGTTTGCTGGCGCTCCAGTCTTCGGCACGCAATGGTTGAATGTCGATAGTGGCCCGCAATTTTTCGGGCCACCGACAGCATCTCCTGCACACGCCTGTCATTTTTCAGAAAATTCTGGACAACCTAATGCCATTGTGCGATGATGTCCCTCAGTTTCTGTAAGAAGTTGTCAGCGGTGTGCCTCTTACGGAAAGCGGTGATACATAGCGTAGCCTGCCTAGGAATGAGTTGGCGCTTGCGAGATGCTGCTACTGGTGCCGCTGCTGTTGTTCCTGTGGGAGGCAATACATCTATCCAGTGTGCGGTCACAGTCATATAGTCTTTAGTCTGCCCTGTTCCACTTGTCCACATGTCCGTGATTAAGTGGTCAGTGGGTACAACTGCATTTTTTAGGACACTTTTTCTGACGTCTCTGTACATTCTCGGTATCTCCTACCTAGTGAAGTATAACCTAGATGGGATTTGGTACGAGGGGACACTACCTCCATCAATTCTCTAAGTCCCACTGAACTAATGGCGGATACCGGCCACACGTCTAACACCAACATAGCTGTCAAGACCTCAGTTATCCGCTTTGCAACAGGATGACTGCTGTCATATTTCATTGTCCTCACAAAGGACTGTTGGACAGTCAATTGCTTACTGGAAGTAGTACAAGTGGTCTTCCGACTTCCCCTCTGGGATGACGATCGACTCCCAGCAGCAACAGCAGCAGCGGCAGCAACAGCAGCAGTAGGCGTACCACTCAAGGATCCTCCGGAGGAATCCTGGTTAGGAGAGGACTCCTCAGTCTTGCCAGTGACATGGCCTGCAGGACTACTGACGTTCCTGACTGAGAAGGAAGTTGACGTTGAGGGAGTTGGTGGTGTGGCTTGCAGGAGCTTGGGTACAAGAGGAAGAAGGGATTAAGGTGTCAGAGGACTGCTTACGCTCTTACCCAAAGTTTCACAACTTGACACTGACTTTTGATGAATGCGCAGCAGGTGACATATAAGGGAGGATGTTCCTAGGTGGTTAACAGCCTTACCCCTACTTATTACAGATTGACAGAGGCAACACATGGCTTGACACCTGTTGTCCGGATTTGTGGAGAAATAATTCCACATTAAAGAGTTGACTTTTTGGGTATTTTGCCCAGGCATCACAATGGGCTTATTCATCCCATGGACAACAGGTGTCTACCCCGGTGCCTGATTTAAACAAACCACATTACCATCAGAAACCTCATCGTCAACTTCCTACTCAGCGCCAGCAACACCCATATCCTCATCCTGGTGTACTTCAACAGTGACATCTTCAATTTGAATATCAGAAACTGGACTGTGGGTGCTACTTCCAGCACTTGCAGAGGGTGTCCAAATGGTGGAAGGAGCCACCTCTTCCCATCCAATGTTGGGAAGGTCAGGCATCGCAACCGCTGACACACTTGGACTCTCCTTGGGGATTTGTGATACCATCTTAGAATGCACAGTTCTTTGCTGTGCTTTTGGCAGTTGAACTCTTATAATTTTTCAAGCAGGAGTATGAGGGCTTCCATCATCATGTGAAGCTGAACCACTAGTCATGAACATAGGCCAGGGCCTTAGCCGTTCCATGCCACTCCATGTCGTAAATGGCATATTGCAAAGTTTATGTTTTTCCTCAGACCATTTAAATTAATTTTTTTGGGGTCTTTTTACTGAACTTTGGCTTTTTGGATTTTACATACCCTCTACTATCACATTGGGCATCGGCCTTGGCAGACGACGTTGATGAGATTTCATTGTCTATGTCATGACTAGTAGCAGCAGCTTCAGCACTAGGAGGAAGTGGTTCTTGATCTTTCCCTATTTTATCCAACAAATTTTTGTTCTCCATTATTTTTCTGGAGTTATATAACAATATGCGGTACAGGAGAGCGAACCTCTACACCACACAGGGCAAACCCTGTGAAAATTATTTGGATTAAATATTAATAACCCCTTTATTTGGAGTAAATAATATACAGCACAGGACAGCACCACTGAACTTATATGGCAGCACCACTGGACTGGACTTATACGGCAGTACCACTGGAATTATACGGCAATATCACTGGAATTATGTGGCAGTATCACTGAAATTACACAGCAGTATCACTGGACTTATATGGCAGTACCACTGGACTGGATTTATACGGCAGTATCACTGAACTTATACGCCAGTACAACTGGAATTATACGGCAGTATCACTGGAATTATATGGCAGTATCACTGGACTGAATTTATACGGCAGTACCACTGGATTTATACGGCAGTACCACTGGACATATACGGCAGTATCAATGGATTTATACGGCAGTACCACTGGACATATACGGCAGTATCACTGGATTTATACGGCAGTACCACTGGACATATACGGCAGTATCACTGGACTGGATTTATACGGCAGTACCACTGGAATTAAACGGCATTACCACTGGAATTATACAGCAGTACCACTGGAATTATATGGCAGTACCACTGGACATATATACGGCAGTAACACTGGACTGGATTTCTACAGCAGTACTGCTGGAATTATACACCAGTACCACTGGAATTTTATGGCAGTATCACTGGAATTATACGGCAGTACCACTGGACATATACGGCTGTATCACTGACTGGATTTATACGCCAGTACCACTGGAATTATATGGCAGTACTACTGGACATATACAGCAGTAACACTGGATTTATACGGCAGTACCGCTGGACATATACGGCAGTTTCACTTGACATATACGGCAGTATCACTGGACATATACGGCAGTACCCCTGGACATATACAGCAGCACAGGGACACCACCACTGGACTGATGCAGAATAACACAGCACCACTGCAATGGACTTGACTTATACAGCAGCACTGGACATATGGCAGCAGAGGACACCACCACTGTGACTGGACTGATGCAGCACAATACACCACCTCTGAACTGATACAGCACAACACAGCATTACTGGACTGGACTTATACAGCAGCACTGGACATATGGCAGAAGAGGACACCACCACTATGATTGGACTGATGCAGCACAACACAGCACCACTGGACTAAACTTATATAGCAGCACTGGACATATAGCAGCAGAGGACACCACCACTGTGACTGGACTGATGCAGCACAAGACACTACCACTGAACTGATGCAGGACACTGAGGACAGAGACACGTCCTATCCCTACACTCTCCAATGCCGGAGTGAAAATGGTGGTGACGCGCGGCTCCTTATATGGAATCCAAACCCTGCGATAATCTGACAGCGGAGTGATGATATTTTGCCTCGTTCTGGTTTCCGAGTCAGGTGGGAAAACCTGAGCCTGATTCGGATCCGGGTTCGAGTAGTGAAGTTCGGGGGAGAACCGAACCCGCTCATCTCTAATTTGCATGTAACCTTTGGTATATCCCTTTGAGCAATGACATCAAAGTATCTCTTATAACAGATAGTAAGGGATCATTTTTTAGTAATCTGGAGTTTTCATAGCTGCTGTGTCTTTGGCAGTTTTGGCTGCTGGATTTAAAGGGACAATGGGGGTAATTCCAAGTTGATCGCAGCAGGAAATTTTTTAGCATTTGGGCAAAACCATGTGCACAGCAGGGGAGGCAGATATAACATGTGCAGAGAGAGTTAGATTTGGGTGGGTTATTTTGTTTCTGTGCAGGGTAAATACTGGCTGCTTTATTTTTACACTGCAATTTAGATTGCAGATTGAACACACCACACCCAAATCGAACTCTCTCTGCACATGTTATATCTGCCTCCCCTGCAGGGCACATGGTTTTGCCCAACTGCTAAAAAAATTCCTGCTGCGATCAACTAGGAATTACCCCCAATAATATAACATACATAACCAGTTCCCCTTTAAATCCAGCAGCTGAAACCGCTGAATTCATAGCAGAATTGAAAAGCACTGCCTAGTATATTATTTACCCCCACTGTGGAGATTTATAAGTGTGGTCCAATAAATAAGTAAATCTCTAATTGCTTAAATTTCTTCAACTCGTACATATACATATTATCAATAGTATGGCCTTGGTAGTACCACATCGTCCCCATACTTGTCTAAGCTTTTGTTACAACAGTACACAAAAGCATCCACTGTATCACAGTATAGAAAATTATCAATGTCAAGCGCCTGAAGCCAGGAAATGATGCCTTAAACCCAGGTGCTTATTCAATGGTCCAAAGCAGGGCCGGCTCCAGGCCTACTAGCACCCTGAGCAAGAAAATATAAAAGCGCCCCCACCCCAAACCTCTATGTGCGCTCTCCAAGAAAAGTGGGCGTAGCCTCCTGGAAAAGTGGGCGTGACCTCGTATATTATCAGACTATAAATATATTTTCACACACCCCCTACGCACACAATTAGCAGCCTTACACATAACAGCCACAGTAGTGTTCCTTACACACAATGTCTCCAGTATAGTGCCAGATACACATAATGTGCAGTGCCAGATAGATATAATATGCCCCCCAGCAGTGCCAGCTACACATGACATGCCCTGCAGCAGTGCCAGCTACACATGACATGCCCCGCAGCAGTGCCAGCTACACATGACATGCCCCGCAGCCATACCAGCTACACATGACATGCCCCCCAGCAGTGCCAGCTACACATGACAAGCCCCGCAGCAGTGCCAGCTATACACAATATGCCCCCCAGCAGTGCCAGCTACACATTATAGTGTTCACTTTTTAGGGCAGGGTGCTGATCACAGGGAGGGCACATTTTTAAGTTAGGAGGGCAAAATTATGTACATACTGTAATGCTTGGTGCTCACCTACCCACATGCCACAGCATGGACAGTGCGCGACGAAGGCGCGCTGCAAAAATTTAGGGGCGTTGCTTCATGGGGAAGGTGCGTGGCCACATTATAGTGGCAATTCGCATTACACCACACAGTAGTGCAGCTAATATACATTGCACCAGGTAGAACCTCCTACACACTTTGTGCAAGGCAGAGTACGTTAGACACTTTGCGCCAGGCAGAGCACGTTAGACACATTGCGCCAGGAAGAGCACTGAGACACATTGCGCCAGGAAGAGCACTGAGACACATTGCGCCAGAAAGAGCACTGAGACACATTGCGCCAGGAAGAGCACTGAGACACATTGCGCCAGGAAGAGCACTGAGACACATTGCACCAGGAAGAGCACTGAGACACATTGCGCCAGGAAGAGCACTGAGACACATTGCGCCAGGAAGAGCACTGAGACACAATGCGTCAGGAAGAGCACTGAGACACATTGCGCCAGGAAGAACACTGAGACACATTGCGCCAGGAAGAACACTGAGACACATTGCGCCAGGAAGAGCACTGAGACACATTGCACCAGGCAGAGCACTGAGACACATTGCGCCAGGTAGAGCACTGAGACACATTGCCTAGCCACAGACGCCTAGCGGGAACACTACATGATATGCTTCCCAGCCATGCCAGCTACACGTGACATGCCCCCCAGCCGTGCCAGCTACACATGACATGCCCCCCAGCAGTGCCAACTACACGTGACATGCCCCCCAGCAGTGCCACCAACATGTGACATGCCCCCCAGCAGTGCCAGCAACACGACATGCCCCCCAGCAGTGCCAGATACACATGACATGCCCTCCAGCAGTGCCAGATACACGTGACATGCCCCCCAGCAGTGCCAGATACATAAATGCCCCCACAGTGCCAGATAAATAAATGCCCCCACAGTGCCGATATGCCCCCCAGCAGTGCCAGATACATAAATGCCACCACAGTGCCAGATAAATGCCCCCACAGTGCCAGATAAATGCCCCCACAGTGCCGATATGCCCCCACAGTGCCAGATACATAAATGCCCCCACAGTGCCAGATACCTATATGCCCCCACAGTGCCAGATAAATATATGCCCCCACAGTGCCAGATAAATATATGCCCCCACAGTGCAGATATGCCCCCACAGTGCCAGATAAATGAATTCCCCCACAGTGCCAGATAAATAAATGCCCCCACAGTGCCAGATACATAAATGCCCCCACAGTGCCGGATACATAAATGCCCCCACAGTGCCAGACACATAAATGCCCCCACAGTGCCAGATATGCCCCCACAGTGCCATATACATAAATTCCCCCAGTGCCAGATACATAAATGCCCCCACAGTGCCAGATAAATAAATGCCCCCACAGTGCCAGATACATAAATGCCCCCACAGTGCCAGATATGCCCCCACAGTGCCAGATACATAAATGTCCCCAGTGCCAGATGCATAAATGCCCCCACAGTGGCAGATAAATAAATGCCCCCACAGTGCAAAATAAATAAATGCCCCCACAGTGCCAGATATGCCCCCACAGTGCCAGATACATAAATGCCCCCACAGTGCCAGATAAATAAATGCCCCCACAGTGCCAGATAAATAAATGCCCCCACAGTGCCAGATACATAAATGCCCCCACAGTGCCAGATACATAAATGCCCCCACAGTGACAGATAAAAATGCCCCCAGTGCCAGATACATAAATTCCCCCCACAGTGCAGATATGCCCCTAAATGCCAGATACATAAATGCCCCCACGGTGCAGATATGCCCCCACAGTGCCAGATACGTAAATGCCCCCACAGTGCAGATATGCCCCCACCGTGCCAGATACATAAATGCCCCCACAGTGCAGATATGCCCCCACAGTGCCAGATACGTAAATGCCCCCACAGTGCAGATATGCCCCCACCGTGCCAGATACATAAATGCCCCCACAGTGCCAGATACATAAATGCCCCCACATTCAGATATGCCCCCACAGTGCCAGATACATAAATGCCCCCACAGTGCAGATATGACCCCACAGTGACAGATATGCCCCCACACAGTGCCAGTGCCCCCACAGTGCAGATGACCTCACAGTGCCAGATATGCCCCTACACAGTGCCCGATGATCCATAAGTGCCCCCCACAATACCTGCGGCGGCGCTGGGAGGGGGAGTGCTGCTGTCTGAGGTCGCGGGACTGGAGGACTTTTCCCGAACGCTTGAGCACTCCATGCGCGCTGCGTTACGCCGGCGTCTGATGTCAGACGCCGGCGCCACGTAGCGCGCATAGCGCGCACACACAGTCAAAGGCCAGGGTGAGCTGCAGTGCACAGGGCCGGCTCCAGGTATGACTATGGTGGCGCCCATTAAGGGTGGCGCCCCGCGCGGCCGGTCTAGTCGAACATGCCTGGAGTCGGCCCTGGTCCAAAGAGTTGGAAATCAATCAGTGCCAGGTCAGGGCTGTAGGGAGGATGGTCCAGTATCTTCTAATGGTAGTGCCATAACAACATAACACGAGTGCTGTTGACTGAGTGGGACTTGGCGTTATCATGCAGCAATATGACACCTTTTCACAGCAACCCAGGTCGTTTTCGATGAATTGCCCTCTGCAACCAACACAGTATGTCACAATAGCAGTCAGCATTCACAGTATCTCCCCTGGTTAGGAAATCAACAAGAAGCACGCATTTGCGGTCCCAAAACACGGTAACCATGACCTTCTTTGCAGATGGAGTTGTTTTGAATTTTATTGAAGGTGGGGATGATGCATGTTTCCATGTCATGGATGCTTGCTTTGTGTCACATAATGTACCCATGTTTCATCACCTGGCACAATATGCTGCAGGAACTGCACTCCCTCCACATGGTACCTTCTGTACCTGTCGGTGCCAAGTTTCACTGCATCATATGTTCACACCCTTAGCATTGTACTGACATCTATTGTGTGTATTGTCTACTTGGATTTCCGAGTCAGGCGGGACAACCCAAGCCTGACTCGGATCCGGGCTGGGTAGTGAAGTTTGGGGGGTTCGGTTCTCAGGGAACCGAACCCGCTCATCTCTAGTATTTACCGATGAAAGGAGCTCAACCTGCCTTGTAATTCTGTCACTTTATTACTGTCATCCTATTTATTTGTCTATGGGGGAAATCTTTCTTATCTATCTGATTCTTATAGTATTCTGAAACGACAGAATAACTGAATTTCTCTGCTTGATCCATCTCTGATTTAATGCCTCAGCCTTTCTTAACTACACCTCTCCTTTCCAGGCAGACCACAAGCATCATGTTTATGACAAAGTTATTTCCCTGATTTAGAGGCCTGGAGAAGCAGGGGAAGTGGCCTGAGTGCAGCATTCTGTTCAGACAGCTCAGTGCCATTTATCATTACAGTCACTGGGGTTTTGTCTGGTTCACCTACATTTATGTGAGCTATTTAATGGACTTTTGCCTGTTTTCTTTATGTGTAATAAGCTTTGATGCATCTCTTTCACCTGTTGGAAGCTATCCAGCAACATTGTCTCACAAGCTACCATCCTGGGAGTCTGATTCGCAGAGCTTGCCTCTATGGCTCAGTGAATAAAGCCTTAATGATAATATTGGGTGGTAAAGTGTCAGGAAGATATACACTTTAAAACATGCTGAGGAGAACACTATGGAAGTGTAGGAGATGGTGGTTTTGCTAGTGCTATTATGAAATCAGATGCTAATGTGCTGACAATAATGAGTCGGAGGGGTGGGGGGGCATGGGTGTACAATGCATGTGATAAAGTGCTGATTCTGGTTACCTACATCAATAATTTAGTAAAAAACAAAGTCTCCTTCCAACAGTAATGTAAGCAAAACAACTAAACAACTCACAGGCTGGGCTGGGCGGCAGCTGCAGCAATAATGTATTGGTGAAGTGCAGTGTATCAATATAGTTCATTGCATTTATACTAGAGATGTACGGTTTGTTTTTATAGAAATCTGAACTCACCCAAATTTAGGGGATTCGAGTTGAACCGAATCACAATTCGGAGCTTCCCCCAGTTCGGACCTCAGATTTAAAATCAGAGTGTAGGGTTTTGCTTGTACGGCCCTCGTGATTTCAGGTGCCATTTCACACAGGAAAGTGTGGTCAAACTTGACTGGAAATGACAGGAAATAAATGTTATTGATTTTAATAATACTGTAGGTACAAAAATAGCTCCAAATTAAATCAGTTTTCAAGAAATCCAAAACCAAACCCAAATCTAAACCAAAACACTTGAGGGTGGTTTTGCCAAAACTGAAAAACAAAAACAAAACACTGAGGGTCCGCGCACATCTCTAGTTTATACCTTATAACTGTTAGAGAAGAGTGGGCAGCAAACTTTACCAAGATGGCCACTGCATCCTCACGGTCCATGCATGACCTTGCACCCCTGTGCCATCTTAGACAGTTTATGACTCCCATGTACTGCACAGCATGCAACACGTTACTCCGGGGAAGTCTTACTAAAGATATAACATCTGCAGTACTGCCACCGCTGTCTCTGGTAATAACATAACCACTTACTCTGTGCTATATTCTGTTACTGCTGTTACCGCTGGCAACCACTGTTATATTGAATAAACCTCCAAACTTGCTTAAGGACAAACTGTTTGGTCTCAACTCCATTTCACATTCTATTGGTGCCTATCGTTCTACACCAATAGGACACATCAGCGATAACCTCTAGTGATCAATTAGAAAGGCTTACTCTCGCTGTGACCAATCAGTCTGTTTGTCATCTGCGTTGCTGCTACGCAAGACTAAGGTATTTATTCTGCATCTGCCTTGTTTTTCAATTCCTTGTGGATTGCAAGCCTCAAGAAAGAAGAGGATGGATTTAGCTGAGTCATACATTAGTGAAGAAGTAACTGGAAAAGTCTTTAAATAAAGGATTCTAGTCACATAGTTAGTGGTATTTTTTATTTTTTTTTAAATGGCACTACTAGTCTCCAACTGGATGAAAGGACATACAAGCACAATGCTTATCTCCCAGAATGGCTAGCACTGGTAACTGTACAAGCACCAGCATGCTCTGACAAAGGGCCTGATTCAGACCCTGTCGCTGATGTGCAAAAATCGCTATGAAATTATTTTTGTACATCTGCGCATGCACGTATGCTGGTACACGCATGTGCAAGGTCTGAAACTGCGTTCTCTTCAGAACGCAGTTTATGACCTGGAGGGGGGTGGGAAGGGGTGTCGACACTGCATTTTGTGGGCATCAACAATCCGTTTAAGGGTCATGGACTGGACAACGGAGGCGTGTCCGGACCGTTGCTGGGATAGGTTGCGGCGGCTGCGTGATGTCACACACAGCCGCTGTGACCCTTAACATGGTGGGTAGCCGACTGCCTTCGCTTGGCTGTGTAGGCAGAGGGCTACTCGAAACATGCAAAAGTTTCACCACCGTGCAATGCTTTTGCATGTCATTGTCTGCAGCTGCCAGGGGGAGGAAGGGTGGATCCGGCATGGGGAGCGGTCTTGCCCTGTGCTGGATGTCCCGCCCCCCCGCATGTCAAAGAATTTGATCGTAGACGTGCATTTTTTCACACATCTACTATAAGGTCGGAATTACCACCAAAGGACTGGTGCAGGGGTCTCCAGCTGGAGGGAAAGTAGAGCAGTGTACAAGGCATCCCTTGATCAGTCTGGGCGGTTCTGCAGCAGTGCTACTGGCTGCAGTGTGCTGTTCCAGGCACTCTGCAAGCCATATACAGGTGCCGTGGAGCAACAATGGTGCCATCTCCAGGGCCTGGGCGATGACACAGCTCGCACACCCCCAGTTACGACCCTAATCTGGCAGCCATTGGTATGCTGGCACTTGTTGTTTGACTGTACACCCAGGTAATTTAGAGCTCCCGGTTTAGTGCTGTTGGGACCAATAGTGCTCTCAGCATTGGGCAATTTTCCCTAGTGGAGGAAGCCTATATTCAATTTGAGGACCACTTTCCCTAAGAAAATCAGGTTTGTCCTAAACAAGCCGGGCTGTGTGACCTTATGACATGGGGAACCCCAAGCTACAGGTTTCTCTGTTATAATGTGAACAGGCTGGCCTGTTTGTGGCATTGATGTGGAATCCCATGCATCCTTTTTCCTGAGTGCAGTATACAATTTAGACAGTTAAAAGATAGACAGTCATTAGGTCGACACCACATGGTCAACAGTCAATAGGTCAACAGGGTCAAAAGTCAAACAGTCAAAAGATTGACACAAACAATTGTGTTATTTTATGTTTTTAAACATTTTTTTCCAAAATTTGTTGAAATTTGTTCGCTCACCATGCTTCGGGCTCGGTGGCTCGCTATGCTATAATTCACTTGCCACAAGATTTCTAAAGGTAATAGTTTGTGACATGGATAGTAGATGGAAAAAAAAGTTATGTAAAAGCATGAAAAATCTCTAAAAATAACATGTCGACGGTAGTGATGAGCGGGTTCGGTTCCTCGGAATCCGAACCCGCCCGAACTTCAGGTTTTTTTACACGGGGCCGAGCGAATTGGATCTTCCCGCCTTGCTCGGTTAACCCGAGCGCGCCCGAACGTCATCATCCCGCTGTCGGATTCTCGCGAGGCTCGGATTCTATCGCGAGACTCGGATTCTATATAAGGAGCCGCGCGTCGCCGCCATTTTCACACGTGCATTGAGATTGATAGGGAGAGGACGTGGCTGGCGTCCTCTCTGTTTAGACTAGAGTACTAGAGAGAGACACTAATTTTGGGGAGCATATTATAAGGAGGAGTACTACTTGCTGCTGATAGTGTGACCAGTGACCACCAGTTTAATTAATCCGTTCTCTGCCTGAAAAAAAACGATACACAGTGTGACACAGTCACATACCATATCTGTGCTCAGCCCAGTGTGCTGCATCATATGTAATACTGTATATCATTATCTGACTGTGGTGAGTGCTCACTGCTCACACAGCTTAATTGTGGGGGAGACTGGGGAGCAGTTATAGCAGGAGTACATATTTTAAGTACAGTGCACACTTTTGCTGCCAGAGTGCCACTGCCAGTGTGACTGACCAGTGACCACTGACCACCAGTATTGTGATTGTCTGCTGACCACCAGTATATTGTGATTGTCTGCCTGAAAAAGTTAAACACTCGTCGTGTGGTGTTTTTATAAACGCATTCTGCAGACAGTGTCCAGCAGGTCCGTCATTACATAATATATACCTGTCCGGCTGCAGTACTAGTGTGATATATATATATTTTAATTTTATCTCATTATCATCCAGTCTATATTAGCAGCAGACACAGTACGGTAGTCCACGGCTGTAGCTACCTCTGTGTCGGCAGTTGCTCGTCCATCCATAATTGTATACCACCTACCCGTGGTTTTTTTTTTTTCTATCTTCTTGATACTAGTAGCTTACTTTAGGAGTCTGCAGTGCTGAGTCTGACAGACAGTGTCCAGCAGGTCCGTCATTACATAATATATACCTGTCCGGCTGCAGTACTAGTGTGATATATATATATATATATATATTAATTTTATCTCATTATCATCCAGTCTATATTAGCAGCAGACACAGTACGGTAGTCCACGGCTGTAGCTACCTCTGTGTCGGCAGTCGCTCATCCATCCATAATTGTATACCACCTACCCGTGGTTTTTTTTTTCTTTTCTATCTTCTTGATACTAGTAGCTTACTTTAGGAGTCTGCAGTGCTGAGTCTGACAGACAGTGTCCAGCAGGTCCATCATTACATAATATATACCTGTCCGGCTGCAGTACTAGTGTGATATATATATATATATTTTAATTTTATCTCATTATCATCCAGTCTATATTAGCAGCAGACAAAGTACGGTAGTCCACGGCTGTAGCTACCTCTGTGTCGGCAGTCGCTCGTCATCCATAAGTATACTAGTATCCATCCATCTCCATTGTTTACCTGAGGTGCCTTTTAGTTGTGCCTATTAAAATATGGAGAACAAAAATGTTGAGGTTCCAAAAATAGGGAAAGATCAAGATCGACTTCCACCTCGTGCTGAAGCTGCTGCCACTAGTCATGGCCGAGACGATGAAATGCCATCAACGTCGTCTGCCAAGGCCGATGCCCAATGTCATAGTACAGAGCATGTAAAATCCAAAACACCAAATATCAGTAAGAAAAGGACTCAAAAATCTAAAATAAAATTGTCGGAGGAGAAGCGTAAACTTGCCAATATGCCATTTACCACACGGAGTGGCAAGGAACGGCTGAGGCCCTGGCCTATGTTCATGGCTAGTGGTTCAGCTTCACATGAGGATGGAAGCACTCAGCCTCTCGCTAGAAAAATAAAAAGACTCAAGCTGGCAAAAGCACAGCAAAGAACTGTGCGTTCTTCGAAATCCCAAATCCACAAGGTGAGTCCAATTGTGTCGGTTGCGATGCCTGACCTTCCCAACACTGGACGTGAAGAGCATGCGCCTTCCACCATTTGCACGCCCCCTGCAAGTGCTGGAAGGAGCACCCGCAGTCCAGTTCCTGATAGTCAGATTGAAGATGTCAGTGTTGAAGTACACCAGGATGAGGAGGATATGGGTGTTGCTGGCGCTGGGGAGGAAATTGACAAGGAGGATTCTGATGGTGAGGTGGTTTGTTTAAGTCAGGCACCCGGGGAGACACCTGTTGTCCGTGGGAGGAATATGGCCATTGACATGCCTGGTGAAAATACCAAAAAGATCAGCTCTTCGGTGTGGAAGTATTTCAACAGAAATGCGGACAACATTTGTCAAGCCGTGTGTTGCCTTTGTCAAGCTGTAATAAGTAGGGTAAGGACGTTAACCACCTCGGAACATCCTCCCTTATACGTCACCTGCAGCGCATTCATAATAAGTCAGTGACAAGTTCAAAAACTTTGGGCGACAGCGGAAGCAGTCCACTGACCAGTAAATCCCTTCCTCTTGTAACCAAGCTCACGCAAACCACCCCACCAACTCCCTCAGTGTCAATTTCCTCCTTCCCCAGGAATGCCAATAGTCCTGCAGGCCATGTCACTGGCAATTCTGACGAGTCCTCTCCTGCCTGGGATTCCTCCGATGCATCCTTGCGTGTAACGCCTACTGCTGCTGGCGCTGCTGTTGTTGCTGCTGGGAGTCGATGGTCATCCCAGAGGGGAAGTCGTAAGACCACTTTTACTACTTCCACCAAGCAATTGACTGTCCAACAGTCCTTTGCGAGGAAGATGAAATATCACAGCAGTCATCCTGCTGCAAAGCGGATAACTGAGGCCTTGGCATCCTGGGTGGTGAGAAACGTGGTTCCGGTATCCATCATTACTGCAGAGCCAACTAGAGACTTGTTGGAGGTACTGTGTCCCCGGTACCAAATACCATCTAGGTTCCATTTCTCTAGGCAGGCGATACCGAAAATGTACACAGACCTCAGAAAAAGAGTCACCAGTGTCCTAAAAATGCAGCTGTACCCAATGTCCACTTAACCACGGACATGTGGACAAGTGGAGCAGGGCAGGGTCAGGACTATATGACTGTGACAGCCCACTGGGTAGATATATGGACTTCCGCCGCAAGAACAGCAGCGGCGGCACCAGTAGCAGCATCTCGCAAACGCCAACTCTTTCCTAGGCAGGCTACGCTTTGTATCACCGGTTTCCAGAATACGCACACAGCTGAAAACCTCTTACGGCAACCGAGGAAGATCATCGCGGAATGGCTTACCCCAATTGGACTCTCCTGTGGATTTGTGGCATCGGACAACGCCAGCAATATTGTGTGTGCATTAAATATGGGCAAATTCCAGCACGTCCCATGTTTTGCACATACCTTGAATTTGGTGGTGCAGAATTATTTAAAAAACGAGAGGGGCGTGCAAGAGATGCTGTCGGTGGCCAGAAGAATTGCGGGACACTTTCGGCGTACAGGCACCACGTACAGAAGACTGGAGCACCACCAAAAACGCCTGAACCTGCCCTGCCATCATCTGAAGCAAGAAGTGGTAACGAGGTGGAATTCAACCCTATATATGCTTCAGAGGTTGGAGGAGCAGCAAAAGGCCATTCAAGCCTATACAATTGAGCACGATATAGGAGGTGGAATGCACCTGTCTCAAGCGCAGTGGAGAATGATTTCAACGTTGTGCAAGGTTCTGCTGCCCTTTGAACTTGCCACACGTGAAGTCAGTTCAGACACTGCCAGCCTGAGTCAGGTCATTCCCCTCATCAGGCTTTTGCAGAAGAAGCTGGAGACATTGAAGGAGGAGCTAACACAGAGCGATTCCGCTAGGCATGTGGGACTTGTGGATGGAGCCCTTAATTCGCTTAACAAGGATTCACGGGTGGTCAATCTGTTGAAATCAGAGCACTACATTTTGGCCACCGTACTCGATCCTAGATTTAAAACCTACCTTGGATCTCTCTTTCCGGCAGACACAAGTCTGCTGGGGTTCAAAGACCTGCTGGTGAGAAAATTGTCAAGTCAAGCGGAACGCGACCTGTCAACATCTCCTCCTTCACATTCTCCCGCAACTGGGGGTGCGAGGAAAAGGCTCAGAATTCCGAGCCCACCCGCTGGCGGTGATGCAGGGCAGTCTGGAGCGACTGCTGATGCTGACATCTGGTCCGGACTGAAGGACCTGCCAACGATTACGGCCATGTCGTCTACTGGCACTGCATATGATTCTCTCCCCATTGAAAGAATGGTGGAGGATTATATGAGTGACCGCATCCAAGTAGGCACGTCAGACAGTCCGTACTTATACTGGCAGGAAAAAGAGGCAATTTGGAGGCCCTTGCACAAACTGGCTTTATTCTACCTAAGTTGCCCTCCCACAAGTGTGTACTCCGAAAGAGTGTTTAGTGCCGCCGCTCACCTTGTCAGCAATCGGCGTACGAGGTTACATCCAGAAAATGTGGAGAAGATGATGTTCATTAAAATGAATTATAATCAATTCCTCCGTGGAGACATTGACCAGCAGCAATTGCCTCCACAAAGTACACAGGGAGCTGAGATGGTGGATTCCAGTGGGGACGAATTGATAATCTGTGAGGAGCGGGATGTACACGGTGATATATCGGAGGATGATGATGAGGTGGACATCTTGCCTCTGTAGAGCCAGTTTGTGCAAGGAGAGATTAATTGCTTCTTTTTCGGTGGGGGTCCAAACCAACCCGTCATTTCAGTCACAGTCGTGTGGCAGACCCTGTCACTGAAATGATGGGTTGGTTAAAGTGTGCATGTCCTGTTTATACAACATAAGGGTGGGTGGGAGGGCCCAAGGACAATTCCATCTTGCACCTCTTTTTTCTTTCATTTTTCTTTGCGTCATGTGCTGTTTGGGGAGTGTTTTTTGGAAGGGCCATCCTGCGTGACACTGCAGTGCCACTCCTAGATGGGCCAGGTGTTTGTGTCGGCCACTAGGGTCGCTTAGCTTACTCACACAGCTACCTCATTGCGCCTCTTTTTTTCTTTGCGTCATGTGCTGTTTGGGGAGTGTTTTTTGGAAGGGCCATCCTGCGTGACACTGCAGTGACACTCCTAGATGGGCCAGGTGTTTGTGTCGGCCACTAGGGTCGCTTAGCTTACTCACACAGCTACCTCATTGCGCCTCTTTTTTTCTTTGCGTCATGTGCTGTTTGGGGAGTGTTTTTTGGAAGGGCCATCCTGCGTGACACTGCAGTGCCACTCCTAGATGGGCCAGGTGTTTGTGTCGGCCACTAGGGTCGCTTAGCTTACTCACACAGCTACCTCATTGCGCCTCTTTTTTTCTTTGCGTCATGTGCTGTTTGGGGAGTGTTTTTTGGAAGGGCCATCCTGCGTGACACTGCAGTGCCACTCCTAGATGGGCCAGGTGTTTGTGTCGGCCACTAGAGTCGCTTAGCTTACTCACACAGCTACCTCATTGCGCCTCTTTTTTTCTTTGCGTCATGTGCTGTTTGGGGAGTGTTTTTTGGAAGGGCCATCCTGCGTGACACTGCAGTGCCACTCCTAGATGGGCCAGGTGTTTGTGTCGGCCACTAGGGTCGCTTAGCTTACTCACACAGCTACCTCATTGCGCCTCTTTTTTTCTTTGCGTCATGTGCTGTTTGGGGAGTGTTTTTTGGAAGGGCCATCCTGCGTGACACTGCAGTGCCACTCCTAGATGGGCCAGGTGTTTGTGTCGGCCACTAGGGTCGCTTAGCTTACTCACACAGCTACCTCATTGCGCCTCTTTTTTTCTTTGCATCATGTGCTGTTTGGGGAGTGTTTTTTGGAAGGGTCATCCTGCGTGACACTGCTGTGCCACTCCTAGATGGGCCAGGTGTTTGTGTCGGCCACTAGGGTCGCTTAGCTTAGTCATCCAGCGACCTCGGTGGAAATTTTAGGACTAAAAATAATATTGTGAGGTGTGAGGTGTTCAGAATAGACTGAAAATGAGTGGAAATTATGGTTTTTGAGGTTAATAATACTTTGGGATCAAAATGACCCCCAAATTCTATGATTTAAGCTGTTTTTTAGGGTTTTTTGAAAAAAACACCTGAATCCAAAACACACCCGAATCCGACAAAAAAAATTCGGTGAGGTTTTGCCAAAACGCGGTCGAACCCAAAACACGGCCGCGGAACCGAACCCAAAACCAAAACACAAAACCCGAAAAATTTCAAGTGCACATCTCTAGTCGACGGTATCTACCTTTTTGACCCTTTGACTATCGGACTTTTGACTCTATCGAAGTTTTGACTCTGTTGGACTTTTGACTGTCAACCATATGTTGTCGACCTAATGACTATCTTTTAACTGTCCATCTCTATCAACCGCCACCCCCTGCCCCCTTCCGAATCCTTGTAACCAGCCAGGGTATGAGCTCTGGTGCATAGATCACTTTTAATTATTATTATTTTATTTATATTTTTATTTATTTATTTAATTCTACCTTGAAATGCCAATCATAATCATCAACATCATAATGACGACTAGTATCTCTACACTATGCCTTACTTATAGTGATTTTTGCAAGAGAAACATTTAATATAATATGTAGAGTCACACATTTGGATGCGTTCTGCTCAGCAGCCACACACGTTATTGTGCCTGCATTTTTTACATAAAATGTGTCCAGTTCTACAGTGCATCCGGAAAGTATTCACAGCACTTCACTTTTTCCACATTTTGTTACAGCCTTATTCCAAAGGGCATTAAATTCATTTTTCCATCAAAATTCTACACGCAATACCCCATAATGACAATGTGAAAAAAAATTTTTTTTTTTTAGATTTTTGCAAATTTATTAAAAATAAAAAAAATAGAAATCACACATACAGTAAGTATTCACAGCCTTTGCTCAATACTTTGTTGATGCACATTTGGCAGCAATTACAGTCTCAAGTCTTTTTTAATACGATGCAACAAGCTTGGCACACCTATCTTTGGGCAGTTTCGCCCATTCCTCTTTGCAGCACCTCTCAAGCTCCATCAGGTTGGATGGAAAGTGTCGGTGCACAGCCATTTTCAGATCTCTCCAGAGATGTTCAGCCAGATTCAAGTCTGGACTCTGGCTGTGCCACTCAAGGACATTCACAGAGTTGTCCTGAAGCCACTCCTTTGATATCTTGGCTGTGTGCTTTTCGTCGTTGTCCTGCTGAAAGATGAACCGTCACCCCAGTCTGAGGTCAAGAGCGCTCTGGAGCATGTTTTCATCCAAGATGTCTCTGTACATTGCTGCATTCATCTTTCCCTCTATCCTGATTAGTCTCCCAGTTCCTGCTGCTGAAAAATATCCCCACAGCATGATGCTGCCACCACCATGCTTCACTGAAAGGATGGTATTGGCCTGGTGATGAGTGGTGCCTGGTTTCCTTCAAACATGATGCCTGGCATTCACGCCAAAGAGTTCAATCTTTGTTTCATCAGACCAAAGAATTTTGTTTCTCATAGTCTGAGAGTCCTTCAGGTTCATTTTGGCAAACTCCAGGTGGGCTGCCATATGCTTTTTACTAAGGAGTGGCTTCCATCTGGCCACTCTACGATACATGCGTGATTGGTGGATTGCTGCAGAGATGGTTGTCCTTATGGAAGTTTCTCCTCTCTCCACAGAGGAATGCTGTAGCTCTGAAAAAGTGACCATCGGGTTCTTGGTCACCTCCCTGACTAGGGCACTTCTCCCCCAATTGCTCAGTTTAGATGGCCGGCCAGCTCTAGAAAGAGTCCTTATGGTTCCAAACTTCTTACATTTACGGATGATGGAGGCCACTGTGCTCATTGGGACATTCAAGGCAGCAAATATTTTTCTGTACCCTTCCCCAGATTTGTGCTTCGAGACAATTCTGTCTTGGAGGTCTACAGACAATTCCTTTGACTTCATGCTTGGTTTGTGCTCAAACATGCCTTGTCAAGTGTGGGACCTTATATAGACAGGTGTGTGCCTTTCCAAATCATATCCAATAAACTAAATTTACCACAGGTGGACTCCAATTAAGCTGTAGGAACATCTCAAGGATGATGAGTGGAAACAGGATGCACCTGAGCTCAATTTTGAGCTTCATGGTAAAGGCTGTGAATACTTATGTACATGTGATTTCTTAGTTTTTTATTTTTAATAAATTTGCAAAAATCACAAAAAAACTTTTTTCGTATTGTCCTTATGGGATATTGTGTGTAGAATTTGGAGGGAAAAATGAATTTATTCAATTTTGGAACAAGGCTGTAACATAACAAAATGTGGAAAAAGTGAAGCGATGTGAATACTTTCCGGATGCACTGTATATGAGGCCTAAACTATGAATCATCTGGAGAAAAGTTATACTCATAACAGAACTACAGATGAAGTAAAGGCAATTTAGGATAAAGATACACAGTGTATTACTTCTTAAAATGTTTTGATGAATTGGTATAAATAAAATCCCAGAATTTCTGAAATTTCTACAAATTAAAAAATGTGCACTAAATTTCAGTCAAACAGGTGTGATCTTGTTTGGGCTAATTATCACATGTGCAAACCGAATCCAGCACATTCAAGCTTGAGTTGAAACATTTTCACCTTTTTGTTTTAGTGAACCTCGAACCCAAAAAGTGAATGCCAACTTCAGTACAGTTGCAATTTGACTTGTAAAATTTTGAAATATTTCTAATGATTTAAAGTATTATTTAGATAGCATTTAAAAATTTTTTTTTTTAAACATGTATGTTGAAAAAGACCCTCAAATGGTAAAACTCATATGTGAGCAGCAAACCTTGCATGCAAGCCACGCCCCTCTGCAAACAGAGTCAATAGCCGTAACCAAATGCCATCACCCAATGCAAACAGTGAATGGCGAATATAAAACATACTGTACATTTTTATACAGACTTGAATAGCAGCCAAATGGAGATTAAACAATGCAATTCTTGTGTCTATTGGCATTTTCCAGCATCTACAGTGTGTCACTTAGCAATACCTCCAAACTTTCACAAAATCTTTTATGTGTATGCTAGACACTAGTGGTGTAGTTGATGGGGAATTGTTTTTCGTCGAAATAAGTTGTGAATAAGAACTCTAGTACCGCATAATCTAAAACACTCATACTGTATATAAATGGACGCCTGTATAGCTTGTCCACTTAGATTCATTATTTTACAGACATATTTGGCGAATTCTGCTATGTATTCCCATGAAAAATCTCTGAACTTCAGTAGAACTCTGCCGTTACAGGAGAGGCACCTGTTAGTTTGGGAGAGAATACATGCATCGAAGTACATAAGTATGTCAGAATTCAGAAAGGTGTCACTGTCTACACTCGACGGTGAAATATTACACCCCCAAAATGTTGTATAGAAACAGTTTTACATGATTTTACAGTTTTACGTCCACAAAATTATTTATCGAAAAAGGCACATGAGGTTTGGAAAACTACATATGGCTCTGTAGAGAAAAAGGGATCAGATGGATAAAAATATAGGAATGATACCTAAAGGGTTATCGAGTGTATTGTCATGAAGTGGAGACCAAGAGAATGTGGAGAGGCCATATAAAAATGACGAAAAGAAAGGTCAGGTTTCAAAAGCTCTTCAATGGACATGAAAAAAGGAGAGACGCTTAAAGAAATGCACTTATAATGGGCACCTATTGTACCCTAGTATACTGCATGTGACCATGCAGAAATATAATGCAAAAAACAAAAATTAAAACCTTACCAGATCTGCAGACACCTCAATGCTGGAATCTGTTTCTGCTCCTTGGAACACATTTTGCAGGGCACAGAAAAATGATTTACAGAAAGTGTAGAAAATAGAGATGAAGTACACCACAACCACTATGCCTCTTCCCTGCAATAGAACAGTGTGTTTTATGTTACCTCCATTATTTAGACCAGCACCCTCCAATGATGGCTTTGTACGAGACCTTAAGTGCGCTCTGCTCATCCACACCTTTATTGTTACATTCTCAACTCGGGCTCTGAAGCTGAAATTTTTTGAAGGCTGGAAATTACGCCTAGAAATTGATTTATTTGAGAGCTCCCAACTGTAATCGAGAACTCCCAGCATTACAATTTGTCATACAGCGGATCACATCTCTTTCATTTATATAAAATCCCTTTTTGCTCCTACAAAACCTGTTATGACACAATATATAATTATATAGAGTATCACATTTTTTTCTAATAAGCCAACTAAGTTTTCGGTATGACAAAAAAATATATAGAATACCCTGAGCCCCTTTTTTGTCTATCATGTGAGATTTTTGTGTGAACGCTATAAAGTGCATTTCGTGTAAATGCTTTTTTTAGAAACTGAGAGTATTAAATAAAATGATCAGATTTTTTTGTATCTCACCCGAATATACACTATTAGCTAGGAGGTTATATATACTTGTTCTAAGTAATTATTTATAAGGTCATAAACACTATAACGTTATTTCAAGTCATTTGCTGGTACTAGTCTATATGGTTATCCAGCCCGGCTAACATGCTCATTTACTTAAAATAAACTATTGGACCCTTAACTTACTCCTTAATAATGTATTATTCACTATATTTGTTTCTGGGCCTTATTCGGAGGGTTGGGTATTGCGGCGTTTGGGATCTCACCAGTCAACATACAGACGCCGGGATCCCCGGATCGAGAATGCAGGTGGAGGGGGCGAGCGCAACGGACACTTGGTACTACAACTTACTATCATAACTCCTGGTACTTGAAATAGAACTAATGCCTAAAATCTCACTTTAATATCTCAGAAACACAACTGGGAATTGAATAATGAAATGAATAACCGTGGAAACAAACTGTAGATTCTGCTGGTTATTTCTTTGGCTAAAGAAGTTGCTCTGCACAAACTATATGTAAATATACTGCAACTGTGCAGGTAGTTTCCATAGTGTAAAATGTCTACAATACAGTGCAAATTCAGGTGCCATCCTTCTCTATTTGCCAAGTGTCACATACACATAACATCTGCCAGTGTTCATGAGTTTGATGATGGCATCGCCAGTGTAGTAGAAGTTTATAACCCATCTTACACCGCTCCATGTTGCACTTTATTGATGAAGAGCATTATAGGTACATGATGCAAAACACACCGTATTAAATACAGCCTCCATATCCTTTCACTAGGATTATTATTTTCAGCTATAAATAAAACTAAATTGAACTGTATTTTATAAGAGACAGTGAAAAGTTATTTCTATGGAAATGGTGGTATCATGGTCAAGGTTTAACAGAGCTTTGACATTTAAACTTTTGCATATTGTGAATTTGAAATATTTCTATTTATTTCTCTCTACAAAATGTACTTCTACTGTATTAGAAGGCACATCTCCTGTAAAGGCAGAGTAGGCATGCTCCTTTTATAAGTTGTCGACGCACCACACAGTTGCAGCAGTGAAAACTAAGGCATTCATTGTATGGCATGCGACCAGTGTGCTCATAAGGTTTCAACAGTCAGGAGACTTATTCCAATTTCCAAGTGTCAGGAGGAAAAGCTGGATTAAGGGGGGGGGGGGGGGCTATGGGGGTAAGTACCCCTGGGCCCCATGCTGTGAGAGGGCCCCCCGCCACCCGCCGCAGATCGGATCTCTATCACCGATCCGATCTGCGACGCTGCCCTCCCTGCTCACCCCACTGACTGCCGTCAAGCAGCTGCAGCAGCGCTGTAGACTTTTACCGGGCAGCTGAGCTGAACGACGGCTCCGCCAGAGCCGGCCATAGGCATAGGCAAACTAGGCAATTGCCTAGGGCATTTGGTATACCTAGGGCTATCATCAGCTTCTGCTGATTAAAATGATATGCGGCATGCCTATATTCTGTGTGTAGCATTTCATATGCAGATACAGCCACAGATTCACACAGTATATAGGCATGCTGCATATCAGTTTAATCAGCAGAAGCTGCTTGTGCATCCTAGACACATAGCAATGCAAATAAGATGCATTTTCATTAAAAAAAGGTGTCCGACGTTAGCATTGATGCAAGATTTGTGAGGACACATCTGTATCCAAGCAGAGGCAGAGGTCACAGTGTTAGTCGAAGTGTGAGTGCTGTATGCATGTGAGTGGGTTGTATATATATATCATATGTAGAGGATAATAGACCCGATTTTCCCCTAGTTCAAATTGTACAGCGTGTGTCATTTTATATATATATATACATATATATTATATATATATACACATACACATACACACACACACACACACACACACACACACACACACACACACACACACATACACAGGTTGAGTATCCCTTATCCAAAATTCAAAATGCCACATTTTGTGGTCCCCTACTGAGATAATGACATATGTATTATATATATTATCTTTAAATATATATATTTATAAATAATATATATAATACACAAAAATGTGGGATTTTGAATAAGGGATACTCAACCTGTATATATATATATATATATATTCTGATTTTAATTTTAGACCTTAGGGCCCCCTTGTTTTAAGTACCCCGCCCCCCCCCCCCCAAGCCTTAATCTGGCTCTGTCAGGAGGGGATCACTATGAATTACCAACATTCGGGATGGCGGCCGTCAGTATACAGACAAAGGCATCCCGGCCGTCATTATGCCGGCAGCGGGGCGAGCGCAGAGAGTCCCCTTGCGGGCTCGCTGTGTTCACCATGCTGCAGGCTTGCTGCGCTCGCCACAGGTTCTATTTCCCACTTTATGGGTGTCATGAACGAGTGGGAATAGCCCTTGTAAATCGGGATTCCTGCTGTTCCCATTGTCAGCAGTCGGGATTCTGGCATCGGTATCCTGACCACCGTGATCCCTACTGCTGACAATTTAACTGCATCCTGTCAGGAGTTATTGTTGCAAGGTGTAGTATAAAACATACTGTAGGTGTTTTTCTAAGGATTTTTGTTATTTTTTTGTTTTGCATGGACTTACCCTTTAATGGTTATGGAAAAATAGGATTTTAAATACCTACCGGTAAATCCTTTTCTCGTAGTCCATAAGGGACAGATTAGTACAATGGGGTATAGACGGGTCCATAGGAGCTAGGGCACTTTAAATGTCTTCAACTGGGTGTGCTGACTCCTCCCCTCTATGCCCCCTCCACAGGCAGTTATAGGTAAAACAGTGCCGAAGGAGAAATGACATACTTGAGAGAAGGAACATAACAACAATAAGTGTGGTGAGATTTACACACCAGCACACCATAACATAACCGGGCCAGCAACAGCTGGCAACAGAAAACAGCAACAGCAGAACAGGTAACATAACAGAGAACCTGCAGAAAGTCACCGCACAGAGGCGGGCACCCAATATCCCTTATGGACTACGAGAAAAGGATTTACCGGTAGGTATTTCAAATCCTCTTTTCTCTAGCATCCACAAGGGATATTGGGGACAGATTTAGTACGATGGGGATGTCCCAAAGCTTCCAGAATGGGTGGGAACGTGCGGAGACTGCTGCAGCACTGCCTGCCCAAACTGGGTATCCTCTTTGGCCAGGGTATCAAATTTCTAGAATTTCACAAAAGTGTTCTTCCCCGACCAGGTAGCCGCTCGGCATATTTGCAAGGCCGAGACTCCACGGGCAGCCGCTCAAGAAGAGCCCACTGACCTCGTAGAGTGGGCCTTCAGAGACTGAGAAACAGGTAAGGCTGCCGACATATAGGACTGTTGGATAGTAAACCTAATCCATTGAGCAATGGTCTGCTTTGAAGCAGGACAACCCTTTTTCTGTGCATCATAAAGCACGAATAAAGAATCCATCTTCCTGACCCGAGCAGTGTGCCTGACATAGATCTTCAAAGCATGCACAACATCCAAAGACTCCGGAGGAACTGAAGCATCAGAACAGGACGGAACCACAATAGGTTGATTCAGGTGGAATGCGGAGTCAACCTTCGGCAGGAACTGCTGTCTAGTCCGGAGCTCCCCTCTGTCCTCGTAAAAGACCAAGTAAGGACTTTTACACGATAATGCCCCCAATTTTGAGCCGCGTCTAGCAGAAGCCAGGGCCAATAACATCAATGTCTTCCACGTGAGGTACTTGTCTTCTACCGTCATCAGAGGCTCAAACCAGGAGGACTGTGGAAATTTCAACACTACATCCAAAGCTCAGGGTGCCATAGACTGCACATTGGGAGGTTGTATGTGGAGTACCCTTTGTAAGAAGGTCTGAAATTCTGGCAACACAGCCAATTTCTTCTGAAAGAAAATTGAGAGAGCTGAAATCTGAACCTCAACGGAACCCAGGTGTAAGCCCTTATCCACACCAGCCTGCAGAAAACGGAGGAAACGTCCCAAGTGAAACTCTGCAGGTGAATACATGCGTTCCTCGCACCAAGAGACATATCTCATCCAGATATGATGATGGTGTTTTGACGTCACAGGTTCTCTGGCTTGCACCATAGTGGCAACGACTTTTTTGGAAAGTCCTTTGTGAGCTAGGATGTTCCGCTCAACTTCCATGCCGTCAAACGAAGCTGCCGTAAGTCCGGGTAGACGAATGGCCCTTGCTGAAGAAGATCCTTTCTTAGTGGCAGAGGCCAAGGGTCTTCTAAGGACATGTCCAGAACCACGCCCTTTGGGACCAATCTGGCACAATCAGGATTGCTTGTACTCTGTGATGTATGATCCGCTGGAGCACCCTTGGGATCAACGGAATCGGAGGGAATAGGTAGACCAGTCGGTAAGGCCAAGGTGACGTCAGCGCATCCACTGCACTCGCCTGAGTGTCTCTGGTTCGCGAGCAGTAGCAGCGAAGTTTCTTGTTAAGGCGAGACGCCATCACGTTCATCTGTGGGTATCCCCACCTGTCGACAATCTGTTGAAACACCTGAGCATGTAATCCCCACTCCCCCGGGTGGAGGTAGTGGTGACTCAGGAAGTCCGCTTCCCAGTTGTCCACTTCTGGAATGAAAACTGCGGACAGCGCTCTTGCATTTCTTTCCGCCCAGAGAAGTATTTTTGACACTTCTCGCATGCAGGTCCTGCTTTTTGTCTCTCCCTGTCGATTGATGTGTGCCACTGCTGCGGCGTTGTCCGACGGAACCTGTATCGCCTGATCCCTGAGTAGAGGGGAGGCCTGAATCAGAGCATTGTAGATAGCCCGAAGTTCCAGAATGTTGATCGGAAGTAGGGCATCTTGGGCAGACCACCTGCCCTGGAACTGTGCCCCCTGGGTGACAGCTCCCCATCCTCTCATGCTCGCATCCATCGTGAGGAGGATCCAATCCTAAATCCCGAAACCTCGACCTTCTAGCAGGTTGGAAGACTGTAACCACCACAGGAGTGAAATCCTGGCCTGGGGTGACAGCGGAATCATCCGGTGCATCTGAAGATGTGAACCGAACCACTTGTTCAGGATGTCCAATTAGAAGGGTCTGGCATGGAACATTCTGAACTGTATCGCCTCTTACGAGACTACCATTTTTCCCACCAATTTTATGCAAAGATTAATGGAAACTCGAGCAGGTCAGAGAACCATGCGAACCATCTCTTGAAGTGTTCTCACCCTGTCCTCTGGGAGGAACACTCTCTGAGCTACAGTATCCAGTATCATACCCAGGATCCACCCGTGGTGAGACAGAAGTTGGATAGTGCGATCTATATAGAGCAGTAGAAGCTCCCTGGAACTTGCTTTTATCAGGAGATCATCCAGGTAAGGGACAATGTTGACCCCCTGGACTCTGAGCTGGAACATCATTTCCGCCATCACCTTCGTGAACACCCTCGGAGCTGTAGACAGGCCGAAGGGCAATGCCTGAAACTGGTAGTGATCTTTCAGTAGGGCGAACCGCTGATAGGCCTGATGAGGAGACCAAATTGGGATATGTAGGTAGGCATCCTTGATATCTAGAGACACAAGGAATTCCTGTTGTTCCAGGCCCAAGATCTCCACTCTCAAAGATTCCATCTTGAATTTGAAAACCTTCAGGTAAAGATTCAAGGACTTCAGATTCAAAATTGGTCTCACAGACCCATCTGGTTTTGGCACTATGAACAGACTGGAGTAGTAACCTTGTCTTTGCTGTAGCAGGGGTACTGGAACAATGACCTGGGACTGGACCAACTTGTCGATGGCCAGTAGTAGCTAAACACGCATATCTTCCAAAACTGGCAAGCCTGATTTGAAAAATCGTTGGGGAGGAGAACCGTCAAACTCCAGCTTGTAACCCTGAGAGATAAAGTCCCTTACCCAGGCATCTTGGCAGGAACCATCCCAGACGTGGCTGTAGTGATGTAACCGAGCTCCCAGCATGAGATCCGTTCAGGGTGGGTGGGCACCATCATGCTGAAGTCTTTGTGGAAGCTGAACTGATGCTCTGTTCCTGAGAGCCAGCAACGGTTGATTTCCTAGGCTTACCTCTGGAGCCTCTAGCTGCAGTGGAGTCACCTCGGGCCCTAGAAAAAAATCTGGAGGACTGAAAGGACTGAGTAGACGGTCCTGAGTAGGTACGCCTAGTAGGCAGAGCCCCAGAAGGGAGAAACATGGATTTCCCAGCAGTAGCTTTGGAGATCCATGCGTCCAATTCAGTTCCGAAGAGCCATTCACCTGTGAAGGGAAGAGATTCCACATTACGTTTGGAGTCAGCATCTGCCATCCACTGACGCAATCATATGGCTCTTCATGCAGACAAAGCCAAAGCAGTGGTTCTAGCATTTATATTGCCAATCTCTTTAAGGGAGTCACAGAGGACTCTTGCCGTGTCCTGAATGTGTTTTAGGAAAGTTACAGTAGTAACCAAGGTCATATCACCTGAAAGACCCTCTTGAATCTGAGTAGCCCATGTATTAATGGCATGTGTCATCCAGCAACCAGCAATGACCGGTGTTTGAGCTACACCTGCAGCAGTGTAGATAGATTTCAGAGTGGTCTCAATTTCCCTATCCCCCTGGTCCTTTACCGAAAAAGAGCCCGGAGCAGGGAGCACCACCTTTTTAGAAAGGTGAGAGACTGAGATGTCTACTGCTGAAGATTCTTCCCAGAATTTCCTGCCTTCAGGGTCAAATGGGAAGGTATTTAAAATCCTTTTGAACACCTGATATTTTTTATCTGGATTTTTCCAGGCTAATTTGAATAAATCATCCAATTCCTTGGAATCAGGAAAAGTGATTGTCAGTTTGTCTTGAGGGAGGAAACATGACTGCTGATTAGTAGAGTCCTCCACGGGGAGCTTGAACACATCCCGTATGGCCAATATGAGGGGTTCGATACCTTGTGTAGGGGTGGAATCCCCACTAATGGGATCCCCATCATCCCCATCCACCTGTACATATCATCAGAATCTGATAAAATTGCAGGTAAAGCACATTTTTGTGCACCTGTAGTAGACACAGCGGGGGATGGGAAGCATCAGCCTTGGCAGTTAGGCTAGCTACTGCTTGTTGCAGATCTTGTGTTTTGTTGGCATTGCCAGTGAGCTGGGATGACATATCTGACATCATAGTTTCTATAACCCCCAGCCAAGAAGGCTCTGGTCTCTCCCCCATGTTGTTATCAGCATTTTGTGATGACTGACTACACTGCTCACAGGATATGGAGCCCGATGAAATAGGGGAGAATCTGCCATTACATACATTGCATGACTTCTGTTTTACCATAATGAAATACAGAAACAATACACATACAACACAGACTAAATAGCCCCAGTGAGACTGTCATAATTTTATGTAGTAATATATATAAGTTATAAAGCTGTACAGAAAATTCCCCAGAGGAATGTAAGCTGTGCACTAATAGCGATTCTCCCCCTCTACACCCGGTACTAGTGATCCTGTGACCATTTGGAGGAGCTGTATGAGGCTGCTGCTGCTTATGCAGAGGAAGGCGCCAAAATGACGCTGAGCCCGCTCTGATGTAGCTCTTCCCCCTACTATGGCGCTGGAGCTACTAATAAGTTTTATACTGGCTATCTCGCCACAGGCTGTGTAGACTCACATAAATGCTTGGTACAACACACCTCCCGCCAGTCTCACGCAGGGGCACCCGCGGGTCCCCCTCAGGAGGTATCCATATGCCTCACCCATGCTTCTGCCGCACAATGAAACGGGGGTCCCCCCTAGCGGGGCCCCCGGTTTGTACACACCACGACGATCACCTTCAGACTCTGTTAGGGGTGTGCGGCAAGCTGCAACAGCTAAGGCGCAGTGCCCCACTGAACAAACAGCCCCTCAGGACGGTGGTCCTGCAGCGGAGAAGCGGCTCAGCACCTCATGAGGCCAGTGACCGTCTCCCACCGCTAACTCCTACGGCGAAGATTTGCTGTTGTCCAAACAGCATACCAAAATAAGTAAAAGTTTAAATGAAATTGAAGAAAAACTCTGGAGCTTGCAAAGTGTGCATCCTCTCCTGAGGGCGCTTTTTTCTAAACTGCCTGTGGGAGGGGGCATAGAGGGGAGGAGCCAGCACACCCAGTTGAAGAAATTTAAAGTGCATTGTCTCCTTTGGACCCATCTATACCCCATTGTACTAATCTGTCCCCAATATCTCAAGAAACATGAAATTTGGCACAGTTCCAGATACTCTTTCACATGCAGTTGCCCATAGGTGAGTATGTGTTCCCACTAAACTTTTATACCAACATCATAAGTATCTGACACATTAACTGATTGTAAATTCATCCCTGAAACTGATAGTCATTGCTTGTTCATATATTTTTATGTGCATGTTGTAGCTTTATTTTCGTACCCAAGGTGGAAAATTATAGGCCATACTACTACATCCATCTCTGAATAAGGCCATAGGCGTGCGCAGGGGGGGTGCCTGGTGTGCACAGGCACCCCCTAATGTCTGGCACCCCGATCTCAAATGCCTGATGCAGCGATCGCTGAGCAGGCTGATTACTGTCCCCTCTGCGCTGCACCCAGTCAGGATTGCATTACTGACCAGACGCCTGGGTTAATCAAGGGTGCCACTGCCGCCGGCTTTCAAACTCCTGGCTCCACCTCAATGTACAAAAACAGCGTGATGTCATGCTGCTCGCACGCCCTCCCGCCACACGCCCACCTCTTTCCTTCTATGCTATGCCAACGCCAGCCACTGATGAGGATCAGCATGCAGCCAGCGATCCTCTTAGGAAGACAAATTCAATACTGGCAGGCGGCCGGCAGCAGCATTGACACGTCACTCGTTTTTCCAGCAGCAGCAGTACTAGTCTGCGACTGTCAGTGTCAGTGAGTGACTGACTTGTAAGTAAGCTGCTGCAGCTTGCAGGGGAAAGAGAGGGGGAGCCAGACCAGGCTGAGGAGGAGCAGTGTAATTGCAGTGAGTGCCATCAGGGGTGTTTGTTTGGTGCACACCACAACATCTGACAATGTATCTGGATTATTAGGATTGGTACAAGGGTGGATATTTTATATTGCGTTGACCATCAATAGATGGTACTAGACACGCCCAAAAGGCGGTGCTAGACTTACCCCTCCAATGGTGCACCCCCTAATAAAATGTGCTGCGCACGCCTATGAATAAGGCCCTATATATTCTCTTTTATGTTGCGTGCTTCACAAGCAAAACATATAGTGCAAAACATGGGCTTAAGTATATGTGATGCGTGCCAAGTGTAAACCGAGTTCATTGCAACTGGTTCTGACCTGCACACATCTTGTAAAGCTTATACCTCAGCATATGTGTAAACACATTTTTTATGTGTATTTTAATCAGAATTTATGTTAAATATGGAACTCAGTGGAAGGCAGAGAACATAGGATTCATAGGGAGTTTTCCAAGTAGACTGGTGGCTCATGGGCAGGGCTTAAAGTGGTACTGGAGAGGTGGGGGAACTCATCTCCCCCACGACCCCTCTCCCTATGCGCGCCGAAGGCGCGCCCCAAGAAAGGGCTGTGGCCTCACAAGAAAGGGGCATGGCCACACAAAAGTACCCCTAATTAAAAATAATGCCTCACAGTAGCACACTCTTATTCACATTGCCCGCCCAACATACTAGTGCCCTTTGCACACACAATGCCCACAGCAGTGCCCTCCCCCTCCTAATTTTAGATTCGATTCACAATATAGCAGTATATGTTGAACAACCTTTGCTCACTTCTCTCTTGTTTCCTTTGTCTGTCACTCTCCTCATGTGTCCATATCTTCATCCTAGGTAGCCCATACTCCCTATATGCTCTCCTTTGTGTCTAATCATCTGAATCTTTCTCTCCTTTTCTTACCCCCTACACCTCTCACTCCCTGTGCCTCACTCCCCCATCTCACCCCCTGCACCTCTCACTCCCTGCGACCCTTTCAGCCTCTGCTTCTATCTCACTCCCTGCTCCTCTCACTCCAACTCACTCCCTGCTCCTCTCACTCCCCCAACTCACTCCCTGCTCCTCTCACACCCCCAACTCACTCCCTGCTCCTCTCACTCCCCCATCTCACCCCCTGCTCCTCTCACTCCCCCATCTCACCACCTGCTCCTCTCACTCCCCCATCTCACCACCTGCTCCTCTCACTCCCCCAACTCACCACCTGCTCCTCTCACTCTCCCAACTCACCCCCTGCTTCTTTCACCCCCTCCCCGTCTCACCCCATGCTTCTTTCACGCCCTCCCCCAACTCACCCCCTGCTTCTTTCTCACCCCCTGCATCCTGAAAGCCTGGACTCTGGAGCATTGGGTCTCCTGCATCAGTGGCTGTGGCCTGAATCAAAAGGTCCTGGCTGTGGTATAAAGCTGGCAGCGGCTGCCAGATAGTCCTGGCTCACAGACCGGCTGCTATTCAAAAGAAGCAAGGCTGCACTTTGAATCTGGCGCCAATTGTGCGCCATTCATAGCTCCCGGACCACCAGCTAATGAGAAGCTGCCAGTCCGCGAGCCGTAATTGGCTCATGTCAGATTTTGAAATAGCCGCCCCTTCTTTTGATTGCCACTAGTCCAGAGGCACGGTACACAGTTGAGAACCACTGCCCTAGTCACTGCTGCCCCCAACACACTCTTTATATTAGTTTTGTTTCATTTGTCAGCTAAGCAGATCCATAACCTGACCTAACACACCCCAATCCACCATTAATGCCTCAGCAGCACCCACACTCCTCATTCATTAATAACACCCCAAAGCACCCACACCCTCATTCATTAATAAAATCCCCAGAGCACCCACACCCTCATTCATTAATAACACCCCAAAGCACCCAACACCCTCATTCATTAATAACACCCCAAAGAACCCAAACCCTATTCACTAATAACAACCCTAGAAATCCTCAATGAGTACTAACAACACCCCCCAATCCCCTTCCCCAAAAAAAAAAACAAAAAAAAAACAACGATTTGAAAAAAAAACACCTAAACCTCAGAATACTATTTAGAGACATGTGATATAAGTAGACCCCCCCCCCCCCCATACCTCCCTTCAGCATTCTCTCACCTGACCCTGTGGGCTGCTGTGTGCACCTCCCACATCCAGAACAGAGTGGGTGCAGCTGTGTGTAAGGTAGGGGCTGTGTGGGTGCTCCTATCTCTGTGCCCGCTCCAAATCTGCACAGCGACGGCATTCTTTCAAGTCCAGCAGCAGCTCCTCTGCTGCTCTCTGTGCGGCGCGCCGCTGGGATTGAGGCAGACGCCGCTCCATGACGTCACTGCGTCTCATTCCCAGCTTGCCATAGGAGGGGGGAGGCGGGCCATGTCACTGTAGTGCCACCCGTCTCCCTCATCTATTTAGACATGCAGCGCGGCTCATCTGCAGAATCTGTTCGGGTATAACCAGGGGAAGGTGGGCTGGCGGAGGCGGAATGATTCCGCCTCCAGAAGGAGGTGACGGAACGCAATTCCGCCCCATTCCGGCCCACTTTAACCCCTGCTCATGGGTATGCTTTAATTTTGAAATTATTCATGTTTATATATATAAATATATAATATCTATATATATATATATATACACATTTTGCACCCAGGTCTGCGTGACTTGAGTTTATCAGAGCTGGTTAACATTTATTCACTTCTTGGTGGCTGAGCCATCCTCTAGGACCAGCCACCTAATTATACTGTATGTCTTCTTCCAACATATAGCAATGCATCATAGCCTGCTCTTCCATCTCATTACTGGTACACAGAGGCATAACTAGGGTCTTTGGCGCCCAGGTCAAGAAGCTGAATGGTGCCCCCCCCCCCCCCCTCCAAAAAGAAAAAAATAGGATTTTAATACCTACCGGTAAATCCTTTTCTCCTAGTCCGTAGAGGATGCTGGGGTCCACTTTAGTACCATGGGGTATAGACGGTTCCGCAGGAGCCATGGGCACTTTAAGACTTTTCAAGGGTGTGAACTGGCTCCTCCCTCTATGCCCCTCCTCCAGACCTCAATTATAGGAACTGTGCCCAGGGAGACGGACATTTCGAGGAAAGGATTTACTTATAATTTAAAGGTGAGATTCATACCAGCTCACACCTCAACCATGCCGCATACATGGCATTCAACATAACACATGCCAATGGGCATGAACAATTGCAGCAAATTGCTGAAAATAACTGTAACACAACATCTGTTTAACTACAAACGCAAAAAGGAAAAGTACGCACTGGGTCGGGCGCTGAGCATCCTCTACGGACTAGGAGAAAAGGATTTACCGGTAGGTATTAAAATCCTGTTTTCTCATACGTCCTAGAGGATACTGGGGTCCACTTTAGTATCATGGGGTTATACCAAAGCTCCAGTATGGGTGGGAGAGTGCGGATGACCCTGCAGCACCGATTGACCAAACTTTAGGTCCTCATCGGCCAAGGTGTCAAACTTGTAAAACTTTGCAAACGTGTTTGCCCTTGACCAAGTACAGGGCCGAAACTAGGATTTTCGTCACCCGGGGCAAGGCAGTAATTTGGAGCCCCACCACCCCACCCCCCACCCACCACTACAAAAAAAAACCCTATCAGACTAAAATAATCAGATTATCAAACATTTTGAAAAAAGGGTATACTACTGGACAATATTCCCCTATGTGCCTCAAATGCCCTATGCGTCACATGCCCCGCCAGCGTGTTCAATGACATGCTCCTCTGTGTGTCCCCATACATTGCACTATATCATAACACTTCATCACTGCGCTACTCCCCTATCCACTGAACTACATCACTATACTACATCCCCTACACGCTGAACTACATCACTACACTACATGCACCTATGCACTCCACTATATACCCTATATGCTACACTACATCACTACACTACATCCCTTTATATGCTATACCACATTGGTGCACTACATGCCCCTATATACTGCAATAAATGACCACACTACATACCCTATATGGAACACTACATCACTGCGCTACACCCCCCTATAAGCTACACCAAATCCCCCCATCTGGGAGGCAAAGCGTAGGTTGATACTGCTAACTGGGTGCATAGTGCGCTTCTATAGTAAAGCTTGTATGGTGCACCGCATGCTAGTCGCAGCATTGCATGGCACAGAAGAGAGTTTAAGACAGTAGCCAACATGGGAGAGATCTCAGGTACTGGAGATCACCCGCACAGCATTGGAGCCAGCAGCGGGCAGACAGGTGAGTCAGATACATTGCCCTGGGAGCTGTCTGCTGTCTCACTGGAGCAGCACGGCACTGCCGGAAAAAAAACTAAACAGAAAAAACCTGCTCCTCTGTAACTCATTGGCGCCCCCTCAAATACTGCACCCGGGGCACCTGCCCCCTTAGCCCCCCTCCCCCCTAGTTACAGCCCTGCCAAGTAGCTGCTCGGCAAAGTTGTAATGCCGAGATCCACCGGGCAGCCGCCCAGGATGCGCCCACCTTTCTAGTAGAATAGGCAATTACCGACTTTGGTATCGGCAATCCTGCCATGGAATGAGCGTGCTGAATCGTCCCTCTGATCCAACGCGCAATGGTCTGCTTAGAAGCAGGACACCCAATCTTGTTGGGAGCATACAGGACATACAGAGACTCTGTTTTCCGTACCCGAGCTGTTCTTGAAACATAAATTTTCAAAGCTCTAACTACATCAAGAGACTTTGACGCAGTGAAGGTGTCAGTAGCCACTGGCATCACAATAGGTTGGTTCATATGGAAAGACGAAACCACCTTTGGAAGAAATTGTTGGCGAGTTCTCAACTCTGCTATATCTTCATGGAAGATCAGGTAAGGGCTCTTGTGGGACAAGGCCCCCAACTCAGACACCCGCCTTGCGGATGCCAAGGCCAACAGCATGACCACTTTCCAAGTGAGAAACTTCAATTCTATCTCCTTCAGTGGTTCAAACCAATCTGATTGCAGGAACTGCAACACCACATTAAGGTCCCATGGTGCCACTGGGGGCACAAATGGAGGTTGGATGTGCAGCACTTCTTTCATGAACGTCTGAACTTCTGGAAGGGAGGCCAATTGTCTTTGAAAGAAAATTGATAAGGCCGAAATCTGGACCTTGATTGAACCCAATCGTAGGCCCGCATCCACACCAGCCTGTAGAAAATGGAGAAAACGTCCTAACTGAAAATCTTCCATTGGAGCCTTCTTGGATTCACACGAAGACACATATTTTCTCCAAATACGGTGGTAATGTTTAGACATTACTCCTTTCCTGGCCTGAATAAGTGTGGGAATAATTTCTTTTGGAATACCCTTTCGGGCTACGATCCAGCACTCAACAGCCATGCCGTCAAACGTAGCCACATAAGTCTTGATATACGCACGACCCCTGCTACAGCAGGTCCTCGCGAGGAGGAAGATGCCGAGGATCTTCTAGGAGTAACTCCTGAAGATCTGGATACCAAGCCCTCCTTGGCCAATCTGGGGCAATGGGGATCGCTCAAACTTTTGTTCTTCGTATGATTTTTAGAACTTTTGGTATCAGTGGAAGTGGAGGGAAGACATATAACGACTGAAACACCTACTGGGTCACCAGTGCATCCACTGCTATTGCTTGAGGGTCTCTCGACCTGGAACAATATCTCTAAAGCTTCTTGTTGAGACGAGATACCATCATGTCTACTTGAGGAACTCCCCAAAGACTTGTCACCTCTGCGAAGACTTCTTGGTGGAGGCCCCACTCTCCTGGATGGAGATCGTGTCTGCTGAGGAAGTCTGCTTCCCAGTTCTCAACTCCCGGAATGAAAATTGCCGACAGAGCTCTTGCATGTCTTTCTGCCCAGAGGAGGATCTTTGTCACCTCTGCCATTGCTGCTCTGTTTTCATTCCGCCCTGATGGTTTATGTACGCAACTGCTGTTACATTGTCCGACTGGATCTGCACGGGTTGATCTTGAAGAAGATGCACCGCTTGTATAAGGCCATTGTAAATGGCGCTCAATTCCAGCACGTTAATGTGAAGACAGGTTTCCTGACTTGACCATCTTCCTTGGAAGCTTTTTCCCTGTGTGACTGCTCCCCAGCCTCGGATACTTGCATCCGTGGTTACTAGGACCCAGTCCTGAATCCCGAACCTGCGTCCCTCTAATAGGTGAGAACTGTGTAGCCACCACAGGAGCGAAATCCTGGCTTTGGTGGACAGGATTAACTTCTGGTGCATGTGCAGGTGGGATCCGGACCACTTGTCCAACAGGTCCCACTTGAATACTCTGGCATGGAATTGGCCAAACTGTATGGCCTCGTAGGCCGCTACCATCTTTCCCAACAACCGAATGCATTGATGGATCGACACTCTTGTTGGCTTAAAAATTTGCTTGACCAGTCTCTGGATTTCCAGAGCCTTTTCCACTGGAAGAAATACCCTCTGTACTTCTGTGTCCAGTATTATCCCCAGAAAGGACAATCTTGTCGTTAGTTCCAATTGTGACTTTGGAAAATTCATGATCCAACCGTGTCGTTGGAGAACTGACAGGGAGAGTGCAATGCTCTGCACCAACCATTCCTTGGATCTCGCTTTTATCAGGAGATCGTCCAGGTAAGGAATTATATTGACTCCTTGTTGTCGAAGGAGGACCATCATCTCTGCCATCACCTTAGTGAATACCCTCGGTGTCGTGGAGAGTCCGAACGGCAACGTCTGGAACTGGTAATGGCAATCCTGTACCGCGAATCTCAGATAAGCTTGATGAGGAGGATAAATGGGAACATGTAAGTAATCATCTTTTATGTCTACTGTCACCATGAAGTCCCCTTCCTCCAGACTGGAAATCACTGCTCTCGGAGATTCCATCTTGAACTTGAATCTTTTCAGGTAAAGATTCAGCGATTTCAGGTTCAAAATTGGTCTGACCGAGCCATCCAGCTTCAGAACTACGAAGAGGCTTGCAGAAAACCCTTCTCCCTGTTGCGACACGGGAACCAGGACAATGACTTGATCCTGACATAATTTTAGAATTGCAGCTGTTACAACTTCTCTGTCCGGAAGAGAAGCTGGCAAGGTTGATTTGAAAAATTGGCATGGGGGGACGTCTTGAAACTCCAGTTTGTATCCATGGGACACTATTTGCAAGACCCATGGGTCCAGGACAGATTGACCCCAGACCTGACTGAAAAGTTTCAGATGTGCTCCCACCACGAGTGGACTCCCACAAGGGAGCCCCAGAGTCATGCTGCAGATTTGGTAGAAGCAGGGGTGGACTTCTGCTCCTGCGATCCGGGAGATGCTGCAGGCTTTTTTCCTCGTCCTCTCCCTCTACCTGCAAAGAAGGGGGAACCTTTGGCCTTTCTGTATTTGTTGGGCCGAAAGGACTGCATCTGAGAGTGATATGTCGACTTACCTGCGGTAACCGCAGAGACCAACGCATCTAGCCCATCTCCAAACAAGGCCTCACCTTTATACGGGAGAGCCTCCATATTTCTTTTGGAATCTGCATCAGCATTCCACTGGCGAATCCACAACACCCTCCGAACCGAGACTGCCATGGTAGCGGCGTTTGAACCTAAAAGTCCAATATCCTTCATGGCTTCTAGCATGTATGCAGCAGCGTCTTTGATATGACCTAACTTTAGGAGAATCTCGTCTCTATCTATCGTGTCAATTTCAGATGACAAGTTATCTGACCATTTTTCGATAGTACTACTCACCCATGCGCAAGCAATGGTGGGCCTGAGCATTGTACCATTGGCCACATAAATAGATTTTAACGTAGACTCCATTTTGCGGTCTGCCGGCTCCTTTAGTGAAGCCATCCCAGGTGCAGGGAGAATCACCTTTTTTGTTAAGCGTGACAGAGCACTGTCTAAAACTGGGGGTGACTCCCACCTTTTCCTGTCCTCTGCCGGGAAAGGATCAGCAACCTGAATCCTTTTGGGAATCTGAAATTTCTTTTCAGGGTTTGCCCAAATTCCCTCAAAGAGAGTATTTAGCTCGTGAGAAGGAGGGAAAGTTACATTAATTTTCTTTTCTTTATAAAAATAATCCTTTTCCTGAGGTACCGGAGGGGCTTCCGTAACTTCCAAAACCTCCCTTAGATTAGCTGAAGGCTGCATAAGCCTGAGGCCATATAAGAGCCCAACTTTTTGTGATTGGTTGTTTTATGACTAAGCAGTTGCTAGGTAGATCATGTTTCCGGTGGTTTTTTCCTATAGGATCAGAGGGTTGGCCGTCAGGCTTTAAGGGGTTGGTCTCAGGATAGTATATAGGGCATGGTCATGTGCCTCAGACTTCCTCTTTTGTGGTTGGGAGAGATAGCGCTCACTGGGGAAGGGTTTGGATGAGTGCCGCTAGACCTGGAGGTGTCCTACCTCCTTGTGCAGATATGGAAAGGAAAAAATGGACAGCGCACTTTAGGGATGTGGATACCAGGAGAAAGGGGAAAGGGGGGAGGGAAGGGGTGATAAATGCAAAATATCTATCTGTGCAAATCCCCCCCTTTTTTCTTATAATTATCATTCATTATTTATGACTCTATAAATATATACACAAATAGGATTCATGTATTCAATTAGACATTCAGATAAATGGGACAGACTTTGAATACATTTCAGTGAACTTTATTGACAAATGATGGACAAGGAACATTCCATTGCCAAAGAGGGTGGCACCCACTAACAACCAATCACGGATTAGACATTGGCTTAAAAGCAATCCAGAGTATCAGGGATGTAATCCTAGAAAAAGGCACGTATGCTGAAACGCGTTGGAGACCTGATACACACCCTGAATACAGACTTTTTACCCTGTCATTACACCACAGATCCCCCTCTCAGGCCGGAGAGGGAGAGTACACGTTTCCGGACAATTTCGCCCGCTCATGTGACCCAGCACGTGATGCCGACACCAGGAAGTAGCAGACGGGACCCGCGAGCAGGAGCAACACAGCAGCGCCTGCAATCGAGCCGGGGACCGGAGCTGCAGACAGAACTCACGGAGGCAGCGCAGGACGCTGGATGGGACTGCAGAAATCGGCGGCAGGCGCACCAACCTGCCCCCGGCGGTAAGTGAAACTTACACAGCACCACACCCGCTACCTCCAGCCGAGCACAACAGGAAGTGTCTGACAGGCGGGACGCGCAAACTGTCACACTCATTCACATCAGACTAACAGAGAACCCTCAGAAGCACATAGGCACACCACACCTATGGTAAAGGTGACCCTCACCAGGGTACACCCGACATTAACCCCAGCTGGGGTCCTTCTGAACAGGGTATACCATTAGGAGGGTATACTTATAAAGGGTGGTCTGCAAGACACACCTGATAGTGGCATTTTAGACTTATTGACTACAAGGGTCTGGGAAAAAGTGTACCATTCAGGAGGGTACACCTATAAAGGGTAGTCTGCACGACACACCTGAAGAGGGTTTCGTATAAACCAAAACAATAAACAAATACAGTTTATTTTGTCTCACGATTATCATTGCACACATAGGGCTTACATCCATCATTGACACTCCTTATGCAAAAATAGACATTTTGCATTTGTCACCCCTTCCCTCCCCCCTCTCCCCTTTCTCCTGGTATCCACATCCCTAAAGTGCGCTGTCCATTTTTTCCTTTCCATATCAGACTTCCTCTTGCCATTTATTGTATGCCCTCCCGCCCTCCCTGATTAAATTTGATTTGTTTTGTTCTCAACAGTTGGCTATTGACAGCCAGATTGGCGGGAAGTCGCTACCAACCAGCGGTCAAACAGGCATAAGTGGTCATTGTGGGGCACCCTCTTTAGAAGGACGGCAGGTGTGTCCTTCTCTTGCGGTTGGACATTTAAACGTTCCCTTGCGGGAACCGAACGTTTTCCAGAGAAAAGAGTGGTGAGGCCAGCACAATGCAGGTTATGCAGGAAGGAGGCAGGGTTTGGGTACTCCCCTCCTTGGTTTGTTGGTTTTCATCTAAGTGACTGGAGCTGGTGTCTGGTAGCGACTTTTCCTTTGCCATCCTCCAATCTAAATTTAACTTTACAATCTAAATTAATTCCAATTCAATTACAATTATAGTTTAAAGAGTTGGTCAGCGATCAATAAATATCGTCTGACCTTTAACTCCAGCTACCGTGTCCGTGTCTTTATTTCAGTGTGTGTGTCATTTTATTTTAGTGATAAGCTATCTTAAGAAATGTTTATGTAATCACAATAAAGTTATGGGCACTTTAGATTAGCTGAAGGCTGCATAAGCCTGAGGCCATATAAGAGCCCAACTTTTTGTGATTGGTTGTTTTATGACTAAGCAGTTGCTAGGTAGATCATGTTTCCGGTGGATTTTTCCTATAGGATCAGAGGGTTGTCCGTCAGGCTTTAAGGGGTTGGTCTCAGGATAGTATATAGGGCATGGTCATGTGCCTCAGACTTCCTCTTGCCATTTATTGTATGCCCTCCCGCCTTCCCTGATTAAATTTGATTTGTTTTGTTCTCTACAGTTGGCTATTGACAGCCAGATTGGCGGGAAGTCGCTACCAACCAGCAGTCAAACAGGCATAAGTGGTCATTGTGGGGCACCCTCTTTAGAAGGACGGCAGGTGTGTCCTTATCTTGCGGTTGGACATTTAGACGTTCCCCTGCGGGAACCGAACGTTTTCCAGAGAAAAGAGTGGTGAGGCCAGCATAATGCGGGTTATGCAGGAAGGAGGCAGGGTTTGGGTACTCCCCTTCTTGGTTTGTTGGTTTTCATCTAAGTGACTGGAGCTGGTGTCTGGTAGCGACTTTTCCTTTGCCATCCTCCAATCTAAATTTAACTTTACAATCTAAATTAATTCCAATTCAATTACAATTATAGTTTAAAGAGTTGGTCAGCGATCAATAAATATCGTCTGACCTTTAACTCCAGCTGCCGTGTCCGTGTCTTTATTTCAGTGTGTGTGTCGTTTTATTTTAGTGATAAACTAGCTTAAGAAAGGTTTATGTAATCACAAAAAAGTTATGGGCACCTTAGATTAGCTGAAGGCTGCATAACCTGAGGCCATATAAGAGCCCAACTTTTTGTGATTGGTTGTTTTATGACTAAGCAGTTGCTAGGTAGATCATGTTTCCGGTGGTTTTTTCCTATAGGATCAGAGGGTTGTCCGTCAGGCTTTAAGGGGTTGGTCTCAGGATAGTATATATGGCATGGTCATGTGCCTCAGACTTCCTCTTGCCATTTATTGTATGCCCTCCCACCCTCCATGATTACATTTGATTTGTTTTGTTCTCTACAGTTGGCTATTGACAGCCAGATTGGCGGGAAGTCGCTACCAACCAGCGGTCAAACAGGCATAAGTGGTCATTGTGGGGCACCCTATTTAGAAGGACGGCATGTGTGTCCTTCTCTTGCGGTTGGACATTTAGACGTTCATGGGCGCCTTATAGCAACAATCATGTATTGAATGCTTTTTGCCAATTTAGGATCTATTCCCCTGGAATCACTAGTGTCGACACAGGAATCAGAGTCCGTGTCGGTATCAGTTTGCACTATTTGTGCAAATGGTCTTTTATGTGACCTAGAGGGGTCGCCTGCGGATGAAAAAGCAGAACCACTAAAAATCACATCTTCCACTGATTTTCTCCAGTTTTTTGCATGAGACACATACTTATCTAACCTCTTACTGATATGATTCACACTGTCACGTAATTCTTTCACCCATTCAGGCTCATGGTGTGTCGGCAGAGCCACCACATTACAACTCTGTGTCCCTAAAATGGCTCCCTCAGGGGAAGAGCTCCCTGCCTCAGACATGTCACACACGTGCACAACCACACCACAGACACTCCGGGACTTATAGGGGACAGACCCACAGTAAAATCTGTCAGAAGGACACAGATAGGATTTGCCAGTTCACAACCCAGCGCCAGTAATGAAACGTCTGTGAGACACAAAATGCCCACAGACCTGCAGCGCTTTAATAAAGATATTATTACACTATATATAGCACCAAATTTCACTGTGCCCCCCTGTTTGTCACCCTGATACTTGTACTCAGCAGTGGAGGAGGACCAGCATTGTCTCCGCAGCCTGAGGAGAGAAAAAATGGCGCTGAGCAGTGTGCTGGCTGACTGAGGATGATGCCCCGCCCCCTTAATGGCGCGTTTCTCCTCAGCTTTTTTTATATAGATATTTATACTGGAGGGGGTAGGGCTGTGCCTCAGCAACTTATGTCCCTTATTCTAGCCAGTTTGGTAGGTTACATGCTACCCAGGGCACACCCCCCCCTGCGCGCCCTGCACCCTGCAGTGCCTGTGTATGTGTGGGCAGCATGGCGCGCTGCACTCCCGCCAGCCGTGCGGTACCTTTAACCGTCACTTTGATTGAAGATTCTTTCTTCTAACACTCACCTGTCTTCTGACTTCTGGCTCTGCAAGGGGGGTGACGGCGGGCTGTGGGAGTGAGCACATAGCCGCAGCTAGCGTTCAGTTCCCCTCAGGAGCTAATGGTGTCCTGTCAGCAGAAGCAGAGCCATGAAATTATTCAGGAAGTTGGTTCCTATTTCTGCCCCCTAAGTCCCACGAAGCAGGGAGACTGTTGCCAGCAGTGCTTCCTGAAAATAAAAAACCTAACATAAGTCTTTTCAGAGAAACTAGTAGAGCTCCCCTGGAGTGCATCCAGTCTGCCTGGGCACATTTCTAAAACTGAGGTCTGGAGGAGGGGCATAGAAGGAGGAGCCAGTTCACACCCTTGAAAAGTTTTAAAGTGCCCATGGCTCCTGCGGAACCGTCTATACCCCATGGTACTGAAGTGGACCCCAGCATCCTCTAGAATGTATGAGAAATACAAAAAAAAACCATTAAAATGCAGGGCAATGGGGGCGTGGCCACATGCAAGAGGGGGCATGGTCACTGAAAATGAGACGTGTCAACATGACATGTCACCCATTTCTCGTCACTCTGGGAACATTCCTTACCATTTCATATGCACCTTTCCTATATGATGGTTTCTCACAATGGGGAACCTCTGAAGCGATGTATCCTCCCTGGGATGACGGCTTTTTCAGTCGGTATTCACTATTCATGTAGGATATCATATCGTCTGGAAGATGCCTGTTTGTGTAGAAATATTAACAAGGTCATCATCATACAACAGCAGTTCAACGAGACTTGTGCCCCCTGTGTCACATCCTGACCCCTGACACCATCATCTCCCCCCCTGGTCTCTCAGCCACACCATCATTTCCACCCTGCTACATTTCTCAGCACACCATCTCCCCCCTACATAATCTCTCAACACACCATCATTCCCCCCTCAGATTCTAAGCAGTAAAAGATAAACTATAAATCCTATACATTACCACCCCTATTCCTTTGCTCCAGTGCCGGTCATCTTTGGAGGTGCAATGCATCTTGGGATTTGTAGTTTCTTTTTTATTGCTCAGAGTATGAGCAGGAAAAAAACCTACAAATCCCATACCACCCCTCTTCCTACTCTGGCCGGCTATGGCTGTGTGACGGGGGTGCGCATCGGTGAGGATGGGGTGTGATTACCGGAGGGCAATGCGGGCACGATGTCCTGGCTGGTGGTGCCCCCCTCTGCTGGGCCTGCCACGGCTAACTATGTCTCTGCCAGTGGTACAGTATCTGCAGCACTCAGTAAAGGAGTAAGCATGCTATACTTACTCTTTACAAATGCATTTTAGCAGATGAGGTAATTATAATTTCAGCGGTCAAAAGTAACACTGATGAATCGCTGTTTACAATTTCAGCAATTGGAAGATGTCACCTTTAATTGTCAAGATTTGTCTCTGTAGTGTGTGGTGGTTAATACTATGTTTTCTACAGCACATGGTGGTCACTAGAATGCTCCCTGTATTGTATAGTTGTCACCATACTCCCTATATTATATAGTGCTTACTAGGATGTGTATTGTATATCAGTCACTAAATTACACTCTATACTGTATGATGCTCACTAAGATTCTCTTTATTGTATGTCACTAGGATGGATACTCTCTCTATCCTATCTATCAGTACTAATGGACAAATTACTATGCATGAAAGTATAAAAAAAAAATATAAAAATAGCAGTTATATTGAAAACTATTTTTGTTACATGTGAAGGCCAAACCAATAAGAGGTACAGAGATCATTGGGAGTGTGGAACCTATTCTTGGCTAAGGACATATACTGTTAGGGAGACTTTAGAACCAGCAAGCGTATCATAGTGGATTAGACACCAGATAGAGTGATCTATCTAATGGGTTTCATCCAACAGGTATGATCTTCCCAGACTCAACTACAATCACATTAATGCTGTCCATGGGAGCTCCCCCTACTGTGGATTAAGCTGCACAAGCAAGGCGTGTATTCCACCCACTGCTATTCTGACTCTGCCTGGTTGTTTATTTGCCAATTCCTACCAGTGAAAAGTTTTGTCTACTTGTGTATTACCTACTGTGACAGGCTCCGCCTACAGTTGATAGTCCACCTATCAGGTCACTTATCACTGTTGTGGTTAGAGATGACAGTGCCCTAACCCTCTCTTACTTTAGTGTTTGTATCACTTTCATTTGATTTGGTCCCAACAAGATAAGGTCACTTTCAGAAATGTTTCCAGGGCACTTTAATTGCCCAATCCAATCCTGACAGCAAGAACAATATTTTTCCCTCAGTTACAATACTCAGTAATATAGACCGCAGACACCGTTCTGTGTTTTAGCTATATACTGTACAGTATATATAGTACAAGGTTTTAAAAAAAATAAAAATATTTCTTGAAAGAGTTAAAATGCTTTAGTTGATGCTCCACTTTACAAGGTCTTTCAATGTTTCAACCAACCCCCCCCTCCAGGCTACCACAGGGATCAAGCTAATGAGGACCATTACAGGTCTGGCATGCCATTGCACCATGGCCGCAATCTGCAGGCATGCATGCTTGAGAAAACAGTCTGTCTACCCAGCACTGCTCCAAAATATTTAGTTATTGGACTCATCAGACTTCTGGAATGTGTATGTCATTGGAGACCAGATGGAAATGAAACTCTATAGGTCGCTAATGACCAGTTCAGCTGCAACAGCCAATTTGGCTGATTGTACTAAATCCCCTCTCTTTGATTTGATGATGTCCCACGCTACCTCTGGGATAGGCTGTCTTGTTTCTAAAGGAACAGGGCGTTGGCACAGGGACTGCTAGGATACACGTCTTTATGTGTGATGGCTCTTGATCTAGAGCCTTTTGTTCAGAGGGATGTAATGAATAATTATGAGGAGGTTGTCCCCTCCACTGTGGATAAATCTCTGGCTGTTGACCTGCACAGTTATTGAGAACATAAGGTTTTGCGGAGTCGGTGTCCCGGTGAAAGACTTTTTGTTCTTGGTTCTGTTGTTTCCTGACAGTGTCCCAGCTGTGCTACAGACTCTGTTTTCCAAACCATCTCAGGAACACAGCCAGGTCCCCGTATAATAGCTCTGAACTCTTGCATAGCTAGTCACAGTTAACCACTTTTCATCCAGAAAGATTAGAATATGCAGAGTAAAATCTGACAGTCTTCAATGGCTATACCTTTGCTGTTCTTGATCTTACACTTGTTTTAAAATCTGTGATTAGATTTATATGTTATATGCACACTGTATTTTTCATTAAAAATAGGATCCTACCGTTAAATTGTGTATGGACTGAAAGAGTTAAATGTGGTCAGTATTCAGATGCATACTACAACCCTACTGAATACAGTATATATTTTTTACCATTTCAGTAATATCACAAACATTTGCTATTTTTTTCCAGAACAAGAAATTCACAATAGAACAGTAAGTAGGGGAGAAGTTTGGAGGTAAATTCCCTCTCCCCAATGTTGGAAAAGTTTGGAGGTACATTCTCTCTTCCCAATGTTGGAAACTATGCAGGCACCAATGCTAGGACACTAGGGGACAAGTGGGAGACTTTCAAGCAATGCTCACTTGGAATAATCTGTTTAATACAGGCTGTACATGGGCATACTCCTCTCTTAAAGCGCCCCTGTACCTAGGGGTATTTTTATTAAAGTGCTGGTTTATAGAAACCAATCATATTCTAACTATTATCTTCTGGAAGGTGCTAGATAAATTAGAAGTAGAATCTAACTGGATGCTACGGGCAACATGTGCACTTCCATAAACTCGCATGTTAGTAAATATATCCCCCGGTCTCCAGCATGTCAGTGTTTTTCAGACTCCTAGGGCGAGATTCAATTGATATATCATGCCCAAGCTCCCGTCTTAAGTGATGGGACATCGCGCGGTAATATACATTTGTCCTCTGTTATCACACCTATCGTGCCCATAGCAGTAGTAAAGCAGCTAAACCCACCTAAAGTCATTGGTGCAATCACAAAAAGTCCGGTTTGGGTGCCCAAACGGGTCACTTTTCACTAGAGATGAGCGGGTTCGGTTCCCTGAGAACCGAACCCCCCCGAACTTCATGTCACGAGCCCGGATCCGAGCCCGGCTCGGGACTTCCTGCCAGACTTGGAATCCAGAACGAGGCAAAACGTCATCATCCTGCTATCGGATTCTTGCGGGTTTTGGATTCCATATAAGGAGCCGCGTGTTGCCACCATTTTAAATCCAGTCCTGGAGAGTGTAGTGAGAGGGCATGTCTCCTCAGTGTCTGTCAGTGTCTGTCTGTGCGGGAAAGTGGTGTGGCGACTTGCTCTGTCTTATGTGTGTCATTCCAGTGCTGTGTTGTGCTGCGTAAATCCAGTGGTGGTGTCTTGTGCTGCATCAGTCCAGTCACAGTGGTGGTGTCCTCTGCTGCCATATGTCCAGTGCTGCTGTATAAGTCCAGTCCAGTGGTGCTGTGTTGTGCTGCATCAGTTCAGTGGTGGTGTGTTGTGCTGAATCAGTCCAGTCACAGTGGTGGTGTCCTCTGCTTCCATATGTCCAGTGCTGCTGTATAAGTCCAATCCATTGCAGTGGTGCTGTGTTGTCCTGCATCAGTCCAGTGGTGGTGTCCCTGTGATGCTGTATAAGTCTAGTGGTACTGCCATATAATTCCAGTGATACTACCATATATGTTCAGTGGTACTGCCATTCAAGACCAGTTATACAGCCGTATAAGTCTAGTAGTACTGCCATATAATTCCAGTGATACTGCCGTATATGTCCAGTGGTACTGCCGTATAAATCCAGTGGTACTGCCGTATAAATCCAGTCCTGTGATACTGCTGTATATGTCCAGTGATACTGCCATATATGTCCAGTGGTACGGCCGTATAAATCAAGTCCAGTGGTGCTGCCGTATAATTCCAGTGATACTGCCGTATATGTGCAGTGGTACTGCCGTATATGTCCAGTGGTACTGCCGTATAAATCCAGTTCAGTAATAGTGCTGTATATGTCCAGTGGTACTGCTGTATAAATCCAGTCCAGTGGTACTGCTGTCTAAATCCAGTGGTACTGCCATATAATTCCAGTGATACTGCCGTATATGACCAGTGGTACTGCCGTTAAAATCCAGTGGTACTTCCGTATAAATCCACTCCAGTGATACTGCCGTATATGTCCAGTGATACTGCAATATATGTCCAGTGGCACTGCCGTATAAATCCAGTCCAGTGGTACTGCCATATAAATCCAGTGGTACTGTCATATAATTCCAGTGATACTGCCATATATGTCCAGTCGTACTGCCGTATATGTCCAGTGGTACTGCCGTATAAATACAGTGGTACTACCATATAAATCCAGTCCAGTGATACTGCCGTATATGTCCAGTGGTACTGCCATATGTGTCCAGTAGTACTGCCGTATAAATCCAGTCCAGTGGTACTGCCATATAAGTCCAGTGGTACTGCCACATAAATCCAGTGATACGCCGTATTTGTCCAGTGGTACTGCCGTATAAGTCCAGTGATACTGTCGTATAAGTCCAGTGGTACTGACATATAATTCAAGTGATACTGCCGTATATGTCCAGTGGTACTGCCGTATATGTCCAGTGGTACTGCCGTATAAATCCAGTGGTACTGCCGTATAAATCCAGTGGTACTGCCGTATAAATCCAGTCCAGTGATACATCCGTATATGTCCAGTGATACTGCCGTATATGTCCAGTGGTACTGCCGTATAAATCCAGTCCAGTGGTACTGCCGTATAAGTCCAGTGGTACTGCCATATAATTCCAGTGATACTGCCGTATATGTCAAGTGGAACTGCCGTATATGTCCAGTGATTTTGCCATATACGTCCAGTGGTACTGCCATATAAATCCAGTCCAGTGGTACTGCCGTATAAATCCAGTCCAGTGATACATCCGTATATGTCCAGTGATACTGCCGTATATGTCCAGTGGTACTGCCGTAAAAATCCAGTCCAGTGGTACTGCCATATAAGTCCAGTGGTACTGCCATATAATTCCAGTGATACTGCCGTATATGTCAAGTGGAACTGCCGTATATGTCCAGTGATTCTGCCATATATGTCCAGTGGTACTGCCATATAAATCCAGTCCAGTGGTACTGCTGTATAAGTCCAGTGGTACTGCCTTATAACTCCAGTGGTACTGCCGTATATGTCCAGTGCTACTTCCGTATTAATCCAGTGGTACTGCAGAATAAATCCAATCCAGTGATACTGCCATATATATCCAGTGATACTGCCGTAAATGTCCAGTGGTACTGCGGTATAAGTCCAGTCCAGTGGTTCTGCCATATAAGTTCAGTGGTGCTGTCCTGTGCTGTATATTATTTACTCCAAATAAAGGGGTTATTAATATTTAATCCAAATAATTTTTACAGGGTTTGCCCTGTGTGACGTAAAGGTATGCTCTCCTTTGCTGCATTTTGTTATATAACTCCAGAACAAAAATGAAGAACAAAAATTTTGAGGATAAAATAGGGAAAGATCAAGAACCACTTCCTCCTACTGCTGATGCTGCCGCTGCTGTTGTTGCTGCTGGGAGTCAATCGTCATCCCAGAGGGGAAGTCGGAAGGCCACTTGTACTACTTCAACTATGCAAATGACTGTCCAACAGTCCTTTGCGAGGAAGATGAAATAAGACAGCAGTCATCCTGTTGCAAAGTGGATAACTGAGGCATTGACAGCTATGTTGGTGTTAGACATGCGTCCGGTATCCGCCATTAGTGCAGTTGGACTGCAGTGCCACTCCTAGATGGGCCAGGTGTTTGTGCCGCACACTTGTGTCGCTTAGCTTAGTCATGCAGCTACCTCATTGCACCTCTTTAACTTCTTTGCATGATGTGATGTTTGGGGACTATTTTTTTTTACGTGCCATCCTGTCTGCCACTGTTGTTCCACTCCTAGATGGGCCAGGTGTTTGTGCTGCACACTTGTGTTGCTTAGCTTAGTCATACAGCTACCTCATTACACCTCTTTTACTTCTTTGCATGAAGTGCTGTTTGGGACTATTTTTTTTAAGTGCCATCCTGTCTGCCACTGCAGTGCCACTCCTAGATGGGCCAGGTGTTTGTGCCACACACTTGTGTCGCTTAGCTAAGTCATCCAGCTACCTCATTGCACCTCTTTTACTTCTTTGCATGATGTGCTGTTTGGGGACTAGTTTTTTTAAGTGCCATCCTGTCTGCCACTGCAGTGCCACTCCTAGATGGGCCAGGTGTTTGTGCTGCACACTTGTGTCGTTTAGAATAGTCATACAGCTACCTTGGTGCAACTTTTAGGCCTAAAAACAAATTTGTGAGGTGTGAAGTGTTCAGAATAGACTGGAAATGAGTGGAAATTAATTGTATTGAGGTTAATAATACCGTAGGATCAAAATTGCCCCCAAATTCTGTGATTTTAGCTATTTTTATGATTTTTTAAAAATCATCCAGATCCAAAACCATAACCCGAAAGGGTGGTTTTGCCAAAACCTATCCAGATCCAAAACACGAGCCGGGATCCAGATCCAAAACCAAAACACGAAAGTGCCCGCCACACATCTCTACTATTCACACATTTCAGCTTGCCACCCCCAGGGATAGCAAGCTGAAATGCTGATGTAGCTCCCATTGGCAGATGCGGGCAGGAGCGAGAGGGAGAGGGTGGCAACATTTGAATTCCACCCCTAGTGTTTCTGTGTATGGCCTGGACTCAATTTCTTCTCTCTCTCTAATCCTGCTGATCTGGTTCTGAATACACCTTCTTGTTCTGACTTGGCTCATTGACTCAATCTAAGAGCCTAATTCAGAGCCAATCACTGCTACAACAGCGATCGCACTCTGAAGCAATTTCTGGAGTGCGCACGCGCACACCCAATGAGATGCGATCGCCTCTGCCTGTCAATCAGGCTGCGGAGTGGGAGGAGGTGTGGTCTTAGAACGCTGTTAGAGAACGCTGTTGGGGTGTGTGGTCTTGACAATGCAGGCGTGTCCAAACCATTGCTGGGGCGGGCCGTGGTGGCTGCATGACATCACACGCAGCCGCTGCAACCCAGAACACGCCGGGTAGCCACCTGCAAGGCAGGTAGTTACATGGCGGGAGCAAAAGCATTACAGCCGTGTGATGCTTTCGCACCTGTGGGTAGAGTCTGACATGCGGGGAAGACTAGCCCTGTGCTGGGAGTACCCCCACATGTCAGAGAATCTGATCGTAGAAGTGCTAATTTTAGCACATCTACGATCAGCTCTGAATCCCCCCCACAGTCTGTCCTCTTACATACACCAACAGGGCCGTTTCTAGGGCTTTGCGAGCCATGAAATCGCATGGAGAGCCGCTGCTAGTGTCTGCAGCAGTATTCCATGCGGTCTTACCAACCACATGGAATACTGCTGAAAATGTCCCACCCAAAATGGCAGTCACCTTAGAGGATATAGGTGCTAGAGGTCCTACTGCACATTTTTGTACTGTTCTAACTGGGAGCCAAATGATCTTGAAACGGCCCTGTGTACCAATAATTATCTCTCTGAGGTGTCCTGTTACATGTACAGTTATTTACTTTCCTGAGATGTCCTATTACCTGTACTACTATTTGTTTCCCTGAGATGTCCTGTTACTTGTAACATTAATTACTTCCGAGATGTCCTGTGACCTGTACCATTATTTACTTCCCTAAGATGTAACCGTTACCAGTACTACTATTTATTTCCCTGCGATGTCCTGTTACCTGTACCATTATGTAGTTCCCTGAGATGTCCTTTTACCTGTAGACAATCCACTGAAAAAGGCGCCTGTAAAATACCTATGCTGATGTGCTGTTCGCTACTCTCAAAGAACCAGGGTATTAGCTAGAGATGAGCGGGTTCGATTCCTCTGAATCCGAACCCGCCCGAACTTCAGTTTTTTCTTCACGGGTCCGAGCGACTCGGATCTTCCCGCCTTGCTCGGTTAACCCGAGCGCTCCCGAACGTCATCACCCCGCTGTCGGATTCTCGCGAGGCTCGGATTCTATCGCGAGACTCGGATTCTATATAAGGAGCCGCGCGTCGCCGCCATTTTCACACGTGCATTGAGATTCATAGGGAGAGGACGTGGCTGGCGTCCTCTCCGTTTAGAGAAGAGAGTGAGACAGTAGAGAGAGACACAGTAGTAGTAATTTTGGGGAGCATTATTAGGAGGAGTACTACTATACTACTACTACTTGCTGAAGTGATATAGATTAGATAGTGTGACTGTATTAATTATCTGACTTGTGGGGGAGACACTGACAGTGGGGAGCAGTTAGAGTCTGAGAGCAGGACTCAGGAGTACATATAACGTACAGTGCACACTTTTGCTGCCAGAGTCAGTGCCACGCTGCCATTGTGACCACACTGACCACCAGACCAGTATAATATATTTTGTTATTGTCTGCTTAGGAGTACTACTTGCAAGTTGCTGATAGTGTGACCAGTGACCTGACCACCAGTTTAATAATCAATCACCACCAGTTTAATATATATATATATATATAATTGTATATAATATATATATATAATATTGTATACCACCTACCCGTGGTTTTTTTTTTTTCATTCTTCTTTATACATACTACTATAGTAGCTTACTGTAGTAGTCTGCGGTGCTGCTGAGCTGACAGTGTCCAGCAGGTCCGTCATCAGTCATTACATAATAAATATATATACCTGTCCGGCTGCAGTACTAGTGATATTATATATACATATATTTCTCTGACGTCCTAAGTGGATGCTGGGGACTCCGTCAGGACCATGGGGAATAGCGGCTCCGCAGGAGACAGGGCACAAAAGTAAAAGCTTTAGGATCAGGTGGTGTGCACTGGCTCCTCCCCCTATGACCCTCCTCCAAGCCCCAGTTAGATCTTTGTGCCCGGCCGAGAAGGGTGCAATCTAGGTGGCTCTCCTAAAGAGCTGCTTAGAGTAAAAGTTTTGTTAGGTTTTTTTATTTTCAGTGAGTCCTGCTGGCAACAGGCTCACTGCATCGAGGGACTTAGGGGAGAAGAAGTGAACTCACCTGCGTGCAGGATGGATTGGCTTCTTAGGCTACTGGACACTAGCTCCAGAGGGACGATCACAGGTACAGCCTGGATGGGTCACCGGAGCCGCGCCGCCGACCCCCTTGCAGATGCTGAAGAGAGAAGAGGTCCAGAAATCGGCGGCAGAAGACTTCCCAGTCTTCTTAAGGTAGCGCACAGCACTGCAGCTGTGCGCCATTGCTCTCAGCACACTTCACACCAACGGTCACTGAGGGTGCAGGGCGCTGGGGGGGGCGCCCTGAGCAGCAATGAAAGTACCTATGCTGGCTTAAAATACATCACATATAGCCCCTGGGGCTATATGGATGTATTTAACCCCTGCCAGGTTGTCAGAAAAACGGGAGAAGAAGCCCGCCGAAAAGGGGGCGGGGCCTATTCTCCTCAGCACACAGCGCCATTTTCCCTCACAGAACTGCTGGTGGGAAGGCTCCCAGGCTCTCCCCTGCACTGCACTACAGAAACAGGGTTAAAACAGAGAGGGGGGGCATTTTTGTGGCGATATTATTACATATTAAGATGCTATAAGGGAAAACACTTATATAATGTTGTCCCTGTAAAATTATAGCGTTTTGGTGTGTGCTGGCAAACTCTCCCTCTGTCTCCCCAAAGGGCTAGTGGGGTCCTGTCCTCTATCAGAGCATTCCCTGTGTGTGTGCTGTGTGTCGGTACGTGTGTGTCGACATGTATGAGGACGATGTTGGTGAGGAGGCGGAGCAATTGCCTGTAATGGTGATGTCACTCTCTAGGGAGTCGACACCGGAATGGATGGCTTATTTAGGGAATTACGTGATAATGTCAACAAGCTGCAAGGTCGGTTGACGACATGAGACGGCCGGCAAACCAATTAGTACCTGTCCAGGCATCTCAAACACCGTCAGGGGCTTTAAAACGCCCATTACCTCAGTCGGTCGACACAGACACAGACACGGACACTGACTCCAGTGTCGACGGTGAAGAAACAAACGTATTTTCCATTAGGGCCACACGTTACATGTTAAGGGCAATGAAGGAGGTGTTACATATTTCTGATACTACAAGTACCACAAAAAAGGGTATTATGTGGGGTGTGAAAAAACTACCTGTAGTTTTTCCTGAATCAGATAAATTAAATGATTAAAGGCGCTCACACGCTTATCAAAACAAGTGGCGTTACCGTCTCCAGATACGGCCGCCCTCAAGGAGCCAGCTAATAGGAGGCTGGAAAATATCCTAAAAAGTATATACACACATACTGGTGTTATACTGCGACCAGCGATCGCCTCAGCCTGGATGTGCAGCGCTGGGGTGGCTTGGTCGGATTCCCTGACTGAAAATATTGATACCCTTGACAGGGACAGTATTTTATTGACTATAGAGCATTTAAAGGATGCATTTCTATATATGCGAGATGCACAGAGGGATATTTGCACTCTGGCATCAAGAGTAAGTGCGATGTCCATGTCTGCCAGAAGATGTTTATGGACACGACAGTGGTCAGGTGATGCAGATTCCAAACGGCAGTATTGCCGTATAAAGGGGAGGAGTTATTTGGGGTCGGTCCATCGGACCTGGTGGCCACGGCAACAGCTGGAAAATCCACCTTTTTACCCCAAGTCACATCTCAGCAGAAAAAGACACCGTCTTTTCAGCCTCAGTCCTTTCGTCCCCATAAGGGCAAGCGGGCAAAAGGCAAGTCATATCTGCCCAGGGGTAGAGGAACGGAAGAAGACTGCAGCAGGCAGCCCCTTCCCAGGAACAGAAGCCCTCCACCGCTTCTGCCAAGTACTCAGCATGACGCTGGGGCCGTACAAGCGGACTCAGGTGCGGTGGGGGGGGTCGTCTCAAGAGTTTCAGCGCGCAGTGGGCTCACTCGCAAGTGGACCCCTGGATCCTACAAGTAGTATCCCAGGGGTACAGATTGGAAATTCGAGACGTCTCCCCCTCGCAGGTTCCTGAAATCTGCTTTACCAACGTCTCCCTCTGACAGGGAGGCAGTATTGGAAACAATTCACAAGCTGTATTCCCAGCAGGTGATAATCAAAGTACCCCTCCTACAACAAGGAAAGGGGTATTATTCCACACTATTTGTGGTACTGAAGCCAGACGGCTCGGTGAGATTTATTCTAAATCTGAAATCTTTGAACACTTACATACAAAGGTTCAAATCAAGATGGAGTCACTCAGAGCAGTGATAGCGAACCAGGAAGAAGGGGACTATATGGTGTCCCTGGACATCAAGGATGCTTACCTCCATGTCCCAAATTGCCCTTCTCACCAAGGGTACCTCAGGTTCGTGGTACAGAACTGTCACTATCAGTTTCAGACGCTGCCGTTTGGATTGTCCACGGCACCCCGGGTCTTTACCAAGGTAATGGCCGAAATGATGATTCTTCTTCAAAGAAAAGGCGTCTTAATTATCCCTTACTTGGACGATCTCCTGATAAGGGCAAGGTCCAGAGAACAGTTGGAGGTCGGAGTAGCACTATCTCAAGTAGTTCTACGACAGCACGGGTGGATTCTAAATATTCCAAAATCGCAGCTGATTCCGACGACACGTCTGCTGTTACTAGGGATGATTCTGGACACAGTCCAGAAAAAGGTGTTTCTCCCGGAGGAGAAAGCCTGAGAGTTATCCGAGCTAGTTAGGAACCTCCTAGAACCAGGCCAAGTGTCAGTGCATCAATTCACAAGAGTCCTGGGAAAAATGGTGGCTTCTTACGAAGCGATTCCATTCGGCAGATTTCACGAAATAATTTTTCAGTGGGATCTGCTGGACGAATGGTCCGGATCGCATCTTCAGATGCATCAGCGGATAATCCTGTCTCCAAGGACAAGGGTGTCTCTTCTGTGGTGGCTGCAGAGTGCTCATCTACTAGAGGGCAGCAGATTCGGCATTCAGGACTGGGTCCTGGTGACCACGGATGCCAGCCTGAGAGGCTGGGGAGTAGTCACACAGGGAAGAAATTTCCAAGGAGTGTGGTCAAGTCTGGAGACTTCTCTCCACATAAATATACTGGAGCTAAGGGCAATTTACAATGCTCTGAGCCTAGGAAGACCTCTGCTTCAAACTCAACCGGTGCTGATCCAGTCGGACAACATCACGGCAGTCGCCCACGTAAACAGACAGGGCGACACAAGAAGCAGGAGGGCAATGGCAGAAGCTGCAAGGATTCTTCGCTGGGCGGAAAATCATGTGATAGCACTGTCAGCAGTGTTCATTCCGGGAGTGGACAACTGGGAAGCAGACTTCCTCAGCAGGCACGACCTCCACCCGGGAGAGTGGGGACTTCACACGGAAGTCTTCCACATGATTGTGAACCATTGGGAAAAACCAAAGGTGGACATGATGGCGTCCCGCCTGAACAAAAAACTGGACAGGTATTGCGCCAGGTCAAGAGACCCTCAGGCAATAGCTGTGGACGTTCTGGTAACACCGTGGGTGTACCAGTCGGTGTATGTGTTCCCTCCTCTGCTTCTCATACCTAAGGTACTAAGAATTATAAGACGTAGAGGAGTAAGAACTATACTCGTGGCTCCGGATTGGCCAAGAAGGACTTGGTACCCGGAACTTCAAGAGATGCTCACAGAGGACTCATGGCCTCTGCCGCTAAGAAGGGACTTGCTTCAGCAAGTACCATGTCTGTTCCAAGACTTACCGCGGCTGCGTTTGACGGCATGGCGGTTGAACGCCGGATCCTAAGGGAAAAAGGCATTCCGGAAGAGGTCACTCCTACCCTGGTCAAAGCCAGGAAGGAGGTGACCGCACAACATTATCACCACATGTGGCGAAAATATGTTGCGTGGTGTGAGGCCAGGAAGGCCCCACGAAGAAATTTCAACTCGGTCGATTCCTGCATTTCCTGCAAACAGGAGAGTCTATGGGCCTCAAATTGGGATCCATTAAGGTTCAAATTTCGGCCCTGTCGATTTTCTTCCAGAAAGAATTGGCTTCAGTTCCTGAAGTCCAGAAGTTTGTCAAGGGAGTACTGCATATACAACCCCCTTTTGTGCCTCCAGTGGCACTGTGGGATCTCAACGTAGTTCTGGGATTCCTCAAATCACATTGGTTTAAACCGCTCAAATCTGTGGATTTGAAATATCTCACATGGAAAGTGACCATGATGTTGGCCCTGGCCTCGGCCAGGCGAGTGTCAGAATTGGCGGCTTTGTCTCACAAAAGCCCATATCTGATTGTCCATTCGGACAGGGCAGAGCTGCGGACTCGTCCCCAGTTTCTCCCTAAGGTGGTGTCAGCGTTTTACCTGAACCAGCTTATTGTGGTACCTGCGGCTACTAGGGACTTGGAGGACTCCAAGTTGCTAGATGTTGTCAGGGCCCTGAAAATATAGGTTTCCAGGACGGCTGGAGTCAGGAAAACTGACTCGCTGTTTATCCTGTTTGCACCCAACAAGCTGGGTGCTCCTGCTTCAAAGCAGACGATTGCTCGTTGGATTTGTAGTACAATTCAGCTTGCACATTCTGTGGCAGGCCTGCCACAGCCAAAATCTGTAAATGCCCATTCCACAAGGAAGGTGGACTCATCTTGGGCGGCAGCCCGAGGGGTCTCGGCTTTACAACTTTGCCGAGCAGCTACTTGGTCAGGGGCAAACACGTTTGCTAAATTCTACAAATTTGATACCCTGGCTGAGGAGGACCTGGAGTTCTCTCATTCGGTGCTGCAGAGTCATCCGCACTCTCCCGCCCGTTTGGGAGCTTTGGTATAATCCCCATGGTCCTGACGGAGTCCCCAGCATCCACTTAGGACGTCAGAGAAAATAAGAATTTACTTACCGATAATTCTATTTCTCGTAGTCCGTAGTGGATGCTGGGCGCCCATCCCAAGTGCGGATTGTCTGCAATACTTGTACATAGTTATTGTTACAAAAATCGGGTTATTATTGTTGTGAGCCATCTTTTCAGAGGCTCCGCTGTTATCATGCTGTTAACTGGGTTCAGATCACAGGTTGTACAGTGTGATTGGTGTGGCTGGTATGAGTCTTACCCGGGATTAAAAATCCTTCCTTATTGTGTACGCTCGTCCGGGCACAGTATCCTAACTGAGGCTTGGAGGAGGGTCATAGGGGGAGGAGCCAGTGCACACCACCTGATCCTAAAGCTTTTACTTTTGTGCCCTGTCTCCTGCGGAGCCGCTATTCCCCATGGTCCTGACGGAGTCCCCAGCATCCACTACGGACTACGAGAAATAGAATTATCGGTAAGTAAATTCTTATTATTGATTTCATCTCATTATCATCCAGTCTATATTAGCAGCAGACACAGTACGTTAGTCCACGGCTGTAGCTACCTCTGTGTCGGCACTCGGCAGTCCATCCATAATTGTATACCACCTCCCCGTGGTTTTTTTTTTTTTCTTTCTTCTTTGTACATACTACTATAGTATAGTAGCTTACTGTAGCAGTCTGCGGTGCTGCTGAGCTGACAGTGTCCAGCAGGTCCGACATCAGTCATTACATAATAAATATACATACCTGTCCGGCTGCAGTACTAGTGATATTATATTGATTTCATCTCATTATCATCCAGTCTATATTAGCAGCAGACACAGTACGGTAGTCCACGGCTGTAGCTACCTCTGTGTCGGCACTCGGCAGTCCATCCATAATTGTATACCACCTCCCCGTGGTTTTTTTTTTTTCTTTCTTCTTTGTACATACTACTATAGTATAGTAGCTTACTGTAGCAGTCTGCGGTGCTGCTGAGCTGACAGTGTCCAGCAGGTCCTACATCAGTCATTACATAATAAATATACATACCTGTCCGGCTGCAGTACTAGTGATATTGTATTGATTTCATCTCATTATCATCCAATCTATATTAGCAGCAGACACAGTACGGTAGTCCACGGCTGTAGCTACCTCTGTGTCGGCACTCGGCAGTCCATCCATAATTGTATACCATCTCCCCGTGGTTTTTTTTTTTTCTTTCTTCTTTGTACATACTACTATAGTATAGTAGCTTACTGTAGCAGTCTGCGGTGCTGCTGAGCTGACAGTGTCCAGCAGGTCCGTCATCAGTCATTACATAATAAATATACATACCTGTCCGGCTGCAGTACTAGTGATATTATATTGATTTCATCTCATTATCATCCAGTCTATATTAACAGCAGACACAGTACGGTAGTCCACGGCTGTAGCTACCTCTGTGTCGGCACTCGGCAGTCCATCCATAATTGTATACCACCTCCCCGTGGTTTTTTTTTTCTTTCTTCTTTGTACATACTACTATAGTATAGTAGCTTACTGTAGCAGTCTGCGGTGCTGCTGAGCTGACAGTGTCCAGCAGGTCCGTCATCAGTCATTACATAATAAATATACATACCTGTCCGGCTGCAGTACTAGTGATATTATATTGATTTCATCTCATTATCATCCAGTCTATATTATCAGCAGACACAGTACGGTAGTCCACGGCTGTAGCTACCTCTGTGTCGGCACTCGGCAGTCCATCCATAATTGTATACCACCTCCCTGTGGTTTTTTTTTTTCTTTCTTCTTTGTACATACTACTATAGTATAGTAGCTTACTGTAGCAGTCTGCGGTGCTGCTGAGCTGACAGTGTCCAGCAGGTCCGTCATCAGTCATTACATAATAAATATACATACCTGTCCGGCTGCAGTACTAGTGATATTATATTGATTTCATCTCATTATCATCCAGTCTATATTAGCAGCAGACACAGTACGGTAGTCCACGGCTGTAGCTACCTCTGTGTCGGCACTCGGCAGTCCATCCATAATTGTATACCACCTCCCCGTGGTTTTTTTTTTCTTTCTTCTTTGTACATACTACTATAGTATAGTAGCTTACTGTAGCAGTCTGCGGTGCTGCTGAGCTGACAGTGTCCAGCAGGTCCGTCATCAGTCATTACATAATAAATATACATACCTGTCCGGCTGCAGTACTAGTGATATTATATTGATTTCATCTCATTATCATCCAGTCTATATTAGCAGCAGACACAGTACGGTAGTCCACGGCTGTAGCTACCTCTGTGTTGGCACTCGGCAGTCCATCCATAATTGTATACCACCTACCCGTGGTTTTTTTTTTCTTTCTTCTTGATACATACTACTATAGTAGCTTACTGTAGCAGTCTGCGGTGCTGCTGAGCTGACAGTGTCCAGCAGGTCCGTCATCAGTCATCATTACCTAATAAATATATATCTACCTGTCCGGCTGCAGTACTAGTATTATTATATATACATATATATATTGATTTCATATCATTATCATCCAGTCTATATTAGCAGCAGACACAGTACGTTAGTCCACGGCTGTAGCTACCTCTGTGTCGGCACTCGGCAGTCCATCCATAATTGTATACCACCTACCCGTGGTTTTTTTTCTTTTCTTTCTTCTTGATACATACTACTATAGTAGCTTACTGTAGCAGTCTGCGGTGCTGCTGAGCTGACAGTGTCCAGCATGTCCGTCATCAGTCATTACATAATAAATATATATACCTGTCCGGCTGCAGTACTAGTGATATTATATATACATATATATTGATTTCATCTCATTATCATCCAGTCTATATTAGCAGCAGACACAGTACGTTAGTCCACGGCTGTAGCTACCTCTGTGTCGGCACTCGGCAGTCCATCCATAATTGTATACCACCACCCCGTGGTTTTTTTTTTCTTTCTTCTTTGTACATACTACTATAGTATAGTAGCTTACTGTAGCAGTCTGCGGTGCTGCTGAGCTGACAGTGTCCAGCAGGTCCGTCATCAGTCATTACATAATAAATATACATACCTGTCCGGCTGCAGTACTAGTGATATTATATTGATTTCATCTCATTATCATCCAGTCTATATTAGCAGCAGACACAGTACGTTAGTCCACGGCTGTAGCTACCTCTGTGTCGGCACTCGGCAGTCCATCCATAATTGTATACCACCTCCCCGTGTTTTTTTTTTTTTCTTTCTTCTTTGTACATACTACTATAGTATAGTAGCTTACTGTAGCAGTCTGCGGTGCTGCTGAGCTGACAGTGTCCAGCAGGTCCGTCATCAGTCATTACATAATAAATATACATACCTGTCCGGCTGCAGTACTAGTGATATTATATTGATTTCATCTCATTATCATCCAGTCTATATTAGCAGCAGACACAGTACGGTAGTCCACGGCTGTAGCTACCTCTGTGTCGGCACTCGGCAGTCCATCCATAATTGTATACCACCTCCCCGTGGTTTTTTTTTTCTTTCTTCTTTGTACATACTACTATAGTATAGTAGCTTACTGTAGCAGTCTGCGGTGCTGCTGAGCTGACAGTGTCCAGCAGGTCCGTCATCAGTCATTACATAATAAATATACATACCTGTCCGGCTGCAGTACTAGTGATATTATATTGATTTCATCTCATTATCATCCAGTCTATATTAGCAGCAGACACAGTACGGTAGTCCACGGCTGTAGCTACCTCTGTGTCGGCACTCGGCAGTCCATCCATAATTGTATACCACCTCCCCGTGGTTTTTTTTTTTCTTTCTTCTTTGTACATACTACTATAGTATAGTAGCTTACTGTAGCAGTCTGCGGTGCTGCTGAGCTGACAGTGTCCAGCAGGTCCGTCATCAGTCATTACATAATAAATATACATACCTGTCCGGCTGCAGTACTAGTGATATTATATTGATTTCATCTCATTATCATCCAGTCTATATTAGCAGCAGACACAGTACGGTAGTCCACGGCTGTAGCTACCTCTGTGTCGGCACTCGGCAGTCCATCCATAATTGTACACCACCTCCCCGTGGTTTTTTTTTTTCTTTCTTCTTTGTACATACTACTATAGTATAGTAGCTTACTGTAGCAGTCTGCAGTGCTGCTGAGCTGACAGTGTCCAGCAGGTCCATCATCAGTCATTACATAATAAATATACATACCTGTCCGGCTGCAGTACTAGTGATATTATATTGATTTCATCTCATTATCATCCAGTCTATATTAGCAGCAGACACAGTACGGTAGTCCACGGCTGTAGCTACCTCTGTGTCGGCACTCGGCAGTCCATCCATAATTGTATACCACCTCCCCGTGGTTTTTTTTTTCTTTCTTCTTTGTACATACTACTATAGTATAGTAGCTTACTGTAGCAGTCTGCGGTGCTGCTGAGCTGACAGTGTCCAGCAGGTCCGTCATCAGTCATTACATAATAAATATACATACCTGTCCGGCTGCAGTACTAGTGATATTATATTGATTTCATCTCATTATCATCCAGTCTATATTAGCAGCAGACACAGTACGGTAGTCCACGGCTGTAGCTACCTCTGTGTCGGCACTCGGCAGTCCATCCATAATTGTATACCACCTACCCGTGGTTTTTTTTTTTCTTTCTTCTTGATACATACTACTATAGTAGCTTACTGTAGCAGTCTGCGGTGCTGCTGAGCTGACAGTGTCCAGCAGGTCCGTCATCAGTCATCATTACCTAATAAATATATATCTACCTGTCCGGCTGCAGTACTAGTGATATTATATATACATATATATATTGATTTCATATCATTATCATCCAGTCTATATTAGCAGCAGACACAGTACGTTAGTCCACGGCTGTAGCTACCTCTGTGTCGGCACTCGGCAGTCCATCCATAATTGTATACCACCTACCCGTGGTTTTTTTTCTTTTCTTTCTTCTTGATACATACTACTATAGTAGCTAACTGTAGCAGTCTGCGGTGCTGCTGAGCTGACAGTGTCCAGCATGTCCGTCATCAGTCATTACATAATAAATATATATACCTGTCCGGCTGCAGTACTAGTGATATTATATTGATTTCATCTCATTATCATCCAGTCTATATTAGCAGCAGACACAGTACGGTAGTCCACGGCTGTAGCTACCTCTGTGTCGGCACTCGGCAGTCCATCCATAATTGTATACCACCTCCCTGTGGTTTTTTTTTTTATTTCTTCTTTGTACATACTACTATAGTATAGTAGCTTACTGTAGCAGTCTGCGGTGCTGCTGAGCTGACAGTGTCCAGCAGGTCCGTCATCAGTCATTACATAATAAATATACATACCTGTCCGGCTGCAGTACTAGTGATATTATATTGATTTCATCTCATTATCATCCAGTCTATATTAGCAGCAGACACAGTACGGTAGTCCACGGCTGTAGCTACCTCTGTGTCGGCACTCGGCAGTCCATCCATAATTGTATACCACCTCCCCGTGGTTTTTTTTTTCTTTCTTCTTTGTACATACTACTATAGTATAGTAGCTTACTGTAGCAGTCTGCGGTGCTGCTGAGCTGACAGTGTCCAGCAGGTCCGTCATCAGTCATTACATAATAAATATACATACCTGTCCGGCTGCAGTACTAGTGATATTATATTTATTTCATCTCATTATCATCCAGTCTATATTATCAGCAGACACAGTACGGTAGTCCACGGCTGTAGCTACCTCTGTGTCGGCACTCGGCAGTCCATCCATAATTGTATACCACCTCCCCGTGGTTTTTTTTTTCTTTCTTCTTTGTACATACTACTATAGTATAGTAGCTTACTGTAGCAGTCTGCGGTGCTGCTGAGCTGACAGTGTCCAGCAGGTCCGTCATCAGTCATTACATAATAAATATACATACCTGTCCGGCTGCAGTACTAGTGATATTATATTGATTTCATCTCATTATCATCCAGTCTATATTAGCAGCAGACACAGTACGGTAGTCCACGGCTGTAGCTACCTCTGTGTCGGCACTCGGCAGTCCATCCATAATTGTATACCACCTCCCTGTGGTTTTTTTTTTCTTTCTTCTTTGTACATACTACTATAGTATAGTAGCTTACTGTAGCAGTCTGCGGTGCTGCTGAGCTGACAGTGTCCAGCAGGTCCGTCATCAGTCATTACATAATAAATATACATACCTGTCCGGCTGCAGTACTAGTGATATTATATTGATTTCATCTCATTATCATCCAGTCTATATTAGCAGCAGACACAGTACGGTAGTCCACGGCTGTAGCTACCTCTGTGTCAGCACTCGGCAGTCCATCCATAATTGTATACCACCTCCCCGTGGTTTTTTTTTTCTTTCTTCTTTGTACATACTACTATAGTATAGTAGCTTACTGTAGCAGTCTGCGGTGCTGCTGAGCTGACAGTGTCCAGCAGGTCCGTCATCAGTCATTACATAATAAATATACATACCTGTCCGGCTGCAGTACTAGTGATATTATATTGATTTCATCTCATTATCATCCAGTCTATATTAGCAGCAGACACAGTACGGTAGTCCACGGCTGTAGCTACCTCTGTGTTGGCACTCGGCAGTCCATCCATAATTGTATACCACCTACCCGTGGTTTTTTTTTTCTTTCTTCTTGATACATACTACTATAGTAGCTTACTGTAGCAGTCTGCGGTGCTGCTGAGCTGACAGTGTCCAGCAGGTCCGTCATCAGTCATCATTACCTAATAAATATATATCTACCTGTCCGGCTGCAGTACTAGTGATATTATATATACATATATATATTGATTTCATATCATTATCATCCAGTCTATATTAGCAGCAGACACAGTACGTTAGTCCACGGCTGTAGCTACCTCTGTGTCGGCACTCGGCAGTCCATCCATAATTGTATACCACCTACCCGTGGTTTTTTTTCTTTTCTTTCTTCTTGATACATACTACTATAGTAGCTTACTGTAGCAGTCTGCGGTGCTGCTGAGCTGACAGTGTCCAGCATGTCCGTCATCAGTCATTACATAATAAATATATATACCTGTCCGGCTGCAGTACTAGTGATATTATATATACATATATATTGATTTCATCTCATTATCATCCAGTCTATATTAGCAGCAGACACAGTACGTTAGTCCACGGCTGTAGCTACCTCTGTGTCGGCACTCGGCAGTCCATCCATAATTGTATACCACCACCCCGTGGTTTTTTTTTTTCTTTCTTCTTTGTACATACTACTATAGTATAGTAGCTTACTGTAGCAGTCTGCGGTGCTGCTGAGCTGACAGTGTCCAGCAGGTCCGTCATCAGTCATTACATAATAAATATACATACCTGTCCGGCTGCAGTACTAGTGATATTATATTGATTTCATCTCATTATCATCCAGTCTATATTAGCAGCAGACACAGTACGTTAGTCCACGGCTGTAGCTACCTCTGTGTCGGCACTCGGCAGTCCATCCATAATTGTATACCACCTCCCCGTGTTTTTTTTCTTTTCTTTCTTCTTTGTACATACTACTATAGTATAGTAGCTTACTGTAGCAGTCTGCGGTGCTGCTGAGCTGACAGTGTCCAGCAGGTCCGTCATCAGTCATTACATAATAAATATACATACCTGTCCGGCTGCAGTACTAGTGATATTATATTGATTTCATCTCATTATCATCCAGTCTATATTAGCAGCAGACACAGTACGGTAGTCCACGGCTGTAGCTACCTCTGTGTCGGCACTCGGCAGTCCATCCATAATTGTATACCACCTCCCCGTGGTTTTTTTTTTCTTTCTTCTTTGTACATACTACTATAGTATAGTAGCTTACTGTAGCAGTCTGCGGTGCTGCTGAGCTGACAGTGTCCAGCAGGTCCGTCATCAGTCATTACATAATAAATATACATACCTGTCCGGCTGCAGTACTAGTGATATTATATTGATTTCATCTCATTATCATCCAGTCTATATTAGCAGCAGACACAGTACGGTAGTCCACGGCTGTAGCTACCTCTGTGTCGGCACTCGGCAGTCCATCCATAATTGTATACCACCTCCCCGTGGTTTTTTTTTTCTTTCTTCTTTGTACATACTACTATAGTATAGTAGCTTACTGTAGCAGTCTGCGGTGCTGCTGAGCTGACAGTGTCCAGCAGGTCCGTCATCAGTCATTACATAATAAATATACATACCTGTCCGGCTGCAGTACTAGTGATATTATATTGATTTCATCTCATTATCATCCAGTCTATATTAGCAGCAGACACAGTACGGTAGTCCACGGCTGTAGCTACCTCTGTGTCGGCACTCGGCAGTCCATCCATAATTGTATACCACCTCCCCGTGGTTTTTTTTTTCTTTCTTCTTTGTACATACTACTATAGTATAGTAGCTTACTGTAGCAGTCTGCGGTGCTGCTGAGCTGACAGTGTCCAGCAGGTCCGTCATCAGTCATTACATAATAAATATACATACCTGTCCGGCTGCAGTACTAGTGATATTATATTGATTTCATCTCATTATCATCCAGTCTATATTAGCAGCAGACACAGTACGGTAGTCCACGGCTGTAGCTACCTCTGTGTCGGCACTCGGCAGTCCATCCATAATTGTATACCACCTCCCTGTGGTTTTTTTTTTTCTTTCTTCTTTGTACATACTACTATAGTATAGTAGCTTACTGTAGCAGTCTGCGGTGCTGCTGAGCTGACAGTGTCCAGCAGGTCCGTCATCAGTCATTACATAATAAATATACATACCTGTCCGGCTGCAGTACTAGTGATATTATATTGATTTCATCTCATTATCATCCAGTCTATATTAGCAGCAGACACAGTACGGTAGTCCACGGCTGTAGCTACCTCTGTGTCGGCACTCGGCAGTCCATCCATAATTGTATACCACCTCCCCGTGGTTTTTTTTTTCTTTCTTCTTTGTACATACTACTATAGTATAGTAGCTTACTGTAGCAGTCTGCGGTGCTGCTGAGCTGACAGTGTCCAGCAGGTCCGTCATCAGTCATTACATAATAAATATACATACCTGTCCGGCTGCAGTACTAGTGATATTATATTGATTTCATCTCATTATCATCCAGTCTATATTAGCAGCAGACACAGTACGGTAGTCCACGGCTGTAGCTACCTCTGTGTTGGCACTCGGCAGTCCATCCATAATTGTATACCACCTACCCGTGGTTTTTTTTTTCTTTCTTCTTGATACATACTACTATAGTAGCTTACTGTAGCAGTCTGCGGTGCTGCTGAGCTGACAGTGTCCAGCAGGTCCGTCATCAGTCATCATTACCTAATAAATATATATCTACCTGTCCGGCTGCAGTACTAGTGATATTATATATACATATATATATTGATTTCATATCATTATCATCCAGTCTATATTAGCAGCAGACACAGTACGTTAGTCCACGGCTGTAGCTACCTCTGTGTCGGCACTCGGCAGTCCATCCATAATTGTATACCACCTACCCGTGGTTTTTTTTCTTTTCTTTCTTCTTGATACATACTACTATAGTAGCTTACTGTAGCAGTCTGCGGTGCTGCTGAGCTGACAGTGTCCAGCATGTCCGTCATCAGTCATTACATAATAAATATATATACCTGTCCGGCTGCAGTACTAGTGATATTATATATACATATATATTGATTTCATCTCATTATCATCCAGTCTATATTAGCAGCAGACACAGTACGTTAGTCCACGGCTGTAGCTACCTCTGTGTCGGCACTCGGCAGTCCATCCATAATTGTATACCACCACCCCGTGGTTTTTTTTTTTCTTTCTTCTTTGTACATACTACTATAGTATAGTAGCTTACTGTAGCAGTCTGCGGTGCTGCTGAGCTGACAGTGTCCAGCAGGTCCGTCATCAGTCATTACATAATAAATATACATACCTGTCCGGCTGCAGTACTAGTGATATTATATTGATTTCATCTCATTATCATCCAGTCTATATTAGCAGCAGACACAGTACGTTAGTCCACGGCTGTAGCTACCTCTGTGTCGGCACTCGGCAGTCCATCCATAATTGTATACCACCTCCCCGTGTTTTTTTTCTTTTCTTTCTTCTTTGTACATACTACTATAGTATAGTAGCTTACTGTAGCAGTCTGCGGTGCTGCTGAGCTGACAGTGTCCAGCAGGTCCGTCATCAGTCATTACATAATAAATATACATACCTGTCCGGCTGCAGTACTAGTGATATTATATTGATTTCATCTCATTATCATCCAGTCTATATTAGCAGCAGACACAGTACGGTAGTCCACGGCTGTAGCTACCTCTGTGTCGGCACTCGGCAGTCCATCCATAATTGTATACCACCTCCCCGTGGTTTTTTTTTTCTTTCTTCTTTGTACATACTACTATAGTATAGTAGCTTACTGTAGCAGTCTGCGGTGCTGCTGAGCTGACAGTGTCCAGCAGGTCCGTCATCAGTCATTACATAATAAATATACATACCTGTCCGGCTGCAGTACTAGTGATATTATATTGATTTCATCTCATTATCATCCAGTCTATATTAGCAGCAGACACAGTACGGTAGTCCACGGCTGTAGCTACCTCTGTGTCGGCACTCGGCAGTCCATCCATAATTGTATACCACCTCCCCGTGGTTTTTTTTTTTTCTTTCTTCTTTGTACATACTACTATAGTATAGTAGCTTACTGTAGCAGTCTGCGGTGCTGCTGAGCTGACAGTGTCCAGCAGGTCCGTCATCAGTCATTACATAATAAATATACATACCTGTCCGGCTGCAGTACTAGTGATATTATATTGATTTCATCTCATTATCATCCAGTCTATATTAGCAGCAGACACAGTACGGTAGTCCACGGCTGTAGCTACCTCTGTGTCGGCACTCGGCAGTCCATCCATAATTGTACACCACCTCCCCGTGGTTTTTTTTTTCTTTCTTCTTTGTACATACTACTATAGTATAGTAGCTTACTGTAGCAGTCTGCAGTGCTGCTGAGCTGACAGTGTCCAGCAGGTCCGTCATCAGTCATTACATAATAAATATACATACCTGTCCGGCTGCAGTACTAGTGATATTATATTGATTTCATCTCATTATCATCCAGTCTATATTAGCAGCAGACACAGTACGGTAGTCCACGGCTGTAGCTACCTCTGTGTCGGCACTCGGCAGTCCATCCATAATTGTATACCACCTCCCCGTGGTTTTTTTTTTCTTTCTTCTTTGTACATACTACTATAGTATAGTAGCTTACTGTAGCAGTCTGCGGTGCTGCTGAGCTGACAGTGTCCAGCAGGTCCGTCATCAGTCATTACATAATAAATATACATACCTGTCCGGCTGCAGTACTAGTGATATTATATTGATTTCATCTCATTATCATCCAGTCTATATTAGCAGCAGACACAGTACGGTAGTCCACGGCTGTAGCTACCTCTGTGTCGGCACTCGGCAGTCCATCCATAATTGTATACCACCTACCCGTGGTTTTTTTTTTTCTTTCTTCTTGATACATACTACTATAGTAGCTTACTGTAGCAGTCTGCGGTGCTGCTGAGCTGACAGTGTCCAGCAGGTCCGTCATCAGTCATCATTACCTAATAAATATATATCTACCTGTCCGGCTGCAGTACTAGTGATATTATATATACATATATATATTGATTTCATATCATTATCATCCAGTCTATATTAGCAGCAGACACAGTACGTTAGTCCACGGCTGTAGCTACCTCTGTGTCGGCACTCGGCAGTCCATCCATAATTGTATACCACCTACCCGTGGTTTTTTTTCTTTTCTTTCTTCTTGATACATACTACTATAGTAGCTAACTGTAGCAGTCTGCGGTGCTGCTGAGCTGACAGTGTCCAGCATGTCCGTCATCAGTCATTACATAATAAATATATATACCTGTCCGGCTGCAGTACTAGTGATATTATATTGATTTCATCTCATTATCATCCAGTCTATATTAGCAGCAGACACAGTACGGTAGTCCACGGCTGTAGCTACCTCTGTGTCGGCACTCGGCAGTCCATCCATAATTGTATACCACCTCCCTGTGGTTTTTTTTTTTATTTCTTCTTTGTACATACTACTATAGTATAGTAGCTTACTGTAGCAGTCTGCGGTGCTGCTGAGCTGACAGTGTCCAGCAGGTCCGTCATCAGTCATTACATAATAAATATACATACCTGTCCGGCTGCAGTACTAGTGATATTATATTGATTTCATCTCATTATCATCCAGTCTATATTAGCAGCAGACACAGTACGGTAGTCCACGGCTGTAGCTACCTCTGTGTCGGCACTCGGCAGTCCATCCATAATTGTATACCACCTCCCCGTGGTTTTTTTTTTCTTTCTTCTTTGTACATACTACTATAGTATAGTAGCTTACTGTAGCAGTCTGCGGTGCTGCTGAGCTGACAGTGTCCAGCAGGTCCGTCATCAGTCATTACATAATAAATATACATACCTGTCCGGCTGCAGTACTAGTGATATTATATTGATTTCATCTCATTATCATCCAGTCTATATTAGCAGCAGACACAGTACGGTAGTCCACGGCTGTAGCTACCTCTGTGTTGGCACTCGGCAGTCCATCCATAATTGTATACCACCTACCCGTGTTTTTTTTTTTCTTTCTTCTTGATACATACTACTATAGTAGCTTACTGTAGCAGTCTGCGGTGCTGCTGAGCTGACAGTGTCCAGCAGGTCCGTCATCAGTCATCATTACCTAATAAATATATATCTACCTGTCCGGCTGCAGTACTAGTGATATTATATATACATATATATATTGCTTTCATATCATTATCATCCAGTCTATATTAGCAGCAGACACAGTACGTTAGTCCACGGCTGTAGCTACCTCTGTGTCGGCACTCGGCAGTCCATCCATAATTGTATACCACCTACCCGTGGTTTTTTTTCTTTTCTTTCTTCTTGATACATACTACTATAGTAGCTTACTGTAGCAGTCTGCGGTGCTGCTGAGCTGACAGTGTCCAGCATGTCCGTCATCAGTCATTACATAATAAATATATATACCTGTCCGGCTGCAGTACTAGTGATATTATATATACATATATATTGATTTCATCTCATTATCATCCAGTCTATATTAGCAGCAGACACAGTACGTTAGTCCACGGCTGTAGCTACCTCTGTGTCGGCACTCGGCAGTCCATCCATAATTGTATACCACCACCCCGTGGTTTTTTTTTTCTTTCTTCTTTGTACATACTACTATAGTATAGTAGCTTACTGTAGCAGTCTGCGGTGCTGCTGAGCTGACAGTGTCCAGCAGGTCCGTCATCAGTCATTACATAATAAATATACATACCTGTCCGGCTGCAGTACTAGTGATATTATATTGATTTCATCTCATTATCATCCAGTCTATATTAGCAGCAGACACAGTACGTTAGTCCACGGCTGTAGCTACCTCTGTGTCGGCACTCGGCAGTCCATCCATAATTGTATACCACCTCCCCGTGTTTTTTTTCTTTTTCTTTCTTCTTTGTACATACTACTATAGTATAGTAGCTTACTGTAGCAGTCTGCGGTGCTGCTGAGCTGACAGTGTCCAGCAGGTCCGTCATCAGTCATTACATAATAAATATACATACCTGTCCGGCTGCAGTACTAGTGATATTATATTGATTTCATCTCATTATCATCCAGTCTATATTAGCAGCAGACACAGTACGGTAGTCCACGGCTGTAGCTACCTCTGTGTCGGCACTCGGCAGTCCATCCATAATTGTATACCACCTCCCCGTGGTTTTTTTTTTCTTTCTTCTTTGTACATACTACTATAGTATAGTAGCTTACTGTAGCAGTCTGCGGTGCTGCTGAGCTGACAGTGTCCAGCAGGTCCGTCATCAGTCATTACATAATAAATATACATACCTGTCCGGCTGCAGTACTAGTGATATTATATTGATTTCATCTCATTATCATCCAGTCTATATTAGCAGCAGACACAGTACGGTAGTCCACGGCTGTAGCTACCTCTGTGTCGGCACTCGGCAGTCCATCCATAATTGTATACCACCTCCCCGTGGTTTTTTTTTTCTTTCTTCTTTGTACATACTACTATAGTATAGTAGCTTACTGTAGCAGTCTGCGGTGCTGCTGAGCTGACAGTGTCCAGCAGGTCCGTCATCAGTCATTACATAATAAATATACATACCTGTCCGGCTGCAGTACTAGTGATATTATATTGATTTTCATCTCATTATCATCCAGTCTATATTAGCAGCAGACACAGTATGGTAGTCCACGGCTGTAGCTACCTCTGTGTCGGCACTCGGCAGTCCATCCATAATTGTACACCACCTCCCCGTGGTTTTTTTTTTCTTTCTTCTTTGTACATACTACTATAGTATAGTAGCTTACTGTAGCAGTCTGCGGTGCTGCTGAGCTGACAGTGTCCAGCAGGTCCGTCATCAGTCATTACATAATAAATATACATACCTGTCCGGCTGCAGTACTAGTGATATTATATTGATTTCATCTCATTATCATCCAGTCTATATTAGCAGCAGACACAGTACGGTAGTCCACGGCTGTAGCTACCTCTGTGTCGGCACTCGGCAGTCCATCCATAATTGTATACCACCTCCCCGTGGTTTTTTTTTTCTTTCTTCTTTGTACATACTACTATAGTATAGTAGCTTACTGTAGCAGTCTGCGGTGCTGCTGAGCTGACAGTGTCCAGCAGGTCCGTCATCAGTCATTACATAATAAATATACATACCTGTCCGGCTGCAGTACTAGTGATATTATATTGATTTCATCTCATTATCATCCAGTCTATATTAGCAGCAGACACAGTACGGTAGTCCACGGCTGTAGCTACCTCTGTGTCGGCACTCGGCAGTCCATCCATAATTGTATACCACCTACCCGTGGTTTTTTTTTTCTTTCTTCTTGATACATACTACTATAGTAGCTTACTGTAGCAGTCTGCGGTGCTGCTGAGCTGACAGTGTCCAGCAGGTCCGTCATCAGTCATCATTACCTAATAAATATATATCTACCTGTCCGGCTGCAGTACTAGTGATATTATATATACATATATATATTGATTTCATATCATTATCATCCAGTCTATATTAGCAGCAGACACAGTACGTTAGTCCACGGCTGTAGCTACCTCTGTGTCGGCACTCGGCAGTCCATCCATAATTGTATACCACCTACCCGTGGTTTTTTTTCTTTTCTTTCTTCTTGATACATACTACTATAGTAGCTAACTGTAGCAGTCTGCTTTGCTGCTGAGCTGACAGTGTCCAGCATGTCCGTCATCAGTCATTACATAATAAATATATATACCTGTCCGGCTGCAGTACTAGTGATATTATATATACATATATATTGATTTCATCTCATTATCATCCAGTCTATATTAGCAGCAGACACAGTACGTTAGTCCACGGCTGTAGCTACCTCTGTGTCGGCACTCGGCAGTCCATCCATAATTGTATACCACCACCCCGTGGTTTTTTTTTTCTTTCTTCTTTGTACATACTACTATAGTATAGTAGCTTACTGTAGCAGTCTGCGGTGCTGCTGAGCTGACAGTGTCCAGCAGGTCCGTCATCAGTCATTACATAATAAATATACATACCTGTCCGGCTGCAGTACTAGTGATATTATATTGATTTCATCTCATTATCATCCAGTCTATATTAGCAGCAGACACAGTACGGTAGTCCACGGCTGTAGCTACCTCTGTGTTGGCACTCGGCAGTCCATCCATAATTGTATACCACCTACCCGTGGTTTTTTTTTTCTTTCTTCTTGATACATACTACTATAGTAGCTTACTGTAGCAGTCTGCGGTGCTGCTGAGCTGACAGTGTCCAGCAGGTCCGTCATCAGTCATCATTACCTAATAAATATATATCTACCTGTCCGGCTGCAGTACTAGTGATATTATATATACATATATATATTGATTTCATATCATTATCATCCAGTCTATATTAGCAGCAGACACAGTACGTTAGTCCACGGCTGTAGCTACCTCTGTGTCGGCACTCGGCAGTCCATCCATAATTGTATACCACCTACCCGTGGTTTTTTTTCTTTTCTTTCTTCTTGATACATACTACTATAGTAGCTTACTGTAGCAGTCTGCGGTGCTGCTGAGCTGACAGTGTCCAGCATGTCCGTCATCAGTCATTACATAATAAATATATATACCTGTCCGGCTGCAGTACTAGTGATATTATATATACATATATATTGATTTCATCTCATTATCATCCAGTCTATATTAGCAGCAGACACAGTACGTTAGTCCACGGCTGTAGCTACCTCTGTGTCGGCACTCGGCAGTCCATCCATAATTGTATACCACCACCCCGTGGTTTTTTTTTTTCTTTCTTCTTTGTACATACTACTATAGTATAGTAGCTTACTGTAGCAGTCTGCGGTGCTGCTGAGCTGACAGTGTCCAGCAGGTCCGTCATCAGTCATTACATAATAAATATACATACCTGTCCGGCTGCAGTACTAGTGATATTATATTGATTTCATCTCATTATCATCCAGTCTATATTAGCAGCAGACACAGTACGTTAGTCCACGGCTGTAGCTACCTCTGTGTCGGCACTCGGCAGTCCATCCATAATTGTATACCACCTCCCCGTGTTTTTTTTCTTTTTCTTTCTTCTTTGTACATACTACTATAGTATAGTAGCTTACTGTAGCAGTCTGCGGTGCTGCTGAGCTGACAGTGTCCAGCAGGTCCGTCATCAGTCATTACATAATAAATATATATACCTGTCCGGCTGCAGTACTAGTGATATTATATATACATATATATTGATTTCATCTCATTATCATCCAGTCTATATTAGCAGCAGACACAGTACGGTAGTCCACGGCTGTAGCTACCTCTGTGTCGGCACTCGGCAGTCCATCCATAATTGTATACCACCTCCCCGTGTTTTTTTTTTCTTTCTTCTTTGTACATACTACTATAGTATAGTAGCTTACTGTAGCAGTCTGCGGTGCTGCTGAGCTGACAGTGTCCAGCAGGTCCGTCATCAGTCATTACATAATAAATATACATACCTGTCCGGCTGCAGTACTAGTGATATTATATTGATTTCATCTCATTATCATCCAGTCTATATTAGCAGCAGACACAGTACGGTAGTCCACGGCTGTAGCTACCTCTGTGTCGGCACTCGGCAGTCCATCCATAATTGTATACCACCTACCCGTGGTTTTTTTTTTTCTTTCTTCTTGATACATACTACTATAGTAGCTTACTGTAGCAGTCTGCGGTGCTGCTGAGCTGACAGTGTCCAGCAGGTCCGTCATCAGTCATCATTACCTAATAAATATATATCTACCTGTCCGGCTGCAGTACTAGTGATATTATATATACATATATATATTGATTTCATATCATTATCATCCAGTCTATATTAGCAGCAGACACAGTACGTTAGTCCACGGCTGTAGCTACCTCTGTGTCGGCACTCGGCAGTCCATCCATAATTGTATACCACCTACCCGTGGTTTTTTTTCTTTTCTTTCTTCTTGATACATACTACTATAGTAGCTAACTGTAGCAGTCTGCGGTGCTGCTGAGCTGACAGTGTCCAGCATGTCCGTCATCAGTCATTACATAATAAATATATATACCTGACCGGCTGCAGTACTAGTGATATTATATATACATATTGACAATGTTAAATTCCTTTGTCGTATAAACAACCCTTATGAAGCTAAGAACACTGTACGCTGTTTACTTAAGAAATACCGTAATGATACGCTATTTGCGTAACGATCGCTCAGCCGTAGGCGAGACGCTCAAGCGTCACGTTCGCTCACGGCCCAGTGATCACAGGACACGTTATTGGTTATGTCTAGGGGAAAGATTCGCTGTAGCGTAGCTTACGCTCGAGACCACGAGGAGGTCACCAGCGATGCAGACGCTCACAACACTATACCTTTATGTTAAAACCTTATACCAATGAAATACACAGAATACCTTAATGTGAATACAGGGTGTAAGTGCAACCTTGTGTAACCTGACTATCTACAAAGCTGCTTGTGCGTCACCGACGCTCAAGTGAACACTTAACACTATAGTAAATACACAGATACTGGTTTAGGTTCCAAGGCCTATTAACTGTATTATATCTAATATACTTGTAAAAGGGGATAACAGTACATATGATACACTACAATATAACAAAGACTTCCTAACCACAGAACTAAACAATAAATACAAAAAGACAATACTACACTGACCTAAATGCAATACAATACTATCTAATACAATACAATACTAGCCTAGTCTAGGGGAGATATGAGAGAACAGATGAGAGAGAGAGAGAGAGATTGGCTCACAGAAAGACAATGATAACATTAAATAAGAGACAACATGGTTGCAGATAAAACTACACATGTGAGAGACAATCGCTGCGCAGTTAGTCAATGCTGAATACAGCATGGGATGGAAGCTAGACTCCATTTCTGAGAAACCTCCACTTGATTCCAAAGACCACACCACATGCCTGAAAGGGGGAGGGGAAGACATCCAGCGGCAGCCATTTTAGATTTGCAGGTCCAAACACATGGCACCACAATCACATAGCAGAAAACACAAGACTCCATTTTATTCCAAAATGTCCAAGCCTCAAAACAATGCATATGTTCTGATTTTACAATTCCAAACCATCTAAAACACCTTTCACAATTTCAAGCAAACACAGTATCTCTATAACCAGAGCATATGAGTTATCACAAGACCAGACCACCAGGTACTCACAAGTATCAGCCTGCCATTGCTACCAGCACATATTCAAAAGTACTGCATGGTGGTATTTATGATTAACAAGATCCCAGCTACCATCACAGATTCCACAGGGCACCAACACTAACACCCAACAATCATCACAGATTCCACAGGGCACCAACACTAACACCCAACAATCATCACAGATTCCACAGGGCACCAACACAAACAAGTTACAATCACACGGCTGCGCAAGCCTCACCATCCCCAAGCCATTTGTTTCACCAAACCAACCACTCTATGCTTACCCATCTTTCCACAACTACCCCACCTCAAACCACACATTTAAAACTACTCTATGCCAATCAGCCATGAGATATTGATTTTATGATACTTAGCCTTTGTTTCGATGGCGAGGATCCAGCCATGCTTCTGAGAGCTCTGTTCTGAGTCCAGCCACATCACATCTGCTCTCTGAGGCAAAACAAGCAACACTGAAAAACTACCTTCCTGTTTGACCAGTCCCTGGGGGAGGGGTCTCTCTAGCTTTTGTATTGAATCACTGTTCTCTTTGTATATGCTAATCAGGTTCAGCCCTGAAAACTTAGTTGATCATCCATTGTTCCCAACAAAGCTGATCTTAACTTTTATACATATAATCATATCTATCCGCTGCAATGTCCCACGACAACACAATAGGTCTCAAACTAAACCACACCTGATTCTGCTTGCTTCAATACCAAACATGATGTGTTTATCTGGTTCGGTTCGAATGATACACATCCATGACATTAATTCATTAGCCAATTCTAAATCTCCATGATGTCTGGTGCTGTTCATTATTATAACCATGTACTGTATGAAACAAGTGCCGAATCCATCTCTGTGCCATGTCCGAGCAAATGCGTGTGTTTCCATATATTGCTGTGCTCGCTGCGCATATTTGCAAGTATAGCGACTTATATGTGTGCAGTTTATATGGTCTCTCTATGTAATATTTTTGACTTTGACAGTCCACCCTTTGGCAGTCACCAATAACTGCCACTTCCTAAAACATTTCAAAAAGAGAAAAATATATGTCAGGGGTTAATACATTTCCATGGTTGGGTAAGGGAGGAGAGAGGAGAAGATGTGAAGAGGGTATGACCTAGTGAGAAAGCAGAAGCATGTGTGTATGAATCCATGTTTGGGGGGTCATGTATCATCGTGCCGTACGTGTTGTACATCAAGCTTCGAGGTATTGCGAAGTATACATTTGAATTCCTTCTTATCCCGTACTAAGGGTCTGTGGATGGGCTGTCAAACTTTACCGAGCTCATTTCGGCTGTGGTTGTAACAAAATGGGGGCGCACATTTTAGTTGATGATACATGAATGGGGGAGGTATGTGGTTGCTGATATCTGTGCCTGTATTCCCTATCGTCTATGTGTGTCATTACCTGAGGGTTGTAGAGATGAAGATAAAGAACACTTATGGAAAATGCAATGATATTCTATGTCAGGGAAATGTACATCTGTCGTCGAAGTTGTTTTCGGTATCTGTTGAGAGTCGTCTTCTTTGCGCTGTATTGCTCCTTAGGCATGAGCAACAAGCTTTGTCTGAGCCATCAGATTTACAAAAATGTTGGGCTAGCGTGAGTTTAAAAATACTAGGGAAACTGGGGATCCATGGCAAAGTTCATCAAGTGTCCATATTTAAAGTTGTCAAATCTTCTTCTTTGGTCCATCCGTTGTCTGTATACATCTCGTTTCGTCAGCTTCCTCGTCCAAGGGGGTCTTTGTATCTGGGAGAAAAGCAGAAAAACAGGTGAAAGAAACGGACCGTATAATCGCATTTTCATCACATTCTGGTTTCTATCATTGGGTCATAAATCAAATCCAGGTTAATTACAGTTTCCTCACTCCTCAAGCTCATCACTTTTGTACTTTGTTTGCACCTCATTAAAGCCTGCCCGCATCTAAATATCAATCCAATCGATATAATGACACCCAAGATACATAGTAGAAACTTTCCAACATCCATTATGACTCCTTGAGCCCAGTCTCCCAAACCGGAGAACCAATTTCGCGGGTTCAACCATGACACCCAACCAGTCAGCTCATTACCTACAGCAGCAAGGGTGAGATTGTGTTTTCGACGAAATTCCCGCTTCAATTGGAGAATATCGTCCATCTTTTGGTCTATGACCTCTACCGGATCCTCGGTACTATTTGTGATATACGTGCAACACTTTATGCCGTACTGTGTTGCCAATGTAACACAATATCCGCCTGTTACTGCTGTAAGATAATTAAGAACCATCCTATGCTGAACTAGTTCTGTTTTGTAAGCTTGAAGTTCTCTTCCAGTGTATCTAAACGTGTCATCATACATTTCAGTGATATTATCTAACAAATTGGCGAGTGCGGAAATGTATTTATAATTCATCACTCCTCGAGCGGTACGAGTGAAATCTAACGCTACCAGAACCTGAATCCCGGTGGATTCATGGATAAGATCAGAGGCCGGATGCTCTAACCTTTCTGACAGTTGTCTTTTAACTCGGTGCTCGTAATGAGTGTGAGTATAAGGAGCTTGGGCACCACGGTGTATGTCCTTCATTTTGTCATGTGTAACAGTCATCACTTCAGGCAATACTTTTCCAATATAACACAATCCTTCAGAGTTTGGGGCTAGCCACTTGTACGCCTTTCTCCCGCATATGAAATATGCGTCATCGGGGAGAACATAAGGGACGGAGAAGGACATGACCATGTTACAAACCTTCCAGGTGAAATCTCCTGACCCTAATTCTTCCATCTGCCTAATGCACGCATCAGTTTGTATGACATGTGCACAGTATCCTGGTGATACCTCTCCAACTCTAGCAATCCTATTTCCTAAGGTATATCGATACCGAAAAGATTTTCCTCTACTGGCTATGTGGCGTACCAGCTCTGTATCTGTAGGCATTCTATCTGCTCTGTGTGAAAAGGTCATGGTAAGGTTGCTCCATGACACTTCCCAATTTCCCGGTTTTCTGGGATTGGAGATGTTAAAACATAAGAGGGACCTATCCACATGGTATTGGTGGAGCTTCAAACTAGGAGGGCTGGAGATATTAAACCTCCTGTCCACCGGTCTCCCACCCTTTAGCTCAAGTACCTCCCCTACCGTTAAAGGAAATGGTACTAGCCCTGATTTACTATGACCCTGAGGTACTTGAGAGCATACCCAACAATCTGTTTGGTTCAACACGTTACCCACTAGAGAGTGATAGTCACTCAATGGATGCCGGTCCATATGGATATTAAAACTAGATTGGCATTTCTTTATAAACCCATCTTCAATGACATTGTTACAAAGCCTACAGATACAGTTTTCTTCAGCTAACAGTGTTTACAAATAACATGGCTGTTAGATCGTTTCCGGTACTCGCCTTTGCTCGGTGCTTGTGTTGCTATTGGAAATTTACACCTCCGTCTCAGTCATCAGGACCTTTCTGGACTCTTTCTCGACCTCACTGATACTCTCACCGAAACAGACTGCTCTGGTCAACATCATGGTCAACGGGAAAATCCATATCACAGTCTCTTGGGGCAAGTCCATCTTACAGGAGGAGAAAAGAAGAAATTTGTAATGGGGTACAAAAAAATTAGTTTGAGGGGGAGAGAACTCGTTACGATAATAAGTTCTCTCGTCTTGTTGTTCTTCTTGTTCTGCTGTCCTCTCAAAGGTGTTGTCTCTCAGTCTTCAAAAACGATCATTCTGGTGATGCAATATTCCTTCCTAACCGACGATCTTTCTGTAAGGAGCAAAAATCTTGCATTACCATTTGTCTAACTGATGTGTGACATACCATCTTTAAACATGAAAACATGAGTGAGAAGAGAGAGGAAAACAAGAACAAAAGAGAGAATAATTCATATGCATATATATATATTTTACATAACTTGACAATAACCATCAATAGGAAAAGAGAAACAAAGCATTTTTAAAACGTTGTCAACATTAAGAAAACATTGTTAGACTATCAGGCTGTCGTATCTACGTGTCTAATGGTCTCCTTGAGCAGTCCCTCCCCACCAGCACTTGCATTATTCCACTGTCTGTATCTGGCCAGAATACATTGTGGTGGATAGGTCATGCTGGGGTTTGGTAGACTTCTGCAAGGACCAAGCGAATATGCAATGTTTGAATTCTTACCAATAATCGTCAGAGATGGGGATAGAGAGAGAAAGAAAAAACATTTTTCACAAATACATTTACAACGTTTAACCTGGTCATTCCTGTGTCTTCAGTGAATGACCTCCCAATTTATTAACCGTTACCTCAGGCTTGCCTCCATTCCTAATAATCACCTTTCCTGCCTATGTGATCCTTGATTATAATGGTGTGTCATAACTTTTGAAGTTCCTCCATGTGCCAATGGCCTGGGGTTTTGGTTGATTTGATGCCTCCTCAAACGCTTGGATGCTCATCACCATCAACCGCTTTCCCTGTACCTACCTGATTCCTTGGATACCATGATTATGTCGTTGTCTAGGGAGTTGATATACCTTCTGTGAATCTTTGATCATACAGTTAGATCTTTCCTAGGATCTGGGTAATCAGACATGATTGATCTCAATTCTGTTCGGGACCAGGGATGGCGCATTGCACTGTCCTTGACGGGAATGGTTCCCTGATCGTCAGTCTTCCCATTGGGGACTGTGATCACCCTGACAGGACTAAACTCAATTACATCACCTTGTTTTGGTCTTATAATATGGGGTACATTTGTTTGTGCGTGATATAAAACATTGTACGTACCTGTGGACACGACCTCACCTGACCCTCCGTTAGGGGGTTTGATTATTGCCTTTACCAATTTGGTCGCGTCCACCTGGATGTCTTGTAGGATGGCTTCTTTAAGAGGTGCCGACATCGTTCTGGGCTCACTTTCTTGTTGGTAATCCTGAGGGAAGTTTAACATGGGGTGCGACTTGCACAGGTTAACATTTGTAATTTTTACACTTTCATTTTCATAAACATTATTACATTTAACACTTTCATTCTTAATACAGTTACTAAGTGCATTTTTATCGTACAACATTGTGCCATTTCTCTGCAACCATAATCCTCTTCAATGCCATGTCTCTCCTCTCAAGATGAAAGTTAGATATGTAAGTTACATTTCTTTGCATTTCACTTTCCTGTTGCCATAACTGCAAACAATCATAATGTTTAACTCGTTGTTTCCAGGATTTTATGAGACAGATCCTCCGCCTTAAATTATGCAACACCTCTAAGTCAAAACTACCTATCCCGGGAAATGGTGCCTTATCCCCCGCAGTCATTCGTGTCCATTCATCACAAAAGGTCTCAGTGTGGGGACCATATTTCCCCCACATTACTAACCGAGCAGACCCTCGGGGTCTGCAAGCCTCTGGAGTCTGAATCCTGACCTCCGACCGTCTCTGTGTTGTGCACTTGGCTGCCATTGTGGACCTTTTTAACACAGAAAAACTTCCTAAAGTGCACCAAACACAGAACTTCGTTGGAAATCCTTAAAGCTCTTCCACTGAACTTCTTCTGCTCCGGGTATCCCCGTTCCGCCTTCTAGCAGACACGTGTAGCCGTTGCAGGCCCTATCTCTAGAGATTTTCCTGAGAAAATTCCCTTCCTTTTTCTTTTACACAAATCACGCTTGCATGTGCTCCCTACAACACGTATGAGGGCAAGATTTACGCATGGATATACGACCTCATATCACGTTGCGTTATTGGTCACACATACAACCGTGCGGTCCAATCGTACCACTTATAGACACTTGTTGCCCATAAATGGTAGGATCATTGGAGTCTCCCTACTGTGCTCCAAAACAGCCAGAGCGTAATACAACGAAAACTTTATCACACTCTGTTGCACGTTTTCACTCAGATCGTGCTCATCACGTTCCACATAGATCACACAAATCACAAAGTCCACAAAGCGGAATTCAATACCGTTTTATCACATAGATCACAAAGTCCACAAAGCGGGATTCAATACACTCATACCGTTTTCAACCCACTATCATTCTTATAGTTTTCTGATCAGAAAAATCATTTCCCGTAGTCTGATAGCTCTCCCCAGAGGCGTTACAGTAAAGTAAGGTATTTAAACTAAATTTTGGAAACTGAACAAATGTGTGCTATTGTCTTGTGGCTTCTGTATCGCCTTACTATAAGCGATATTTCACTATATAAACGCTTACCAAACACCACACAGTATCTTCTATGCTGTGTGCTTGTTTTTTCTCAGCACGTTATCAATGCAAATGGCAAACAGGAAGGTGAGATGTGAAACTTACACAGATGAAAATGCAATTCTAAATTTAATCTAATAACATACATTGATGTAAGCACACGCATATGAAATTACATATAAGTACCAATCACTATTACTTATGATTGACTATGATATAGATTAAATAAATGCATTAAAAAAAAACCTCATTAAATGATGATTTCTTTTTGACAGTGGATGGCTGATTGTTTCCTGAGTCAACTGAAAACCAGCCGCTCAGAAAAAAAAAAAAAATTTTTTTGACCTTCCCAAAATGGCCGCTGCTCCTCCCCCTTCCACCTCCATGAGGGTCACACAAAATGGTGGACAGACCATGCGGCCTCTTGTCACAAAGAAAGTCATCATTCAAAACTCCTAAAGTTATTCTAGGCCTGAGTGTGTAGTTGGCACCAAATTGAAATAAAAACCAGATTTTCAAAGACAATAGCGTACTGTTCTTACCTCCGGTTACCGGGTTCCTTCAGCACTCTTTATCTAAGCGAAGCAGACGCTTATCCCGTCAGCACTGTGAGACAACCTCCCACCCTTTGCTGGAGGGATAATGTCTGCTGATCTACCTAGTGCAGATATGAGAAGTATAGGACGAGCCCGCAATTGACAATGTTAAATTCCTTTGTCGTATAAACAACCCTTATGAAGCTAAGAACACTGTACGCTGTTTACTTAAGAAATACCGTAATGATACGCTATTTGCGTAACGATCGCTCAGCCGTAGGCGAGACGCTCAAGCGTCACGTTCGCTCACGGCCCAGTGATCACAGGACACGTTATTGGTTATGTCTAGGGGAAAGATTCGCTGTAGCGTAGCTTACGCTCGAGACCACGAGGAGGTCACCAGCGATGCAGACGCTCACAACACTATACCTTTATGTTAAAACCTTATACCAATGAAATACACAGAATACCTTAATGTGAATACAGGGTGTAAGTGCAACCTTGTGTAACCTGACTATCTACAAAGCTGCTTGTGCGTCACCGACGCTCAAGTGAACACTTAACACTATAGTAAATACACAGATACTGGTTTAGGTTCCAAGGCCTATTAACTGTATTATATCTAATATACTTGTAAAAGGGGATAACAGTACATATGATACACTACAATATAACAAAGACTTCCTAACCACAGAACTAAACAATAAATACAAAAAGACAATACTACACTGACCTAAATGCAATACAATACTATCTAATACAATACAATACTAGCCTAGTCTAGGGGAGATATGAGAGAACAGATGAGAGAGAGAGAGAGAGATTGGCTCACAGAAAGACAATGATAACATTAAATAAGAGACAACATGGTTGCAGATAAAACTACACATGTGAGAGACAATCGCTGCGCAGTTAGTCAATGCTGAATACAGCATGGGATGGAAGCTAGACTCCATTTCTGAGAAACCTCCACTTGATTCCAAAGACCACACCACATGCCTGAAAGGGGGAGGGGAAGACATCCAGCGGCAGCCATTTTAGATTTGCAGGTCCAAACACATGGCACCACAATCACATAGCAGAAAACACAAGACTCCATTTTATTCCAAAATGTCCAAGCCTCAAAACAATGCATATGTTCTGATTTTACAATTCCAAACCATCTAAAACACCTTTCACAATTTCAAGCAAACACAGTATCTCTATAACCAGAGCATATGAGTTATCACAAGACCAGACCACCAGGTACTCACAAGTATCAGCCTGCCATTGCTACCAGCACATATTCAAAAGTACTGCATGGTGGTATTTATGATTAACAAGATCCCAGCTACCATCACAGATTCCACAGGGCACCAACACTAACACCCAACAATCATCACAGATTCCACAGGGCACCAACACTAACACCCAACAATCATCACAGATTCCACAGGGCACCAACACAAACAAGTTACAATCACACGGCTGCGCAAGCCTCACCATCCCCAAGCCATTTGTTTCACCAAACCAACCACTCTATGCTTACCCATCTTTCCACAACTACCCCACCTCAAACCACACATTTAAAACTACTCTATGCCAATCAGCCATGAGATATTGATTTTATGATACTTAGCCTTTGTTTCGATGGCGAGGATCCAGCCATGCTTCTGAGAGCTCTGTTCTGAGTCCAGCCACATCACATCTGCTCTCTGAGGCAAAACAAGCAACACTGAAAAACTACCTTCCTGTTTGACCAGTCCCTGGGGGAGGGGTCTCTCTAGCTTTTGTATTGAATCACTGTTCTCTTTGTATATGCTAATCAGGTTCAGCCCTGAAAACTTAGTTGATCATCCATTGTTCCCAACAAAGCTGATCTTAACTTTTATACATATAATCATATCTATCCGCTGCAATGTCCCACGACAACACAATAGGTCTCAAACTAAACCACACCTGATTCTGCTTGCTTCAATACCAAACATGATGTGTTTATCTGGTTCGGTTCGAATGATACACATCCATGACATTAATTCATTAGCCAATTCTAAATCTCCATGATGTCTGGTGCTGTTCATTATTATAACCATGTACTGTATGAAACAAGTGCCGAATCCATCTCTGTGCCATGTCCGAGCAAATGCGTGTGTTTCCATATATTGCTGTGCTCGCTGCGCATATTTGCAAGTATAGCGACTTATATGTGTGCAGTTTATATGGTCTCTCTATGTAATATTTTTGACTTTGACAATATATATTGATTTCATCTCATTATCATCCAGTCTATATTAGCAGCAGACACAGTACGTTAGTCCACGGCTGTAGCTACCTCTGTGTCGGCACTCGGCAGTCCATCCATAATTGTATACCACCACCCCGTGGTTTTTTTTTTCTTTCTTCTTTGTACATACTACTATAGTATAGTAGCTTACTGTAGCAGTCTGCGGTGCTGCTGAGCTGACAGTGTCCAGCAGGTCCGTCATCAGTCATTACATAATAAATATACATACCTGTCCGGCTGCAGTACTAGTGATATTATATTGATTTCATCTCATTATCATCCAGTCTATATTAGCAGCAGACACAGTACGTTAGTCCACGGCTGTAGCTACCTCTGTGTCGGCACTCGGCAGTCCATCCATAATTGTATACCACCTCCCCGTGGTTTTTTTTTTTCTTTCTTCTTTGTACATACTACTATAGTATAGTAGCTTACTGTAGCAGTCTGCGGTGCTGCTGAGCTGACAGTGTCCAGCAGGTCCGTCATCAGTCATTACATAATAAATATACATACCTGTCCGGCTGCAGTACTAGTGATATTATATTGATTTCATCTCATTATCATCCAGTCTATAGTAGCAGCAGACACAGTACGGTAGTCCACGGCTGTAGCTACCTCTGTGTCGGCACTCGGCAGTCCATCCATAATTGTATACCACCTCCCCGTGGTTTTTTTTTTTCTTTCTTCTTTGTACATACTACTATAGTATAGTAGCTTACTGTAGCAGTCTGCGGTGCTGCTGAGCTGACAGTGTCCAGCAGGTCCGTCATCAGTCATTACATAATAAATATACATACCTGTCCGGCTGCAGTACTAGTGATATTATATTGATTTCATCTCATTATCATCCAGTCTATATTAGCAGCAGACACAGTACGGTAGTCCACGGCTGTAGCTACCTCTGTGTCGGCACTCGGCAGTCCATCCATAATTGTACACCACCTCCCCGTGGTTTTTTTTTTTCTTTCTTCTTTGTACATACTACTATAGTATAGTAGCTTACTGTAGCAGTCTGCGGTGCTGCTGAGCTGACAGTGTCCAGCAGGTCCGTCATCAGTCATTACATAATAAATATACATACCTGTCCGGCTGCAGTACTAGTGATATTATATTGATTTCATCTCATTATCATCCAGTCTATAGTAGCAGCAGACACAGTACGGTAGTCCACGGCTGTAGCTACCTCTGTGTCGGCACTCGGCAGTCCATCCATAATTGTATACCACCTCCCCGTGGTTTTTTTTTTCTTTCTTCTTTGTACATACTACTATAGTATAGTAGCTTACTGTAGCAGTCTGCGGTGCTGCTGAGCTGACAGTGTCCAGCAGGTCCGTCATCAGTCATTACATAATAAATATACATACCTGTCCGGCTGCAGTACTAGTGATATTATTTTGATTTCATCTCATTATCATCCAGTCTATATTAGCAGCAGACACAGTACGGTAGTCCACGGCTGTAGCTACCTCTGTGTCGGCACTCGGCAGTCCATCTATAATTGTATACCACCTACCCGTGGTTTTTTTTTTTCTTTCTTCTTGATACATACTACTATAGTAGCTTACTGTAGCAGTCTGCGGTGCTGCTGAGCTGACAGTGTCCAGCAGGTCCGTCATCAGTCATCATTACCTAATAAATATATATCTACCTGTCCGGCTGCAGTACTAGTGATATTATATATACATATATATATTGATTTCATATCATTATCATCCAGTCTATATTAGCAGCAGACACAGTACGTTAGTCCACGGCTGTAGCTACCTCTGTGTCGGCACTCGGCAGTCCATCCATAATTGTATACCACCTACCCGTGGTTTTTTTTTTCTTTCTTCTTGATACATACTACTATAGTAGCTTACTGTAGCAGTCTGCGGTGCTGCTGAGCTGACAGTGTCCAGCAGGTCCGTCATCAGTCATTACATAATAAATATATATACCTCTTGCGCTATTGAATTAAAGGTAACATGACTTGAAGACACTTAATTAATGATTGAAATAGATTTAATATCCATAAGAGAGAAGGAGCCCTGTGTGACCTAACGGACAATTGACAGTAGGTCCTATTGATGTACAATACTGTCTGAGACCGATAAGCGGGAGACGGGAGGACGCTATATGCGGCGGCTTGAAGACGGGAGCGGAATCATCTAATCAGCGCCTGCAGTGCGCAAAGCTCCGGGAGCCGGATACGACCTCCATCCCCTAATGCGAAGTAAGGTGTGTGTGTGTGATAACCTGACACAGCAGAAGACGGAGTACACCATCCACGGATAGTGGTAACCGGGATTTTCATATAGGTGCTTGCTGTGCACCAAACCCCAGGTGACATTTATTCTCTCCGTGCTGTTTGGAGATTTTCTCCATGTACAAAAGGACCATTTACAACTGATATAGTGGTTCGATTTACCTACTTGGTACACACCTAAACTCATTTCTACGAGCACAATTAATGGGACTGTTCCATGTTGAAAATACCAACTAAAGGACACTGTCAACGTATGAATACTGATTAGTCATATATGGTCACAATTAATTATATGATCCACCTCTTATGCTCAGTAGTAAAGTTTAGTATTTATCTTTTTATGTGTATGCGCATACTTAACTATTAATTTTTATGTTTATAATTTATTTTATGGATATTAAATCTATTTCAATCATTAATTAAGTGTCTTCAAGTCATGTTACCTTTAATTCAATAGCGCAAGAGGTTAACTAGAATCATTTTTGCTACACCTGGTTTCAATCAGGTGTGATTGTGTTGGCCATTTCCACAGGCCATTTCACCTTGTTTGCGGCTATTTAAATTGTATGAGCTGTAAGAGAATTATCTATTTATTTATACACTATTTATAACTGTTGATAGCGCCTGACATCAGTACTAGTATTTAAATATATATACCTGTCCGGCTGCAGTACTAGTGATATTATATATATATATATATATATATATTGATTTCATCTCATTATCATCCAGTCTATATTAGCAGCAGACACAGTACGGTAGTCCACGGCTGTAGCTACCTCTGTGTCGGCAGTCGCTCGTCCATCCATAAGTATACTAGTATCCATCCATCTCCACTGTTTACCTGAGGTGCTGTTATGCACACCAGTGCCTGCAGGAAAGTACTGGTGTCAGAACTGTTATGCACTCCAGTGTCTGCAGGAATGTACTGGTGTTTGAACTGTTATGCAAAACAGATGGACTCACAGACAAACTGGGGGATATGACATAACGTACACAGAAGGTGATAGGGTAACAAAATACACACAAAGTGAACAGAGAAGCCCAGAGGCTAAGGAACTGGGTATCTCCCTTGTATTAGAACTGCTCAGATGGAAAAGCAAGATGTTGTGTTTTAATACGTAGAGAACCCGAAATGCTGTTGCTAAGGGCAACAGCAAAACCCTAAAGGGTTACCAACGGGTGTGGCAGTAAACTCCTTGGTCAGAGATGGAATGATAGACACAAGGAGAATCTCCACAATCCTAATTCTCACTTGCAGTGCACAGGTTTTAGCTTACTGCCACTAAACTGACCCCGGACACCTAGCACAGTGAGACAGGATTAGACAGGCAAGTCTTAGAATACAGCCGCAAACTTGCTAAGTTCACAGAGTAGTAACAGAACCCCAGCAAGCTAAACGACTGACTCCAGTCTTACTGCTAGGTCTGGATTGGCAGAGTGTAATACCAAATCCCCAGGCCTATTTGCAGTAAGCAACAAACAAATACAAAGCTACACAGTACTGGCTAACTTTCATGAACTGACTAACCAACAAAGATTCAGCAGCATCTGCTTACCCTGAAAAGAGGCCTTATAAAGCAGGTGCTGTCCACGCCCCACTCAGACCTCACAGACTGTGAGCACAAAAACCAGCACCGGATCCCCTGCCGTGCACAGAGCCTATAACCACTGCACAGCAAAAGACCCGAACCGGAGTATCAGCTGCGCTCAGGTTACTCCACTAGCACTTGTCTCCCGGTTGCCATGACGACGTGGCAGCACAGGGCAGGAGACCCTAACAGTACCCCCCCCTCTGACGAGGGGTCAAAGAACCCCTTCCACCGGGTTTATCGGGGAACTGCGAGAAGAAAGAGCGTATCAGTCTGGGGGCATGAAGATCACAACTGCGCACCCACGACCGCTCCTCCGGGCCATACCCCTTCCAGTGCACCAAAAATGACAGCCGACCCCGAACCACCTTGGAGTCAAGAATCCTTTCAACAACAAACTCCCTCTGGCCACGTATCAGAAGAGGGGAAGGTCTTCCACTGGAAGAAGGATTACTAATCGCCCGTTTTAAAAGGGAACAATGAAATGTTTTATTGATACCCAAAGAACGGGGCAGATCTAACTGAAATGCCACCGGATTGATAACCCTGGTGATCTTATAAGGGCCGATGAACCGGGGCCCTAACTTATGAGATGGCTGTCTCAACTTCAAATTCTTGGTAGACAACCAGACGAAGTCTCCTAATTTGAAGCTGCAGGGTCTTTTCCGCTTATCAAAAATCCTTTTGGTCACTAATGACACAGACACAAGGGCTTTCTTCACTTTCCGCCAAATACCTCTAAGGACCGAAACCACAGAGGAACCACCAGGCGTGGAGTCCAGGGGGTCAAAAGAATTGGCCTTAGGATGATGCCCATACACACAAAGGAAGGGAGAGATCCCTGTAGCAGAGTGAGCCGCATTGTTATAGGCAAACTCCGCCATGGACAGATGAGCAACCCAGTCAGTCTGACACTTGGAGACATAACACCTGAGGAACTGCTCCAAGGACTGGTTCACCCTTTCAGTCTGCCCATTAGACTGCGGATGGTAGCCTGACGACAAGCTGACAGAAATCTGGAGATCGGAACAAAATGCCCTCCAGAATTTGGCCACAAACTGGGATCCGCGGTCAGAGACCACATCAAGTGGCAACCCGTGGAGACGCACAACATGCAGCATAAATAATTCAGACAGGCGTCTGGCTGATGGCAGCCCAACCAGTGGAACGAAGTGCGCCATCTTCGAAAACCTGTCAACGACAACCCAGATGGCTGTCATCCCCGAGGATTTGGGCAAGTCCACCACAAAATCCATTGAAATGTGGGTCCATGGCTTAGATGGGATAGAGAGTGGATGTAATGGGCCAACAGGAACCCCTCTAGGAGTCTTATTTCGGGCACAGATGTCACATGCCCGAACCCACTGATCCACATCCTTAGCCACCGAGGGCCACCACACCGCCCTAGATAGCAACTCCCGAGTTCTGGCAATACCCGGGTGACCTGCCGTCTTCTTGGCATGGAATTCCAGGAACACTCGCTGTCTTAACCTAGGAGGCACAAACAAAAGACCTACCGGAAGGTCTGGAGGAGCCTGCTCCTGTGCTCTAAGGACTAATGATAAGAGGTCCTGGGTAATGCCCACTTTAATACATGATGGGGAAACAATGGGCAACGGCTCCTCGGTGGTATCCTGGATTGGAGCAAAACTCAGCGAGAGCGCATCAGCCTTGATGTTTTTTGACCCAGGGCGATATGTTATCAAAAAATTAAAGCGAGCAAAAAACAAAGCCCATCGTGCCTGCCTGGCATTGAGACGCTTCGCTGACTCTAAATATGCCAGATTCTTATGGTCAGTGAGAATTGAGACCACAAACTTAGCCCCCTCAAGCCAGTGTCTCCACTCCTCGAGTGCATCCTTAATAGCCAACAATTCCCGGTTACCCACGTCATAATTCATTTCGGCAGGCGAAAATTTACGGGAAAAGTAAGCACAGGGATGAAGGCGATTATCAGACACTCCCATCTGAGAAAGCACTGCCCCAATACCCATCTCAGAGGCATCCACCTCCACCACTAAAGGACGCTCTGGATCTGGGTGTCGCAGCACCTTGGCCGAAACAAATGCCCTTTTGAGACGGGCAAAAGCCGCTTTAGCCTCACAAGACCAGTGAGCAACATCCGCCCCTTTCTTAGTGAGTGCCACCAAGGGCGCCACTATAGACGAAAATCCAGCGATAAATCGTCTATAAAAATTCGCAAAGCCCAGGAAACGCTGAAGCGCCTTCAAACTAGTGGGCTGCACCCAATCCAGGACTGCCTGTACCTTGGAACCCTCCATTTGGAAACCTTCTGGGGAGATAATATATCCTAGAAATGCGATTTGCTGAACTTCAAATTCGCACTTCTCCAGCTTCGCCCCAAGCCGGTGGTCTCTGAGTTTCTGGAGGACTAAGCGTACATGCTTCTGATGTTCCTCCAGGGAATGGGAGAAGATTAGGATGTCATCTAAGTATACAACTAAGAATCTATCCAAATATTCCCTGAGCACATCATTCATGAAATCCTGGAAGACTGCCGGGGCATTACAGAGCCCAAAAGGCATCACCAAATATTCATAATGCCCTGAGTGGGTATTAAAGGCAGTCTTCCATTCATCCCCCTCTCTTATTCGGATTAGATTGTACGCACTACGTAGGTCAATCTTAGAAAAAATGGTGGCAGTACGAAGCTGGTCAAACAAGACCGAAATGAGAGGCAGTGGGTATGAGTTTTTAATCGTGATACGGTTCAATTCCCTGAAGTCGATGCAGGGTCGCAACGAACCGTCCTTTTTACCCACGAAGAAGAACCCCGACCCAACTGGAGACTGTGAAGGTCTGATAAATTCCTTAGCCAAGTTCTCCTGAATGTACTCTGCCATAGCCTGAGTCTCAGGACGTGACAGGGAGTACAACCTGCTCTTGGGAAGCTTAGCATTTGGCAACAAATCAATGGCACAGTCATAGGGGCGATGGGGAGGTAGTACCTCTGCAACTTTTTTGGAGAACACGTCCGCAAAATCTGCATAACACCCTGGCAATCCTGGCAAACTTAGCTGCGAGAGCCTGACTGGAAGGCTCAAGCAACTCCTGAAACAATCAGTACCCCAACTAAGAATCTCCCCAGAGACCCAGTCAAATTGAGGATTGTGGGCCCTTAACCAGGGTAACCCCAACACCAATGGGGCAAAAGTACAGACAGTCACATAAAAGGACAATTTTTCAGAGTGTGTGGCTCCAATAAACAAAGAAATCTGGCTAGTGCAAGAGGTAATTTTACCTTGGGATAATGGTTCCCCGTTTAACCCACAAATCTCAATTTCCGATGCCAAGGGTACTAAGGGAACAGAGTGTTTCAGGGCGAATTGGCGGTCCATAAAAACCCCGTCGGCCCCACTGTCCACAAAGGCCTCAGTCTTGACAGTTTGACCGAGGATCTTCAAGGTCACCGGAATGATAAAAGTCTTCTTGGGAAATTCTGACTTCTGGCCTGACAGGATATTTCCCATCACCCTCAGGCCCTGAAGTTTTCCGGCTTTTCTGGGCATGATACTACCACATGACCTTTATTCCCACAGTACAAACACAACCCCTGCTGTCTCCTCCGCGTCTTCTCACGCGAGGAGAGGCGGGTAGCCCCAATCTGCATAGGCTCCTCAGAAAATTCCTCAGAGTCTGAGGTTCCCTTGGGAAGGAAGGAAATCTCAGTCTCCCTTTCAAGCCTACGCTCTCTCTGCCGTCTATCCACCCGGATGGATAACTGCATGAGCTGATCCAAGCTATCAGGCAAGGGATATTGTACCAGTTGGTCCTATATCTGGTTAGAAAGACCTCTTCGGTACTGGTGTCTCCGGGCTGGGTCATTCCACTGGGTATCATGGGCCAACCTCCGAAACTCCGTACAGTAAACCTCAACTGGCCTTCGCCCTTGCTTAAGGATCGAAATCTGAGCCTCGGCTGAGGCCGTCTTGTCAGGGTCATCATACAACATGCCCAGTGCCGTAAAAAAAGCATCAACACTTTTAAGCGACGGACAGTCAGGCTGCAACCCATATGCCCAGACCTGTGGGTCTCCTTGTAGCAAGGAAATCACTATGCCCACCCGCTGAATCTCCGACCCAGAAGACTGAGGCCTAAGCCGGAAGTATAGCTTGCAGCTCTCCTTGAAACAAAAGAACTGCGAGCGATCTCCAGAAAAACGATCCGGGAGATTTACTTTCGGCTCCTTAACCCCTGCAGGTGCTGCTGCTGCGGGAGCTCCGCCAGCAGCCTGGGAGGTGTGCATTTTAATGGACAAATCATTAAATTGTCGAGTCAGGACCTGCACCTGATCGACCACCTGTTGCAACGTATTTTGAGGGGTATGCTCCATATTCCCACAAAATTTCAACAGGAGTATTAGGCTGCTGAATATGTTATGCACACCAGTGCCTGCAGGAAAGTACTGGTGTCAGAACTGTTATGCACTCCAGTGTCTGCAGGAATGTACTGGTGTTTGAACTGTTATGCAAAACAGATGGACTCACAGACAAACTGGGGGATATGACATAACGTACACAGAAGGTGATAGGGTAACAAAATACACACAAAGTGAACAGAGAAGCCCAGAGGCTAAGGAACTGGGTATCTCCCTTGTATTAGAACTGCTCAGATGGAAAAGCAAGATGTTGTGTTTTAATACGTAGAGAACCCGAAATGCTGTTGCTAAGGGCAACAGCAAAACCCTAAAGGGTTACCAACGGGTGTGGCAGTAAACTCCTTGGTCAGAGATGGAATGATAGACACAAGGAGAATCTCCACAATCCTAATTCTCACTTGCAGTGCGCAGGTTTTAGCTTACTGCCACTAAACTGACCCCTGACACCTAGCACAGTGAGACAGGATTAGACAGGCAAGTCTTAGAATACAGCCGCAAACTTGCTAAGTTCACAGAGTAGTAACAGAACCCCAGCAAGCTAAACGACTGACTCCAGTCTTACTGCTAGGTCTGGATTGGCAGAGTGTAATACCAAATCCCCAGGCCTATTTGCAGTAAGCAACAAACAAATACAAAGCTACACAGTACTGGCTAACTTTCATGAACTGACTAACCAACAAAGATTCAGCAGCATCTGCTTACCCTGAAAAGAGGCCTTATAAAGCAGGTGCTGTCCACGCCCCACTCAGACCTCACAGACTGTGAGCACAAAAACCAGCACCGGATCCCCTGCCGTGCACAGAGCCTATAACCACTGCACAGCAAAAGACCCGAACCGGAGTATCAGCTGCGCTCAGGTTACTCCACTAGCACTTGTCTCCCGGTTGCCATGACGACGTGGCAGCACAGGGCAGGAGACCCTAACAGGTGCCTTTTAGTTGTGCCTATTAAAATATGGAGAACAAAAATGTTGAGGTTACAAAATTAGGGAAAGATCAAGATCCACTTCCACCTCGTGCTGAAGCTGCTGCCACTAGTCATGGCCGAGACGATGAAATGCCAGCAACGTCGTCTGCCAAGGCCGATGCCCAATGTCATAGCACAGAGCATGTAAAATCCAAAACACCAAATATCAGTAAAAAAAGGACTCCAAAATCTAAAATAAAATTGTCGGAGGAGAAGCGTAAACTTGCCAATATGCCATTTACCACACGGAGTGGCAAGGAACGGCTGAGGCCCTGGCCTATGTTCATGGCTAGTGGTTCAGCTTCACATGAGGATGGAAGCACTCAGCCTCTCGCTAGAAAACTGAAAAGACTCAAGCTGGCAAAAGCACCGCAAAGAACTGTGCGTTCTTCGAAATCCCAAATCCACAAGGAGAGTCCAATTGTGTCGGTTGCGATGCCTGACCTTCCCAACACTGGACGTGAAGAGCATGCGCCTTCCACCATTTGCACGCCCCCTGCAAGTGCTGGAAGGAGCACCCGCAGTCCAGTTCCTGATAGTCAGATTGAAGATGTCAGTGTTGAAGTACACCAGGATGAGGAGGATATGGGTGTTGCTGGCGCTGGGGAGGAAATTGACAAGGAGGATTCTGATGGTGAGGTGGTTTGTTTAAGTCAGGCACCCGGGGAGACACCTGTTGTCCGTGGGAGGAATAGGGCCGTTGACATGCCTGGTGAAAATACCAAAAAAATCAGCTCTTCGGTGTGGAAGTATTTCACCAGAAATGCGGACAACATTTGTCAAGCCGTGTGTTGCCTTTGTCAAGCTGTAATAAGTAGGGGTAAGGACGTTAACCACCTCGGAACATCCTCCCTTATACGTCACCTGCAGCGCATTCATAATAAGTCAGTGACAAGTTCAAAAACTTTGGGCGACAGCGGAAGCAGTCCACTGACCAGTAAATCCCTTCCTCTTGTAACCAAGCTCACGCAAACCACCCCACCAACTCCCTCAGTGTCAATTTCCTCCTTCCCCAGGAATGCCAATAGTCCTGCAGGCCATGTCACTGGCAATTCTGACGAGTCCTCTCCTGCCTGGGATTCCTCCGATGCATCCTTGCGTGTAACGCCTACTGCTGCTGGCGCTGCTGTTGTTGCTGCTGGGAGTCGATGGTCATCCCAGAGGGGAAGTCGTACTCGTAAGCCCACTTTTACTACTTCCACCAAGCAATTGACTGTCCAACAGTCCTTTGCGAGGAAGATGAAATATCACAGCAGTCATCCTGCTGCAAAGCGGATAACTGAGGCCTTGGCATCCTGGGTGGTGAGAAACGTGGTTCCGGTATCCATCATTACTGCAGAGCCAACTAGAGACTTGTTGGAGGTACTGTGTCCCCGGTACCAAATACCATCTAGGTTCCATTTCTCTAGGCAGGCGATACCGAAAATGTACACAGACCTCAGAAAAAGAGTCACCAGTGTCCTAAAAAATGCAGCTGTACCCAATGTCCACTTAACCACGGACATGTGGACAAGTGGAGCAGGGCAGGGTCAGGACTATATGACTGTGACAGCCCACTGGGTAGATGAATGGACTCCCGCCGCAAGAACAGCAGCGGCGGCACCAGTAGCAGCATCTCACAAACGCCAACTCTTTCCTAGGCAGGCTACGCTTTGTATCACCGGTTTCCAGAATACGCACACAGCTGAAAACCTCTTACGGCAACTGAGGAAGATCATCGCGGAATGGCTTACCCCAATTGGACTCTCCTGTGGATTTGTGGCATCGGACAACGCCAGCAATATTGTGTGCGCATTAAATCTGGGCAAATTCCAGCACGTCCCATGTTTTGCACATACCTTGAATTTGGTGGTGCAGAATTTTTTTAAAAACGACAGGGGCGTGCAAGAGCTGCTGTCGGTGGCCAGAAGAATTGCGGGACACTTTCGGCGTACAGGCAACCACGTACAGAAGACTGGAGCAACACCAAAAAAACGCCTGAACCTGCCCTGCCATCATCTGAAGCAAGAAGTGGTAACGAGGTGGAATTCAACCCTATATATGCTTCAGAGGTTGGAGGAGCAGCAAAAGGCCATTCAAGCCTATACAATTCAGCACGATATAGGAGGTGGAATGCACCTGTCTCAAGCGCAGTGGAGAATGATTTCAACGTTGTGCAAGGTTCTGCTGCCCTTTGAACTTGCCACACGTGAAGTCAGTTCAGACACTGCCAGCCTGAGTCAGGTCATTCCCCTCATCAGGCTTTTGCAGAAGAAGCTGGAGACATTGAAGGAGGAGCTAACACGGAGCGATTCCGCTAGGCATGTGGGACTTGTGGATGGAGCCCTTAATTCGCTTAACAAGGATTCACGGGTGGTCAATCTGTTGAAATCAGAGCACTACATTTTGGCCACCGTGCTCGATCCTAGATTTAAAACCTACCTTGGATCTCTCTTTCCGGCAGACACAAGTCTGCTGGGGTTCAAAGACCTGCTGGTGAGAAAATTGTCAAGTCAAGCGGAACGCGACCTGTCAACATCTCCTCCTTCACATTCTCCCGCAACTGGGGGTGCAAGGAAAAGGCTCAGAATTCCGAGCCCACCCGCTGGCGGTGATGCAGGGCAGTCTGGAGCGACTGCTGATGCTGACATCTGGTCCGGACTGAAGGACCTGTCAACGATTACGGACATGTCGTCTACTGTCACTGCATATGATTCTCTCCCCATTGAAAGAATGGTGGAGGATTATATGAGTGACCGCATCCAAGTAGGCACGTCACACAGTCCGTACTTATACTGGCAGGAAAAAGAGGCAATTTGGAGGCCCTTGCACAAACTGGCTTTATTCTACCTAAGTTGCCCTCCCACAAGTGTGTACTCCGAAAGAGTGTTTAGTGCCGCCGCTCACCTTGTCAGCAATCGGCGTACGAGGTTACTTCCAGAAAATGTGGAGAAGATGATGTTCATTAAAATGAATTATAATCAATTCCTCCGTGGAGACATTGACCAGCAGCAATTGCCTCCACAAAGTACACAGGGAGCTGAGATGGTGGATTCCAGTGGGGACGAATTGATAATCTGTGAGGAGGGGGATGTACACGGTGATATATCGGAGGATGATGATGAGGTGGACATCTTGCCTCTGTAGAGCCAGTTTGTGCAAGGAGAGATTAATCTTTTTTGGTGGGGGTCCAAACCAACCCGTCATTTCAGTCACAGTCGTGTGGCAGACCCTGTCACTGAAATGATGGGTTGGTTAAAGTGTGCATGTCCTGTTTATACAACATAAGGGTGGGTGGGAGGGCCCAAGGACAATTCCATCTTGCACCTCTTTTTTCTTTAATTTTTCTTTGCGTCATGTGCTGTTTGGGGAGTGTTTTTTGGAAGGGCCATCCTGCGTGACACTGCAGTGCCACTCCTAGATGGGCCAGGTGTTTGTGTCGGCCACTAGGGTCGCTTATCTTACTCACACAGCTACCTCATTGCGCCTCTTTTTTTCTTTGCGTCATGTGCTGTTTGGGGAGTGTTTTTTGGAAGGGCCATCCTGCGTGACACTGCAGTGCCACTCCTAGATGGGCCCGGTGTTTGTGTCGGCCACTAGGGTCGCTTATCTTACTCACACAGCTACCTCATTGCGCCTCTTTTTTCTTTGCGTCATGTGCTGTTTGGGGAGTGTTTTTTGGAAGGGCCATCCTGCGTGACACTGCAGTGCCACTCCTAGATGGGCCCGGTGTTTGTGTCGGCCACTAGGGTCGCTTATCTTACTCACACAGCTACCTCATTGCGCCTCTTTTTTTCTTTGCGTCATGTGCTGTTTGGGGAGTGTTTTTTGGAAGGGCCATCCTGCGTGACACTGCAGTGCCACTCCTAGATGGGCCAGGTGTTTGTGTCGGCCACTAGGGTCGCTTATCTTACTCACACAGCTACCTCATTGCGCCTCTTTTTTTCTTTGCGTCATGTGCTGTTTGGGGAGTGTTTTTTGGAAGGGCCATCCTGCGTGACACTGCAGTGCCACTCCTAGATGGGCCCGGTGTTTGTGTCGGCCACTAGGGTCGCTTATCTTACTCACACAGCTACCTCATTGCGCCTCTTTTTTTCTTTGCGTCATGTGCTGTTTGGGGAGTGTTTTTTGGAAGGGCCATCCTGCGTGACACTGCAGTGCCACTCCTAGATGGGCCCGGTGTTTGTGTCGGCCACTAGGGTCGCTTATCTTACTCACACAGCTACCTCATTGCGCCTCTTTTTTTCTTTGCGTCATGTGCTGTTTGGGGAGTGTTTTTTGGAAGGGCCATCCTGCGTGACACTGCAGTGCCACTCCTAGATGGGCCCGGTGTTTGTGTCGGCCACTAGGGTCGCTTATCTTACTCACACAGCTACCTCATTGCGCCTCTTTTTTTCTTTGCGTCATGTGCTGTTTGGGGAGTGTTTTTTGGAAGGGCCATCCTGCATGACACTGCAGTGCCACTCCTAGATGGGCCCGGTGTTTGTGTCGGCCACTAGGGTCGCTTATCTTACTCACACAGCTACCTCATTGCGCCTCTTTTTTTCTTTGCGTCATGTGCTGTTTGGGGAGTGTTTTTTGGAAGGGCCATCCTGCGTGACACTGCAGTGCCACTCCTAGATGGGCCAGGTGTTTGTGTCGGCCACTTGGGTCGCTTATCTTACTCACACAGCTACCTCATTGCGCCTCTTTTTTTCTTTGCGTCATGTGCTGTTTGGGGAGTGTTTTTTGGAAGGGCCATCCTGCGTGACACTGCAGTGCCACTCCTAGATGGGCCCGGTGTTTGTGTCGGCCACTAGGGTCGCTTAGCTTAGTCATCCAGCGATCTCGGTGCAAATTTTAGGACTAAAAATAATATTGTGAGGTGTGAGGTATTCAGAATAGACTGAAAATGAGTGGAAATTATGGTTTTTGAGGTTAATAATACTTTGGGATCAAAATGACCCCCAAATTCTATGATTTAAGCTGTTTTTTAGTGTTTTTTGAAAAAAACACCCGAATCCAAAACACACCCGAATCCGACAAAAAAATTTCGGTGAGGTTTTGCCAAAACGCGGTCGAACCCAAAACACGGCCGCGGAACCGAACCCAAAACCAAAACACAAAACCCGAAAAATTTCAAGTGCACATCTCTAGTATTAGCAAACCCTGTAAATGCAACAACAAAGAAAATATAGAGAGCGCAAACAGACTGTGGTTCACCAGATATTTAATATTATACTAACAACTTCCACAAACGGATATACACTTAATTATCAAACATATTTATCACCGGTTGAATTGATTTGCATACATATACAAAAACAAAAATTAACCAATAAAAACATTAAAATGTTAAATTGAATTAAATGAAGTCCTCCAGGCTATAATCAACTAATTGTTCCATGGAACTGGATATACTGTAATAACAAAGTACCGGTTTTGGTTGTGTATTTTCCTTTGTTTGGTGTTAGAAACAAAGAGTCCCTCAAGAGATAATTAATAGTTATAACAAATGATTATGTTTTCTGCAGAAAATATTTATTCCATGTTCCATACGGATATTTGGTATAATCAATTAATATTCGTTGAGGGTACTTGCCCTTTAATCAGTGCGGGAATCAGAGAGCTGACACCTTTGAACGCTGGAATGTTACACTGCTGACCAGGGCATCTGATATTGTTTTATCCTTATTGCACACTTGGAGAACAATGTAATGAACTTAACACTGCAGCGACTCCGTCTGCCGCTCTTTGTGTGACCGTATTTAGAGTAGCGTCTGGAGTGACTGCGGCTTACCGCTTCCAGAGAGGTCCAGACAGGCGGCACTGATGATGACCGTAAGCGGCTGGCTACGCCGCTTGTGCTCGCTGGTTAGATGTTTGGTAGCCACGGTCTCCGTCTTGCAGGGAAGACCAATGCAGGTGGCTCCAGACTGATCAAATCGGATGGCAAGGTGAGGAAGTGATGTCTGTGTGAAATAACGGGGTTACAATGTATCATTATTTACTTCCCTTAAATGTCCTGTTACCTGTACTACTAATTGTTTCTCTGAGATGACCTGTTACCTGTACTACTATTTGATTCCCTGCGATGTCCTGTGACCTATATCATTATTTACTTCCCTGAGATGTCCTGTTACCTGTATCATTAGTTACTTCCCTAAGATGTTCTGTTACCTGTACTACTATTTGTTTCCCTGAGATGAGCTGTTACCTGTACTACTATTTGTTTCCCTGAGATATCCTGTTACCTGTACTGCTATTTGTTTCCCTGAGATGTCCTGTTACCTGTACTTTTATTTGTTTCCCTGAGATGTCCTTTTACCTGTACTACTATTTGTTTCCCTGAGATGTCCTGTGACATGTATCATTATTTACTTCCCTGAGATATCCTGTTACCTGTATCATTATTAACTTCCCTGAGATGTCCTGTTACCTGTACTACTATTTGTTTCCCTGAGATGTCCTGTTACCTGTACTACTATTTGTTTCCCTGAGATGTCCTGTTACCTGTACTACTAATTGTTTCCCTGAGATGTCCTGTTACCTGTACTACTATTTGTTTCCCTGAGATGTCCTGTTACCTGTACTACTAATTGTTTCTCTGAGATGACCAGTTACCTGTACTACTATTTGTTTCCCTGAGATGTCCTGTTACCTGTACTACTATTTGTTTCCCTGAGATGTCCTGTGACATGTATCATTATTTACTTCCCTGAGATATCCTGTTACCTGTACTACTATTTGTTACCCTGAGATGTCCTGTTACCTGTACTACTATTTGTTTCCCTGAGATGTCCTGTTACCTGTACTACTATTTGTTTCCCTGAGATGTCCAGTTACCTGTACTACTAATTGTTTCTCTGAGATGACCTGTTACCTCTACTACTGTTTGTTTCCCTGAGATGTCCTGTTACCTGTACTACTATTTGTTTACCTGAGATGTCCTGTTACCTGTACTACTATTTGTTTCCCTGAGATGTCCTGTTACCTGTACTACTATTTGTTTCCCTGAGATGTCCTGTTACCTGTACTACTATTTGTTTCCCTGAGATGTCCTGTTACCTGTACTACTATTTGTTTCCCTGAGATGTCCTGTTACCTGTACTACTATTTGTTTCCCTGAGATGTCCTGTTACCTGTACTACTATTTGTTTCCCTGAGATGACCTGTTACCTGTACTACTATTTGTTTCCCTGAGATGACCTGTTACCTGTACTACTATTTGTTTCTCTGAGATGTCCTGTTACCTGTACTACTATTTGTTTCCCTGAGATGTCCTGTTACCTGTACTATTTGTTTCACTGAGATGTCCTGTTACCTGTACTACTATTTGTTTCCCTGAGATGTCCTGTTACCTGTACTACTATTTGTTTCCCTGAGATGTCCTGTTACCTGTACTACTATTTGTTTCCCTGAGATAACCTGTTACCTGTACTACTATTTGTTTCCCTGAGATGTCCTGTTACCTGTACTACTATTTGTTTCCCTGAGATGTCCTGTTACCTGTACTTTTATTTGTTTCCCTGAGATGTCCTGTTACCTGTACTACTATTTGTTTCCCTGAAATGTCCTGTGACATGTATCATTATTTACTTCCCTGAGATATCCTGTTACCTGTATCATTATTAACTTCCCTGAGATGTCCTGTTACCTGTACTACTAATTGTTTCCCTGAGATGTCCTGTTACCTGTACTACTATTTGTTTCCCTGAGATGTCGTTACCTGTACTACTATTTGTTTCCCTGAGATGTCCTGTGACATGTATCATTATTTACTTCCCTGAGATATCCTGTTACCTGTATCATTATTTAATTCCCTGAGATGTCCTGTTACCTGTACTACTATTTGTTTCCCTGAGATGTCCTGTTACCTGTACTACTATTTGTTTCCCTGAGATGTCCTGTTACCTGTACTACTAATTGTTTCTCTGAGATGACCTGTTACCTGTACTACTATTTGTTTCCCTGAGATGTCCTGTTACCTGTACTACTATTTGTTTCCCTGAGATGTCCTGTGACATGTATCATTATTTACTTCCCTGAGATATCCTGTTACCTGTACTACTATTTGTTACCCTGAGATGTCCTGTTACCTGTACTACTATTTGTTTCCCTGAGATGTCCTGTTACCTGTACTACTATTTGTTTCCCTGAGATGTCCAGTTACCTGTACTACTAATTGTTTCTCTGAGATGACCTGTTACCTGTACTACTGTTTGTTTCCCTGAGATGTCCTGTTATCTGTACTACTATTTGTTTCCCTGAGATGTCCTGTTACCTGTACTACTATTTGTTTCCCTGAGATGTCCTGTTACCTGTACTACTATTTGTTTCCCTGAGATGTCCTGTTACCTGTACTACTATTTGTTTCCCTGAGATGTCCTGTTACCTGTACTACTATTTGTTTCCCTGAGATGTCCTGTTACCTGTACTACTATTTGTTTCCCTGAGATGTCCTGTTACCTGTACTACTATTTGTTTCCCTGAGATGACCTGTTACCTGTACTACTATTTGTTTCCCTGAGATGTCCTGTTACCTGTACTACTATTTGTTTCCCTGGGATGTCCTGTTACCTGTACTACTATTTGTTTCCCTGAGATGTCCTGTTACCTGTACTACTATTTGTTTCCCTGAGATGTCCTGTTACCTGTACTACTATTTGTTTACCTGAGATGACCTATTACCTGTACTACTATTTGTTTCCCTGAGATGTCCTGTTACCTGTACTACTATTTGTTTCCCTGAGATGTCCTGTTACCTGTACTACTATTTGTTTCCCTGAGATGACCTGTTACCTGTACTACTATTTGTTTCCCTGAGATGTCCTGTTACCTGTACTACTATTTGTTTCCCTGAGATGACCTGTTACCTGTACTACTATTTGTTTCCCTGAGATGTCCTGTTACCTGTACTACTATTTGTTTCCCTGAGATGACCTGTTACCTGTACTACTATTTGTTTCCCTGAGATGTCCTGTTACCTGTACTACTATTTGTTTCCCTGAGATGACCTGTTACCTGTACTACTATTTGTTTCCCTGAGATGTCCTGTTACCTGTACTACTATTTGTTTCCCTGAGATGTCCTGTTACCTGTACTACTATTTGTTTCCCTGAGATGTCCTGTTACCTGTACTACTATTTGTTTCCCTGAGATGACCTGTTACCTGTACTACTATTTGTTTCCCTTAGATGACTTGTTACCTGTACTACTGTTTGTTTCCCTGAGATGTCCTGTAACCTGTATGACTATTTGTTTCCATGAGATAACCTGTTACCTGTACGACTATTTGTTTCCCTGAGATGTCCTGTTACCTGTATCATTAGTTACTTCCCTGAGATGTCCTGTTACCTGTACGACTATTTGTTTCCCTGAGATGTCTTCTTACCTGTACGACTATTTGTTTCCCTGAGATGTCCTGTTACCTGTACGACTATTTGTTTCCCTGAAATGTCCTGTTACCTGTACTTCTATTTGTTTCCCTGAGATGACCTGTTACCTGTACTACTGTTTGTTTCCCTGAAATGTCCTGTTACCTGTACTACTATTTGTTTCCCTGAGATGTCATGTGACCTGTACAATTATTTACTTCCCTGAGATGTCCTGTTACCTGTATCATTATTTGTTTCCCTGAGATGTTCTGTTACCTATACTACTATTTGTTTCGCTGAGATGTCCTGTTACCTGTACTACTATTTGTTTCCCTGAGATGACCTGTTACCTGTACTACTATTTGTTTCCCTGAGGTGACCTGTTACCTGTACTACTATTTGTTTCCCTGAGATGACCTGTTACCTGTACTACTATTTGTTTCCCTGAGATGTCCTGTTACCTGTACTACTATTTGTTTCCCTGAGATGTCCTGTTACCTGTACTACTATTTGTTTCCCTGAGATGTCCTGTTACCTGTACTAGTATTTGTTTCCCTGAGATGACCTGTTACCTGTACTACTATTTGTTTCCCTGAGATGTCCTGTGACCTGTACAATTATTTACTTCCCTGAGATGTCCTGTTACCTGTACTACTATTTGTTTCCCTGAGATGTCCTGTGACCTGTACAATTATTTACTTCCCTGAGATGTCCTGTTACCTGTCACATAGGGTTTCATGATAACTAGGCCCCATAAAGAGTGTTTCTTTAGGTATCTGCAAGGCAAGGTTATAACAGCCATGCCGGCCTGTTTGCTTCTATACTGTATTTAACATCTAAAGACTAAAGAAAGTCAAGCAAGTCCCCTGGGCGCAGAGCCGCCTGTACACTTCTGGTATCAAAATAAATGCCACCACATTTATAAAACACAGATATTTAACACAACAAATAGACACCAGATTGCGTCCTAGGCGCTTAAAAAATAATTAATTTGTACAATACGTTCCTTTATGGAGATGGGATGGCCTCAGAATTGGTTTCCGTCTTGTATTCTAATCTCATCCGGTTATATTGTACCGTAAATATTCAAACATGTGGAAGAAAAAAATAGCATACAATGTGTAGTATTTCTAATAGTCAGATGATCGTAATAGAAAAGATGCTCCACAGATATCTTGCGTACCCCACTCACAATAAGGTGAATGTAGGTGTATCCATAAAGGTATCTTTTAATATGGTGATGTTAACTGCATCCAGACAACCAAACACTGTGTAGTGGTGGTTTAATAAAACACAGGCGTACCCAAAACTCACACAAAGGAAGCAGAGGGCACTCCTTGAAAGGTATCTTTTATATTTCTTCAAAAATCAAAGCGTACCCCAACTCACACTGGCACGGAGGGCTGTAATCCTATCAAGGTTTCTTTATTCCGTAATGGTGCTGTCAGTAGACTTCAGTATTTTGGTTTAATGACTCGCCGATATACGGAGAAAAGGAAAATAATAACAAACAATGTGTGATATTGTTTTCACCCGAAAAATGCACAGGATAGAAGGCACCAGTGTTGCGTGGGACAGTCGTGTTTAACGTACCCCACTTACATCAGCAAAAGGGTAATAATAAGCCCATAAAGGTATCTTTCATACGAAGACTATCATAGACCATGGAATAAAGGCTTAATCTAGAATGGATTGCTGTAGGCAGGCGTACCCCAACTCACACTGGATAGGTGACACACGTTCCTATAGCAGTATCTTTCACACCATGACACTCTAATGTAGGCGTACCCAAACTCACGTTGCAGTGGAATAGATGAATCCTATCAAGGTATCTTTTGTGGGCTCAAAAAGCCTTTCTCCAATCAGTGTATAATAGTAGACAACTTCCCACATAAGAAATATGTTGTAAACTCTCCAGAGGAAATTCCAAATAAAATATCCAAAAAAATTTGTACTTTATTCCGATCTGACAGAACAGCAGGTTTTTCAAATACGGGAAAAATCCAAGTTCAATACAAAACAATAAATGTCCATAAAAAAGTTATATTCAAATACCCGAAAAAAAGGGATAAAATCTAAAAAAAGAAAAAATACTTAAGAGAGGAAAAAATGGAAATCTTGCTACTCACAGTCCAGATAATGTCGACGCGTTTCGGTCGTGAGACCTTTGTCAAGACATATCTGGACTGTGAGGAGACTAGGTATTTATAAGACCACTGTCCTATCTGTGAGTAGCAGGAAGTGATGCCGTCAATTAGCCAACTTCCTGTTCCTTGATTTCATTAATCATAACGTTATGAGCAAAAGTTACAATATAAATAAAAAACATTACAGTTAGTGTAATATTATAAAAAGTATATCCATAAAATACATATATTCAGCACAGAAGCATTCATTCCTAGACGATCGCGCTGGCTGCGCTTGGCCTTGTGGGATCTGTAGTTTTCTACGTCTAATTTAAGGTCCATATATGGTGTTTCCGCCGGAACCGGAAGTGGAAATGACGTCACGGACACTCGCGTCAGCGCTATTTATCACAGTGCATCCTGGTCTTGGTAGTTTAATGTCCCGGACTCAACGGATCACTGTGTACTATAACGATATAGTGTTCCCGCTGTAGCCGGAAGTGACGTCTCGGCCGCTCAATGGTTCTTATAAATATATCTTAAATATATCTTAGACTACGATACAACCAGGAACACCCTAATATATATATTTGAAAATAACATGAATTAGGGGTTGTATGAGGGTTGCTAATATCACTTGTTTATAAATGAGATTGGAAAATATTCCATTAAGGAGCGGTTTTAAAATCCTATTTTCACTGTTATTCTTATTTCTCAAATTGATGTTATTAATGTCCCACTAATCATCAACATATGATACTGTTTCATTATATGGTTTTTAAAAACAATATACATATTGCCAGAATGCGGTGATCGATCTTTGTATCCTCCCCTAAATGCTCTTTTTACTGTTATGATACACAGTTACCGAGTCCGGAACATTAAACTACAAAGACCAGAATACATTGGGACAATTGCGCTGACATGAGCGGCCGAGACGTCACTTCCGGCTACAGCGGGAACACTATATCGTTATAGTACACAGTGATCCGTTGAGTCCGGGACATTAAACTACCAAGACCAGGATGCACTGTGATAAATAGCGCTGACGCGAGTGTCCGTGACGTCATTTCCACTTCCGGTTCCGGCGGAAACACCATATATGGACCTTAAATTAGACGTAGAAAACTACAGATCCCACAAGGCCAAGCGCAGCCAGCGCGATCGTCTAGGAATGAATGCTTCTGTGCTGAATATATGTATTTTATGGATATACTTTTTATAATATTACACTAACTGTAATGTTTTTTATTTATATTGTAACTTTTGCTCATAACGTTATGATTAATGAAATCAAGGAACAGGAAGTTGGCTAATTGACGGCATCACTTCCTGCTACTCACAGATAGGACAGTGGTCTTATAAATACCTAGTCTCCTCACAGTCCAGATATGTCTTGACAAAGGTCTCACGACCGAAACGCGTCGACATTATCTGGACTGTGAGTAGCAAGATTTCCATTTTTTCCTCTCTTAAGTATTTTTTCTTTTTTTAGATTTTATCCCTTTTTTTCGGGTATTTGAATATAACTTTTTTATGGACATTTATTGTTTTGTATTGAACTTGGATTTTTCCCGTATTTGAAAAACCTGCTGTTCTGTCAGATCGGAATAAAGTACAAATTTTTTTGGATATTTTATTTGGAATTTCCTCTGGAGAGTTTACAACATATTTCTTATGTGGGAAGTTGTCTACTATTATACACTGATTGGAGAAAGGCTTTTTGAGCCCACAAAAGATACCTTGATAGGATTCATCTATTCCACTGCAACGTGAGTTTGGGTACGCCTACATTAGAGTGTCATGGTGTGAAAGATACTGCTATAGGAACGTGTGTCACCTATCCAGTGTGAGTTGGGGTACGCCTGCCTACAGCAATCCATTCTAGATTAAGCCTTTATTCCATGGTCTATGATAGTCTTCGTATGAAAGATACCTTTATGGGCTTATTATTACCCTTTTGCTGATGTAAGTGGGGTACGTTAAACACGACTGTCCCACGCAACACTGGTGCCTTCTATCCTGTGCATTTTTCGGGTGAAAACAATATCACACATTGTTTGTTATTATTTTCCTTTTCTCCGTATATCGGCGAGTCATTAAACCAAAATACTGAAGTCTACTGACAGCACCATTACGGAATAAAGAAACCTTGATAGGATTACAGCCCTCCGTGCCAGTGTGAGTTGGGGTACGCTTTGATTTTTGAAGAAATATAAAAGATACCTTTCAAGGAGTGCCCTCTGCTTCCTTTGTGTGAGTTTTGGGTACGCCTGTGTTTTATTAAACCACCACTACACAGTGTTTGGTTGTCTGGATGCAGTTAACATCACCATATTAAAAGATACCTTTATGGATACACCTACATTCACCTTATTGTGAGTGGGGTACGCAAGATATCTGTGGAGCATCTTTTCTATTACGATCATCTGACTATTAGAAATACTACACATTGTATGCTATTTTTTTCTTCCACATGTTTGAATATTTACGGTACAATATAACCGGATGAGATTAGAATACAAGACGGAAACCAATTCTGAGGCCATCCCATCTCCATAAAGGAACGTATTGTACAAATTAATTATTTTTTAAGCGCCTAGGACGCAATCTGGTGTGTATTTAACATCTGTTTATAGCAGAATATTTCAAGCATTCCATGTCATTTATAACTAATTTGATAGCTATTATTTCATTTGTTATTTTACTTTACTATAAGGATAGGCATACCTTTCCTCAGAGCACCTACCATATTGCTCAAATCCTGCACCTAACATGTCTTTCTCTGCATGCACCAATTGTTTCATTTAAAATATTTTCAAAGTAAATGGGTTACATGTTTTAGATATATGTTATATGTACAGGTGTTTGAGTGTATTAGTGTGTTTGAGAGTCAGCAGCAAATTGGCTGTATGTACAGGTAGTCAAGGAAGCCTGATCTCCTAACTTATGGTAACGCAAGTTTGCATAGGGATAATGCAAGAGTTTATGCGGTATCAAGCAGGAAGCCACACCGCCCACAGTTTTTCCATCCACAGCTGCAACCACTATCATTAGTATAGGCCAGTGGCATGGGGTGAGGCAGGTGAGACAAAGACGTTCCTGTCATACTAACATATAAGCCCGAGTTTTGACTATATAAAGGGGATCCGATCTGAAGATCGACAGTGTCTAGGTCGACAATGTTTAGGTCGACCACTATAGGTCGACAGTCACTAGGTCGACATGGATGGAAGGTCGACAGGGTTTCTAGGTCGACATGTGCTAGGTCGACAGGTCTAAAGGTCGACATGAGTTTTTCACATTTTTTTTCTTTTTTTGAATTTTTTCATACTTAACGATCCACGTGGACTACGATTGGAACGGTAAAGTGTGCCGAGCGAAGCGGTAGCGGAGCGAAGGCACCATGCCCGAAGCATGGCGATCGAAGCGAGCCATGCGAGGGGACGCGGTGCACTAATTTGGGATCCCGGTCACTCTACGAAGAAAACGACACAAAAAAAAATAAAAAATCCTCATGTCAACCTTTAGACCTGTCGACGTAGCACATGTCGACCTAGAAACCCTGTCGACCTTCCATCCATGTCGACCTAGTGACTGTCGACCTATAGTGGTCGACCTAAACATTGTCGACCTAGACACTGTCGATTTGATGAACCACACCCATATAAAGTATATGAAAAATACAAAGAATATATTATAAATATCTTCTTTGTATTATTCTAATCATTCTGAAGTAAAAAGCCTATGACAGGTGAGGCAGTGTCTCCCCTGTCTACCTTCCCTGCACATCTCTGATTAACACTCACCAAACTTCCAGGAGTATCAGGGCCGGCTCCAGGCAAATTTTGAAGCACCCCGTCCTCTCAATCCACGCGCCTTCGAAAGTGGGCGTGGCCACGCAGCTTTATATTATTATATCAAACTATAAATATATAGATTTTCACCCCCCTCTACAAAAACAATTAGCATCCCTACACATAACTCCCACAGTAGTGCTCCTTACACATAATGTACCCACGTCACTGGTACCCAGTAGACTGTCAGATACACATAACATTCCAGTATAGTGCCAGATAACCCAGTAGAGTGCCAGATACGCATAATGACCCCAGTAGATTGACAGATATGCATATTGACCCCAGTAGATTGCCAGATATGCATAATGACCCCAGTAGACTGCCAGATATGCATAATGACCCCAGTAGATTGCCAGATATGCATAATGACCCCTGTAGATTTCCAGATACGCATAATGACCCCAGTAGATTTGCTAGATACGCATAATGACCCAGTAGATTGCCAGATACACATAATGACCCCAGTAGATTGCCAGATGTGCATAATGACCCCAGTAGATTGCCATATACGCATAAGGACCCCAGTAGTGCAGTACCAGATACACATAATGACCCCAGTAGTGCAGTGCCAGATATACATAATGATCCCAGTAGTGCAGTACCAGATACACATAATGATCCCAGTAGTGCAGTGCCAGATATACATAATGACACCAGTAGTGCAGTGCTAGATACACATATGCCCGCCGTAGTGCCAGATACACATATTTGAAAATACCAGACCAAAAAGGAATCCACAGCGCTGTTCCAAATTAATTCCCTTCAAACTCCAGGATATTGGTTAATGTCATATAGCAGATCCTTGTAAAATATCTCTCTTATATGCAATCCCAGTTCTCAAATATACTCTACAGTGGGTCCACACAGTAATGCCCCTTGCACTGTATCATTCCCCACACAGTAATGCTCCTTGCACATTAATATGCCCACACAGTAATGCCCTTTATACCTTAGTATGCCCCACAAAGTAATGCCCCTTATACACGTTACACCACAGTAGAGACGCTTAAACTGTACATGGTATGCCACATCAGAACCTTTAGACACATTACACCAAAGTAGAGCCGCTTACACACATTATGCCATAGTAGAGCTCCTTATACACATTACACCCCAGTAGAGCCACTATGGAAGTAGCTGTGAATTGTGGACAAGAGAGAAAGAGAGAGAAAAAAATAAAGCGAGAAAGAAAGAAAGAAAGAAAGAAAGAAAGAAAGGTGAGGGAGGGAGAGAGAGAGAGAGAGAGAGAGAGAGAGAGAGAGAGGTGAGGACGAGAGAAGGAGAGGGGTTGAGGACAAGAAATGAGAGAGGGGGCTGATGAGGACAGAGGGATGGAAAGAGTGGGATGAAGACACAGAGAGAGAGAGAGGACAGAGAGAGTGATAGAGTCAGCCAGGGCATGTATATATCTGGAAGACAAGAGAGAGAAAGACACGAGGACAAGAGAGAGGGAGGTGAGGACAAGTGAAAGAGAGATAGAGAGAGATGAGGACGACAGAGAGAGAGAGAGGTGAGGGCAAAAAAGAGAGAGGGGGGTGAGGACAAAATACAGAGAGGGGGTGAAGACAAAAGAGAGAGAGGGAGTGAGGACAAAAGAGAGGGAGTAAGGACAAAAGAGAGAGAGAGGGAGTAAGGACAAAAAGAAAGAGGGAGTAAGGACAAAAGAGAGAGAAAGGGTGGTGAGTACAAAAGAGAGAGAGAGGTTAGGAAAAGAGAGAAGACGGGGTAAGGACAAAATACAGAGGGGGTGAAGACAAAAGAGAGAGAAGGAGTCAGGACAAAAGAGAGAGAGGGAGTGAGGACAAAAGAGAGAGAGTGGGGTGAGGACAAAATACAGAGAGGCGGTGAAGACAAAAGAGAGAGAGGGAGTGAGGACAAAAGAGAAAGAGGGAGTAAGGCCAAAAAGAAAGGGGGGAGTAAGGACAAAAGAGAGAGAAAGGGGGGTGAGTACAAAAAAGAGAGGTGGGGACAACACAAAGAAGGGTGAGGACAAGAGGCAGAAGATAGGGGACGAGGACAAGAGAGAGAGAGAGTTGAGGACAATAGAGTTGAGGACAAGAGAGAGAGGGGAGGTGAGGATGAGAGAGAGAGAGGGGGTGAGGACATAAAAAGAGAGAGGGAGGTGAGAACAGAGGGACAGAGAGTGCGAGAGAGGACAGGGAGAGTCAGCCAGGGCATGTATACATCCACACTCACACTGGCCAGGGGGGTAGCACTCTCCCTGCAGTGCTGATGCTGGCTGTATGCTGTGCTGCTGCTGGGATCCCGGACTGCATGGGTGGCAGGACTCCTCCTCAGGACCAGGGGCTCAGGCAGTCAGGCAGGCAGGCTGCCGACTGGGTGCTTGTGGGTGGCCAGCCGCATGTAGTACCACGTGCCATTGCTCAACGCCTTACTGCTGCTCCTAGGACTTCTCTCCCGTCTGTGCGCTATGACGAGAGAGATAGAGAGAGATAGAGAGAGAGGGGTGAGGACAAGAGAGAGGGAGGTGAGGGCAAAAGGGGGGGAGAGGACAAGGGAGAGAGAGGTGAATACAAGAGAGAGGAGAGGTGAGGACAAAAGGGGGGGTGAGGACAAGAGAGAGAGATGAAGACAAAAAAGAGAGAGGGTGAGGACAAAAGAGAGTGAGGGAGTGAGGATGAAGGAGAGGGATAGAGATCAAGAGGGAGGGGTAAGGACAAAAGAAGAGATGTGAGGAAAAGAGAAGAAAGAGAGGGGGTGAGGACAAGAGAGAAGATAGGGGTGAGGACGAGAAAGATAGAGGTGAGGTGAGAACAAGAGATAGAGAGAGGGGTGCGGACAAGAGACAGAGGTGAGGACTAGAGAGAGAGAGAGAGAGAGGTTAGGACAAGAGAGAGGTAAGGACAAAAGAGAGAGGGGGTAAGGACAAAAGAGAGAAAGAGGGGTAAGGACAAAAGAGAGAGAGGGGGGTAAGGACAAAATTGAGAGGGTGGGATAAGGACAAAGAAGAGAGGGGGGTAACGACAAAAGAGAGAGAGAGGGGGATAACGACAAAAGAGAGATAGGGAGTAACGACAGAGAGAGATGGGGTAACGACAAAAGAGAGAGGGGGTAATGACAAAATAGAGTGGGGGTAACAACAAAAGAGAGAGAGGGGGTAAAGACAAAAGAGAGAGAGAGTGGGGGAGTAACGACAAAGAGAGAGGGGGTAACGACAAAAGAGAGAGGGAGTAACGACAAAGGAGAGAGAGGGGGTAACGACAAAAGAGTGAGTGGAGGTAACAACAAAAGAGAGAGAGGGGGTAATGACAAAGAGAGAGGGGGTATCGACAAAGAAAGGGGGGGGTAATGACAAAGAGAGAGAGGGGGTAACGACAAAAGAGAGTAAGGTAATGACAAAAGAAAGAGAGGGAGGTTAGTACAAGAGAGAGAGAGAGAGGCTGAGTACAAGAGAGAGAGAGAAAGCGGCTAGGTACATAGGACAGAGAGAGAGAGGACAGAGAGAGTCAGCCAGGGCATGTATACATCCACACTCACCCCGGCTGGGGGGCAGCACTCTCCCTGAAGTGCTCATGCTGGCCGTGTGCTGTGCTGCTGCTGGTACTGGGATCCTGGACTGGCAGGATGCCTCCTCGGGGCCAGGTGCTTAGGCAGGCTGGTGCATGTAGGCAGATGGGTGGGCGCATGGAGTACAGGGCGCGCTGTTGCTGGGGCTGTCACTGCTCCTCGATCTTCCCCGCTCCTCTCTTCTCCCACCAACGCTTATGCTCCCAGAATGCCGTGCACAATGACGTCGCGCCAGCGTCGGCATTCTGGGGAGGTGAGGGGGATGAGGAGAGCACAGTGGCCGTAGATAGGCAGTGGGTGTGTCGAGAGGGAGGCGGGGCTGCTCAGGCAGGCCAGGCACCGCACACAAATTCACACCCACAACACTCCCCCATCATTGCGGCGACTGCTGGGAGCTGTGGTGGATAACTGTGATCAGGGCCAGGCCGGCTCCAGGTATGTGAAGACAATATGATGGCCACAAATAGCGGCACGCAATAAGGGTGGCGCCCTGTGCTTCCGCTCGTGTGGGACATGCCTGGAGCTGGCCCTAAGGAGTATATATTGCTGCATCTTTGTATAATGCCCACATGAACCTTTGGGCTTATATATTGTGTGTAAATCTGGCTCTAGTACAAGTAGGCTCCAAATGAGCCATGTACCTCACCGCATGTCCCTGGTATAAGCACTTGCATCAGCCACAGGTGCAAGAGTTCCATCTGAAACAGAATTCGCTTCTCCATAAGCATAACTCAGAATAGCATGGAACTTTAGCAAAACCCTCATGACACTCCCACATTGTCACTACACAGTTCCCGCCCTGAAACACCCATTTCAAGGAAAGACAGATTTTGACACTCTCAGAATAGGACATAGATATGCAAAAATGTGTATATTTGCACCTGCGCATAAAACTCACCGTTTGCGTCCATGTAAAGAGATCCATCTGATTCAGAACAGGCCTATCAGGGCCTACAAGATTTCTGGATGAATATGGTTAAAAAAAGGAGTGGAGGAAAATGACGGTGAGGGTTGAAGGCGGGATAACCAAATATCCACAGAAAAAAAAGAGGACAATCTGTTACATACTCACATACAGGAGTAACAACTGCAATTCTTATTCCTGTAAGCAATATTTGAAATGACTGAATACTCCTTGGTGGTTTTTTAATTGTTGTGATATTTTTGTCAAAGGCGAAGCACCTTTGACTGCACATTTTTGCTACAGTACCTTTCTGTGTGGTGCAGCACAGTTTATCCTCTTTCCTTCCTTATACTCAGAACAGCTGCAATTCCTGTTTCTTGTTTTAAAGAGCAAAGGAACCCAACAATTGTAAAGCACTAATAATAACCATTACTGGAGTCATAATTCATACCTCCCAACTGTCCCGATTTCCGTGGGATAGTCCCGTTTTTTTGGGACTGTCCTGCTGTTCCACCCGTGGGCCAAAGTGTCCCACGGTGGGGGGGGGGGGGGGGAGCAGTTGGGAGGCTCCTGCACTCGCTGCTCTGCTTAGCATGCCCCCTCAGTGATGAAAACGGGGGCGTGGCTCGAGATTGCGGCCCTCCCGTGAAGCCACAACCCTTTTCCATAGGCCATGCCCACTTTACGGGCGGCCGCTTCGCACGAGCGGATGTCCCTCCTTCCGATGAACAGAAGTTGGGAGGTTTGACAATTGCCAAATGTTAATAGTAATTTGTTGAAACTCTTCTATGTTTAGTTTTGTTTGCCTACCACTTAAATTATGTTACAATCAACTTTTCCTCTGGACCTCTTGCTCTGAAAATGAAGCTTCATTGGATTCAAATATTATTTTGAAAATGCTGATCTAGATTTGCATTAGAGATGTGCGGCGGGCACTTTTCGTGTTTTGGTTTTGGATTGGTTTTGCCAAAACCACCCTTTCAGGTTTTGGTTTTGGATCTGGATGATTTTTGAATAAAACATAGAAACAGCTAAAATCACAGAATTTTGGGGTAATTTTGCCACTACGGTATTATTAACCTCAATAACATTCATTTCCACTCATTTCCAGTCTATTCTGAACACCTCACACCTCACAATATTGTTTTTAGGCCAAAAGGTTGCACAGAGGTGGCTGTATGACTAAACTAAGCGACACAAGTGTGCCGCACAAACACCTGGCCCATCTAGGAGCGGCACTGCAGTGGCAGACAGGATGGAAGATTTAAAAAATAGGCCCCAAACAGCACATCATACAAAGACGAAAAAGAATTGCAATGAGGCAGCTGTATTACTAAGCTAAGCGACACAAGTGTGCGGCACAAACACCTGACCCATCTAGGAGTGGCACTGCAGTTGCAGACAGGATGGCACTTAAAAAAACTAGGCCCCAAACACATGATGCAAAGAAGAAAAAGAGGTGCCAGATGGAATTGCCCTTGGGCCCTCCCACCCACCCTTATGTTGTATAAACAGGACATGCACACTTTAACAAACCAATCATTTCAGCGACAGGGTCTGCCACACAACTGTGGCTAAAATGACTGGTTGGTTTGGGCCCCCACCAAAAAAGAAGCAATCAATCTCTCCTTGCACAAACTGGATCTACAGAGGCAACATGTCAACCTCATCCTCCGATTCCTCACTGCTTTCACTGTGTACATCCTCCTCCTCACAGAGTATTAATTCATCCCCACTGGAATCTACCATCACAGGTCCCTTTGTACTTTCTGGAGGCAATTGCTGGTAAAGGTCTTCCCGGAGGAATTTATAATTAATTTTGATGAACATCATCTTCTACACATTTTGTGGAAGTAACCTCCTACGTCTATCGCTGACAAGGTTACCGGTTGCACTAAACACTCTTTCAGAGTACACACTGGAGGGGGAGCAACTTAGGTAAAATAAAGGCAGTTTGTGCAAGAGCATCCAAATTGCCTCTTTTTCCTGCCTGTATATGTACGGACTGTCTGACATACCTACTTGGATGCTGTCACTCATATAATCCTCCACCATTCTTTCAATGGTGACAGAATCATATGCAGTGACAGTAGACATGTCAGTAATCGTTGGCAGGTCCTTCAGTCCGGACCAGATGTCAGCACTTGCTCCTGACTGCCCTGCATCACCGCCAGCGGGTGGGCTAGGAAATCTTATCCTTTTCCTCGCAGCCCAAGTTGCGGGAGAGAGTGAAGGAGGATCTATTGACGGGTCATGTTCTGCTTGAGTTGACAGTTTTCTCCCCAGCAGGTCTTTGAACCTCTGCAGACTTGTGTCTGCTGGAAAGAGAAATACTATGTAGGCTTTAAACCTAGGATGGAGCACGGTGGCCAAAATGTAGTGCTCTGATTTCAACAGATTGACCACCCTTCAATCCTGGCAAAGCGAATGAAGGGCTCCATCCACAAGTCCCACATACTTTGCGGAATTGCTCCATCTTGGCTCCTCTTTAAATTTCTCCAGCTGCTTCTGCAAAAGCCTGATGAGGGGACTGACCCGACTCAAGCTGGCAGTGTCTGAACTGACTTCACGTGTGGCAAGTTCGAAGGGTTGGAGAACCTTGCACAAGACGGAAATCATTCTCCACTGTACTTGAGTCAGGTGCATTCCCCCTCCTTTGCCTACAGTATATCGTAGGTGGATGTATAGGCTTGAGTGGCTTTTGCTACTGCTCTATCCTCTGAAGCATATAGAGTGTTGAATTCAACCTCGTTACCACCTCTTGCTTCAAGTGATGGCAGGTCAGGCTCAGCAGTGGTTGATGGTGCTCCAGTCTTCAGCACGCGGTGGCTGAATGCCGAAAGTGGCCCGCAATTTTTCGGGCCACTGAAAGCTTCTCCTGCACGCCACTGTCATTTTTCAAAAAATTCAGCACCACCAAATTAAATGTATGTGCAAAACATGGGACGTGCTGGAATTTGCCAAGATGTAATGCACGCACAATATTGGTGGCATTGTCCGATATCACAAATCCCCAGGAGAGTCTAATTGGGGTAAGCCATTGAGCAATGATGTCCCTCAGATTCCGTAAGAAAGAGATTGTCAGCGGTGTGCCTCTTACGGAAAGTGGTGATACATAGCGTAGCCTGCCTAGGACCAAGTTGGCGTTTGCGAGATGCTGCTACTGGTGCCGCTGCTGTTGTTGCTGCGGGAGGCCATACATCAACCCAGTGGGCTTTCACAATCATATAGTCCTTAGTCTGCCCTGTTCCACTTGTCCACATTTCCGTGTTTAAGTGGACAGTGGTTACAACTGTAATTTTTAGGACACTGAGGACACTTTTTCTGACGTCTCTGTACATTCTCGGTATCGTCTGCCTAGTGAAGAGAAACCTAGTTGGGATTTGATACCGGGGACACAGTACCTCAAACAATTCTCTAAGTCCCACTGAACTAATGGCGGATACCGGATGCACGTCTAACACCAACATAGCTGTCAAGGCCTCAGTTATCCGCTTTGCAAAAGGATGACTGCTGTCATATTTCATCTTCCTCACAAAGGACTGTTGGACAGTCAATTGCTTAGTTGAAGTAGTACAAGTGGTCTTCCGACTTCCCCTCTGGGATGACGATCGACTCCCAGCAGCAACAACAGCAGCGGCAGCAACAGCAGCAGGCGTATCACTCAAGGATCCTCCGGAGGAATCCCAGTTAGGAGAGGACTCCTCAGTCTTGCCAGTGACATGGCCTGCAGGACTACTGACGTTCCTGACTGAGGAGGAAGTTGACGTTGAGGGAGTTGGTGGTGCGGCTTGCAGGAGCTTGGGTACAAGAGGAAGAAGGGATTTAGGTGTCAGTGGACTGATTACTCTCTTACCCAAAGTTTCACAACTTGACACTGACTTCTGATGAATTCGCTGCAGGTGACGTATAAGGGAGGATTGACAGAGGCAACACACGGCTTGACACCTGTTGTCCGGATTTGTGGAGAATTGTGGAGAAATGATTCCACACCGAAGAGGTGGCTTTTTTGGTATTTTTGGTATTTTGCCCAGGCATCACAATGGGCCTATTCATCCCACGGACAACAGTTGTCTCCCCTGGTGCCTGATTTAAACAAATCACATCACCATCAGAATCCTCATCATCAACTTCCTCCTCAGCACCAGCAACACCCATATCCTCATCCTGGTGTACTTCAACAGTGACATCTTCAATTTGAATATCAGAAACTTGACTGTGGGTGCTACTTCCAGTACTTGCAGAGGGCGTGCAAATGGTGGAAGAAGCCATTTCTTCACGTCCAGTGTTGGGAAAGTCAGGCATTACAACCGCCAACACACTTGGACTCTCCTTGGGGATTTGTGATACCATCTTAGAACGCACAGTTCTTTACTTTGCTTTTGCCAGCTTAAATGTTATCATTTTTCTAGCGGAAGGATGAGGGCTTCCATCGCCATGTGAAGCTGAACCACTAGTCATGAACATAGGCCAGGGCCTTAGCAGTTCTTTGCCACTCCGTGTCGTAAATGGCATATTGGCAAGTTTACGTTTCTCCTCGGACCATTTAAATTTCTTTATTTTTGGGTCTTTTTACTGAACTTTGGCTTTTTGGATTTTACATGCCCTCTAATATCAGATTGGGCATTAGCCTTGGCAGACGACGTTGATGGGATTTCATCATCTATGTCATGACTAGTGGCAGCAGCTTCAGCACTTGGAGGAAGTGGTTCTTAATCTTTCCCTATTGTATCCTCCAAATTTTTGTTCTCCATTATTTTTCTGGAGTTATATTACAATGGCCCTCATTCCGAGTTGTTCGCTCGCTAGCTGCTTTTAGCAGCATTGCACACGCTAAGCCGCCGCCCTCTGGGAGTGTATCTTAGCATAGCAGAATTGCGAATGAAAGATTAGCAGAATTGCGAATAGAAATTTCTTAGCAGTTTCTGAGTAGCTCGAGACTTACTCAGCCATTGCGATCAGTTTAGTCAGTTTCGTTCCTGGTTTGATGTCACAAACACACCCAGCGTTCACCCAGACACTCCCCCGTTTCTTCAGACACTCCTGCGTTTTTCCCACAAACGCCAGCGTTTTTTTGCACACACCCAGAAAACGGCCAGTTTCCGCCCAGAAACACCCACTTCCTGTCAATCACAGTACGATCACCAGAACGATGAAAAATCCTTGTTATGCCGTGAGTAAAATACCTAACTTTTGTGTAAAATAACTAATCGCATGCGCTCTGTGAACCTTGCGCATGCGCAGTAAGCGACTAATCGCAATATAGCGAAAATCGGCAACGAGCGAAAAACTCGGAATGACCCCCATTATGCGGTACATGAGCGCGTACCTCTACACCACACAGGGCAAACCCTGTGAAAATTTGGATAAAATATTAATATCCCCTTTATTTAGAGTAAATAATATACAGCACAGGACAGCACCACTGAAGTTATATGGCAGCACCACTGAACTGGACTTATATGGAATTATACGTCAGGATCACTGGATTTATAAGCCAGTACCACTGGAATTATACGGCAGGATCACTGTAATTATACGCCAGTACCAGTGGAATTATACGGCAGGATCACTGGAATTATACAGCAGGATCACTGGATTTATACGGCAGTACCGCTGGACATATACGGCAGTATCAATGGACATATACGGCAGTACCACTGGACATATACGGCAGTATCACTGGACTGGATTTATACGCCAGTACCACTGGAATTATAAGGCAGGATCACTGGATTTATACGCCAGTACCACTGGAATTATACGGCAGGATCACTGGAATTATACGGCACTACCACTGCATATATACAGCAGTATCACTGGACTGGACTTATACGCCAGTAGCACTGGAATTATACGACAGGATCTCTGGACTTATACGCCAGTACCAATGCAATTATACGTCAGCATCACTGGATTTATGCGGCAATGGAGTGGAATTATACAGCAGCACTGGACATATGGCAGCAGAGGACACCAACACTGTAACTGGACTGATGCAGCACAACACACCACCACTGGACTGATGCAGCACAACACAGCACCACTGGACTGGACTTATACAGCAGCACTGGACATATGGCAGCAGAGGACACCACCACTGTGACTGGACTGATGCAGCACAAGACACTACCACTGAGGACGGAGACACGTCCTCTCTCTACACTCTCCAATGCCGGAGTGAAAATGGCGGGGATGTGCGGCTCCTTATATGGAATCCAAACCCCACGAGAATCAAACAGCGGGAGGATGATGTTTTGCCTTGTTCTGGTTTCCGAGTCAGGCGGGAAAACCTGAGCCTGACTCGGATCCAGGCTTGGTTAGTGAAGTTCGGGGGGGTTCGGTTCTATGAGAACCGAACCTTCTCATCTCTAATTTGCATGTAACCTTTGGTATATCCCTTTGAGCAATGACATCAAAGTATCTCTTATAATAGATAATAAGGGATCATTTTTTTAGTAATCTGGAGTTTTCAAAGCTCCTGTGTCTTTGGCAGTTTTGGCTGCTGGATTTAAAGGGGCAATAATATAACATACATAACCAGTTCCCCTTTAAATCCAGCAGCTGAAACCACTGAATTCATAGCAGAATTGAAAAGCACTGCCTAGTATATTTACCCCCACTGTGGAGATTTATGAGTGTGGTCCAATAAATAAGGGAAATCTCTCATTGCTTACATTTCTTCAACTCGTACATACAGTATACATATTATCAATAGTATGGCCTTGGTACCACTTAGTCCCCATACTTGTCTAAGCTTTTGTTACAACAGTACACCAAGGCATCCACTGTATCACAGTATAGAAAATTATCAATGTCAAGCACCTTAAGCCAGGAAATGATGCCTTCAACCCAGACCTGGAAATCAATCAGTGCCAGGTCAGGGCTGTAGGGAGGATGGTCCAGTATCTTCTAATGGTAGTGCCATAACAACTCACGAGTGCTGTTGGCTGAGTGGGGCTTGGCGTTATCATGCAGCAATATGACACCTTTTCACAGCAACCCAGGTCATTTTCGATGAATTGCCCTCTGCAACCAACACAGTATGTCACAATAGCAGTCAGCATTCACAGTATCTCCCCTGGTTAGGAAAGCAACAAGAAGCACGCATTTGCGGTCCCAAAACACGGTAACCATGACCTTCTTTGCAGATGGAGTTGTTTTGAATTTTATTGAAGGTGGGGATGATGCATGTTTTCATGTCATGGATGCTTGCTTTGTGTCACATAATGTACCCATGTTTCATCACCTGGAACAATATGCTGCAGGAACTGCACTCCCTCCACATGGTACCTTCTGTACCTGTCGGTGCCAAGTTTCACTGCATCATATATTCACACCCTTAGCATTGTACTGACATCTATTGTGTGTATTGTCTACTTGGATTTAATTGTGTTTACTTGTACACACACACAGCCTTATTGGTTTATTACCATTAACACACCGTAACACCATCACATTAGTTATAGCGATTGCACGCTGCACCATATCCTATCTATTACACTTTAGTGAGGTCGGGTATCCTCACCTGTGCAAGCGTCATTTTCCCTATTATACACACACTTTGGGCCTAATTCAGACCTGATCGTAGATGTGCTAAATTTAGCACATCTACCTTCAGATTCTCTGACATGCGGGGGGACGCCCAGCACAGGGCTAGTCCGCCCCGCATGTCAGGCCCTGCCCTGTTGTACAAGTACAAAAGCATTGCACGGCGGCAATGCTTTTGTACTTGAAGAGTAGCTCTCCACCAGCGCAGCTACTGGCCGGACTACGCCCCCTAAATTGCGGGCAAACGCCGCCGGCCCACCTCCTCCCGCCTCTGCTTGTCAATCAGGCAGAGGCGATCGCAGGGCTGAGACAGCCGTCGGTGCAGTTCAGACCTGATCGCACAGCAGCGATCAGGTCTGAATTAGCCCCTTTATGCGCAAGGAACCATTGTCTATTGGGATGTAGTTATGTGACTCGCCACCGAGCCCGCAGCATGGTGAGCGCAGCCAGCCCACAAGGGCCTTCGTTGCGCTCGAACCCCCCAACCCCCCCCCCCCCCCCCCAGTAGAGATGAGCGGGTTCGGTTTCTCTGAATCCGAACCCGCCCGAACTTCATGGTTTTTTTCACGGGTCCGAGCAGACTCGGATCCTCCCGCCTTGCTCGGTTAACCCGAGCGCGCCCGAACGTCATCATGACGCTGTCGGATTCTCGCGAGACTCGGATTCTATATAAGGAGCCGCGCGTCGCCGCCATTTTCACACTTGCATTGAGATTGATAGGGAGAGGACGTGGCTGGCGTCCTCTCCATTTAGATTAGAAGACAGAGAGAGAGAGAGATTGACCTGATTTACTGGAGCTTAGGAGTACTGTAGAAGTGTAGAGAGTGCAGAGTTTACTAGTGACTGACCACAGTGACCACCAGACAGTGCAGTTTTATTTAATATATCCGTTCTCTGCCTGAAAAAAACGATACACACAGTGACTCAGTCACATACCATATCTGTGTGCACTGCTCAGCCCAGTGTGCTGCATCATCTATGTATATATATCTGACTGTGCTCAGCTCACACAGCTTATAATTGTGGGGGAGACTGGGGAGCACTGCAGTGCCAGTTATAGGTTATAGCAGGAGCCAGGAGTACATATTATATTAAAATTAAACAGTGCACACTTTTGCTGCAGGAGTGCCACTGCCAGTGTGACTGACCAGTGACCTGACCACACTGACCACCAGTATAGTTAGTAGTATACTATATTGTGATTGCCTGAAAAAGTTAAACACTCGTCGTGTGACTTCACTTGTGTGGTGTTTTTTTTTTTTATTCTATAAAAAACTCATTCTGCTGACAGACAGTGTCCAGCAGGTCCGTCATTATATAATATATACCTGTCCGGCTGCAGTAGTGATATATATATATTTTTTATATCATTATTTATCATCCAGTCGCAGCAGACACAGTACGGTAGTTCACGGCTGTAGCTACCTCTGTGTCGGCACTCGGCAGTCCATCCATAATTGTATACCACCTACCCGTGGTTTTTTTTTCTTTCTTCTTTATACATACATACTACTACATCTCTTTATCAACCAGTCTATATTAGCAGCAGACACAGTACAGTACGGTAGTCCACGGCTGTAGCTACCTCTGTGTCGGCACTCGGCAGTCCGTCCATAATTGTATTCCACCTACCCGTGGTTTTTTTTTCTTTCTTCTTTATACATACATACTACTACATCTCTTTATCAACCAGTCTATATTAGCAGCAGACACAGTACAGTACGGTAGTTCACGGCTGTAGCTACCTCTGTGTCGGCACTCGGCAGTCCGTCCATAATTGTATACCACCTACCCGAGGTTTTTTTTTTCTTTCTTCTTTATACATACATACTACTACATCTCTTTATCAACCAGTCTATATTAGCAGCAGACACAGTACAGTACGGTAGTTCACGGCTGTAGCTACCTCTGTGTCGGCACTCGGCAGTCCGTCCATAATTGTATACCACCTACCCGAGGTTTTTTTTTCTTTCTTCTTTATACATACATACTACTACATCTCTTTATCAACCAGTCTATATTAGCAGCAGACACAGTACAGTACGGTAGTTCACGGCTGTAGCTACCTCTGTGTTGGCACTCGGCAGTCCGTCCATAATTGTATACCACCTACCCGAGGTTTTTTTTTCTTTCTTCTTTATACATACATACTACTACATCTCTTTATCAACCAGTCTATATTAGCAGCAGACACAGTACAGTACGGTAGTTCACGGCTGTAGCTACCTCTGTGTCGGCACTCGGCAGTCCGTCCATAATTGTATACCACCTACCCGTGGTTTTTTTTTCTTTCTTCTTTATACTTATACATACTACTACATCTCTTTATCAACCAGTCTATATTAGCAGCAGACACAGTACAGTACGGTAGTCCACGGCTGTAGCTACCTCTGTGTCGGCACTCGGCAGTCTGTCCATAATTGTATACCACCTACCCGTGGTTTTTTTTTCTTTCTTCTTTATACTTATACATACTACTACATCTCTTTATCAACCAGTCTATATTAGCAGCAGACACAGTACAGTACGGTAGTCCACGGCTGTAGCTACCTCTGTGTCGGCACTCGGCAGTCCGTCCATAATTGTATACCACCTACCCGTGTTTTTTTTTTCTTTCTTCTTTATACTTATACATACTACTACATCTCTTTATCAACCAGTCTATATTAGCAGCAGACACAGTACAGTACGGTAGTCCACGGCTGTAGCTACCTCTGTGTCGGCACTCAGCAGTCCGTCCATAATTGTATACCACCTACCCGTGGTTTTTTTTTCTTTCTTCTTTATACTTATACATACTACTACATCTCTTTATCAACCAGTCTATATTAGCAGCAGACACAGTACAGTACGGTAGTCCACGGCTGTAGCTACCTCTGTGTCGGCACTCGGCAGTCCGTCCATAATTGTATACCACCTACCCGTGGTTTTTTTTTCTTTCTTCTTTATACTTATACATACTACTACATCTCTTTATCAACCAGTCTATATTAGCAGCAGACACAGTACAGTACGGTAGTCCACGGCTGTAGCTACCTCTGTGTCGGCACTCGGCAGTCCGTCCATAATTGTATACCACCTACCCGTGGTTTTTTTTCTTTCTTCTTTATACTTATACATACTACTACATCTCTTTATCAACCAGTCTATATTAGCAGCAGACACAGTACAGTACGGTAGTCCACGGCTGTAGCTACCTCTGTGTCGGCACTCGGCAGTCCGTCCATAATTGTATACCACCTACCCGTGGTTTTTTTTTCTTTCTTCTTTATACTTATACATACTACTACATCTCTTTATCAACCAGTCTATATTAGCAGCAGACACAGTACAGTACGGTAGTTCACGGCTGTAGCTACCTCTGTGTCGGCACTCGGCAGTCCGTCCATAATTGTATACTAGTATCCATCCATCTCCATTGTTTACCTGAGGTGCCTTTTAGTTGTGCCTATTAAAATATGGAGAACAAAAATGTTGAGGTTCCAAAATTAGGGAAAGATCAAGATCCACTTCCACCTCGTGCTGAAGCTGCTGCCACTAGTCATGGCCGAGACGATGAAATGCCAGCAACGTCGTCTGCCAAGGCCGATGCCCAATGTCATAGTACAGAGCATGTCAAATCCAAAACACCAAATATCAGTAAAAAAAGGACTCCAAAACCTAAAATAAAATTGTCGGAGGAGAAGCGTAAACTTGCCAATATGCCATTTACCACACGGAGTGGCAAGGAACGGCTGAGGCCCTGGCCTATGTTCATGGCTAGTGGTTCAGCTTCACATGAGGATGGAGGCACTCAGCCTCTCGCTAGAAAAATGAAAAGACTCAAGCTGGCAAAAGCAGTAGCACCGCAAAGAACTGTGCGTTCTTCAAAATCCCAAATCCACAAGGAGAGTCCAATTGTGTCGGTTGCGATGCCTGACCTTCCCAACACTGGACGTGAAGAGCATGCGCCTTCCACCATTTGCACGCCCCCTGCAAGTGCTGGAAGGAGCACCCGCAGTCCAGTTCCTGATAGTCAGATTGAAGATGTCAGTGTTGAAGTACACCAGGATGAGGAGGATATGGGTGTTGCTGGCGCTGGGGAGGAAATTGACCAGGAGGATTCTGAAGGTGAGGTGGTTTGTTTAAGTCAGGCACCCGGGGAGACACCTGTTGTCCGTGGGAGGAATATGGCCGTTGACATGCCTGGTGAAAATACCAAAAAAATCAGCTCTTCGGTGTGGAGGTATTTCAACAGAAATGCGGACAACAGGTGTCAAGCCGTGTGTTCCCTTTGTCAAGCTGTAATAAGTAGGGGTAAGGACGTTAACCACCTCGGAACATCCTCCCTTATACGTCACCTGCAGCGCATTCATAATAAGTCAGTGACAAGTTCAAAAACTTTGGGTGACAGCGGAAGCAGTCCACTGACCAGTAAATCCCTTCCTCTTGTAACCAAGCTCACGCAAACCACCCCACCAACTCCCTCAGTGTCAATTTCCTCCTTCCCCAGGAATGCCAATAGTCCTGCAGGCCATGTCACTGGCAATTCTGACGAGTCCTCTCCTGCCTGGGATTCCTCCGATGCATCCTTGCGTGTAACGCCTACTGCTGCTGGCGCTGCTGTTGTTGCTGCTGGGAGTCGATGGTCATCCCAGAGGGGAAGTCGTAAGACCACTTTTACTACTTCCACCAAGCAATTGACTGTCCAACAGTCCTTTGCGAGGAAGATGAAATATCACAGCAGTCATCCTACTGCAAAGCGGATAACTGAGGCCTTGGCATCCTGGGTGGTGAGAAACGTGGTTCCAGTATCCATCATTACTGCAGAGCCAACTAGAGACTTGTTGGAGGTACTGTGTCCCCGGTACCAAATACCATCTAGGTTCCATTTCTCTAGGCAGGCGATACCGAAAATTTACACAGACCTCAGAAAAAGAGTCACCAGTGTCCTAAAAAATGCAGCTGTACCCAATGTCCACTTAACCACGGACATGTGGACAAGTGGAGCAGGGCAGGGTCAGGACTATATGACTGTGACAGCCCACTGGGTAGATGTATGGACTCCCGCCGCAAGAACAGCAGCGGCGGCACCAGTAGCAGCATCTCGCAAACGCCAACTCTCTCCTAGGCAGGCTACGCTTTGTATCACCGCCTTCCAGAATACGCACACAGCTGAAAACCTCTTACGGCAACTGAGGAAGATCATCGCGGAATGGCTTACCCCAATTGGACTCTCCTGTGGATTTGTGGCATCGGACAACGCCAGCAATATTGTGTGTGCATTAAATATGGGCAAATTCCAGCACGTCCCATGTTTTGCACATACCTTGAATTTGGTGGTGCAGAATTATTTAAAAAACGACAGGGGCGTGCAAGAGATGCTGTCGGTGGCCAGAAGAATTGCGGGACACTTTCGGCGTACAGGCACCACGTACAGAAGACTGGAGCACCACCAAAAACTACTGAACCTGCCCTGCCATCATCTGAAGCAAGAAGTGGTAACGAGGTGGAATTCAACCCTCTATATGCTTCAGAGGTTGGAGGAGCAGCAAAAGGCCATTCAAGCCTATACAATTGAGCACGATATAGGAGGTGGAATGCACCTGTCTCAAGCGCAGTGGAGAATGATTTCAACGTTGTGCAAGGTTCTGCTGCCCTTTGAACTTGCCACACGTGAAGTCAGTTCAGACACTGCCAGCCTGAGTCAGGTCATTCCCCTCATCAGGCTTTTGCAGAAGAAGCTGGAGACATTGAAGGAGGAGCTAACACGGAGCGATTCCGCTAGGCATGTGGGACTTGTGGATGGAGCCCTTAATTCGCTTAACAAGGATTCACGGGTGGTCAATCTGTTGAAATCAGAGCACTACATTTTGGCCACCATGCTCGATCCTAGATTTAAAGCCTACCTTGGATCTCTCTTTCCGGCAGACACAAGTCTGCTGGGGTTGAAAGACCTGCTGGTGAGAAAATTGTCAAGTCAAGCGGAACGCGACCTGTCAACATCTCCTCCTTCACATTCTCCCGCAACTGGGGGTGCGAGGAAAAGGCTCAGAATTCCGAGCCCACCCGCTGGCGGTGATGCAGGGCAGTCTGGAGCGACTGCTGATGCTGACATCTGGTCCGGACTGAAGGACCTGACAACGATTACGGACATGTCGTCTACTGTCACTGCATATGATTCTCTCCCCATTGAAAGAATGGTGGAGGATTATATGAGTGACCGCATCCAAGTAGGCACGTCACACAGTCCATACTTATACTGGCAGGAAAAAGAGGCACTTTGGAGGCCATTGCACAAACTGGCTTTATTCTACCTAAGTTGCCCTCCCACAAGTGTGTACTCCGAAAGAGTGTTTAGTGCCGCCGCTCACCTTGTCAGCAATCGGCGTACGAGGTTACATCCAGAAAATGTGGAGAAGATGATGTTCATTAAAATGAATTATAATCAATTCCTCCGCGGAGACATTGACCAGCAGCAATTGCCTCCACAAAGTACACAGGGAGCTGAGATGGTGGATTCCAGTGGGGATGAATTGATAATCTGTGAGGAGGGGGATGTACACGGTGATATATCGGAGGATGATGATGAGGTGGACATCTTGCCTCTGTAGAGCCAGTTTGTGCAAGGAGAGATTAATTGCTTCTTTTTTGGGGGGGGGGTCCAAACCAACCCGTCATATCAGTCACAGTCGTGTGGCAGACCCTGTCACTGAAATGATGGGTTGGTTAAAGTGTGCATGTCCTGTTTTGTTTATACAACATAAGGGTGGGTGGGAGGGCCCAAGGACAATTCCATCTTGCACCTCTTTTTTCTTTTATTTTTCTTTGCGTCATGTGCTGTTTGGGGAGGGTTTTTTGGAAGGGACATCCTGCGTGACACTGCAGTGCCACTCCTAAATGGGCCCGGTGTTTGTGTCGGCCACTAGGGTCGCTTATCTTACTCACACAGTCAGCTACCTCATTGCGCCTCTTTTTTTCTTTGCGTCATGTGCTGTTTGGGGAGGGTTTTTTGGAAGGGACATCCTGCGTGACACTGCAGTGCCACTCCTAAATGGGCCCGGTGTTTGTGTCGGCCACTAGGGTCGCTTATCTTACTCACACAGTCAGCTACCTCATTGCGCCTCTTTTTTTCTTTGCGTCATGTGCTGTTTGGGGAGGGTTTTTTGGAAGGGCCATCCTGCGTGACACTGCAGTGCCACTCCTAGATGGGCCCGGTGTTTGTGTCGGCCACTAGGGTCGCTAATCTTACTCACACAGCTACCTCATTGCGCCTCTTTTTTTCTTTGCGTCATGTGCTGTTTGGGGAGGGTTTTTTGGAAGGGACATCCTGCGTGACACTGCAGTGCCACTCCTAAATGGGCCCGGTGTTTGTGTCGGCCACTACGGTCGCTAATCTTACTCACACAGCTACCTCATTGCGCCTCTTTTTTTCTTTGCGTCATGTGCTGTTTGGGGAGTGTTTTTTGGAAGGGCCATCCTGCGTGACACTGCAGTGCCACTCCTAGATGGGCCCGGTGTTTGTGTCGTCCACTAGGGTCGCTAATCTTACTCACACAGCTAACTCATTGCGCCTCTTTTTTTCTTTGCGTCATGTGCTGTTTGGGGAGGGTTTTTTGGAAGGGACATCCTGCGTGACACTGCAGTGCCACTCCTAAATGGGCCCGGTGTTTGTGTCGGCCACTACGGTCGCTAATCTTACTCACACAGCTACCTCATTGCGCCTCTTTTTTTCTTTGCGTCATGTGCTGTTTGGGGAGGGTTTTTTGGATGGGACATCCTGCGTGACACTGCAGTGCCACTCCTAAATGGGCCCGGTGTTTGTGTCGGCCACTAGGGTCGCTTATCTTACTCACACAGTCAGCTACCTCATTGCGCCTCTTTTTTTCTTTGCGTCATGTGCTGTTTGGGGAGTGTTTTTTGGAAGGGCCATCCTGCGTGACACTGCAGTGCCACTCCTAGATGGGCCCGGTGTTTGTGTCGGCCACTAGGGTCGCTAATCTTACTCACACAGCTACCTCATTGCGCCTCTTTTTTTCTTTGCGTCATGTGCTGTTTGGGGAGGGTTTTTTGGAAGGGACATCCTGCGTGACACTGCAGTGCCACTCCTAAATGGGCCCGGTGTTTGTGTCGGCCACTAGGGTCGCTAATCTTACTCACACAGCTACCTCATTGCGCCTCTTTTTTTCTTTGCGTCATGTGCTGTTTGGGGAGGGTTTTTTGGAAGGGACATCCTGCGTGACACTGCAGTGCCACTCCTAGATGGGCCAGGTGTTTGTGTCGGCCACTAGGGTCGCTTAGCTTAGTCATCCAGCGACCTCGGTGCAAATTTTAGGACTAAAAATAATATTGTGAGGTGTGAGGTATTCAGAATAGACTGAAAATGAGTGGAAATTATGGTTTTTGAGGTTAATAATAATATGGGATCAAAATGACCCCCAAATTCTATGATTTAAGCTGTTTTTTAGGGTTTTTTGAAAAAAACACCCGAATCCAAAACACACCCAAATCCGACAAAAAAAATTCGGTGAGGTTTTGCCAAAACGCGGTCGAACCCAAAACACGGCCGCGGATCCGAACCCAAAACCAAAACACAAAACCCGAAAAATTTCAGGCGCTCATCACTACCCCCCAGCCAGCATTCTTCGGCCTGGATCCCGGCTTTGAGATGCTGACTGCCAGGATTCCGGATGCCAGTAACACATACAGTATGTCTATTGAACAGCTTCACATGTTCAGTGGACAGTTCTCAATGTGGGGACAAAGCAAGGACGTTAAAAACATGATGTTCCTCATTCAGTGTTCATTAACCATTGGCACCCTAGTGCTGGCCCTGATTACACATTTAGTTTGCATAGTCTTAAACTGGGGAGAAGGTACCTGGCTGAAATACAGTAAGTCAAGTGCTGGTACAAAAGCAAGGCAGTTTCACTTTCACTTTCAATGCACTAGTTACAGACCCTCCAACATGATCCACCCTACTAGGTACAAAATGCTCTGTTCCTGGACTTCCCTCTTAATTTATGATTTCCATCACCTGTGTTGAACTAGTTAAATGATAAGAAAGCTGTATCTTCACAGGTGATGGCAATAATAAATTAAGAGGGAAGTCCAGAAACAGAGCATTTTGTACCTAGTGGGGCGGGTCATGTTGGAGGGTATGTAGTTAGCACTTAGCATTATCATCTTAACCTGTGTTGGACCCAGACCATTTTTTAAGTGAAAAGGGCTGATTGAGAGGTGGATGCATAGCTCCTTCCGTGCAGGTACAGTAGGGAATATGCACACAAGAAAAAGGCATACTTGCCTCCGTTTGTAGAGAGGGCATGTCTTGTGATGCAAGCAACTCAAAAAATTTGTATTTACACACCAGGTGTACTTTAGCAAGGGTACCAGTGTATGTACACCTGATGGTAGTGCTTGATAGAGAAGTGGCAATACACTATTTGTACACAACCTAACAATGTGATTTAAACACATTTTAATGAAATTTTAAAATTGTGTACAAATAGGTAAATTGTATTCAGATACAAACTGTAAGAATAATATTTAATATATTTAAGTGTAACATATAAAAAATATATACTGTACATACAATATCTCTACATCTGAGAATTATCCCTTCATATATTAAATCATAGGTTCTGCCAATAGCCATGCCTACTGTTGGCCATACATGAGGCTAAATTAAAAAAAAGGAAAAGCTTACAGTATGTGATTGAATAGGATGGCGCTAAAGTAAGAATTTGTAATTGTGAAGATTACAATGACGCAAGGTGCTAAAGATTTGTATGCTATGGGGTGGATCCATCGAACATAGAGTAGGTGAATAATAAAAACATAATATAATATAATGAAATAAAAATAGCTGCCCCATAAGTATAGTGTGTTTGCGCTTGTACCCAGCCAGAAATTAATTTTGAAGAAAGCAGCTCTCACACATACTGTATTAGTTTGCTTGTCTAGTTCAGAAATAGTAGTTATAATGTATAATGTATTTATAATGTAAATAAATGTATAATGTACATTTGGTTTAAAATCATGTTCTTCAAATATTTACAGTTTCCTTAGTATGTTGCTATACTTGCGGGCAAATAGGGTGAGGGAATCTTGCCAATGAATAACCCCCTTATTTGATCTCCCAATGGGGCAGATGTATTAACCTGGAGAAGGCATAAGGAAGTGATAAACCAGTGATATGTGCAAGGTGATAAACACACCAGCCAATCAGATCCTAACTGTTAATTTACATATTGGAGCTGATTGGCTGGTGCCTTTATCACCATGCACATATCACTAGTTTATCACTTCCTTATGCCTTCTCCAGGTTAATACTTCTGCCCCTCCTCTGTTTCTTGAGACTGCAGGTATAGTGAACAAGACAACCTAAACTAAATAATTATAGAGAGTCGTTTTCATTGATCCACTAGTAAATTTTGCTTTTGAGCATGACAACTTCTAAATACACGCATGGTCCCACTCTATGCTGAAGGATATAAAATGTTTTTTTTTTTTGTTTTTTTTTACAATGTCCCGGCTTATTTAACACACAAAAGAATAACTTGAAAGCTGTAAATATGCAGTTAAACCATAATGAAATCGCAGAAAATGCTAATTACTTTGGTTTTCCTTTTCTAGTTTCTAGTTCAGAGAATGTTTTTCCAAAAAGAAGAAATCTTTCCAGTGAACACTTTACAGTGGATAGCATTATTTCTACTAAATGTATCCTTCATATGAATCCATGTGCATGGGTGGAACCTGGGCATGACTTAGCATAATTTAGGAAATGACCCAATGATGTCAGCCTCCTGAACCCCCAATTTACTGTCAGAATAGCAGAGTGGGAGTTTCTTCTGAGCATGCGTGGGTTTGGCGTATGTGCAGTGAAGCCTTATTTTAAGCATCACTGCTCATGAACTGGAGTAGTACATGCTTAGAAGAGGCCACCTCTGTGCTGGTCTGTGAGCAGAGAGAGACCCTCACGAAGGTGACTGGCACTGATCAAGCTGCTCACCTAGTGGCTCTATACCAGCTGTACCCTCTGCAGTCATGGAAGCTCCACCACAATGTTTGTGGCAGGAGCAATTAAGGAGATTGTATTTCTAAGCACATCATACGGTACCATCAAATTAATTCTGTCATTCATCAAGGGATGACTGCCTTAGCTCTCTAAAGGTTGAGTGTCTTTACTCTGCTTCAAAGCCAATGCATCCACATAATCAGGAAAGGTCTACCTCTGCTCTCAGACACAGGTAGAGCAGTGTAGCCATGCTTAAATGTTGCTAAGGGCCCCTTTGCTACTTAGGGCTTTGTATTTTGGGGTCTGTGTACTGTATCAGCCGTGAGCTATATGTACTAGTAAGTGACTATATATAAATAGGTAACTGTGTTGGGCAATTGGGTGTTTCTTTTAATTTTTCTAATGTTTAACAGTGATTGCAAAAACGCATTATAGTGGCTGCTTAGGACCCAATTTTAGAAAATTAGATGCGCAATGATCTGGTTGTGTGCACCTGTGCCACAGCCAATCGCTGCAGTGTCTCCCTAGCCAATCACAATGCCACCTGTAGTGTCACCTCAGTCAATCGCCATGTCACCTGCAGTGTGTCCCTCCCTGCTTGCCAGTGCGCCACTCTGAATCCAACTCTCCAGTGATGCCTCTGCATCCGCCTCCTCAGGCACTAAACACCTTCCTTGCTGCCACCCTGTGATTTTCCCAGCAGCAGCATTCTTGCCCCCATCATGTTGGTGGTGGTGGCCCCTCCAGCATCCTATGCTCCACTGCTTAGTCCTTCAGCCTGCTCTCCGCACACAGGAGGAGGAGAAGGTGGACTCTGCCGTGGCCAGTAGGAAGCTAGAGCTCTATACCCTGGTGCTGAGGGACATTTGGAAAAGAAAGCCACCTGCAAACCCACCCACATGATGAGGTATATGAGATTTTTAGAAGTGGAGATGTGCCCATAGCAACCAATCAGATTCCAACTATTATCTTCTAGAAGCCGCTAGATAAATGTTAAGTGGAATCTGATTGGTTGCTATGGGCAACATTGGCACCTCTAAAAACACTCACACCTTAGTATATATACCCCTATGGCACTGAGTAGCATTACATAGTCTAGGAACCCTCTTCACTAATAGCCAGTCACAAGCACTGCCATAGAAAAATGCTTGTCATGGGCTGTTTGTAAGGTTGACTCCTGAGGATACTACTTTTGATCTATAAGCAGCAGTTGATGCAAGGGTGTGTGGGATTGGGGAGAACATTTTTTGAGGAGATATTTTATTTGTCTATTTGACTACAAAGGATTTAGGAAGGTTTTATTTTAGATTTCATAAATTGATCAATAAGGTGTTTAGGCAATTCTCTTTTTAAGTATTTTTTTCTGTAATAAAATTGTGTATTTTATTTTACACTTTTGATATTAAGAGTAGCGGTCTGAAAAAGGTGGAAAAAGTTCCTATTCCAAGGGTTCCAACCTCAGTAAACACCCTAATCATGAGTGCCGGAACAATTGTATAATATAATTTTTTTCCAGGGCTTAAAACAGTCCTGAAGAAATGCAAGTCTATAAAAAGGAATTAATGAGTAGGGCAGTATCTGTATTGCCCTATTGTACTGTATAGATGCATGCACACAGCATTCACGTAACAGAAAAGTTGTGAGGTATGAGTTACCTGTGCCTCATAAACAGGGCTAAGGAAGTGCCATGTGCTTCCACTCAGCTGCTGCACTCCGCTCTTCTTTTCTGCTTCTTACATTGTGTGGAGCAAATGAGAGGTGGGGGTGAGTGGGGAGGGATCTTCGTATCCACTATTTTAGACTGAGAAAGAACGAACATGAACATGTCACAGTGCTGCTCAATTAAAGACATGTTGCTGTGTAATCACTTTTAAATGAGCTCTTAGCTTTCTTCTACAATGTCAGCTAGTTGACACTTTGTAGGGTAGTGTGTTTATAACAAGCTTTGGCAGACCTATTTAAAGCCTATTTGCTTTTTTGGGTTGCTGACCCATGGGGACCTTTCTCCTTAAAAACCCTTGAGAAATACTTTAACTCTTCAAAATTGATAGCAGTAATATTGTTGATCATTGGTTTAATTGTTAGTGATAATCAGTGAAGCTGCAATTGCTAATTTGGAATCTCTTTAAAGAATCCATGTTCAGTTTCATAGTCTGTGTAGGTGATTTTTCCATTAGACATGATAAATAGCCTGTCTGCAGGACATTACAGCCACACTAATTCTGTCTAGACCACAAAATGATTTTCGTGTTTCTCTAATTCATTTTCTTGGATGCAATTTTTGGCTATTTTAAATAATATAATTAAATAATGAATATAACTAAGTGACTTTACATTTTACAAATAGGTATGTACAGGTTCCCATGTTTTGAAATAAACTAATGTATTGAAACACAAAAGAGAGAATAGAGAGCGCAAACAGACTTAAAACTTTTTTTTATATATTTAGTTTTTATTTACTTAGTCTCATATAATTAATATTGATATCAATATCCTTTTAAATATCAATTCACATAATCATGAAAGACATATACCGATTATATCACAACACCCAGCCTATAATACAACAATGTTTAAGAATAGAGAAAGAATGTTTCAATAATACTGGAAAACTTAAAATAATAGAAAAAAGTCACAGTCTCATTGGAGTGTTTCTCCTTATATATTAAATGTGACTTCCGATTTAGACATCAATTAAAAGATTCCAGTACCTAAAATTCAATGTTCATAGTGACCTGCACTAAAGGTATTATTCTGGAACGTAATCGCTTGTTGTGTTGACCTGACTTCTAGCACAGTCTCCACATGATGGTATATAGCTTATTCAGAATGCTGTATTCGAAAGTGGCTGAGAAGTCAAATTTAAAGTGCAGGCTGGAATGAAACTGTATGCTGGCCAGCAATAATTAACACAACTCCCATTAGGGGCAACTTAGGCGAACGGCTCCAATTCAAGTTGTTAAGGCGGCTCATATACCTGTAAAGTGGCTCCATCTGAAGCTCCGACTAGCTGACAGCGTCCGTCACCATCAGTGTCCCATATAGCCATGGCCTCCTTGTAGCAGAGAAGCCATGCAGGCGGCTCCAGGTAAAAGGGCTTTGGCCGCTCAGTGGTATTAGTTGCTGCTAGCGTCCGTCACCATCAGCGCCCCATATAGCTGCGGCCTCCATGTAGCAAAGAAGCCGGTGCAGACGGCTCTGGGTGAAGGGGTTTGGACCGCTCAGTGATATTAGTATATTCCGTATATGTGGTAGGGATATTCGGGATAGCAAACCCCGTATCCTGACGCATTTCTCAACCACAAAAACCTAGTCGTTTCTTCAGAGGAACAAGATAGTCATTTCCTGTCCAATATTCCTTCTTATAGGGACAGGTAACCAATTAACCTAATAATTAAAACCACCTGAGTTCACAAACATTGAGCCAGGTAGTTTAGGAGTGTGCAACTAAAAATAATGAACATTTTATTTAACATTCGCACAGTATAAATGTATCTATTATATACTCTGTAATTACTATTTAGTCACTACTAAGAAGATATATTGATAGCAGTACATATCAGTTTAAAAAAATGTATATAAAAATTTATATAAAAACATCAACCAATGTAAAAAAATATATATATTCATACTTTAAATTATTGTAAAAGACATATAAGTATTTAGAGAAGACAGCAGCATCAAAATAAACACAAAAACATCCAGATTGTAACATAGGGAGCAAATTGCACGGAGTGACCAATGCTTGAATTCGTTTGTTGTCCATAGCAACAACAAGATTACTTGGAAATTACATAGAAATTTCATAGAGGTAAATATACAGAAAAAAACAAGGAAAGGGAGTGAATTTTATATATATATATATATATCTCCATGCACCAGTATAAACACATCGCTCACACCGAGGACATTTGATAAGATATATATCAAACCAATCCACATACTGCGGGTATTGGTGATGGATCTGAAGTCACCATCAGTGAAAACTGATGATCACTGATGGTGATCTGAAGTCACCATCAGTGAAAACCCACAAGAGAGATATATTTAAACTCATCCGATGGGTACACAACGGACCACATATCCAACATCAATCCTACCCTTTTGTAACCCACAACCCCTCTGAAGAAACGACTAGGTTTTTGTGGTTGAGAAACACGTCAGGATACGGGGTTTGCTATCCCAAATATCCCTACCACATACAGTATACGGAATATACTAATACCCCTGAGCGGTCCAAACCCCTTCACCCAGAGCCGTCTGCACCCGCTTCTTTGCTACATGGAGGCCGCGGCTATATGGAGCGCTGATGGTGACGGATGCTGGCAGGTACTAATACCACTGAGCGGTCAAAGCCCTTTCACCCGGAGCCACCTGCACCAGCTTCTCTGCTACATGGAGGCCGCGGCTATATGGGACGCTGATGGTGACGGATGCTGGCAGCTACTCGGAGCTTCAAACGGAGCCGCCTTACAGGTATATGAGCTGCCTTAACAACCTGAATTGGAGCCATTCGCCTAAGTTGCCTCCGATGGGAGTTGTGTTAATTATTGCTGGCCAGCATACAGTTTCATTCCAGACTGCACTTTAAATTTGAGTTCTTAGCTACTTTCGAATACGGCATTCTGAATAAGCTATATACCATCATGTGGAGACTGTGCTAGAAGTCAGATCAATACAACAAGCGATTACGTTCCAGAATAATACCTTTAGTGCAGGTCATTATGAACATTGGATTTAACTGAAGGCACGTTTAATATATAAAGAAAACACTCCAATGAGACTGTGACTTTTTTATATTATTTTAAGTTTTCCAGTATTATTGAAACATTCTTTCTCTATTCTGAAACATTGTTGTATTATATGCTGGGTGTTGTGATTGTGATATAATCGGTATATGTCTTTTATGATTATGTTAATTGATATTTAAAGGGATATTGATATCAATATTAATTATATGAGACTAAGTAAATAAAAACTAAATATATTAAAAAAGTTTTAAGTATGTTTGCGCTCTCTATTCTCTCTTTTGTGGTTTTTTTCCATTTAGGGGTCTGCTAATACCTTTCTTTGAGAGCAGCAAACAGCATAGTAACAGTGATTTGTTTAGAGGGTGCCTTAATTTTCCACTACCTAATGTATTGGGCTGCACAAACTTTGTAGTATATTTTCTCAGCACTCATCAGTTTGTGTACATGGTGATGGGCTTGTTGCTAAATGCTTCTATTTAAGTTTTTCTATTGACAAACACCAAATAGACCCCTGCTTTAAATTACAGATGACCCACCTGATAGCTGCTTTTAGAAGTGATTTTGCCAGATGTGCCCATATTAACACTAACATACATGGACGGACTGGAGATGTTAACCAGCCCTGGCATAGTACTGTGTGCGCACATGACAAGTCACAGGGGCACACAGGAGGCGGAGCTGCTCAGCCAAGCAGTTTCTGTGAGCAAGGCAGCCAATCAAAGGTGCTTGGCCTCTCTGCATGGCCAGACCAGCCCATCAGGCCATTAGCCCTTTTGGCTTAGGCCTGAAGTCCAGAGGGACAGCCCGGCCCTGTTTACATATTGATCTAACTTATACTTACATGGGACTGTTTTTAATGCACTGTAACTATAATATGGAAATCACCATGATTGGAAAGGGACAGTCACAATGTGTATATTTAACCACTTAACAGACTATTTTTTCCCCTGAAAAACTGCTCAGAATTTTATTTATTTTTTCACTTATTAAAATAAAAAATATATATTTGTGATAATATATTAAAGTATCTATTTAAAAAAATTCTTTATAGGAAGTGTTTTTCACTCCACATTCCCCCCACATCCATAATCCCCCTTAAAAAAAAAAATCCCCACTTCCCAATCGGCCATAGACCCCCACTAGTCTTAAATCCTAATAATAGCAGCTCCTACAGTCCTTTAGGAGCAAAAAAACAACAACATGTTTTATAAATCCCCACCCCCCTCATACCCTGTGACCAGGGTATAATTCCCCCCTCCAGCATAATTTAAATAAATAGCATCATATACCCCCCCCCCCTCCCTCTGGTTATAATTGCTCCCTGGAGATTACCCTCCCAACCCAATGGATATATATATATATATATATATATATATATATGGGGAGAGTCAGCTATGTGCCCTTAGAATCTCAGGGCATCTGCCCGTGTCTTTGGTCCTACCTGCAGCCACTGCACTTGTGCCTTCTGTGGATCATCTGCCGCAGCCCGGCTTCTGTCCTCTCCCCTGCAGTACTGCAATGTTCTCTGACCCATATCCCGGGTTCTTTTCCCTGCCCCACAGCCTGGATCTGTCCCCTCCCATCACCAGCATCACTTCAGCAGAGCCGGTGCGGAGTGTGCCAGCTCTACAGAGTATATGTGCAGTATATATATATATATATATATATATATATATCACCAATGTAGCACTCCTGGCATATATCAATACCACTTCAATTTCACATTGGCATATCATTATTATTATGAAATTATACTGTATGCCAGTGCGAAGTGGTAATGGTTTATGCCAGGAGTGGTACATTGGTGAGATATATATTGCTGCTGCTGCTGTGTGGGTACCCGGAGTTAATTTGTTTAAGGGACAGCCAGACATGTATATATATATATATATATATATATATATATATATATATATAAAAGCCCTCTTCTGGGGGCAGTGCAGCCAACTGTCTGCAGCTCTAGTAGTCAGGGCAACAAAGCGTGCCTACCACTTCTGCCGCTCCCAAGTGACTGCCACTACTACCGCTGCTGTCATTCCCGCTGCTCCCAAATGATGACCCCTCCCGATTGCCACTGCCGATGCTGCCATTCCCGCTGCTTCCAAGTGATGACTGCTGGCCTCCCGCTGCCACTGAGAGCCCACAGCTCCCCTCTCCACTTTCATCTGCAGAGCTTAGATGTGCAGTGCTTTCTGAAGAGTCGCATACGGCGGCTCCGATCCTGTGGCAGTTACTGTGACTGTGGAGAGCTGCTCATCAGCCACTGTCAACAAAAATAAAGACCTTGGCTCAGCAGGGGGGTTTCTGGGTACTTAGAAACCCCCCCTGCGTGCACCACTGGCTGATCTTAGAAATCAGCTAAAATGTCCAGGGCAATCTGGGGCACACACGGCAATCTGGGGCACAATTACGGCAGTGATGTCTATGGTCAGAGGGCGTAATGGGGGTAGCGGACACCTGAGGCTCCGCAGAATGGAGGGACAGTGCACTTTGGGGGCAGCACATCGCATGTGATGCAACCAAGCCAAGCAATGTACACCTAGCTCCAGTAGCATCACATGCAACTATGCCAATTAAGTGGTTAAAAGTCATTTACTCTGTCCTCATTTGTTAGGGGGGACTTGCTACAGTATTTCTGTAGTGCTTGCACCAAATATTTAAAAAAAAAATTAGATTTCCCAAGGTACAAATCCTCAACCAAAGAAGACTCGACCAAGGAATGCCTAGTGAAAATGTCATGTTGTTTGTTTGGTAAAGGGGCAGATCAGCCTTGTTTTAAGTCAAGTAACCTTAATTAGACTTTGTCACGATCCGGGTATCTGGACGCCATTACTTACCCTTCAGATGCCTCCTAAGGCTGGCTCAGCATTCCAGGACCGGATCCCGCTGTTTCTGAGTTTCCACATGCAGAATGTCAGAGTGGTGATTTCATCAGCCGCGGCCTCCGCTGTGCCCGCGTGGTTAAATGTGCGCTTGTCAGTCTGGCGTCTCCTGTCTCCTGAGGCCGGCGTCGCCATTACTGTTTCAATTCTCACATGGATTACAAACCAAACTTCCCTCCAAGTGTCTGCATGGGCGCAGCCATCTTGGTTTTGTCATCTGATCATTTCCACCAATCTGCTGTCTGTATTGTTGATTTGCATAATTGCCTAGCCAACCCCTTCCTTGCTGCAGGTATAAGTAAGCTGTGCCTGAACAAGGAAGGCGTCAGTGCTTTGGTTGTCTAACCTAGTTCCAGTTTGTCTCTCTCCTGTGGTTGTCTTCCAGGTTCCAGCTCCTGTCTCCAGACTTCTGCTATAGAGACCCGCACCAGCATTCCATCTGCGGTGTAGCCTGACTCTCCGATCCATTCTGGACTCACCTGTTTCCAGCTACAGCAATCACCTGCTTCCAGCCGAGCTTCCAGCAGTGTACAACTTCTCTTAAAGGGCCGGTGTCCTTTCTGCAGTTTACCACTCTCCACCGGTATTATTATTTCATCGCTCTCAAGTCAATCACCTGCTTCCAGCCCAGCTTCCAGCAGTGTACAGCTTCCCTTAAAGGGCCGGTGTCCTTTCTGCAGTTTACCACTCTCCACCGGTATTATTATTTCATCGCTCTCAAGTTCGTTTATTATTTAACTGGTTCCAGCCAGTATTCACTCCGTACCAACAACAGTCTGGTTCCAGCCAGTATCCACAGCAGCCGTTTTACCTTCAGCAGCCCAGCCTTTCCTGGAACACCAGCTGGTACGATCCTGGGTTCTCTCCATTGCTACAGTCAGGCCTGGTAAGGACTTTCCAACTAGAAGATTATTAGAACTGTCTCACACTACCAGTGCCTGTGGCCCTTGCCACCCTGTAGTACCCAGGAACTGTATTATTGCCCTGCTGACTTTTATGTTTTCTTATTTTCTGCTGTGTTACGGAGTTTGTCATAATAAACATCATTGACTTTTATCCTGGTTGTCGTGGTCACGCCTTCGGGCAGTTATTCTACATGTTACTTACATGTCTAGGGGTCTGATACAACCTCCCAGGTTCCGTTACATCTCAGCCCCTACAACTGAGGTTGCCTCCCGTCAACTCAGGCCCTCAGTTGTGACAGTAAGCACTGACCTAATGAATCCAGCCGGAGACCAGGATCAAGCGGCCAGGCCGATGCAAGAACTGGCAGCCCGACTTGAACATCAGGAGGCTGCACAGGGCCACATCATCCGCTGTCTCCAGGATCTCTCCACACGGCTGGATGGGATTCAAACGACCCTCCGTGGACCTGGCACGTCCGGTGCGTCCACTACAGTGACACCAGCTGTAACCCCACCCACCTTACCCATTTCCAGTCCACATCTTCATCTTCCAACGCCAGCAAAATTTGATGGATCTCCAAGGTTCTGCAGGGGATTTCTCAATCAATGTGAAATCCACTTTGAGCTTCTACCTGGCAATTTCTTCAGTGACCGTACCAAAATTGCCTATATCATCTCCCTTCTCAGTGGCTCAGCCCTTGACTGGGCATCACCTTTATGGGAGAAGTCTGATCCCCTGCTATCCTCCTATACTGACTTTGTAGCTACATTCAGGCGCATCTTCGACGAGCCAGGCCGGATAACATCTGCTTCATCCGAGATTCTTCGTTTACGCCAGGGAACACGTACCGTGGGACAGTATCTTATACAGTTTAAAATCCTGGCATCCGAACTGGCATGGAACGACGAGGCCCTGTATGCTGCATTCTGGCATGGCTTATCAGAACGCATCAAGGATGAGTTAGCTACCAGAGACTTGCCCTCTAAGTTGGATGAGCTAATTTCTCTTTGCACGAAGGTTGATCTACGTTTTAGAGAGAGAGCAACCGAGCGAGGAAGATCATCTACTCCTAAATCTTCTGCTCCTCCTTCTCGTCAACCATCTCCATCCAAGGATGAGCCTATGCAAATTAGTCGTTCCCGTCTATCTCCTGCTGAGCGCCGAAAACGTCTCTCTGAGTCTCTCTGTCTCTACTGTGCAGCTCCGTCGCACACTATCAATGCCTGTCCCAAACGTCCGGGACTCCAGATCCTAGTTCGCCAAGGAGAGGGCCGGCTAGGAGTGATGATCTCCTCTCCATCTCCTCATGACTGTAACCTCCCAGTGTCGCTCCAAATTGCTCAACGTTACAGGAACGTCATTGCCCTCCTTGATTCCGGAGCAGCTGGGAATTTCATAACCGAAGCTTATGTTAAACGGTGGTCCCTACCCACCGAGAGACTGTCCTCGTCCATCTCTTTGACTGCCGTGGATGGCAGCAAGATTTTTGACGCAGTCATTTCCTTAAGGACTCTTCCAGTTCGTCTGAGAGTGGGAGTTCTTCATTCTGAGTATATTTCTTTTTTAGTGATTCCAAGAGCCACACATCCAGTGGTTTTAGGCCTTCCATGGCTCCGTCTCCACAACCCATCAATTGACTGGACGACTACGCAAATACTGGCATGGGGTCCCTCCTGTGCTGGGACTTGTTTAGCCAAAGTTCTTCCTGTTTGTTCTTCCTTCCCCAGGTCAACTGATGTTCCGCCTCCTCCATATCAAGACTTCACGGATGTGTTCAGTAAAGCCTCTGCTGATATCCTTCCTCCTCATAGAGAATGGGACTGCCCAATCGACCTCATTCCAGGGAAGGTTCCACCGCGAGGCCGAACTTATCCGTTGTCTCTGCCCGAGACACACTCCATGGAAGAGTACATCAAAGAGAACCTGGCGAAGGGTTTCATCCGACCATCTTCTTCTCCAGCCGGCGCAGGCTTCTTCTTCGTTAAGAAGAAAGACGGTGGTCTGCGTCCGTGCATCGACTACAGGGGTCTGAACGACATTACCGTCAAGAACCGATACCCTTTACCCCTGATTACTGAGCTCTTTGATAGAGTTAGTGGTGCAACCATTTTCACAAAGCTGGACTTGAGGGGTGCCTACAATCTCATCCGAATCCGTGAGGGTGACGAGTGGAAGACCGCCTTTAACACCCGTGACGGACATTATGAGTACCTCGTCATGCCCTTCGGATTGAGCAACGCTCCAGCAGTCTTCCAGCACTTCGTGAATGAGATCTTCAGGGACATCTTGTACCGCCATGTCGTGGTTTATCTAGACGACATCCTCATCTTTGCTAATAATCTCGAAGATCATCGTTTCTGGGTAAAAGAGGTTCTTTCCCGTCTCCGTGTCAATCACCTCTATTGTAAATTGGAGAAGTGTGTGTTTGAAGTTAAAACCATTCCGTTTCTAGGTTACATTGTGTCCGGTTCCGGACTAGAGATGGATCCTGAGAAACTCCAAGCAATCCAGAATTGGCCTATACCCTTAAGCCTCAAAGGGGTCCAGAGGTTCTTAGGGTTCGCCAATTATTATAGAAAATTTATACGAGACTTTTCCACCATTGTGGCGCCTATCACTGCATTAACCAAGAAAGGTGCTAATCCGTCCAAGTGGTCCGAGGAAGCTACACAGGCCTTTCACCTTCTGAAGCAACGGTTCATCTCTGCACCAGTTCTGAAACAGCCTGACACCGACTCTCCTTTTATCTTAGAGGTAGATGCCTCCTCCATTGGAGTAGGAGCAGTGTTATCCCAGAAGGCCAAAGATGGACATCTACATCCTTGCAGTTTCTTCTCCCGGAAGTTCTCCCCAGCTGAGCGCAACTATGCCATTGGCGATCAGGAGTTGCTAGCCATCAAGCTCGCTCTGGAGGAGTGGAGATACCTGTTGGAGGGAGCTTCCCACTCAATCACCATACTTACCGACCACAAAAATCTTTTATATCTCAAAGGCGCACAATGTCTCAACCCTCGTCAGGCCAGATGGGCACTTTTCTTTTCCAGATTTGACTTTAAACTCCAGTTCTGTCCGGGTTCTCAGAATCGTAAGGCCGATGCCCTTTCCCGCTCATGGGAGCAAGAAAATGAGTCCGAGTCTGCAGACAAGCATCCTATTATTAATCCGTTGGCATTCTCCACGGTAGGGATGGACTCTACGCCTCCACCAGGGAAAAATTTTGTTAAGCCAGTTCTAAGGAAGAAGCTCATGCATTGGGCCCATGCTTCCCGTTTTGCTGGACATACAGGCATTCAGAAAACCCTTGAATTTATTTCTAGGTCCTACTGGTGGCCAACTCTGAAAAAGGACGTTATGGAATTTATTGCCTCCTGCCCAAAGTGTGCCCAACACAAAGTCTCCCGCCAGTCGCCTGCGGGGCAACTGGTTCCATTATCTGTTCCCCGTCGACCATGGACCCATTTGTCGATGGACTTTGTTTCCGATCTACCTATCTGCAACAAGTTTAATACCATCTGGGTGGTAGTTGACCGGTTCACCAAGATGGCACATTTCATCCCTCTCACCGGTCTTCCGTCAGCTTCCAAGTTGGCTCAAGTGTTTATACAAGAGATCTTCCGACTTCACGGTCTTCCTGAAGAGATCATCTCGGATCGTGGAGTACAATTTGTAGCCAAATTTTGGCGAAGTTTGTGTCAAGCCCTCCAAGTCAAGTTAAAGTTTTCCACGGCTTACCATCCTCAGACCAATGGTCAAACCGAGAGGGTGAATCAGGACTTGGAGGCCTTCCTCCGTATATATGTGTCTTCCTCTCAAGATGACTGGGTTCAACTCCTTCCTTGGGCCGAGTTCAGCCACAACAATCAATACCATTCCTCATCTTCTTCTACACCATTCTTCATTAATTATGGATTCCACCCTAAAGTCCCAGAATTCCAACCGCTTCCCGCAACTTCTGTTCCAGCAGTGGATGTCACCTTGCGTCAGTTTTCAAATAACTGGAAGAACGTCCGCGCAGCCCTGCTTAAAGCCTCATTCAGGTATAAAAAGTTTGCCGATAGGAAGCGTAGAGCGGTTCCTGCTCTCAAGGTGGGTGATCGTGTGTGGTTGTCCACGAAGAATTTGAGGTTGAGAGTTCCCAGCATGAAATTTGCACCTCGCTACATCGGACCCTTCAAGATTGAACAAGTCATCAATCCTGTTGCCTACAGGTTACAGTTACCATCCTTCTTGAAAATACCCAGGACATTTCATGTTTCTTTGTTGAAACCGCTGATCCTGAATCGGTTTCATTCCGCACTTCCTCCAGCTCCCAAAGTTCAGACTCAACGGGGAGTCGAGTACGAGGTGGCCAAGATTTTGGACTCACGTTTCCGTTACGGTCAGTTACAATACCTCATTGACTGGAAGGGCTATGGTCCTGAAGAACGCTCTTGGACCAATGCCTCAGACGTCCATGCTCCTGCCTTGGTCCGAAATTTCCACGCAAAGTTTCCTTTAAAGCCTAAGAAGTGTCCTGGGGCCACTCCTAAAGGGGGGGGTGCTGTCACGATCCGGGTATCTGGACGCCATTACTTACCCTTCAGATGCCTCCTAAGGCTGGCTCAGCATTCCAGGACCGGATCCCGCTGTTTCTGAGTTTCCACATGCAGAATGTCAGAGTGGTGATTTCATCAGCCGCGGCCTCCGCTGTGCCCGCGTGGTTAAATGTGCGCTTGTCAGTCTGGCGTCTCCTGTCTCCTGAGGCCGGCGTCGCCATTACTGTTTCAATTCTCACATGGATTACAAACCAAACTTCCCTCCAAGTGTCTGCATGGGCGCAGCCATCTTGGTTTTGTCATCTGATCATTTCCACCAATCTGCTGTCTGTATTGTTGATTTGCATAATTGCCTAGCCAACCCCTTCCTTGCTGCAGGTATAAGTAAGCTGTGCCTGAACAAGGAAGGCGTCAGTGCTTTGGTTGTCTAACCTAGTTCCAGTTTGTCTCTCTCCTGTGGTTGTCTTCCAGGTTCCAGCTCCTGTCTCCAGACTTCTGCTATAGAGACCCGCACCAGCATTCCATCTGCGGTGTAGCCTGACTCTCCGATCCATTCTGGACTCACCTGTTTCCAGCTACAGCAATCACCTGCTTCCAGCCGAGCTTCCAGCAGTGTACAACTTCTCTTAAAGGGCCGGTGTCCTTTCTGCAGTTTACCACTCTCCACCGGTATTATTATTTCATCGCTCTCAAGTCAATCACCTGCTTCCAGCCCAGCTTCCAGCAGTGTACAGCTTCCCTTAAAGGGCCGGTGTCCTTTCTGCAGTTTACCACTCTCCACCGGTATTATTATTTCATCGCTCTCAAGTTCGTTTATTATTTAACTGGTTCCAGCCAGTATTCACTCCGTACCAACAACAGTCTGGTTCCAGCCAGTATCCACAGCAGCCGTTTTACCTTCAGCAGCCCAGCCTTTCCTGGAACACCAGCTGGTACGATCCTGGGTTCTCTCCATTGCTACAGTCAGGCCTGGTAAGGACTTTCCAACTAGAAGATTATTAGAACTGTCTCACACTACCAGTGCCTGTGGCCCTTGCCACCCTGTAGTACCCAGGAACTGTATTATTGCCCTGCTGACTTTTATGTTTTCTTATTTTCTGCTGTGTTACGGAGTTTGTCATAATAAACATCATTGACTTTTATCCTGGTTGTCGTGGTCACGCCTTCGGGCAGTTATTCTACATGTTACTTACATGTCTAGGGGTCTGATACAACCTCCCAGGTTCCGTTACATCTCAGCCCCTACAACTGAGGTTGCCTCCCGTCAACTCAGGCCCTCAGTTGTGACAGACTTATGACACTGTATTTAAACCGTGTTTGGAGATAATGTAAAATGGGATGCTCTCCTAGTTTCATGGATTGAGTTGATGATTACTGAAGACTCTAATTAGGCTAGGTACATACTTGGCGATAAGCACCCGATATATTGTCCAGCGGATCGGACGATATATCGTTCACATCGTCCATTGTGTGCTCACTATATCTTTATCGATGCGCGCTCCCGTGGGTCGTTAACAATGTACAATATCTTTGGCCGCACTAATGTGGAGTACTGGCCATACCTTTACCTCTGCCACTTCTGACGCTTTATTCACCCCAATGCTGAGCCATTATTGGAACTTTGTAAGCTGGTCACATTCCAACACCAATGTTGCCTTCTGTGTAATACCCACACAAATCATACCTAGTTTTAATCATTTGGAGGAGGGTATCCAATTAGGCCACGTCTGCGCAGCTACTGCAACAGAAATAACTTGGAAAATGGTGCACGCGTGATTCACGCATACGCAGTAGAGATTTGTCGTCTGTAAAATATACGTTATGGTAAGAACTTACCGTTGATAACGGAATTTCTCCTATGTCCACAGGTATCCACAGGATAACATTGGGATATGCCGGAGCGACAGCGGAAATGGCACCAAATAGTCACCAGCTTTCTTGCCTCCCAGGATGCATCGGGACTCCTCCATATAATCCCGCCCACTGACTCAGTCAAATCAGTTGTTTTCACAGCAATCTAGGCAGGAGCATCATGTAGAAACCTATTCAGGCGATAAGAACACACATGCACACCCTTCCATACAAGAGGGAAGAGGTTTAGTGATTGTAAAGATCCTCAAATCAGGTGCGTCAGGGTGGGATCCCTGTGGATACCCGTGGACATAGGAGAAATTCTGTTATCAATGGTAAGTTCTTACCATAACGTATATTTCTCCGGCTGGGTCCACAGGTTATCCACAGGATAACATTGGGATTCCCAAAGCCATTTTTAGTGGTGGGGACGCTCCTGATTAGACAGGAGAACCTTTTGCCCGAATTCTGCGTCATAAGAGGCAAAAGTATCCAAGGCATAATGTCTAATGAATGTGTTAATGGAAGACTATATGGCTGCCTTACAAATCTGTTCTGCTGAAGCACCATGTTGTGCTGCCCATGAAGGACCTACCTTACGTGTAGAGTGCACAGAGACATTAGCCGGAGCAGGGAGATCAGCACGAGAATATGCCTCTGAAATTACCATTCGGAGCCATCTTGCCAGCGTCTGTTTACTAGCAGGCCATCCTCTTTTGTGATATCCGTAGAGAATGAAGAGAGAATCTGTCTTTCTGATGGCACTAGTACTATCTATGTAGATTCTTAATGCATGGACCACGTCCAGCGACGCTTCTCCCGCAGAAAGTCCCGATACCTGAAAAGCCGGGACTACAATCTCTTTGTTAAGGTGAAACTTTGAGCCCACCTTCGGAAGATACCCAGATCTAGTTCTGAGAACTGCCTTATCTGGATAAAAGATCAGAAAAGGAGACTTACACGACAGTGCTCCTAAATCTGACACTCTTCTAGCTGACGCCATTGTCAGTAGAAAGAGAACTTAACTGTCAACCATTTAAGATCTGCTGTCTTAAGTGGTTCAAATGGAGCCCCCTGAAGGATTTTAAGAACCAGATTCAAATCCCAGGGAACTGCAGGAGGAACAAATGGAGGTTGAATGTGCAACACTCCCTGAAAGAAAGTACGCACATCCTGTAGGTTAGCAATCTTTTTCTGAAACCATACAGTTAATGCTGATACTTGAACTCTCAAGGAAGCTACTTTTAACCCCTTATCCAATCCTGCTAGAAGGAAATCCAAAATCCTGGATACTAAAAGATCTTGGATCAATACTCCTTTCACTACACCAATGAATATAGGCTTGCCATATTCGATGATAAATATGAGCTGAAGAAGGTTTTCTTGCTCTAAGCATAGTTTGAATTACTTGTTGTGAAAATCCTCTTGACTTTAGGATAGAGGTTTCAACAGCCACGCCGTCAAAGACAGACGATCCAGATGGCTGTGATAACAAGGACCCTGCATTAGTAGATCTGGACGTTGAGGGAGCAGTATTGGAGCTTCCACGGACATCCTTAGTAGAGATCTGTGTACCAATGCCTTCTGGGCCAAGCTGGAGCTATTAGAATTATAGCCCACTTTGCTTGCTTTATTTTCCTCACCACCCTGGGTAACAGGGAGATTGGAGGAAACAGATATGCCAGATGAAATTCCCATTTCTCTGACAGTGCGTCTACAAGGATCGCCCCGGGATCCTTTGTTTTTGACCCATATATCGGAACTATGTTGTTCAGATGGGACGCCATGAGATCTGACTCTGGCAGACCCCATCTGTTTACTAGAGTCTGAAATACTTCCGGGTGTAACGCCCATTTGGTTTCCTGAATGGTGTGTCGACTGAGAAAGTCCGCTTCCCAGTTCAGTACTCCTGGAACAAACACTGCGGACAATGCCGGAAGATGGAGTTCTGCCCATCTTAGTATGTGAGTTACTTCCTCCATTAACCTTTTGTTGTGAGTTCCTCCCTGATGATTGAGGTACGCTACTGCTGTTGCATTGTCTGAGCGGATCTGGACTGGTCTTCCTTGCAGAATGTCCTTGCCTGAACCAGAGCCATATATATATGGCCCTTATTTCCAACAGATTTATTAGCAGGCAACTTTCCCTTGTGGACCATTTTCCCTGGAACCAGAAAATTTCGAACACCGCTCCCCAGCCCTGAAGACTGGCATCTGTTGTCAGGACTTGCCAATCTGTTATCCAAAAGGGTCTCCCCTTGTCTAGATGATCCGTCTGAAGTCACCGGGTTAGTGACCTTTTTACGTTTACTGGAAGCTTTATCATCTGTCTTTTTATTGTCTGATGTCTTCCGTTCCATCTGGTCAGAATGAGGTGTTGTAGAGGTCTGGAGTGGAATTGTGCATATTCCACCATATCGAATGTTGACACCATCAGACCCATCAGTCGCATTGCTGCATGGACTGATATTGTGCAACAACTCCTGAGTCATTCTTGCACCTTACATATCTTTTTCCAAGGTAAAATTATTCTTTGTAGACTTGAATCCAATATGGCCCCCAAATGAACCATCCGTTGTGATGGATTCAGAGACAATTTTTCTCAATTTATGAGCCATCCGTGTCCTTGTAGACAGACTATCGTCTGTTGGAGATGGCTCAAGAGTAATTCCTGGGATTGTGCCAGGATTAAAAGATCATCGAGGTATGGAAAAATTCTTATCCCCTGTTTGCGGAGATAAGCTGCCATAACCACCATAATTTTGGTAAATACCCTGGGGGCTGTTGCTAGCCCAAAGGGCAAAGCCTGGAAATGAAAATGTTGCTGGAGGATGGCCAACCTGAGGTAACACTGATGGGATCGTGCTATGGGCACATGTAGGTAAGCATCCTGTATATCCAAAGACACCATGTAATCTGCTGGTTCCATAGCCAAAACTATGGAACATAATGTTTCCATGTGGAACCTTGGAACCCAAATGTATTTGTTTAACATTTTGAGATTGAGAATTGGTCGGAATGACCCATTTGGCTTCTGAATCAAAAATAGATTGGAGTAAAAACCCTGTCCCCGTTGTGTGTGGGGAACTGGGATAATTACCCCAGACTGAAGCAATTTCTGAACTGCTTCTTGCAGGGCGTTGGCCTTCGACTCTATACGAGACGGGCTGGTGCAAAAAACCCTTTGAGGAGGCTGCCTCTTGAAAGGGAAAACATAACCGAGAGATACCACCTTCTGCACCCAAGCATTTGTCGTTGACTGATGCCATATGTGTGCAAAGTGAAGGAGTCGGCCCCCAACTCTGGAGTCCTCCAGGCGGAGGCCCGCACCCTCAGACTGATGGGTTCTGTTCTGGTTTGGAAGCTGGCCGTCTATTGGCCCATTTCCCTTTTGCTCTGCCTTGCCATCGAAATGGCCAAAATTTCAAACCCCTAGGCTTAGGGTTATAACTAGCCGGAAACCTGACCTTCTTGGGTTCAGTTTCCGATTCTAGAATATCTGTCAATTGTTTTCCAAACAGAATATCACCAGCAAAAGGCAGAGCTTCCAAAACTTTTATTTTTTTTGATTCTGCATCCGCTTTCCAAGTACGTAGCCAAATTGCTCTGCGAGCGGCTACCGTCAAGGCTAATGCTTTGGAAGCAATCGTACCTATATCAATTGCTGCTTCTTCCAAATATTGCGCAGCTTGTTTTATACAGCCTAGATGAGACTCCTGCTCCCTGGTAGAAGATGAGAGGCCATTCTCTAGTTCCTCCGCCCATTCTACCATTGCTTTCGCCATCCAGGCTGAAGCCATAGCTGGCCTTACAACAGCCCCTGAGAGAGAAAAAATATTTTTCAAGAAACCATCTACTGTTCTAACTGTGACATCATTCTGTGAGGTAGATGGCAATGGTAAAATAGATTTACGCACAAGTCACACGACATGTGCATCTACTTTAGGAGGAACTTCTCTTTTTGAACAGTCCGCAGCTGGAAAAGGATAGTAAGAATCCCATTTTTTCGGAATCTTATACTTTTTATTGGGTGTAGCCCAAGGTCCTTCCATAATTTCCGTCAGATCTTCTGACTCTGGAAATTCAGTCCTAACTGTTTTTGGACGTTTAAACATAGGTGCTTTAGATTTTGATACTGCTTTGGCTGATTCCTCCAGAGATAGAACAGCCTTCATGGCATCAATAAGCTCAGCTATATCCTCTGAACTGAAACCCTCCGACGGATCATCATATGGGGTATTTGAATACACTGTATCCTCATCTGTTGTATCATTTTGTATAGTCTGTAACATGGATGTATCTACCCTGGTTTTACCCTGGCTATTTGTAGAAGCTGCTGGAACCAAACCATAAGGAGGGAGCTGCATGTATGGGTTAATTGTGTAACCTATTCCCGGGGGTGGAACTGCAGGTGCTAATCTGTTAGCTATTGTAGACAAGGTCTGTGCGACCACACCCCTTCTTGCATGGTGTTGCCCCTCATAAGTAAGATACTGGGCTATTCCATGCAAAAACCCTTTTACCAGATAACAATGTTAAGGGTGTAGGAGTCCCTGACTTTTGCCGCTCACCGACATGGTAAATAATCCGTTTTTTTTTTTTTACAAATACTACACTCTCTGTGACTGAAAATAACCTATATAGATATAGAAGTGATATCAATCTGACCACAACCCGTGCACCTGAATTGAGGTTCAGAAACAATACTGACAAACATATAAAAGTCAGCAATCACACTAGCAGTCAGTCACATGTTAAAAATTGTCATATGAGAATATAATCAACCACAAAAATACTTTTCTAGTATGTAGGAATACAATTACTGTATCTCTGTTTTTAAACAGCAATTACAAGAAGTTTTTCAGACATAATATGCAGAAAACAACAGTACTGTACAGGCCTCATATGCATTGTGTACCAAAATTAACTATTTGTACTAACAAGTAGATAGAACCTTAGTACTGTATAACCCTTACTCAGTAGAGTGGGATACAGGGAGAATCACCCCACTTCCAAGATCGATCAATACGCTCAAAAGACGCTGAGTGGATTCAGAAGCTACTAGTGTACACTGCCGCTCCGGTAACTGATATCGGACACAGATGCTCAGTGAACGATGAGTGTATACAGACGCTCCTGTCTGTGACCCGGTCTCGGTGGCAACTCTAGTGTACACAACCGCAGCGGCCTAAGCTGCGACCGAGTACCCTCGTGGTGGCGTCTGAGACGGAAGTGAGGTCATCAGTTCATGGACGGGAGATGCACGGAAACTGGTCTTGGACTGGGGGGGAGGGACGACCAGGTGAGCGTCTGACTCCCCCTGCTGACATAAACTCCAGGGATCGCGGCCTCAACCTAGTCCTGGCACCTACGATCCCTAAAGCATACCGCTGGAGCACTTAAGAGTGGCGGCGCATCAACCACTGTTTGTAGTCTCCTCCAATACAATGCGGCTGTGTCTGGAATCCCCTAATAAGTGGAACTGATGCCTTACCTTCTCCCCATGCTCCGGCCACAGCCTGGTAACGTCTGCTGGACCTGCTAGAACATCCGTCACAGACGCCCGCCGAGACAGCACTAATACCCAAAGGTAGGCGTTGTTGCGACCCGGTGGAGAGTTGTTGGAGCGACTCTTTCTAGCATGCATTTAAGACGCTGTTAAGAAAGATCACTTCAAAACATAGTAAGACTATAAAAATAAAATAATAAAAGCTTAGGGCTGCTTTAACAGCAGCCCTGTGACCATGGTCCGGTTCCTGCCGCACCAAACAAAAAAACTGATTTGACTGAGTCAGTGGGAGGGATTATATGGAGGAGCCCCAATGCATCATGGGAGGCCAGAAAGCTTGTGACTATTTGGTGCCATTTCCGCTGTCGCTTCGGCATATCCCAATGTTATCCTGTGGATAACCTGTGGACCCAGCAGGAGAAATGGTGGGTGCCATGTTTCCAAAGAACTGCGCATGCGCAATAGAGATAAGTTAGCAGGAACATAGCGGGTGCGCAGCAGAAGGGAGAGGGCCTGCACAGAGTGTGCTTTAGTGGAAAAGTTCTGAATATTTTGCTGATCCCTAATTATTGCATAGACATCCACCACCTGACCTGTGGTCTTGTGCCTTCTTATTTGTCATTTATTCTGCAGCGTGTATATCATAGTATATGTCATTTGGCTCTATTGTCTATATTAACAGTAGAGCAAGTTACATTTTAAGTGATATTAGTAAACATAGGAGGTATAAAAAAGAGGGAGTATAGTATTTGGAAAATAAAGAGACAAAATGAAGAGGAAAACATTAATTATAGATCATGTAGAATATATGTGAAAGAAGGTAGTACAGAAGATAAAAATGTTCAGCAAATTAATGGACCTGTCCAGACGATGTCCAAACAATAGTGTTTCCTGAATGTCCTTCGCCCTCTCACCCCTCCTCTTTAATGAGGAATGATAAAGTCAGCAGAATTCCACGCACCCTACAGCTCCCTGTTTAGAGAACACCTCCTCGTTCTACACAGTTCAACATATTCAGGGCACATACAGAGTGAGAGAGATATGAAAACTGAACAGCTTGTTATTTTGGCAACAATACAACCCAAATCTTGTTATGTTAGCAAAAGGAAGCAGAGACTTGAGACGAGTCATTCCAGCTTGTTAAGAGAAGGAGGTCTGGTGATGAATGGGGAACTGGATATGTTATTTGTCTTAATTTAGATGAATTTGAAGTGGTGATGATAATTACAGATCTGCACTCTAAGTTTCTCTCTGTAGTGAAGGATTCTTTTATCCTCGGTCCCGTGAGACCCTCTCGTCCTCTCTTTATATCACAAACTAAGTGAAAGGATACTGCTGTTTCAGGAAATGGCCCTCTTAAAGAGCCCCCATATTATTATTCTTTTCATCTTACTGTGAATGTAGAAGGGGCAAACTTGTTAAGCGCAGAAGCTCCCTGACTCCTAGGAATGTAGACTTTTTGGGAATATTTTACTTTTCTATCTCAATGTCTCTGTTACTCTGTCCTTAGCGGGTCAGGCTACTGTGCACTTCTGTTTTTCTTTAGGACTACATCACACTATTTGCAAAAAATATTGTTATAACACAAAACTTTTTTTGAGGTCATAATTTCTAGTGGAAGGAAAAAGGAAAAAAAAAGTTCTACTTTGTAATCTCAAAAATAAATGTGATTATATTGACATTATTTATTATTATTAACAATTTCTTATATAGTGCAGTATATTTTGTTGCGCTTTACAATTGGAACAACAGTAATAGAACAAAACTGGGTAATAACAGATGGAGATAGAGGTAGGAAAGCCCTGCTCGCAAGCTTACAATCTATAGGGAAATTGGCTTTGATACACACGGAATAGGTCAGTGGCATAACTTCATCCCAGTTGCCCAGAGGCAAGAAAAAAATTGTCCGGACTCCTCTATAGCCACCACTACACCACTGACCCCTCTATACCCGTCACTACATCCCTGACCCCTCTATACCCACCACTACACCACTGACTCCTCTATACCCGTCACTACATCCCTGACCCCTCTATACCCACCACTACACCACTGACCCCTCTATACTCGTCACTACATCCCTGACCCCTCTATACCCACCACTACACCACTGACCCCTCAATACCTGACACTACATCCCTGACCCCTCTATACCCACCACTACACCACTGACCCCTCTATCCCCTTCACTGACCTCTCTATAACATTCACTAAATTACTGGCACCTCTACACCCTACACTAAACTATTGACCCATTTATACCCTATACTAAATTACTGACCACTCTGTACCCTACACTACATAACTGACCCAATTGTACCCTACACTACATTATAGACCCTCTATACCCTACACTGCATTACTAACCCCATTGCAGGTAAAAACACATACACATTGGCACAATTCTCTACTCAGCAGGCAGTGACAGCGCATCACCCTCTTCACTGCACTCCCAGTCAGCTTCTCAGTCAACCGACTGTGCAGAGCACCGAGTTTCAGTCACAGAGGGGGAGCCGTTCGGCCCTCCACCTCTGCTCAGTGGCTCTTTTATTAAAGCAGTCTGGCACAGACGTGCGCAGCACATTTTATTAGGGGGTGCCCCGCCAGATGGGTGTGTCGTAGCACACCGTTATACTGATTATATACACTCCTCCTGTACGTACACATACCTCCCCATGTAGATATATACTCCCCTCCTGTGCATACACATAACCCCCAATTATATATTTATAAACCCCTCCTGTACATGCACATACCGCCATATGCATATATACACATACACCCTAATATACTTATTTACATATACTCCTCCCCAATATACATATATACAACCTCTTGTACATGCACATCCCCAACACATATACAATACATATATACACCCCTCCTGTACATGCACATCCCCCAACACATAAACTTATATACACCACTACTGTACATGCACATACCTCCCATATGCATACCCCTCCCCAATATACAGCCTCCTCTACAATATACACCCCACTCCTACATATAACATACCCCGAATATACACAAATAAATCCTCCTGTACACGCACATCCTCCTACACATATGCATATGCATATACACCTCTCCTCCCAATAAAAATTTATACACATATGGTACCAATCATATGTGAGTATATCAGAAACAACACTGCAACTCACCCAGCCACCACAGCAGGACAGGACTGACACATGAGGATCATTAGTCATCGTAATCTCACCCAGCCGGGCCGCCTCTGTGGAGCTCTGCTCGGTTTCAGCATACATGGTGCAGAAGCGCCAAGACAGCATGCAGCACAGGGAGGACATGCAAGTGAAACCTTTCTCTGCTCCAGATTATGGTGGTACTTCACAGGGGGAGGAAGTCGTGGTCGGAGGGCGGAGCTTCATACTGCCACTTTCTAGAACAACACAACCCCTTGCAGCGGGACCTGTTCGTAAGCTGCAGTGGTGATTGAGCACTGTGGACCCACTCCCCTTCCTATAGTTGCCACCGGCAGACCTGGGAGAGTGGGTACAAGCCAATAGGGAGAGCTGCAGCTAGGCTACTTCCAGCATGAGTCCAGATGGAGGGGTACAGAGTGAGTGACAGTAGCTCACTGTCTGCAGCAGCGTCCTCATCATCCTGTCGCTCTATGCAGCCGTGTACCCCGCGTATGTGTCAGGCCAGCACTGGCTGTATGATATGGTCACACAGGAATGTAGATTTTGAGTCAGCAGGATGTGGAATAAAGAGAAACTATATGAGGTTATGTGTTGTCTGTATAGAGGGGCTGTAATTGGGTAACATATTTATGAAGGTTATGTAGGCGGATCTGGAATCTTATGAGCTTGTCTGAAGAGGTGACTTTTAAGGTAACTATGGAGACCAGGGGGCATACGTAACGTAATAGGGTCCGAGTTTGTCGGAGGTGCAGGATGCTGGCTGATCTGGGATGATTTTTTAACGCAGCAATCATTTACAAGGCATGGTTTTGCCTTGTAAATGATTGCTGCTTTAAAAAAAACTGTGAGATTGGCCAGCATCCCGCAACTCCGGCAAACTCGGACCCTATTACATAGGGCCCTAGAGGAGCATCTTATTGTGTGTAGGAGGGCATTCCACAGAGTGGGTGCAGCCTGAAAAAAGTCCTGTAATCGTGAATGGGAGGGAGTAAAGTATGTGAATGAGAGAGTCAGATCTTGTGCAGAGCCGAGAAGTTGGGTAGGGAGATATTTTGAGATAAGCAATCAATGAGATGTATGTTGGTGCAGTTTGGTTAATAGAATTATGTGTAAGTAAAAACATTTTACTGTATATTTAATACAGTGAAATACCAGTAACCAATGGAGGGACTGACAGAGTGGATCAGCAGACGATGAACGGTTGGCGATAAAGACCAGCCTCGCAACTGCATTCAAAATGGATTGTAGTGGTGAGAGCCTATTTTTGGGAAGACTAGTAAAGAGACCAATCAATGCAGAAGATAATGTGAGCACGGATTAGAACTTGTGTAAGATATGGTCATATTTTGGATAGTTTTGTTAGATGCATGTAACATGATTTTGAATCAAATTGAATGTGGGTAACAAATGACAGTTCAGAGTCAAGGATGACACCTAGGTAGCGAGCTTGTGGGGTAGGGTTGATTGTTAAGTTATCAGCAGAGATAGAGATATCAGGTTGTTAACTACTATTGGCTGGTGGAATTATACTTAATACTGTTTTATAAATATGAAGTTTGAGGTGGTAAGATGACATCCAATATGAAATGGCAGACAGGCATTCCGTGACATAGACCAATACAGATGGTGACAAATCTGGTGAGGATAGGTAGATTTGAGTATCATCTGCATGCATATGATAATGAAATCCAAAGAGCTGATTAGTTTGCCAAGAAATCTGGTATAGACTGGGAAAAGCAGAGGACCTAAGACTGAGTCTTGCAGTACTCCAACTGAGAGAGGTAGCGAAGAGGAGGTGGATTCAGAGAAGCGAACACTGAAAGAATGATTAGATAGGTCAGATAGAACTAAGAAATGCTGTGTCCAGAAGACCTAGAGATTGTAGCGTTTGTATGAGAAGAGAGTGGTCAACAATGTAAAAAGCAGCAGAGAGATCTAAAAGAATAAGTGTGAGTAATGGCCTTTAGACTTCGTAATCACCAGATCTTTCACTACCTTAGTCAGCACTGTCTCTGTATTGTGTGAATTAAGAAAGTGTGTGAGGTGAGTGTAGGCAAGTCTGTCAAGAAGCTTGGAGAGGCATGGGAGCTGAGAAAAGGAATGGTAGTTTGAGAGAGAATTTTTTCAGAATGGGAGTAATCATTGCATGTTTGAACAGTCATGGAAAGATACCAGAAGATAGAGAGAGATTACAGCTTTTAGTTAAGGTCTGGGATGAGCACAGGCGACAGATCTTTACCGATTTATGACAGTATATAATCAGGAGGAGTGGCAGTAGAATAGGAGGATGAGAAGAGTGTAGACACTGTCTTTTTTGGTGGGATTAAATGAAGAGACAATGCTAGAGGGGTCAGGTAGGAAATTGAATTTTGAGGCACGTTCTCTTCTTTTCAACTTGAGACACCTATCAAGTCAGCATGATATAATATATTACACTTCTAGCTGATATATAGTACACATGGTGGGACTTTTCATATATATTCTTCATGTACCTATGATGACCCACAACAAAGAGGACCCTATGCGGATGAGTATTTCATATAATTTAGGGAATTTATAATTATGTTCTTTTTCTGTGTAATAAACATGCATATATAATTCACCTAACCGAAGCATAATTTAGAATGTGTTTAGTAAGGTAGTGCTATCCGCCACATCATATATCCACTTTGTTCTAAACTACCAGGATCACTGGGATAGATCTAAAATTATGTTGAGAGGCTGCAACCTATCAGTAAAGCACCTAAAATTGCCCACTTCCCTATCATATACTAGGGAATTGAGTAGGTCACTAGCATTGGAAGAGCATATGATTAATTTCATTCATTCATTCATTCATTCATTCATTCATCAATCTTGTCCTTGACATAGGAAGCAAGATCATTTACACTGATAGTAGCTAGTGGGTTTGGTGGGGGAGGTATAAGAAGTGATTTAAATGTTTTAAAAAGTCATTTGGGGTTAAAGGCTTGAGCAGAAATGATAGACTGAAATATGTTTGTTTGGCAGTGTCCAGAGCATTGCGATAAGAGTGGTAGGTAGTCTTATATGTAGGAAGTCACTTGGAGTACAAGATTTATGCCACTTATATTGTACTTTATGGAAAAGTTTTATTAGGTGTCTTGTTAATTTAGAGAGCCATGTTTGACATCTAAGTCTATGTGGAGTGTGATGGGTAGTTTGAGTCACTTCATTGAGGGTTATATTTAGAGTCTGGTTCAGGTGTGATACAGCAGTTTCAGGAGAGGTGAATGTAAAAATTAGTGAGAGCAGTTGTTGTTGTGAGGTGGTTAGTTGTTAAAAACTAATAGCGTTAATATTTCTGCAGGTTTGAGGAGCCTTGATAGACTTTATTGACTTTGAGTTTGAAGTAATGAAGGACAGCATGCAGGTTGTCACAACTGAGGGCCTGAGCTGACGGGAGGCAGCCTCAGTTGTAGGGGCTGAGATGTACCGGAACCTGGGAGGTTGTATCAGACCCCTGGACATGTAAGTAACATGAATAATAACTGCCCGAAGGCGTGACCACGACAACTTGGATAAAAGTCAATGATGTTTATTATGACAACTCCGCAACACAGCAGCAGTAAAAGAAAACGTAAAAGTCAGCAAAGAATAAATACAGTTCCTGGGTACTACAGGATGGCAGGAGCCACAGGGCACTGGTAGTGTGAGATAGTTCTTATGATCTTCTAGATGGAAAGTCCTTACCAGGCCCGACTGTAGCAATGGAGATAACCCAGGATTGTGCCAGCTGGTGTTCCAGGAAAAGCTGGGTTGCTGAAGATAAAACAGCTGCTGTGGATACTGGTTGGAACCAGACTGTTGTTAGCACGGAGTGGATACTGGCTGGAACCAGTTAAATAATAAATGAACTTGGGAGCGATGAAATATGAACTGAAATGTAGAACTTGAGAGCGGAGAAATAATAATACCGGTGGAGAGTGGTAAAGTGTAGAAAGGACACCGGCCCTTTAAGGGAAGCTGTACTCTGCTGGAAGCTGAGCTGGAAGCAGGTAATGTTGTAGCTGGAAACAGATGAATCTACAATGGATTGGAGAGTCAGGCTACACCGCAGGTGGAATGCTGGTGCGGGTCTCTATGGTGGAAGTCTTGAGACAGGAGCTGGAACCTGGAAGACAATCACAGGAGAGAGACAAACAGGAACTAGGTTTGACAACCAAAGCACTGACGCCTTCCTTGCTCAGGCACAGTGTATTTATACCTGCAGCAAGGAAGGGATTGGCTAGGCAATTATGCAGATTATCAATACTGAGAACAGATTGGTGGAAATGATCAGCTGACAGAATCCAAGATGGCTGCGCCCATGCAGACACTTGGAGGGAAGTTTGGTTTGTAATCCATGTGGTAATGAAAACAGAAATGGCGGCGCCGGCCACCGGAGACAGGAGGCGCCAGGCTGACAGATGCACATCCAACCACGCGGACACAGCGGAGGCCGCGGCTGACGTAATCGCCACTCAGACACTCTGCATGCAGAAGTTCAGGGACGGCGGCGGAGGCCGCGGGAGACGCCATGCCAGGTGTAATATGGCGTTTACTGTGACAGCGTCCCAGAGTGACAGGAGAGGATACAGGAATGTACACATCAGGATAACAGATGGGATCCGGTCCTGGAGCGCTGAGCCAGCCTTAGGAGGCATCTGATTGGTAAGAAATGGTGTCCAGATACCCGGATCGTGACAGCACCCCCCCCTTTAGGAGTGGCCCCAGGACACTTCTTTGGCTTTTGAGGAAACTTGGAATGGAATCTCCGGACCAAGGCAGGAGCATGGACATCAGAAGCATTGGTCCATGAACGTTCCTCAGGACCATAACCCTTCCAGTCAATAAGATATTGTAGTTGACCGTAACGGTGACGTGAGTCCAGGATCTTGGCCACTTCATACTCAACGCCTCGTTGAGTTTGGACTTTCGGAGTTGGAGGAAGTGAGGAATGAAACCGATTCAAGATCAGCGGTTTCAACAGGGAAACATGGAATGTCCTGGGTATTTTTAAGAAGGGAGGCAACTGGAGTCTGTAAGCAACAGGATTGATGACTTGTTCAATCTTGAAAGGACCGATATAGCGAGGTGCAAACTTCATACTGGGAACTCTTAATTCTTCGTGGATAACCATACCCGATCACCCACCTTGAGAGCAGGAACTGCTCGACGCTTCTTATCCGCAAACTTCTTGTACCTGAACGATGCCTTGAGCAGAGCTGATTGTACGCTCTTCCAGATATTGGCAAACTGATGCAAGGTGATATCCACTGCGGGAACAGAAGTTGCTGGAAGCGGTTGGAACTCAGGGACTTTAGGGTGGAATCCAAAGTTAGTGAAGAATGGTGTTGAAGCAGATGAAGAATGATACTGGTTGTTATGACAGAACTCGGCCCAGGGAAGTAATTGAACCCAGTCATCTTGAGAGGAGGACACATAGATGCGGAGGAAGGCCTCCAAGTCCTGATTCACCCTCTCGGTTTGACCATTGGTCTGAGGATGGTAAGCCGTGGAAAACTTTAGCTTGACTTGGAGGACTTGACATAAACTTCGCCAGAATTTGGCTGTGAATTGAACTCCTCGATCTGAGATAATTTCTTCAGGAAGACCGTGGAGTCGGAAGATCTCTTGTATGAATACTTGAGCCAACTTGGAAGCTGACGGAAGACCGGTGAGAGGAATGAAGTGTGCCATCTTGGTGAACCGGTCAACTACCACCCAGATGGTATTGAACTTGTTGCACATGGGTAAGTCTGTAATGAAATCCATCGACAAGTGGGTCCATGGTCGACGGGGAACGGATAGTGGAACCAGTTGCCCCGCAGGCGACTGGCGGGATACTTTATGTTGGGCACACTTTGGGCAAGATGCAATAAACTCCAAGACGTCCTTTTTCAGAGTTGGCCACCAATAGGACCTAGAGATAAACTCCAGGGTTTTTTGGATACCTGTATGTCCGGCAAAACGGGAAGCATGGGCCCAATGCATGAGCTTCTTCCTTAGCATCGGTTTCACAAAACTTTTCCCTGATGGGGGCGTAGAGTCCATCCCTACCATGGAGAATGCCAACGGATTTATAATAGGATGCTTGTCTGAAGACTCTGACTCATTTTCTTGCTCCCATGAGCGGGAAAGGGCATCGGCCTTGCGATTCTGAGAGCCCGGACAGAACTGGAGTTTAAAGTCGAACCTGGAAAAGAAAAGTGCCCATCTGGCCTGACGAGGGTTGAGACATTGTGCGCCTTTCAGATATAAAAGGTTCTTGTGGTCTGTAAGTATGGTGATTGAATGAGAAGCTCCCTCCAACAGATACCTCCACTCTTCTAGAGCGAGCTTGATGGCTAGCAACTCCTGGTCGCCAATGGCATAGTTGCGCTCAGCTGGGGAGAACTTCCGGGAGAAGAAACTGCAAGGGTGTTAATGGCCATCTTTAGCCCTCTGAGATAACACCGCTCCTACTCCAACGGAGGAGGCATCCACCTCTAAGATGAAAGGAGAGTCGATGTCAGGCTGTTTCAGAACAGGCGCAGAGATGAACCTTTGTTTTAAAAGATGAAATGCTTGCATGGCTTCTTCGGACCACTTGGACGGGTTAGCACCCTTCTTAGTGAAAGCAGTAATAGGCGCCACAATGGTGGAAAAGTCTCGTATAAACTTTCGGTAATAGTTGGCGAACCCTAAGAACCTCTGGACCCCTTTGAGGGTTAAGGGTACCGGCCAATTTTGGATTGCTTGTAGTTTCTCAGGATCCATCTCTAGTCCGGAACTGGACACAATGTACCCTAGAAACGGAATGGACTTGACTTCAAAGACGCATTTTTCTAATTTGCAATAGAGATGATTGACACGGAGACGGGACAGAACCTCTTTAACCCAAAAACGATGTTCCTCTAAATCGTTGGCAAAAATGAGGATATCGTCTAGATAGACCACGACATGACGGTATAGAATGTCTCTGAAGATCTCATTGACAAAATGCTGGAAGACAGCTGGAGCATTGCTCAATCCGAAGGGCATGACGAGGTACTCATAATGTCCGTCACGGGTGTTAAAGGCGGTCTTCCACTCGTCACCCTCACGGATCCGGATGAGATTGTATGCACCTCTCAAGTCCAGCTTTGTAAAGATGGTAGCTCCGCTAACTCTGTCAAAGAGCTCAGTAATCAGGGGTAAAGGATAACGGTTCTTGATGGTAATGTCGTTCAAACCTCTGTAGTCGATGCACGGCCGCAGATCACCATCTTTCTTTTTTACAAAAAAGAAGCCTGCGCCGGCTGGAGAAGAAGAAGGTCGAATGAACCCCTTTGCTAGGTTCTCTTTAATATATTCCTCCATAGAATGCGTCTCAGGCAGAGACAACGGATAAGTTCGGCCTCGAGGTGGAACCTTCCCTGGAACGAGATCAATCGGGCAGTCCCATTCTCTATGAGGAGGAAGGATATCAGCAGAAGCTTTACTGAACACATCCGCGAAATCTTGATATGGAGGAGGTGGAACATCAGACGACCTGGGGGAGGAAGAACAGACAGGCAATACTTTAAACAAACATGTCTCAGCACAGGAGGAACCCCATGCCAGGATTTGCGTAGTCGTCCAATCAATTGTAGGATTGTGAAGACGGAGCCATGGAAGGCCCAGGACCACAGGATGTGTGGCTCTTGGAATCACTAAAAAAGAAATAAGTTCGGAATGAAGAACTCCCACTCTCAGACGAATTGGTAGAGTCCTTAAAGAAATAACTGCATCAAAAATTTTGCTGCCATCCACGGCAGTTAAAGAAATGGACGAAGGAAGTCTCTCGGTGGGTAGGGACCACCGTTTAACATAGGCTTCGGTAATAAAGTTCCCAGCCGCTCCGGAATCAAGGAGGGCAATGACGTTCCGATAACGTTGAGCAACTTGAAGCGAGACTGGGAGATTACAATCTTGAGGAGATGGAGAGGAGATCATTACTCCTAGCCGGCCCTCTCCTTGGCGAGCTAGGATTTGGAGTTTCCCGGACGTTTGGGACAGGCATTAATGGTGTGAGACGGAGCTGCACAATAGAGACAGAGAGACTCGGAGAGACGTCTTCGGCGCTCAGCAGGAGTTAAACGGGAACGGCCAAGTTGCATGGGCTCATCTTTAGATGGTGACAGTTGACGAGGAGGAGGAGCAGAAGATTTTGGAGCAAATGATCTTCCACGCTCAGTTGCTCTCTCTCTGAAACGTAAATCAACTTTCGTGCAGAGTGAGATTAGCTCATCTAACTTAGAAGGTAAGTCTCTGGTAGCTAACTCATCTTTAATACGCTCAGATAAGCCATGCCAGAATGCAGCATACAGGGCCTCGTCGTTCCATGCCAGTTCGGATGCCAGGATCTGGAACTGTATCAGATATTGTCCTACAGTACGTGACCCCTGGCGTAAACGGAGAATCTCGGATGAAGCTGAGGTTACCCGGCCTGGCTCGTCGAAGATGCTCCTGAATGTTGACACGAAGGCAGTGTAGGAAGATAGCAGGGTGTCGGACCACTCCCATAACGGTGATGCCCAATCAAGGGCTGAGCCACTGAGAAGAGAAATAATGTAGGCAATTTTTGTACGGTCACTGGGAAAATTGCCAGGTTGTAGCTCAAACTGAATCTCACACTGGTTGAGAAATCCCCTGCAGAATCTTGGAGATCCGTCAAATTTTGCTGGCGTTGGAAGATGAAGACGTGGAGCAGAAATGGGTAAGGTGGGTGGGGTTATAGCTGGAGTCACTGTGGTTGACGCACCAGACGCGCCTGATCCACGGAGAGTTGTCTGAATCCCATCCAGCCGAGTAGAGAGATCCTGGAGACAGCGGATGATGTCGCCCTGTGCAGCCTCCTGATGTTCTAGTCGGGCTGCCAGTTCTTGCATCGGCCTGGCCGCTTGATCCTGGTCTCCGGCTGGATTCATTAGGTCAGTGCTTACTGTCACAACTGAGGGCCTGAGCTGACGGGAGGCAGCCTCAGTTGTAGGGGCTGAGATGTACCGGAACCTGGGAGGTTGTATCAGACCCCTGGACATGTAAGTAACATGAATAATAACTGCCCGAAGGCGTGACCACGACAACTTGGATAAAAGTCAATGATGTTTATTATGACAACTCCGCAACACAGCAGCAGTAAAAGAAAACGTAAAAGTCAGCAAAGAATAAATACAGTTCCTGGGTACTACAGGATGGCAGGAGCCACAGGGCACTGGTAGTGAGAGATAGTTCTTATGATCTTCTAGATGGAAAGTCCTTACCAGGCCCGACTGTAGCAATGGAGATAACCCAGGATTGTGCCAGCTGGTGTTCCAGGAAAAGCTGGGTTGCTGAAGATAAAACAGCTGCTGTGGATACTGGCTGGAACCAGACTGTTGTTAGCACGGAGTGGATACTGGCTGGAACCAGTTAAATAATAAATGAACTTGGGAGCGATGAAATATGAACTGAAATGTAGAACTTGAGAGCGGAGAAATAATAATACCGGTGGAGAGTGGTAAAGTGTAGAAAGGACACCGGCCCTTTAAGGGAAGCTGTACTCTGCTGGAAGCAGGTAATGTTGTAGCTGGAAACAGATGAATCCACAATGGATTGGAGAGTCAGGCTACACCGCAGGTGGAATGCTGGTGCGGGTCTCTATGGTGGAAGTCTTGAGACAGGAGCTGGAACCTGGAAGACAATCACAGGAGAGAGACAAACAGGAACTAGGTTTGACAACCAAAGCACTGACGCCTTCCTTGCTCAGGCACAGTGTATTTATACCTGCAGCAAGGAAGGGATTGGCTAGGCAATTATGCAGATTATCAATACTGAGAACAGATTGGTGGAAATGATCAGCTGACAGAATCCAAGATGGCTGCGCCCATGCAGACACTTGGAGGGAAGTTTGGTTTGTAATCCATGTGGTAATGAAAACAGAAATGGCGGCGCCGGCCACCGGAGACAGGAGGCGCCAGGCTGACAGATGCACATCCAACCACGCGGACACAGCGGAGGGCCGCGGCTGACGTAATCGCCACTCAGACACTCTGCATGCAGAAGTTCAGGGACGGCGGCGGAGGCCGCGGGAGACGCCATGCCAGGTGTAATATGGCGTTTACTGTGACAGCGTCCCAGAGTGACAGGAGAGGATACAGGAATGTACACATCAGGATAACAGATGGGATCCGGTCCTGGAGCGCTGAGCCAGCCTTAGGAGGCATCTGATGGGTAAGAAATGGCGTCCAGATACCCGGATCGTGACACAGGTGATAAGGTTTGTGATCTGAGAGAGGGAAAGGAGTGTTAGTAAATTCAGAAACTGAACATATTCTGGTTAATATAAGATCAGGGCAATGGCCCTTCTGATTAGTAGAAGAGTTAGTCCACTGGGAGAGGGCCAGAGAGGAGGTTGGAGAGAGAAGTTTGGAGGTATGAGGAGATTGTGGACTGTCAACTGGCATACTGAAATCACCCATAATGATGGTGGAGATGTCAGACGATAAGAAGTGAGGAAGCCAGGTAAAAAAAAATGTTCCAGAAATTGTTTGGGTTGCCCAGGTTGGTGATAGCCACAACTCACAGAGAGAAAGGGGAGAAAAACCTGATAGAATGCACTTTAATTATGTAAATGTGCGTGATGGTACCTGTGGTAGTACTGTGTATGTGTAAAATTGGGACAGTATTCCAACCCTATCTCCTTTGCTGTTGACAGGGCTGGAGGTGTGTGTGAAGAAGAAACCACCATGTGAAAGTACTGCAGGGGAGGTTATGTCTCAATGTGTGAGCTAAGTTTCTGTTAAAGCCAGCAGGTTTAGGTTTTTTGAGATGAAGAGGTGGATGGATTTTAATTTGTTGCAAACAGAGCATGCATTCCATAAGGCACATTTTAGTGACTTGGAGGGTGATGAGGGACATGTGATGTTTATGAGGTTTGCTGGATTTATATTTCATTGTAAATCATCTGAATGTGAGATGGGCATGTGGGTAGGGCCTGGATTTAGTAATACAGATGTAGCCATGCTAGTCGTGGCTCCGTCTGTGACTAGGTGCACCCGCCTGGGCGCACCTAGACACTGTGATCGTTTCCATCTGGACGGGCGCGCGCACCTGGATGGAGACACTCCCCATTCACTTGAATGGAGAGCGTCTCCGTCCGGATGGGTGCGCATGCTCAGACAGAGCCGCTTACAATGGGTAGCGGCTCTGTGCACTCCCGGCGTGACTAGGCGGACAGATCGCCTTGTCACACCGGGAGTGCACGTGTGCGCCTCAGCCATCAAAGATAACGGAGGCTCCATCTGGGTGTCACCAGCTAGTATAAGCAGAAGGAGAGAGAGATAAGTATAGTTGTAGGAGGTGTGTGAAAGTTTTTTATGATGAAGGCTGATGATGTTACAGTCAGAGTATATAAAAATAAAAAAGTTCAGTCTTAACAAGAGGAGAGGAGATTACTGAGGCTGCAATCTGCTGAAAGAGATGAGTTGCATGGAGAGTAAAGAATGTTATAGCCTTACAGAAGTTACCACGGAGTAAGATTAGCAAAAGCAATTTGGGGTACATGGTGATTTTGGATTAAAAGTATAGATGTTTAGGATAGTACATAAGAAAATGGCAAGTTCTATGGTGAAACCATCTTGTCTTAGATGTTTGTATAACTGTTTATGTAATTGTTATTAAAATACACTTAGTTATTTCCACACTTCATGTATTTCCACGACCACAGGACTGCAAAGGAATAAATGTGAAATTAAATTGTTATATACTAAATATTAGTGAAACACAGGAAGCATGTACATCTAGTGAAAGAACCTAATATAGAATGAAATACAATCTTGCTCAATTTCAAAATGTTGCTCTGCATAGAAGCAAGTATAAATGTTCAGACAGATTTAGAGTTGGGAAGGGTCGTATCCTAGCTCAACTCTAAAGTGTAAAAATAACAGTACGTTATATATGCAAACATAACCAGTATTTTCATTGCAAAAAAAAAAAGCATTTGCAACACTTGCTTTGCAACATGGCGCGTCAGGGTGCAAATTTGCACCCTTTAAAGCAGACATCCCTAAATGAAGCCCTAAGTACTGTATTTAGACAAGTTAATTAAAATGTATGCCCTTTTTCTCTGTCTTTCTCCATTGTGTAAAATGTATTTGCTCCTCTCGCTGCTTACATGTTCTCCTATTTAAACTCCCATATCAACCTCTGCGACACATAGATGTTTTTTCATAGCCAATCGTGCTCCAGTAGAAAGAAAAATTGGAGTTTGATAAAAGCAAAGGATTATTATGATGATGATGATGATTATTATTATTATTATTATTATTAATAATAACAGTTTCTTAAATAGAAGATAAAATTATGGTAATACTGAGAAGATAAAATTATCTTGGATAAAATAGGTCAGAATGATGTTTCTGATAAAGGCCTATTTGAGTCTGAGGCTGAATATTATGATAAGCTTTTCCTGAAGTTTGGCTATATTGTCTCATGCAGTCGTACTATTGATGACAATGAAACTGTCTATGCACAATTTCCTAGAGAGGAATCACATTTGACCTATTTTCTTTGTGTTTGCCCTATGGCAAATCCTGGAAATATCCTCATTTAGGCTGTAACACAATGGCCCTCATTCCGAGTTGTTCGCTCGGTAAAAATCTTCGCATCGCATCGATTTTCCGCTTAATGCGCATGCGCAATGTCCGCACTGCGACTGCGCCAAGTAAATTTGCTATGCACTTAGGAATTTTACTCACGGCTTTTTCATCGGTCTGGCGATCGTAATGTGATTGACAGGAAATGGGTGTTACTGGGCGGAAACAGGCCGTTTTATGGGCGTGTGGGAAAAAACGCTACCGTTTCCGGAAAAAACGCAGGAGTGGCTGGAGAAACGGGGGAGTGTCTGGGCGAACGCTGGGAGTGTTTGTGACGTCAAACCAGGAACGACAAGCACTGAACTGATCGCAGATGCCGAGTAAGTCTGGAGCTACTCAGAAACTGCTACGAGGTGTGTAATCGCAATATTGCGAATACATCGTTCGCAATTTTAAGATGCTAAGATTCACTCCCAGTAGGCGGCGGCTTAGCATGAGCAAATCTGCTAAAATCCGCTTGCGAGCGAACAACTCGGAATGAAGGCCAATATTCAGAATTCTTTTGACTTTGGCTTCCTTAAAGACAATGGAGGACTAATAATAATAATAATAATAATTATGAGCTGAAAGAGAAAAAAAATAAGGCATTAACTCATCTTACATTCCTAGTTAATATGCAACCTAATTTTATTCTAAATATAAATGTATTTTTATTGCAAGCATTGTAAGTAGAGATGAGCGGTTCGGTTCTCAGAGAACTGAACCCTACCGAACTTTGCCTTCCGAGCCCGGATCCGAGTCAGGCTCAGGTTTTCCCGCCTGACTCGGAAACCCGAACGCGGCAAAACTTCATCATCCCGCTGTCGAATTCTCGCGGCATTTGGATTCCATATAAGGAGCCGCACGTCCCCGCCATTTTCACTCCAGTCTCGGAGATTGTAGTGAGAGGACGTGTCTTCGTCCTCCAGTGTCTGTGTGGGGGCGGGAAAGTGAGGTGGCAAGTCTTGTGCTGTGTTGTGCTGCTCAGTCCAGTCCAGTGTAGTCACAGTGTATTGTGCTGCATCAGTCCAGGCAGTCACAGTGTTGGTGTCCTCTCCTGCCAGTGTAGCTGTATAAAGTGTTGTTGACTGTGTTGTGCTGCATCAGACCAGTGGTAGTGTCCTGTCTCATCAGTCATTCCAGTGACGATATACGCTGCTGCTATATGTCCACTGCTGCCGTATAATAATAATAACAACAACCACAAGTCTCTTACAGTATTGTTGTGTTGTGCTGCATCAGATCAGTGGTAGTGTCCTGTCTCATCAGTCATTCCTGTGACGATATACGCTGCTGCTATATGTACACTGCTGCCGTATAATAATAACAACAACAACCACAAGTCCCTTACAGTATTGATGTGTTGTGCTGCATCAGACCAGTGGTAGTGTCTTGGCCATCAGCCATTCCTGTGCCGCATATTGTGTTATATAACTCCAGAAAAATAATTTGGAGGATAAAATAGGGAAAGATCAAGAACCACTTCCTCTTAGTGCTGAAGCTGCTGCCACTAGCCATGACATAGACAATGAAATGCCAACAACGTCGTCTGCCAAGGCCGATGCCCAATGTGATAGTAGAGGGCATGTAAAACCCAAAAAGCCAAAGTTCAGTAAAAAGACCCCAAAAAATAAATTTAAATGATCTGAGGAGAAACGTAAACTTGCCAATATGCCATTTACGACACAGAGTGTCAAGGAACGGCTGAGGCCCTGGCCTATGTTCATGACTAGTGGTTCAGCTTCACATGATGATGGAAGCCCTCATAACTGAGGCCTTGACACTTATGTTGGTGTTAGACCTGCGCCCAGTATATGCCATTAGTGCAGTGAGATTTAGACAATTGATGGAGGTATTGTGTCCCCGGTACCAAATCCCATCTAGATTCCACTTCACTAGGCAGGCGATAGCGAGATTTTGCCATTTAATTCCAGTAATTTGGATGTATAATTACAGTGATTTTGCCAATTAATTTCAGTGATTTATAATTATTAATTCCAGTGATCTTGCCAATTAATCCCAGTGATTTATAATTATTAATTACAGTGATCTTGCCATTTAATTCCAGTGATTTGGACGTATAATTACAGTGATTTTGCCAATTAATTTCAGTGATTTATAATTATTAATTACAGTGATCTTGCCAATTAACTCCAGTGATTTGGATGTATAATTCCAGTTTGAATTGTTTGTGTCGCTTGGCTTAGTCATACAGCTACCTCATTGCACCTCTTCGACATCTTTGCATGAGGTGCTGTTTGGGGCCTAGTTTTTGAAAAGTGCCATCCTGTGTGACACTGCCATATGAGTCCTGGGGTACTGCTGTATTTTTCCTGGGGTACTGCCGTATAAGTCCACCAATTGCAGAATTTTTTAAAAAGTGACTGGAGCGTGCTGGAGATGCTGTCAGTGGACCGAACAATTGCGACTCACTCTCGACATTCAGCCACTGCGTGACACTACTAGATGGGCCAGGTGGTTGTGTCGCTTAGTTTAGTCATCAGCAACCTCGGTGCACCTTTTTTTCTTCTTTGCATCATGTGCTGTTAGGGGCCTTTTTTTATATCTGCCCTCTTGTCTGCCACTGCAGTGCCATGCCTAGATGGGCCAATTGTGTGTGTCGCTTGGCTTAGTCATACAACTACCTCATTGCAAATCTTTTCTTCTTTGCATGATGTACTGTTTGGGGCCTTTTTTTTTTTATATCTGCCCTTCTGTCTGCCACTGCAGTGCCACGCCTAGATGGGCCTAATTGTTTCTGTTGCTTTGCTTAGTCTTACAACTACCTCATTGCAATTCTTTTTCTTCTTTGCATCATGTGCTGTTTGGGGTCTTTTTTTTATATCTGCCCTCCTGTCTGCCACTGCAGTGCCACTCCTAGATGGGCCAGGTGTTTGTGCCGCACACTTGTGTCGCTTAGCTTAGTCATCCAGCAACCTCGGTGCAACCTTTTGGCCTAAAAACAATATTGTGAGGTGTGAGGTGTTCAGAATAGACTGGAAAAGAGTGGAAATGATTGTTATTGAGGTTAATAATATCGTAGGAGCAAAATTACCCCCAAATTCTGTGATTTTAGTTGTTTTTATGTTTTTTTCAAAAATCATCCAGATCCAAAACCAAAACACGAAAGGGTGGTTTTGGCAAAACCAAGCCAAACCCAAAACATGAAAGTGGAATTAGAACCAAAACACAAAACATGAAAAGTGCCAGCCGCAGATCTCTAATTGAAAGATACAGTAAACACAATAACCAACTCAATTTGTGCAAACATCTTAATTGTATGCTATTGTAATATTTATACATCAAAACATCCAGTTTTTTGTTTATTATAATACTGTATACACATTTTATTCCGATATAACCATCAATTCCCAAATAAATAATAAGCAAATGGAATATACGCAGTACTGCTTATTTTCTTCTCCTTATGGTCAGACCTAGAAAGAGCCAAACAATAAGTGTGACATTCATGGTTTGCAGTGTAAGATCATTGACTTTGAATAGTATGAATGACACGCTAATTGCACTTGGCCTGCAAACCATTTCATAAACACCAATTAATGTGACCTCCACAGGATATCAGCCATGGCCATATCTTCTCTTCTACTTGCTCCTGGGACCATTTAGTTACATCCATGAAATTTCACCTGCGGGTACGGTATTTTCACTCATAGAACATGGGATGTCCATTTTAATGTCTTCTGATAATGCAGTCTATTCAGCAAAAAAGTCAATATTGCCTCGATCATTATCAGGCAATATCGACACAAAAAAAGTGTTAAGATTTTTTTTTTAGCATACTATTCAGCATAAAACTTCACAGTAACAGCTGCTTCTGTAAAGTTCTAGAAGGCTTTGTTTTCGGAAAACCAAAACAAAACCTTCCGGTTTTAGGGGGTCATTCCGAGTTGAGCGCTAGCTGAAAATGTTCACTGCACAGCGATGATGCAAAAAAATGGCACTTCTGCGCATGCGTATGCGGCGCAATGCGCACGCGCGACATACTTTCACAATGGCTGAAGTAGTTTTACACAAGGTTTAGCTACGCTTTTCAGTCGCACTGCTGGCTGCAGAGTGATTGACATGAGATGGGCGTTTCTGGGTGTCGACTGACCATTTTCAGGGAGTGTTCGAAAAAACGCAGGCGTGCCAGGAAAAATGCAGGCGTGGCTGGGCGAACGCAGGGCGTGTTTGTGACGCCAAAACAGGAACTGAACAGTCTGAAGGCATCGCAAGTGCTTAGTAGATCTGGAGCTACTCTGAAACTACACAATTTTTTTTTGTAGCCGTTCTGCGATCCTTTCGTTCGCACTTCTGCTAAGCTAAAATACACTCCCAGAGGGTGGCGGCTTACCGTTTGCACGGCTGCTAAAAACTGCTAGCGAGCGATCAACTCGGAATGACCCCCTTAGTTCTGCGCATGCTCAGTCATTCTTTTACTTAACAATGCGAATAGTCTCCTATTCGCATTGTTAAGTCTGCAATGTATCAAGTGACAATTGATAGCCCAATTGCCGCATGTCATAACATCCTGAAGGGACTGATGGAAAAAATTCCCTCTCTCCCTGCATTTTTGGAAAAAATTTAAGATTTTCTTTATATAAAACAGCGTTATAGAAAGTAAAGATATTTTGTGAAGTTTTACGTGTTTATGCTTGGTTAATAGCATAACACGTTAAACCACAACAGAGATCAATGGAGTGATCCTTACTGTGCGATATTCAGCGAGATGGGTATAAACAGAGAAGATAACTGTGTTATCTTCTCTGTTAACCCTTTGCTGAACAACACGGTTGCGTTAAAAATGCGGAAATACTCCTTTCCGCATTTTTAACGTGTAAATCAACATCCTTAATAGACCCCAATACCTCATTAACTCTGAATATGAGCTATAGAATCTGTAAAATTCTACAGTATTTCCAAATATTTAAAATAAGCGCCAACGTCTCTAATCTTAGGGTCATTTACCAAACCTATACCCTTGAAACACCATTGAATAGAACACAATGGTGAAACTATACCTGGCGGCTACAGTGTGACTTCTACTGTGCACAATGAATATCTGCATGTACTAAGGGCAGCTGCTGCTCTGACTCACTGGGGGGAATTCAATTGTTTGAAAAGTTGGTTGGGTGTCTGTTTTTTCCTGTCTATTAGATAGGAAAAAACAGACACCCAACTGACTTTTCAAACAATTGAATATCCCCCACTATCTAGTATCTACATGTATGTGCAAATAAGAAAGAAGCTTATGCTGTTGGCTTTTCCTGGAACTTTCCAAGAATTTATAGATTAATCCATGTGGAGTATCTGGGAGAAGTCAAACACCACAGCCAACTTTTATCCAAACACAACGCCATAGGGAACATCCCCCCTGAGCAATACTTATGTACCACATAGACATGGGAAGAAAAAGAAGAGTTGCCCACACAAACTATACACCTTAGCTCAATTCTGAGCAACTCAGTTTTGTATGGATTTCAATTTTATCTGCACTTGTGACTAAATGGGTGTAACTTTATGGCTTCTGGGCATTTGCACGTAATATAAGTTTGCATTTTATGGACATGTGGATGAAGATGCAGGCTATTCAGAGATATTTGCAGAGATCCATCCTACTTTACACGACAGGATTGATATACAGTAGTGGTTAGCATTACTGTTTCACTACCCTGATGTTCTGGGATTGATTTCCAATACAGAGTTTGTATTTTCTCTTTGGGGTTCAGTATGGTATGCCGGCGGTCGGGCTCCCGGCGACCAGCATACTGGCGCCGGGAGCCCAACCGTCGGCTTACCAACAGTGTGGCGAGTGCAAATGAGCCCCTTGCGGGCTCGCTGCGCTCACCACGCTACGGGCACGGTGGCGCGCGTATTCTCCCTCCAGGGGGGTCGTGGACCCCCACGAGGGAGAATAAGTGTCGGTATGCCGGCTGTCGGGATTCCGGCGCCGGTATACTGTGCGCCGGGATCCCGTCAGTCGGCATACTGAAGACCACCCTTCTCTTTGTGCATGTGTGGGATTCATCCGGGTACTCTGGTTTCCTCCTACAAGTCAAAAACATACTGGTAGGTTAATATTATTATTATTATAGTTTATTTATATGGTGCCACAAGGGATCCGCAGCGCCCGTTACACAGTACATAATCAAATGAGCAAGCAAGAAAACAGCACAAAGAGGATGGGCGGGAGTGTAAAGGGAGATAAGACCAGAGATGTAAATGGGAGAGGAGTGGGTGAGTGCTGTGTAAGTGAGCATGAGAAGCTTGAATTGGATTCTGAATGGGAAGGGAGCCAGTGAAGGGCTTGTAAGAGTGGTGAGGTGGACTTAGGGGGTAATTCAGAGTTGATCGCAGCAGCAAATTTGTTAGCAGTTGGGCAAAACCATGTGCACTGCAGGGGAGGTAGATATAACATATGCAGAGAGAGTTAGATTTGGGTGGGGTGTGTTCAAACTGAAATCTAAATTGCAGTGTAAAAATAAAGCAGCCAGTATTTACCCTGCACAGAAACAAATTACCCACCCAAATCTACCTCTCTCTGCAAATGTTATATCTGCCCCACCTGCAGTGCACATGGTTTTGCCCAACTGCTAACAAATTTGCTGCTGCGATCAACTCTGAATTACCCCCTTAGTACATTTGGAAAGGCAGATGAGCTGGGAAGCAGCACTGAGTATAGATTGGAGTGTAGAGAGGCATTTGTCAAGGATGCCAGATAGTAGGAGATTACAGTAATCCAGTCTGGAGATGACCAGTGAGTGAATAAGGGTCTTAGTGGAATCCTGGGTTTAAAAGGGTCAAAAATATTTTTGAGATGAAAATGGCAGGTTTGTGAGAGGTACTGAATGTGTGGTTTGAAGGAAAGGGAGGAGTCAAGGATTACTCCAAGACAGCGCACTTGGGGGCTAGAGGAGATAGTAGTGCTATCAAGGGATAATTACATTGTGGGAGGTGTGGTTGTGCGGGAGGGTGGGAAGATGATTAGCTCAGTCTCATACATGTTAAATTTAAGAAAGCGCTGGGAAATCCAAGGATAGCAGAGAGAAACATGGAGACACGAATGAGGAGAGAAGGGGAGAGGTCAGGGGAGGAAAGGTAGATTTAAGTATCATCAGCATGGAGATGATATTGTAAGTCTAAAGAGCTAATGAGCTCACCCAAAGAGGACATACAGAGAAAGAAAAGGAGTTGACCAAGAACAGAACTTTGGGGGACACCTACAGTTAGTGGAAGTGGGGGGGAGGCGGAATCATGAGAGGAGACAGAGAAGGAACAGTCAGAGGCAGGAGTAGAACCAGGAGAGGTCAACATCATGCAGACCAAGGGAGTGAATTATTTACAGAAGGAGAGGGTGGACAGTGTCAAAAGCAGCAGAGAGGACAAGGAGAATAAGAAGAGAGTAGTGGACCTTGGAAAGGAGGTCACTGCAGACTTTCATGTGGGCAGTTTTTGTGGAGTGGAGAGGATGGAAGCCAGAATGGAATGGGTCAAGCAGTGAGGTGTGAGTTTGTGGGAGAGATGTGAATAAGACTATCATGGTTGTTGTAGCATTGAGGTGAGATTAATTTGGATGGCTGGGATAAAGCAGGTGTAGTGTTGCTGCTGGCTCCTAAATTAGGAGGGGAAACTACAGGAGGCGGGCAGAGATGAAAACCGTGGCATAGTATGGGTAAGGTAAATGGGTGATAAAAAATTGAAAATCGGATTGGAGACTGTATGATATAGAATAGCAGAATTGCATGAGTGCAGGTAAAAGTACGGTGTTGGTAAATATTAGAGATGTGTGGCGGGCACTTTTCGTGTTTTGTGTTTTGGTTTTAATTCCATTTTCGTGTTTTGGTTTTGAAAGCGCTGGGAATTGCCAAAACCCCCCTATCGAGTTTTGGTTTTGGATCTGGATGATTTTTGAAAAAACATAAAAACAGCTAAATTCACAGAATTTGGGGGTAATTTTGCTCCTACAGTATTACTAAACTCAATAACAATCATTTCCACTCATTTCCAGTCTATTCTGAACACCTCACACCACACAATATTGTTTTTAGGCCTAAAAGTTGCACTGAGGTGGCTGTATGACTAAGCTAAGCGACACAAGTGTGCGGCACAAACACCTGGCCCATCTAGGATTGGCACTACAGTTGCAGACAAGATGGCACTATTCAAAAACTAGTCCCCAAACAGCACATGATGCAAAGAAGAAAAAGAGGTGCAATTAGGTAGCTGGATGGCCAAGCTAAGCGACACAAGTGTGCGGCACAAACACCTGGCCCATCTAGGAGTGGCACTGCAGTTACAGACAGGATGGCATTTTAAAAAATTAGTCCCCAAACAGCACGATGCAAAGAAGAAAAGGAGGTGCAAGATGGAATTGTCCTTGGGCCCTCCCACCCACCCTTATGTTGTATAAACAGGACATGCACACTTTAACAAACCAATCATTTCAGCGACAGGGTCTGCATACGACTGTGGCTGAAATGACTGGTTTGTTTGGGCCCCCACCAAAAAGGAAGCAATCAATCTCTCCTTGCACAAACTGGCTCTACAGAGGCAAGATGTCCACCTCATCATCATCCTCCGATTCCTCACCCCTTTCACCGTGTACATCCTCCTCACTGAGTATTAATTCGTCCCTACTGGAATCCATTATCACAGGTCCCTGTGTACTTTCTGGAGGCAATTGCTGGTAAAGGTCTTCCCGGAGGACTTTATAATTCATTTTGATGAACATCATCTTCTCCACATTTAGTGGAAGTAACCTCCTACGCCGATCGCTGACAAGATTACCGGCTGCACTAAACACTCTTTCGGAGTACACACTGGAGGAGGGGCAATTTTGGTAAAATAAAGCCAGTTTGTGCAAGGGCCTCCAAATTGCCTCTTTTTCCTGCCAGTATACGTACGGACCGTCTGACATGCCTACTTGGATGATGTCACTCATATAATCCTCCACCATTCTTTCAATGGTGACAGAATCATATGCAGTGACAGTAGACATGTCACTAATCGTTGGCAGCAGGGGTGTATCTAGGGGTCCGAGTGCCCCTGGCAAAGTAAGGGGCTGGCGCCCCCCCCCCCCCCCCCCCTTGCACACATTTGGAATAAGGTGTGAGTATTGCAAATGGGGCATGGTCTTGTGGGGGAAGGGTGTGGACACAATAGTACTTCCAATTCAAATTATGCCACACAGTAGTGTCCCTCATTCACATTACACCGCACAGTAGTGTCTCGTATTCACGTTACACCATCCCTCCCCCTAACCCTTACCCACCTTTCCCACAGCCTAACCTTACCAACCTGCCCCCCCCCAAGAGCCTCTTCAGTGGTGCCTAACCCTAACCCACCCTTCCTAATCTCCCTTTCTGAAGCCTAACCCTAACCCTCCCACCCTCGCAGTCTAACCCTAACCCTCCCACGTGGTTTGCCAGTGGAAACTTTGGCACCAACTCGATCCGGATTTTGGCATTCTGCATTGCTATCTATGTTGGGATGCCAGCATCAGCATTCCGAGCAGTTTCGGGATGCTGGCGTCAGCTTTCCGACCGCTGGGATGCCAAACACCGACATCTTGACTGCATCCCGAATGAAATGCTAATGAGCTGCAGTGAGATGAGCCTCAAATGGACCCAGCCATTAACCAAACACCATTAGTTGGATGGTAGAAGTGCTTCCTGTTAGAAAAAACATCAGGGTGCCATCTCTTCCAAGATAAAATGATCAATTATACAATTAACTGATATACATTTCCTTGAACTTGGCCTTGAAATAGGTAAGATATGTATTTTCTTTATTACACTCAACAAGTTAAAGTTTTCGCTTACTTACTACTGACTTACATCTAACATGCATAAAAATCGTGTAGTTTTCCAGGTACCACAGTCCCTTCTCCCAAACACTGACACTATTTTATTATCTTCAGCAACAAATAGATCTATAGCACTGTGCTGTATAACAATTGCTGTGTACCTGGTGAGAGTCTGTTACTGCCGGCGCGGCGCCGTTACTGCACTAGTGATCAGACTAGTGTCGAGCAGCACCGCACTTGTAATCAGACTCAAAATAAACTACAGTTCCCAGCAGCCCTTGCTGCTGGGAGCTCCCAGAAACAAGGGCTGCTGGGAGCTGTAGTTTATTTTGAGTCTGATTACAAGTGCAGTGCTGCCGGACACCAGCGCCGCTCCAGCAGTAACAGACTCTCACCAGGTACAGTCTGACAGTACTGCTTTTCTACCCTTTGACCGCAGGTGGCACAGCCAGGCGGCGCCCCCTCCTTTCCTGGCGCCCCTGGCGAATGCCATCCTGGCCAATAGGTAGATACACCCCTGGTTGGCAGGTCCTTCAGTTTGAAGACAATAAGCACAAATGTGAGTAATTGCAAATGAAGTGGAAAGGTCTTGCAGAATTCCTAACACAGATTTAATAGATAGGTGTCCAGGTCACTCAGATCAGAGTTGTTTGATGTGTAGAGTAATTGGACTCACACTTGTTTGAAAGCAGTCCTTCATTGATCCAGATTTTGGGTAGAATGTTCTCCTTCTGTTTTCCTTTGGTTTAACGTTAGTGTAACATTGAAATTATATTTAAAATTTTAGCTATCCTTTGAATTCATGTCCTTAATATTGATGAACACAAGCCTCTATAATTATTTTTAAATAATGAGACCAATCATGTAAATGCAATGATTACACCCAAACTCCAGTGTACCCTTCCCCAGCAATGGCTAGCAATAAAACAGTTAAAAAAACAACAAAAAAACAAGCTAACATACCAACCATCTAAGATTTGACAAAGAGTCATGCCCTATTTCAGCCTATAGTCAGGAGATAGCAAATATTCCAATTTATCACTAACAACACATCATATGCATAGGCAATCTATTACAAAACAGATGCATTGGGCCTATGGCAATGCTATAATTCTTTATTACCCAATTAGCTAACTAATATTTTAGTGAAATCAGTAGAGATAATCTGCAGGGGGGTTCTAATTTTTTTTTACATAATCATAACCATTTAAACATGCAGCACACCAGGAGAAATAGTCTGCAACTTTCAATTATCTTTACTTGTTGATGAGAAGGAGAGAGGAAGAGGTATACTTACTAAAAGTCGATTTTGGTTAAGAGTCGATTTTCAGTCGATTTTGTATGACAGGTATTCACTAAAGTCAAATTTGACTTAAAATCTACACAAAATCAACTGAAATAGAAATAGAACTACAACAGAACCTTCAATACTTTAATATAGTGTTCAGTTCCAAACCCATATTTTAATAGACCCATAAGAAACACTGTTTGTTTGTTTCACTGTTTGTTTTTTTCATGTGGAATTGTCTGAAACTTCAATATGATGAAAAAAAACATGGTAGAGAAGCATGAGGGGAACTCTGGCTGCATAAATCATCACATTGAAAGGCACAGCAATGATTTTAAAAAATTGTGGATATCCAAATTAGCCCAGGAATGAAGGTGTGTGGTTAATACAGTGCATGTGACCTGTTTTGACCAATAAACATGCTTTTGTCTATTTTTGGTCGATGTTTGATCAATTTTGGGTCAATTTTTGTTGAATAGAACACTTTTAGAACTTTAAATAGAACTCACATCGCACAGCAATTTTTAAAAGGAACTCAAAATTGACTTTTAGTAAATTAGCTATATGGAATAGAAACACTCTAGTCGATTTTGTGGGGATGTTGGTTTTATTCTGGTCAATTTTAAATAGAACCAATATCGACTTTTAGTAAACACCCCAAGGAGTCAATTTACAATGATATCAGTTGAAGCTATAAATAAAGAGAACTGAGGACATTTCATATGTCTACAATGACATAAAATTCTGAGTAGTATACTGAATGAAGCAGCAATAACAGATAGAGGTGTTTCTATGGTAACTGCTTGACCTATGGGGTTGCGGAGAAATCAGGTGATGGGAGGGGCTTAGCACTTATGAGGCGAGGAAAAATTGAACAGTGAAGTGCTCTATGTTTGTGTTGTACTGAACTGATTATAATTGTGAATTTATTGTATTTTATTTTCAATTTCCTTTCATTCTCTATTTTTCTCCCCTTTTTACGTAATCTTTCCTTTAGCTAATCTATTCTTAGATTTAACATGCTTAGGCCCAGTCGTGCTGCGGGTCCCCCTATTCGTTTTATTGAAAGCGGAGGAATGGGTACCGCGGAGTCAGTGTCAGGAGGGGGCCAGGGCATTACAGTACAGGCAAGACGGCAGGGCATAGTGAATGTGGGTGGTAGTACCACCACCAGGGGTCGGGCTCGACCTCCAGAGAGAGCTGTGGTGGTGGGCGGAGCTGCATCACACAGAGACCGGGTGACCAGCACGTCTGTGACACATGCTTGTGGCAGACATAGTGGAGTGAGTGCCACTGCGTTGGAAGTGCAAACGGAAAGTACAATGTCTCGGAGCTTTGGCGCCTTGGTGGAATCAAGGAGTGGGGTGATGCGGGGAGCGGTAACATCGAGAGGTGTTACCTCAAGATTGCATGTTTCCAGAGGTTCGTTGCAGTCACCCCGTGGGCCCGCGGGGGACCGTGGCGAACAGAGGCGTTCGTGAGAGAACCAGACTTTCTAGATGTGAGCAGTCTGGAAGGGAAGCTAGTGGAAAACGTAAACGATTAGCGGTGCAAGGATTGGGAGCACCCGATTGGAGTCGATAGCAGGGAAAGGGCCAGTTTAAGGGGTGTTGGTCAGCGTGCACGTACTTCAGGCCTCTGTAATTCTGCCGTGCAGCGGAGAATTGAGCCTTTTAACTTGAGTGTGAGGAGCAGAACTGTGGTTTCTGAAGGAACACAAGGCAGGCTCACGGTCCCTGGGTGGTCATATGCAGATGCAGTGCATTCAGGGCGCTGTTGCCAGGCGGGAGGGTACAAAGGTGCTGTCTGGAATTCGTCTGAGGTGGCGTCCATATGCACCTCAGTGATATAAGCACTTGTCCCTGTTCTTAATGCTGGTCATGTAGAGGGGAGAGTTTTAAGGGAGCAGAAGTCCATCAGGATTAATGAGGGTACTGTAAGTGAAGCAGCGGCTTCTGGTTCACGCGCTAGAGCACACAGGGAAAGGGATGGTCATGAGAATCTTGATGAGTGTCTAGTGGATGTATCCCCTTGCATTTCTCCTGCAGAGTATTTGATTGTCCCCGAGCTACAGGAGGATTCGGGGGAATCGACAGCTGTGGTCGAATCCGCTCAGGACGATGGCGAAAGGTGTGATGGTGAGTCTGATTTTGACCTTAAGGTGCACCAGGAGGGTGCGAAGCCAGCTCGGTTAATAGGTCAGTGGTTACAGAGAAAACATGCAAGCAAAAAGCCGCAGATAAGTGTAAACGTAGGCGCATGCGCAGGAAGGAGAGTGTTTCATCAACATCTTCGTCAGAGTCCTCATATTCGGAGGATAGTGATTGCAGTGGTTGTAAGAGAAAACACAAAAGGAAACGTAAACACAGCAGTTCTAGCATGTCCTCGGAGGAGGGTCCCGAGGATTCTCTGCAATGTGCTAATACGGCTGTTTTAAGAGGGATCCGGCCCAGAATTAGGGATTGCATACGCGAGGGCAGATATGTTAACATGTTTTCGTTAACGAGCAAAGCGAAGAAGGCATTAGCTGCAGCCAGAAAGAAATTGGGTATAGGTGAGGAGGCGTATAAATCATATTCAAATTGGCAAAAAGGTATGCTGGTCCTTGCAGCCTGTTATTTAGAGACTAGACCACAAGAGCATTTGAACGTATTCAAATATATGTATTTGTTGAACGAATTAGTGAGATCAGGGCGTGGGACAGCTTGGAGGATTTATGATGAGGATTTTCGTAGGAAACAGCATGATAGAGCTGTTATGGATTTTGGTAAAAAAGATGTTAAGATTTTTGTAGACGTTACACACCCACAGAAGAGTGGTTCTGAAGCGATTAGTGAAAAACCTGGTGGTAGCAGTAGTAGATGGACGTCAGGGAAGAATAGTTAAGGTAGGTGCTATGCTTTTAATAATGGCCAATGTACCCTAGGGTCTAGGTGTCATTTTCGGCATGTTTGTAACCGCTGTGGGGGGGGTCACATCCCATTAGAGACTCCACGCGGCCTTCAGGTGGTAGAGGAGGTTTCAACAGACAGCAGGACCGCGCCCCCGTGGTTGCCAGTACCAAGTAGGGCTCCTACTCCAGTGAGATTGGATAAATTGTCTGATTGGTTAGACTATTACCCAAACAGGGAAGATGCTGATTTGTTAAGGTTGGGTTTTTCCAGGGGCTTCCCTTTGCCTATTGAGGGCCAAGTTTTTTCAGGTGTGGTTCGAAATTTGCGCTCGGCTGAGCAGTTTCCGAAAATTTTCAAAGAAAAAGTGGATAAAAGGGTTGCTTTGGGAAGAATGGTAGGGCCTTTTAGTTCTCCACTAGTTTCGGACTTAATTTTGTCCCCGGTGGGTGTTGTTCCTAAGAAGACCCCGGAAAAGTTTAGATTAATGCAGCATTTGTCATGTCCAAGGGGGTCTTCAGTTAATGATGCCATTCCAGAGGTTTTGACCATGGTATCTTATCAATCTTTTGAAGATGCGTTGACATAGGTTAGGTCATTTGGTAGAGGAGCTTTGATGAGTCGGCTTTCCGTCTGTTGCCCATTGATCCAGAATTTTTTTGCTATTTGGGTTTTCGCCTGGCGGATGGTTTCTATGTGGATAAATGTCTTCCTCTGGGTTGTTTTATATCTTGTTCCTATTTTGAAAAGATTAGTAGTTTCTTGCATTGGTGTGTTTCAGAATATTCAGGCGAGTCTGGAATTGTTCATTATTTAGATGATTTTTTTAGTTCATGGCCCCGGCTGAGTCCGATATTTGTGGTAATATTTTAGCGAATGCATTGTCATTGTTCGCTGATTTGGGGGGTCCGGTAGCTGATGAAAAGACGGTGGGCCCTTTATCGGTGTTGACCTTCTTAGGTATTGAAATTGATATGATTATGGGTTGCTGTCGTTTGCCCATGGAAAAAGTAGAAAAGTTGAGAGAGGATATAATGGTGGCATTGGCTAATGGCAAGGTGATGTTGAAACAGGCTCAATCATTATTGGGGTCGCTTAATTTTGCTTGCTGAGTTATCCCAATGGGTAAGGTCTTTAGCAGGAAGTTAGAAAGAGCGACAGCTGGTGTTAAGAGGCCAGGTCATTTTATACATTTAGCTAAAGAAATTCATAGGGATTTGCATATTTGGGAAGAGTTTTTGGTGGATTTCAATGGTGTTCACATTTTGCAGACTGAACCCAGATCCAATGTTGAGTTGCAGTTATTCACTGATGCGTCTGGTTCTTTGGGTTTTGGTGCATATCTGGAGGGCAGGTGGTGTGCGTCCCCCTGGCTGAAAGCATGGTTTGATGAAAGCCTAACAGGGAATATGTTGTTGTTATGAGTTATGGCACGAGGTATTGGCCAATGTTTCAGTAGATTTTTGGGAGTGGTTCAGGCAATTAACAGGCAAAGAGTGGCTGGTCTACCTGTTTTGCGTTTGTTGGGTCAGATTGTCCTGCGTTGTCTACAGTGGAATATAAATTTTTGCGCCAGGTATGTTCCAGGCATTCAAAATGGCGTGGCAGATGCTCTATCACGTTTTGAGTGGCACAGGTTCAGGGTGTTAGTGCCGGATGCGAATGTATCTGGTGACCCTTGCCCATCTTATGCCTGGCAGGTGATTCACCCGGATTGGAGGACCTGGCGCTAAGGTCTTTGGCGCCTTCCACTCTTTGGGGTTATAGAGCAGCAATGAGAGAGTGGGAGAGATACGTCCGCATACGTCGAGACCAAGGTAAGAGCAATTATGCCATGTTGTTGGATTATGTTTGGGAATGTTTTAGCGAAGGCAAGTCAAGAGTGTTTGTAGCACACTCTGCTCTATCTTATTTCTTGAGACTTGAAGGCCGGCATGATTTCACTAAATCTTTCTTTTTAGCGAGAGTATTGAAAGGGTGGGTGTGAATGATGCCCCCTCTACAGGATGCACGCAGACCAATAACCATTTCAATGTTGCGGCACATGGCGATCGTATTACAAAAGGTCTGTGTGTTTCGTTATGGCCTTCTTTGGGACCTTTAGAGTCAGTGAATTGGTGTCAGCACCAAAAAGAGCAATGTCACCTATGCTTCTTGAGCATGTGTCACTGGAAGAGGGATCCTTATGGTGCAAAGTGCAGCGTCCCAAAACCGATCAATTAGGTAAAGGGTGTTGGGTGGCTCTGATGAGTTTTGAGGATATTGAGATTTGCCCAGTGTCACTGGCAAAAGAATATTTGAGAGCAAGGACTGATGTGCCAGGTCCATGGTTACAGCATGGGGATGGTATGCCGGTTACTCAATTTAAATTTCTGTTACGTCCTAGAGGATGCTGGGGTCCACATTAGTATCATGGGGTATAGACGGGTCCACCAGGAGCCATTGGCACTTTAAGAGTTTGAGAGTGTTGGCTGGCTCCACCCTCTATGCCCCTCCCATCAAACTCGGTTTGTTTTTTTACAGGAGGCTGTTGGCAACAGCCTGCCTGCAGCGAGGGACTAAGGGGGGGAGCAGTATCCGCCCTGCGGGGTCTGAGCCACTGACTCCGCTGACTGGACACTGAGCTCCAGAGGGGTCTGATCGGTCTCCGCCACAGGGGAACCGCTCGCCCCAGCAGCATGCCGCCAACCCCTTACAGATCTGAAGAAGTGGTGAGTGAGTCACCGACCCCCCCTAGGAAGCAGGGGGCCAGTGTGAAGATGGCGGCAATGGGGAGGGAGCGCAGTATTAACTGCGCTCCAGGAAGGTTCCAGAGGCACATAGTGCGGCGCTGTGAGGGGCGCCCTGGGCCAGAGCTTACCCCCCACACACACACACTGGTCAGCAAGCCTGTTGGGGTCCACGGATCTCTGCCAGCAAAAGTCCTCAGGCCAGTATAAACATCTGAAGAGCGGGAAGACAGCACCATTAAGTGAGCGGAGCTTCTCCTCAGAGCAGACCCAGCAGTGTTCCAGCGCCATTTTCCTGCCTGCACAGCACTGGGAGGAAGAACAGGCCCCTCCACAGCAACTCCAGCTGTCAGTACACGGTACCAGGGGGTTGTAGAAGGGAGGGGTGGCTGTAATTAGACTGTGTGTCCTATTAAGGAGCACAGTCAGTGCTAACAAGGGGTCTCCCTTTGCTAGAAAGCGCTGTGTGTTGGGTTGGCTCCAATCTCTGTCTCTCTCTTGCCATTCTTGGGGGGGAAACTCTGTCTGCCCCACGTGTGTGTGTGTGTGTGTGTGTGTGTGTGTGTGTGTGTGTGTGTGTGTGTGTGTGTGTGGAGTGTTTGGTGGTCTCCTTTAGCTATGTCCAGGGATACTGTGTCATATGCTGCAGAGGATTTATCCTCCCAGGATGATCCCATTCTATGTAATCAGGTTAGCACTGGTTTAGCACAGATACCAGCAAGGGAACCAGAGTGGTTTTCCTTTATCAAAACTTGGATTTCTCAGATTTCTGACAGGGTTGCTAGTAATGAATCTGCAACCCAGGTATTGCAGAGCTCTATGGCTGTACGGCCCATGTCTGCTACCTCAGGACACCCCGCTATATACCCCCACAAACGTGCGCTGGTGCATGTCACACAAGACGACACAGATACCGATTCTGACACTACAGATGGTGATGGGGATGTGTTGCTCGGGTCCGCATCTCTTGCAAGGCGGGTGCAATTGTTGATAGAGGCTATCAGGGATGTGTTAAATGTTAATGATACCACACCTGAGCAGGTTGAGGAGGCTTTTTTCACTGAAAACAAGAAAGCCTCGCTAACCTTCCCTGCGTCAAAGGAGCTGAATGCTATATTTGAAAAAGCATGGGTTAACCCTGAAAAGAAGTTTCAGATCGCTAAGAGGGTTCTGGTGGCCTTTCCTTTCCCTGAAGAGGACAGGAAAAAGTGGGAAAACCCGCCGATTGTTGACACATCTGTATCCAGACTCTCAGAAAAGGTGGTTTTACCTGTTCCGGGATCTACCGCCTTAAAGGAGCCGGCAGATAGAAAGATTGATAACACACTTAAATCACTGTATACTGCCTCTGGGGCCATATTACGTCCCACTATTGCTAATGCATGGATTGCAAAGGCAATAGTGAAGTGGTCGGCTACCTTGCTTGAGGATTGGGATATGATGGATAGGGATGACGTTGAATTATCTTTACGCAACATATATGATTCTGCAGGTTTTATAGTAGAATCCATGAAAGACCTGGATTCCATGGCTGCGGGAATTTCTTCCATGTCTGTTTCAGCTCATCGGGGACTGTGGCTGCACCAGTGGTCGGCCGACGCGGAATCCAGAAGGAGCGTGGAGTCGCTACCCTAAACAGGTCAGGCTCTCTTTGGGGAAGCTCTTGACGCGTGGATATCCACCGCTGCAGCGGGTAAGTCTCCATTTCTTCCCTCAGCAGCACCTGCTCCAAAGAAATCCTTCTCCTCAGCTGCGCAGCAGTCCTTTCGGCCTAACAAGCCTAGAAAGGCCAGATCATCCAATATCTTCTTTAGAAGAGGTAGGGTTAAGTCCAAAAAACCTGCCGCTGCAGGTTCCCAGGAACAAAAGCCTGCTTCAGGTACCCCAAAGTCCTCTGCATGACGGTGGACTGTACAGCCCGGTGGTGGGACCTGTGGGAGCGAGACTCAGACAGTTCAGTAATGTCTGGGTATCATCTGGCCTGGATCCCTGGGTGATAGATATTGTGTCTCGGGGATACAGGCTGGAATTTCAAAGTCTCCCTCCTCATCGTTTTTTCAAGTTGGGCTTACAAACTCTGTTGGAGGACAGCGCAGTGCTTCAAGACGCTGTCCAAAAGCTGGTGGAGGCACAGGTCATTGTGCCAGTGCCACCTCACATGCTGACCAAGGGTTACTAATCAAACCTTTTCATGGTACCGAAACAGGATGGTTCGTTCAGGCCCATTCTGAACCTAAAATCATTGAACCCCTTGCTAAAGGAGTTCAAGTTTAAGATGGAGTCTCTCAGGGCGGTGATATCAGGTCTGGAAGAGGGGGAATTCCTGGTATCACTGGATATCAAGGATGCGTACCTTCACATTCCGATCTGGCTGCTGCATCAGGCTTATCTCCGCTTCGCATTGCTGGACTGTCATTTTCAGTTCCAGGCCCTGCCATTCAGCCTCTACACAGCACCGAGGGTGTTTACCAAGGTGATGGCGGAAATGATGATACTACTCCGCAAGCAGGGTGTGAACATCATTCCTTACCTGGACAATCTCCTTATAAAGGCATCGTCCAAGGAGAAGCTGCTGCAGTCCATTGTTCTAATGACGCGACTGCTCCAGAGTCACGGTTGGATTCTGAATTTTCCAAAGTCACATTTGGAACCAACCCAGAGATTTTCATTTCTGGGAATGATCCTGGATACGGAAGTGCAGAGGGTGTTTCTTCCACGGGACAAGGCGTTGGTGATCCAATCCATGGTCCGGGATGTCCTGAAGACACCCCGGGTGTCGGTTCATCAATGCATTTGCCTATTGGGAAAGATGGTGGCCTCTTACGAGGCTCTCCAGTATGGGAGGTTCCATGTTCGGACCTTCCAACTGGATCTCCTGGACAAGTGGTCAGGTTCTCACCTCCACATGCATCAGAGAATTGGTCTGTCGTCAAGGTCAAGGATCTCACTCCTGTGGTGGCTCCAATTGCCTCACCTCCTAGAAGGCCGCAGGTTTGGAATTCAGGACTGGGTCCTGCTAACAACGGATGCGAGCCTCCGGGGCTGGGGAGCAGTCATTCAAAGGGTGACCTTCTGAGGACGGTGGTCAAGCCTGGAAGCCAGCCTGCCCATCAACATTCTGGAACTAAGAGCCATCTACAACGGTCCTCTTCAGGCGGCCCCTCTTCTAAGAAACCGGGCCATTCAAGTTCAGTCAGACAACGTAACAACAGTGGCTTACATAAACCGACAAGGCGGAACGAAGAGCAGAGCGGCGATGTCAGAGGTGACGAAAATACTCCTCTGGACAGAAAAGCACGCGTTGGCGCTGTCAGCCATCTTCATTCCGGGAGTAGACAACTGGGAAGCAGGCTTCCTCAGCAGACACGATCTCCATCCAGGAGAGTGGGGTCTCCATCCGGAGGTGTTCAAGGAAGTAACAGATCTTTGGGGTCTTCCCCAAATAGACAAGATGGCCTCTCGTCTCAACAAGAAGCTTCAGCGTTATTGTTCCAGGTCGAGGGACCCACAGGCAGTGGCAGTGGACCCCCTGGTGTGTCCGTGGATGTTCCAGGCAGTGTACGTGTTTCCACCACTACCACTCATCCCAAGAATCCAAAAGCTCATAAGGAGAAAAGGGTTCAAGCGATCCTCATTGCCCCAGACTGGCCAAGAAGGGCTTGGTATGTGGACCTTCTGAATCTACTGCAAGAAGAGCCGAGGCCTCTTTCTCTTCGGGAGGACCTGCTGCAGCAGGGGCCGTTCACCTATCAAGACTTACCGCGGCTAGGTTTGACGGCATGGAAGTTGAGCGCCTGATTCTTGATCAGAAGGGCATTCCGAAGAAGGTTATTCCTACCCTCATACAGGCTAGGAAAGGGGTAACGTCTAAACATTACCATCGTATTTGGACGAAATATGTCTCTTGATGTGAGTCCAAGAAGTTTCCTACTGTGGAGTTTCAACTGGGACATTTCCTCCTCTTCCTGCAAGCAGGAGTGGATATGGGTCTGATTTTGGGATCTGTAAAGGTCCAGATTTAAGTCCTATCCATTTTCTTTCAGAAACAATTGGCTGCCCTCCCTGAGGTTCAGACTATTTTGAAGGGAGTTCTGCAGTTCCAACCTCCCTTTGTACCGCCTACGGCGCCTTGGGACCATAATGTGGTGTTGCAGTTCCTCCAGTTGGATTGGTTTGAACCTCTACAGGAGGTAGAGGTCAAATTTCTTACATGGAAGGCGGTCACTTTGTTGGCCTTGGCTTCTGCTATACGTGTGTCCGAGCTGGGGGCTTTATCATGTAAAAGCCTTTACTTAATCTTCCATGAAGATAGAGCTGAGCTCCGGACTCGTCAGCAGTTTCTTCCGAAGGTTGTGTCGGCATTTCATATCAACCAAGCTATTGTGGTGCCAGTGGCTACTGACTCCTCAATTACTTCAAAGTCCTTGACTGTTGTAAGGGCTCTGAAGATATATGTGAAGAGAACTTGTCATCACAGAAAGTTGGACTCTCTGTTTGTCCTCTATGATCCCAAGAAAATTGGGTGCCCTGCTTCTAAGCAAACTATTTCTCGCTGGATTAGGTTCACTATCCAGCATGCTTATTCTACGGCAGGACTGCCGTGTCCAAAATCTGTTAAGGCCCACTTTACTCGCCCACTTTACTCGTAAACTTTACTCGGGGTGTCTTGGCATTGCAGCTTTGCCGAGCTGCAACTTTGTCGGGGTCGAACACGTTTGCAAAGTTTTACAAGTTCGATACTTTGGCTGCTGATGATCTGAAGTTCAGTCAATCAGTTCTGCAGGAGCCTCCGCGCTCTCCCTCCCATTCTGGGAGCTTTGGTACATCCCCATGGTACTAATGTGGACCCCAGCATCCTCTAGGATGTAAGAGAAAATAGGATTTTGGTACCTACCGGTAAATCCTTTTATCGTAGTCCGTAGAGGATGCTGGGCGCCCGCCCAGCGCTTTGTTTTCCTGCAATTGTTATTTGGTTCAGTATAACTTCGTTTTAGCTGAGTACTGCTTTGTTACTTGGTAAGTAATGTTTCAGCTGTTGCTGAGTAGTTCAAGCTAGTTGACTTGATGTGCCTTGTATGTGTGAGCTGGTATGAATCTCACCACTATCTGTGTAATATCCTTCTCTCAAAGTATGTCGTCTCCTCGGGCACAGTTTCTAGACTGAGTCTGGTGGGAGGGGCATAGAGGGAGGAGCCAGCCCACACTCTAAAACTCTTAAAGTGCCAATAGCTCTTGGTGGACCCGTCTATACCCTATGGTTCTAATATGGACCTTAGCATCCTCTACGGACTACGAGACAAGGATTTACCGGTAGGTACCAAAATCCTATTTTTGATGGGTTATGGAATGTTGTATTTGCACGATGGGTTTGCCAGTATCGAAATACAGTACCCATTCATTCCGGATAGGTGCGGCGACATCAGCGGATACAGAGGGCTGTTCGACTGAGCAAATTAGAACTCTTGGTAAGTGGAAGTCTGATGTATTTTGGAAATATATCAGGTTTTGACCATTGATAACTAAATCAGACTTGAGGTTTTAGCCACTCGCCATATTTGGGGGTCTTGAGGATTTTTTTTATCCTGTCAGGTGCCTTAAGCCCTGGGGTGTGTTTTTCGCCTCTCGTCAAGTCTGATTCTTTATATCCCCCCCATTCACACCCTCACCTTTTCAAACATGTCATCATAGAGTACAAATTAAAAATTGTATAATTATTAAAAGTACCATATTAGAAAGGTTATAATGGGGATAGTTGTGTTTTGTTTTTTTTGGTCTTTGTAGTAAGGTTGCTTTTAGGTTATTTCTTTCAGTTCTGGTGGTATAAAGGTTGTGTGAATATTGATTTTATATTTTTCAGATTGGCATTTGGATGAGTGTCCGATATGGATTGTGGGGCACTCGTATGTCTTTCACGGCGAAAGATCAAGGTTGGAGTGCCTACAGTCCCCTGAAGTGGAGATGATCAGGTGGATCGGTGTGAGGGGCTAACGTCGGGAGCAAGTCCTATTTTGGCAACAGCTTCAGAGGTTGGGATGCCCGTTGAGAGTGGTGGTCCATGCCGGTGGGAACGACTTGACCAGAAGGTGGGGTCTGGACCTCCGTAAAACCATGGTTAGGGATCTAGTTAGCCTACAAAACAGGTTACCCTTCCTAAGCATGGGATGGTCTGACATTGTTCCACGTTTAGTGTGGAGAGGTGCAAAGAAACTGCCATGGATCAATTCTGTGGTGGGCCAGGCTGTGAGTGAGAACTGGGGGTTTGTGGTCCCGCATCCATCAATTTCGGTTTCTACACGTCAGGTCTACATGGCCGATGGTGTCCATTTAAATTTGAGGGGTATGGAAATTTCTCTGGAAGACTTGTTGTCATCTGTCTATAGTTGGGAGTTAGTAGTTAGGTAGGAGTTTTTGGAAAAGGAGAAAGTGGAGTTGTTAAGGTTAGAGGTATGGTGGCGGGGTTTCGTTGAAACTTTGACGGGTTGGGACGGCCTGAAATTGTGGCTGTAGTTGATAAAGGGTCTATAGGTGATCAGGAGATGAGAAGGTGGTGGAGTTTGATACATTATGGGGCCAGAGTACCATCGGACCAGAGTGGCTTTGGTCTCCGGTGGAGTGGGTAGACACCTGAGCACCCTTTGGTATGGAGTTGGGGAATACCTTGAGTGGAGAGTTGGCCACGGTATCCCCGGTAAAGATTAATCAACACAAGGGGTGGCAAATGGCCCCATATTTCCCCTTGTGATGCGATGGAGGCAGGGCTGAAGTTGAGCCCTTGCCTCTTCTTGTGGTTTGAAACTTAGAATTTGTTTGGGTCAGCCACAATAAAAATGGTTAAAGTTTAGAATAAATAGGGACTTGATTTAAATAGGCCGTCCCTCCTTGCCACCATACCATTTTCTAATAATTAAGCTGACATTTTTATTTGGCAAAATTATTTCAGTTGTCGTTGTCAGTTATTTCTTTAGAGTATGTCTTGAGTATGCGTATGAATGAAGGATAGTCTACGATAGACATTTTATATATCTAACAAGGTTGGTGTAATGTCAAAATGATATTTAACATTTTAGCTGTCCTTTGAATTGATGTCCTTAGAATTGATTGAAACAAGCATCTATTGGCCAAGCCTTTTTTATGTTCTTTAAATAATGAGTACTCACCTTCTGCATTTATCTTCAACTGCATTCTTATTTTCCATTGGTCAAAGGCATGCTGTACTCCTGTAGCTCATTGTCTGTCAGACTTCTGTTGTTTTCTTCTTTACCTTAGTAACTGATGCAAAACAGTTTCCCTTGAGTACAGAGTTCACTTTAGGGAAAAGAAAGAAGTCACACTGTGTTAGGTCTACTGAGTATGGAGGGTGTTCTAGCACTGCAATCTGTTTCTCGGCCAAAAACTGCTTCACAGAGAAAGCTGTGTGAGCTGGTGCATTGTCCTGATGGAGGATGAAACCATTTTTCCACAACTCTGGTCTCTTTCTTTTGATTCTTTCCTGTAAAGTTTCTAGAACATTTTTGTACTAATGTTGATTCACTGTTGCGCTTTCTGGTATCGAGTCTGCCAAAATAACCATTAATATGACTTTGAATTTGGATTTGCTTTGAGGTGTTATCTTATTTCTTGGTGTTTTCCAGTGCATGGACTGGTGTTTTGTCTCAGGATCATACTGGAAGATCCATGTTTCATCACAGGTAATAAGTTTATCTAAAGAATGTGAATCTGCTTGACTTTGTTCCAAAATGTCTGCACAAATTTGCTTTTGATTTTCTTTTCCTCTGCAGTGAGAAGCCTTGTAACCAACTTAGCACAAACTTATCTTGATGCAAAACTTGCCCAACAGTTTCTTTGTCGATGTTTACCATTTCTATCATATTTCGGAAGCTAAGTTGACGGTCAATTTGGACAGCTTTCACAATTTGTTCTACATTGTTATTGATGTGTAAGGCCTTCCGGGATCTTCATGGTCTTTGACATCCTCATGACCATCACTGGATATTTTATGCCATTCAAACACACAAGCATGTGACATTCAATCTCACACATAAGCCTTGGTTAGCATATGGAAAGATTCAGGGGGCATTTTGTTCAATTTAACAAAAAAATTTAAATTAACACATTGCTCTTCTTTTGAACTAGGCATTTTTATGATGCACAGGAAAACACAACTCTTCAAACATTGTGTGACAGCACTTCAGCAAAAAACATGCTGTGCTCAATCTGGTGTATGGGTAACCCATGAAATGTATAGCAAACTATCTGTGCAAGAGGGGTAAAACTTGCAAAACTGTTTTGGGATAGTCCAAGGTTAATGTTCCCCCACTCCCTTTTAACGTATGCAGTATGGTTTATTTTTTTACAAGTACAGTCTTGTTATTTATTAGCCACACCACGTATAGATATAGTTTCTCTTACGTCCTTGGGGATACTGGGAATCCAGTTAGTACCATGGGATATAGACGGATCCACTTGGAGCCATGGGCACTATAGAAGTTTGATTACGTGTGCTGTCTCCTCCCTCTATGCCCCCTCCTACCAGACTCAGTTTAGAAAATGTGCCGGGAGGAGCCGGTCACATCTCTGGAAGCTCGTGAAGAGTTTTCTACATTTATTTTTAAAGTTTATTATTTTCAGGCAGGACTGGTTGGTACCAGCCTGCCTGCTTCGTGGGACTTAGGGGGGAACGGCCCAACCCCACTAAGGGTTAATGGTCCCGTTTCCCACTGACAGGACGCTAGCACCTGAGGGAAATATTCACAAGCCCCATCACAGCGAGCGTACATTTCCGCAGCACGCCGCCACCCCTAAAAGATCCAGAAGAATGAAGAGTGGTGAGTACTAAGCCAGCATCCCGGTTAGCGGGTCACCGGCCATTATGGCGGCATAAGGGTACGGAGACGCACGGCTTCTCCATGGCGCGGACTGAGTCTCCTAAGTACACTGTAGTGTACACAGTACCCAGACTGGCACTACAGCCATAAAAGGGAATGTCTCCATTTTATGCATACAGACACATAAAGCCAGTATAAAGAAGAGCGGGAAGACCGCACGCCATTGAAGGGGCGGGGCTTCACTATGAGTGGATACAGCAGCTCACAAGTGCCATTTTCCCTACTGCAGCTGACACAGATGCTGACTGACAGGGACGCGCAGCTCCTCCGGAAAGCCTCCAGTTTAACTCAGCGGTACCAGAGGGTCATAGCAGAGGGGTGCAGTTTACTAGTGTACTAAGTCCCTAATCTAGGTACTTAGTCTGCGACCCGGCTAAGCATGGCATTAGCGATAAGGTCGCCGTGTGCTGGTTCCATACTCTCTCTGTGTCTCTCTGGAAGGGCTCTTTGTGGGTAATTGTGCTTTTAACCTTTTCCTGTGTGTGTGCTGTCACTACTGCAGTATGTCAGGCAAAGAGTTTATTTCATGTAAGGCACAATGTTCCTCTTCTCCAGGTAGTTCACTAGTGTGTACTCAGTGTAGTATCCATTCCCAGGCTAGTGGGGCAGAAACAGCATGGCTGGACTCCATTAGGGGAATGATTTCCACTATTTCTACAAAATTATCTCGTAATGAGAAGGAGACGCAATACTTAAGACAGTCTATGGCTGAGTTTATGAAAAAGGGCTCAGTACCCAGACCAGCTTCTAAGTCCTCTACTATTTGTCCGCAAAAACGTACTTTGGCCCATATCCTGCATTCTAACTCTGATAATGAAGTGTCAGAAATGGAGGAAGGTGAGGTGGACATAGAGGTAGGGGAGGGTACTCTGTCACAGGGTGTAGAGGCTCTCATAGATGCTATCAGATAAATTCTAAATATCCCTGATAAGGTGACAGAGGAGAGTGAGGAATCTTACTTTAATATTAAGAAAAAATTCTCAGCCACTTTTCCTGTGTCAAAGGAACTAAATACCCTGTTTGAAGAACCGTGGGTTAAAACAGATAAGACATTTTTAATTCCTAGGTGGTTGTAATCATCTTTTCCTTCTGAGTATAGGAAAAAATGGTAAAATCCACCGATAGTGGATGCGTCAGTCTCCAGGCTCTCATGTAAAATTGTATTACCTGTCCCTGGTGCAGCCTCCCAAAAAGATGCGCTGATCGCAAGATGAGACTACACTCAAATCTTTGTATACTGCTGCTGGGGTGGCCCAGAGACCCACTATAACATGTGGGTGGATTACACGAGCCATTGCTAAATGGTCAGGTAATTTAATTGAGGGGTTAGACACCTTACCTCAAGAGGAAATTGTTTTGCTCCTGCAACATATACAAGACTCTGCAAATTTTATGGTGGAAGCCATAAAAGAGATAGGTTTGCTTAATGCACGCACTACAGCTATGGCAGTGTTGGCATGCAGGGGATTATGGCTACGTCAGTGGACTGCTGATGCAGACTCCAGGAAAGGAGTGGAAGGCCTGCCTTTCACAGGAGAGGCCTTATTTGGAGATGAACTCAACAAATGGATCTCCCGAGCTACTGCGGATAAGTCGACATATCTACCTTCGGCAGCTCCGCCAGCTAGGAAGGCCTACTCAGGACCCAATTTACAGTCCTTTCGGACTGCCAAGTTTAGGGGCAAGGCCAGAGGTTCTTCAACCACTGCTAGAGGTACTAGAGGTAAACCACGCAAACAGGAACAGGGCTCAGGCGCTGCTTCCTTAAAACCTTTCGCATGACGGTGGACTGCGATGCCTGGAAGACAGGAGGGTGGGAGCCTGGCTAAACTTCTTCAGTCACATCTGGATGGGATCGTGCCAGGATCCCTAGGTCATAGACCTTATATCCCAGGGCTACAGACTGGAGTTCCAGGAGCTCCCACCTCACAGATTCTTCAAATCAGGCTTACCAGTTTCACAAGAGGCAAGAGTAACCTTACACGACGCCATTCAAAAACTGGTACAGACCCAGGTCATTGTTCCAGTTTACCTCATCTACAAAACAAGGGTTACTATTCCAGCTTTGTTTGTAGTACCGAAGCCGGACAGTTCGGTAAGACCGATTCTGAACCTCAAGTCATTGAACCCGTACTTACGAGTGCTCAAATTCAAGATGGAGTCTCTGAGAGGAGGGGGAATTCCTAGTGTCTCTGGAGGAAGGGAAATTCCTAGTTTCTCTGGATATCAAGGATGCGTACCTTCATAATCCGATCTGGCCACTTCATCAGGCTTATCTACAGTTTCTACAGAAGAAAAGAGAAAAAGAATGTCTCTTTGTTGGCGCACAAAGGATAATTAATAATTAACTTTTATTATATTCATTAAGAATGTCCAATCACAAAACAAAGACAATACAATACAACAAAATTACACTTATAGTGGATAAAGTGCTCAATAAAGTGAAGTTTAAAACCAAGGCTCGCTACCTGTGTTGTATCTTTATTTATCATCTGATTTGAATGTATTGCTGCAGGTCAGAGTCCAGATTTCAATCTCTAGTTGGACCATTTATTCATGAGAAAAGAGAATATTATCAGCCACCGACTATATGTTCCATAATCACCCCAAGATTAGTTGTTCAAAATTCCACCTATGGTGTGTCAATAAGTATTGTAGTCTGTATGGTGATTATAATAGAAACTATTTAGGCAGTTCTCTTATTAATTCTCAGAAATGGCTTCTGATACTGCAATGCTATATGCTCTTTTATTCTTAAGAACAACTAATCTTGGGGTGATTATGGAACATATAGTCGATGGCTGATAATATTCTCTTTTAAACTTCACTTTATTGAGAACTTTCTCCACTATAAGTGTAATTTTGTTGTATTGTATTGTCTTTATTTCGTGATTGGACATTCTTAATGAATATAATAAAAGTTAATTTTAATTATCCTTTGTGCACCAACAAAGAGACATTCTTTTTCTCTTTTCTTCTGTACAATTCAATTTGTCTCTGGTAGCACCCCCCGAACATCCAGTAGGAAGCATATATTATTTGATGGACATTAGTCAGGGCTCTTCTCAAATAATATTAAATACTCAGCTGTTGCAGAGCATATCCCATTCCCCTATTCCCGTTATGTTCTTATCTACAGTTTGCACTGCAGGACTGTCACTAACAGTTCCAGGCCCTGCCATTTGGTCTCTCCATGGCACAGAGGGTTTTCACCAAGGTGATGGCAGAGATGATGATACAACTCCGCAAAAAAGGAGTGAACATAATTCCGTACCTGGACGATCTTCTGATAAAGGCACTGTCCAGGGAACAGTTGTTGGAGAACATTGCCCTCTCAACCAGACTACTCCTGGATCATGGGTGGATTCTGAACCTACCAAAATCTCACCTAGAACCAACACAGAGGCTTCCTTTCCTGGGAATGATACTGGACACAGAGTCTCAGAAAGTGTTCCTTCCCTTGGAAAAGGCAGTGGTAATCCAGTCAATGGTTCGGGCTGTCTTGAAGCCGACCCGGATCTCAGTGCATCTCTGCATACGCCTTCTGGGGAAACTGGTGGCTTCTTACGAAGCAGTGGTAGTTCGGAAGGTTTCATGGGAGGCCCTTCCAGCTGGATCTGTTGGACAAATGGTCCGGATCACATCTTCACATGCACAGGAGAATCAGTCTGTCACCAAAAGCCAGGATCTCCCTCCTGTAGTGGAGACAGACTTCTCACCTAGTTGAGGGTCAGAGGTTCGGGATTTAGAATTGGATTCTGCTAACCACAGACGTAAGCCTCAGAGGTTGGGGCGCAGTCACCCAGGGGGTACAGTTTCAGGGAAATTGGCCAAGTCAGTAAGTCATCCTTCCAATAAACATCCTGGAACTCATGGCTATTTACAATGCCCTTCTGCAGGCCTCATCTCTTCTTCGGAATCAGGCCATTCAAGTTCAGTCGGACAATGTGACAGCAGTAACGTACATAAACTAACAGGGATGGAACGAAAAGCAGAGCCATAATGTCGGAGGTGTCAAGAATTCTCCTCTGGGCAGAAAAACACACCGTGGCATTGTCAGCGATCTTCATTCCAGGAGTAGACAACTGGAAAGCAGACTTCCTCAGCAGACACGACCTGCACCCGGCGGAATGGGGTCTCCACCCGGAGGTATTCCAGTGGTTAACACGTCGGTGGGGGTATCCACAAATCGACATGATGGCCTCTTTACTCAACAAGAAGCTCAAGTGGTATTGTTCCAGGTTGAGGGACCCACAGGCAGTAGCAGTAGACACACTGACAACTCCGTGGGTTTACCATTAGGTGTCCTTGTTTCCTCCCATTTCTCTGATCCCAAGAATTCTAAAAAGAATAAAAATGGAAAAGGTGCAATCATCATTGCTCCGGACTGGCCACAAAGGGCCTGGTATGCGGATCTCCTCAAGATGCTGATCGAAGATCCGCAGCCTCTGCCTCTTCAAGAGGATCTTCTGCAGCAGGGCCCGTTCGTCTATCAAGACTTACCACAGCTATGTTTAACGGCATGGAAGTTGAACGGCTGATTCTAGCCATGAGAGGGATTCCTGACAAAGTCATCCCGACTTTGATCCAAGCCAGAAAGGGGGTAACGTCTAAACATTACCATTGTATCTGGAAGAAATAAGTCTCTTGGTGTGAGAGCAGACAATATTCTGCAGTGGAATTTCATCTGAGACATTTTCTGCTTTTTCTGCAGTCGGGAGTGGATGTGGGCCTACGCCTAGGCTCCATTAAAGTTCAGATTTCAGCCTTGTTTATTTTCTTTCAGAAACAATTAGCGTCTCTCCCTGAGGTCCAAACATTCTTGAAAGGTGTTCTGCACTTACAACCTCCCTTTGTGCCTCCTACGACACCTTGGGAGGCACAAAGCCCGGTGCTTCGTTCTTCCTGCTCTGTTAGTTGATTAAGTAATGTTGTTTGGTTCAGCTGCTGCTGTCCCTATTTGCAAGTTTGATTAGCATGGCTTTCCACTTGTTCTGGTTGTGCTGGTTCGAATTCTCACCACTTTCCTTTTCTATGGCCTTCTCTCAAAGTATGTCTGTCTCCTCGGGCACACTTTCCTAGACTGAATCTGGTAGGAGGGGCATAGAGGGAGGAGCCAGCACACGTAATCAAACTTCTATAGTGCCCATGGTTCCAAGTGGACCTGTCTATACCCCATGGTACTAACTGGATTCCCAATTTCCCCTACGGACTACGAGAAAAGGATTTAATGGTAGGTAATTAAAATCCTATTTTTAGTTACATATATTTATATATACAGTATATATATGTACATAGGCATCGGAATGGGGGAGGCAAGGGGGCAGCATGCCCCCTCCCAAACATGACAGAGCACTTACCCCCCCAGATCACCGCGGAGACTGAGACTTCAAAACTCCAGCGCCGCAGCATGCTGCCCCGTGTCCTGTCCAGCCGACTCACAGAGGCATTACTGGGCGGAGGCGGGGATGTCCCAGCAGGCTCAGCATGGCCATGCCTCCTCCCAGCAATGCATCTGAGAGCCGGCTAGGGCAGGAGGACAAGGGGCAGCACACTGCAGCATCTGAGTTTTTGAACAGATTCTCCGCTGCGATCTGAATTGCTCCCCACGTGTGGTGGGGTGGGACTGGTGAGATGGGGTGGGATAATTGTGGGGGAGCGCCAAAATTTATTTTTATATATGCCGCCCTCCAACAACAACACATTCTGGCACCCCTTTATAAATATATATATATATATATATATATATATTTTTTTTTTTTATATATATATACATATACATATACACAATATATTAACGGTAAATTTATTTATTAAATTATAATATCTCCATCAATAGAGGCATTAAGGCAGATAAATATTACCAGTCTTTGAAAAGTGCAAAGTTGGGTTCTGCCAGATTAAGCAGGTAGGGAGCAGCCTTTTTCCTGCAGCCTATACAGTCCCATGTACGGGACAGTGATGTGTGCCCCAACGCTGTATCTAATGCTTCTGGACTTTGTTGTTTGCTGTCCATAATAAAATCAGCAAAATTCCCATTCTGGTCACCTTAGTAGTGTGCAGCAGTGGGAGAGTCTTTAGTATCTGTGTGGGCACCCCAAGACCCCAGTAGAGACTAACACGTTTCACTGATAACTTCAGCTTTATCAGAGGCAAGTGTGATCCCACTGACATGACTGCAGGACCCAAGGCTTCCTGTAGCTGCTGTAATGATAAAGAAAACAAAATGTGTGAATGATGCTCCTATTACCTATACACAGCCTTGGACTGGCCCACAGGGGTACAGAGGAAACCAATGGTGGGCCCTACTGCCTGGGGACCCACCTCCTGCTCTAAGGGTCAGGTTCCAGACTGTGCAATTGAATTATACACTGCTCAAAAAAATAAAGGGAACACTAAAACAACACAATGTAACTCCAAGTCAATCACACTTCTGTGAAATCAAACTGTCCACTTAGGAAGCAACACTGATTGACAATCAATTTCACATGCTGCTGTGCAAATGGAATAGACAACAGGTGGAAATTATAGGCAATTAGCAAGACACCCCCAATAAAGGAGTTGTTCTGCAGGTGGTGACCACAGACCACTTCTCAGCTCCTATGCTTTCTGGCTGATGGTTTGGTCACTTTTGAAAGCTGGTGGTGCTTTCATTCTAGTGGTAGCATGAGACAGAGTCTACAACCCACACAAGTGGCTCAGGTAGTGCTGCTCATCCAGGATGGCACATCAATGCGAGCTGTGGCAAGAAGGTTTGCTGTGTCTGTCAGCATAGTGTCCAGAGCATGGAGACGCTACCAGGAGACAGGCCAGTACATCAGGAGACGTGGAGGAGGCCGTAGGAGGGCAACAACCCAGCAGCAGGACCGCTACCTCCACCTTTGTGCAAGGAAGAACAGGAGGAGCACTGCCAGAGCCCTGCAAAATGACCTCCAGCAAGCCACAAATGTGCATGTGTCTGCTCAAACTATCAGAAACAGACTCCATGAGGGTGGTATGAGGGCCCGACATCCACAGGTGGGGGTTGTGCTTACTGCCCAACACCATGCAGGACGTTTGGCATTTGCCAGAGAACACCAAGATTGGCAAATTCGCCACTGGCGCCCTGTGCTCTTCACAGATGAAAGCAGGTTCTCACTGAGCACATGTGACAGACATGACAGAGTCTGGAGACGCCAAGGAGAACGTTCTGCTGCCTGCAACATCCTCCAGCATGACCGGTTTGGCAGTGGGTCAGTAATGGTGTGGGGTGGCATTTCTTTGGGGGACCGCACAGCCCTCCATGTGCTCGCCAGAGGTAGCCTGACTGCCATTAGGTACCAAGATGAGATCCTCAGACCCCTTGTGAGACCATATGCTGGTGCGGTTGGCCCTGGGTTCCTCCTAATGCAAGACAATGCTAGACCTCATGTGGCTTGGGTGTGTCATCAGTTCCTGCAATATGAAGGCTTTGATGCTATGGACTGGCCCGCCCATTCCCCAGAACCGAATCCAATTGAGCACATCTGGGACATCATGTCTCGCTCCATCCACCAATGCCACGTTGGACCACAGACTGTCCAGGAGTTGGCGGATGCTTTAGTCCAGGTCTGGGAGGAGATCCCTCAGGAGACCATCCGCCACCTCATCAGGAGCATGCCCAGGCGTTGTAGGGAGGCCATACAGGCACGTGGAGGCCACACACACTACTGAGCCTCATTTCGACTTGTTTTAAGGACATTACATCAAAGTTGGATCAGCCTGTAGTGTGTTTTTCCACTTTAATTTTGAGTGTGACTCCAAATCCAGACCTCCGTGGGTTAATAAATTTGATTTCCATTGATAATTTTTGTGTGATTTTGTTGTCTGCACATTCAACTATGTAAAGAACAAAGTATTTAATAAGAATATTTCATTCATTCAGATCTAGGATGTGTTATTTTAGTCTTCCCTTTATTTTTTTTGAGCAGTGTACATTATACATATGGTACCTTATACTGGACTATGTTGTATTTTCTACAGTGCATTGCTGTTATTAATCTGGTACATTATCATGCATGCAGCAGCTGAATTTACTGTATATATTTATGAAGGGGCCCATACAGTGCACTCTCTAATGGTTAGTCAAACCAATGAGATGCAGACTGGTCACACCCCTAACATTGGCCCCTACCACTGCATTCCCCCAGTGGCCCAACATGCCCCAGTCCAACACTGCCTATACATGAATGCCAGCTCAGTGTGCTCAATATTTCTAACCATAGGATTATACTGTATGAGGCAAATGACCACTAGTCCCAATGGTTGTCTTCTCAGACTCATGAGACTTATATATATATATATATATATATATATATATATTACACAAATACACCCATATTAAAAAGTTACTTTATGTTAATTATTTGCCACTATTTGGCAATGTCACCATTGTAGACTCAGTATCGAGATTGTAGGCCTTTATCATTATTCAAAGTGTGAGAGAAAGATGTACATTGTCTCAGTTATCATTTTCCATTACCAGATGCCTTTGTATAAGTTATGGAAGCTACAGTATTTAGTGATCTCCCTGCAAAAGTGTACAAGCAACAACATCACCTAATATTTCTATAAGTAACAGTGTCTATTTAATGCAACATTTCTTAAATGATTCATCAGTGGCTTTAAAAATAAAGCAAACAAAAAAAAAACTAAAAACTGTTGGCTCATCCTGGCTGGAAAGATAAAAGAGGTGGCAGTTAGGAATGCTTAGAGCGATTGCGCAACCTCAAGAGGAAGTTAGAGGGGAATTGGCAAGAAGACATAATAGATCTGATTCTATACTTTAATGTCTTCTTTCTGTTACTGAAATAAATGAAAACGTATAGCTCCAGCAAAATCTGCCTGTGACAGTCTCATTTGTGACCTTGTTTTTGTGAAACCTTACGTGATAAACCTGTGTGCGAGTGGTCCCTGTGTGACAACACATGGACTTCATCTGAGCTATTTAACCACCCTGAGCTCTTGGTATCCAAGCAACAAACTGTGTTGTACTTAGAGATGAGCGCCTGAAATTTTTCGGGTTTTGTGTTTTGGTTTTGGGTTCGGTTCCGCGGCCGTGTTTTGGGTTCGAACGCGTTTTGGCAAAACCTCACCGAATTATTTTTGTCGGATTCGGGTGTGTTTTGGATTCGGGTGTTTTTTTCCAAAAACACTAAAAAACAGCTTAAATCATAGAATTTGGGGGTCATTTTGATCCCAAAGTATTATTAACCTCAAAAACCATAATTTACACTCATTTTCAGTCTATTCTGAATACCTCACACCTCACAATATTATTTTTAGTCCTAAAATTTGCACCGAGGTCGCTGTGTGAGTAAGATAAGCGACCCTAGTGGCCGACACAAACACCGGGCCCATCTAGGAGTGGCACTGCAGTGTCACGCAGGATGTCCCTTCCAAAAAACCCTCCCCAAACAGCACATGACGCAAAGAAAAAAAGAGGCGCAATGAGGTAGCTGTGTGAGTAAGATTAGCGACCCTAGTGGCCGACACAAACACCGGGCCCATCTAGGAGTGGCACTGCAGTGTCACGCAGGATGGCCCTTCCAAAAAACCCTCCCCAAACAGCACATGACGCAAAGAAAAAAAGAGGCGCAATGAGGTAGCTGACTGTGTGAGTAAGATTAGCGACCCTAGTGGCCGACACAAACACCGGGCACATCTAGGAGTGGCACTGCAGTGTCACGCAGGATGTCCCTTCCAAAAAACCCTCCCCAAACAGCACATGACGCAAAGAAAAAAAGAGGCGCAATGAGGTAGCTGTGTGAGTAAGATTAGCGACCCTAGTGGCCGACACAAACACCGGGCCCATCTAGGAGTGGCACTGCAGTGTCAGGCAGGATGTCCCTTCCAAAAAACCCTCCCCAATCAGCACATGATGCAAAGAAAAAGAAAAGAAAAAAGAGGTGCAAGATGGAATTATCCTTGGGCCCTCCCACCCACCCTTATGTTGTATAAACAAAACAGGACATGCACACTTTAACCAACCCATCATTTCAGTGACAGGGTCTGCCACACGACTGTGACTGATATGACGGGTTGGTTTGGACCCCCCCCAAAAAAGAAGCAATTAATCTCTCCTTGCACAAACTGGCTCTACAGAGGCAAGATGTCCACCTCATCTTCACCCTCCGATATATCACCGTGTACATCCCCCTCCTCACAGATTATCAATTCGTCCCCACTGGAATCCACCATCTCAGCTCCCTGTGTACTTTGTGGAGGCAATTGCTGCTGGTCAATGTCTCCGCGGAGGAATTGATTATAATTCATTTTAATGAACATCATCTTCTCCACATTTTCTGGATGTAACCTCGTACGCCGATTGCTGACAAGGTGAGCGGCGGCACTAAACACTCTTTCGGAGTACACACTTGTGGGAGGGCAACTTAGGTAGAATAAAGCCAGTTTGTGCAAGGGCCTCCAAATTGCCTCTTTTTCCTGCCAGTATAAGTACGGACTGTGTGACGTGCCTACTTGGATGCGGTCACTCATATAATCCTCCACCATTCTATCAATGTTGAGAGAATCATATGCAGTGACAGTAGACGACATGTCCGTAATCGTTGTCAGGTCCTTCAGTCCGGACCAGATGTCAGCATCAGCAGTCGCTCCAGACTGCCCTGCATCACCGCCAGCGGGTGGGCTCGGAATTCTGAGCCTTTTCCTCGCACCCCCAGTTGCGGGAGAATGTGAAGGAGGAGATGTTGACAGGTCGCGTTCCGCTTGACTTGACAATTTTGTCACCAGCAGGTCTTTCAACCCCAGCAGACCTGTGTCTGCCGGAAAGAGAGATCCAAGGTAGGCTTTAAATCTAGGATCGAGCACGGTGGCCAAAATGTAGTGCTCTGATTTCAACAGATTGACCACCCGTGAATCCTTGTTAAGCGAATTAAGGGCTGCATCCACAAGTCCCACATGCCTAGCGGAATCGCTCCGTGTTAGCTCCTTCTTCAATGCCTCCAGCTTCTTCTGCAAAAGCCTGATGAGGGGAATGACCTGACTCAGGCTGGCAGTGTCTGAACTGACTTCACGTGTGGCAAGTTCAAAGGGCATCAGAACCTTGCACAACGTTGAAATCATTCTCCACTGCACTTGAGACAGGTGCATTCCATCTCCTATATCGTGCTCAATTGTATAGGCTTGAATGGCCTTTTGCTGCTCCTCCAACCTCTGAAGCATATAGAGGGTTGAATTCCACCTCGTTACCACTTCTTGCTTCAGATGATGGCAGGGCAGGTTCAGTAGTTTTTGGTGGTGCTCCAGTCTTCTGTACGTGGTGCCTGTACGCCGAAAGTGTCCCGCAATTCTTCTGGCCACCGACAGCATCTCTTGCACACCCCTGTCGTTTTTTAAAAAATTCTGCACCACCAAATTCAAGGTATGTGCAAAACATGGGACGTGCTGGAATTTGCCCATATTTAATGCACACACAATATTGCTGGCGTTGTCCGATGCCACAAATCCACAGGAGAGTCCAATTGGGGTAAGCCATTCCGCGATGATCTTCCTCAGTTGCCGTAAGAGGTTTTCAGCTGTGTGCGTATTCTGGAAAGCGGTGATACAAAGCGTAGCCTGCCTAGGAAAGAGTTGGCGTTTGCGAGATGCTGCTACTGGTGCCGCCGCTGCTGTTCTTGCGGCGGGAGTCCATACATCTACCCAGTGGGCTGTCACAGTCATATAGTCCTGACCCTGCCCTGCTCCACTTGTCCACATGTCCGTGGTTAAGTGGACATTGGGTACAACTGCATTTTTTAGGACACTGGTGAGTCTTTTTCTGACGTCCGTGTACATTCTCGGTATCGCCTGCCTAGAGAAGTGGAACCTAGATGGTATTTGGTAACGGGGGCACACTGCCTCAATAAATTGTCTAGTTCCCTGTGAACTAACGGCGGATACCGGACGCACGTCTAACACCAACATAGTTGTCAAGGACTCAGTTATCCGCTTTGCAGTAGGATGACTGCTGTGATATTTAATCTTCCTCGCAAAGGACTGTTGAACAGTCAATTGCTTACTGGAAGTAGTACAAGTGGGCTTACGACTTCCCCTCTGGGATGACCATCGACTCCCAGCGGCAACAACAGCAGCGCCAGCAGCAGTAGGCGTTACACGCAAGGATGCATCGGAGGAATCCCAGGCAGGAGAGGACTCGTCAGACTTGCCAGTGACATGGCCTGCAGGACTATTGGCATTCCTGGGGAAGGAGGAAATTGACACTGAGGGAGTTGGTGGGGTGGTTTGCGTGAGCTTGGTTACAAGAGGAAGGGATTTACTGGTCAGTGGACTGCTTCCGCTGTCACCCAAAGTTTTTGAACTTGTCACTGACTTATTATGAATGCGCTGCAGGTGACGTATAAGGGAGGATGTTCCGAGGTGGTTAACGTCCTTACCCCTACTTATTACAGCTTGACAAAGGGAACACACGGCTTGACACCTGTTGTCCGCATTTCTGGTGAAATACCTCCACACCGAAGAGCTGATTTTTTTGGTATTTTCACCTGGCATGTCAACGGCCATATTCCTCCCACGGACAACAGGTGTCTCCCCGGGTGCCTGACTTAAACAAACCACCTCACCATCAGAATCCTTCTGGTCAATTTCCTCCCCAGCGCCAGCAACACCCATATCCTCCTCATCCTGGTGTACTTCAACACTGACATCTTCAATCTGACTATCAGGAACTGGACTGCGGGTGCTCCTTCCAGCACTTGCAGGGGGCATGCAAATAGTGGAAGGCGCATGCTCTTCACGTCCAGTGTTGGGAAGGTCAGGCATCGCAAACGACACAATTGGACTCTCCTTGTGGATTTGGGATTTCAAAGAACGCACAGTTCTTTGCGGTGCTTTTGCCAGCTTGAGTCTTTTCAGTTTTCTAGCGAGAGGCTGAGTGCTTCCATCCTCATGTGAAGCTGAACCACTAGCCATGAACATAGGCCAGGGCCTCAGCCGTTCCTTGCCACTCCGTGTGGTAAATGGCATATTGGCAAGTTTACGCTTCTCCTCCGACAATTTTATTTTAGGTTTTGGAGTCCTTTTTTTTCTGATATTTGGTGTTTTGGATTTGACATGCTCTGTACTATGACATTGGGCATCGGCCTTGGCAGACGACGTTGCTGGCATTTCATCGTCTCGGCCATGACTAGTGGCAGCAGCTTCAGCACGAGGTGGAAGTGGATCTTGATCTTTCCCTAATTTTGGAACCTCAACTTTTTTGTTCTCCATATTTTATAGGCAGAACTAAAAGGCACCTCAGGTAAACAATGGAGATGGATGGATTGGATACTAGTATACAATTATGGACGGACTGCCACGGTTAGGTGGTATAAAAAAACCACGGTTAGGTGGTATATATTGTAATACAATTATGGATGGACGGACTGCCTGCCGAGTGCCGACACAGAGGTAGCCACAGCCATGAACTACCGCACTGTACACTGGTTGATAAAGAGATAGTAGTATACTCGTAACAACTAGTATGACACTATGACGGTATAAAGAATGAAAAAAAAACCACGGTTAGGTGGTATATATTATAATAATACAATTATGGATGGACGGACTGCCTGCCGAGTTCCGACACAGAGGTAGCCACAGCCGTGAACTACCGCACTGTACACTGGTTGATAAAGAGATAGTAGTATACTCGTAACAACTAGTATGACTGACTATGACGGTATAAAGAATGAAAAAAAAACCACGGTTAGGTGGTATATATTGTAATACAAATATGGATGGACGGACTGCCTGCCGAGTTCCGACACAGAGGTAGCCACAGCCGTGAACTACCGCACTGTACACTGGTTGATAAAGAGATAGTAGTATACTCGTAACAACTAGTATGACTGACTATGACGGTATAAAGAATGAAAAAAAAACCACGGTTAGGTGGTATATATTATAATACAATTATGGATGGACGGACTGCCTGCCGACTGCCGACACAGAGGTAGCCACAGCCGTGAACTACCGCACTGTACACTGGTTGATAAAGAGATAGTAGTATACTCGTAACAACTAGTATGACACTATGACGGTATAAAGAATGAAAAAAAAACCACGGTTAGGTGGTATATATTATAATACAATTATGGATGGACGGACTGCCTGCCGACTGCCGACACAGAGGTAGCCACAGCCTTGAACTACCGCACTGTACACTCGTTGATAAAGAGATAGTAGTATACTCGTAACAACTAGTATGACACTATGACGGTATAAAGAATGAAAAAAAAAACCACGGTTAGGTGGTATATATTATAATACAATTATGGATGGACGGACTGCCTGCCGAGTGCCGACACAGAGGTAGCCACAGCCGTGAACTACCGCACTGTACACTGGTTGATAAAGAGATAGTAGTATACTCGTAACAACTAGTATGACTGACTATGACGGTATAAAGAATGAAAAAAAAACCACGGTTAGGTGGTATATATTATAATACAATTATGGATGGACGGACTGCCTGCCGACTGCCGACACAGAGGTAGCCACAGCCGTGAACTACCGCACTGTACACTGGTTGATAAAGAGATAGTAGTATACTCGTAACAACTAGTATGACACTATGACGGTATAAAGAATGAAAAAAAAACCACGGTTAGGTGGTATATATTATAATACAATTATGGATGGACGGACTGCCTGCCGACTGCCGACACAGAGGTAGCCACAGCCGTGAACTACCGCACTGTACACTGGTTGATAAAGAGATAGTAGTATACTCGTAACAACTAGTATGACACTATGACGGTATAAAGAATGAAAAAAAAAACACGGTTAGGTGGTATATATTATAATAATACAATTATGGATGGACGGACTGCCTGCCGACTGCCGACACAGAGGTAGCCACAGCCGTGAACTACCGCACTGTACACTGGTTGATAAAGAGATAGTAGTATACTCGTAACAACTAGTATGACACTATGACGGTATAAAGAATGAAAAAAAAACCACGGTTAGGTGGTATATATTATAATACAATTATGGATGGACGGACTGCCTGCCGACTGCCGACACAGAGGTAGCCACAGCCGTGAACTACCGCACTGTACACTGGTTGATAAAGAGATAGTAGTATACTCGTAACAACTAGTATGACACTATGACGGTATAAAGAATGAAAAAAAAACCACGGTTAGGTGGTATATAATTATACAATTATGGATGGACGGACTGCCTGCCGAGTGCCGACTGCCGACACAGAGGTAGCCACAGCCGTGAACTACCGCACTGTACTGTGTCTGCTGCTAATATAGACTGGTTGATAAAGAGATAGTATACTACAATATACTACTATACTGGTGGTCAGGCACTGGTCACCACTAGTCACACTGGCAGTGGCACTCCTGCAGCAAAAGTGTGCACTGTTTAATTTTAAATTAATATAATATTATGTACTCCTGGCTCCTGCTATAACAACCTGCAGTGCTCCCCAGTCTCCCCCACAATTATTATAAGCTTTTATACATTGATGTGCAGCACACTGGGCTGAGCTGAGTGCACACAGACTGAGTCACACTGTGTGACTGCTGTGTATCGTTTTTTTCAGGCAGAGAACGGATATAGCAGAGAACGGATATATTAAATAAAAGTTAACTTAACAACAACTGCACTGGTCACTGTGGTAAACTCTGTCTGCACAATCTCTCTCTCTCTCTCTCTTCTAATCTATTCTAATGGAGAGGACGCCAGCCACGTCCTCTCCCTATCAATCTCAATGCACGTGTGAAAATGGCGGCGACGCGCGGCTCCTTATATAGAATCCGAGTCTCGCGAGAATCCGACAGCGTCATGATGACGTTCGGGCGCGCTCGGGTTAACCGAGCAAGGCGGGAAGATCCGAGTCGCTCGGACCCGTGAAAAAAAAAGTGAAGTTCGTGCGGGTTCGGATTCAAAGAAACCGAACCCGCTCATCTCTAGTTGTACTTAGAAGTGATGTTAGAAGAAGCATATTCTTTCCTGTCTTTCTCCAGGATCAATAAGTCAAGATATTTTGGCCGCTGGGTTTGAGCTGCACTTTAGTGTCAAAAAGGAAAGTTTGGTGACACGGAAATTACAGATGACAAATTTTATGCCATTATCTCTTCTTTTTTCTTTTTTCCAGTTGTGGCCTGAAATAAAATCAGACTCTCGGGGTAAATATCTACTGTAGGCAGATGTGTCACACTTCAGAATCTTCATGGGTGAAATTCACGCCTTTAGTACTGAACAAGCAAAGACATTTGTAGCAATTTTCCAGAGTGTGAAGGCATACTTTAATATTGCAAAAACAAGTGAGATTGCATAGTTACATAATATCCCATGACACTCAGACTTTAGCATTAACCTATTGCATTCCAAGTCATTGTAGCTTAATACTGCACTACAAGTCACCCAAATACACTTAATGTCATAAGCAACTCAGATTTATGCCTCTGTAATATACAAAACACCAGCAAAATTGGTTTTGCATTTGCACATCACTATTTAAGGTTCCATACACATTTAGTAGGCTCATTGTTTTATTTTAACTAGATACTGAGGACTTTCTGGCCTCTGACATCACTGCACCTGATGATGTCACAAGTCACATGCTTGCTGTTGGCGGTACTGACCATGGGTAGAAGATTATTTTCAGACAGGAAGCATAAATATTCACTCTTTCAGAACATATTTATGAGCAGATATCACGGGATCTTGTACATTCATGGTACATCCAGCTTACATATGGTATAAGAATCTCTGCTAGAAATGAGGTGTCTTTATGGTTAACACTATAACTCTTAAACGTTGTATCTTGCTTCTCCCTCTGAATCAGTCACCCACTCAATATTCTGTGTGTTACTTCTCCAGCATCTGTAAAAATGTCAACAGAAAATGATATACATCTGTGTTCTTGTATAGTGCTGCCAGTACTCACAGTCCTGTAACACAGAACGCTGGGATTCAGGACATAAAGTTTAAAGGATCTTAGTTTTGGTCTTTTAGGGTCCATCTTTTAGAGTCTAAAGGAGCTCACAAAGGAATTTATGGAAATGTCAGTTCTACGCAACTCACTTAATTTTCATGGCAATAGTCAGGGGCGGAACTCTGGGAGGCAGTGGAGTCGGCTGCCGCCGGGCTCCTGGCCTCAAGGGGGCACATCTCCTCCACTGTCTCCCACTGCCGCTCACCGCGCTGCTGCTGCTGTCTGTGAGGGGAGGAGAGCGCAGCGTGCGCCTCCCCTGCCCCTCACTCTCCGGCGGCGGTGCGCTTCAATTCAGCTCCGGTCCGTGAGCCAATCAGAGCTCGCGGACCGGCAGCTAAGGCTGCCGGTCCGCGAGCTTTGATTGGCTCATGGACCGGTGCATAATTGAAGAGGGACACAGTCGCCGGAGAGTGAGGGGCAGGAGAGGCGCACGCTGCGCTCTCCTCCCCTCACAGACAGCAGCGCGGTGAGCAGCACAAGGGATGGGGGGGAGTCATGTATATCTGGCACTGGGGGCATTGCTGACACTGTGGGGACATGTATACCTGGCACTGGGGGTCATATCTGGCACTGTTGGGACACTGGCATTGGGGGCATAGCTGGCACTGTGGGGACATATATATCTGGCACTGGGGGGCATATCTGGCACTGGGAACACTGGCATTGGGGGCATAGCTGGCACTGTGGGGACATATATATCTGGCACTGGGGGCATAGCTGGCACTGGGGGCATAGCTGGCACTTTGGGGACATATATATCTGGCACTAGGGGCATATCTGGCACTGTGGGGACATATATATCTGGCACTGGAGGCATATCTGGCACAGGGGCATAGCTGGCACTGGGGGGACACGTATATCTGGCACTGGCGGCAGAGCTGGCACTGTGTGGGGACATGTATATCTGGCACTGGGGCATATCTGGCACTGTGGGGACACTGCATTGGGGGCATAGCTGGCACTTTGGGGACATATATATCTGGCACTAGGGGCATAGCTGGCACTGTGGGGACATATATATCTGGCACTGGGGGGTCATGTGTATCTGGCACTGTGAGGCATATATGTATCTGGCACTGTGAGGCATATATGTATCTGGCACTGTGGGGCATATATGTATCTGGCACTTTGGAGCATATATGTATCTGGCACTGTGGGGACATATGTTTCTGGCAGTGTGGAGGCTCCCATTTTTTTACATTTTTATATGTATGTGGCACTGTACAGGGGCATTATGGGTGGTCTTCAGGTTGCCAACTGTCGGGATCCCGGCGCACAGTATACCGGCGCCAGAATCCCGACAGCCGGCATACCGACAGTTTTTCTCCATCGTGGGGGTCCACGACCCCCCTGGAGGGAGAATAAATAGCGTGCCGCGCGTAGCGAGCCCGCAAGGGGCTCATTTGCGCTCGCCACGCTGTCGGTATGCCGGCGATATGTAGGGGGGGCACCAACATTTATCATGCCTTAGGGCGACTGGGGCGAACTTACGCCACTGGCAATAGTTAGTAGTAAATCAGTAAATTTTGCCTCATTTGTGAAACCAATCATGCGATTTGCAGTCTTTTGCAGTGCCCACATACTACAATTTGTTTTTAAGAATCCTAGAGTTTAGTGTATCACCTAACATACTGTATTATACAGTTTACTTACTGAAATAAACTTTGGGCAAGCTATCTCCTTAATACTATGTTAGTAGAATCTGTTCCACTGACCTCATCAGAAGAGGTTTATAATGGAACAATAAGACTTTTGTACAGGAGCCCGTGCTGCCAACTCATGCATTAACTATTTTATGCCAAAACAGAAACGTTTGTTAATTGACTCACTCAATTGCAATCAAGTATGTAAAAAATCACAATGGTATCTGGGTGCAATCTGTCTCAGTAACCATGTAGTCATTGTGCATGGGTCTGGAGAAGAGATAAGGAAAAATTTCAAAACTGTTTTACGAAAAATTTGACTCATTCAACATATTCCCACCAGATGTCACATATTTTATTAGCGGAATTTGTTCTTACGCAGAATGAATCATTATCCCACAGCTAATCCTATTCTATAAATTCCATAAAATGCACATGTACAAATATTAGGGTCTAACGTTGAACTTAAACCTGTTTGTGGAGCATCTTTTGCATATTTTCACATTTAGCATGCATCAGAACCAGCCATATGCAAACAGATACAGACCCAGCAGAGTTGTACATACTTCAGCCACATCTACATGTGCAACTGAAAAGACAAAACTGTGCTGTACTGGGATGTTCAATGAGTATTCAACCAAGTGCACATGAACACAGCAAAAATCTGTACAATGCAGCATAAAAATTAATATACACATTTATTTACATACACATAACTCAGCGTGAGGCACACAGTGTGGAATGGCAATTTAGCTCATCTTTAATCCCAATTAGGATTACCTGTTCAGATCTCTCCCAGACAGCCAAGAATCGGGATGTTCTGCCCAGTTTTCAGATGACTGTTTGCATTTCAGTGATCTTTGAAAACAGTGATGCATTCCAGAATGAAAGTGAGATAATTGCTTACAAACGCACAAACATGAAAAAGGGAGGCGGTATGAGCAAACTAGAAAGAGAAGTTATAGTTGAACAGAAGTATAATAGCTTTCCAAAGTACCCCTGTGTTGCTCTTTACACTACCCCTGTCCCTCATAGACGGTCACTTAAATATGCAGTATATGCATAATTGCACCTACTTTTGTAATGCACCACTGACCCCTACAGTATCTCATCACTAGCAGTGGCCAATTACACTTAAGCATGCCTTCTCTAGGCAGCTCTTCAATCATGCTTTGTTTGGTATTAACTGTCAAAAGAAAGAAAGCATTAAAAAGGTAACTGTCCATGTAAATTAGAGACAGCTGGTAACTATGATTCTACACATTTATGATTGCAGGAGAGGAAGCACTGGGCCTTGTTTGTTTATTACAATATGAAATTTTAATTATGCTATTCCCATCGAAAACAAATACTCTGTCTTTTTAATAAATAATAGCTACAATCTGTAGGAATGCTGCAGTTCCAGCACCTGTGAATACATTTCCAGGTATACAAGAGATCCCAGCAACAGCAGAGGTCAGGTGGATACTAGATTCATGTTGTCAGAAAGCAATTAGCACAAGGTCATGTGATAGGTCCCTGTTTACGGTTGAGGTGGACAAGGTACTTGTTAATTAATGACTGAGAGCAGCCGTCTAATAAATAATCTGTGCTTTCTCTAAATTCCAAGAGGGAAAACACATCAAGTTAAAGGTGCACTCAAATGTAAAAGAATTGAGAGCAGCCACTCAGCCGAATAACATTATGGCCATAATTAACTAGATTTTCATGTATTCCTTTATCCCACCTGCACTTTTTGTGTCTTGTTAGCTTGGTTTTATGATGACTTTAGTTTTGACTGAACTGACAAGAAAACATTTTTTAGCGTTGGGGTACAGAGGTAAAAAGGGAAGGTGGAAGGTAGAACCAGGAAAATACACAGCCGAGTATTATACAATTCCATAGACAAAAAAAACCTTACGGTTTCACATGTCCCATTAAGGCTTCTTAGACATGATCGAAATTTCAGAAACCTGTTGTAACTCTTCCACTCAAACTCCAAAAAGCAATGAAATTCCGATCATTAAGGCTGACGCCTTAATGGACGTGTTCCTTGCGCAATACAGATATGGTATGCCATAACAGCCTGTGGGTAAGTGCAGATTCAGCACTCTCACAGAGTGAGATTGCTGTCACTCACATAATGGTGGAGCTGCTAATTCACATATTTGTGTGCTCATTGGAATACACACATGCAGTCTATGCAACTGAAGGTCTGAGCAGTTTTGTGGTGCTTCCATCCCACACAGTGCCCACAACCATTCCATTCGGTCACCACAACAATCCCACCTTGTTCCAACATCCTAACTCCATACATCCATCTCACTAAGTATACACATTTAGCTCCCTCAAAACATCTTGGATAATTGCTAAAACTATAATACCCCATCTACGGTCTGTGCATCTACACTTGCTTCCCCTATACACCCCCATGCTGCTCTGTCTTCCCCAATCCCTACTGCTGTGTTCTCCCATCTGTGCTAGTCTGTACTAACTCATCTGTACCATCTGCCTTTCCCCACCTGTGCCATGTCTGTACCACCATTTCCTTCTCTCTGTGCTGCTCAGTGTTTCCATCTTCAACATCACTCTGCCTCCTCCAATACATGGCACACTGTCTTCTCTCCCATCTGAACCAGTTTTCTACCCATCTGTGCCAGTGTTTTCAACCCATCTGCACCATTTCCCCCATCTGCACCGCTCTGTCTCCCTTCCCATACTTGCTGCTTAATCTACCCCCTATCCACACCACTCTTACCCTATTCATGTAGCTGTCATCCTGAAGGTAAGTTTCGTGGGTCACTATTGGGGGGCGGAGGGGGGTTGCCCTATCCAACCCACCCAAGGATTAGGCCTAGCTGCCACCCCCCAAGGGGAGGTAAAAATACTTATCCCCTCCGATGTTGGGACTGTATTCCCCTCATTCATGCTGCTCTGCCTTCCTCATCCGTGCCGTTTCTTTCCATCTGTACTGCTCTTACCCCTCCCACATCTGTGCTGCTTTTTCCCCCTCATCCACACGGCACTGTCCACCCATCCATGCAGCTGTCTCCCCACCATCTATGCCACTGTCTTTCCCCCACCTGTCTTACCCCCCCCCCCCATCTGTGGGGGTAATTCAGAGTTGATTGTAGATGTGCCAAATTTAGCACATCTACAATCATTTACTCTAACATGCGATGTGACGCCCAGCACAGGGCTAGTCCGCCCCGCATATCAGGCCCTCCCCCTCCCCCCACTGGGCTCCCGGGGTACGCATGCACAGTGCGGCCATTGCACATTCCCACCCTACAAACTAATTCAGACTGCGATCGCTGCAGTCTGAATTATCCCGTGTTTCTTTGTCACTCCCCCATCAATGCTGCTTAGTCTTCCCTCTATCCACACACTTTTGTTCCCCCATCCACAATGCTCTGTCTCCTCCCTCCAATCAACAACACTCTTACCTCATCCGAGCAGCTTTGTCTTCCGCTCATACCTTCAGTTGCATAGACTGCATGGGGTATATTTACTAAAATTCGTATTTGTACCGATTTGGAGTGAGATTCATCACGAATGACATCGAATGTGTAAATGTGCAACTTTTTGAATTGGTTACGCCTCATTTACTAAGCTGTCGTATTTTTATTTTTCGTGTTTTCCGATGTCGATGTCATTCGTGGTTTTGTAAGGTAGAATGCGGCCGATTTAGTGGTTTTGCAGTCGTGTTATGAGGTTTTCTTACGACTGCATCACATTTCGGTTACGGCAGTGTTTGTCCGTTCACGGACGCGTTTTTTTCCTAAGTTTCATTTTTGCCACTCATCCGTGATTGGTTTTATTCGTGATGGAGGAGTGTCTGTGCACATTACTATAAAAACGCCCCAAACCGTCCGAACCTCGTGGGTTTAGCTAGTGGAGAGGTGAGAGGAAGGTGTGTTAGGAGTTGGTGAGTAGTTTGGAGTTTTTGGTGGTTTTGAGGAGGTTCTTTGTGATTGTTGAGTGCTGTACTGTGTGTGTGTATGTAGTCTTGTCATACTTGTGTAGTTATTTAAAAGTCTGTCTAGTTTTTTGTCATTGTTTTTTTTCCTCACGTCTATTGTCATTGTTTGTGAGTGAGTGAGTGAGTGCGTGAGTGAGTGAGTGAGTGAGTGAGTGTGTGTGTGTTTGGTGTGTGGTGTGTAGTGGTAGTGGAGGAGTGTGTTTTCTGTATTTTTTTCTCAGTGTTATTTGTTGTTTGTCCTGATTATGTCCCAGTTAGAGGTGAGTGTGGTGGAGGAGGTGAGTGAGAGGGAGGAGGTGAGTGAGAGGGAGGAGGTGAGTGAGGTGGAGGAGGTGAGTGAGAGGGAGGAGGTGAGTGAGGTGGAGGAGGTGAGTGAGAGGGAGGAGGTTAGTGTGGCGGAGGAGGTTAGTGAGGATGAGGGGCAGGTTGTTGGTGCGGCCTCCAGTGATAGTGATGGTGTTGTTGCTCCGCAGCCACGCACCACTACAAAGACTGGCCGCAATGTCAAATTTAGCTACGCAGAAAATATGGTTTTGGTGCGGGAGCTGATGAGGCATCATCGGCAGTTGTTTGGCCATGATGCTGCAAAGGTGTCGTCACGCAGGAAGAGTGTTCTGTGGGGGAAGGTCAGCGGCTGTGAATAGTGAGGGTGTGGTGAGGCGGACCGAGGACATGTGTCGTAAGCGTTTCTACGACATAAAGCGCCGTGTCAAGGCGAAGATGACCAAGGAGGCTAAATCGGCCCGCCAAACCGGGGGAGGGGACGCCCCTTCCGTGCATCTTATCGTGATTGGGAGGAGCCTGTGCGTGCACTCATTCCGCCAGAAGTGGTTGGTGCCACTCATGTCCGGGATTCGGATCGGCCAAGGCAGGATGGTGAGTTATTTGTGTTATTTTTTTAACAATTTAAACATCTGTGCTTTGTCCTTAGTTGTCTGAAATGTCTTATAGCTAATTGTGGTTGTCAGTTTGTTAATTATTCTAATGTGTTGGTGATGTAGTGCAGGCCTGGCCAACCTGTGGCTCTCCAGCTGTTGTCAAACTAAAAGTCCCATCATGCCTTGCCACAGTTTTGCTATTAGGGAATGCTAAAACTGTGGCAGGGCATGCTGGGATGTGTAGTTTCACTACATCTGGAGAGCCACAGGTTGGCCAGGCCTGATGTACTGTTGTTCTAATTTTTTTTTTTTAATTGGTTTTGTTTTTTTGTTTTTTTCTGGTTGCCTTGGATTTTTTCTGGTGTTTTATGTCAAAAGTAAATGTTTGTAGGTGTATTTTATAGAAGTGTTTTTGTTTTTTTCAACTGTTTATTTTTTAAATACATTTCATAGCATCTATGTTTATTATGTGTTGTTTTGGGTTTCCCTTTGTGTGCTTGATGTGTTTTTTAATGCATATGTGGTTGTGATGTTTCCAAGTTTTTTCATATATTTTTGTCTAGTGTGTTATTCTTAGTATAAAAAATTGGGACCTTAGCGTGCAATATTGTGGTTGTGTTAAGCTACGACGTTTTGGTTTGAAGTAGTATAATTGTTAGCATTATGCGCCTTTGTGTATGGTTTTTTAGGGAAATTTTTTGCAAATTTAAAGTATACACACCCAATGAAGTCAGACAAAAAAGCATAAGCATAGTTTAGTTTAATTCTCATCAGGTACCACATATGTTTACATCACAATAATTAATTTGCATAAACATATCACCAAAATAGTATGTTCATAAGGACATTCTTCATATTTCTACAGTACGCCAGAGAAGCAGCACAGCCAGGCCACATCCAACACTGCCAAGAGATGCAGATGGTGGCAATGCCGGTAAGATTTAACTGTAAACACATATTCTGTAAACACATAGAAACACAAAATGTTAATGATTATCTTATCACATAGGTTCTTCTTCTGCAAATCCCCCTACACTAAGGCGCCCATCACAGGGCTCAGTTACTGTGGCTACGAGGCCACCCAAGAGACGCCGTCTTGAGCCTCCAGCTCCAGCTCCAGCTCCAGCACCAGCATCACCACCACAACGGCACATCTCCGCAGTGTCTGCCGTGCCACCACTAGCACTTTTGGCCAGCCCCCAAAGTGAGGATCCACAATCCCCTCAGTTGTCTGGTGAGTAAACATCACAATTACGTGTAAATAAGTAAACAAATAGTGGTGTTGATTTATTAACCTGGATAAGGCATAAGGAAGTGAAAAAACACTGATATGTGCAAGGTGCTAAAGGCAGCAGTACAAAATAAACACAACTGTTAATGTACATATTGGTTCTGTTTGCCTTGTGCCTTTATCACCTTGCACATATCACTGGTTTTTCACTTCCTTATGCCTTCTCCAGGTTTATACATCTGCCCCACTGTTAGTACATAGAAAAAAAAAACACTAATGACCAGTCATCCTTGCAATAATCAACAACAACAAGCAGATGGTGTTAAGGTATTTTTAGATGGTTAATTGTCAGATGTGATGTTGGCCATATCAACACATTTTTGGCACATAATTTTTGGAGTAAAAAACCAACATAAATGTTAAGTCTCTATTAGGGATGAGCGGGTTCGGTTCCTCTGAATCCGAACCCGCCCGAACTTCAGCTTTTTTCCACGGGTCCGAGCAGGCTCGGATCCTCCCGCCTTGCTCGGTTAACCCGAGCACGCCCGAACGTCATCATCCCGCTGTCGGATTCTCGCGAGACTCGGATTCTATATAAGGAGCCGCGCGTCGCCGCCATTTTCACACGTGCATTGAGAGTCATAGGGAGAGGACGTGGCTGGCGTCCTCTCCGTTTAGAGAAGAGAGAGACACAGTATTTTGGGGAGCATTATTAGGAGGAGTACTACTATACTGTATACTACTATACTACTTGCTGAAGTGATATTTATAGAGTCATAGGGAGAGGACGTGGCTGGCGTCCTCTCCGTTTAGAGAAGAGAGAGACACAGTATTTTGGGGAGCATTATTAGGAGGAGTACTACTATACTGTATACTACTCAGACACAGTATTTTGGGGAGCATTATTAGGAGGAGTACTACTATACTGTATACTACTCTACTACTTGCTGAAGTGATATTTATAGAGTCATAGGGAGAGGACGTGGCTGGCGTCCTCTCCGTTTAGAGAAGAGAGAGACACAGTATTTTGGGGAGCATTATTAGGAGGAGTACTACTATACTGTATACTACTCAGACACAGTATTTTGGGGAGCATTATTAGGCGGAGTACTACTATACTGTATACTACCCTACTACTTGCTGAAGTGATATTTATAGAGTCATAGGGAGAGGACGTGGCTGGCGTCCTCTCCGTTTAGAGAAGAGAGAGACACAGTATTTTGGGGAGCATTATTAGGAGGAGTACTACTATACTGTATACTACTCAGACACAGTATTTTGGGGAGCATTATTAGGAGGAGTACTACTATACTGTATACTACTCTACTACTTGCTGAAGTGATATTTATAGAGTCATAGGGAGAGGACGTGGCTGGCAACCTCTCCGTTTAGAGAAGAGAGAGACACAGTATTTTGGGGAGCATTATTAGGAGGAGTACTACTATACTGTATACTACTATACTACTTGCTGAAGTGATATTTATAGAGTCATAGGGAGAGGACGTGGCTGGCGTCCTCTCCGTTTAGAGAAGAGAGAGACACAGTATACTATTTTGGGGAGCATTATTAGGAGGAGTACTACTATACTGTATACTACTATACTACTTGCTGAAGTGATATTTATAGAGTCATAGGGAGAGGACGTGGCTGGCGTCCTCTCCGTTTAGAGAAGAGAGAGACACAGTATTTTGGGGAGCATTATTAGGAGGAGTACTACTATACTGTATACTACTCTACTACTTGCTGAAGTGATATTTATAGAGTCATAGGGAGAGGACGTGGCTGGCGTCCTCTCCGTTTAGAGAAGAGAGAGACACAGTATTTTGGGGAGCATTATTAGGAGGAGTACTACTATACTGTATACTACTATACTACTTGCTGAAGTGATATTTATAGATTAGATAGTGTGACTGTAAGTGTATTATCTGACTTGTGGGGGAGACACTGACAGTGGGGAGCAGTTAGAGTCTGAGAGCAGGACTCAGGAGTACATATAACGTACAGTGCACACTTTTGCTGCCAGTCAGTGCCACACTGCCATTGTTGTGACCACACTGACCACCAGTATAATAATATATTTTGTGATTGTCTGCTTAGGACTCGGAGTACTAGTTGCAAGTTGCAACGTGACCTGACCACCAGTTTAATAATCAATCACCACCAGTTTAATATATATATAATTGTATATAATATATATATATATATATATATATATATATAATATTGTATACCACCTACCCGTGGTTTTTTTTTTTTCTTTCTTCTTTGTACATACTACTATAGTATAGTAGCTTACTGTAGCAGTCTGCGGTGCTGCTGAGCTGACAGTGTCCAGCAGGTCCGTCATCAGTCATCATTACCAATACCTAATAAATATATTATCTACCTGTCCGGCTGCAGTACTAGTGATATTATATATACATACATATATATATTGATTTCATCTCATTATCAATCATCCAGTCTATATTAGCAGCAGACACAGTACGGTAGTCCACGGCTGTAGCTACCTCTGTGTCGGCACTCGGCAGTCCATCCATAATTGTATACTAGTATCCATCCATCTCCATTGTTTACCTGAGGTGCCTTTTAGTTGTGCCTATTAAAATATGGAGAACAAAAATGTTGAGGTTCCAAAATTAGGGAAAGATCAAGATCCACTTCCACCTCGTGCTGAAGCTGCTGCCACTAGTCATGGCCGAGACGATGTAATGCCAGCAACGTCGTCTGCCAAGGCCGATGCCCAATGGCATAGTACAGAGCGCGTCATGTGCTGTTTGGGGAGGGTTTTTTGGAAGGGACATCCTGCGTGACACTGCAGTGACACTCCTAGATGGGCCCGGTGTTTGTGTCGGCCACTAGGGTCGCTTATCTTACTCACACAGCTACCTCATTGCGCCTCTTTTTTTCTTTGCGTCATGTGCTGTTTGGGGAGGGTTTTTTGGAAGGGACATCCTGCGTGACACTGCAGTGACACTCCTAGATGGGCCCGGTGTTTGTGTCGGCCACTAGGGTCGCTTATCTTACTCACACAGCTACCTCATTGCGCCTCTTTTTTTCTTTGCGTCATGTGCTTTTTGGGGAGGGTTTTTTGGAAGGGACATCCTGCGTGACACTGCAGTGACACTCCTAGATGGGCCCGGTGTTTGTGTCGGCCACTAGGGTCGCTTATCTTACTCACACAGCTACCTCATTGCGCCTCTTTTTTTATTTGCGTCATGTGCTGTTTGGGGAGGGTTTTTTGGAAGGGACATCCTGCGTGACACTGCAGTGACACTCCTAGATGGGCCCGGTGTTTGTGTCGGCCACTGGGGTCGCTTATCTTACTCACACAGCTACCTCATTGCGCCTCTTTTTTTCTTTGCGTCATGTGCTGTTTGGGGAGGGTTTTTTTGGAAGGGACATCCTGCGTGACACTGCAGTGACACTCCTAGATGGGCCCGGTGTTTGTGTCGGCCACTAGGGTCGCTTATCTTACTCACACAGCTACCTCATTGCGCCTCTTTTTTTCTTTGCGTCATGTGCTGTTTGGGGAGTGTTTTTTGGAAGGGCCATCCTGCGTGACACTGCAGTGACACTCCTAGATGGGCCCGGTGTTTGTGTCGGCCACTAGGGTCGCTTAGCTTAGTCATCCAGCGACCTATGTGCAAATTTTAGGACTAAAAATAATATTGTGAGGTGTGAGGTATTCAGAATAGACTGAAAATGAGTGTAAATTATGGTTTTTGAGGTTAATAATACTTTGGGATCAAAATGACCCCCAAATTCTATGATTTAAGCTGTTTTTTTAGTGTTTTTTGAAAAAAACACCCGAATCCAAAACACACCCGAATCCGACAAAAAAAATTTGGTGAGGTTTTGCCAAAACGCGGTCGAACCCAAAACACGGCCGCGGAACCGAACCCAAAACCAAAACACAAAACCCGAAAAATTTCCGGCGCTCATCTCTAGTCTCTATCCAATTGTTTTGCATGGCCAACAACACCACTTCTAAACATAGGGCACCTTAAAACCTTTTCACCCATTGTTAATGTGTACATTTTCGGCCACTATATTTGTTAACGTTTTTTCCAGACCACTGACTGCCTTGAACAATGTATGAGTGTATTGGTCAACACATTTATTGTATTGTGTGTGTTGTTCCAAAGGAACCTTCATACCCAATATGTAAATGTAGTACTTTGTATTTGTTAGAGTTCTTCGTGTTTAAACAGTAATTATGGCTCTGAATCCTACTATTCCCAAAAATTATAAACAACTGAGTAGTGAACCTTAGAAGCCACATATTTTTACAAAAAGGTGAGCAACATAGTTAAGTTTAGCCCACAATCTATATAGCAATTACAACATTAATATTAAGAAGTAAGGCATGTTGACGTAAAGCTAAAGTAAGACCAATGCTACATATTTACTAAATAGTGGCTGTCTTCAACCCCATACAGACCCAGCCATCATCACCGAGGATGACCAGAAGGAACGTGACCAGGAGACCTTCACACTCCACCTGCAGCCCATCGATCCGACTCAGCCAACCACGCCGCAGGACATACCCCAACCACCCCAAACATCCCACAGCCCCCAATTGAGCACAACACAAGGCGACACACAAATGGGCCCTGAGTTTTGGAGCCGTTGGTCGTCACAACAGGTGCAACACTACGCGTGCCTCACCACCCACAGCCAATACCTATCAAGTCTGCCCCATCATTTGCCTAGACTGAGTCGCAACTCAGGCAGACTTATAGTGCAGGTGGGCCGAATCGCTAACTCCATGGAGCAGATGAGGGCAGACAACACCCAAATGCAGTCAAACCTCCAACGCATCTTGGATGAACAGCAGCGGCAGCAACAAACACTCATCCAGATCATCCAACATAATCAAATGATAAATGATAACCTATCAAGAATTATCTCAAACAACACTGCCGCTAATACGCAGCTCACAGCAAGCTTGAACAATCTTAGTCAAAGCCTAAGTGTGTTGGCATCACACCATGTGACATCGAGCTCGGGGACAACTACACCAAGCAACACCCCAGTTCAATCCCCAGTTCGACGCTCAAGTCGAACCCGCACCAACGAGCCTGCACAATCTTTGGCACCTAGCACATAAAGGAAAAAAAAAATTAATTATGCATGCACAGAATATGGTGACCATTAATTTTTTTTCTGTTTTTTGGAGCATAAATTGGTGTGTTAAAAAAAAAAAAATAGTTAACACGGAATATGTGTATTGCTTAATTCGCTACACAAACAACCTCCACATTAGTGTCTAGGGCCAGATGTGTATTGCTATATATATATTATATATATATTGCCTACCCTGAGGTGTCCTCAGCTCAACGTGTGTCTAATCTATGGCACCCAGCACATTGGCCATGGCCGAAAGATCACATAAAGCTACCCTGACTGCATGCCACTGCGACTTCTGGGTAGGGAAGCAGAGAGAGGCATCAATGTAGCCATCCAAGACATCCAAAACCTGAGTGGCCATTCAAAAATTAAAGGTGAGTGTCATGACCTGTAATCAATACAATACTGTGTTCTATTACATCACAGAAGCACCACTTACACATAGACGTGTATGTATGTTTTAACTCACCTGAATTACATATTTTTAAAAGGTGGCCTGTGAGATACTAATGACATCGCTAGTCACAGGCTGGAAGCTGCCAGTAGCCATAAAGTGCAACACAGGCAGGAGTTTGTGCAGGCCTGAGACAGAGCGAGAGCGTGCTGTCTCAGGGTCTAGGTTCAGTTTGACAAGGTCATACAGAGGGAAAATATTATTTACATTTAGTCTGTACAACATGGTCATCAGCAAATTTGTTATCGTTTAAACGCCCACTAAAAAAACAACAAGCCATGGCCAGCCTACTCGGAACATGTACAACCTGCTGACCCTGTTGATTTTCATGGCCTGGGTTTATTGTAGCCTCATGGAGCAGTGTCAGGTATCCCACAGCAAACAAGACAGCAGTACTACACACAGTAGCAGCCATTTCAGATTGAGAGTGGTGAAAAATGTGTTTGGGCCCCTTTTAAAGGTCCAAAAAGTCAGGTGTGACTAATGTAGAATTGACAACACATGTAAACACGCTTCTCAAAAGCAGGTCTACTTTTTTTTAGGCTTTTTGTACGATTAGTAATTTTTTGCGGCCGCAATTCCATTTTCATGGTAGAAATTTCAAATACGAATGCTTAGTAAATGACCGAGTTCTATATCTAAACAGCCGCGTTTGACCGATGGTGTATTCATTCGTATTTTTACTACACAGCCGTAATAAAAACACGAATGCCCTCATCACTGCTGAGATTTGTGCTTAGTAAATTCCCGAGATGACACTTTGAAGAAAAAACACCAAATCGGTCAAAATCGGGAGCTTAGTAAATATACCCCCATGTGTGTATTCCAATGAGCACACAAATCTGTGAATTAGCAGCTCCACCATTGTGTGAGTGACAGCAATCTCACTCTGTGAGAGTGCTGAATCTGCACTTACCCACAGGCTGTGATGGCATACCATATCTGTATTGCGCAAGGAACACGTCCATTAAGGCGTCAGCCTTAATGATCGGAATTTCATTGCTTTTTGGAGTTTGAGTGGAAGAGTTACAACAGGTTTCTGAAATTTCGATCATGTCTAAGAAGCCTTAATGGGACATGTGAAACCGTAAGGTTTTTTGTCTATGGAATTTCATAGCTTTTTTTAAATTTATTTTTTAAATTCAGAAATGTAAAAATGTCACTGTAAGAATAAACATTTAATTTTATAAATGTTTATTGAAAATGTTCGTATAACATCACTGTTCTGTGCAAAATGCAAAAATAATTTTATTTACCAAACAGAATTGATATACTTTTAACTTTGGTCAAAATATTTTGCTGCCTTTGTGGATGATGCAGGGAGGGGGTAGGCAGCAGCAGCCTGTACTACGGGAGCTCCCAGTCGGAACGGAGACCGGCGGTCAGCCGCTGTGTGAGACGCCTCCTACTGCGAGCCGCACCCCGTCAGGAGCAACAGCAGCGGGCAGCCCACTGCACCACAGACGCGGGGAGGAGACGCAGGCAGCCACCAGGGGCGGTCCGGCGGGTGGCCAGGCACACAGCGGGAGGGAGGGTGGCCGGACACACAGCAAGGGGGGCAGGGGGGAACTGGACACACAGTGTAAGGGGAAGCTGGGTACACAGCGGGGGGCTGCCTGACAGAACTCACCCAGCGCTGCGCAGCTCCGACTATCTCCTCCCGCTTCATGGACCTCAGTGATCTCACAGCCTCACACCCCGGGAACCGCTGGCTGTCCTCCAGCAGCTCCACGTGACTCCTTCCCTCTCTGTCTCCTCGTGCCCAACTGCCAGTGTATAGGCTACTAGAGCCTTCCACAAATGACAGAGACTGATGTACTGTTAACAGAAAAAGAAAAAAGCAGATCAACTTTTTATAGCAGCACTCATTCCCTGAATAATCACTAATTATGAATATGATTCTTTCAAATAATTTTATAAGTAATAATATTGACTACAAGAAAAGATTCTCAATACCCATATGTGGTATAGATACCTTTATTGTTACCACATATGATGTATTATATGTCCCCTTTGTTCTAACGGGGACAACTAAGTGAAATATTAAAAAATTTGATAGAGACAGAATAACGTGTATGGAAAAATAAATTAAATTATGTGTAGAGAATATGTAAAAAAAAAAGTGCTAGTTCTCATCTACCTAATGTTACGTAGCTAGCTAATGCTGGGAGGAAATCCTCCTGCCTTCTGTGTAAATAGTTCAGCATGTATAGTACAGATTACAAGTAACCCTCGCTAATAATTTTCACAGATCATTTATACATAATAATTTAGAACTGACAGCAAAAGCCGATGCACATTTCACTCAATAAGCTTCGTCAGGGCTAAAGAATATACACTATAACAAGGGTATGTTATAATATCCAATATTAAAGAATAATTTGTCAGCGTGTTATCGTACACCGGTATTATTAAAGGTAATAATAACCTTACGTCTATAATAGACATAAACATCATCCGGATCTTTTGCACTGTTGTGTCTAATATTCTCACGATTTCATTATATAGCAACAAAGGCTGCATTGAGATCTACAAATTTGAGAATTTATTAGAAATGGCACAACATTGACATACTTTGTAACTCGTCGTATACATCACCAGCTAGAAAAAGTTAGTGGTGGTTTTATCAAAATAAATCAAAAAACATTTGATTCACAGGTTCTGTTGATCTGCAAATCAAGACAGCACACTAGCACTTTTTTTTTAACATATTCTCTACACATAATTTAATTTATTTTTCCATATACGTTATTCTGTCTCTATCAAATTTTTTAATATTTCACTTAGTTGTCCCCGTTAGAACAAAGGGGACATATAATACATCATATGTGATAACAATAAAGGTATCTATACCACATATGGGTATTGAGAATCTTTTCTTGTAGTCAATATTATTACTTATAAAATTATTTGAAAGAATCATATTCATAATTAGTGATTATTCAGGGAATGAGTGCTGCTATAAAAAGTTGATCTGCTTTTTTCTTTTTCTGTTAACATTATATATTTAGATCAACAAGCAGCACCACCGCAACACAATTGTGTTGAAATATTGTTTTGATCAGCACAAAATGTTAGATTACAAATATTCCCTGTAAAATTATTATCTATCTATAATCTGGTGCGGGAGTCTCTTTAATTAGAGACAGATGTACAACATCATCCATCTTCCTACACCCAACTTAGTGAAGCTACTCTTTGTACACCCCCTGCTGGCGGCCACTGCGCAGCCGCAACAAATTGAAAAGCCCTATCTTTAAAATGGGGCATATTTTACTAAATTAAAAAAAAAATATAACTTTCTGAAAAACCTTAACCCGAAAAGGCACTACACTGGGACAAGATCTATCTAATAAAACAAACCCCAAGTCTTAATTCGTCCTCTATCCTGAGTTATGCCTTCCCAAAAAAATTATCATTCACTATATGGGAAAACGGTGTCAAAAAGCCAACCAGGAAGTCACAGAAAAAAACTGACAGTTGAAATTTTAGGTAACTCCCAATTCCTCACTTTTTATTATTTTGCCCTGAAATTTGGCATGCAGCATTGGGTGACGATTCTACGCGCCCACGCCAAATTTAAGCTCAGTACGTCCAGTCACTTTTGAGGTGTTGCCCCTCAAACACCATGCCCCCATCTCAGAAGTTCCCTATGGGAGAATTCCGTTTGTTCGATTCAGCCTTAATATAAGGGCACGACCGTGCCCTTATAATGACAATACACAGAAAATATATTAAAATACATCACAGTCAAAAGTAGTAGAGAGCTATTACTCAGGGGACTCATTAAGATCAAATGGAGGAGAGGCATCCGAATATCTAGTTGCCCACGGGGTAACTGATACTGCTCCATCTGTAACATACATTTCAAATGCAAAGTTAATCTTGGATATGATTTCGGAATAGCATGGGTAAAGCAATTTTCCAGGATAGGGTATTTTTTACATTAGCAGCAATTTAGATATGGCCCAACAGATCAAATTTGGGACAGCAGTGGAGCAAAAATAGAGAGGAACAATTAACGTGGACTGGGCAGGAGAGCACATAAGTTATCAAAGGAGTTACTCCAACCCAAAGGGGCTGAATATGGGGTGAACTTCCAAAGTAAGTAACCAGGGAGTGAGCAATTGTGCAAACACAATTTAGGCGTACAGTAGGTGGGCCACTTTTTACGTAGTTCAACAGGTGTAAGTTACAATCAATATAATATTTTTATTTGCATTTCAAAATGATTGTAACATTTGATATGAGATGCTTGGTGACATTAAAACAAACAAACAAACAAACAAAAAAAACCAGGTTACTTATATTTGGTTATTCTCATACTGTATCCAGGGCCGGCTCTACCATTAGGCAGCCTTAGGCGGCTGCCTAGGGGCACCAGCCACTGGAGGGCACTACTGAATTCATCTAGCAAAAAACTGAAGGATGTCTCTGTATGCGGGCCAGTAATGAACTTACAGATGGGGAGATGGAACACAATAATGAGCATACAAATATATGACGCCAGAATACTGACAGCTGGCATCCTGAATTTTAGCATGCCAGGGAGGGTTAGGCTGCGGAGAGGGAGGGTTAGGGTTAATGGTAAGGTTAATTAATTTAATTCAAGATGTTGGTATTATAGTGGTAAAGATTCCACTGTCCGTATTCTGACTGGCGGCATCCCGTACCCAACCCCAATTAAATATCCTCACTAAACCCCATATATAGTATATAAAGAATAGACGGCACTCAAGCACTTTTAAAATGAAAGTAGATTGTGAATAAGGTCACAATTTTTTTTACTCTCTTTACAATATACTTTATCACTTTAAAAGTCCTTAAGTGTTTTCCCTTTTCTCTGTATATGTATAATGATGCAATCCACCCCAGCCCACCTGCATCTCCCCTCCGGGAGGTGGTGGTCGTGGTGGTGGGGTTTGCAGGTTAGGGGCTGCTAGGCTGAAGCTTTGCCTAGGGTGCACAGACACCTTGCACCAGCCCCGACAGTATCTACTTGTTTTTTTCCTTAATGTATTCTTTTTTTTTTTAATAACACAATTTTTATTATTATTTGAAGGCATACATGAAAGAACAGGTAAAGATGTTCGTCACATACATATAATGCGGTGGACTTTTAATACAGAAACAATGATATGAAAGATTAACCAAGAATGCAGCTTGCTAACATAAACAAATTCTTCAGCTAGATTACTGCAGATTGGAATGCGGATATAGGATTCTGTAAGATTTAACTACTTGAGATTATGACGAGAATAATGTGGAGAAATAATAAAGAAGGAGAGTATATGAAGAGAATAATATGAAAAGAAAGGAAAAGAAATAAAAGAAAAGAAAACCAAGAAAATAAAAAATCGTGAGAAATAAAAGACAAGGGGAGGGGGTGGGGGGGGGGAAGGAGGGGAGGGGGGGGGAACGAGATCATAGTTATTATGAAATAAAATAAAAGACAAGGGTCTCTGCTATGTATAAGGATTTAGACGAAGTGTATTAGAAAGCTAGTGTTGTTTGGGATTAAGAGTTAGCGACGACCCGTAGATGATGCCAGTCTGTGTTTTCAAACACTTTCATAACTTTATCTTGAGTAGATGAGTCTAAAGAAACAATAAATGGGGACCATTTGGCATAAAACCGATCTACATGCCTATCCAAGTCTGGAAATGTATTATTCCTATCGAAATAAAGGATTTGTAGGAGTTTTATTTTTAGTTCTTGTAAGGAAGGAGAGGAAGAGGAGATCCAATGGATAAGAATTATTTTCTTTGCAAGTGTCACAATGGTAGCCAGCAGTGGAATATGGGAGGAGAGTTGCTTGTTGGGGAGCCAATTTTTAAAGTTCGCACACAGGTAGGCTAGTGGGTCAGGGAAAACATGGATGGAGAATAGATAATTTATATATACCGTTACCTTATTCCAAAAGCGTTTTATTTTCCCACATTCCCAGAAACAGTGGTAAAAGTTAGCAAGCGAACAGTGACATTTGGGGCAGGATCCTGAGGTGTCTGGATTCATATGTTTTCTCTGAGCAGGAGATATGTAGGCCCTATGTATAGTTCTCCAGTGCACCTCCTGAAGGTATGAGGATTTTAGGAACTTTAAGATTTTAGAGCAATGTTGAGTGAAGATCAAAGGGGAAGTTATATCGGGATATAATTTTGCCATGTAGATGTAAGTGTGAGCCATGATTTCGTGTTAGAGATCGGTAGGAGGATAGTATAGAGATATTTTATACGGTAAGATACAGCATTCAATAGTCGCAATAGGGAGTTAATGGGATCAGTCGAGTTTTGATGTCTGGTTTTAGGATCCAGTGAAAAAGCAAAGTGTCGTGTTTGTAAATACATGAAAAAATTAGAGGTATGCAGTGAAAATCGTGCTTGGAGAGTGGAAAAAGCCAAAATTTGTCCTCCAGGATCAAAGACCTGTGAGGTAAGTGAAAGGCCTTTATCTTTCCACGTGTAGAAGGTTGGATTAGTTATCGAGGGAGAAAAGGAAGGGTTGCCCCAGAGGGTATTGTATGGGGAGGAAGTCGGGTTTCTCATCAGTTTTTTGTTTATGGAGACCCATGCTAGATAAGTGTCATGAAACATTATATGATGAAAAATATTTGAGGGAATGTCTGATTTTTTCGAATGAAGAAGGGCACCAGGAGAGTAGGGATTGAATAGAGCGGTGTCAAGAGAATTAGAAGTAAATGTAGATTTAGAAAGAAGCCAGTCTGAGATATATCTGAAATGCGTAGCTAGTGAATATAATCTTAAATTTGGGAGGGAGAACCCTCCATGGGATTTGTGAGTCTGAAGTTTATGGAAGGCGATACGAGGGCGTTTATTTTGCCAGATAAATCGTGAAGTGATGTGGTCAAAACGTTTCATGTCCAGTGCAGAGAGATTGATTGGTAACATTTGAATTAGATAGAAAATTTTAGGGAATATGATAGATTTGACTACCGCTATTCTTCCAATAATGGATAATGGTAAGTTAAGCCATGAATCGTATAGAGAAGTTATTTTAGCGAGAGTCGGGGTGAAGTTGAGTTTGTATAATGAGGGCATATCTGATGGGATATTTAGTCCTAAATATTTGATTTCTGTTTTAGAGGTGGCTACCAAGAAAGAAGGTGAGGGGGTTTGTGGAAGAGGCTTGGGATCTTCTAACGTCAGAATATCTGACTTAGACTTATTTATCTTGAACCCTGATTGGGTGCCAAAATTAGAAATCAAAGAAAACAGAGAGGGTAAAGAGGTAGTAGGGTTGGATAGAAATAGTAGAAGGTCATCTGCGTATAGTGCTAGTTTCAGCGTGGAAGACCCTATTGAAATACCATGAATAGAAGAAGAATTCCTAATAGAAATTGCGAGTGGTTCAATGGCAATGGCGAAAAGTAATGGGGAAAGGGGGCAACCTTGGCGTGTGCCTCGAGAAACTGCGAATGGCGTGGACAGGTGGCCATTACAATATAGCTGAGAGGACGGAGAAGTGTATAGGGTCTGGATAAAGGAAATGAAGGAGGACGGATATCCGAAATGTTGCATGGATTTGAAGAGGTGGGGCCATTCTAGAAGGTCAAACGCCTTTTCTGCATCTAGGGCTAAGACAATGGTGTGGGATGAGGAGGGGTGAAATTTTAGATGTTGGATTACAGAGAGAACCTTGCGTACATTAGTCACCGAATGTCTTCCCCAAATGAACCCAGTTTGGTCCGGGTGGATTATGTGGGGGAGGGTGTACTTTAGTCGGTCGGCTAAGATTTTAGCAAAAATTTTATAATCTGAATTTAATAGAGAAATTGGGCGGTAAGAACCAGGGAGGGAGGAGTCTCTGCCTGGTTTCAATAGGACTTTGATTATGGCACTATTAAAATAAAGGGGGATAGATTTGGAGTCAATTATTGAGTTAAACAAGGCCATAAGATGTTTATCTATTTTGTCTATTAGGAGTTTGTAGAACTCGTTAGAAAAGCCATCAGGGCCTGGAGCTTTATTAAGTTTCAGGTGGCTAATAGTATAGCGAACTTCTTCCAAAGTAATGGGGTTAGCTAGCGATTCGGTTAGTTCAGTAGGGAGTTGAGGTAGTATAGGAAATGACCAGGAATGATGTTTATCTTCGGATGTGGAAGGTTGACCTGTGTATAATGTTTCATAAAATTGTCTCATGAGAGAAGTGATTTGTTGGGGGTCATTGGTTAGAGAACCATCGGGAAGTTTTTGAGGATGCACTAACATAGGAGGTGAGGTACCTTTCAGAATGTTTGTTAATAATTTACCTACTTTATTTCCAAAATTATGAAACCGAGAATCAACTTTAAATTTGTATTTGTCTCCCATCAGAGAAAGAAATTCGTTAAACTGAAGTTTTAATGTTAAGTATGAAGATTTGTGAGTCTGAGTGGGGTACGTTTTGAAAGCTTGATAGGCAGAAGAAAGTGCACGTTGTATGTCTAAATAAGATTGGGCGTATTTTTTCTTGAGGGCTGAAGAGTAAGAAATGATGTTACCTCTAAGTACTGATTTGGCAGTCTGCCAGAATAAAGGTGGGTCTAACTCTGAATGTTGCTCATTTGAAAAATAAAAAGAGTCCCATGTTGCTTGTAAAGAGTCGCAAAACTTCTTGGAATTAGTAAGGTAAGAGGGAAATCTCCATTGAGGAGATTTATTCTGAGAAGGGTGAAGAGTGTATGAAAACCAGATCAGAGCGTGATCGGAGATAACTATGGGTTCAATGGCTGAGTCTGAAACCGACGGGAAAAGGTGTTGAGATATAAAGACATAGTCGATCCTGGAAAAGGTGTTGTGTGCGGAGGAATGGCAGGAAAACTCTCTTTCTAACGGGTGGAGCGCACGCCAAATATCTATTAGTTGCAGAGAGTCAGAAAAAAGAGGAATGCCTAGGGTAGGGAGATGTTGAGGGGTCCTAGAGGTGTTAGAGCGGTCTAAGTAGTTGGAAGAAATTAAATTGAAATCACCGCATACTATTAGGTTATCATTGGAGAACGGAGATAATTTAGCTAGCAGCGTCTGGAAAAATGATTTTTTGTAAGTAGTGGGAGCATAGATATTGCACAGAACTAGTACATGTGAATCAATTGAAAGTTTAGTGATCAAAAATCGTCCATTAGGGTCAATGTCGGAGGATATTATTGTAGTGTTAAGGTTACGTTTTGCCAATAGAACTACCCCTCTAGATTTAGAGTTAAATGGAGCCGCTGCTATAAGGGACCAATGTGACATTTGCAATTTCAAGGACTCTTGTTGAGTTAAGTGAGTCTCTTGCAGGAATGCAACATTAATGTCCGACTTGGATAGGTAAAGAAGGATTTTGCGGCGTTTAGCCGGAGAATTAATCCCACCAACGTTTAGCGTACCAATTTTTAAGTCTATCATGTGAATGGCCAGTTTGGGTAGAACAATAAGAGATACACCCTTTCTTCAAGTACATAGATCAGAGAGTGGAAAAAGGATATGGGGATAGGGTGGGGAGGGGCATAGGAGGAAAAAAGACACCAACAAAAACTAATAGTGAATGTTTGACAGGCAAACAGACTTCGGGACCATATAAGCATTTTGATAATCAGAATGAATCTAAACATTAATTCTATTCCGGAACAATGCTTCCGGTGATTTCCCGACCTCGGCAACTGGGAGAATTATGATTTAATACAAAATAGAGCTAAGCCATCAAATGCAGCTATAAACCTAGTGTTCTTTTAGACTAACTGTTGAATTGAAATAAGAGCAACACTGAGATTAAACAATAATGCTAATCATCTATTATTCATAGGATCACCTAAGAACAAAAATAACACCTAAATGTAACCAAATGGGATTAAAACCATCCCTTTGGTAGTTATCATATGTTTGAAAGGATATTCAAACGTAGTTGAGTTGGCTTTAGATGAATCAAAAGAAGGAAGGGAGCCTCTCTAATGGAGGCGTTACGAATTAGGCCTAAAAGTCAAGAGTTAGGGATAGGAGTAACATCAGCGATGTCATTATGTTCCTCAGAAGATCCTTCTTGGAGATATGACGCTGCGTCTTCAGGAGTAGAGAAATCCACGTGCTTATCACCATCATAGATTCGGAGCTTCGCTGGGTAAAGTAAAGAGAATTTTCGTTTTTCGGATACCAATTTTGAGCAAATAGGATTGAAGGCTTTCCTAGCTCTCGATAGTTCCGCAGAAAAGTCTTGAAAAATGAGCAGACGGTTGTTTTCCCACTGTAAAGATCGAATCCTCCTGGAGGCGGACCAGATGGCTACTTTGTGCAAATAATTCAGGCATCTGAACAGTGTGACACGAGGGCGACCCTCTGTAGAGCGGGGAGGAGGACCCACACGGTGTACACGCTCTATTACCAGCTCTTTACAAATATCAGGGATACCTAGGAGATTAGGGAGCGTTGTTTGGACAAATTGAGTAAGATTGTCCCCCTTCACATTTTCAGGGAGGCCTACCAGCCGAATATTATTTCTTCTGGACCTGTTTTCTGCGTCATCTAGCTTCATCCATAATTGATAATTCTCCTTTTCAAGTCGTTTGACACAGCCCTGAACATCAGCCATGTCATGACAGAGGCCTCCAATTCTATTCTCATTAACAGAGACTTTGTGTGAAAGATGTTGTAATTGAAGCGAAATGTCTGAAACTGCTTTTGACAACAATGGAGCCATGGCTTGTGTAATGGCCTCTGTGAGGTCAGCGTATGTAATAGGCGAGTCAGGGGAACGATCCAGTGGAGGGGGACATGAAAGTGATTGTGAAGCAATCAGTTTTTTGGGAGCTGGAGAAGAGGGAGGGGTGGTAATTCCAGGAGCCATAGTGGTATTAGCTCTCCTTTTTTCCTGACGAACAGGGAGGGAGGAAGGTAGGGCTTTGGCTGTAGAATTGGAAGATAAAAATCGGTCCATTTGTAATAATAGTGATAAGGAAATGAGGAGTTATTTTTTTAATAATATTTCACCGGAGTTTGAAGTAAGAAAGAGAATGCGTAGTATCTATAAGCTGTGAAAGTTGGTCCTGTGTAATGTGGTATTCTTAGGAAGCCTTTGATATTAGCCTGAGGCGTGGAAGTTTGCTGGTGATGGTGTGTATAAGGTTAAGAGTTAAACATCAGTGACCCACCTTATAATCTTCAGCAGGGATCAAATATTGTCTATAATTCTCTACAGCTGCAGGGCAAGGCCAGACAGTGTATGTGTAAGCAGCAGGAGAGTATCCCAGGGGTAGTGCTGCTGCGGTTGTTATGGTTACCGCTCGTACTTCTGTGTAAGCCGGGTGCCGTGACTGAGCTCTGCGGCTCTCATTAGCGGCAGCGTCTTCTCCCCAAGTTTATTGTTTCAGGTGTGACTGCCTGTCACACCGCGTGCAGCGAGGGAGGGAGAGAGCGGCCGCAGTGAAGTGCCGTCCGGCGGGGAAATTTCTCGGCGGGCGGGTGGGCGGCTCAGATGCTTCGCGGTCAGAGCCGCCAACGGCTTGTTAAATAAAGGAGCAGTGAGGCTACAAGTGACGGCTTCGTGAGGCTGTTAAAACAGCCGTTATAACGGTGCCTTAGCCGGGAAACACCGGAGCTGTGCTGTGGCGTGTCCTCACAGCATAGAGCCGGAACCGGAAGTTTCCTTAATGTATTCTACAATAATGCCACTATTGTATGGAAAGTTTTCAAACTGGATGATGTAATGCCAAGGTGGACCTTTCTCCATGTATCCGGCCAACTACCTAGGAGATGTAAAACTAATAACCTTAAGATCATTTTTTGCTCTTGTCACTCCTGTGTGTCTTTTGTGATAAGAAGGTATCTTTTACATGTGGCCAAATCTTGAGATCATGGCAGATTTGGACAGATTTGGTAAGACTGATTTGAAGACATACCGGTATTATGTGCCGATTAATAGTTTTTTTGCTATGCAAAATATTCATTATCATAAAGTAATTTAGAGTTGTAGACTGCATGATTGGAATGTTAGAGGTCCCAGATCTCCCCTGTTCAAACTCATATGTTGGGATCTGGTTCAGAACCACTGGGAGTGCCCCCTGAATAATGACATGTCATTATTTGTAAAATTAGTGCCGCTGAGCAATAACAGACATCCAAGCAAGCGAAGCCATGGGCAAACGCTAGTATATATATATACCAAAAATAAATTTGTAGTGGACACTAAATAATTAGGTACAAAAGTATATGTAGTGATGGCCCTCGGAAACAGCACCACCAAGACTCCGTGATAATTATTGTGACTACTATGTTTCAAAAGGCATTGTTCTGACCTGACTATTTTTTTCTTTTTACTTTTGCTCCATGTGCCAAAATTTGCAATTACAATGTTAAAATGAACTACTGAGGTTGTGAAAATCCTAGGTTGAGTGCCAAAGCATGAGAAACGGAGTAAATAATGTATGCTATCTATACTCCACCATCTTACCATCTTTACGGTACATTAAAAATACTTAATTGTGACATTGTAGTATCAGTGTGATGTGTTCATATAGTTCCAGCAATTTCTGCTTATTAAGATTGACTAGCTCAGGTTGGTCACTTCCAGTTGCCAGTGACGGCATAAGTAACATGTTGTCACAATCTGGGGTTGTTTGCAGCAAGGGTTTTGGCGTTTACTTGTTCAGATGCTGTGGCTTTGAATGCTCAGCGGGGCTGCAGTGGCTGGTGTCCGAAGGTGAGAGCAGGGGATCCGTGCGCAGGCAGGTATGGCGTCTCTGGTGCTTTGCGGAGATCGGCTCCACAGCCTAGCTGCATGACTTGTGTGAGCTCCTGTGGACCTTTGTCCTATTTAGCGACTCCAGTGCAGATTCTTATCTCACTGCACTACCTGCACTGCAGACAACCAATCCCTGCTTCCTTGTAGATATAAAGGGGTCAGTCCAGGAAGTCTCAAGCTGCCAGTGCAATGTTGTCCACATCCTAGCTGCGTGACTCATGTGAGCTCACTGGCGTGCGCAGCACATTTTATAAGGGGGTGCACCGTCGGAGGGGTGTGTCTAGCACTGCCTTTTGGCCGTGTCTAGCACCAACTATTGATGGTCAACGCATATAAAATATCCACCTTTGTACCAAGCCTAATAAAACATTGGGGGTAATTCCAAGTTGATCGCAGCAGGAATTTGGTTAGCAGTTGGGCAAAACCATGTGCACTGCAGGGGAGGCAGATATAACATGTGCAGAGAGAGTTAGATTTGGGTGTGGTGTGTTCAATCTGCAATCTAAATTGCAGTGTAAAAATAAAGCAGCCTGTAGTTACCCTGCACAAAAACAAAATAACCCACCCAAATCTAACTCTCTCTGCACATGTTATATCTGCCTCCCCTGCAGTGCACATGGTTTTGCCCAACTGCTAAAAAATTTCCTGCTGCGATCAACTTGGAATTACCCCCATTGTCAGATGTTGTGGTGTGCACCCAACAACACCCCTGATGGCACTCACTGCAATTACACTGCTCCTCCTCAGCCTGATCTGGCTCCCCCTCTCTTTCCTCTGCAAGCTGCAGCAGCTTACTTACAAGTCAGCCACTCACTGGCACTGACAGTTGCAGACTAGTACTGCTGCTGCTGGAAAAAACGAGTGACGTGTCAATGCTGCTGCCGACCACCTACCAGTATTGATTTTGTCTTCCTAAGAGGAACGCTGGCTGCATGCTGATCCTCATCAGTGGCTGGCGTTGGCATAACATAGAAGGAGAGAGGTGGGCATGTGGCGGGTGGGCGTGCGAGCATAATCACGTCACATAACGCTGTTTTTGTACATGGAGGTGGAGCTGGGAATTTGAAAGCCGGTGTCAGTGGCACCCTTGATTAACCCAGGCGTCAGGTCAGTAATACAGTCCTGACAGGGTGCAGTGCAGAGGGGACAGTAATCAGCCTGCTCGGCGCTCACTGCATCAGGCATGTGAGATTGGGGTGCCGGACATTAGGGGGTGCCTGTGCGCACCAGGCACCCCCCCTGCGCACACCTATGTGTGAGCTCCTGCGGATATTTGTCCTATTCAGTGACTCCAGTGCAGATTCTCATCTTGCTACATTACCTGTCTCCATAATCAGTTCCAGCACAATATCTGCATCATCGGTTCCAACCCGATATCTGCATTTTTGGTTTACAGCCCAATATCTGCATCATCAGTTCCAGACAGATATCTGCATCATCGGTTCTAGCCCGACATCTGCAAAATTGGTTCCAGCCCCATCTCTTTATCATCAGTGATGGTTCGATATCCAGTATCTTCAGTTCCAATCCGGTATACCATATCATCAGTTTCAGTCCAATATCCTGTATCATCAGTTTCAGTTCGGTATCCTGTACCATCGGATCTAATCCAATATCCTGTACTTTCCTGGATCTTGCTATTCCACTCTTCTGTGATTTTCTGGTACTAGTAACGGGAGACCCAGTCAGAGGGCCATGACCTGCACGTCGGGCAGAGCGAAGTCCAAACATCCTTGAGTGAGGCTCTGGTAAAAACCACCGATGTGTTAGACTCCGGGCCTCTGCCCTGGGTTTTCACTAACTCCCCGGTACCCGCCAGTGTCCTCACCATATCTCATGAGCACGAACTATATCAGGCCAGCTAGTTTCCAGTCACCAGAATCTGCTCCAGTCAGAGACCCCAACTCGAATCCACACAAACCCTTCAGCATGATACATGTGGTGTAGTTGGGGGCAAGTTCTCTCAAACAGTTTCGGTCTGTTGATAAATATGTCAGGTATAAAGCAAAATAGAAACACAAATGGTGTGATTCAAAGATGCATGTACAGTAATTCCATCTGCATACAGGTCTCACGATTAGCAAACTGCATTTGCGAACCTGCATACATAATTTAGAGCAATCACAATTCAGAGTACACGGTGGCATAGAAATCTAACATATCTGAGTTTCATGTGGAAGGAAGAGTAAGAACCCAGTATGCGTGTTCTCATTTTGGGGCAGATGTACTAAGCCTTGGAGAGTGATAAAGTGGAGAGAGATAAAGAACCATCCTATTAGCTCCTAAAAGTCATTTTTGAATGATATAACATGGCAGTAAGGAGCTGATTGGCTGGTACTTTATCTCTCTCCATCTATCATTTTTCAAGGCTTAGTACATCTCACCCTTGGTTTCTTAATATTGTATAGAGTTCACCGTTATGTTCTCTGTATTGAACAGAAGATTCTAGAATAGTCACTGATTTGTGAAATGGGGTTGGGTATGATACCCCAATGCTGACCATCCCAACGATGACCATACCGGCAGTGGAATCCCGATTATCAAAATCCCAACATAATTTTCTAACTGTGGGGTCTATTTACTAAGCCTTGGATGGAGATAAAGTCGCTGGAGATAAAGTACCAGCCAATCGGCTCCTAATGCTATGCCACAGGCAGTGTATGAAAAATGACAACTAGGAGCCGATTGGCTGGTACTTTATCTCCAGCGACTTTATCTCCATCCAAGGCTTAGCAAATAGACCTGTATATCCCTAATCCACCCTTCCCACAAAGGATTGGCTGGTACTTTATCTCCGTGCACTTTATCTCCATCTAAGGCTTAGTAAATAGACCCCTAAGTAATGCCTGAATGTATTAAGAATAACATGAAGGGACATGGGCTCTCTGATATGAGCCTGTCCCTGCAATCTGTTAGAAGTGAAGTGATCGCTAATTCCACCAAGTCAGTCCTCCTTCAGCAGCTGGCAGTGCTACTGTGCATGTGCGGGCTGATGACTCTACTATTGCAGACTGTAGTCCATGAGCTACAACAATGGCTAACACCAACTGTAGATGGCCTTAGCTACCGCAGACAATCTCTACCATGCCTTAGCATGTTACGAAACCTATGAGGGCTGCTTTTGCGACTGAAAACAAGTCTTTGCTACAGATATCTCTGATATCTGTACGGTCCCCATAGATACAGTCAGGTGGCAGTAACAGCGGGTACCATCCAAGAATAATCCTGCAAATATGTTTTATACATAGACCCCTTATTGTGTTATGGGTAATGTGGCAGATATGTCAGTGTCTGCATTAATACTTCAAATAATTTGTGCGTATACAGTACTCTGTGCAAAAGGACACCCGTTTTTATGAATTTTTAATGTCCTTTCCTGGTAATTTCAAATGTTAAGAGGTATGATATTTACCATCCACTGAAATAAACCTTCAATTTGTGCACAAAATGATAGTCTGAGCTGATACTATTAATAGTTTTCAATCCTTTGGTGACAATAAATTTCCCAGATATACTGAACTACCCACCCAGGCACTCTAATGCCTACAAATGCTCAAGAATCTTCATACGTGAGAGACAAAGGTCTGTAAAACGCAACACAATACATACATTATATACCCTTTGTTACTACAGTTAATTATTCATACATGGACATACTGTAAGTCTTATAATAAATTAGCTTTTCAGAATGGATTTGGTTACTCTAATTGTATTCCGCATCAAGCATCCGCTACAGCAAACAATGCTTTTCTGCCATGATACATTCAATGCCCAGGGTGCCCATTACACATAAACAGTTAAACAGCCCCCTCCTCACCCTCTCATCTCAGCATTTGCTGATTTGATAATGGGAATGGTGCCAGGAGCAGCATGCATTGTTTAATACTGAAGACTCATCATATTGTATTGGAATCACAGCCTAAGAGGGGGTAATTATTAGAGCAGAGAGTGGAGGAGATAACAAAGAGGGAGAAAGGGAATGTGAATAGAAAGGGAAAAAAAAACTTTTTTTTAAAAAGCACAATTTAAGAGAAGGAAAATCAAAGATAAAACAGGAGATGCCAAAAGCACAAATCTAACATTAAACTGTCAGACTCTTTCCTTCTGCATGTTTCAGATATTTATTAATTAAATATTTTAATTTGCCAAATAGCTATAGATCTGTCATCACAGTTTCCTTTTGTTCTACATCCATATACTATACTCGTTTCGATTTTCCACACATGATAATAAAAGCAAAGCACAGTGTGATATTGTGGTAACTATGGCCTGCTATTATCTGCTATGAGTCCAGCTGCATTCTGTACCTGCACTGAAATGGCATTGTGTTAACATGCCAAGCCGCTGCCTTTGTGTATACAGTACCAGCAACTGTAATTATATCACAAACAAGAAAAATGGGGTTTGCACTACAGTTAGCAGGTTACTCAACGCTGTAAAATTTATCAACTACCTGCTGTACTTCCTGGCTTTCTCAATATATCTTTATGTGGATCTGGCTTTTTCAATGTACTGTATGTATGGGTTGGGTATGCGTGCGATCAGCATACCGATGCTGGGATCCCGATATCGAGATGGCCGGTGGGGGGGCGAGCGCAACAAGCCGCTTGTGGGCTTGGTGGCGAGCTGCGCTCGCCACAGGTTCTATTCCCATTCTATGAGTGTCATGGACACCCACGAGTGGGAATAGTCCCTGCTAGTTGGCATGCAGACTGTCGGGATTCTAAGGGGGCGGGATGTAGGGGGAGATATTGTGGCCTGCGGTCTCCTGAATGCCAGTCACAAATCTACATCCCGTATGTATGTGTCTGGCATTTTCAATGTATTTTTTTTTTATCTAGTTCTGTTTAATCAGTAGCGGATCTTGCCACGGGCAAGCAGTACTTTTGCCCGGGGCGCCGCCTTCCGGAGGGCGCAGGGCGCCCTCCGGAGGGCGCCGCACCATGGCAAGATCCGCTACTGGTGTGTGCCCCCTGCTGCCCGCTGCCCGCTGCCCCCCGGCCGCTACCGCTGGGAAGGGAAACTAGACGCGTACGCGTCTAGTTTCCCTTCGTGGAGAGGACCTTTGCTGTGCGGTGCGCGATGACGTCATCGCGCACCGCACATCAATTCAGCTGTGCAGGGGGCGTAAATGACCACGCCCCCTGTACAAAGCCACGCCCCCTAAAGCCGCCCGGGGCGCCACAAGCCCCGGAGCCGGCCCTGTGTTTAATGTAGGCCAGAGTTTCGCATACTACAGCATCCAGTCCAGGTTTTAAGAATATCCATGCTTGAGCACAGGGGACTTAGTTAGAACCTCAGTAAATTTGTTTTACTATCTATACTCAAGCATATATAGCCTTAAAACCTGGACTGTCATGGAGGAGTTTGGGAAACTTTGACGGGACCCACGACAGCGGCATTATCAGTTCAAATGAAGGGTGATGAGATCAATTATCATCCTTCAAGTCGATGGCGCGCTGCTGTGGCTAACTTTCTAGCTAATCTGTGCTGGCCATGCACAGAATGCCGGAAGGAGGGATTATCTGATAGGGGGCACCAACAAAATCTTACCTATGGCATAAAATTGCTTAGAGCTGGCCCCAGGGCTATTTAATTGCAGCCCACAGTAAGCCCACAGACTACACTTACCACTGATTTCTGTTTGCACTCTCCCAAGGTGCTTTCTGCCCTTACCATGGCTAATGCAAACGTGATAACCCATAGCTAAGGAGCACTTAACCTGGAATCTATGGGTTAACGCATAAGGAAATAGTCTAATGATTGCATAGCTCCGGTCATTAAAGCTCAAAGCTATAAACCTGTGGTAAGCACCGTGGCTAATTGAATCTGCCTTGAACTTGCCACTTAGACATAATGAAGGAAACTATTTTGTAGACTTAGTCAATATTCATAAGAATGCAGCCTATCAATTCCATATGAACCATTGCCTTGTAAATATTGGTCATGAGGTTCTTCAGAGAGGTCAATGGTAGCTAATAAATTGATAGGCTGCAAAACATTCTGAAGCTACAGTAGGTAAATCTGACAGCCTAGCACCCCCTCACCATAGAAACATATGGGGGCTACTTCTGCTGTCGGAATGGAGGAACATCAGCAGATGTCGGCGACATGGTTGGACTGAGCCACAGGGATACAGGGGAAACCACCAGTGGGCTCCACTGCCTGGGCACCCCACTTCCTCTTCTAGGAATCAGGTTCCAGAGTATAGACTTGAAATATACATTATGCATATAGTAACGTATACTGCACAGGACTATGGTATATTCTCCACGGGTGTAGTACGGTTTGCCGGCGGTCGGGCTCCCGGCTACCAGCATACCGGCGCCGGGAGCCCGACCACCGACTTACCGACAGTGTGGTGAGCGCAAATGAGCCCCTTGCGGGCTCGCTACGCTCGCCATGCTGCGGGCACGGTGGCGCGCTATGCGCGCCACACTATTTTATTCTCCCTCCAGGGGGGGCGTGGACCCCCACGAGGGAGAATAAGTGTCGGTATGCCGGCTGTCGGGATCCAGGCGCCGGTATACAGTGCGCCGGGATCCCGACAGCCGGCATACTGAAGACCACCCTTCTCCACAGTGCATTGCTGGTATTAATCTGGTACATTATCATACATGCACTAACAGTAGAGATGTGCGGCTGGCACTTTTCGTGTTTTGTGTTTTTGTTTTGGTTCTAATTCCACTTCCGTGTTTTGGTTTTGCCAAAACCACCCTTTTGTGTTTTGGTTTTGGTATTGGTTTTGGATCTGGATGATTTAAAAAAAAACCTAAAAACAACAAAAATCTCAGAATTTAGGGGTAATTTTGCTCCTACGGTATTATTAACCTCAATAACATTCATTTCCATTCATTTCCAGTCTATTCTGAACACCTCACACCTCAGGATATTGTTTTTAGGCCTAAAAGTTGCACCGAGGTGGCTGTATGACTAAGCTAAGCGACACAAGTGTGCGGCACAAACACCTGGCCCATCTAGGAGTGGCACTGCAGTTGCAGACAAGATGGCACTATTCAAAAACTAGTCCCCAAAAAGCACATGATGCAAAGAAGAAAAAGAGGTGCAATTAGGTAGCTGGATGGCCAAGCTAAGCGACACAAGTGTGCAGCACAAACACCTGGCCCATCTAGGAGTGGCACTGCAGTTACAGACAGGATGGCACTTAAAAAAACTAGTCCCAAAACAGCACTTGATGCAAAGAAGAAAAAGAGGTGCAATTAGGTAGCTGGATGGCGAAGCTAAGCGACACAAGTGTCCGGCACAAACACCTGGCCCAACTAGGAGTGGCACTGCAGTTACAGACAGGATGGCAGATTAAAAAAATAGGCCTCAAACAGAACATGATGCAAAAAAGAAAAAGAGGTACAATGAGGTAGCTGGATGGCAAAGCTAAGCGACACAAGTGTGCGGCACAAACACCTGGCCCATCTAGGAGTGGCACTGCAGTTACAGACAGGATGGAACTTAAAAAAACTAGTCGCCAAACAGCACATGATGCAAAGAAGAAAAAGAGGTGCAAGATGGAATTGTCCTTGGGACCTCCCACCCACCCTTATGTTGTATAAACAGGACATGCACACTTTAACAAACCAATCATTTCAGCGACAGGGTCTGCCACACGACTGTGGCTAAAATGACTGGTTTGTTTGGGCCCCCACCAAAAAAAGAAGCATTCAATCTCTCCTTGCACAAACTGGCTCTACAGAGGCAAGATGTTGACCTCAACCTCATCCTCCGATTCCTCACCCCTTTCACTGTGTACATCCTCCTTCTCACAGAGTATTAATTCGTCCCCACTGGAATCCACCATCACAGGTTCCTATGTACTTTCTGGAGGAGGAATTTATAATTCATTTTGATGAACATCATCTTCTCCACATTTTGTGGAAGTATCCTCCTACGCTGATCACTAACAAGGTTACCGGCTGCACTAAACGCTCTTTTGGAGTACACATTGGAGGGGGGGGGGGGGGGGCAACTTAGGTAAAATAAAGCCAGTTTGTGCAAGGGCCTCCAAATTGCCTCTTTTTCCTGCCAGTATACATACGGACTGTCTGACATGCCTACTTGGATGCTGTCACTCATATAATCCTCCACCATTCTTTCAATGGTGACAGAATCATATGCAGTGACAGTAGACATGTCAGTAGTCATTGGCAGGTCCTTCAGTCCGGACCAGATGTCAGCTTTCACTCCTGACTGCCCTGCATCACCGCCAGCGGGTGGGCTAGGAAATCTTATCCTTTTCCTTACTGCCACAGTGGCGGGAGAAATTGAAGGATGAGCTGTTGACGGGTTACGTTCTGCTTGAGTTGACAATTTACTAACCAGCAGGTCTTTGCACCTCTGCACACTTGTGTCTGCTGGAAAGAGAGATACAATGTAGGCTTTAAACCTAGGATCGAGCACGGTGGCCAAAATGTAGTGCTCTGATTTCAACAGATTGACCACCCTTGAATCCTGGCAAAGTGAATGAAGGGCTCCATCCACAAGTCCCACATACTTTGCGGAATCGCTCCGTCTTAGCTCCTCCTTCAATTTATCCAGCTGCTTCTGCAAAAGCCTGATGAGGGGAATGACCTGACTCAAGCTGGCAGTGTCTGAACTGACTTCACGTGTGGCAAGTTCGAAGGGTTGGAGAACCTTGCACAAGATGGAAATCACTCTCCACCGCGTTTGAGTCAGGTGCATTACCCTTCCTTTGCCTATATCGTAGGTGGATGTATAGGCTTGAATGGCCTTTTGCTGCTCCTCCATCCTCTGAAGCATATAGAATGTTGAATTCCACCTCGTTACCACCTCTTGCTTCAGTTGATGGCGGGGCAAGTTCAGGAATGTTTGCTGGCGCTCCAGTCTTTGGCACGAGTAGCAGAATGCCGAAAGTGGCCCGCAATTTTTCGGGTCACCGACAGCATCTCCTGCACACCCCTGTCATTTTTTTTTAAAAAATTTGCCACCACCAAATTAATTGTATGTGCAAAACATGGGACATGCTGGAATCTGCCCAGATGTAATGCACGCACAATATTGGTGGCATTGTCCAATATCACAAATCCCCAGGAGAGTCTAATTGGGGTAAGCCATTCTGCGATGATGTTCCTCAGTTTATGTAAGAGGTTGTCAGCTGTGTGCCTCTTAAGGAAAGCGGTGATACATAGCGTAGCCTGCCTAGGAACGAGTTGGCGTTGCGAGATGCTGCTACTGGTGCCGCTGCTGTTGTTGCTGCGGTAGGCCATACATCTACCCAGTGGGCTGTTACAGTCATATAGTCCTTAGTCTGCCCTGTTCCACTTGTCCACATGTCCATTGTTAAGTGGACACTGGATACAACCGCATTTTGTAGGACAATGGTGACTCTTTTTCTGACGTCTGTGTACATTCTCGGTATCGCCTGCCTAGAGAAGTGGAAACTAGATGGGCTTTGGTACCGGGGACACAGTACCTCAAACAATTCTCTAAGTCCCACTGAACTAGTGGCGGATAACAGACGCACGTCTAACACCAACATAGCTGTCAAGGCCTCAGTTATCCGCTTTGCAAAAGGATGACTGCTGTCATATTTCATCTTCCTCATAAAGGACTTTTGAACAGTCAATTGCTTACTGGAAGTAGTACAAGTGGTCTTCCAACTTCCCCTCTGGGATGACGATCCACTCCCAGCAGCAACAACAGCAGCGGCAGCAACAGCAGGCGTACCACTCAAGGATCCTACGGAGGAATACCGGTTAGGAGAGGACTCCTCATTCTTGACAGTGACATGGCCTGCAGGACTACTGACGTTCTTGACTGAGGAGGAAGTTGACGTTGAGAGAGTTGGTGGTGTGGCTTGCAGGAGCTTGGGTACAGGAGGAAGTATAGGTGTCAGTGGACTGCTTACGCTCTTACCCAAAGTTTCACAACTTGACACTAACTTCTGATGAATGCGCTGCAGGTGACGTATAAGGGAGGATGTTCCTAAGTGGTTAACATCCTTACCCCTACTTATTACAGATTGACAGAGGCAACAGATGGCTTGACACCTGTTGTCTGGATTTGTGGAGAAATAATTCCACACCGAAGAGGTGGCTTTTTTGGTAGTTTGCCCAGGCATCACAATGGGCTTCTTCGTCCCAAGGACAACAAGTGTCTCCCCCGGTGCCTGACTTAAACAAACCACATCACCATCAGAATCCTCATCGTCAACTTCCTCCTCAGCTCCAGCAACACCCATATCCTCATCCTGGTGTACTTAAACAGTGACATCTTCAATTTGAATATCAGGAACTGGACTGTGGGTGCTCCTTCCAGCACTTGCAGGGGGCGTGCAAATAGTGGAAGGAGCCACCTCTTCTCGTCCAGTGTTGGGAAAGTCAGGCATCGCAACTGCCGACACAGTTGGGATGGAATTCAAATGTTTGAAAAGTTGGTTGGGTATCTGTTTTTTTTCCTGTCTATTAGATAGGAAAAAACAGACTCCCAACTGACTTTTCAAACATTTGAATCTCCCCCTTGGACTCTCTTTGGGGATTTGTGATACCATCTCAGAACGCACAGTTCTTTGCTGTGTTCTTTCCAGCTTAACTCTTTTAATTTCTCTAGCTGGAAGATGAGTGCTTCCATCCTCATGTGAAGCTGAACCACTAGCCATGAACATAGGCCAGTGCCTCAGCCGTTGCTTGCCACTCCGTGTCGTAAATGGCATATTGGCAAGTTTACGTTTCTCCTCAGTCGATTTAAATTTCTTTTTTTTTGGTTCTTTTTACTGAACTTTGGCTTTTTGGATTTTACATGCCCTCTACTATCACATTGGGCATCGGACTTGGCAGACGACGCTGATGGCATTTCATCGTCTATGTCAGTGTTTCCCAACCACGGTCCTCAAGGCACACTAACAGTCCTTGTTTTAGTGGTATCCAGGCTTGAACACAGGTGACTTAATTAGTATCTCAGTTATTTTGATTTAACCATCTGTGCTGAAGCCTGGATATCACTAAAACCTGCACTGTTGGTGTGCCTTGAGGACCGCGGTTGGGAATGCCTGGTCTATGTCATGGCTAGTGGCAGCAGCTTCAGCACTAGGAGGAAGTGGTTCTTCTTGATCTTTCCCTATTTTATCCTCAACATTTTTGTTCTCCATTATTTGTTGGGAGTTATATGAGACAATATGCGGCACAGGAATGACTGATGGACAGGATACTACCACTGGTCTGATGCAGCACAACACAACAACATTGCAAGGGTCTTGTGGTTGTTGTCATAATTATACGGCAGCAGTGGACATATAGCAGCAGCGTATATCGTCACTGGAATGAGTGATGAGATAGGACACTACCACTGGTCTGATGCAGCACAACACAACAACACTGTAAGGGACTTGTGGTTGTTGTTATAATTATTATACGGCAGCAGTGGACATATAGCAGCAGCGTATATCGTCACTGGAATGACTGATGAACAGGACACTACACTTGTCTGATGCAGCACAACACAACAACACTGTAAGGGACTTGTGGTTGTTGTTATAATTATTATACGGCAGCAGTGGACATATAGCAGCAGCGTATATCATCACTGGAATGACTGATGAGACAGGACACTACCACTGGTCTGATGCAGCACAACACAACAACACTGTAAGGGACTTGTGGTTGTTGTTATAATTATTATACGGCAGCAGTGGACATATAGCAGCAGCGTATATCGTCACTGGAATGAGTGATGAGATAGGACACTACCACTGGTCTGATGCAGCACAACACAACAACACTGTAAGGGACTTGTGGTTGTTGTTATAATTATTATACGGCAGCAGTGGACATATAGCAGCAGCGTATATCGTCACTGGAATGACTGATGAACAGGACACTACACTTGTCTGATGCAGCACAACACAACAACACTGTAAGGGACTTGTGGTTGTTGTTATAATTATTATACGGCAGCAGTGGACATATAGCAGCAGCGTATATCATCACTGGAATGACTGATGAGACAGGACACTACCACTGGTCTGATGCAGCACAACATAACAACACTGTAAGGGACTTGTGGTTGTTATATTTATTATACGGCAGCAGTGGACATATAGCAGCAGCGTATATCGTCACTGGAATGACTGATGAACAGGACACTACCACTGGTCTGATGCAGCACAACACAACAACACTGTAAGGGACTTGTGGATGTTGTTATAATTATTATACGGCAGCAGTGGACATATAGCAGCAGCGTATATCGTCACTGAAATGACTGATGAACAGGACACTTCCACTGGTCTGATGCAGCACAACACAACAACACTGTAAGAGACTTGTGGTTGTTGTTATAATTATTATACGGCAGCAGTGGACATATAGCAGCAGCGTATATCGTCACTGGAATGACTGATGAGACAGGACACTACCACTGGTCTGATGCAGCACAACACAACAACACTGTAAAGGACTTGTGGTGGTTGTTGTTGTTATTATTACTATACGGCAGCAGTGGACATATAGCAGCAGCGTATATCGTCACTGGATCGACTGATGAGACAGGACACTACCACTGGTCTGATGCAGCACAAACACAGCAACACTGTAAGGGACTTGTTGTTGAAGTTATTATTATTATTATACGGCTGCAGTGGACATATAGCAGCAGCGTATACCACTGTGACTGCCTCGTCACTGGAATGACTGATGAGACAGGACACTACCACTGGTCTGATGCAGCACAACACAACACCACTTTATACAGCTACACTGGATATATGGCAACAGAGGACACCAACACTGTGACTGGCTGGACTGATGCAGCACAATACACTGACTACACTGGTCTGGACAGCACAACACAGCACCACTTTATACAGCTACACTGGATATATGGCAGCAGAGGACACCAACACTGTGACTACACTGGACTGGACTGAGCAGCACAACACAGCACAAGACTCACCACCCCACTTTCCCGCCCCCACACAGACACTGAACACTGAGGACATGTCCTCTCAATACACTCTCCGAGACTGTAGTGAAAATGGCCACGACGTGCGGCTCCTTATATGGAATCAAAATCCCGCGAGAATCCGACAGTGGGATGATGACGTTTTGCCGCGTTCGGGTTTTCGAGTCAGGCGGGAAAACCCGAGCCGGGCTCGGAACCGAACTCTGAAGGCAAATTCCGGTAGGGTTCAGTTCTCTGAGAACCGAACCCGCTCATCTCTAATATGTGTATATATATATATATATATATATATATATATATATAAAGGGGCCCAGACCATGCACATTCTAATGGTTAGCCAAACCTCTAAGATGACTGGCCACACCCCTAAACATAGGCCCCTACTACTGCATTCCTCCGATGGGCCCTTCATGCCCCAGTCCGACTCTGGTCTGCGATATTGGCTGTAGTCTCTTCATGTTACATTTGGAGGATACTTTACAAGTCTCTGTTGTGTGCTCTATTATCAACTAACAGCTTCTTATTTTTACAATTCATCCAACAATTTCAACAATTAACTGAAAGTCATGTCCTGGAAGAGCTAGATCTAGAGGAAATACTGATTCACCAGCTACCTAAACCAGGTAATAATTACTGTATATTTCTCTGTCATCTTTTTGGAGACTCTTTAACATTAGGATATAGAGGTCTCATTTCATTTTAATTGATATTGGTGCAGTGCCCTATATTAAACATGAAAAACCCATACCTGTTTTTTCTGTTTTTTCTTGATTTAGTTTTTTTGAGTTTCCATAGCAATGTCTAAAATATTGCATGTTTTTTTTATTCCACACTAAAACCTTCACATGATTTCTTTCAGACTCAGCAATCTCGCCAGCACCTGGAGTAATGGGACGAGCCAGCACCTGGCTCCCCAGCCTCTAGATCCCACCGGCTGCCCACATATTGACACTCCAGCTATCTAGTTTCCCAGAGCCGTAACTAGACTTTTTGGTGCCCTGTGCCAGAGAGAGAATTGGCGGCCCCCTTCTCCCCCCCCCCCCCCCCCATTTTTCCAATAGGGATATAAGACGCATGCCTCTAGTGGAAGAGGCATGACAAGATTGATCCCAGAGAAAGTCCATGCTACGATACCCTTCCCGCATTATATATATATATACATACACACACAGTATATATATATATATATATATAAATTTGGAAGTGATGGATAAGATCTGAGCGACCAATGGTGGCAGAAGAATAAAAAGGACTGCTATTATTAATTAAAAGAAGGGGGTTTATTTATGAACAGAAAGATGTTTTATATATAAAAAGACTTATAAAAACACATAACTGGCCAAAACGGGGTTACAACATCCAAGGTGCTAAATACTAGCACGATGGGACCCTAGGCACATAACAATGAAAAAGCATCAGAATTGCACTGGCAAGATAACAGTTTAAAATTTACATAGAGCACATGAAAAGTTTGAAAGCAAATTAAAAAGCATGGGGTTACTAAAAAATACAATTCAAATGTTAGAAATTAAAAAATTAAAAACACGGAATTGATGAGGGATAAAAAAGAGATTTGGAATGCAATTATAATAATGGAGATGGATAGAAGTAGCTTAACTGAGGATTCAGTAGTATCAGGATTCACCCAACGCGTTTCGTCTGGTCTGACTTCATCAATTCCGTGTTTTTAATTTTTTAATTTCTAACTGTGACCAGTTTTATCCGTTCTCTGCCTGAAAAAAACGCTCCATACCATATCTGTGCTCAGTGTGCTGCATAATATATCTGTGCTCACATTGCTTAATTGTGGGGACTGGGGAGCAGCTGTACTATATAGCAGGAGTACAGTGCAGAGTTTTGCTGACAGTGACAACCAGTATACGTTGTCTGCCTGAAAAACACTCCATATCTGTGCTCAGTGTGCTGCTTCATTGTGGGGACTGGGGACCACCAGTATAATTATTATTATATAGGAGGAGTACAGTGCAGAGTTTTGCTGACACAGTGACCACCAGTATACTATATATAGCAGTACGGTAGGCCACTGCTGTACCTACCTCTGTGTCGTCATTCATTAAGTATACTATCCATCTACATTCTATACCTGTGGTGCATTTTAGTTTAGAAGTTTGCTGACACAGTGACCACCAGTATACTACATATAGCAGTACGGTAGGCCACTGCTGTACCTACCTCTGTGTCGTCACTCGTCATCCATTAAGTATACTATCCATCTACATTCTATACCTGTGGTGCATTTTAGTTTTGCAGTTTGCTGACACAGTGACCACCAGTAAACTATATATAGCAGTACGGTACGGAAGGCCACTGCTGTCTGTGTCGTCATTAAGTATACTATCCATCTACATTCTATACCTGTGGTGCATTTTAGTTTTGCAGTTTGCTGACACAGTGACCACCAGTATACTATATATAGCAGTACGGTAGGCCACTGCTGTACATACCTCTGTGTCGTAATTCATTAAGTATACTATCCATCTACATTCTTTACCTGTGGTGCATTTTAATTTTGCAGTTTGCTGACACAGTGACCACCAGTATACTATATATAGCAGTACGGTAGGCCACTGCTGTACCTACCTCTGTGTCGTCATTCATTAAGTATACTATCCATCTACATTCTATACCCGTGGTGCATTTTAGTTTTGCAGTTTGCTGACACAGTGACCACCAGTATACTATATATAGCAGTACGGTAGGCCACTGCTGTACCTACCTCTGTGTCGTCATTCATTAAGTATACTATCCATCTACATTCTAGTTTTGCAGTTTGCTGACACAGTGACCACCAGTATACTATATACAGCAGTACGGTAGGCCACTGCTGTACCTACCTCTGTGTCGTCATTCATTAAGTATACTATCCATCTATAGTCTATACCTGTGGTGCATTTTAGTTTTGCAGTTTGTTGAAACAGGTACCACCAGTATACTATATATAGCAGTACGGTAGGCCACTGCTGTACCTACCTCTGTGTCGTCATTCATTAAGTATACTATCCATCTACATTCTATAGCTGTGGTGCATTTTAGTTTTGCAGTTTGCTGACACAGTGACCACCAGTATACTATATATAGCAGTACGGTAGGCCACTGCTGTACCTACCTCTGTGTCGTCATTCATTAAGTATACTATCCATCTACATTCTATACCTGTGGTGCATTTTAGTTTTGCAGTTTGCTGACACAGTGACCACCAGTATACTATATATAGCAGTACGGTAGGCCACTGCTGTACCTACCTCTGTGTCGTCATTCATTAAGTATACTATCCCTCTACATTCTATACCTGTGGTGCATTTTAGTTTTGCAGTTTGCTGACACAGTGACCACCAGTATACTATATATAGCAGTACGGTAGGCCACTGCTGTACCTACCTCTGTGTCGTCATTCATTAAGTATACTATCCATCTACATTTTATACCTGTGGTGCATTTTAGTTTTGCAGTTTGCTGACACAGTGACCACCAGTATACTATATATAGCAGTACGGTAGGCCACTGCTGTACCTACCTCTGTGTCGTCATTCATTAAGTATACTATCCATCTACATTCTATACCTGTGGTGCGCCTCTTTTTTTCTTTGCATCATGTGCTGTTTGGGGACAATTTTTTTGAAGTGCCATCCTGTCTTGACACTGCAGTGCCACTCCTAGATGGGCCAGGTGTTTGTGTCGGCCACTTGTGTCGCTTAGCTTAGTCACACAGTGACCTTGGTGCACCTCTTTTTTTCTTTGCATCATGTGCTGTTTGGGTACAATTTTTTTGAAGTGCCATCCTGTCTTGACACTGCAGTGCCACTCCTAGATGGGCCAGGTTTTTGTGTCGGCCACTTGTGTCGCTTAGCTTAGTCACACAGCGACCTTGGTGCGCCTCTTTTTTTCTTTGCATCATGTGCTGTTTGGGGACTATTTTTTTGAAGTGCCATCCTGTCTTGACACTGCAGTGCCACTCCTAGATGGACCAGGTGTTTGTGTCGGCCACTTGTGTCGCTTAGCTTAGTCACACAGCGACCTTGGTGCGCCTCTTTTTTTCTTTGCATCATGTGCTGTTTGGGGACAATTTTTTTGAAGTGCCATCCTGTCTTGACACTGCAGTGCCACTCCTAGATGGGCCCGGTGTTTGTGTCGGCCACTTGTGTCGCTTAGCTTAGCCATCCAGCGACCTCGGTGCAAATTTTAGGACTAAAAATAATATTGTGAGGTGTGAGGTGTTCAGAATAGACTGGAAATGAGTGGAAATTATGGTAATTGAGGTTAATAATACTATGGGATCAAAATGACCCCCAAATTCTATGATTTAAGCTGTTTTTTAGTGTTTAATGAAAAAAACACCCGAATCCAAAACACACCCGAATCCGACAAAAAATTTTTGGTGAGGTTTTGCCAAAACGCGTCCGAATCCAAAACACGGCCGCGGAACCGAATCCAAAACCAAAACACAAAACCCGAAAAATGTCCGGTGCACATCACTAATTTTATGCCCTATAATAGTGCCCTAGTTTATTTTCTGAAATATAGTAGAGCCTTATTTAATGTTATGCCCCATAGTAGTGCCCTAATTTATTTTATGAATCGCAGTAGTGCTTAAGTTCACCCTATGACACATTTCAGAGCTGCCAGTACACATTATGCCGCACAGTACCCTCAATTCACATTATGATATATAGTGCTCCCTTGTCATATTGTGCCTCATTACAGTGCCCCGGGTCATATTATATAACATTGAAATGCCCTCCAGTTCATTTTATACCACACTACAATGAGCAGGTCCAGGGGCATACCTAGATATATTATAAGCCGAAGGAAAAAGTTTGAAAGGACCCCTGCGTACCACCTAATGGCGCAAAATGTATATAACAACACATGTAACTTTTACAGGGAAGGTGGGCCCCTCTCAGATCTGGGCCCCATAGCAGCTGCACTGCCTGCACCTATGGTAGCTACGCCCTTGCCTGCAGCGATATGTGCGGTGCCCCCTCCGCACACACCTAGTTACAGCCCTGCAGTTTCCATTCTTACTTGCCCTATACAGCTCCTGGTGGTGTTGGATATCTCTGCTGCAGCTCCCTGTGCCTGTGTTCCTTTTCGTAGCTCTGGATGCTGACGCTGGAGGTGCCCTTACCACAGTGGCCACTGCTCTGCTGACAGCTGCCACTTGATCTAGCCTAGCCTCTGATGGCTTCTTCTGATGTGATGCAGTGCCCTCTTTGGGGCTTCTGTGAGGATTCTAATGCTCACTCCTGCTGCTGCTGTAAAAAGGCTATCTGCTGGGTCCTAGTTGAGTCTTGCTCTCCCCTGTGATGTCAGCCTGTAGCAGCAGTATGTGTCCTTACTGTATCTTTTTGTTCTAGGTTTCAGATAATAAGGGAATCTAGACCATACTTGCCTACTCTCCCGGAATGGCCGGGAGGCTCCCGAAAATCGGGTGACCCTCCCGGCCCCAGGGAAGAGCAGGCAAGTCTCACGATTTTTCAAATTCCTCCCTGCCCGGCCACCCACTTTGAGAGTAAAGTGGGCGGTCCGGACAGTAGATGACGCGATTCTTGTTGAATCGCGTCATCATAGTCACGCCCCCTGCTGTAAAATGCCAGTTATCGCGGCATTACAGAGCGGGGGGCGTGCTTTAAACGTGTGACACTGTAACCCCGCCCTCATTCCACCTCCTCCCCGCCCCGTTCCGCCTCCTCCCCGCCCCCTCCTCTCGACATTGCCCAGCCCAGCCCCTCCACTGAGCCGTCCTGGCAGCTCTCTCCCGGAGAGAGCTGCCAGAAAGTAGGTAAGTATGATCTAGACACAGTGATAAGGAGTAGAGCTGGTACACTAGATAAGGAAAACAAGATAAACTAACTCAAAGTCATTTTTCTCCTACGTCCTAGAGGATGCTGGGGACACTTCATAGACCATGGGGTATAGACGGGATCCGCAGGAGACATGGGCACACTCTAAGACTTTTACTGGGTGTGAACTGGCTCCTCCCTCTATGCCCCTCCTCCAGACCTCAGTTAGATTCTGTGCCCAGAGAGACTGGACACTAACAGGGGAGCTCTCCTGAGTTTCTCTAAAAAGAGACTTAGGTTTTTTATTTTCAGGGAGGCCTGCTGGCAACAGGCTCCCTGCTTCGTGGGACTGAGGGGAGAGAAGCAGACCTACTTCTAATGAGTTAAAGGCTCTGCTCCTTAGGCTATTGGACACCATTAGCTCCAGAGGGTCTGATCGCTAGCTGTGCTAGATGCTCGTTCCCGGAGCCGCGCCGTCAACCCCCCTTGCAGAGCCAGAAGAAAGAAGCCGGGTGAGTATTCAGAAGAGAAGAAGACTTCAGAGACGGCAGACGCTGACTGAGGTACTGCACGGCGGGTGCGCTGTGCGCCATGCTCACACACACACAAGCGGCACTGTTGGGTGCAGGGTGCAAGAGGGGCGCCCTGAGCAGCTGGAAACCTCAGATCAGACACTGGCAAAGACAGTTGGTGCCTGGGCACGGATTGTACCCCCACCAGTATAAATATATTTTAAAAAGAAGCGGGACTGAAGCGCGCCATTGAGGGGGCGTGGCTTAGCCCTCATAGCTCTAACCAGCGCCATTTTTCTCTCCACAGAGTTGCAGAGATGCTGAGCCTTCCTCCTCCACTGTAACAAGTAACAGGGGAAAAACAGGGGGGGCACAGTTTATTTGGTGCTTATTATTGTGAGATAAGAGAAGCGCTGACATATCTGGGGCTGTGTAATGCACACTTCAGATCAAAGTTAGTCGCTGGGGTGTGAGCTAGCAAACTCCATTTGTATCTCCCTGACAGGCTTAGTGTGGGTCTGTTCCTTATAGCCCAGTGTGTTTGGTGGTGTCGGTGCACGTGTGTCGGCATGTCTGAGGCTGAATGCTCTTCCCAGGAGGAAATAGGTGTGGAGACAGTACAGGCTGTGGGAGTGACCCCGTCGGCACCGCTTACTCCGGATTGGGTGAATATGTTGGGTGTTTTGAATGCTAATGTGGCTTTGTTGAATAAGAGGTTTGATAAATCTGAGTCACAGTACCGAGCATGGAGAAGGTCCATGGAGGATGCATTGTCACAAAACCCTTTCGGGGTCACAGAAACGTTCGTTTGCCCAGTTAGTGGACACAGATATTGACACAGATTCTGATTCCTGTGTCGACTATAATGATACCAGATTAAATCCAAAACAGGCTAAAAATATTCAGTACATGATTGTGGCGATAAAGGACGTGTTAAATATCACGGAGGACCCTGAGGTTCCTGATACGAGGGTCTGCATGTATAAGGGTAAGAAACCTGAGGTAACGTTCCCTCCCTCTCATGAACTGAATGCTCTCTTTGAAAAGGCTTGGGAAAATCCTGACAAAAAGTTTTTGATTCCCAAGAGAATTCTGCTGACATATCCATTTCCCTCAGGGGACAGGAAAATGTGTGAGTCAACGCCCTCTGTGGACAAGGCCTTATCCCGACTGTCCAAGAAGGTGGCCCTTCCGAGTTCGGACACAGCAGCCCAGGAGAGCACATTGAAGTCGATCTATGTCGCTACGGGTACACTGCTCAGACCTACCGTGGCGTCGGCATGGGTGAGTAGTGCTATTGAAAAATGGGCGGATCATTTATCCTCTGAAATGGATATCCTGGACAGGGAGAGCATTCTCGTAACTTTGAGTTACATACGGGACGCTGCAAGGTATCTGAAAGACGCTGCAAGGGATATTGGCATTTTGGGATCAAAGGCCAATGCAATGTCAGTCTCGGCTAGGAGGGCATTGTGGATTCGTCAATGGAATGCTGATTCGGAGACTCTGCCGTATAAAGGTGGTGTCTTGTTTGGTGACGGCCTTGCGGACCTGGTATCTACGGCTACTGCGGGTAAGTCATCGTTTCTACCTTATGTCCCTGCACAGCAGAAGAAAATGCCTCACTATCAGATGCAGTCTTTTCGGCCCAATAAGTACAAAAGAGGGCAAGGAGGCTCCCTCCTTGCTACGAGAGGTAGGGGAAGGGGAAAAAGATCACCTGCGGTGGCAGGTTCGCAGGAGCAGAAGGCCTCCACGGCTGCCGCAAAACCCTCCGCATGACGCTGGGGCTCCTCTACAGGAGTCCGCTCCAGTGGGGGCACGTCTCAAACTCTTCAGTCAGGTCTGGGTTCGCTCGGACCTGGATCCTTGGGTTTTAGACATTGTAACCCAAGGTTACAGGCTGGAGTTTCAAGACGTGCCTCCTCAACATTTTTTCAAGTCAGCCTTGCCAGCTTCTCTCCCGAAAAGGGAGGTGGTATGCGCGGCCATACAAAAGCTGTGCCTACATCAGGTCGTTGTCACAGTACCACCATCACAACAAGGAAAAGGCTTTTATTCAAGCCTATTCGTGGTACCGAAGCCGGATGGCTCGGTCAGACCGATTCTAAACCTAAAGTCTTTCAATCTCTATCTGAAGAGATTCAAATTCAAAATGGAATCTCTTCGGGCAGTGATCTCCAGTCTGGAGGGGGGAGACTTTATGGTATCAGTAGACATAAAGGATGCATACTTACACGTCCCCATTTACCCTCTGCATCAGGCGTACCTGAGGTTTGCGGTTCAGGATTGTCATTACCAATTTCAGACGTTGCCGATTGGGCTTTCCACAACTCCAAGGATCTTCACAAAGGTGATGGCGGAAATGATGGTCCTCCTGCGCAAGCAAGGAGTCACAATTATCCCGTACTTGGACGATCTCCAGATAAAGGCAAGATCAAGGGAGAAATTACTGGAACACGTCACACTCTCCCTGAAGATTCTACAGCAACATGGTTGGCTCCTAAATTTGCCGAAATCACAGTTGGTTCCGACAACGCGGCTGTCGTTCCTGGGCATGATTCTGGACACAGAGTTACAGAGAGTTTTTCTGCCGGTGGAGAAAGCTCTGGAAATCCAGAACATGGTAAAAGGGATTCTGGAACTGGCGAGGGTGTCGATTCATCAGTGCACTCGGTTGCTGGGAAAGATGGTGTCGGCCTACGAGGCCGTTCCATTTGGCAGGTTTCATGCCAGGGTGTTTCAGTGGGACCTGCTAGACAAGTGGTCCGGGTCTCACCTGCTCATGCACCGGAAAATAGTCCTGTCTGCCAGGACCAGAATCTCTCTCCTGTGGTGGCTGCCCAGTCCTCACCTTCTAGAGGGATGCAGGTTCGGGATCCAGGATTGGGTCCTGGTAACCACGGATGCAAGTCTCCGGGGATGGGGAGCAGTCACACGGGGGGGAAGGGAACTTCCAGGGAAAATGGTCAAGTCAGGAGGCTTGTCTGCACATAAACATTCTAGAATTAACGGCCATTTACAACGGCCTTCGACAAGCAGAAAACTTTTTTCAAGATCTGCCCGTCTTGATTCAGTCGGACAACATAATAGCAGTGGCGTACATAAACCGCCAGGACAGAACAAAGAGCAGAGCGGCAATGGCAGAAGCTACAAAAGTTCTCCGCTGGGCGGAAAGACATGTAAGCGCGTTGGCGGCAGTCTTCATTCCTGGAGTGGATAACAGGGAAGCAGACTTCCTCAGTAGATACGATCTCCATCCAGGGTAAAAGGGGTCTTCATCAAGAGGTCTTCGCAGACGTGACAAGTCACTGGGGAATTCCTCATGTAGACATGATGGTGTCTCGACTTCCAATAACTTTGGAGGTATTGTTCCAGGTCAAGGGACCCTCAAGCAACAGCGGTGGACGCCTTGGTGACACCGTGGGTGTTTCAGTCGGTCTACGTGTTCCTGCCGCTTCCACTCATCCCGAAGGTGCTAAGGATCATAAGAAGAACAAGAGTTCCAGCGATACTCATTGTCCCAGACTGGCCGAAGAGAGCCTGGTATCCGGATCTTCAGGAGTTGCTCATAGGAGATCCGTGGCCTCTTCCTCTGCAAGAGGACCTGTTACAGCAAGGTCCGTGCGTGTTCCAGGACTTACCGTGGCTGCGTTTGACGGCATGGCGGTTGAACGCCGTATTCTAGCCCGGAAGGGGATTCCCATTGAAGTTATCTCCAATCTGCTTCAGGCTAGAAAGGAAGTAACGGCGAAGCATTACCACCGTATTTGGAGAAAATATGTGTCTTGGTGGGAATCCAAGAAGGCTCCTACAGAGGAATTTCAGCTGGGGCGTTTTCTCCATTTTCGACAAGCTGGTGTGGATGCGGGCCTCCCGGAGGTTCAGACTTTCGTAAAGGGTGTGCTGCATATCCAGCCTCCATTTGTGCCTCCGGTGGCTCCGTGGGATCTCAACGTGGTGTTGAGGTTCCTGCAATTTTCTTGATTTGAACTGTTACGGAAGATTGAATTGAAATTCCTCATGTGGAAAGTGGTTATGTTGTTGGCATTGGCGTCCGCAAGGCGAGTATCTGAGTTGGCAGCCTTGTCTCACAAGAGCCCCTATTTGATCTTCCATGAAGATAGAGCGGAGTTGCGGACTCAGCAGCTGTTTCTACCAAAGGTGGTTTCAGCTTTTCACATGAACCAACCTATTGTAGTGCCAGTAGCTACTGGCACCCTCGTGGACTCAAAGTCTCTGAATGTGGTCAGGGCTTTGAAAATCTATGTAGCCAGAACGGCTCAGATTAGGAAAACGGAGGCTCTGTTTGTCCTCTATGCTTCCAATAAGATTGGGACGCCTGCTTCCAAGCAGACTATTGCGCGTTGGATCTGTAACACGATTCAACAGGCTCATTCTACGGCTGGTTTGCCGTTGCCGAAATCATTTAAGGCCCATTCTACTAGGAAGGTGGGCTCATCTTGGGCGGCTGCCCGTGGGGTCTCGGCGTTACAACTTTGTCGAGCAGCTACTTGGTCGGGTTCAAACACTTTCGCAAAGTTCTACAAGTTTGATACCTTGGCTATTGAGGACCTCTTGTTTGGTCAATCGGTGCTGCAGAGTCATCCGCACTCTCCTGCCCCATCTGAAGCTTTGGTATGATCCCCATGGTCTATGAAGTGTCCCCAGCATCCTCTAGGATGTAGGAGAAAATAGGATATTAATACCTACCGGTAAATCCTTTTCTCTTAGTCCGTAGAGGATGCTGGGCGCCCGTCCCTGTGCGGACTCTTTCTGCAGTAGTGGTTGTAGGTTTTGGTTGTGTTAAACAATGGTTGTGTTTGGTTATAATCAGCCTGTTGCTGGTTTTTTGTTCATGCTGTTGACTGGGTTTACTTACAAATGCCATGTTGTATGGCGTGTTTGTGGTGTGAGCTGGTATGTGTCTCACCCTTAGTTTTAAAAATAATAAAAATCCTTTTCCTCGAAATGTCCGTCTCCCTGGGCACAGTTCCTATAACTGAGGTCTGGAGGAGGGGAATAGAGGGAGGAGCCAGTTCACACCCAGTAAAAGTCTTAGAGTGTGCCCATGTCTCATGCGGATCCCGTCTATACCCCATGGTCTATGAAGTGTCCCCAGCATCCTCTGCGGACTAAGAGATAAGGATTTACCGGTAGGTATTAAAATCCTATTATTACCAGTAACTGCAATACAAAATGTGGGTCTGTGCACCATGCTTAAATGTACCTGACCAATTAGGACTCTTGACAGGGGATTCGTGTACTACAAACCTGCCATGTCTTGTCTTGTATTTTTGTTCCCACTGCCTTTATTAAAACAACATTCCCAAATCATTGTTTAGCTGCTTATTTGTATTATTATTATTATTATTATTATTATTATTTATTACCAGTTATTTATACAGCTCACACATATTCCACAGCGCTTTACAGAGAATACTTGGCCATTCACATCAGTCCCTGCCCCAGTGGAGCTTACAATCTATTCCCTACCACATGTACACGTACACACATTCACGCTAGGGTTAATTTTGTTGGGATCCAATTAACCTACCAGTATATTTTTGGATTGTTGGAGGAAACCGGAGTACCTGGAGGAAACCCACACAAGTACGGGGAGAATATACAAACTCCACACAGTTAGAGCCACGGTGGGAATCGAACCCATGACCTCAGTGCTGTGAGGCAGTAATGCTAACCATTACACCATCCGTACTGTATATCTATCAATACTTCAAATTTAAAAATCATGACACTATAGAACACATCTATAGGGCACAATCCCGATACACTAAACTTTTAAACACGACCACCCCCATAATATTTGAGGTCTTAAACTAATTGATCCCTGAAAACTGGAACTGTCACATGAAAAACCGGACATAGCATATGATGAGTTTCCACTACCATCTTTGTGTACAAGCAGTGGTATCATCACAAAGCAGCAGAACAGCACATGGCTCTTCTAACCATTTATGTCCCATCTCCTGAAAGCTACAACTCCCTATACGTACATCATACATTAAAATGATTGTGCACCTGTGAATGTAATGTGTCTAGTAATTAGTTTGAATTAAAAAGTGGTTTGTGGGTTTTGAAATGGCCTTTTTTTTACTGTATGCAGATGAGAAGTGTCCCGGTGCATCCATGAAACTGTGGTTCTTCGTCTATTACTGATACATCGAGATCAGTATTCACTTGGTGCTGCTTGGTGTAATGATTATACGGTACTCTCTAATTAATAATTATGAAAGCTACTTTATTTGCTACATTATTCTTAAAGTATACTATAAGGTTATTGTTATATTGTATAGAATTAGATAAACATATGTTATATATGCAAGTGAGGAAAATGCAAAAAGCTTTGAAAGAAAGACTAGAAGTGACGGATAGTAAAAAAAGAAATGAACACAACAGCACTGAGATGCAATACAGTTGTAGCTCACTAGTAGGAAGTCATGTGACTTTGCACATTTCTAGGTTAAGGTATCCAGCACTACATGGCTTCTCAACACAAGAACATCTGGGCAGCAGATTCGGGGGGGGGGGGGGGGGGGGGGTTAAAGGAACCTTCTGTGTTTATCATCAGTATCACTATATAACTTTAATGGTTACTGATAAAAGAACAACATATTGTACTCAGCAATACTCTGAAAAGATAAGTATACCAACATCAAAGGCTGTACACACAGACACACATTTATAAAAAATAAACATATGGTACAATTATATAGCTATTGTGAACACTACTGCTTGTACATAGACACAAACTGTCTCCTATGGTCATTTGTCACATACATACAAGAACATTTGTGAAGTTGTGACATTGAACATGACAGGAATTATTTCCAAGCAATGAGGCAAATCATGGATAAATCATGTCTGCAAGGTTAGGGTTCCAAGCGTGGAGAGGAAATATAATGAGATCATAGGAAGACAGACCACAATCTATTCTTCACCACTTATTCTCCATCTTTAATTGCCTTCCGTTGAAGATTAAATACAGCTATATAAAATGTAAATATCAAATATATTTATTATACATTATAAAGAAATTTATGTTTACTTGATTTATTTAGTGTTATTTATTATAACTTCTTTTTTTTGTATGCAAATTTGTCCATACAGTACAGTAATTGTTACAATTGCATACCTGTTTACAATGCATCTATGAGATTTTTTGATAGCAAAGAGGGCATTCATTTCAGTCCCATTTGATTATATAAATCTTGTGCCAAAATGCGATACATGACCAAAAGTATGTGGACACCAGAACATCTCACCCATATGTGTTTGTTGAACATCTAATTCCAAAATATGGGCACCCACCCCCACATCCCTATTCCTCTTTACTGCTAAAACTCCACTCTTCTATAAAGGTTTCCAATAGATTTTGGGACATGGTTACAGGGATTGACATCCGTTCAGCAACAAGAGGTGATATTGGGTGAGTAGGCTAGCTGCAGTCAGTGTCCAATTCATCCAAAGTTCTGCACAGACCAGCCAAGCTCTTCCACACCAAATTAGTCAAACACTCTTTGGAGTAACTCACTTTGGCATTATCGTGTTGAATGGACCAAACCCCAAACTGTTTTACAAAGGGGAGACTTATCAATGAGTGATATTCTTGTTATCATTTATTACAAATGGTAAATGGTGCTCCAGTCAATCAGCTCCTGTCATATTTTTAAAAAATTAGTTAGGAGCTGATTGGCTGGAGCACGATTTAACATTTGCAACAAGTGATAACACGAATATCATATGTTGTTAAATCTCACCCATAATTGGGAGCACACAGTTCTCCAGAATGTCATTGCACTGTATGCTGCAGCATTAACATTTTCCTCCACTGTAGCACTGAGATTTCCCTCAGCTGGAACTAAGGCCAAGCCATGAAAAATAGACCCAGACCATTATTCCTCTTCCACCTAACATTACATTTGTCAATATGCATTTGGGCAGGAAGTCCTGCAGATTTTTTCTAAAATTTGCGAATTTTAGGAAAATCCAGACCTGTTCTGGAGGGCCAAGAAAAAAGAAGCTGTAATTTCTATAGAAATCACTGCATCCTATTTTCTATTCTGCAGTTGAATAGGAAAACCCTACAGCTGTGGGAAAAACTCTGCGCCGTGGGGCTTTTCAAATTTCCTGCCCTCAATTGAATTCCCACTGTAGTGTATGTTTTGTCTGATGTTCTTCTCTCATGTTCTTTAAGGTAGCCAATGATTATTGAGCTATGGATATAGTCAGGGAAATGAAATTTTGGAATAGAAGATTAAATGACCATAAATATTTTTCCCATTAGAAGAATATAAACCTTATATTTACTATGCAGCAGGTTTAGAACCAAATGCAATCAAAAATAAATGACATCACTCTGACAGGTGGTTTGTCCAAAGCTCATGACTGAATTATCTATGAGAGATGGATAGGCAAGTAGTCATGTGTGGTCTCTAAGTAGAATCGAGAATGGCAGAGGTTTGTTTTCTCCTTTTAACACAAGTAACCACTAGATTAAAAGCAGAAGCGGGACCCAGAATACATATGTAGGTAAATATGAATTAAAACATGTCCGTTAAAGAGTGACTGATTTGTAGAGTTTTTGTTTATTAAAGCTGTTAAAGGTGGTCTGTGACTTTTGCTAAATTTCTCTCTAATGCATTATAGGGTCCAAGACAAACTGGCACTAATGGTTCTATGCTAATACTTGTAGTGTACCATGAAAAAAAGTAGAATTATGGTAGACTTACCATGGTTAACTCTCTTTCTACGAGGTACACTGGGTTCCACAGGGAAAACATTGGAGTGTAGAGCAAGATCTTGACCCAGAGGCACCATCAGGCAAAGCTTTGACTGTCCCAGGATGCACTGGGGCCTCCTCTATAACCCCGCCTCCAGGCACTGAGAGCTCAGTTTCGTTAACCAGTCCAATGCAGGAGCAGGTAAAAGAGAAGGCAGATGTTAGTCACATAGAACCACAATCTCAAGACAGGAGAAGGTACCAGCGGCTAATACCATACAACCCAAAGAAGCTAGGTGCGTCAGGGTGGGCGCCCTGTGGAACCTAGTTTATCTCCCAGAAAGAGAGTTAACCATGGTAAGTATACCATAACTCTACTTTTCTGCAGCGGGGTACAATGTGTTCCACAGGGAAAACATGGGGGATGTCCTAAAGCAGTTCCTCAAAAGAGGGGATGCACTTTAGCGGGTAAGAGAACCCGGCGTCCAAAGGAAGCATCCTGGGAGGCGGAAGTATCAAAGGTATAGAACCTAATGAATGTGTTCACTGAGGACCACGTAGCCGCCTTGCACAATTGTTCTGGGGACGCGCCCAAGAAGGTCCAGAAGACTGAGCAGAATGGGCTTTAACTGCAGCAGGAGCTGGGAGTCCAGCCTGCGCATAGGCTTGTGCAATCACCATTCTAATTCATCTGGCCAAGGTTTGCTTATTCGCAGACCAGCCACATTTGTGAAAACCAAACCATACAAAAAGGGAATCTGACCTCCTGATAGAGGCAGTCCTCTCCACATAGATACGGAGAGCCCTAACCACATCCAAAGAATGTTCTTTGGGAGACAAATCTGAAGAGACAAAGGCCGGAACCACAATCTCTTGGTTAAGGTGAAAAGATGACATCACCTTAGGCAAAAAACCGGGGCGAGTTCATAGAACCGCCCAGTCCCGGTAGAATATGACAAAGGGTGGACAACAGGACAAAGCGTCTAAGTCAGACACCCGTCTTGCAGAGGCAATGGGCAGCAAGAACAGGACCTTGGCTGTGAGCCATTTAAGGTCCACCGATACAAGAGGTTCAAATGGAGACTCTTGAAGAGCATTCAGCACAACAGACAAATCCCATGGAGCCACAAGAGGACATATGGAAGCTGAATCCGAATAATGTCCTGAATGAACATCTGAACATCACGTATAGAGGCAATTTTTCTTTAAAACCAAACCGACAAGGCAGATATATGAACTTTGAGGGAGGCCAGACGAAGACTTAATTCTAGGCCTCTTTGAAGAAAAGCCAGTATTCTGAAAGTTCTGAATCTATAGATATCGTAATTCATCTCAGCACACCAGATGAAGTAAGAATTCCAAACCTTGTAATAAATCTTGGCATAGGCCTTTTTGCGAGTCAACAAGATCATTTGGGATCTGATCCGATGAGGCAGGCCGTCCCACTTGGCAAGAATTAATCGTTGCAGAGGGCGGGAATGAAATTGAGCATACTCCACCATGTCAAATGTTGACACCATCAGGCCAAGTACCTGCATCGTCGAGTGAATCGACACTCTGGGGTGACGGATGAAGTGTCTTATCCTGTCCTGGATTTTCAGGACCTTGTCTGGAGACAGGAACAGTCTCTGACTGTGTGTGTGTCCAGAAGCACCCCTAGGTGCACCATGCTCTGAGCTGGGACCAGCGAGGACTTCTTCCAATTGTTCAGCCACCCGTGGGCTTGTAAGCAACTCATCATCAATTGTAGATGACTGAGTAGGACATCGTGGGAACTCGCCAGAATCAGCAGGTCATCCAAGCACGGCAGGATTCTGATTCCCTGGCGATGAAGGTGAGCTTTAACCTTGATGAAGATCCGAGGAGCCGTGGCCAGTCCGAACGGCAGGGCCTGGAATTGGCAGTGACTGTCGCCAATAGCAAACTACAGGAACTGCTGATGCGATATGGCAATAGGAATATGCAGATAAGCATCCTGTACATCCAGGGATACCATGTAATCTCTGGGTTCCATCACCAACACAATAGAGCGCAATGTTTCCATACAAAACTTGGCGACCCTCACAAAATTGTTCAGTGACTTTAGGTTGAGTATAGGCCGAAAAGACCCATTGGGTTTCTGCACAAGAAACAGGGTCGAATAATACTCTCTGCTATGCTGGGACTGAGGTACCGGCACAACCACTCCTGTACTCAGGAGAGAACCCACCACCGTTTGTAGAGCCTTCACCTTCAACGGATCCAAAGGAAGTACCGTAGTGTAGAATTGGTGAGGGGGGTGTCTCTTGAAGGAGACAGCGTACCCGTGAGAGACAACTTCCAGTACCCAAGCGTCTGAAGTAGTCTTTAACCAGACCTGGGTGAACTGTAGAAGTCGGCCTCCCACCCTGGAGTCCCCCCAGGGGCAGGCCCGCCCAATCATGCAGCAGGCTTGTCTTGTTTCAAAGCAGGCTGACGGGCTGCTCAGGACTGTTTCATCTTGGGCTTGGTGGTCTTAGGGAGCACGAGACTGTCTGGCGTAAGACTGACCCTTGGCTTTCCCTTGAGGTTGAAAGGAACGAAAAGTGGTAGTCTTCACCTTCTGAGCAGAAGGATTAGTATGAGGAAGAAAAGCTGCTAATTCAGACACTATTTTATACAGGTCCTCTCCAAATAAAATCTCCCCAGTAAAGGGGAGTACCTCCAAGGTCTTCTTGGAGTTAAAATCCACTTTCCACAACCTTAATCACAGTATGAGCCAGGACAGACGTGGATGACGCTTTGGCTGCCAGTACCCCCGCCTCAGAGGACGCCTCCTGAATGTAATAGGCGGTGCATATGTGAGACAGGTATTGTCTGGACTTGTCAGAAATATCCTCGGGCAGCCCATCCTCTAACGCCTGAACCCACGCCTCAATACCCTTTGTGGCCCAAGAGGCAGCTATGGTGGGCCTACGAATGGCCCCTGCGAGGGAATATATTGACTTCAGGCATCCCTCCACATGCTTATCGGTCGGTTCCTTCAGGGAGATGACGTGAGAATCCACCGGCGGTGGGTTTTCCCATTTACTACATAACTCTGCAGGGAGAGGATAGAGAGCCAAAGCCCATTTAGGGAGCGGGAATTTCTTACCTGGGGTAGACCAGGGTTCGTTCCACAAGATGATCAGAATGGAGTAGTACAGTTTTAACCACCTTCTGTTGTTTAGACATATCAGTTTTCTTGGCCACTGTAGTGGAATCCTCATCCTCAGTAATTTGAAGGATCTGCTTAACAGCATCCACCAGGGCAGGGACATCAACATGTAAGGTAGAATCCTCATCAGTAACACATGATTCAGAGTCTGACAGGACGTATGCTCCCCCTCCCCGTCAGATGAAACATCAGAGAGGTTAGTGGATTGTGAGGAGGAAGCAGCCCGCTTAGAGGACCCAGAAACATGGGAGTGACCTAGACTAGATTTCTGTCTAACCAAAGACCGATTTAACTGTTGCAGCTGGGTAGACAATTTTTTTAGGCAGATTTACTATAGGGACAACTCGTGGTGGCAGTGACACCGGAGGTCCTATAGGGGGGCTAAATGGTCCACCAGAGTCCCCATGAGGGTGGTGAACATAGCGCAGGATGGCTTCATTGTAGGTACAGGAGCTGCAGGCTGACTGGGAGGTGTATGACATTTAGCACACAGACCATCACACAATACTTCCCCCTTAGGTAAACCTCTGGAGCATAAAGAGGTAATGGGTAATACCCAAGAGTATTCGGGCGCTGTGAGGCGAGGTGCTCCGCTAAGCAGCAGCCAATGTTTAGAGGGAAGTCACTCCCAATATATAACACTGAAAATGGGTACAAACGGAGGGGGAGAGGAAGGAACAATATCACTCACTAAATGTGTAAATTTTAAAACAATGTAATAAAAAAATAACTCATTAAAAGACAACAATATTCTGTGCAATAATATTATGCCATATGCATACATAAAAGGATAGAGTTTACCCAAGGTGTTGGTTCAGGACATATATTATGTACAATCTGAAGGATCCGTTCCGGGTATTGCCCTTAAGTAATATATGTGTCCAGTATTAATCCACTATGAAGAGTCTCTTTTGAATGATATTTAGAGTCCAATAATGGGGACCAGGTTCGCGCCTAGCTACGCCAAACTATACATGGGTCAATTCGAGGACCAACATGAGTGGGGCGGCGACCATGGCGTGTCCCTGGTCCTCTATGGTAGGTACATTGATGACTTATTTATCATTTGGGATGGGGATGCACTTTCTGCACAAGCATTTGTTGATTCTCTCAATTATAATACGTATAATTTAAAATTCACTCACCAGTATCACTCTCACCATATTATTTTTTTTGGATCTGAACTTAGAGGCACGCGATGGACAAATACATACCACTAATCATATTAAGGAGGTAGGATCAAATGCCTATCTCCATTATTCTAGTGCACACTGTCTACCCTGGATAAAAAGTATACCTCAGAGCCAATTGATACGCCTCAGAAGAAACTCTTCTGATTTAGAGTCTTTTGAACTACAAGCCAAAGACATGATAGATTCCTTTGAACAACGAGGATACCCCACACCTTTATTACATAAGACATTGGAAGAGGTGAGAGGGATAGATAGAGACATATTATTGTCTAAAAAAAGGGGATTGAATAATAATCCTGAAATAGATAAGGAATATCACTTAGCATTTATCACCACCTATAATGATTACTGCCCTATATATAGTGTTTCCCAACATTTTAATGACCATCATAATGGGGATCCAAAAAGCCTCAAAATAATAGGGATAGAACACATTCCCCTTACAAATAGGGGATGTGACCATTTCAAAAAACTGTGTCAACAGGAGGTTTACTGGATGTTTAGGATGGGATCTATACATCCAGATGGCCTTAATGAGGAAGTGGAATTGAATATGATTATTTAACATAACAATTGACACTATTTTGAACTTACATCTCTTCAATAACAACTCATTATAGACCCATACAAATCCCCTTTCCGTCCCTAGTAATTCCTAATTACTAATTATCAAGTTTTCAATATCCTTACTCATTTGGTTTGCTTCTTGTTCTCACCCTTGGACTTCTCCCTAGTCCTCTTCTTTTCACTCTCATGTTCGTTAGTAACAGAAAGAATTTATTGATATTGCTAGGTTGACTTAGATCTTTGTAATAAGATATGTGCACCAAGAACAGCTAAGCATATCTATAAGCGATATATATACGATAAAGACCCGCTTTCTTCATATGTTTTTAAATAGTTAAACATAATGTGCTACTGTGCTCTATATAAATCTTTCAGCGTTAATGTAAAGTATATGGTTTGACAGGGTCGCCTTGGTTACCGGCCGGGAGTGACGCGTAAACTTCCGCATACGCGATCACGTTGCCCGCCCCGGGAGGACGTGGCTGTTCGGAGCCGCGTTGTCATGGCGACGGACGGAGGGAGGTGTGCTCCTTCCGGACGACGCGCTGGGGCAGCGGGTCTCAGGGGAGCGCGTCAATTCCGAGCCACGTCACCATGGCGACGGCTCTGGAATGACTATTGGTCACTCGGGGTAATACATCACTTCCGGATCATGTTGCCGTGATACCGGTCCGGGAGTGAACGCTAGGCCCCTGTGCAGTATTATAATCACGGGGGGGGGGGGGGGAGGAACGGAGGAAGATGCAGCAAGCAAGTAGTAGCTGCTACCTCCAGACCTAGATTAAAACATCTTGTATAATCACATAGTTTGGAGGTATAACAAATGCTGTCTTAACTGACCATGTAATATCAATCACATGACAGAGATCGATCACATGACCTCCAATCTAACCTATGAAACAGCTCCGGAAATGGTTTCCGTGACTACATTGTAATAAACAATTCCCCTGATTAGACCAATGCACTCCATATTAAGAAATTAATAAATAAAAAGCACTTATTAGGATTTGAAATAAAAGTTTGATACTACCAATGGTTTCCATGTATAAGTAGGTCTGTCTCCTATATATATTATAGTAGTTTTAATTATTAGAAAGAGATATTTGTGTGATTAACAGGAAATGTACATCCAGGTGCCAATTAAGCCACCATTTTGTCTAGGGTATATAAAGCCCAAACCCAGACAACACAGTACACCTTTGAAAAAGCTGCAAGGCTTATGCAGCGAAACGCGTCAGCATTTACCCTTTGGAGCAGGACAATCTCTAATTGGATCCGAACCAGCCCTCATCATCTTCCAGCTTTCCAGAGGAGTCCTAGAGAGTCACCATCCAATCACCGCACTGCATGAGGTACTCATCATTTATGGGACACACTATTCAATCCTCTAGCGGCATATGGAATCTTTATTGGACTCTCTAAATATCATTCAAAAGAGACTCTTCATAGTGGATTAATACTGGACACATATATTACTTAAGGGCAAAACCCGGAACGGATCCTACAGATTGTACATAATATATGTCCTGAACCAACACCTTGGGTAAACTCTATCCTTTATCCTTATCCATATGGCATAATATTATTGCACAGAATATTGTTGTCTTTTAATGAGTTATTTTTTATTAAATTGTTTTAAAATTTACACATTTAGTGAGTGATATTGTTCCTTCCTCTTGGAGCGCAGCCTCCCCCTCCTTTTGTACCCAACCTCTGGAGCATACCTTGCAACTTACAGTAGCTTCCAGAGTTTTACTGCCCTTATTGTTAGACATTGTAATAAAGCAACAATGAGGCTATTAGTACAATGAAGCCAGACAGAGTACACAACTTGCGGAAAAAGTACAAAACCAGCGTCTGAATACACAAACTTGTGAACTAAATCCCGGTGTACGTGACTGTAACACAGTAAAATATCTGTATAGCGATAAGTACTGTGTATACTGATGTATATTAGAGGACCCTGACACACCTAGTCCCTTCGGGTATAGAATATAGTGATAGCTACATTATATGGGATACACATGAGTGAAACCATACAGCAGGTACAGGCACACACAGTCACAGGCAATGCAGAGATTATTTTAAACACAATAAAACTACACTGGACTAGTATATATATATATATATAAATAAAACACAGCGCGGTCCTAGACCGGAGGTATATATCAGAATACTCGTACAATATATTCTGTAATAGGTACACTCTTTCGGAGACCTTGCCCTGCAATCCCAGAGACCAGTAGCAGCTATGCTCAGAAGATGGCGCCCAGCGTCTCTGTCAGGAAATGAGAGAGAGTGTGAGGCAGCTCCAGGGCGGGAAATCTGGGAGGAGATGGCGCCCTGGGCTGGGGGAGGGGCAACAGGTCAAGCGCCGGCTCCACTATGCTGGTCCTCCCCACCGGTACTATGGAGCCTTACCAATAGGGGCGTTGGTACACCCGACCTGTACTCCTATGTCCTGGCAGATATAGTGGGGTCCATGCTCGATGACAGTGTACACGCCAGCGTCGCAGTCCATCTCCCTAGACTGCGACCAGGAACGCGATTTAGTGGCGGGTCCCAGCTGGGGGACCCTCTTACCTCCTCCATTCATAGCAGCCACGCGAACCAGGAGAGTGTCTGCGACCGTGTGCCTAAGCTGGAGCGTCTCCGCTACAAGTACCCGGGATCTGAGCCACGGTAGTATACGACGCAGCTTGGGAGGTGACAGAGACACAGCACTGAATGTCACCCTGACATAACAGTGCTGCGTCCCTTGACTCTTCTTTTAGCTTTTTCAGAGCTGCCTAGTGCAGCCCGCCTGTTAGGTGACCTGCTGCCTGCAGGCACCACTCAAAACTGAGCCCTCAGTGCCTGGAGGTGGGGTTATAGAGGAGGCCCCAATGCATCCTGGGACAGTCAAAGCTTTGCCTAATCGTGCCTGTGGATCAAGATCCCGCTCTACACCGCAATGTTTTCCCTGTGGAACACGGTGTACCCCGCTGCAGAAAATGACATTATTTTATTATGCACCACCCTGGTGTGTGGAAAACTAAGATTTTAAACCTACCGGTAAATCTTTTTCTCCCAGTCCGTAAAGGATGCTGGGGACTCCGTAAGGACCATGGGGTATAGACGGGCTCCGCAGGAGACATGGGTACTATAAAGAACTTTAGATGGGTGTGCACTGGCTCCTCCTCTATGCCCCTCCTCCAGACCTCAGTTAGAGAACTGTGCCCAGAGGAGACGGACAGTACGAGGAAAGGATTTTTGTTAATCTAAGGGCAAGATTCATACCAGCCCACACCATCCACACCGTATAACCTGGAATATACGCAACCAGTCAACAGTATGAACAAAAAAACAGCATCAGCCAAAGACTGATCTCAACTGTAACATAACCCTTATGTAAGCAATAACTATATACAAGCCTTGCAGAAATACGTCCGCACTGGGACGGGCGCCCAGCATCCTCTACGGACTAGGAGAAAAAGATTTACCGGTAGGTTTAAAATCTTATTTTCTCTTACGTCCTAGAGGATGCTGGGGACTCCGTAAGGACCATGGGGATTGTACCAAAGCTCCAGACCGGGCGGGAGAGTGCGGATGACTTTACAGCACCGATTGAGCAAACATGAGGTCCTCATCAGCCAGGGTATCAAACTTGTAGAATTTTGCAAAAGTGTTTGAACCCGACCAAGGGGTTTATTTACTAATATTCGTGTTTTGTCCGTTTTGAAGGGTGTTTGAACTCGAATGGTATCGGGTGCATTTTACTGCAACTTTTTGAATCCTGATACGGTCATTCACTAAGCTGCCGAGTTTTGCACAATCGTTTTTTTCGATGTTGATGTGATTCGTAATATCAGGCAGTGTTTTACGGGAGTGATGGTGGGAACTTTGTGGTCAGTGGTGAGGTTACTTTCGGTCAACCGCTGACCACAAAGTTCCCACCATTGGTTACAATGGAGCGCATAGGCGCTACATTGTATCACTGCCGTGTGCTGCCTGACAGACACTACAGGAGCACACAGCCAATCAGGAGGGTGCCACGACGTGGCGCTCCCTGATTGGCTGAAGGAACCCTCTTAGACAGGAGTCAGGGGGGGGGTCCTGGCAGTCGGGGAAAGGGGTCTGCATTTTATTTTTTTGACAAGTACGTGGATTATACAGAGAACAGAAGAGGACCGATCTACACTGGATTATGTGAGTATAATTTTCTCCACAGGTACCCCATGGATTCTACATGGAGAAGAGGACCGACCCTCGTGTGAACATAGGTAGGTAAGTATGTATGTTTGGAGGTGTGCATGTATGTAATAAACTTATACTTTCAAGGTGTGTGTCTCCTGTTTTTATTGGGGTATTTTTTTAGTAGTAGTACTACAGGTGCCAGCGGGCCCGGTTTTTGACCGCATGCTGGTACTTGTGGTTCTCCAAGTACCAGCTTGCGGGGGAGGCTTGCTGAGACTTGTAGTACTGCTACTAAAAACAATATTCACATTTTTTCAAAAAGGCTATCAGCCCCCCATCCACCGCCCTTGGATGGGGGGGACAGCCTCGGGCTTCACCCCTGGCCCTTGGGTGGCTGGAGGGGGGACCCCTTGATTGAAGGGGTCCCCACTCCTCCAGGGTACCCCAGCCAGGGGTGACTAGTTGGGGTTTTAATGGCACGGCCGCAGGGACTGATATCAAAGTGTCCCCCGGCTGTGGCATTATCTCCCCAGCTAGTGGAGCCCGGTGCTGGTTTCAGAAATACGGGGGACACCTACGCTTTTTGTCCCCCGTATTTTTAGAACCAGGACCAGGCGCAGAGCTCAGTGCTGGTTGATTAAATATGGGTGAACCCCTGTCATTTTTCCCCCCATATTTTTTCAACCAGGATCGGCTCAAAGAGCCCGAGCCTGGTTATGATTAGGAGGGGGGACCCCACGCAATTTTTTTTTCTGATTTTAAACTAAACAGACCCTTTCCCAAAGATAACCATGAACAGATCTCACTGATCCGTGCATGGTTATGCAAACTCGACTGGAAAAAGCAGGTCTATTTTTTTGCTGCTTTTTTTAACGATTCGAAAAAAAAACAGACCCGCACTTGAGCACTCAGAAACTAACACCCAAATACGAATGAATAGTGAATGGCCGTATTCTATGAAATAACAGCCGCATTTGACCGATGGTCTATTCATTCGTATTTCGGGACGTTGTCATTCAAACCATTACGAATAGACCAGACACTGCCGAGATTGGTGCTTAGTAAATTCCCGGATTGGGACTTAGAAAAAAAAACACAAATCGACCAAACTCGGATTTTTAGTAAATACTGGCCCAAGTCGCCGCTCGGCAAAGCTGTAATGCCGAGACGCCTCGGGCAGCCGCCCAAGAAGAGCCCACCTTCCTAGTGGAATGGGCCTTTACCAAATTTGGTAACGCCAATCCAGCCGTAGAATGAGAATGCTGAATCGTGTGACAGATCAAGCGAGCAATAGTCTGCTTAGAAGCAGGAGCACCAACCTTGTTGGCTGCATACAGGATAAACAGTGCCTCTGTTTTCCTAACCTGAGCCGTCCTGGCTACATAAATTTTTAAGGCCTTGACCACATCAAGGGACTTGGAATCCTCCAAGTCCCCCATAGTCACAGGCACCACAGTAGGTTGGTTCATATGAAACGATGAAACCACTTTAGGCAAAAATTGAGGATGAGTCCTTAATTCTGCTCTATCCACATGGAAAATCAGATAGGGGCTTCTGTGAGACAAAGCCGCCAATTCGGACACCCGCCTTGCAGATGCCAAGGCCAACAACATGACGACCTTCCAAGTGAGAAATTTTAAGTCAATCGTTTGAAGAGGTTCAAACCAGTGAGATTTTAGGAACTGCAACACCACGTTAAGGTACCATGGTGCCACTGGAGGCACAAAAGGAGGCTGTATGTGCAGCACTCCCTTTACAAAAGTCTGGACTTCTGGGAGAGAAGCCAATTCCTTCTGAAAGAAAATTGATAAGGCCGAAATCTGTACCTTAATGGAGCCTAATTTTAGGCCCATATCCACTCCTGTCTGTAGAAAAAGGAGAAAACGGCCAATATGGACTTCTTCAGTAGTAGCATTCTTGGCTTCACACCAAGATACATACTTTCTCCAGATACGGTTATAATGTTTCGCCGTCACCTCCTTCCTAGCCTTTATCAGAGTAGGGATGACTTCTTCCGGAATGCCTTTTCCAGCTAGGATTTGGTGTTCAACCGCCATGCCGTCAAACGTAACCGCGGTAAGTCTTGGAACACACAGGGCCCCTGTTGCAACAGGTCCTCTCTGAGAGGAAGAGGCCACGGATCTTCTGTGAGCAGTTCGTGAAGATCTGAATACCAGGCCCTTCGAGGCCAATCTGGAACAATGAGTATTGTCCGCACGCTTTTTCGTCTTATTATTCTCAATATCTTTGAGATGAGTGGAAGAGGAGGGAACACATAGACCGACTGAAACACCCACGGTGTCACCAGGGCATCTACTGCTACTGCCTGAGGGTCCCTTGACCTGGCACAATACCTCTGAAGCTTCTTGTTGAGGCGTGACGCCATCATGTCTATTTGAGGAAGTCCCAAATGACTTGTTATCTCTGCAAAAACTTCTTGATGAAGTCCCCACTCTCCTGGATGGAGATCGTGTCTGCTGAGGAAGTCTGCTTCCCAGTTGTCCACTCCCGGAATGAACACTGCTTCCAACGCGTTTATGTGATTTTCCGCCCAGCAAATAATCCTGGTGGCTTCCGCCATTGCCGCTCTGCTCCTTGTCCCGCCTTGGCGGTTTACATGAGCCACGGCTGTGACGTTGTCTGATTGAATCAGAACCGGTAGGTCGCGAAGAAGATTCTCCGCTTGACGTAGGCCATTGTATATGGCCCTCAATTCCAGTACGTTGATCTGTAGACAAGCCTCCTGGCTTGATCATAGTCCTTGAAAATTTCTTCCTTGTGTGACTGCTCCCCATCCTCGCAGGCTCGCGTCCATGGTCACCAGATCCCAGTCTTGAATGCCAAACCTACGACCCTCGAGAAGGTGAGCACTCTGCAGCCATCACCGGAGAGACACCCTGGCCCTGGGGGACAGGTTTATTTTCTGATGTATTTGCAGATGGGACCCCAACCACTTGTCCAGAAGGTCCCACTGAAACGTCCTCGCATGGAACCTGCCAAAGGGGATGGCCTCGTAGGTCGCCACCATTTTTCCCAGTACTCGAGTGCATTGATGGACTGACACTCTTTTTGGTTTTAGCAGGTCTTTGACCATGTTCTGGAGTTCCTGGGCTTTGTCCATTGGGAGAAAAACCCTCTTCTGTTCCGTGTCCAGAGTCATGCCTAAGAAAGATAGCCGAGTCGTTGGAATCAACTGTGACTTTGGTAGATTTAGAATCTAGCCATGCTGCTGCAGCACTCTCAGGGAGAGCGACACGCTTTTCAGCAATTGATCTCTCGATCTCGCTTTTATCAGGAGATCATCCAAGTACGGGATAATTGTAACTCCCTGCCTGCACAGGAGCACCATCATTTCCGCCATTATCTTGGTGAAAATCCTCGGGGCCGTAGAAAGCCCAAACGGCAACGTCTGAAACTGGTAATGACAGTCCTGTACAGCGAATCTCAGGTACGCCTGATGAGGGGGATATATGGGGACATGAAGGTATGCATACTTTATGTCCAGTGACACCATAAAATCCCCTCCTTCCAGGCTGGAGATTACAGCCCGGAGCGATTCCATCCTGAATTTGAACTTTTACAAGTACAGGTTTAGGGATTTTAAATTTAGAATGGGTCTGACTGAGCCATCCGGTTTCAGGACCACAAATAGGGTTGAATAGTACCCCTTCCCCTGTTGAACCAGGGGAACCTCGACAACCACTTGTTGTTGACACAGTTTTTGAATTACAGCTAAAACTATCTCCCTTTCTGGGGAAGAAGCTGGTAAAGCCGATTTGAAAAACCGACGAGGAGGCACGTCTTTGAATTCCAGCTTGTAACCCTGGGATACAATTTCCATTGCCCAAGGATCCACGTCTGACTGAACCTAGACGTGGCTGAAGAGTCGAAGACGTGCCCCCACCGGCGCCGACTCCCTCAGTGGAGCCCCAGCGTCATGCGGTGGATTTAGTAGAAGCCGGGGAGGACTTCTGCTCCTGGGAACTAGCCGTAGCAGGCAGTCTTTTCCCTCTACCCTTACCTCTGGCGAGGAAGGAAGAGCCCCGACCTCTTCTGGACTTATGTGACCGAAAGGACTGCATCTGATATTGTGGCGTTTTCTTCTGCTGTGGGGAAACATAAGGTAAAAAAGTAGATTTATCCGCGATAGCTGTGGAAACCAGATCCGCGAGACCTTCCCCAAATAAATCCTCACCTTTGTAAGGTAAAACTTCCATATGCTTCTTTGAGTCGGCATCACCCGTCCATTGGCGGGTCCACAGGGCTCGCCTAGCAGAAATCGCCATGGCATTGGCTCTCGAACCTAGCAGGCCAACGTCTCTCTGAGCGTCTCTCATATATAAGACTGCGCCTTTAATGTGACCTAAGGTCAATAAAATGGTATCCGTATCCAGGGTATCAATGTCAGCTGACAAAGTATCCGTCCAAGCCGCAACAGCGCTACAAACCCAAGCCGACGCTATTGCCGGTCTGAGCAAGGCACCCGTATGTGTATAAATTGATTTTAAGGTAGTTTCCTGTTTGCGATCAGCAGGATCCTTGAGGGCTGCCGTGTCTGGAGACGGCAGCGCCACCTTCATGGACAAGCGCGTTAACGCCTTGTCAACCCTGGGTGAGGATTCCCACCGTAACCTGTCCTGCGCAGGGAAAGGATACGCCATAAGAATCCTCTTGGGAATCTGCAGTTTTTTGTCTGGCGTTTCCCAAGCTTTTTCAAATAACGCGTTCAGCTCATGAGATGGGGGAAATGTTACCTCAGGTTTCTTTTCCTTAAACATGTGTACCTTCTTGTCAGGGACAGAGGGGTCATCTGTGATATGTAAAACATCCTTTATTGCAATAATCATATAATGAATACTTTTGGCCACCCTTGGGTGTAACCTCGCATCATCGTAGTCGACACTGGAGTCAGAATCCGTGTCGGTATCAGTGTCTGCTACTTGTGACAGGGGACGTTTCTGAGACCCTGAAGGGCCCTGTGACACAGTCAAAGCCATGGATTGACTTCCTGTTCTATCCATGGACTCTGCTTTGTCCAATCTCTGATGTAATAAAGACACATTTGCATTTAAAACATTCAACATATCCAACCAATCAGGTGTCGGCGTTGCCGACGGAGACACCACAATCATCTGCTCCACCTCCTCCTTAGATGAGCCTTCCGCTTCAGACATGCCGACACACGCGTACCGACACCCCCAGGGATATATCTATATGGAGACAGTTCCCCAATAAGGCCCTTTGGAGAGACAGAGAGAGAGTATGCCAGCACACCCCCAGCACCAACTGACACTGGAAACAAAATTCCCAGATAAAACAGCGCTTTTATAAAAATATATATACACTCACTGCGCCAATTAAAAGTGCCCCACCCCCCTCTTTTTTGCCCTCTGTCACCGTATTCAGCAGGGGAGAGTCCGGGGAGCCAGCTTCTCTGCAGTGTGCTGTGGAGCAAATGGCGCTGGTTAGTGCTGGAGGATCAAGCTCCGCCCCCTCAGCGGCGGGCTTCGGTCCCGCTCAAATTTTCAATACTGGCGGGGGATTGTATATTATACTGCCTCCGCAGCCTATATATATGTTAGCCAGTCCCAAGAGGTTTATTATTGTTGCCCAGGGCGCCCCCCCCCTGCGCCCTGCACCCTTCAGTGCCCGCTGTGTGTGTGTTGTGTGTGGGAGCAATGGTGCGCAGCGTTACCGCTGCGCGTTACCTCAGAGAAGATTTGAAGTCTTCTGCCGCCTTTGAAGTCTTCTTTCTTCTTATACTCACCCGGCTTCTATCTTCCGGCTCTGTGAGGAGGACGGCGGCGCGGCTCCGGGAGGAACGGCGAGGGTGAAACCTGCGTTCCGACCCTCTGGAGCTAATGGTGTCCAGTAGCCTAAGAAGCTGAGCCTATCATTTAAGTAGGTCTGCTTCTCTCCCCTCAGTCCCACGATGCAGGTAGCCTGTTGCCAGCAGTGCTCCCTGAAAATAAAAAACCTAACAAAATTATTTTTCAGAGAAACTCAGGAGAGATCCCCTGTAGTGCACCCAGTCTCCTCTGGGCACAGGATCTAACTGAGGTCTGGCGGAGGGGCATAGAGGGAGGAGCCGGTGCACACCCATCTAAAGTTCTTTATAGTGCCCATGTCTCCTGCGGAGCCCGTCTATACCCCATGGTCCTTACGGAGTCCCCAGCATCCTCAAGGACGTAAGAGAAATAGCATTAGTGTTATTGGCAGTAGGGCTGGTTATGCTAAGGATGGAAGCCCATACCTATTTTTGCATGCCCAACTTCCTGGAGAAACGAAGAAACCAGCACTGGTGCCAACTGGTCTAGAGATGATGGAATGATGGTGGAGGAATTCTACTGGTCAGTGGAAAATCAGGAGGATTTTTAAATTTTGATGATTTTTGCATTTTAAAAATGTACAAGATTCTGGTATCTGTGCAGTGCTTTAAAACCATTGCAGGTTTGCGGCATGATATGGGCTTAAAAAATTGACAGATGGCTGGTAGTTTTGGGAAGGTCAGACCAACCTTTAGTACTATAAATGCTGTATTTTGGGATTAGAACTCACCGTCAGTCCGAAGTGGGTTCAGTTGAGTTATAAACCCCAGCAATTCCACCACTTGGTAAGTTTTAGGCCTAAGGCTGGGGCCACACATAGCGGGACCCGCTTGGCCGCAAGGAGACCGCAAGCACCCACACATGTGCAGAAGTTCTGCCACCTCCAGATCCAACCGCAGCATGCTGGATGATAGGACGGCGGGATTTCAATGTGAACACATGCATTTTAATTAGTGATGAGCGGGTTCGGATCCTCGGAAACCGAACCCCCCGAACTTCACCCATTTTACACGGGTCCGAGGCATACTCGGATTCTCCCGTATGGCTCGGTTAACCCGAGCGCGCCCGAACGTCATCATCCCGCTATCGGATTCTCGCGAGATTCGGATTCTATATAAGCAGCGCGCGTCGCCGCCATTTTCACTCGTGCATTGGAAATGTTAGGGAGAGGACGTGGCTGGCGTCCTCTCCGTTTATTAATCTTGATGCAAAAATATTTGTGCTTATTCCTTAATTGTGGGGACTGGGGAGCAGCTGTATTATATAGGAGGAGTACAGTGCAGAGTTTTGCTGACCAGTGAACACCAGTATACGCTGTCTGCCTGAAAAACACTCCACATCGGTGCTCAGTGTGCTGCATATATCTGTGCTCACACTGCTTTATTGTGGGCACTGGGGACCACCAGTATATTATATAGGAGGAGTACGGTGCAGAGTTTTGCTGACCAGTGACCACCAGTATACGTTGTCTGCCTGAAAAACACTCCATATCTGTGCTCAGTGTGCTGCATATATCTGTGCTCACACTGCTTTATTGTGGGCACTGGGGACCACCAGTATATTATATAGGAGGAGTACAGTGCAGAGTTTTGCTGACCAGTGACCACCAGTATATGTTTTCTGCCTGAAAAACACTCCATATCTGTGCTCAGTGTTCTGCATATATCTGTGCTCACACTGCTTAATTGTGGGGACTGGGGAGCAGCTGTATTATATAGGAGGAGTACAGTGCAGAGTTTTGCTGACAGTGACCACCAGTATACGTTGTCTGCCTGAAAAACACTCCATATCTGTGCTCAGTGTGCTGCATATATCTGTGCTCACAATGCTTTATTGTGGGCACTGGGGACCACCAGTATATTATATAGGAGGAGTACAGTGCAGAGTTTTGCTGACCAGTGACCACCAGTATACGTTGTCTTCCTGAAAAACACTCCATATCTGTGATCAGTGTGCTGCATATATCTGTGCTCACACTGCTTTATTGTGGGCACTGGGGACCACCAGTATATTATATAGGAGGAGTACAGTGCAGAGTTTTGCTGACAGTGACCACCATTATATATAGCAGTACGGTACGGAAGGCCACTGCTCTACCTACCTCTGTGTCGTCAAGTATACTATCCATCCATACCTGTGGTGCATTTCAGTTGTGCGCAGTATATATAGTAGTAGGCCATTGCTATTGATACTGGCATATAATTCCACACATTAAAAAATGGAGAACAAAAATGTGGAGGTTAAAATAGGGAAAGATCAAGATCCACTTCCACCTCGTGCTGAAGCTGCTGCCACTAGTCATGGCCGAGACGATGAAATGCCATCAACGTCGTCTGCCAAGGCCGATGCCCAATGTCATAGTAGAGAGCATGTAAAATCCAAAAAACAAAAGTTTAGTAAAATGACCCAAAAATCTAAATTGAAAGCGTCTGATGAGAAGCGTAAACTTGCCAATATGCCATTTACGACACGGAGTGGCAAGGAACGGCTGAGGCCCTGGCCTATGTTCATGGCTAGTGGTTCAGATTCACATGAGGATGGAAGCACTCATCCTCTCGCTAGAAAAATTACAAGACTTAAGCTGGCAAAAGCACAGCAAAGAACTGTGCGTGCTTCTAAATCACAAATCCCCAAGGAGAGTCCAATTGTGTCGGTTGCGATGCCTGACCTTCCCAACACTGGATGGGAAGAGCTTGCGCCTTCCACCATTTGCATGCCCCCTGCAAGTGCTGGAAGGAGCACCCGCAGTCCAGTTCCTGATAGTCAAATTGAAGATGTCACTGTTGAAGTACACCAGGATGAGGATATGGGTGTTGCTGGTGCTGGGGAGGAAATTGACAAGGAGGATTCTGATGTCTGTGGGACGAATATGGCCATTGACATGCCTGGTCAAAATACAAAAAAAATCACCTCTTCGGTGTGGAATTATTTCAACACAAATGCGGACAACAGGTGTCAAGCCGTGTGTGGCCTTTGTCAAGCTGTAATAAGTAGGGGTAAGGACGTTAACCACCTCGGAACATCCTCCCTTATATGTCACCTGCAGCGCATTCATCATAAGTCAGTGACAAGTTCAAAAACTTTGGATGACAGCGGAAGCAGTCCACTGACAACTAAATCCCTTCCTCTTGTAACCAAGCTCCTGCAAACCACACCACCAACTCCCTCAGTGTCAATTTCCACCTTACACAGGAAAGCCAATAGTCCTGCAGGCCATGTCACTGGCAAGTCTGACGAGTCCTCTCCTGCCTGGGATTCCTCCGATGCATCCTTGAGTGGCTGGCGCTGCTGTTGTTGCTGCTGGGAGTCGATCGTCATCCCAGAGGGGAAGTCGGAAGACCACTTGTACTACTTCCAGTAAGCAATTGACTGTCCAACAGTCCTTTGCGAGGAAGATGAAATATCACAGCAGTCATCCTGCTGCAAAGCGGATAACTCAGGTCTTGTCAGCCTGGGTGGTGAGAAACGTGGTTCCGGTATCCACCGTTAATTCAGAGACAACTAGAGACTTAAATGAGGTACTGTGTCCCCGGTACCAAATACCATCTAGGTTTCATTTCTCTAGGCAGGCGATACCGAAAATGTACACAGACGTCAGAAAAAGAGTCACCAGTGTCCTAAAAAATGCAGTTGTACCCAATGTCCACTTAACCACGGACATGTGGACAAGTGGAGCAGGGCAGACTCAGGACTTTATGACTGTGACAGCCCACTGGGTAGATGTATTGCCTCCCGCAGCAAGAACAGCAGCGGCGGCACCAGTAGCAGCATCTCGCAAACGCCAACTCGTTCCTAGGCAGGCTACGCTTTGTATCACCGCTTTCCATAAGAGGCACACAGCTGACAACCTCTTACGGAAACTGAGGAACATCATCGCAGAATGGCTTACCCCAATTGGACTCTCCTGGGGATTTGTGACATCGGCCAACGCCAGCAATATTGTGCTTGCATTACATCTGGGCAAATTCCAGCACGTCCCATGTTTTGCACATACATTGAATTTGGTGGTGCAGAATTATTTAAAAAACGACAGGGGCGTGGAAGAGATGCTGTCGGTGGCCCAAAGAATTGCGGGCCACTTTCGGCATTCAGCCACCGCGTGCCGAAGACTGGAGCACCACCAAACAGTCCTGAACCTGCCCTGCCATTATCTGAAGCAAGAGGTGGTAACGAGGTGGAATTCAACCCTCTATATGCTTCAGAGGATGGAGGAGCAGCAAAAGGCCATTCAAGCCTATACATCTGCCCACGATATAGGCAAAGGAGGGGGAATGCACCTGACTCAAGCGCAGTGGAGAATGATTTTAACGTTGTGCAAGGTTCTGCAACCCTTTGAACTTGCCACACGTGAAGTCAGTTCATACACTGCCAGCCTGAGTCAGGTCATTCCCCTCATCAGGCTTTTGCAGAAGAAGCTGGAGACATTGAAGGAGGAGCTAAAACAGAGCGATTTCGCTAGGCATGTGGGACTTGTGGATGGAGCCCTTAATTCGCTTAACCAGGATTCACGGGTGGTCAATCGGTTGATATCAGAGCACTACATTTTGGCCACCGTGCTCGATCCTAGATTTAAAACCTACGTTGTATCTCTCTTTCCGGCAGACACAAGTCTGCAGAGGTTCAAAGACCTGCTGGTGAGAAAATTGTCAAGTCAAGCGGAACGTGACCCGTCAACAGCTCCTCCTTCACATTCTCCCGCAACTGGGGGTGCGAGGAAAAGGCTAAGAATTACGAGCCCACCCGCTGGCGGTGATGCAGGGCAGTCTGGAGCGAGTGCTGACATCTGGTCCGGACTGAAGGACCTGGCAACGATTACTGACATGTCGTCTACTGTCACTGCATATGATTCTGTCACCATTGAAAGAATGGTGGAGGATTATATGAGTGACCGCATCCAAGTAGGCACGTCAGACAGTCCGTACGTATACTGGCAGGAAAAAGAGGCAATTTGGAGGCCCTTGCACAAACTGGCTGTATTTTACCTAAGTTGCCCACCCTCCAGTGTGTACTTCGAAAGAGTGTTTAGTGCAGCCGCTCACCTTGTCAGCAATCGGCGTACGAGGTTACTTCCAGAACATGTGGATAAGATGATGTTCATCAAAATGAATTATAATCAATTCCTCCGTGGAGACATTCACCAGCAATTGCCTCCAGAAAGTACACAGGGACCTGAGATGGTGGATTCCAGTGGGGACGAATTAATAATCTGTGAGGAGGGGGATGTACACAGTGAAAGGGGTGAGGAATCGGAGGATGATGATGAGGTGGACATCTTGCCTCTGTAGAGCCAGTTTGTGCAAGGAGAGATTGATTGCTTCTTTTTTGGTGGGGGCCCAAACCAAACAGTCATTTCAGTCACAGTCGTGTGGCAGACCCTGTCGCTGAAATGATGGTTTCATTAAAGTGTGCATGTCCTGTTTATACAACATAAGGGTGGGTGGGAGGGCCCAAGGACAATTCCATCTTGCACCTCTTTTTTCTTTCATTTTTCTTTGCATCATGTGCTGTTTGGGGACTATTTTTTTGAAGTGCCATCCTGCCTGACACTGCAGTGCCACTCCTAGATGGGCCTGGTGTTTGTGTCGGCAACTTGTGTCGCTTAGCTTAGCCATCCAGCGACCTTGGTGCACCTCTTTTTTTCTTTGCATCATGTGCTGTTTGGGGACAATTGTTTTGAAGTGCCATCCTGCCTGACACTGCAGTGCCACTCCTAGATGGGCCAGGTGTTTGTGTCGGCCACTTGTGTCGCTTAGCTTAGTCACACAGCGACCTTGGTGCGCCTCTTTTTTTCTTTGCATCATGTGCTGTTTGGGGACTATTTTTTTGAAGTGCCATCCTGCCTGACACTGCAGTGCCACTCCTAGATGGGCCAGGTGTTTGTGTCGGCCACTTGTGTCGCTTAGCTTAGCCATCCAGCGACCTTGGTGCACCTCTTTTTTTCTTTGCATCATGTGCTGTTTGGGGACTATTTTTTTGAAGTGCCATCCTGTCTGACACTGCAGTGCCACTCCTAGATGGGCCAGGTGTTTGTGTCGGCCACTTGTGTCGCTTAGCTTAGCCATCCAGCGACCTCGGTGCAAATTTTAGGACTAAAAATAATATTGTGAGGTGTGAGGTGTTCAGAATAGACTTAAAATGAGTGGAAATTATGGTTATTGAGGTTAATAATACTATGGGATCAAAATGACCCCCAAATTCTATGATTTAAGCTGTTTTCGAGGGTTTTTTGTAAAAAAACACCGGAATCCAAAACACACCCGAATCCGACAAAAAGATTTCAGGAATCCAAAACACGGCCGCAGACTTGAATCCAAAACTAAAACACAAAACCCGAAAAATTTCCGGTGCACATCACTAGTATTAACCACGGGTATGGGTCATTGGGTTGACCCAATTCAGGTCAACAGTCATTAGGTCAACCACTGAAGGTCGACATTGGCACTAGGTCGACATGCACTAGGTCAACATGCACTAGGTCGACAGGTCAAAAGGTCGACATGAGTTTTTGGACTGTGTTTGGTGTCATTTTCTCCGTAAAGTGACGGGGAACCCCAATTAGTGCACCGTGTCCACACGCATGGCTCGCTTCGCTCGCCATGCTTCGGGCAAGGTGCCTTGCTCCGCTACCGCTGTACTCGGCACAGGTTACCGTTCCAATCGTAGTCCACGTGGATCGTTAAGTATGAAAAAAATCCATTTTTTTTATTTATTTTAAAAAACTCATGTCGACCTTTTGACATGTCGGCCTAGTACAGGTTGACCTAACGGCCATGTCGACCTAATGCCAATGTTGACCTTCAATTGTCGACCTAATGACTGTCGACCTAACAACTGTATCCCTTAACCACTGTACCACTGTTGTACCATGGTACCAGTGTTATTCCCACAAATATGCTTCCTGTATGAGTGCTGTTACATCAAATCTAATCAGATTAAATTTACCTAAAAAAAAAAAAACCCTTCAAAACTTGATAACAACGATCTAAAATAAATGTATAATATTAAAATTATCCAATTTATTATAAAATAACCATCTTATCCATTAACATAATATTCCAAATATGCAATCTATTCAAAATTTCTTGGATATTAAAATATAACAGTGCATCTACATACAGTTGTAAAAAATGTAAAGAGTTTTTAGACCAAGAGAAAAAAAACTCAGCAACCGAAATGGCCTTAACAGAATCTACAAAATAACACTCCAATACTGGGAGCAAAAGAATTATATCTGAAGAGGATATACTGTTATAGAAAAGAAAACTATTTAACAGCCATCCATTGTACAGTTAATGAAGTGAAATAATGTATTGCTTATTTGCACCTGTGTGAATTCCTAACAATGATTAATTATGTTTCCAGTGACTTGCAATAACACTTGATTTACTAAAACAAATAAATTAAGATTTCAGTCCATCTCCCAAACAGCATAGGCTCACCAGAAAAAAATGGACAGGGCAGTTACTAAGATTCTACAACGGTCTACCGCATACTAGAATAACCACTGCTAGGGGATTTAAAGAGTTCATAATATGCTTGACCGACAGAAAATATATACCTTTCATTAATTATATTGCCTAAATATAGAGTTATCTTTGAAGAGTAAAGTCAGCATAACAGTTTAAGTGATTTTTTTTCCATAGGATGAGTAAGATAGACATTTAAAACTAATGATCTGTGTATCTACTCTAGTTGTATCACAAATTTGTTTTTTCAGACATGTTAGCATGTTAGCATACTATTTGCAATTGATTTATCACTATAAAAATAAAGGTAATGATATATCAACATGTTTAATTCTGGTCAGCAGTACAAAATGCTGTATTGGTGGAATGTCACTCCCATAATCCTTTGCTTCATAAGTTTCAGTCAAACAGCTTGACTATATTTAAACTTTTTAAAGTGAAAGGCTGCTTTCTGCTGCCCTATATAATTATATGCCTTTCTGCCTCCTCACACAGTGCTGCTGACAGGTAAAAGCAGCTGAGTGGCAAAGAGATTACAGTGAGCTCTGAATCAATCTAGTCTCAGAAAATGACTTGAAGCATGAGGAAGCACAATCTATGCCACGCATGCCCGCAGAGCTAGCTATGTAAGAGCTGGCACGAAAATGCCCCCTTTTCAGTACACTCTCTGTTAACCCTTACATAGTTTAGCAATACAAAGATTCCTCAAATCCACATTCCCCTACTTATATAAACAAATCCATAGTTCTACCCTCTAAATCCCATTGGATTCTATCACCCAGCAACAATAACACCCAAAACATTAACTCCTTCCATGACCCAAACATTCCATGTCAAGTACAGATCCAACTGTTTAATTGCTCTCAGGTCAGCTCATACCTCTGTCACACTTTCAAACTCACATGAACTTGGATTTTAATATTTTTCCCACATGGCTGCTTTTGCTGTATCCCACCTTCCAGGGAAGTTATAAGAACTGAGGGGGCTCGTATGCAAATGGTAGGACTCCACTGTACCCTGAAAATATGGCACATCTGTAGATGGAGATAAAGACTCTGCTGCCATCTTTCCATTAATTTCTTTGGGCGCAGGACGGGCGGTGTGAGTCCCCTGATTCAGTGGTTTGTGTGCTATGCACACCCTGCACCTATTATAAATAAGCTATTGCAACCTTCATAGAGCTTCACTGATGGATATGATGACCATGGGCGTATCTATAATGCAGTGCACATGGGGCCAACAATGCACACACTGCACCCATTCATGACACTTACCTCTCTGTTGGTGCTACAGAAATCACAGTGAAAAAGGCATGGACAACAATTTCCTGAAGATATGCACAGAACTCACAGGGAACATGGCATAACTGCATGTGCAGTAAACTCTGACACATTGCCAGAGTCTACTTCCGACATGTTCCCGATGCGAGAGAGATGGGGGACCCACAATTAGCCTACACATGGGCTCCCTTCCTTGGAGCTATAAGTGTGAACCAGCATCCAGGTTAATTGAAGCGGAATGCCCAGGTCTACCAGCTTTCACTTCCAACCATAGATCTGATTCCTTTCACTTACTACTATCTGGTAGCAATTGTGTACCTTTTGGATTTTGATTGCTATGGGAGTTATTCCACATTGTGTTGTTTTTGTGCTAGTGCAAATAAAAAGGTTTTTACACTAACAAGATTTAGTTTTGATTTGGGCTTCTGCGTGGACTGGTATATTTTTGGAAAAGTTTTGCAGAATGAGGAGACTGACCTAAGTACTATGGTTTTATAATAACAAGCAGGGCCGGACTGGCCATCTGGCACTTCTTGTTAATACCATAAGGGTCGATGGCCTGTTGGGCCGGTCCAGCCACACAGGGCTGGGTGTTCAGTGGAGCCTCCCGGCTCGCTGTCCACACACCCACCTGCCCATTCAGTAGAGGCATACAGATAGATTGGCTCCCCCCTTCCCCTTGTCATACCTGGGCTGCTTCGTGTTCCCAGTCCATCCGTGATAACACGCTTGGATTTAACTTCTTGTGAGTGTAAACCAATAGGTGTATTGAGGACACACCTGCGTTAGAAGAGTGGTCAAATAGGACACTTTGGAAGAACCCACCACTTCCTTCTTCAATACAGAATGTTACTGTGTATACCCAATAAAGCATCACACTGTTGAGTTTCTCTGTATCATTTGTTTGAGGTGGATCACATACCAATTAAAGAAAAATGAAGACATTTGGAGAAAAAAATGGTTTGCTGAGGAATGTATTCATATGTATAGTAGCACCTGCATGATAGATTGCTGTGTTTCCATTTATACATCATGTTTTAACAATTCTCAAGTTCTCAATTAGAGATGTGGTGCGGGCACTTTTCATGTTTTGTATTTTGGTTTTGGTTCTGGTTCCATGCTCATTTTGGATCAGGATTGGTTTTGCCAAAACCACCCTTTCGTGTTTTGGTTTTGGATCTGGATGATTTTTTGAAAAAACATAAAAACAGAATTTGGGGATAATTTTGATCCTACGGTATTTTTAACCTTAATAACATTAATTTCCACTCATTTCCAGTCTATTCTGAACACCTCACAATATTGTTTTTAGGCCAAAAGGTTGCACCAAGGTGGCTGTATGACTAAGCTAAGCGACACAAGTGTGCGGCACAAACACCTGGCCAATCTAGGAGTGGCACTGCAGTGGCAGACAGGATGGCACTTAAAAAAAAATAGTCCCCAAACAGCACATCATGCAAAGACGTATAAGAGGTGCAATGAGGTAGCTGTATGATTAAGCTAAGTGACACAAGTGTGCGGCACAAACACCTGTCCCATCTAGTAGTGGCCCTGCAGTGGCAGACTGGATGGCACATAAAAAAAATAGTCCCCAAATAGCACATCATGCAAAGAAGTAAAAGAGGTGCAATGAAGTAGCTGTATGACTAAGCTAAGCGACACAAGTGTGCGGCACAAACACCTGGCCCATCTAGGTTTGGCACTGCAGTCCCATTGCACTAATGGCGGATACTGGATGCACCTCTAACACCAACATAGCTGTCAAGGCCTCAGTTATCCACTTTGCAAAAGGATGAGTGCTGTCATATTTCATCTTCCTCGCAAAGGACTGTTGGACAGTCATTTGCTTAGTTGAAGTAGTACAAGTGGTCTTCCAACTTCCCCTCTGGGATGACGATCGACTCCCAGCAGTAACAACAGCAGCGGCGGCAGCAGCAGTAGGAGGAAGTGGTTCTTGATCTTTCCCTATTTTATCCTCCAATTTTTTGTTCTCCATTATTGTTCTGGAGTTATATAACAAAATGCAGCAAAGGAGAGCATACCTCTATACCACACAGGGCAAACCCTGTAAAAATTATTTTGATTAAATATTAATAACCCCTTTATTTGGAGTAAATAATATACAGCACAGGACAGCACGACTGAACTTATATGGCAGCACCACTGGAGTGGACCTATACAGCAGTACCACTGGACATATACGGCAGTATCACTGGATTTAAATGGCAGTAGCACTGGACTGGATTTATACGCCAGTACCACTGGATTTATTCGTCAGTACCACTCGACATATACGGCAGTATCACTGGAATTATATGGCAGTACCACTGGACATATACGGCAGTATCACTGGATTTATATGGCAGTACCACTGGACATATACGGCAGTATCACTGGATTTATACGGCAGTATCACTGAACTGTATTTGTACGCCAGTATCACTAGATTTATACGGCAGTACCACTGGACATATACGGCAGTATCACTGGAATTATATGGCAGTACCACTGGACATATACGGCAATATCACTGGACTTATATGGCAGTATCACTGGACTGGATTCATACGCCAGTACCACTGGATTTATATGGCAGTACCACTGGATATATACGGCAGTATCACTGGAATTATAGGGCAGTACCACTGGACATATACGGCAGTATCACTGGCTTTATACGGCAGTACCACTGGACATATATGGCAGTATCACTGGACTTATATGGCAGTATCACTGGACTGGATTTATACGCCAGTACCACTGGATTTATACGCCAGTACCACAGGACATATACAGTAATAACTGGACTTATATGGCAGTATCACTGGACTGGATTCATACGCCAGTACCACTGGATTTATATGGCAGTACCACTGGATATATACGGCAGTATCACTGGGATTATATGGCAGTACCACTGGACATATACGGCAGTATCACTGGCTTTATACGGCAGTACCACTGGACATATATGACAGTATCACTGGACTTATACGGCAGTATCACTGGACTGGATTTATACGCCAGTACCACTGGATTTATACGCCAGTACCACAGGACATATACAGTAATATCACTGGAATTATGTGGCAGTACCACTGGACACATACGGCAGTATCACTGGACTGGATTTATATGGCAGTACCACTGGATTATACGGCAGTATCACTGGACTTATACAGCAGCATAGGAACACCACCACTGGACTGATGCAGGACAACACAGCACCACTGCAATGCACTGTACTTATACAGCACCACTGGACCGGACTGTTACAGCAGCACTGGACATATGGCAGCAGAGGACACTACCACTGTGACTGGACTGATGCAGCACAAGACACTACCATTGCATACTTGCCTACCTGACCCTCTCCATGAGAAAATACTCTGTTCCTGGACTTTCCTGGTAATGTATGATTGTCATCACCTGTGGTGAAACAGCTTTCTTATCAATTAACTAGCTCACCACAGGTGATGGCAATCATACATTACCAGGAAAGTCCAGGAACAGAGCATTTTCTCCCTCATGGAGAGGGTCAGGTAGGCAAGTATGTACCATTGTACTGATGCAGGACAACACAGCACCACTGCACTGGACTTATACAGCTACACTGGACATATGTCTGCAGAGGACACCACCACTGTGACTGAACTGATGCAGCATAAGACACTTCACTGGACTGAGCAGCACAAGACAGCACTGGAATCGCCACCCCTCTTTCCCTCCTGCATAGACACTGAGGACGAAGACACGTCCTCTCGCTATACTCTCTAATGCCGGAGTGAAAATGGCGGTGACGTGGGGCTTCTTATATGGAATCCAAAACCCAAGAGAATCCGACAGCGGGATGATGACATTTTGCCTCGTTCTGGTTTCCGAGTCAGGCAGGACAACCCAATCCGAGCTCGGATCCGGGCTCGGGTAGTGAAGTTCAGGGGGGTTCGGTTCTCAGAGAACTGAACCCGCTCATCTCTAATCACAATATGACTGCAAAGTTTGTTTTTCACTGCTAGAAGTGGGACTTGGGTGCATTGTTGGATGTAATACATGACAAATTATGATTAGCTATACCCACTTGGCTAAATCCATTATTTCTTTGACTGACTGTAGCTCAGCTATAACTTGTTTGGTGGCCTATATTTGTTACACCTGTGACACTATTGTGCAACAAAACCTTAGCACTGTTGCTTCCTGATACATTCATGCAGGTATATACGACACTCATTGCCATGCTGCATTTTACATACAGTCCATTGGTATTTTATCTTTTCTCATTGAATTCTGAGCGGAATGAGTCACAGAATAGTAAACTGGAAATGCTGCCGTTAGAACAATTATTGATAACTTTGGCACTGCATACTGTACATCTGATGCTCACAAGGGCTGCAGCTTAAAACGCACGCACACTTATTGTTAACTGTACATTTTCACACTGCATTCTGTATGGAATCCTGCAAAACATGAATAGGTACTGGATCTTTTACCTGGATTTTTTTAAATGTTGTTTTTTTTGTTCCAGATAAGGGTTGTGTTTTTTTTTAAAGTTTGTTAGCAAACAAAAAAAGTTACCAATTGGGTAAAACATGTGCAGAGAGAGTTAGATTTGGGTGGGATACATTGTTTCTGTGCAGGGTGAATACTGGCTGCTTAATTTCTACACTGCCATTTAGATTTCAGTTTGAACACACCCCACCCACATCTAACTCTCTCTGCACATGTTACATCTGTCCCACCTGCAGTGCACATGGTTTTGGTTTGCTAACAAACCTGAATAAGGCTCTGTAATATGGAGAAGTATATGTATGTAACATCTAGTAATACACACTTAGAAATGATTTTGTCTTTCTCCACACGATCCCTGGCATTCACCTCCTTATTAAACTGTTTAGCAGAGATCCTCATATTACAATGTGGGAAGTAACATAATGATGTGATAAAATCAGGTCATGTTTGCATGTATGATAAAATCACCAGACAGCAACATAAACGTACTTTTATTTTTTTACACTGGTTTTCAGAACTTTCTGGATAGTGGGTTCCTGCAAAAGAAATCCAATACTTGTTCTCTAAATGTACCGTTGGGGCAATGATCATTGATCAAGTGCTTTTATACAGGTCATAGAACTCTAAGGTTGCATTATAGGTTACCAAATAATTTTATAATCCCATTATTTAAATTACCTACATATTTACAGTACCTACTTTTTTTTCTCCTCTCTGGGAGAAGCCTGCAGAGGGGATGCACTAGGTCACTTTGGGGGACTGTTATATCATCAGGCCCTGCCCCAAGACAGGGCGATTCGTGGGTCGATGGGTAGGAGGCAGGGCAAAATGACATATTTACATATTTTAGCCCCTTCCCGCCATCGCTGTATTTTCTGTGCTTTTATCCTCATCCTCCCTGCTTCACTATGAAGCAGGGAGGTGCAGGCGAGATGCAGGAGAGCCACATACCCTACCGGGGCTGCGGGGGAACCACCCTAAAAATTGTGAGTCTCCCGAAGCTTCCGGGAGGGTAGGCAAGTATGATTACTCATGTACGAATTAAACTGTATTTGGTATTTTTTGCTTTTAGTTTAAACATGTATACTCTTTTGTGTAGTAAGCAATAGAAAATCTGTCAGCCAGTCACACATCTGTTTAATATTACTGTTTTTGTTATGTATTTAGCACTTATTACCTGTATATTTAACAATATTATGTATTTATAATGATTTTTTTAGTATATTTTACACTTTTCATATATAAGGTATACTTTGTAGTACATATGCCTTCATTATATTTTGCTTTTTTTTATAATAAGCATTTTAAATAGTACCATACTTACCACTGCCATTTGTATAATTAGTGGCTTTGCTATTAATATTACTTGTGTTCTTACTATTTTATTATCAAATGCACTAAAAGGTTAATTGTACAGTAAGTAATCTAGCCAACATAATAATTCCATATATTCAAGCATTTAATATAGCTAAAACCAATAGCACAGATTCATGTAAAATAATAATTCTTTATTAGTAGCACTAAGGTTGATACATCTTGGTATTAAGAATTTCTCTGCAGTAGCTTGCATGATTTGAATGAAGACTCTGCTGACACAAGCACATTTGGTGCATATACACTGTAGTATTGCTATGAAAGGTTCATACCTAAACTTTAAACCTGATGTGACTTCACTGGCAAATTCATAGTGGAACTAAAAGGTTGCTCTTGTATGTGCCATTCTTAAACCAAGCTATGATAACTAACATACATACTCATATCATATTTGTTCTATATAAGATCATAGGCCCTCATTCCGAGTTGTTCGCTCGCAAGGCGAATGTAGCAGAGTTACACACGCTAAGCCGCCGCCTACTGGGAGTGAATCTTAGCTTCTTAAAATTGCGACCGACGTACGCGCAATATTGCGATTACAAACGAGTTAGCAGTTTCAGAGTAGCTCCAGACTTACTCTGCCTGTGCGATCATTTCAGTGCTTGTCGTTCCTGGTTGACGTCACAAACACACCCAGCGTTCGCCCAGGCACTCCCACCGTTTCCCCGGCCACTCCTGCGTTTTTTCCGGAAACGGTAGCGTTTTCAGCCACACGCCCCTGAAACGCCGTGTATCCGCCCAGTAACACCCATTTCCTGTCAATCACATTACGATCGCCGGAGCGAAGAAAAAGCCGTGAGTAAAAATACTTTCTTCATAGTAAAGTTACTTGGCGCAGTCGCAGTGCGAACATTGCGCATGCGTACTAAGCGGATTTTCACTGCGATGCGATGAAAAATACCGAGCGAACAACTCGGAATGAGGGCCATAGTTGCCTGCTATTTTAGAATATCTGTGTCACAGAACTGATGAACTGCATGGCTGGCTTGGGGCAACAATATATGAGGCACAGGTACTGATGAAATAGGGGCAGGTCTGACTCTACCACTTGGCCGATTTAGGCAGCTGCCTAGGGCATCGGGATATGGGGGTGGGGGGCGCCACTGAGTCTGCCTATCACAAAATTAAGGATGTCTCTGAAAGAAACATCATTGTTGTACTTAATGCAAGTGGTGGCTGTGGAAACTTTTAATTCACACTGTCATCTGAAAGGCTGGGAAGCGGGCATTGGTGTTGGTTGGGGGAAGTGGGCTGAAGTTTTATCTAGGGTGCTGAGAAACTGCACCGGCTCTGCATAGGAGCAGAGACGCATGAGGCCCAGGAACTGAGGTGGCATAGGTACTGATAAAATGCAGGGCTGCCTAGTTGCAAAAAGTTATGAGGAACAGGTATTGCAACAGACCTATGATTAGGCGGGTGCTAGGCTGAGTCACGGAGAGCAGTAGGTCTATAAGTATAATCTGGGCCCTTGATGGGCAGCAATAGGCTGAGGTCGCAGAAGCCCTGTAGTATTGTTGTGCATTGCCCCTCATTAGTGGGCATTAAGCCCAAGGTGCTGTGGGCAATAGGTCCTATAGCCTGTGTAAGAGATCCCAGTTAGTGCAAAGGTCTCATTAATAGGAAAGGTCCTGTGGTAAGGATGTTAGTAAGGTGCCTGCTAATTCTGTAACTATGTATTTTTTTGTAACTGCTTGATTACATTGGTTTGCAACAATTACTGCATTGTGTGTGTAAATGCATTGGTGGGGAGTACAAGAGTAGCGTGATAGGGAGCGCACTACGCTCAGCCTGTGAATGTTGTCCACCAGGTCAGTTAGGGCCTCATACTGTATGTGAGGTGGTGCACACGAGGTCAGCACAGGACAGCCATGTTAGTGGGCTGTTGTTTTGTGTTATTCGCAGGTGCTGAGATCAAGACCATTGTCCACAAAAAGTGACAAAAGTATATCTGGTGAGCATTATCTGTTGTGGTTTTTTTATGCTATCCCAGCACTCCTTCCCTTCAGGCGTTTTCGTTCAGGTTGCACCCCGGTGCTTGACGCACTGAATTAACCAAGTCTAAGGCCATCAGTACCAATGATAGCATCCTCTGATCCCTGTAGGGGTCACTCAGGCATAACATGTTTTCCTTCCTTTGCAGGGTCCAAGAGTGAATTTTCATATGCATCCTACCTGCAATCCAGTGCCGTCGATTTGTGTGTTTTTGATGGCCTGAAGGTGAGAGCGAATGGTGTGAGGTAAGTGCAGGCTTCTGTGATGTTAATTGCATTTCATATTTGTAGACACTCCCTTACTTAATGTGAAAGCCAGAATCTTCAGTGACTGTCCCTAGAACCAGAAAGAATGCTGGGAAATGGTTGTAGTCCAGTGTAGGGATGGCCATCAGTACCTTCCCCATTGATGATTGCCATCGATGGCTGTTTTGGCTGGAAAACTCGATGGTTAGAAACTATCACCATTGATGGTTCCTACTATAGAATAGACCAACATGCGCAGTGGAGGCTTTGCTGAAAAAGAGGGAGAGGGCAAAAGTTTCCTCTGCGCATGTGCAGTGTGGCTCCCCCAGCAGATGGATGTTGCTGTGAACTACTGAGGAAGATAAAACAGACCTCAGCTCACCTGTTGCAGCGTGGATTGTTTTTTCTTTGCTTGTGGTGTCTTAAAAAGACTGTCAAAAGCACTAGTGAGTATTATGGCAAGATCCATATGGCCTTCCACCCCAAATTGCTGGCACAAGAAAATAAACATCGCCATTGGCCCCACACTTACCATCGATGGCGGAAAATCATCTGTGTTCTGCCATCGATAGTAAAAGTATTCTATATCAGCCATAAACCATCAATGATTTTGAAACATCGATGGTCATCCCTGTCCAGTGTACAGAGTATGTATAAAGTAGTTTGTAAAGGCTGAATAAAGAAAAACTGCATGATCAGGATTCCAGCTGATTTTTGCAACTTTTCTAAATGATGGAAAATGTATAGCCATCAAGTGTGTTTCAGCAAATTACAAAATGTAGAGTATCTTGGGGTACATTATAACGTGTTTAGTGTTTCTATACAAGTTTGTATACAAGTAAAAAAAAAAAAACTTTTGCAACTCCCATCTACAAGATCAAAACACTTTTTCCACCGGTAAAGCACCCAACATACATATCCCACATTGTGTAACCTATTTTTCTATTTTTTAGAGAAAATCACCTGAAAATGTACATCTTTATTGGACGTTTTCCAATTTAAAAACCTATAAATACATTATCTTATATATAAAATTCATTGGCCTGTTTGTCTGTCCAGTTATGTATTCAGACACCCCTGCACCGATTCGGAAGAAACCAACATGAGTTTGCTCCAGATGAATCTGGGCCAGATTTTAGGGGGGTTGGGGTTCTGGTCGGACCTCACGGCAGAATGCCCTGGGCAGAACTTTGACCCAGGGAGCCTGTTCTGGGCCTTCCACTGGATGGATTTGGAAGAAAACGTCACAGAGTGGTAATATTGGATCCCAGAAGACATACTAGGGGGTTGGGGGCCGGCCGGATCTCACAATGTATGCGCCAGGCAGTTCTTTAGGACCCAGGGAGCCTGCTCTGGGCTTCCACTGGATGGATTTGGAAAAAAATGTCACAGAGTGGTAACATTGGATCCCAGAAGACATACTAGGGAGTTAGAGTCATTTGGCCTGCACAGCGGATTGCATCGGGCAGGACTTTGACCCAGGGAGCCTTTTCTGGACCTTCCACTAGATAGATTTGGAAGAAAACTTCACAGAGTGGGAAAAATCATAATTCAATTACCTGAAATAACTGATGGAAATAACCATAAATCAATGCACTAAAATAACTGACAGAAATGTAGTTGGGAAGACAAAAGTGTTGTGTACCTAAAAGCCTGGGAATAGCAGCATTGATAACAGAAGGAAAACTTTAATCCCTCCCTGCAATGGAAAAGTGATTATAAAACTGAAAAGAAAGAAAAGCTGGGCTACTGGCGACACCCCATAACAAATACAACACTTGGCAGCCACGTCATGGGAGTGCTGGAAGAGCTACTATGCTACTAATTATTTTTAATATGTTAACAGTTACATCCAACTCATTGATAACTTAATAACTGGAAAATGTAAACCCGGACGGGTACTTCAGCTAGTTATTCATATATTAAGTCAGTTTTGCCTTAATATAAAGATTTTTCATTATTTTCAACCTACTGTAGTTCAGGAGTGTGAGCTAAAATGTGTGCTAACTTCCTTTGAGACCCTTGTTTACTTAACATGGATTTCTAGTTTAATAGCAGAAACGTGTGGCCATGGGTGTCAAACCGACATTAAGCAGTCTTCAGCCAACTTGCAGCTAATTGTATCTTCCCCAATGAGTGAACACAATGCTTATATTACATCATTTACTTATTGATTTATTTTATTAATATTTTCATTAGAAGACACAAATACTACCGTGTTTCCCCGATAATAAGACACTGTCTTATTTTTTTTTTCTGTCAAAAAAACACCATAGGGCTTATTTTCGGGGTAGGTCTTATTTTAATTAACATTGACAGCGCTAATAGTGTATAGCAGCTCAAGTTGTAAAAGTGATTTGAATAGTTAAAACTTCTGGACAAGTCTGTGTGCCATACCGCAATAGAGCTCCAGGAAGGGCTGTAAACATTTGTTTAATTAACCATCCTTTTTTAAAGGTGCCACTTAATGAAATCAGCGCTCGTTTTTTACTATACATGCCCCTCAGTCCTGCTTTACAATACGGTACTTTACTTACCATTTTTTTTCTTCACTTTCCTGTACTCTCCTCCACGGCGCAGCTGTAATTGGCGCTGGCACGCACGCCAGCGTCATTCACAGAAAACGAGGGTTGGGTGCGCGCTCACTGTGAGAAAGTGAGACGCTGCAGCTGTGATGTGGTTGGATTCATGCGGGTGGGGGTGGGGGGGGTGAGCTGGGGGCATTGTAGTGTAGCGCAGACACCGGACAAAATGGGGATTTAGCTAGGTCTTGTTTTCGGGGTAGGGCTTATTTTGGACCGTTCTGCAGAAGTAAGGGTAGGTCTTATTATCGGGGTAGGTCTTATTATCGGGGAAACACGGTACTTGCACAATCTCCCTGAAAAAAAATTTTTTCTCAAAAGGCAAGTATATCCCACATTCTGCAGACCACCAGCCTAAATGGGGGTACCACGGAGCGATATTCTAAGCAATCTGACTAGATTAGAATATAAGCCTGATCGCTCCGTGTGTACCCCTTACAGCGATAGCGATGCGCAGCCCCGTGCATCGCTATCGCTGCTGCTAGATTGGCCTGCCATGCAGGCCAATCTAGCGGGTCGCTCACTTCACCCGCTGGGTGAAGTGAGTGTGCCCCCCGTCTCCCCCCGCACGCTCAGCACAGATTGCGCTGTGCTGAGCGGCGGGAGAGATGTGTGCTGAGCGGTTCGCTCAGCACACATCTCTCCCCGCATCGGCCCGTCTATATGGGCCTTAAGGAAATCTGGTACAATAGAAGTGCACATGAGGCTAATCAGGGAACAATACTGCAAGATCTGCTTTAGTTGGTCTTGCTAATACTCTACCATGCTGTGTAAGAAGTAATCTTTCTATTTTTCCTAAGGGCAGAAGAGACTCAAGGAAGTTTCTTTTCAGGAAGGATAACCCCTGGCTTCTATGGACTGCATCGGCTGCAGCCTATATAAGTCGGATTGGGCTAGTGATCAGCCAGGGAGTAGCTTCCTATAGGAAGCAAGCTCTCTGCCTGGTCTGGCAGTCCCAGAGGGAGGAAACACCTTCCAATGGGACTGCCTGTCATGTGGGTGCAATTAGCCCGTCTGATGTGGGTGCAATTGGCCCAGCTGAGCTTATAGGTAAAATCCGCCACTGTATATACATATATATATATATATATATATATATATATAAACACTCACTTCTCCAGCGATGCAGAAAAAGTAGACAAGCCAGCACTCACGTGTAGATGAAAGAAAAGCAGGATTTATTCCTTAACCAAGCGGCATGGTGAAGTACAGCAAATACAGCAAACACAGCCCGACAGCTGTTTCAACCGACTGGTCTTCCTCAAGGGCTAACCGCACTGTTGTCCGAACATAATAAATATAAGCCTCAAATGGCACCAAAATCAACCCAGCAGCATCAGGACGTGGCCTGAGACAAGTCCGGACATGCCTAATGCATCCCCTGCTGTCTCCTCCCACTCCATGACACTGGTAACTAAGCTAAACAAACCTGGTGTCGTGCATAGCAACGGCTCCGGAGCGTGGCAAAACGTGCGGTGGGTGGTCTCAGCAGCCTGACTAGTAAATGGCATGCTGATAGTGAAAGGAATTGCAAGGACGCTGTATATCAAAACAGCAGTGAATGAAATGAAGTGATGTGTTTAAAAAAGTAAAAGGAATAGTGCTGAAGCTCAGCAGAATAGGGTTCCCTGAAAGTGCTGGCTAGAAAGTAAAAGGTGCAAAAAGCAGGAAGGCATGACAGGTCTAATAGAAATAATAGCAGGTGACACAAGGACAACCCTCAAAACAACCTACTGCAAAGCAATGTCCACTTGTTACGGCAATCAATATGAATAAGAATATATGTGCAAAAAGAATCCAAACTACCCTATTGGGGAGAAAACCCACAGAATGCACAATGTCCGCTGTCTTGTGGTATTAAGTGAGTGATGAAAAAAAGGCATTTGTTTCCCCCAGCACCCTGAATGATAACCGTAACCAGATATAAATTCCACATAATAATAGAATTCAGAGATCTTCGTTACACATATTTGCGCAAATGTGTGAATAAGCCCCAAAGCCGCATCAAGGCATCTCTGTATATTTGGGGTCCCTAGCGCTATATCTAGGTGCAGGGTGTGGCACCCCAAAACACCAGCATAAGCCAGAAAGCCCAGCGTAGCACACCAGTGAAAAAACTATAGTGTTAATAAATTAGTATTTAGGAAGCCGAAGCTATAGAGAAAGTGATACAAAAATGAAATGCAATTAAAATAGAGAAATAGTGTTAAAAAATTAATAAGTGAAAAGTGTTAGTAGAATGTAAAGGTATGCCACACTAAGGCCATCCAGCTCAGCCAGTCCAGAGGCACCACACCTCACACCTCCATTACCCCAATCTGGGTCTAAGATTAACCAGCAAGGAGCCACATGATAATGGCTCCTTACTACAATATGTCTAAGCTAAGAGCTACCTACCTTGGAGCAACCCCATAATGCTCCATGTGGCATGTCAGGGCCTGCACCTCCTCCTAATGCAGGAACCTCTCTGCCTCTCACAACAAACATATATATTGGTAGATGCTCAATTAGCTTAGTGATATCATTCAGGTGCTCGAAAGAGAGGGGTATTTCTAAGCATGAAAAAAAGGCATTTGTTTCCCCCAGCACCCTGAATGATAACCGTAACCAGATATAAATTCCACATAATAATAGAATTCAAAGATCTTCGTTACACATATTTGCGCAAATGTGTGAATAAGCCCCAAAGCCGCATCAAGGCGTCTCTGTATATTTGGGGTCTCTAGCGCTATATCTAGGTGCAGGGTGTGGCACCCCACAACACCAGCATAAGCCAGAAAGCCCAGCATAACACACCAGTGAAAAAACTATAGTGTTAATAAATTAGTATTTAGGAAGCCGAAGCTATAGAGAAAGTGATACAAAAATGAAATGCAATTAAAATAGAGAAATAGTGTTAAAAAATTAATAAGTGAAAAGTGTTAGTAGAATGTAAAGGTATGCCACACTAAGGCCATCCAGCTCAGCCAGTCCAGAGGCACCACACCTGACACCTCCATTACCCCAATCTGGGTCTAAGATTAACCAGAAAGGAGCCACATGATAATGGCTCCTTACTACAATATGTCTAAGCTAAGAGCTACCTACCTTGGAGCAACCCCATAATGCTCCATGTGGCATGTCAGGGCCTGCACCTCCTCCTAATGCAGGAACCTCTCTGCCTCTCACAACAAACATATATATTGGTAGATGCTCAATTAGCTTAGTGATATTATTCAGGTGCTCGAAAGGGAGGGGTATTTCTAAGCAAGAATAAAAGGCATTTGTTTCCCCCAGCACCCTGAATGATAACCGTAACCAGATATAAATTCCACATAATAATAGAATTCAGAGATCTTTGTTACACATATTTGCGCAAATGTGTGAATAAGCCCCAAAGCCACATCAAGGCGTCTCTGTATATTTGGGGTCCCTAGCGCTATATCTAGGTGCAGGGTGTGGCACCCCAAAACACCAGCATAAGTCAGAAGCCTCTGCTTCTCACTCTGTAGATAGGAGCGCTGTGCAGCAGTCACTCACGCAACAGGCTTATCCCCTAGGCGGGTCTTATTTGACTTGTCCCTGTCCCAGACAATATGACAGACTGGTGTATAGGCTCCCCGTCACTCACGGCCTTGTTACCTCCTCCTTCCGCATCACTGTGACTCACAAGAGGGCGGCCACCGGCTCTCAGCTACAATCTGCTCCTCTCTCTGCTCTCTCCAGGAGCTCGGCACAATAGATGGCGTCTCTGCTTGGCAGTGAATGGTAAGTTCCCCGCTTCTCCTGTATCGTCTGACAGTCTCAGCTGGTGTAATCAGGGAGGCAGAGTTGACCCCTGTATAATAGGAAAGGTGGACGGTAATGTTAGTGGGGCTGATCCTATACCAAGGTAGAAATAAAGTCACTATTAAAGGCTCCTTTTACCATATACTAACCATCCACCAAAGGTCAGCTGTCAATATACTGTATCAGTGCAGAATAGAGAGAGACCTGCCTTAGTCCGACCATCAGTGGAAAGATAACTAAAGGACTAAAGAAATCCATTCATTCATTACTTCAGAGTAATAGCTAAGACTGTTCTGATTTCTAAGCCAAGTGATTGCATGATTAACACTACACTGATGGTTTCCAGTAGTCTAGTGATCCAGTCAGCAGCGGATTGGAGTGAGTACTTATAACCCGCCAGCAGTTCCCACTTGGTACAGTGGTATAGACTCCCATTAATGATAGAGTAGCCATTTCAGCCTTAATGACTACAGTGTCTCCACTGCAGAAGACAGTGGGATCACTTTAAGACGGGGGCATCCTGTTATGAATACATTGTGACTAATATTAACTGTTCAAGGATTACATTGTGTATAGTACATTGCAAGAGACCGTCCTAGGCTACCTGACTGTTCCACATATAAAGCATTGGAAAGTGATTCTGTTGAAGTTAAGCACATGTGTATCATCAAGGCATTAATTGTCTGTCCATAAATAGCTCAGCTAATACCCTGTTGAAACAGCCAAATCAACTCTCTCATAGATTAAATTCTTCACAGTAAAGACAGACAAGTATCCAGTAAAAGACAAGTGATACTGAGACATCAGAGTGGAGCCAGGGAAGTATCGCTGCGCCCAGAGTAAGTGAAGTCAGGATTACAGATAGTTTTCAAAATATGCCAGCCGTCATATTCAGATATTGCTGACTCTGAGGAAGTTTCTTATATTAAACAACTCCGGCCTTTACAACAACTGCAACAATATGGGATTATAACCTACATAACCTACTGCTATAATTTCCGTATCATTTGTAGAAATAATCACAGACGTTGTGGCCACATAAACTGAACTATTTTTACAGTGATCACTTAGGATAGGTAGAGTGTGTACTGCGCAGGAGGTATAAGGGTATGATTAAATCCCGGGTCTATAGTCGTATCGGCTGTGGTGGTATAAACTTTTTTGTAATGCATGCACTATTGCTGTAACATTGGGTTATAGTCATGTGAGATTGTTTAATTGGTAACACTTATATATTGAGGGCTCTGTGGAAAGATATTGAGTTTTAGTAAAATAAAGTTACTTACCTGTTAAAGTTGGTATTGGGCATCCAGAAATTCTTGTTGAGGGAGTTCTGTAATCTACGACAAGAAACAGATGAATGTACGGGATTACTAAGGTGAGATGTTTACATTACTTATCATATTATTGTCTTAATGTCCTATTATTGTCTGTAACCTCTGTCATCATCTAAGAGTTTAACTAGTGACACCCAATATCTTATTAAGGGACGGCTTTTCCCAAGCGAGCCGGGGTGTATATGCTTGGGTGGAGGCACGCCAACAGAGAAGTAGGGTTACATAATGGAGGCACTTCTGCGATCCCAAGCCTCAGGAACTGGTTATAGGACCCTGGAGGTTATGACAGGGGAGGACGTGTATCAATGGTGTAGAGAGAAAGTTGTGGACATGAACTGTAGTGTAGGATTGGCTGGTAATTTCTCCACTATCACAGATGACGATGTGTTGGCTGAAGTGACAGTGTTATACGGAGTCTGTCAACCCATTATAGTTGATAAAAAGAAGGGACAATATGGAGACACCTTTGCTCTGCTATTAACCAACAAGAATCCCTTAGAACCTGAGTTACTACCCAGAATGATTGTATTAAAATGTGTGCCAGGTAGGCGATTACAACTTCTTTGGCCTATTGCTACAGAGGTAGAACCTGCTCTTGGGGGAGATTCAGGAGCTGGGGCAGGGTCTGGAGCTGTCCGTTCAGATAACGAAGGATCTCAGAATGAAGCAGTCTTGGACAAAGTCGTTAGCCAGTTGGAGAGATGGCACTATGAAGGAGGCTATCGACGACTGAGGATCTTTTCAGGAATAGTGCCAGTACCCGCTGGCGAGGAGACATATGACCTATGGAGGGAGGCTGCTATACAGCATTCGGAGGAGTGGCCACATCCAGATGCCATAAAAAAACAAAGAGTAGTGGAGAGCCTTCGGGGTCCCGCTATGGGAGTGATCCAAGCCACGAGACGGAGCAACCCACAAGCTACATTAAAAGAGTATTTCGACGCGTTGGATTTCTCATACGGGACGTTAGAGGATGTGGGTGACTTATTAGCCCGGATGAATCATACCTTCCAGGAGCATGGAGAAACCCTCACTAACTATATTTATAGGGTGGATAAACTGATTTATAAATTAGTTGATAAGGGAGGAATGGACAAGACCGAAGTAGATGAGAGGCGAATGCGGCAAGTACTAAAAGGAGCATTGACCACCAACCCAGTTGCTCAACAGTTACGTTGTACTATGAGTAGTAGCCCAGCTCCTACTTTGAGTGAATTAGTAAAGGAGGTGAAATTGGAGAACATAAAGAAAGTGAAAGTAGTGGTACCTACTCCTACCCCACCGACGCCTTCCCCTCTGTCAAATATGGATGATCGATTGTTGACCTTGTTGGAAGAACAGAACAAGAAGATTGACCAACTTATTGCCTTACAAACCGATAGACAAAATCAGCCTTACAGGCCTTCGAGCATGGGGAGAGGAACGATCCGTAGGAATCAATTACCCGTCACCTGCTACCAGTGTTGTCAAGTGGGACATCGTTCGTTTGAATGTCCAATGAACGAAACCGCAACGATCAGAGGGGGTCGTTACAGTTCTAAGAGAAGGACCGATCAGTTGGGAAAACTCCAACGGGAGTACTGTGATCCCCTCACAGGCTCCCTCACAATAAATGTTAGAGCTATGGGGAGTTATCAATGGTCTGATGTTCCAGCCAGTTTGATGGGACAGGCCCCCAGGGTCAAAGCGATGATAAATGGACATGAATGTAGCGTTTTGATGGATAGTGGGTCACAGATATCGATAGTTTTCGAATCCTGGTATCGATCTCACTTGACGGATGTTCCCATACAGCCACTTAGCGGTCTTACTATCTGGGGCCTGAGCGAACAGAAGTACCCTTATCTGGGGTACATAACCGCCCACATCACTTTTGAGCCAGGGCTTAACATCTCCAATGACACCGTCCCTTTAGTAGCTTTGGTGTGCCCTGACTCTCCTGGGGATAATGGAGAACTGCCGGTCATTATAGGGACAAACACCAATATGTTTAAGAACTTGATAAAGTGGTGTCATAAACAAGCTAGAGAACCCCTAAGGGAGAGTGCAGACCGAGAGATAGATGAGGATAATCGATATAGGTGTGTCAGAGTGGATTCTAGCTGCGACAACTCTACTGATCCAGTAGGAGCCATAAGTGACTGCGCAACCCCAATTCTTGATTTGGAACCTTGTTTCAAGGGCAGTGATATTACTATGGAGATGAAGAGTCTATTATTGACTCAACTATGTAACAGAGCTGAAGTTTTTGCCAAAGGAGAGTGGGATCTAGGCACAGCGTCCGGAGTAGAACACCATATTAGGCTAACTGATGAAACACCGTTTAGGGAGAGATCGAGAAGACTATCACCCGCCGATTTTGAGGATGTACGCCAACATCTGCGACATTTGTTAGAAAATAAGGTGATTGCTGATTCCGAGAGTCCATATGCATCCCCAATAGTAGTGGCAAGGAAGAAAAATGGGGAAGTGCGCTTGTGTATTGACTATCGGACGCTGAATAGTCGCACCATTCCCGATCAATATATGGTTCCCAGAGTTGATGAGGCCCTAGACTGTCTACAAGGCAGTCAGTGGTTCTCAGTGTTAGATCTAAGGTGTGGATACTATCAGATCCCAATGAGTGCACAAGATCAACAAAAGACTGCTTTTATTTGCCCTATCGGATTTTATGAGTTCCTTAAGATGCCACAGGGAGTAAAGGGTGCACTGGCTACATTCCAGAGGGCCATGGAAAACACAGTAGGTGACATGTGCTACCGAGAAGTACTTGTCTACCTGGATGATATCATCGTATTTGGAAAAAACATAGAGGAGCATAACGAAAGGCTACTCAAGGTATTGGACCGCTTGCAGGCCAGGGGATTAAAGTTGTCAATAGACAAATGTAAGTTTTGTCAACAAACTGTGAAATATTTAGGTCATATTGTCAGTCGAGAGGGTTTTGCCACTGATCCAACCAAGCTAGAGGCTGTACAGAAATGGCCACGGCCTAATAATCTGAAGGATCTGCGATCTTTTTTAGGATTCTGTGGCTATTACAGAAAGTTTGTACGGCATTATTCAAGGATTTCCCGGCCATTGACGGAGCTCACCAAGGGATATCCACCTCCTAATATTAAGGGGCACAATCGAGTAAGCAGTAAAGTACAGTATTACAGACCTCAAGACTCGTTTGGAAATAGGTGGGACAACAAATGTGAGGAAGCATTTATACAACTGAAACATTGTTTAACCCATGCCCCCGTGTTGGCGTATGCAAATCCGGAGCTCCCGTATGAAGTCCATGTTGATGCATCTATGGATGGAATTGGGGGAGTTTTGTATCAGTTACAGAATAACCAGCTACGACCTGTCTCCTATGTTAGTCGTGGGATATCGCATAGTGAAAGTAAATATTCAGTGCATAAACTGGAGTTTTTGGCGCTAAAATGGGCCGTTGTGGAGAAATTCCACGACTATTTATATGGAGTATTTTTTTGTTCGAACTGATAATAATCCCCTAACATATATTCAAACAACGGCTAGATTAGATGCCACTGGGCACAGATGGCTGGCTGCCTTGTCGAATTACGACTTTACCATTAAATATCGACCGGGTCTGGTGCACCAAGATGCCGATGCGTTGTCACGATTACCGCATACCTCGGAAACAGAGACAACGGATGAATGGATAGAAGTTCCGGCAACAGATGTACGAGGGTTATGTCATCAGATATGTGTGGGACACAATTCGGAGCACGCCCTTATTACTTCCTTAGGGGTATCTGATCAAGCATTACCACCGCTTTATTGTTGGTTGAATCAGGTTGATCTGGAGGGCATGGACAAAGTTGGAAATAAGCAGATGGCATCTGAACAAAGGGAGGATAGGATCATATCCCTAGTCATACAGATTATCACTGATCTGAACGGAGGGAATAGTAAATTGCACCTTACCAATGCTTCCAAGGTGTTATTGAAACAGCGCCCTAAACTGACTCTACAGCATGGGGTCCTATACCGATGTACTCGAATGCCGAATGGGGAATACAAATTACAACTGGTATTACCTGATAAATATAAGCCGTTAGTAATGGAAGCCCTGCATGATAATCACGGTCATCTGGGTTACGAAAAGACTCACGGATTAATTGTGGATCGCTTCTATTGGCCGTTTATAAACAGAGAGATTGATCAATTTTGTCGGACTTGCGGAAATTGTATAATGAGGAAGACCTTGCCTAGCTCTACCGTAGCACCCTTGACTAATATAAGTAGTTCGGGCCCCATGGAGCTGATATGCATAGATTTCCTATCGTTTGAAGGACCCAATGGAAAGGACAGTAACATTCTGATTGTTACAGATCATTTTACTAGGTATGCTCAAGCCTACGTGACACGAAATCAGCGAGCGATTACTGTAGCTACCACCTTATGGGAGAAGTTCTTTACCCATTATGGGCTTCCAGCTAGGATACATTCTGATCAGGGTAGGGACTTCGAAAGTCGGCTAATCAAGGAATTATGTGAGTGCTGTGGCATAAAAAAATCTCGGACCACCCCGTACCACCCACAAGGAGACCCACAGCCAGAACGGTTTAATCGTACGTTATTAAACATGTTAGGGACATTGGGTAGTAAAAATAAGCTTCAGTGGAATCAACATATCGCTCACTTAGTACATGCCTACAATTGTACAAAGAATGAGGCTACAGGATATTCCCCATACTTTTTGATGTTCGGCAGAGATGCCCGTTTACCCATTGATATCTGTCTAGGGACTATGTCTGCCAATTCTTCGACGTCATCGCATTCTCAGTACGTTAGTAGACTTCAACAACAATTAAAGGATGCCTACACTCTAGCTCAGCTGGAAGCACAGAAAATAGGGGACAAGAACAAAACACGACATGACCGACAAGTAAAACAACATGTGTTGAGGCCAGGAGATCGGGTGTTGATACGTAATTTAGGATGTCCCAGAAAACACAAGTTGGCTAACAGATGGAAGATGGGACTTTACATTGTCCAGAGACAACTGCCCAACATTCCGGTATATCAATTGGCCCCGGAAACAGGGTTAGGACCTGTGGTGACGTACCATAGACAACACCTTTTACCGGTAACTCAAGACGTCCGATGGGATGAGGTGAAGGAAGAACAAATCAAGATCAGTAACAAAGAACTGACGGGGACGCCGCAGTATGTAGAAGTTGAGGAATTCCCGGATATGACCGGGATTGAAGCAGCTGAATATGGATCTGGGTATTATTATTGTGATGAAAGGTCAAATGTTCTGGAAGAACGGCAGAGAAAGCCGATCAATACACCCAGTATAGAGCTACCGAGTTCAGTTATACAGACTGAAGGACCATCTTGTGATGGAGAAGAGTGGTGGGAGATGGGGATAGAACCAGAATCCTCTGTTAATGATGAGGTGAATAGAGAAGTACTTACAAGGGAAAATGAAAATGTAGCAGTTCCCAGACCGCAAAGGGAACGGAAACCCCCAAGAATACTCACGTATGAGCAATTAGGGAGTCCTACTGAGGTGCCCTTGATAGTGCATCCGAGTATCATATGGTCGTGGCCATACTTTGGGACTGTAATGTAGGATAAGATACACATATACATGCTTTAGACAATGTACTGTAAGAGGGCTTAGGGTATATGGAAAGTTCCACAGTAGTATATGTTAGATTGTGGAATCCCCAGGGGGAGAGTGTAGCCCCTTACAGGATGGGTTATATGGGGTCACACAGTTGAGAGCAAATGAGAGAAGACCATTGTAAACACATATATATATATATATATATATATATATATATGTTATTCATAGAGTGTTATATATTCAATAAGAAACTAAAACCAATTAGTGGTAGATATATATATATATATATATATATATATATATAGTAATGATCACCATTCTAACAAATGTTGTAAAATGTACATAAATGTTTGTATATGTACACATATGTTCAATAACATTGATGGTGAATGGGGATGGAAACTTCTGGAGCCCCTCATGCTGAGTGGCAGGGGATTTCTCAAGGAGAAACAGAAAAAACGGTTGAGGGAGCGAGGAGAGACAGTTGGTGCGTGTGCAGCAGAAAGGACGGAGGAGGTGTAAGCAGGTAGCGATGGTGATGACAAGCGGAGGAAAGGATCGGTGAGCTCCGAAACTGTGAAATCACCCAGAGCAGACGATACAGGAGAAGCGGGGAACTTACCATTCACTGCCAAGCAGAGACGCCATCTATTGTGCCGAGCTCCTGGAGAGAGCAGAGAGAGGAGCAGATTGTAGCTGAGAGCCAGTGGCCGCCCTCTTGTGAGTCACAGTGATGCAGAAGGAAGAGGTAACAAGGCCGTGAGTGACGGGGAGCCTATGCACCAGTCTGTCATATTGTCTGGGACAGGGACAAGTCAAATAAGACCCGCCTAGGGGATAAGCCTGTTGCGTGAGTGACTGCTGCACAGCGCTCCTATCTACAAAGTGAGAAGCAGAGGCATAGGAGTAACAGCAACTGACAGTCTCAACTGGTGTAATCAGGGAGGCAGAGTTGACCCCTGTATAATAGGAAAGGTGGACGTTAATGTTAGTGGAGCTGATCCTATACCAAGGTAGAAATAAAGTCACTATTAAAGGCTCCTTTTACCATAAACTAACCATCCACCAAAGGTCAGCTGTCCATATACTGTATCAGTGCAGAATAGAAAGAGACCTGCCTTAGTCCGACCATCAGTCGAAAGATAACTAAAGGACTAAAGAAATCCATTCATTCATTACTTCAGAGTAATAGCTAAGACTGTTCTGATTTCTAAGCCAAGTGATTGCATGATTAACACTACACTGATGGTTTCCAGTAGTCTAGTGATCCAGTCAGCAGCGGAAGGGAGTGAGTACTTATAACCCGCCAGCAGTTCCCACTTGGTACAGTGGTATAGACTTCCATTAATGATAGAGTAGCCATTTCAGCCTTAATGACTACAGTGTCTCCACCGCAGAAGACAGTGGGATCACTTTAAGACAGGGGCATCCTGTTATGAATACATTGTGACTAATATTAACTGTTCAAGGATTACATTGTGTATAGTACATTGCAAGAGACCGTCCTAGGCTACCTGACTGTTCCACATATAAAGCATTGGAAAGTGATTCTGTTGAAGTTAAGCACATGTGTATCATCAAGGCATTAATTGTCTGTCCATAAATAGCTCAGCTAATACCCTGTTGAAACAGCCAAATCAACTCTCTCATAGATTAAATTCTTCACAGTAAAGACAGACAAGTATCCAGTAAAAGACAAGTGATACTGAGACATCAGAGTGGAGCCAGGGAAGTATCGCTGCGCCCAGAGTAAGTGAAGTCAGGATTACAGATAGTTTTCAAAATATGCCAGCCGTCATATTCAGATATTGCTGACTCTGAGGAAGTTTCTTATATTAAACAACTCCGGCCTTTACAACAACTGCAACAATATGGGATTATAACCTACATAACCTACTGCTATAATTTCCGTATCATTTGTAGAAATAATCACAGACGTTGTGGCCACATAAACTGAACTATTTTTACAGTGATCACTTAGGATAGGTAGAGTGTGTACTGCGCAGGAGGTATAAGGGTATGATTAAATCCCGGGTCTATAGTCGTATCGGCTGTGGTGGTATAAACTTTTTTGTAATGCATGCACTATTGCTGTAACATTGGGTTATAGTCATGTGAGATTGTTTAATTGGTAACACTTATATATTGAGGGCTCTGTGGAAAGATATTGAGTTTTAGTAAAATAAAGTTACTTACCTGTTAAAGTTGGTATTGGGCATCCAGAAATTCTTGTTGAGGGAGTTCTGTAATCTACGACAAGAAACAGATGAATGTACGGGATTACTAAGGTGAGATGTTTACATTACTTATCATATTATTGTCTTAATGTCCTATTATTGTCTGTAACCTCTGTCATCATCTAAGAGTTTAACTAGTGACACCCAATATCCTATTAAGGGACGGCTTTTCCCAAGCGAGCCGGGGTGTATATGCTTGGGTGGAGGCACGCCAACAGAGAAGTAGGGTTACACTAATTTATTAACACTATAGTTTTTTCATTGGTGTGCTACGCTGGGCTTTCTGGCTTATGCTGGTGTTTTGGGGTGCCACACCCTGCACCTAGATATAACGCTAGGGACCCCAAATATACAGAGACGCCTTGATGCGGCTTTGGGGCTTTTTCACACATTTGCGCAAATATGTGTAACGAAGATCTCTGAATTCTATTATTATGTGGAATTTATATCTGGTTACGGTTATCATTCAGGGTGCTGGGGGAAACAAATGCCTTTTTTTCTTGTTTAGAAATACCCCTCCCTTTCGAGCACCTGAATGATATCACTAAGCTAATTGAGCATCTACCAATATATATGTTTGTTGTGAGAGGCAGAGAGGTTCCTGCATTAGGAGGAGGTGCAGGCCCTGACATGCCACATGGAGCATTATGGGGTTGCTCCAAGGTAGGTAGCTCTTAGCTTAGACATATTGTAGTAAGGAGCCATTATCATGTGGCTCCTTGCTGATTAATCTTAGACCCAGATTGGGGTAATGGAGGTGTGAGGTGTGGTGCCTCTGGACTGGCTGAGCTGGATGGCCTTAGTGTGGCATACCTTTACATTCTACTAACACTTTTCACTTATTAATTTTTTAACACTATTTCTCTATTTTAATTGCATTTCATTTTTGTATCACTTTCTCTATAGCTTCGGCTTCCTAAATACTAATTTATTAACACTATAGTTTTTTCACTGGTGTGCTACGCTGGGCTTTCTGGCTTATGCTGGTGTTTTGGGGTGCCACACCATGCACCTAGATATAGCGCTAGGGACCCCAAATATACAGAGATGCCTTGATGCGGCTTTGGGGCTTATTCACACATTTGCGCAAATATGTGTAACGAAGATCTCTGAATTCTATTATTATGTGGAATTTATATCTGGTTACGGTTATCATTCAGGGTGCTGGGGGAAACAAATGCCTTTTTTTTCTTGCTTAGAAATACCCCTCCCTTTCGAGCACCTGAATGATATCACTAAGCTAATTGAGCATCTACCAATATATATGTTTGTTGTGAGTAATGTACAGCACCCAGTATTCCCAGATCGTCACCGATACTGGTACTGACTGGGCCCAACACTGCTTAGTTTCCAAGATCAGCTGGAATTGGATGTTTGCCAGTGTGGTATGGCTGTAAATATCACTAGACCAACATATGTTGTCTACTGGGGAATCCCATATAGGCAGCTGGAATCTGATACTGCTAAATACAACACCAAGGATGGACAATAAGCTGCATATAGTGAGCAAGAGAGGGTCTGCATGGTGGATGTTGAAAACGAGGGTGAAAGGAAAGGTGTCACTGCTAGTGAAGTGGGGACCTGTCAGGATCGAGTCTCTAGATATATAAAGACACACGGCGGTGTCTGACAGCACATAGCATGCAAAGAACATCAATGAGAGGACACACGGTTGTGTCTAAGAAAATTAAACCAAACAGCGGAAGGCAGAGTCCAACAAAAAGTCACTATGTCACAGGAAACAACCTAAACGAAAATCTTTGCCGTAACAAGTGGGCATTGCTGTGCAGTAGGTTGTTTTGAGGGTTGTCCTTGTGTCCCCTGCTATTATTTGTATTAGACCTGTCATGCCTTCCTGCTTTTTGCACCTTTTACTTTCTAGCCAGCACTTTCAGGGAACCCTGTTCTGCTGAGCTTCAGCATTATTACTTTTACTTTTTTAAACACATCTCTTCATTTCATTCACTGCTGTTTTGATATACAGCGTCCTTGCAATTCCCCTTACTATCACTATGGCATTTACTAATCAGGCTGCTGAGACCACCCACCGCACGTTTTGCCGCGCTCCGGAGCCGTTACTATGCACGACACCAGGTTTGTTTAGCTTAGTTACCAGTGTCATGGAGTGGGAGGAGACAGCAGCGGATACATTAGGCATGTCCGGACTTGTCTCATCCCACGTCCTGATGCTGCTGGGTTGATTTTGGTGCCATTTGAGGCTTATATTTCATGTTCTGACAACAGTGCGGTTAGCCCCTGAGGAAGACCAGTCGGTTGAAACAGCTGTCGGGCTGTGTTTGCTGTATTTGCTGTACTTCACCATGCCGTTTGGTTAAGGAATAAATCCTGCTTTTCTTTCATCTACACGTGAGTGCTGGCTTGTTTACTTTTTCTGCATCGCTGGAGAAGTGAGTGTTTTATATTTATTGCTGCCTTGCACTACCATTTTTTGCTTTATATACATAGGCTTTGAGTGCTGTCGTTATTTCCTATCGTTACTCAATTTTTTGATGTGCACCTGCCCCATGGAGTTTGCATGTTCTCTCCTCGGTTAACAATTGACTTTTCAGTATTTTTTTCTTGTTTTCTTGTTACCAGTATCTTTTTTGTACATATACAGCTTTGTGGTGTGTGATCAAGCATGCCTGTGCAGGTCTGAGCAAACAAATATCTATCATTATAGTTTTTCTTTTTTTTTCAATGTCCACCAGTAAGGAAATTACATCTGTGCTACAGTTTAATGATGCTGATGCAGAACGCATCTCTTTGATGACACTGACACACTGGCCTTTCACACTGATAGTCCGGAGGAGTTTATCAGTGATCTCCTAAGATTAAAGAAACGGGAAGTTGAACTTCAACTCCATGGACTTACCTTATCGCAATATTATAAAGAGCAATTTATTCCCAGGGGGTTCAGGTTGCGTAACCAACCCACACTGGGAAGACATAGCAATGATTTCTGCGCCAGATGGTGCAACATATTGAATAAGTGTTAATTTGATTTAATGCTGCTGGTGATTGAACAGGCAGGCATTGATTTGAATGATATCAGGAAGGACATCTCCGAATTAGAAGCATCAGATGTATTTAAGTCAATCCAAACCCCAGACAGTGAGCTTCTGTCCAAGTTGAACAAGGACATAGATAAATTTAAAGGTGATTTGCTGAAGTTGAAAGAGAACAAGTACAAACAGGTCAAATTGGACTACAAGGATAACAGGGTATATCCTTGGTATTCGCGCAGTGAACCCCGAAGATATAAACCACAGTTCCAACGTGGCAGAAGACCTATACAACCCTTTACAGATATTGACAGCCAGTCCCAAACTTCAGCAAGTGACTCAGACGCTGCATCTACCTCTGGCCAAAACTTTACATCTATACCGAGATCCTCCAGGAATTGAAGACCGCCAAAAAACCCGCTGTACCCACCCGTCGAGGTGGGAGAAAAAGAAAGGAAAACACAACAAAAACACAATTAGAAATGGTAGTCTTCAATCTGTCCCAGCATTCCTTAACACCTGACGAACTGTCCATTCTGAACAGAGGCCTATCCTTTGTTCCCACAGTAACACCGGATGAATTTAAATGGCATGTGGATCTTTACAAATTTGGCAGGCAACTTCGGCTTAAAGATTTTTTTGCAGGAACCAACCTCGATTCATGATCAACATCCTCAACCAACCAGTCAAGTTTACCAAAAAAGCCAAGCCTATTTGACCCACCATCACAAAACCCTTCTTTACACACGTTTATGAGGGTTCTCAAAAGGGATACCATTCCATACATCGCCAACCAAAGAATTAACCATCACAACATCACATTGGGAGAGAGAAAAGCCATTGACTCATTGCGCAACGACACCCAGTTAATCATCAGAGCTGCGGACAAAGGCGGAGGAATCGTACTCCTTGTTTACGACTACTACATACGGGAGGCCAAAAGCCAACTCTCGGATACCATGTGTTATCAGAAACTCACTTACGATCCAACAGGAGTGTACAAAACAGAGATTGACTCTATTATACAAGTGGGACTCAACAATGGCTATATCAATCAAAGCACAGCTGAATTTTTGACCACCACACATCCCAAAATTCCATTTTTGTATGCACTTTTGAAAAATACACAAATCACTTACTCAGCCTCCTGGATGACCTATTATCTCGGCCAGAGGGTCCCTGTGTCAGCCCCTTTCCCAATTGGTCGACTTTTATCTACAACCTCTGGTTAGGAGAACATCCAGATATATAGAGGACACCTCTGACTTTTTGAGGAAATTAGAAGGAGTGCAGAGTGTGACAGAGGATACCTTGCTTGTCACTTTGGATGTTTCCAGTCTCTACACCAACATCCCCCATATACAGGGTATTGAATCATGCAGAGATCTTCTCAACAACAGCGATGCATATTTTGGACCGCCAGTCTCCTTTCTTATGTTACTCATTGACGTCATCCTCAACAAAAATTATTTTCTTTTTGAAAATTGTTTCTACTTGCAGAAACAAGGGACCGCCATGGGTTCTAACATGGCGCCCTCTTATGCCAAAATTTTTATGGCAGCATATGAGCAGGTGCACATCATTGGTAATTCACGTTTTTGTCACTTTTTAGCATTTTATGTACGATACATCGATGATTTATTTTTTATTTGGCAAGGCAGTGAAGAACATCTTTTGGAATTCATCGATGAACGCAACGCCCTCCCTGGAACCATAAGATTCAGTTTGACCTTCAGTAAACCACAAATTAATTTTTGGGATGTGACCATCAAAAAGGAGAATAATACATTGCTAACTTCAATCTACAGTTAGGACTCTGACCGTAACACTCTTTTATTGCACTCCAGTTTTCATCCAGGGCCTTTGAAAAAGGGTTTGCCTTTCTCTCAACTGCTGACGGTGATACGCATCACCTCTAACCCAATGGAATTACCAGGAGCTTTGGAATCTATGTGCCAGAGATTCTTGGACAGAGGATACTCCAAGAATGAAATCAATAATGCTTTATCGCGGATTGAGAAACTTAACAGAACTGAACTTCTACATGTGAAAACTGATCCTACCAATAAAGATCGGGATAGGCTCAATTTTTCCAGTATGTTCACTATGGCATCAGCCTTTATACGTAACCGCATCAGGGAACATTGGCATTTGATCTCCAGTAATCCGACATTGAAAAAAGACTTATCTCTAATACCAAGATTTGCTTATAGACGAGGACCGAATCTCAAGGACCTTTTGGTCAAGACAGACTTTACACAGCGGAAACCTAGACAGATGTCCAATTGGCTTACCACCAAACCAGGAGTATTTAAGTGTACAGGATGTTCGAATTGCTCTTTTCTGATAATAGGCAATCGCTTCAAATATCCCACAGATGGGAGGGAATATTCTATCAAATATAGGCTGGACTGTAACAGTAGATTTGTTTTTTACATTTTGAGATGCCCATGCAACCGTCTGTATGTCGTCAAGACTAATAGAATGATGAAAGAACGGCTCAGCCAACATCGCTCATCTATCAAGAAGTGCCTAATTGCTACAGACACCTCAAATGACTTTACTAACTTACCCGTCGCTAGACACTACAAGGATGCACATCATACTGTTAACCAGCTCAAATGTTGTATCATTGATCAGATACCGCCCCTACAACGTGGGCGTGATCGGGACAGAATTTTGCTACAATGAGAACTACAATGGATACACAGACTTAATTGTCTTACTCCGATTGGCCTTAATGAAGATTTTCGTTTAGGTTGTTTCCTGTGACATATTATAGTGACTTTTTGTTGGACTCTGCCTTCCGCTGTTTGGTTTAATTTTCTATGACACCACTGTGTGTCTTTATATATCTAGAGACTCGATCCTGACATTTCCCCACTTCACTAGCAGTGACACCTTTCCTTTCATTCTCGCTTTCAAGCATCCACCATGCAGACCCTCTCTTGCTCACTATATGCAGCTTATTGTCCATCCTTGGTGTTGTATTTAGCAGTATCAGATTCCAGCTGCCTATATGGGATTCCCCAGTAGACAACATATGTTGGTCTAGTGATATTTACAGCCATACCACACTGGCAAACGTCCAATTCTGGCTGATCTTGGAAACTAAGCAGGGTTGGGCCCAGTCAGTACCAGTATCGGTGAAAATCTGGGAATACTGGGTGCTGTACATCACTCACTTAATACCACAAGACAGCGGACATTGTGCATTCTGTGGGTTTTCTCCCTAATAGGGTAGTTTGGATTCTTTTTGCACATATATTCTTATTCATATTGATTGCCGTAACAAGTGGGCATTGCTTTGCAGTAGGTTGTTTTGAGGGTTGTCCTTGTGTCACCTGCTATTATTTCTATTAGACCTGTCATGCCTTCCTGCTTTTTGCACCTTTTACTTTCTAGCCAGCACTTTCAGGGAACCCTGTTCTGCTGAGCTTCAGCACTATTCCTTTTACTTTTTTAAACACATCACTTCATTTCATTCACTGCTGTTTTGATATACAGCGTCCTTGCAATTCCCCTCACTATCAGCATGCCATTTACTAGTCAGGCTGCTGAGACCACCCACCGCACGTTTGTGCCGCGCTCCGGAGCCGTTGCTATGCACGACACCGGGTTTGTTTAGCTTAGTTACCAGTGTCATGGAGTGGGAGGAGACAGCAGGGGATGCATTAGGCATGTCCGGACTTGTCTCAGCCCACGTCCTGATTCTGCTGGGTTGATTTTGGTGCCATTTAAGGCTTATATTTCATGTTCTGACAACAGTGCGGTTAGCCCCTGAGGAAGACCAGTCAGTTGAAACAGCTGTCGGGCTGTGTTTGCTGTATTTGCTGTACTTTACCATGCCGTTTGTTTAAGGAATAAATCCTGATTTTCTTTCATCTACACGTGAGTGCTGGCTTGTCTACTTTTTCTGCATCGCTGGAGAAGTGAGTGTTTTATATTTATTGCTGCCTTGCACCACCATTTTTTGCTTTATATACATAGGTTTTGAGTGTTGTTGTGATTTCATATATATATATATATATATATATTACACAATATGAATATTTAAGCAGCATACTGTAGACTATATTACACATTAAATTTGAAAGTGTGTGTAACCCCTTTTATTATCTCCCCATGGGGTTACTAATATGTAATGATACCGAGTGCCTCCACCCAAGATGGTTATGGCTAGCTTGGGGCAGCCCGATGGATAAAATAGGAATAATTTTATGGAACAGTCAGATTAGTACAGAATATTATAATCCCTCACCTGAGACAGTTTCTTCTTTCTTTTATTCCAGATTCGCAATAGGGATTTTTTCAGGATTCTCCAGATACAGGTAAGTTCAGTAAATAAGATGAATACTCCACCGACCAATTGTTTATTTTTTGATGTAAATTGTATTCATTTACTGGTATAACTAAATCTCTAAACACATCTACTTACAACCATACTATTTGGGTATACAATCGTATATGCATGCACTACAAAAAACACAATGTAAACCGGTTCTGAAGAAAACACCCCAGGAATAAAGGAGTAAGGGTATGAATCTTGCATGCGCAATAGTACAGATGTTTAGTACCACTTTCCCTACCCGCTGATATTTCAATTCGTTGGTGCACAAGTTGGGGCCCAGTTGTATGTAATAGCTGGTAGTTGAGTCCTTTAATCCGACGAGGATCAGAATATATCTGACATATATCATATATTGTTTAAAATAAGTAGAAATTAGTCTAGTTCTACCAGTTTCTCAGTAATGAATATGATCTGCTCACTAAGTTTCAGTTATATTCCTTGTCACTGGTACGATAATAGTAAGTACCGATGTTAATCCTCATGTCATTACTATCCTTTCAGTTTAGTAGTTTGGAGAGGCGTCCACTGTAATATACTAGCTAACTTATTTATTGCATCTCTATATATAGTGGCATGAATTGTAACTGGTCGGTCCCATATAGTTGCGAGCTCAGCCGAAAGCGATATATATAGCGGCAATGTTCTAGGACCCCGACCGTATAATATAGTTACTAACTAGTATTTAGTAGAAGTACTGTCCTTGTTTTTTTTCTTAGATAATGCTCCTCATTGTTAAGACTCTCTTTTATAGTGTTAACATAGGGTTACTCCAGTGAGCACTATTATGTAGATCGATGATCCTCTATAGGCTCTGGGGTACTAACAGAGTTAATATGTGACTGTACTTTTCATATAAGACGGATTATAAATTATCAGCAGTAAGTCCACTTCCCGGGGGAGCACAGCACTATCCTCCCGACACTATAACTCCCTCTCTTAGGGCTGATCTGCTATGCTACCTGACACTGTCAATGATAAGGGGAGTGTATATGTAGTATTTCCTCCCCCAAATAGGAGGCTTCCTAGCCAGTACTCACACCTCCTTTCTGGGCGTCTAGGGAAAGCAAAGCTCCGTCTTTCAGCTCCTCCCCCGGGGCGGCTCGGCCGTATGACGATCTAAGGGGGAGTCCTGATGTCCCGTCTTCTAATCTCTCTTCTCCGGAGGAGGGGGTAGCAAAGGAGGTGGAGGATAATGTCCAGGGTATTCAGATTCCTTTAGTCACCGAGGTATGTGTTGTAACGCTGTTCATGCGCTCCCCACCTCTCTCATCCTCTTACTCGACCGACTCTCTCCTCCTGCGTCACTCCTTGCTCCCCCGCTGAGCGGCTCGTGCGGCCGCGCTCCCCTGATGTCCGTTACCCTCGCACACTCCAGAGGCACGAGGGCTTCCAGAAAAGTCCATGAAGTGCTCTCGTGCACCCCACCCTTTCATTCACCACAGTACCTATATTTATTTTCTTTATTATAATAAACATTATATCATTAATATTAGGTAACAATAACTTAACCTCAAGTACCTTTACTGACAAAGGGTTACATTCTCCCCCTGGTGATTTGCACTTCTGAAAGGAGCGAACATCACCATATACTTATTAAAGACACTAGGTCATCTATTTATTTACACACACTATAACCAAAATAAGGCCATGACCTTATCACACTAGGATGTATTACCAAGGGAACTTCAGTGGGGTTGCCTAACTGTTCAAAAGTTAAAATTCGTGGAGGTTTCCGAATTCTTTGGGGTCGAGGTGACATAGGTAGTCCTTCCGAAACTACCTCTAATCCACCTGGGGAGACGTCTAACAACTCAGATTCTTCTCTTATTCCCCCACTCTCCTGAGTAACTTCCCCAGACAAGTTATAATTGATAGATTCAGAGTATTGAGGTTTCAGATCTGGAGCCATCTCCTCACGTAAACAGTCTTTGTCTTTATAAAAACATCCGGATGCATATTCCTCCCCATTGTCACTATTCTCAGAGTGCATTATCCTTTCCTCACCCTTATCAAGGGTCATCCTTGGGGAACCACCTCGATCAATCGGATAATTTTCACTTCTCATCTCCTCCCCCCACCTTATGTCTTGACCAATGGGGAGCAAATGTTGCCGATGATATGTTACAACTGATCCCAGTCCATCGGCTCGGGTTAATTGATAGGCCGGAATATTATGTACTACCACATAAGGCTCAGGTCTCCACCTATTGCTCAATTTGTTTTTTCTGGGCACTCCCAATAATTGAATCAGTACTCGGTTACCGGGCTGTAAACACTGTTCCATTACTCCACGGCCGAAATGTGTCTTATTCTTTTCTCCCATGTGCTGTGATGCTGCTTGAGCTATCTGGTAAGCATCTTTGAGCTGTTGTCGTAGTTGTTTAATATATTGTGAGTGTGAGGACCCAACAGAATAATTGACCTGGGTCCCTAAGCAGACATCTATAGGTAGCCTGGCTTCACGGCCAAACATATGGTAATACGGTGTAAATCCTGTAGCCTCATTCCGGGTACAGTTATAAGCGTGCACCAATGTTGATACATGTCTTTTCCATTGGTACTTCCTCTTAGGTTCTAAGGTTCCAAGCATATTTAATAGGGTCCTGTTAAATCGCTCAGGTTGAGGATCACCTTGGGGATGGTAGGATGTGGTCCGAGATTTTTTTTATTCCACAGCAGTTACACAACTCTCTAATTAATTGGCTCTCAAACTCTCTCCCTTGATCGGAATGAATCCTGGCTGGTAGGCCATAATGAATGAAAAACTTTTCCCATAAGGTGCGTGCAACTGTCACTGCTCTCTGATTGTCTGTTATATAAACTTGAGCATAACGGATAAAGTGGTCAGTTATCACCAAAAGATGGCTATCTTGTCCATCTGGGCCTTCTAAAGCTAAAAAATCTATACATACTAATTCCATCGGCCCCGAGCTTCTTATGTTCACCAACGAAGCGGCCCTGTGGTTAGGTAGCGTTTTCCGCAGTATACAATTACCACAAGTTCGACAAAATTGCTCTATGTCTTTGTTCATACAGGGCCAGAAAAAACGGTTCGCTACTACTCCCCGAGTCTTATCGTATCCCAAATGTCCATGCTGATCATATAAGGCAATAAGTACCATTTGTTTATACTGTGTAGGCAAAACCAACTGTAATTTACTTCGTCCATCATTCTTCCGAACGGTCCGATATAACACTTCCTTCACTATCCTCAGCTTGGGGCGTTGTCTCCATCATATCTTAGAGGCGGGTGACAGTTTTGACCACTCCACAGTGAGATTAGGATTCTCTATCAATCGCAATATAGAAATGATATCAGGGTCTTCTCTTTGTGATATAACCATCTGCTCCCTGGTTATCTTATCTAAACCCTCCAATTCAATATGACTTAACCGACAGTAGGAGGGGGGAATGGCCTCAGAGGATTTTCCAGTGGACAATATCGCCGCCGATTCGTGATGTCGGTTAACACTTATATGTTGGCATAACCCCTTAACAGCTGCAGCAGGAACTTCGACCCACTCTTCTTCTTTTTCTGGTCCCTCATCATGAGTTAAACGGGATAGAGCATCAGCATCTTGATTGTTATCCCCTGGGCGATATTTGATGGTAAAGTCATAGTTAGTCAGGTCAGCCAGCCACCGATGGCCAGTAGAGTCCAACTTGGCTGATGACTGTATATACGTCAACGGGTTGTTATCCGTTTGTACTGTAAATGGTACTCCGTATAAGTAGTCGTGAAATTTTTCACTCACAGCCCATTTGAGAGCCAAAAACTCCAACTTATGGACTGGGTAATTTCGTTCACTAGATGACAATCCTCTACTAATATACGCAATGGGGCGTAAGTGCTTCCCATGTAGCTGATATAACCCCCCCCCCCCCCCCAGACCCTCCAAAGAAGCATCTATATGGACCTCATAAGGTAAGTCTGGTTGTACATATGCCAGTACAGGAGCTTTGGTGAGACTATCTTTTAGCTGGTTAAACGCTTCTTCACATGAGGGGGTCCATCTTTCACCAAACGGCTCTCGTGGTTTATAGTAATGAGGGTATAACTCCGCTCTAATATTATGTGATTTCATTTTAACAGGGGGATACCCTCGAGTCAGTTGATTTAAAGGTTTGGCAACTATAGCATACTGTGGCACGAATTTCCGATAGTATCCACAGAATCCTAGAAAGGATCGTAGATCCTTAAGATTTTTCGGTCGTGGCCAGTTCTACACAGTCATCACTTTTTCCGGATCAGTAGATATGCCTTGCCTGCTTACAATGTGCCCGAGATATTTGACAGGTGACCTACAAAGCTTACATTTTTCTAGGGACAATTTCAGCCCGCGAACCTGAAGTCGGTCTAGTACTTTAAGCAACCGTTCATTGTGCTCTTCTAGGTCTTTCCCAAAAACAATAATGTCATCTAGGTATACCAATACCTCTCGGTAGCACATATCCCCGACGTTTTTTTCCATTGTTCGCTGAAATATAGCGGGGGCTCCTTTTATGCCTTGGGGCATTTTGAGAAACTCAAAGAATCCGATCGGGCAAATGAAGGCGGTTTTTGCTCTGTCATTCCGGCTCATGGGGATCTGGTAGTAGCCGCAACGGAGATCAAGCACAGAGAACCATCTACTCCCCTGTAAGCAATCCAGGGCCTCATCCACTTTTGGAACCGTATACTGATCCGGCACAGTTCGACTATTTAATGTGCGATAATCTATGCATAGACGTATCTCTCCACTCTTCTTGCGAGCCACCACTATAGGGGATGCATACGGGCTTTCCGAATCAGCTATTACCTGGTTCTCCAATAAATTACGTAGGTGCTCCCTCACGTCGTCAAAATCAGCAGGAGCTAACCTTCTTGACCTCTCTCGAAAAGGGGCGTTATCTGTCAGTGTAATGCGATGTTCCACTCCAGTAGCGGTACCCAGATCCCAGTCGCTTTTAGAGAAAACTGCTTCCCGTAACTTTATCTGATCCATTAATCGGTGTTTACTGACTGAATCAATATCACTTCCCTCAAAGCATACTTCTAGATCTACTGTACCAGTAGTAACATCCGAACAACTCTTAGTCTCGTGGTGGACTGCCATACAACAGTCAATTCTGTGACATCTGTAGTTGTCTTCGTGCTGTTGTCTCCCTCCCTCAAAGTGAGGGTCTCTTTCTTGCTTCCCACACCATCGACTGAAATTTCGAAACAGATTAGTATTGGTTCCCACTATTGCAGGTAACTGCCCATTATCCCCAGGGGAATCGGGACAGACTAGAGCTATCAAAGGTACTGTTTCATTAGGAGTTATAAGTCCTGGTTCAAAGGAAATTTGAGTAATAATATACCCTAAATAGGGGTACTTTTGTTCACTTAATCCCCATACTGTGAGGCCACTGAGGGGGTGAATGGGGACTTCCGCCAGATGTTCTCTGTACCATGATTCGAAGACGATAGACACTTGAGACCCACTGTCCATTAATATCGTACAATCTTGGCCATTAATCATAGCTTTCACTAGGGGGGCAGGCCCATAAGACTTTCTGTGATATTATCATCCCACTGTGCACTCCCCATTGCTCGAACATTTATAAATGGGGAGCCTGCGAGGGGGTCACAGCACTCCCATTGAAGTTTTCCAGTTGATTGTCTGATTGCCCCATAGATTGAATCGCATTTCCTCTCCGACTTGATCCCACCAGTGGGCATTCGAAGGACCTATGCCCAGGTTGACCACAACTGTAACATATGATGGGTGATCGAATCCTACTTCCAGGGTTCACTCCCCTTCCTCTAACTACCGACCAACCTTGATTGGGCTGTGATGTGGATTGTAGAGCTATCAACTGATCAATTTTTTTATTCTGCTCTTCCAGCAGTTTCATCAGTCTTTCATCCAGAGGAGGTGGTGATGGGTTAGGCAAGACCACTTTCACTCGTTTAATACTCTTGTCTCTAGTATCTATCTGTATTTCTTCTAACTTCACCTCTTTGACCAATTCAATCAGTGTAGGCGGAGGGCCCAAAGCCCGGGTACACCGTAATATCTGTGCCACAGGATGAGTGGTCAAAGCCCCTTTTAGCACCTGTCTCATACGGTGCTCGTCTACGGCCCCGTTTCAATGCCTCCTTTATCTACAATCTGATAAATAAGTCGATCCACCCTATAAATATAGTGAGTCAACATCTCCCCCGGCTCCTGATAGGTCCGATTCAGTCGGGCTAACAAATCTCCAACATCCTCAAGTGTTCCATAGGAGAAATCCAGAGCCTCAATGTAATCCTTCAAAGTGGCTGTCGCTTTACTCCTCCTAGTAGCCTGTATTACCCTCATAGCGGGGCCTCGCAAGCTCTCTACTATTCTTTGTTTTTTTTATGTGCTCTGGGCAGTGCCATTCCTCTGAATGCTGAATGGCAGCCTCGCGCCAGGTGTCATAATTTTCCTCTCTAGCGGGTACTGGAGTACTTCCAGAGAATATTCGTAGTCGGCGGTATCCTCCTTCGTAATGCCAACGCTCCAGTTGGCTAACCATCTTATCGACTACCGCTTCTACTCCTGTTCCTGAGACATCCTCTTTAGTTGCAGACAACTCTTGAATGGTTTCCATAGAGGGACCATCCCCTATCAGCAGGGGTCCAGCACCCGAATCAACTCCCGAGATGGCCTCGGCAGCTACTATCTCCTCCCCTTCAGGCCATAATAATTGCACTTTTCCTCCTACCACACCCTCCAACACTACCATAATAGGAATTAAAGTCTTATCCAATGGATTCCTATTACTAATAAGAATAGCATATGTATCACCCGATTGTCCTTTCCACCGATCCACTATACATGGTTGAGTGATGCCATAAAGATTTCCCACAGCTCTTAACACTATTTCATCTAGTACAGGGGTAAGCAGTCCTATGAGAGCAAAACTGCAGAGAGGTTTCACTCCCTTCTCCCAACACCATCTATAGATATCCGTAATGGTAAGCTCCTCCATACTAAAAGAAAAAATTACAAATATCTCGTAAAGGGGTTCTCGTCTATCAGGATCTCAGCAGTGCCTCCAAATGTAACCCCTTTTATTATCTCCCCATGGGGTTACTAATATGTAATGATACCGAGTGCCTCCACCCAAGATGGTTATGGCTAGCTTGGGACAGCCCGATGGATAAAATAGGAATAATTTTATGGAACAGTCAGATTAGTACAGAATATTATAATCCCTCACCTGAGACAGTTTCTTCTTTCTTTTATTCCAGATTCGCAATAGGGATTTTTTCAGGATTCTCCAGATACAGGTAAGTTCAGTAAATAAGATGAATACTCCACCGACCAATTGTTTATTTTTTGATGTAAATTGTATTCATTTACTGGTATAACTAAATCTCTAAACACATCTACTTACAACCATGCTATTTGGGTATACAATCGTATATGCATGCACTACAAAAAACACAATGTAAACCGGTTCTGAAGAAAACACCCCAGGAATAAAGGAGTAAGGGTATGAATCTTTCATGCGCAATAGTACAGATGTTTAGTACCACTTTCCCTACCCGCTGATATTTCAATTAGTTGGTGCACAAGTTGGGGCCCAGTTGTATGTAATAGCTGGTAGTTGAGTCCTTTAATCCGACGAGGATCAGAATATATCTGACATATATCATATATTGTCTAAAATAAGTAGAAATTAGTCTAGTTCTACCAGTTTCTCAGTAATGAATATGATCTGCTCACTCAGTTTCAGTTATATTCCTTGTCACTGGTACGATAATTGTAAGTACCGATGTTAATCCTCATGTCATTACTATCCTTTTAGTTTAGTAGTTTGGAGAGGCGTCCACTGTAATATACTAGCTAACTTATTTATTGCATCTCTATATATAGTGGAATGAATTGTAACTGGTCGGTCCCATATAGTTGCGAGCTCAGCCGAAAGCGATATATATAGCGGCAATGTTCTAGGACCCCGACCGTATAATATAGTTACTAACTAGTATATAGTAGAAGTACTGTCCTTGTTTTTTTTCTTAGATAATGCTCCTCATTGTTAAGACTCTCTTTTATAGTGTTAACATAGGGTTACTCCAGTGAGCACTATTACGTAGATCGATGATCCTCTATAGGCTCTGGGGTACTAACAGAGTTAATATGTGACTGTGCTTTTCATATAAGACGGATTATAAATTATCAGCAGTAAGTCCACTTCCCGGGGGAGCACAGCGCTATCCTCCCGACACTATAACTCCCTCTCTTAGGGCTGATCTGCTATGCTACCTGGCACTGTCAATGATAAGGGGAGTGTATATGTAGTATTTCCTCCCCCAAATAGGAGGCTTCCTAGCCAGTACTCACACCTCCTTTCTGGGCGTCTAGGGAAAGCAAAGCTCCATCTTTCAGCTCCTCCCCCGGGGCGGCTCGGCCGTATGACGATCTAAGGGGGAGTCCTGATGTCCCGTCTTCTAATCTCTTTTCTCCGGAGGAGGGGGTAGCAAAGGAGGTGGAGGATAATGTCCAGGGTATCCAGATTCCTTTAGTCACCGAGGTACGTGTTGTAACGCTGTTCATGCGCTCCCCACCTCTCTCGTCCTGTTACTCGACCGACTCTCTCCTCCTGCGTCACTCCTTGCTCCCCCGCTGAGCGGCTCGTGCGGCCGTGCTCCCCTGATGTCCGTTACCCTCGCACACTCCAGAGGCACGAGGGTTTCCAGAAAAGTCCATGAAGTGCTCTCGTGCACCCCACCCTTTCATTCACCACAGTACCTATATTTATTTTCTTTATTATAATAAACATTATATCACTAATATTAGGTAACAATAACAATAACTTAACCTCAAGTACCTTTACTGACAAAGGGTTACATGTAGAGATGAGCGCCTGAAATTTTTCGGGTTTTGTGTTTTGGTTTTGGGTTCGGTTCCGCGGCCGTGTTTTGGGTTCGAACGCGTTTTGGCAAAACCTCACCGAATTATTTTTGTCGGATTCGGGTGTGTTTTGGATTCGGGTGTTTTTTTCCAAAAACACTAAAAAACAGCTTAAATCATAGAATTTGGGGGTCATTTTGATCCCAAAGTATTATTAACCTCAAAAACCATAATTTACACTAATTTTCAGTCTATTCTGAATACCTCACACCTCACAATATTATTTTTAGTCCTAAAATTTGCACCGAGGTCGCTGTGTGAGTAAGATAAGCGACCCTAGTGGCCGACACAAACACCGGGCTCATCTAGGAGTGGCACTGCAGTGTCACGCAGGATGTCCCTTCCAAAAAACCCTCCCCAAACAGCACATGACGCAAAGAAAAAAAGAGGCGCAATGAGGTAGCTGTGTGAGTAAGATTAGCGACCCTAGTGGCCGACACAAACACCGGGCCCATCTAGGAGTGGCACTGCAGTGTCACGCAGGATGGCCCTTCCAAAAAACCCTCCCCAAACAGCACATGATGCAAAGAAAAAAAGAGGCGCAATGAGGTAGCTGTGTGAGTAAGATTAGCGACCCTAGTGGCCTAGCTGCCGAGTGCCGACACAGAGGTAGCCACAGCCGTGAACTACCGCACTGTACTGTGTCTGCTGCTAATATAGACTGGTTGATAAAGAGATAGTATACTCGTAACTAGTATGTATGTATAAAGAAAGAAAAAAAAACCACGGTTAGGTGGTATATACAATTATGGACGGGCTGCCGAGTGCCGACACAGAGGTAGCCACAGCCGTGAACTACCGCACTGTACTGTGTCTGCTGCTAATATATAGACTGGTTGATAAAGAGATAGTATACTCGTAACTAGTATGTATGTATAAAGAAAGAAGAAAAAAACCACGGTTAGGTGGTATATACAATTATGGACGGGCTGCCGAGTGCCGACACAGAGGTAGCCACAGCCGTGAACTACCGCACTGTACTGTGTCTGCTGCTAATATATAGACTGGTTGATAAAGAGATAGTATACTCGTAACTAGTATGTATGTATAAAGAAAGAAAAAAAAACCACGGTTAGGTGGTATATACAATTATGGACGGGCTGCCGAGTGCCGACACAGAGGTAGCCACAGCCGTGAACTACCGCACTGTACTGTGTCTGCTGCTAATATAGACTGGTTGATAAAGAGATAGTATACTACTAATATTATATACTGGTGGTCAGGTCACTGGTCACTAGTCACACTGGCAGTGGCACTCCTGCAGCAAAAGTGTGCACTGTTTAATTTTAATATAATATTATGTACTCCTGGCTCCTGCTATAACCTATAACTGGCACTGCAGTAGTGCTCCCCAGTCTCCCCCACAATTATAAGCTGTGTGAGCTGAGCAGTCAGACAGATATATAATATATATAGATGATGCAGCACACTGGCCTGAGCCTGAGCAGTGCACACAGATATGGTATGTATGTGACTGAGTCACTGTGTGCTGTGTATCGCTTTTTTCAGGCAGAGAACGGATTATAAATAAAAGTGGTGGTCACTGGTCACTATCAGCAAAACTCTGCACTGTACACTACTGAGTACTCCTAATGCTCCCCAAAATTAGTAAATCAAGTGTCTAAACGGAGAGGACGCCAGCCACGTCCTCTCCCTATCAATCTCAATGCACGTGTGAAAATGGCGGCGACGCGCGGCTCCTTATATAGAATCCGAGTCTCGCGATAGAATCCGAGCCTCGCGAGAATCCGACAGCGTCATGATGACGTTCGGGCGCGCTCGGGTTAACCGAGCAAGGCGGGAAGATCCGAGTCGCTCGGACCCGTGAAAAAAAACATGAAGTTCTGGCGGGTTCGGATTCAGAGAAACCGAACCCGCTCATCTCTAGTTACATGTGGCTTCTCTTATGTTTATACTCTAAACAAGGAATATATAAATATATATTCCAGTTTTCCACATAAACCCTTGTGCTTAGAGTGTTTTCTTTCTAAGTTACACAGGTTGCTGTGGTAACACAGATCATAGGTTGTTACACAGCTGCCAGGGCACAGGAATTGGTACTTTGTTGAGATATTGTTTTTAGCATGTGAACAATTAATGTGGTACAATTGTGACTACCTGGGCAATGTGTTACTAAACCTTATCTACTGTATTCCTGCATTTGAAACTCAGTTGTTACGATCACAGAACAATACAATGCTCACATACAGTATACACTGTGTATTTAAACCATCTCTTATCACGTCAGACATTCCAGTGCATTTACATTGCATGCCTGTGAACAGTCAATACATTGTTTATACCATGCCATCTTAGCTTTACTTTCTCCGTCTAATAACTACTTGCCTGGCATGGTTGCATCGGATGCGACCATGCCTTCAAGTGCTTTATCTGACAATAGCAGACAATAGCATCTGCTGGTAAATGTAAATCAACGTCCCCAAGCGCACCCAGTGTTCCTGGCAGCTGTCCGGGCTCTAAAAACTAAAGTTGCGATGGTCACAATGTTACCAATGTTCCGATAGTCACATGTTATGTTACTATGTCACTATGTTCCCGATTGATGTTCCGATGTTTTTGGGGAAAAATTACTATTTCTAACTAAAATCATTTTGGATAGGAAAAAATTAATGTTCGTCACCTAATTCACTCATAAAAAAATGACAATTTCTGAGCGTTTTTTTTGGGAAAAAATCATCAGTTAAGTGGTTAAACATGAGAGTTAGGGGCAGATTTATTAAAAAATGTTTTCACACCCTGTTCATATTATTTTAGTATCAGCTGAATGTATAAAAAGAGTTTTAGGAGCAGGTTTTTATTGTGAAAAACTGCTCCAAACACTTTAATTCACCCCCCCATACCTATAATGGGAAATGCTATCTGATCACATTTACAAAAAAAATATAAAAAAATACCACAGTGAGCCCTGTGATAATAACGCTGTCCTGAGACAGCATTAACAGAGGGCTCACCTGTGATATCCTGTCTCCTGCACAGCTTTCTTTGCCCACTGACAGAGAAAGCTGTGAAGGGACCCAGCAGTGTGATCACAAACTGATCACAGAGAGAGAGAAAAAAAATCATACTTACCTACCCAGGGAGCGGTGCTCTGGTGGGGACTGCCAGTCATTAGGGCTTCCTTCAGCTCCTGTGGCCCCAGTGCAGTAAAGTGAAGCTGCAAAGCGCTAGTTCACTTTACAGCACCGGAGGTCACAGCAGCAGGGAGTCCGATGAGTGGCAGCCATTCATTAGCACGGATCACCAATCCCTGGCTAGGTAAGGATGATCAGGGGTGGGGGGAATCGCGGTGCAGGGGGAAGGTCATCGCAATGGGGGAGGATGTCTGGCAGCGGCGGTGGCACATGCGCAGCACATACTTAGATATGGATGGTGATAAATCGGCTCCTTAATGTTGTCTTATTCTGTGTCAACCTGTAACAGCATAACTGCTAAATAATTAATAACAACTATGATATCATTATGTATACACAGAATTTAAAGCATATTTAAATATCTCATTGCAAAATCTAATGTAAACGTCTAAAACATATACAGTGCATAATTTGCACATAACACAAATATCAGAGTTATCACAGAGAAAGTTACAGTTAGACCTGTTTCTTTTGTGTTATTAATTGGAGTTGTCATTATAACAGGGCACTGCCAGTAATACTATAGCTATAACATCAGTTACAAAAAACGGATGCGTACTCAACCTAAAGAGCTAGGGAGGCCCCTGACTTTTTACATTTTACTTTTTGTATGTATTATGTTCTTCTGTCACACATATCAGAATGGAGTCAAGGGAGGCTATTCAATTGTTGGAGAGATTGTTATCCCCTATGGGCGTCTATCGGAGCTATTCAAATGTTACTCCAATCAGCCGTCCATTAGCCACAGAAGTCAAATTTCAGCTCGCATCTCCAGAGGCTGAAATGGGTGACCAAACAGGACTTTTCCCTGTCGCGCCCATTAGTTTAGAGGGGTTTTGCTGCTTTATGCCGCTAAACCTTGTCTAACTGGGCGTGATAAGTGCGATAATTAAAGGACGCCGAGAACAATTGAATTGCCACAATGGACACCCTTTAATTGTCAAACATAAAACATTTGAATAGCCCCCCCATGGAGGAACTACTAAGAATAATGGATAATATGCCTATAGGTCAGGTCAGTCCATGGACAGTTAACATGTATGTATACTAGAAAAGTGCATTGGACCATTTTTGCTGGATTTGGTTTTGGCTCTAATTTGTTGTCCGGTTTTGGTTTTGCAAAAATGTTTTGTATTTTCTTTTCAAAAATTGAAAAAAAAGCTAAAATCAATTACACTCATCTAGTGTGGCTCCATCGCAGACATGTACTCCCAGCGGGACTAGGCGATCCGTCATCTAGCCCCACTACAGGAGTGCATAGAGAAGCTCCCATTGTAGTTTGGGCCTTTTTTTTGTCTTACGGTATTAACCTCAATAGCATTATTTTCCAGTCATTTACAATATGTTTCTGCTGCGGGGTACACTGGGCTCCACAAGGATTGGACAATGGGGTGTAGAATAGGATCTTGATCCGAGGCACCAACAGGCTCAAAGCTTTGACTGTTCCCAGAATGCACAGCGCCGCCTCCTATATCACCCCGCCTCCCAGCACAGGAGCTCAGTTTGTCAGTTGGTGCTGCAGTAAGCAGGCACTTAACAGAGGGGCTGCTCCAAGCAGCCCTAAGAAAAGCGTTTTATGAGGTAAAAAGTGAAGACTTCAAGGGCATTCACTGCTGCAGCTCCAGCTCTCCCCAGCGGCGCTGTACACTCCCGAGCCCTGGTTGCGGGTCTTTATCGCGATCCGGCACGGTCAGTGGGAGGTGGGCCGCGCGTGCTGGCGGTGGACACTGTGGCAGTACAGGCGATACCACTAGATCACCAGGGCATGGGCGCTGGTCAGGTTTTCTCTCTAAACCAATTCTTATATCGCCCACAGTACCCGGTGGTTTTGCCAGCAGAGGGGATAAGGCTTAGACCTGAAGCCCCTCCCCCAGCCCCAGGGCGCCGTTTCGAGCAAGTGTTCCCGCCAGGGCCGGATTAACAATGGGGCTGATGGAGCTGCAGCTCCAGGCCCACCCTCTAAAATAGGCCCACAGCATTGTTCTGCAGTAGACAGGAAATAAAATTTCCTTCTACAGCAGCTTCCTAGGTAGGCATTGCTCACTCCGCCCTCAACACCCTAGGCCCCCTTCTCGTGGCCGCGTTGCTGGTGGATCAAAAGGTGCCGCTGACAGAGACCGTATAAGGCTTTACTTGCCTTCCATGCCCTGCATATACAATGTGTCTCGGCAGCGCTTCCTCCACGCCTGGTGATGTGAAAGCATGTTCAGAGGCAGCTCGAGGGCTGCTCTAGCTGAGCAGCCGCGTGGGCGCTATCTCATAGGGGGAACTGTGCTGCAATAAGAACTAGTGCGCTGCGCTGCTGAATCCCTCCTCAGCCCGTTAAAAGCAGCTGCAGGGACTGATCGCACAGCTGTCACTCCAACAAATACCAGCCCCCAGCCAGCCTCACTGGAACTGTGTGTGCTTCCTGGTTGCTGGTCCCTCCCCCGGGCCGGCAGCCACCAATGACGTGCTGTGAGGAGGCTTCCCTTCCTGTGCTGCAGCTGCACACTCAGAAGAGGCTCCAAGCTAAAGACAGACTTGTTCAAGAATTGTGGTATGTACAGTACGTAACTGCAGTGGGGTGAGGGTGTATAAAAGCAATCTGTGGGTGGGGTAGTGGTTTATTAAAGTTATAGAAGTGTAAAAAAGTTATCCTGTGTTGTGTGTTATTTATGTAGGGGGTATATTATTTTGGGGTGTGTTTAAATTATATCTGTGGGGTGTATTATTGTGTGGGGGTGGGGTGTGTGTAAATGATATCTGGGGTGTATTATTGGGTGGGGTGTGTGTAAATGATATCTGTGGGGTGTATTATTGGGTGGGGTGTGTGTAAATGATATCTGTGAGGTGTATTATTTGGTGGGGGGTGTGTAAATTATATCTGTGGGGTGTATTATTGTGTGGGGGTGGGGTGTGTGTAAATGATATCTGTGGGGTGTATTATTGTGTGGGGGTGGGGTGTGTGTAAATGATATCTGTGGGGTGTATTATTGTGTGGGGGTGGGGTGTGTGTAAATGATATCTGTGGGGTGTATTATTGTGTGGGGGTGGGGTGTGTGTAAATTATATATGTGGGGTGTATTATTGTGTGGGGGTGGGGTGTATTATTGTGTGGGGGTGGGGTGTGTGTAAATGATATCTGGGGTGTATTATTGGGTGGGGTGTGTGTAAATGATATCTGTGGGGTGTATTATTGGGTGGGGTGTGTGTAAATGATATCTGTGAGGTGTATTATTTGGTGGGGTGTGTGTAAATTATATCTGTGGGGTGTATTATTGTGTGGGGGTGGGGTGTGTGTAAATGATATCTGTGGGGTGTATTATTGTGTGGGGGTGGGGTGTGTGTAAATGATATCTGTGGGGTGTATTATTGTGTGGGGGTGGGGTGTGTGTAAATGATATCTGTGGGGTGTATTATTGTGTGGGGGTGGGGTGTGTGTAAATTATATATGTGGGGTGTATTATTGTGTGGGGGTGGGGTGTATTATTGTGTGGGGGTGGGGTGTGTGTAAATGATATCTGTGGGGTGTATTATTGTGGGTATCCGTTCAGATGGTCGACCATGTTATGGTCGACAGTCATTAGGTCGACCACTATTGGTCGACATTGACATGGTCGACATGGACACATGGTCGACACATGAAAATGGTCGACACGTGAAAGGTCGACACATGAAAAAGTCGACATGCATTTTTTAAATTTTTTTTTCTTTTGGGGAACTTTTCCATACTTTACGATCCACGTGGACTACGATTGGAACGGTAATCTGTGCCGAGCGAAGCGGTAGCGGAGCGAAGGCACCATGCCCGAAGCATGGCGAGCCATGCGAGGGGACGCGGTGCACTAATTGGGGTTCCCAGTCACATTACGCAAAAAACGACACCAAAAAAAGTAAAAAAACTCATGTTGACCTTTTCACGTGTCGACCTTTCATGTGTCGACCATTTTCATGCGTCGACCATGTGTCCATGTCGACCAATAGTGGTCGACCTAATGACTGTCGACCATAACATGGTCAACCATTCATACCGGAACCATTATTGTGTGGGGGTGGGGTGTGTGTAAATGATATCTGTGGGGTGTATTATTGTGTGGGGTGTATGTAAATTATATCTGTGGGGTGTATTATTGGGTGGGGTGTGTGTAAATGATATCTGTGGGGTGTATTATTGTGTGGGGGTGGGGTGTGTGTAAATGATATATGTGGGGTGTATTATTGTGTGGGGGTGGGGTGTGTGTAAATGATATCTGTGGGGTGTATTATTGTGTGGGGGTGGGGTGTGTGTAAATTATATCTGTGGGGTGTATTATTGTGTGGGGGTGGGGTGTGTGTAAATGATATCTGTGGGGTTTATTATTGTGTGGGGGTGGGGTGTGTGTAAATGATATCTGTGGGGTGTATTATTGTGTGGGGGTGGGGTGTGGGTAAATGATATCTGTGGGGTGTATTATTGTGTGGGGGTGGGGTGTGTGTAAATGATATCTGTGGGGTGTATTATTGGGTGGGGGTGGGGTGTGTGTAAATGATATCTGTGGGGTGTATTATTGTATGGGGGTGGTGTGTGTGTAAATGATATCTGTGGGGTGTATTATTGTGTGGGGGTGGGGTGTGTGTAAATGATATCTGTGGGGTGTATTATTGTGCGGGGGTGGGGTGTGTGTAAATGATATCTGTGGGGTGTATTATTGTGCAAAGGGTGGTGTGTGTGTAAATGATATCTGTGGGGTGTATTGTGTGGGGGTGGGGTGTGTGTAAATGATATCTGTGGGGTGTATTATTGTGTGGGGGTAGGGTGTGTATAAATGTTATCTGTGCGGTGTATTATGTGGGGTGCATTATTATGTGGTGTAGGGGTATATAAATGTGAAGAGGGTTGGAATGTATTATATGGGGTGGGTGTTTATTAATATGATTTGAGAGATGTGGGGTGTGTTATTATGTGGGATGGGTGTGTATTAATGTTACCTGAGGGTTGATGTGTTTAAACACTATCTGCAGGGTGGATCATTTTGAGGGATGGGGTGTATTTAAGTTTTGGTGTGTGTATATTAATGATATCTTGGAGGAATAGTGGTATTGCTATACAGTGGAGTAGTGGGAATACATATGATATCCCGGCCAGTGGCGGAACTAGCAAGCGGTGGGCCCAGGTGCGACAAAATGCTTTGCCCCCCCCCCCATCCCATCCAAGTCCACCCCCTCACCCCTTGAGAGGATCTGGTGAGGGGGACCTGCTCAGGGCCAGAGAAATGGATACCTAGCAACAGTGCCGTAACTAGACATTTTAGCACTGTGTGCAAGAAACGGCATCGGAGCCCCACCCCTGCATGCAAAACAGGGGCAGTGCGCGCCGTAGGCGCGCGCAAAAATACATAGTGGCGTGGCTTCGCGGGGAAGGGGTGTGGCCACAAAATAATACCAATTCCTAAAACGGTGCACAGTAGTCTCCATTCTTCAAATTACGCCACACAGTAGCACCACTATACCAGGTAGAGACCCTTTTACACCTTACAGCGAACAGATTCCTCTTTTTACACATTACGGCAGACAGCGTCCCCTTTTTACACATTACGGCAGACAGCGTCCCCCTTTTTATACATTACGGCAGACAGCGTCCCCTTTTTACACATAACGGCAGACAGCGTGCCCTTGTTACACATAGCGGCAGACAGCGTGCACTTTTTACACATTACGGTAGACAGCATACACTTTTTACACATAACGGCAGACAGCGTGCCCTTGTTAAACATAGCGGCAGACAGCGTACACTTTTCACACATAACGGCAGACAGCGTCCCCCTTTTTACACATTACGGCAGACAGCGTCCCCTTTTTACACATTACGGCAGACAGCGTACACTTTTTACACATAACGGCAGACAACGTACACTTTTTACACATAGCGGCAGACAGCGTGCCCTTGTTACACATTACGGCAGACAGCGTGCCCTTGTTACACATTACGGCAGACAGCGTGCCCTTGTTACACATTACGGCAGGCAGATTCCCCCTTTTTACACGTTGCGGCAGGCAGTCCCCCGTTTTTACACATTGCGGCAGGCAGATTCCCCATTTTTACACATTACGGCAGGCAGATTCGCCCTTTTTACACATAGCGGCAGGCAGATTCCCCATTTTTACACATTGCGGCAGGCAGATTCCCCATTTTTACACATTGCGGCAGGCAGTCCCCCCTTTTTACACATTGCGGCAGGCAGTCCCCCATTTTTACACATAGCGGCAGGCAGTCCACCCTTTTTACACATTGCAGTAGGCAGTCCCCCATTTTTACACATAGCGGCAGGCAGTCCCAACAAATAAAGAAAGATACAGAAAGAAAGAAAGAGACAGAAAGAAAGAAATAAAGAGAAAGAAAGAAAGTAGAATCATACTTACCCTCTCCGCTGGCTCAGGCTCCTCGTGCAGCTTGACGATTCCCGGGCAGTAGACGAGGTGGAGGAGGGAGCCGCAGCAGCGCTGTGTTATTGGTGGAGGCGCTGCTGCTGCTGCCCCCCTGCTTCACTATAGGCTGTTCTCGGAAGACAGCCTATAGTGAAGCAGAGGGGCAGCAGCAGCAGCGCCTCCACCAGTAACAAAGCGCTGCTGCGGCTCCCTCCTTCACCTCCGTCCTCCTCCTTCCCCCGTCCGTGCCGCTGCTCTTCTCCTCTGTGGGCGGCTGTGTGCTGCGGGCAGCGGTTGCCCGCAGCGCACAGCGGCATGTAATGAGTCAGTTTGACTCATTACATGCTTGGGCCCCCCTGGACAGAGGCGGGCCCCAGTGCAACGCACTGCTTGCCCTGTCGGTAGTTCCGCCTCTGATCCCGGCGCTCGGGATGCTGGCAGTTAAAATACCGACTGCTGCATCCCGGCGCTGGGAATCCCGACACCTTTCGGAAAAGGTACCTAACCCTAATCCCTAACCCCCCTAAGCCTCCCTCCCCTGCAGCCTAACCTTAACCCTTCCCGGGGGTGCCTAACCCTAACCCCCCTCCCCGCATTCTAAACCCAACCCGCGTAGCCTAACCCTAGCGGGTTAACATGGTGCTAGCTGACCTGGGGCCGGCCCTGACATCAAAAAGCTGCCACCCGGCCACTACAGCACCCAGACTCCAAAATACAGCCCAGTCAAAGCAGTATATATATGTTCATATTCATCCAGGAGAATGCCAGCACTCACAATTTCAATGGCAGCTTGCCCCAGTGCGTAATTATAATAAGACATACAGATGTAGCCACAAAGTAGTCACATCATGTGTGCCCGTGAATGGCTGTACGTGTGCATATGCATGTGCGTGGCCATAGAGAATACATTAACTCAGCGCTGGGTGCGAATAGTTGCAGTTAGGCGCATCAAATTTCACCCGCGATATGGACAAGGCTGGCTACATCAGTATCTTTCCAATAAACAGGCAAATAAGTATATTTCACAATCAGTCTTTCGGGACGTACGCACTGTCGTCAGAACCACATACAATGCATTGTGGTCCTAATGATGGTGCGGATGCCCTGAAACGTTGATCATGTAATATACTTGTTTGCCAGTATATACGTGTGTGTGTGTGTGTGTGTGTGTGTGTGTGTGTGTATATATATATGAGTACATCCGTAAAGTAGTATATATGGGGAATTTGTAAATTGAAGGTAGGTGGCTAGCTATGCCCTCCGTGGTGCTAGCCACACCCCACGGCACAGACCATACACCTATATCAGTAGTCACACCCCCGCCATGCTGGTCACACCCCCTGTGCCAGCGCACAATAGGCCCTTCATAAATTTCAGCTCCAGGCCCATCAGGATCTTAATCTGGCACTGGTTCCCGCCCTGGAGCTGCATATCTGTCTTTTCCTCACTCCCAGTCAGTGTCTGCGGCGCCATTATCCCTCTCAGCTCACTGTTCCTGGGACTGCTTGGGCAAATCCTCCTATGTAAAGCTGCCTGGTTGTCAGCGCTGTGCTTTTACATGACACTTAAGTATTCTACCTGCCTTTTTAGACAGTGATAGTTAAGAAAGAGTGCATTTAGTCAGGGTTTTATAGTACAATTACCCTGTGATATACATCCAGTTCTTACTGTGTACTGTTATATCTATTGTTATATAGCTGTGTAAGCTAGTCCAGTGCAGTATTATTGTCAGTAATAACCTCTGCATTGTACAAACTGTGACTATTTGTGTGTGCATTTGATAGCTGAGTGCAGGGCCGAAACTAGGGGGGGGCTAGGGGGGCAGGCGACCTGGGCGCCGGATTGGAGGGGGCGCCGAGACCCCCTAACACCCGCCGCGGAACTTTTATAACGTTGAAACCCCCTTCTCCCGAGTGCCCAGCTCGGGGGGCGGGGTTTCGCGGAATGACGCAATTGCGTCGTGACGTCACGGCGCAAACGCGTCATTCCACGAAACCCCGCCGGAGGAGGGAGAAGGGGGAGCCGCGCAGACCGGACGAGGAGGGAGAGGCGGCTGAAAAGCGGCGAGAACCGCTTCAAATGTAAGTCAGCCCCTCTCCCTTCCTCTCTCTCTCTCTCTCCCTCCACCACCGTCCTGCCGCAATGTGTAAAATAGGGACCTGTGCCTGCCGCAATGTGTAAAATGGGGACCTGTGCCTGCCTCAATGTGTAAAATGGGGACACTTTTTCCTGCCACAATGTGTAAAATGGGGACACTTGCCAGCATACTGTGTAAAATGGGGACCTGTGCCTGCCTCAATGTGTAAAATGGGGACACTTTTTCCTGCCACAATGTGTAAAATGGGGACACTTGCCAGCGTACTGTGTAAAATGGGGACCTGTGCCTGCCGCAATGTGTAAAATGGGGACACTTGCCAGCGTACTGTGTGAAATGGGGACCTGTGCCTGCCGCAATGTGTAAAATGGGGACACTTGCCAGCGTACTGTGTAAAATGGGGACCTGTGCCTGCCGCAATGTGTAAAATGGGGACACTTGCCAGCGTACTGTGTAAAATGGGGACCTGTGCCTGCCGCAATGTGTAAAATGGGGACACTTGCCAGCGTACTGTGTAAAATGGGGACCTGTGCCTGCCGCAATGTGTAAAATGGGGACACTTTTTCCTGCCGCAATGTGTAAAATGGGGACCTGTGCCTGCCGCAATGTGTAAAATGGGGACACTTTCCTGCCGCAATGTGTAAAATGGGGACACTTTTTCCTGCCGCAATGTGTAAAATGGGGACACTTTCCTGCCGCAATGTGTAAAATGGGGACACTTGCCAGCGTACTGTGTAAAATGGGGACACGTGCCTGCCGCAATGTGTCAAATGGGGACACTTTTTCCTGCCGCAATGTGTAAAATGGTGACACTTTTTCCTGCCGCAATGTGTAAAATGGGGACACTTTCCTGCCGCAATGTGTAAAATGGGGACACTTGCCAGCGTACTGGGTAAAATGGGGACACGTGCCTGCCGCAATGTGTCAAATGGGGACACTTTTTCCTGCCGCAATGTGTAAAATGGGGACACTTGCCAGCGTACTGTGTAAAATGGGGACACGTGCCTGCCGCAATGTGTAAAATGGGGACACTTTTTCCTGCCGCAATGTGTAAAATGGGGACACCTGTCTGCCGCAATGTGTAAAATGGGGTCACCTGTCTGCCGCAATGTGTAAAATGGGGACACTTTTTCCTGCCGCAATGTGTAAAATGGGGACACCTGTCTGCCGCAATGTGTAAAATGGGGTCACCTGTCTGCCGCAATGTGTAAAATGGGGAATGGGGACACTTGCCTGTCATACTGTGTAAAATGGGGACACTTTTTCCTGGATATGAAATTCATGTTAGAAAAGGCAATTTTTCAGGTAAAAAAGTTCTGAAAGAGATATATATATATAATATTTTTTTTTTTTGCCGGGGGGGGGGGTTGTCAAATGACTACCTTGCCCCGGGTGACAAAAATCCTAGTTTCGGCCCTGCTGAGTGGTGTCCATTTCGTGTCTTTCACTCATCTTGCTATCCCTATATTCCATAACCTGAGGGGGCTTGGTGCGTCAGGTGTTATCTAATATAGGATTTTCACAAAGATATACTGTATTACGTATTTTTCTCTGTGATTTAGTCACCATATCTCTCCTTTATCTCTGCTGGTGCTGACTACACTGCGCAGGGGTTTGGGTTTAGAGGTATAGTGCTGCTGATAATTGTACTGTGTTACCTCATACTGCAAGTTATATTATGTATGCTTCTGAGGGTAACGGTTCTGGGGTGGAACACACTGCTGGTGTTGCTGAAGCCACAGACAAAGATGAGGAGAATATAGCAGCTATGGGCTCTGGTTCTGGGGGCTCCTTGCCCCCCAGTGGGACTGTGGCAGCGGATGCACATACTGACCCACCGTGGGCCGCTTTTACCACGCTTCTGCATACGCTAGTTCATAAACTAACACCCCCTATGGGACCCCCAATGCCGGTACAACCGTATGTGGTCCCTGCAGCTAACCCGCCGTGGGTGGACGATTTATCTGCTCAATTAAAGAAGTTGAACCAGTCCTCGACTACTAAACAGTCTGACCAACGCTCGCCTAAGTCCAAGAGGTCCTCTAAGTGAGCGCTTGTCTCCTCACAATCCACTGCCGTCACTGACACCTCGTCTGATGAAGACGGCACATATACTGACCTCACAGGTTCTGACTCAGAAACGGCTGATGGGGAGGGTAGTTCACATGTGGATGTTCCTGATCTTTTGGAGGCTATTAAGTTAATTCTGCAGACGATAACGGATGATCCGGAGCCATCCGTCCCTCCTAAGAAACCAGATAGGTTCAAGCGTCAGAAGGTGGTTAAACAAGTTTTACCTCACTCTGATCATCTAGTGGATATACATCAGGAACCCTGGGAAAACCCGGGTACGAAGTTTGTGCCTCAAAAGAAGATGCTGGCTCATTATCCCCTCGTGCCAGAGCTGTCTAAGAATTGGGAAACGCCTCCTCCAGTGGACTCACATGTGGCTAGGATGGTGGTTTCCTCAGCTCTAACTGTCACTACCGTCACGTCTCTAAAAGAGCCTACGGATAAACGTGTGGAGGGTTGTCTGAAAGCGATCTACACCCTCACGGGTGCTTCACAAAGGCCCATTATTGCAGCTACATGGGCTGCAGAGGCTATTGAAGCATGGGCCTTGGAGTTAGAAGCTGAAATCTCCTCTGACCATGCTAGACAATGCTTGTCATATATTGTCACAGCTTCTCGATATATTAAAGAGGCGACTTCTAATGCCGGTATCCTAGCAGCCAAGGCCTCTACTACGTCAGTCCTGGCTCGCCAGATATTGTGGCTGAGATCCTGGTCTGTGGATCTGGACTCTAGAAAAACCCTGGAGGTACTCCATTTCAAGGGAGATATTATGTTTGGGGAGGACTTAAATAAGATAGTGGCTGACTTGGCTACTGCCAAAACTGCCTGTCTGCCTAATACCGCTCCTTCTGTGTCGAAGGCTAAAGGTACATCCTTTCGCCCCTTTCGTCCTTCAGGTAAAGCAAAAGGTCAGGCGTACCATAAGCAGGCCCGCACTTCCAAATCTGGTAAGCCGAAGCCCAAAAGAGCCTGGGCTGCCCGTCAGCCAGCTGCCAAGACCGATAAGCCTGCCGCATGACGGGGCGGGCCTCCCCATGGGGTATCCCAGGGTGGGGGACCGGCTTCTAGGGTATACCCAGGAATGGCTGAAGATCACTTCAGATGCCTGGGTACGGGAAGTCGTCACTCGAGGTTACGCCATAGCCTTCAAAAACCGACCCCCACATCGATTTTGCCAGACAGACGTCCCTTTGGACCAGACAAAGGCAAAAACTGTACACTCGGTGGTACAGACCCTCCTGGATACAAGAGTCGTAGTACAAGTGCCTCTTGCTCAGAGGGGCCGGGGGTACTATTCTCCGCTGTTTCTAGTCCCGAAACCGAATGGGTCCTCCCAGCCCATTCTCAATCTCAAGGCATTGAACAGGTTTGTGAAGATTTCCAAGTTCCGTATGGAAACTCTTCACTCTATTGTTCTGGCCTTGGAACCTGGGGACTACATGGTCTCCCTGGACATACAGGATGCTTACCTGCATATTCCTATAGCAGTGTCACATCAACAATACCTGAGGTTTGCTATTGGCAACATCAATTACCAGTTTCAGGCATTACCTTTTGGTTTAACAATGGCTCCGCGAGTCTTCACCAAAGTTATGGCGGTGATGACGGTGGTACTCCGCCGTCAAGGGATCAGGATACTGCCGTATCTGGACGACTTGTTAATCCTGGCAAATTCCCCAGATCTTCTACTGCATCATCTGGATATGACAGTCCGGTTTCTACAAGCCCACGGGTGGCTCATCAACTGGAAGAAATCCTCCCTGGTCCCTGCTCAGAGCATGGTGCACCTGGGTGCGCTGTTGGACACTCACAACCAGAGGTTGTTCTTGTCTCAGGAGAAAGTCCTGAAACTTCAGGACAGGATTCGTTGCTTCCTTTCTCGTCCGCAAGTGTCGATACATTCGGCCATGCAGGTGCTGGGCCTCATAGTATCGCTGCTTTGGTGGCTCTGGGACCAACAATTGTGCAGGGGTCGTCCCTTCTGGATATCCAACTGGGTCCTGTTGACGACAGATGCCAGTCTAAGAGGTTGGGGTGCGGTGCTGGAGCAGCACTCCCTTTAGGGTCGGTGGACCAAGGAGGAATCTCTCCTCTCGATCAACATTCTGGAATTGCGGGCGGTCTTCAATGCGTTGAACCTGGCCCAGCATTTAATTCAGAACCGTCCTGTTCAAGTACAGTCGGACAACGCCACCGCAGTGGCTTACATAAATCATCAAGGCGGCACTCTAAGCTGTTTGGCAATGAAGGAAGACTCACGGATTCTACGTTGGGCGGAACGCCATCTACCGGCCATATCGGCAATATTCATTCCGGGAGTCCTGAATTGGGAAGCAGACTTTCTCAGTCGTCAGGACGTACATGCCGGCGAGTGGGGCCTCCATCCAGAAGTGTTTCAACTCCTAGTGGAAAAGTGGGGTCTTCCAGATGTAGATCTAATGGCGTCTCGTCACAATCACAAGGTTCCGGTCTTCGGAGCAAGGACAAGGGATCCTCAAGCAGCATTCGTGGATGCGCTGGCGGTGCCGTGGAGGTTTCGGCTGCCGTACGTGTTCCCTCCGGTGTCACTCCTGCCGAGGGTAATTCGGAAGTTCAAGCAAGAAAGAGGAAATCTGCTTCTCATAGCTCCGGCGTGGCCCAGACGGTACTGGTTCTCAGACCTGCAAGGCCTATCGTCGGACCATCCACCTCTACTTCCACAACACCCAGACCTCCTCGTTCAGGGCCCCTGTGTCTACCAGGACCTAGCCCGGTTATCTTTGACGGCGTGGCTTTTGAAGCTTCCATCTTGAGGGCTAAGGGTTTTTCTGAAGAGGTCATTAAAACTATGTTGCGGGCCCAGAAACCGGCTTCTGCTCGGATTTATCATAGGGTCTGGCATTCCTACTTTGTTTGGTGCGCATCTAACAATTATGGCGCTTCCAAGTTTAGTACAGCCAAACTTTTGGCTTTTCTGCAGCAAGGCCTAGATTTAGGCCTGCGTCTGGCCTCCCTCAAGGTTCATATTTCTGCCTTGTCAGTGTGGTTTCAGAGAAAAATTGCGACTTTACCTGATGTTCATACTTTCACTCAGGGTGTGTTGCGTATCCAACCTCCCAATGTCCCGCCTGTGGCTCCTTGGAACTTGTCGGTGGTTTTGGAGGTGTTGCAGGAGCCTCCATTTGAACTTCTTGGTTCAGCTGACCTTAAGTGGCTTTCCCTTAAGGTGGTGTTCTTGCTGGCTATTGCCTCTGCTAGAAGAGTGTCGGATCTGGGTGCCTTGTCTTGTAGTTCCCCATATCTGATTTTTCACCGTAACCGGGCGGTTCTCAGGACTCGTCCCGGATATTTACCTAAGGTGGTTTCTTCGTTCCACCTTAATCAGGAGATTGTGGTTCCAGCCTTTGTCTCTCCTGATTTGTCTCCCAAAGAGCGGTCTTTGGATGTGGTACGGGCTCTCCGTATCTATGTGAAGAGAACTGCTTCTATTCGAAAATCTGATTATCTCTTTGTTTTGTTTGGATTTCACAAACGTGGCTGGCCTGCTCACAAGCAGACCCTGGCCAGATGGATTAGAATGGTGATTGCACATGCTTATGTGAGGGCTGGTCTGTCTGCTCCTGCTCACATTATGGCCGATTCTACTCGGTCTGTTGGACCTTCTTGGGCGGCCCAATGTGGTGTGACCCTTGATCAATTGTGCAAGGCGGCTACGTGGTCCTCAGGGAACACGTTTATAAGGTTCTATGCCTTCGATACTGCCGCTGCCCAGGATGCTTCCTTTGGACGCCGGGTTCTTGTGCCCGCTAAAGTGCATCCCCTCCCATAAGGAACTGCTTTAGGACATCCCCATTGTCCAATCCTTGTGGAGCGCAGCAGAAAACGAGTTTTATGGTAAGAACTTACCTTTGTTAAAACTCTTTCTGCGAGGTACACTGGGCTCCACAAGACGCCCACCCTGACACACTTAGCTTCTTTGGGTTGGTATGGCATTAGCCGCTGACACTTCTCCTGTCGTGAGAGTGTGGTGTATGTGGCTACTAACCATTGTCGTCTCTTTTCCTGCTACTGCATTTGGCTGGTTAACTAAAAACTGAGCTCCTGTGCTGGGAGGCGGGGTGATATAGGAGGCGGCGCTGTGCATTCTGGGAACAGTCAAAGCTTTGAGCCTGTTGGTGCCTTGGATCAAGATCCTATTCTTCACCCCACTGTCCAATCCTTGTGGAGCCCAGTGTACCTCGCAGAAAGAGTTTTAACAAAGTTAAGTTCTTACCATAAAACTCGTTTTTGACCACCTCACAGTTCACAATATTGTTTTCATCAAGTTTAGGCCAAAGGCTGCAGCGAGCTGGCTGGTTACTAAGCGACAGAGCAGCGTCGCAACACACAGCAATTTATAGCACATCAATGAAACTGCCACACAGCAGTGGCAGAAATTAAAAGTGGTGTAAGATGGAATTGTCCTTGGGCCCCCTACTCATACTTACTTTAGATATTAAAAAGGACATGCACAGTTTAACAAACCAAGTACTTCAGAGACAGTGCTACTTTTGTGGCTGAAGTGCTTGGTTGTTTGGGCCCCCACAAAACACTGCCATCCTAATCCTCACCCTCTTCTTTGTGTACATCATCCTCACACAATATCAATTCGTCCCCCGCTAGGATCCACCATTACAGAAGTACTTTAATGTAATTGCCGGTAAAGGTCTTCCTTGTGGAATTTGTAGTTCGTTTTGATGAACATCACCTTTTCCACATTTTGAGGAAGTAACCTCCTATGCCAATTGCTGTTAGGGTTCCCAGCTGTGCTGAAAAATCTTTCTGAGTACACACTGGAGGGCAGCTTAAATAATGCAAAGTCAGTTTGTACAAGGGTCTCCAAATTGCATTTTTTTTCCCTTCCAATACACTATCATTAAAATAACCCACCACCATTATTTGATGGTGACCGTAATAGATGGAGTACAGTGCACCAGAACAGTACAAACAATAGAAAAAAATAATTATTTTTCATGCTGCATTTCAAGGGGCTTTTATATGTATGTTAATAATACATGCACAGAGGTACAGTGCACCAAAACAGTACATACAATGGAACAATATATTTATATTTTACTTAGCAGCTCAACTTGTACTGTAGCAATACAAAGGGCTTTTATTGTTGTATCATGTACAGTATGTGAACAATACATGCACAAGGGTACAGTGTGCCAGAACAGTACAAACAATAGAATTTTAAATTTGCAGCTCAACTCACACTGCGGTAATTCAAAGGGCTTATATTATGTACACGAATAATAAACACACAGGGGTACAGCGCACCAGAACAGTACCAATAGAACTATATATTATATTATTTTAAAATTTGCAGCTCAACTTACACTGCGGCAATTCAAAGGGCTTTTATTATTTTATGTACGTGAATAATAAACGCCCAGTGGTACAGTGCACATAAGTTGTTCAAACTTAAAATAACCACTTTTTTTTTGCTGTTTTACATTTTTTTTCTTTTTCCTAAGTTTTTTTTTCTTTCCTTTTTTGCAACTGTCAAGTGACAATACACACTGTAGTGCTGCTTCTGAATGCACTGCCACTTTATACGGACACAGCACAGCCAATTTAACCAGCAGAGTACAACGCAGCACACAGCAGCAATGGCATGGTTGAGAAAAGAGTGAAATTGCAGAGGGTCACTACAATGGGGTCTTTGTATAGAATCATAATCCGTGGGAATTCAATGCTGATAGGATGACGTTTTGCTTCAATTTGGAATCTGAAGCTGTAGATTTTACAAAATTTCCTTATGAAGTTATTATGAAGTCCTATATCAATTCAGTGATAAGTGTTTCACATCCTAATGTTCCTATTCAAGGCAAGATAGGAATGGGTTTTAGGTCTGTGTATCATTCCCCACTTGCCAGAACAGCAGCTCTGATAAGCAGCTGTCCCAACAAAGCCTATCACTTTATCTAGTATGAGTGAAAGTTTACACTGTAGGGTTCTGTCCCTGGCAACGTTTGTGTGCATGTGCACTGTGAGGGCATTACGGTGGACCCCTCCTTGCATTCCTCCCAGGTAAGAGCATTTTAACATCATCTGAAGATGGCTGTAGTCAAGGTCAATACAAATAGATACAAATTTAGTTTGCATGGGATCTACATAAATGGATTCCAAAAAAATGTTTTCTCTTAGGTTCAGTGTGGCTTTACTAGGTGCAGAGAAAGTTCCTCTCATGTCTTTCCCAACGAGACTTAGCTAGTTACAAACCACCATACCATACCCACCATGAAGATGTTTAATAAAGTAATGATAAAATCCCCAGATTCTGCAACACTTGTTTAACAGATCAGACAGTTTGTTTTCATTTCATCCACTAGCTGTCAAACATGTCCGGGTCCACCTGAGAATGGATGAGCAGCAAAAGCCTGAGATAGGACTCTATCCAGAGAGCCCCCTACAGTGTAAACACCATACACAATGCAGAGGTGTGAGGTATGAATAGAGCCTCAGAACTTCCTCCAAGTGTAAACACTGTACATCCCGCTGAGCCAGGAGATAGAGCTTTATCTCCAGAATTTCTTTTCCTTGTAATACAAACAGTAAATTAAACAATGTGGTGTGATGTCATGTTTATCTTCAAACTTTCCTTTCTGGTACATCTAGAATTAATTTCCCAGATCTCATTCTAATTACCAAGAACACTGAAATGTAGTGCCCATTATGTTACACAGCTGCCTTCAGGTATTAGACATCAAAATGCACATCTTTACTCATGATGCTACATATGCAATGGCTAGAGAACACACAATTTCCATACTTTACTTTGCTTTTAAGTCTATTAGTATTAAAAATGTAAGAAAAAATGTATTTCGATTTTCCTTAAGCTGGCCATAGACAGCACAGATAGTACAGCTGTCTAGCCAACATGGACAAGGAGAGGTACAAAGGACCGATAATTGGAGCACAGTCATACACTACAAGATGTATGGAGGTGATCTCCATTCGCCGCCTGGAGTCGGCTGTTAGGCATTCCCAATCTTGGTTCTCAAGGTATCAGTGCAGGTTTTAGTGATATCAAGGCTTCAGCACAGATGGTTAAATCAACTTAACTGAGGTACTAATTAAGTCACCTGTGCTTAAGCATGGATATCACTAAAACCTGGACTGTTAGTGTGCCTTGAGGACAGAGGTTGGGAATGCCTGATTACAAGGCATGGTTCTGCCTTGTGATTGTCCCTTTAAAAAAAACATCCAATATCAGCCAGCAACCTACACATCGAGCGATCTCGGTCTGCATTACAGTCCGCTGTATAATTCCTACATACCTACAAATGCACCATAATTGCATTTCTTTGCTAGTAGTTTCAGTCTGACAGCGTATGCCTGGATATTCTCTCAGAGCCTTTGCACAGCAATGTTAAAAGCATGACTGTCAATTATAACATGTTATCCCTGGTAAACATATCGCTTTACACTTTTTTATTGGTGTGTTTGGATCTTCCCCTCCAAATAGACCAATGTGTCTGCTTTGATCTGCTTTGTCATTAGCTGTATCACCGACTAGGTTAAACAAGCTACTGTATATGCTTGTCCCTTTTTTGATTTGTCTTAGAGCACAGCAGTAAACTGTACGTGCCATACCTTCTTGAACTTGAGCCATGTGTCCTCGATGGTGTCCTCAAAAATCAGTTGATCTATGTGTCAGAGACCTTATGCCATCACAGCCAGACCTCCGACTCCATGTAAAGTGGTCAGTGTGCAAAAAACCACAGGATTCTGGAGAGCTGAAGAAGTATGGCCCTCATTCCGAGTTGTTCGCTCGGTAAAAATCTTCGCATCGCAGCGATTTTTCGCTTAATGCGCATGCGCAATGTCCGCACTGCGACTGCGCCAAGTAAATTTGCTATGCAGTTAGGAATTTTACTCACGGCTATTTCATCGTTCTGGCGATCGTAATGTGATTGACAGGAAATGGGTGTTACTGGGCGGAAACAGGCCGTTTTATGGGCGTGTGGGAAAAAACGCTACCGTTTCCGGAAAAAACGCAGGAGTGGCCGGAGAAACGGGGGAGTGTCTGGGCGAACGCTGGGTGTGTTTGTGACGTCAAACCAGGGACGACAAGCACTGAACTGATCGCAGATGCCGAGTAAGTCTGGAGCTACTCAGAAACTGCTACGAGGTGTGTAATCGCAATATTGCGAATACATCGTTCGCAATTTTAAGATGCTAAGATTCACTCCCAGCAGGCGGCGGCTTAGCATGAGCAAATCTGCTAAAATTCACTTGCGAGCGAACAACTCGGAATGAGGGCCTATGTCTTTACTAGCTGTGGTCATGCTGAACAATGGCTGCAGAGATACTTCCAGTATAAAAAGTGGAAAGCATTGATGTAACTTCCATCATCCACATACAGTACAACATTCATTTAGAGCAGGCATTCCCAACCTCAGTCCTCAAGGCACACTAACAGTGCAGGTTTTAGTGATATCCAGGCTTCAGCACAGATGGATAAATCAAAATAACTGGGCTACTAATTGAGCCACCTATGCTCAAGCATACAATAGGTATCACTAAAACCTAGACTGTTGATGTGTCTTGAGGAACAAGGTTGGGAATGCCTGATCTGCAGAGTCTATTTGCAGACAGTAGAAGAGCCAATTCTCTGGAGAAAAATACAGTTTTCTCCAGAGAGAGTCTTTCTGCAATTTGCTGTCTCTCATTGAAAAGATCAGTGATTTCTCTAGCTGTGCCACAAACACTGCTTAATACTAATGATTTATCGACTGTGGTCAATCATTATAATGCTTATTTTTAGGAGTAGGCCTTGAGTTTGCAGAGTCGCCAAGGTGGATGGGCGTGTGTGTGTGTGTGTGTGTGTGTATGTGTGTGTGTGGGGGGGGTGTTTCTAACTATCTAGGCCTGATGTTCAGCCCGCCTCCTCCCCCTTACCTACCAGTGCCGTGGCTTCTGCTTGTCAGCACGACACATGCTGCTGTGTGCTGGGCTATTATGGGTACAGCGTAAGCAGTCTCCTCTGGCTGTGTGGGGGTCTCGATGCCGCAAATACTATTTTTCCTGTTTGGTCATGCCTCCTTACATTAGGCCACGCCCCCTGAAGTAATGGACCTGGCCGTGCTCTATACAGACTTGCCAAGGAGGGTTTTTTTCTTCACACATTTTCACTATAATGACTTCTAATTAATATGATACTGGAAGATTTGAGATTTGTTCTGTAATAATAACCTGTAAAACTTGTAACATCTTCTAGCATTGGAACAGAGTTATTAGAGATGTGCGACGGGCACTTTTTGTGTTTTGTGTTTTGGTTTTGGTTCTGGTTCTAAGTCCCCATTTGTGTTTTGGTTTTGGATTGGTTTTGCCAAAACCACCCTTTCATGTTTTGGTTTTGGATCTGGATGATTTTTGAAAAAACATAAAAACAGGTAAAATCACAGAATTTGGGGGTAATTTTGCTCCTACAGTATTATTAACCTCAATAACATTAATTTCCACTCATTTCCAGTCTATTCTGAACACCTCACACCTCACAATATTGTTTTTAGGCCAAAAGGTTGCACCGAGGTGGCTGTATGACTAAGCTAAGCGACACAAGTGTGCGGCACAAACACCTGGCCCATCTAGGAGTGGCACTGCAGTTGCAGACAGGATGGCACTTAATAAAACTAGGCCCCAAACAGCACATCATGCAAAGAAGAAAAAGAGGTGCAATGAGGTAGCTGTATGACTAAGCTAAGCGACACAAGTGTGCGGCACAAAACACCTGGCCCATCTTGGAGTGGCACTGAAGTGTCAGACAGGAAAGCAGATATAAAAAAAAGGCCCCAAACAGCACATCATGCAAAGATGAAAAAGAGGTGCAATGAGGTAGCTGTATGACTAAGCTAAGCAACACAAACAATTGTCCCATCTAGGAGTGGCATTGCAGTGTCAGACAGGATGGCACTTAATAAAAAATAGTACCCAAACAGCACATCATGCCAAGAAGTAAAACAGGGCATTGAGGTAGCTGTATGACTAAGCTAAGCGACACAAATGTGCGGCACAAACACCTGGCCCATTTAGGGTTGGCACTGCAGTCCCACTGCACTAATGGCGGATACCGGACGCACGTCTAACACCAGCATAGTTGTTATGGCCTCAGTAATCTGCTTTGCAACAGGGTATATATATATATATATATATCTACGACAGTATTACTGGAATTATGTGGCAGTACCACTGGACATATACGGCAGGATCAATGGAATTATATGGCAGGATCACTGGACTTATAGGCCAGCACCACTGTACATATACGGCAGGATCACTGGAATTATACGGCAGTACAGCTGGACATATATACGGCAGTACCGCTGGACATTTACGACAGTACCGCTGGACATTTACGACAGTATCAATGAACTCAATTAATATACGGCAGTACCACTGGACATATACGGCAGTAACACTGGACATATACGGCAGTATCACTGGACTGGACTTATACACCAGTACCACTGTAATTATACGGCAGGATCACTGGAATTATACGGCAGGATCACTGGAATTATACGACACAATCACTGGACATATACGGCAGGATCACTGGATTTATACGGCAGTACCGCTGGACATATTTGGCAGTACCGCTGGACATATACGGCAGTACCGCTGGACATATATACGGCAGTATCAATGGACATATACGGCAGTACTGTTGGACATATACGGCAGTATCAATGGACATATACGGCAGTATCACTGGACATATACTGCAGTGTCACTGGACTGGACTTATACGCCAGTACCACTGTAATTATACGGCAGGATCACTGGACTTATATGGCAGGATCACTGGATTTATACGGCAGGATCACTGTAATTATACGGCAGGATCACTGGAATTATACGGCAGGATCACTGGATTTATACGTCAGTACCGCTGGACATATACGGTAGTATCAATGGACATATACGGCAGGATCACTGGACATATACGGCAGTACCACTGGACATATAAGGCAAGCCGGCAGCACAGGGACACCACTGGACTGATGGCGGACAACACAGGACAACACTGCAGGACAACATTGCAATGGACTGGACTTATACAGCAGCAATGGACATATGGCAGCAGAGGACAACACCACTGTGACTGGACTGATGCAGCACAACACACCACCACTGGATTGATGCAGCACAACACAGCACCACTGGACTGGACTTATATAGAAGCACTGGACATATGGCAGCAGAGGACACAACCACTGTGACTGGACAGATGCAGCACAAGACACGGACACTGAGGACGGAGACACGTCCTCTCTCTACACTCTCCAATGCCGGAGTGAAAATGGCGGTGACGTGCGGCTGTTTATATGGAATCCAAACCCCGCGAGAATCTGACAGCGGGATGATGACGTTTTGCCTCGTTCTGGTTTCCGAGTCAGGCAGAAAACCCGAGCCTGACTCGGATCCGGGCTCGTGACGTGAAGTCCGGTAGGGTTCGGGTCTCTGAGAAGCAAACCCGCTGATCTCTATTTATTATGCATTGTGCTCCATTATTTGGTTATGTGCATAAATGTAAATATGCAGAGAAACAATAGTACATAATCCAGTATACAGTATCCTTACAATCTATACTGTAATTACGACGGCATTGTATCTCTGAAAAGGGTGTTTTTCTTTACTCCATGAGATCTTCCTGGACCATGTGAAGAAATTCCCAGCCTTTGGAAAAATCTGTAAGCTCGTGTCTTTTGGCAAAGCTTGTACAGAATAAATATATTAATTTGCTTTTATTGCAGTGGATATGATATTTATCCGGGGTCTAAGCCAACTGAAATAATGGTCTTGTTTACGTTCAGCAAAATAAGGTTATACAGTATGAATTTTTGTTTCAAGTATAATATAGTTCAAAGCTTCACCTTTCTCCACCTCCACAGATTCCCCGATAGTGAGTTATTCCCAAACTGTTACACAAAATCACAATTTACTTTTTTATTCTACATGTACAGTATATTGCTTACTGATGCTATGCCATTTTTTTCTACATTTCAATAACAAATGTTTTGTTTTCTCATTACTTTGTTATTAAATTAAGCAACATTATTTGAAAAAAAAATGTTTCTTTAATTGTTGACATATCACAAAATCAGTTATTACATAAAACCAACCATCCCTGGAATGAAGTCATCAACTTCTTAGCAATCCTATTGCATATCCCCATTCCAAATGATCCCAAATATTTTCTTCTACCACTAGATATTCCAACATTATCCAAACATCAAAATAAATTGATGCGCCATGTGATCTCTGCGACCACATGCCAAATTGCAATGTACTGGAAGCAATTAGCTGCCCCTTCTCTGCACACTATAATGTCCCGCATTTCGTACGTGTACCGTATGGAATATATGATGAGTATCCTTAACAACTCTTCCAAAAAATTAATTGCCATTTGGTCTCCATGGATCTCCCTTCAACAAATCAGCTCTCCTTTTGCTATTTAATACTTACCCCTACTAGTAGTATTTTTATATACAGGATCATATGATCCTTTACTTCTTTTTGTCAAGGGTCCAACCCCCCCCCCCCCTTATGCCTTCCTCCTTACCCTCTGTTCTTCTCCTGTCCTTTAACCCGCTTTTTTCTTACTCTTTGCCTTTTTTATGTTTAACACTTCCTTAAGTAACTACACCATCCAGACGTTTGTCTTTTCTTTTTTCTTCTTCAAAGGATAAAATGGATCACATACAGAAATTTAATAGTACAATGATTCTCAGGTTTTTATATGTGTTTTTATTGTACTGGATTGTGAATGTTGGAATTTGTATTATTGATGTATTGTGATCTTCCAATAAATAAATATTTTTTAAAAAAACAACCATCCCGCTTCTCAGGCACTGTCTGACCATCCACCTGCCTGCCATGAATCCACAGTGTTGCTCTCTGCATCTCCCAAACGTATGTACAGTCCACTCTTTTGATATGATGAGCAATGGGTCTAATTCAGAGCTGATCGCTGCAACATGAGCAATCACACCCTGAAGCCCATTGTGTTGTGCGCATGTGCAGCGGCCGAAATGCGCGTGCGTACACAGTGAGATGCAAAAGCATCTCACTGGTGCAATCACCTCTGCCTGATTGACAGGCAGAGGCGGTCGCGGGACAGCCGGCTGCCACAGCATGTGTACGGGTGGTTGGCTGACCGCCGTTACACACACAACGATGCGCCAATATATTCCCATGCAGAATCCAATTCAAACTTCTCACACTCACCTACAAAGCCCTCACCCACACTTCTCCCTCTTACATCTCTGACCTTATCAACAGCGTTCACAGTCATATCGCTCGCCGACGGGGCAACGATATATCGCCGTTCAATAGAACGGCCACTATATCGGCCAGTGAGTACCCAGCATAAGGCTAATGAGACATAGGACTTAGGGATATAGCTGTATAAATAGATTATAGTGCACATATATTCTATAAAGCTATATATAATGTGTGTAGGTGAGAACCAGGCTCACCTCAGGCTGGCATGATCACACCTCATTATGGCTAGCACATGCGGTGTCTCTCTCTGAAATAGACCATGGGGCCTTGGCCACAAGTTAATTCCATTGCATGCCAGCTGCACATTCTAGTATCTCAGTGGGGTCTACATCTTACATCTCAGCCTGGGCTCATGTCTGTTACCCATCAGCCTCAGAAACCATCTTTCTTGAGGTTTTCTCCCTGGAGCTTAGAATTTCCAGTATTCCCCTTCTAGAAGCTCCTTCACTCCTCTCTCGCGTTCCCTGTCTTCCAAACGTTACACTGCATTCGATTAGCACCTTGCTGGTCTAATCCACTCCCCAGCTGCCTAAAATTATCACCCTATTTGATTCAAGACTTGGCTTTCCTCCTCTCCATCTATCAATAGGCCCTAATATTTGTGCTCTGTTCTCTGGGAAACCTGAGTCCTCCAGCCACCTCTCAGGCTCCCTCCTTTTCACACACGCGTTTGCTGTGTATATCATTTTCACTCCATCTATCTCTCTTCCTTACAAAGAAGGTGCAATTGTCTTGTTAAAATTCAGACCTGAGGCAAAAGGAAAATAAACTGTTCTGCATCCAGACAGTTGGTAAATTGTGCTGGGATAAATCTCCTACATAATGCATAATAGCAGATCAAGAATACTCAGGACTCAGTCCGCAAGGAATCAGAGTGACCGGATCTGTCTCCTGTATATCATGCAATATTTCAGTTCCAGTCATCCCACATTTGAAGCATAGAAGTAAATCAAGAAAACAAAACTAACAAGCTCCATATGGATGTTCCAATTATGTTCTACAGACATTATGGGTGATTCATTTCTATTGGATTACTTCAGAAATAATTCCTTACAGAATTAACCTTATGATATATTTCCATTTAAACATATTCTATCTAGAGCCTGAATTTGGCTTATAACGGCTGAAAGGGGAGGGGGGGAGTAAAACTTGTGTATTTGCACATTGATTACATTTCTCACAATTGTGAAAATTGCTATTTCAATTTTCCAGTTATCTGCAATTTATTTCCAAAATATAAAAAATTAGAATGATCGTCAATATGATAGGAAAAACTGCAATGTAATTGTGCAGTCTCTGTGCAATGTGTCCTGAGCACCATGTGAGAGGAGAATCTCTGTACAGCGCTGCAGAATATGTTTGTGCTATACAGTATTAATAACTGTTAATAAAATAATACATTAGTTAAGTACATTTCATACCACAGTGTTATAGTTGTATGTCTGAAGCAGGAGCACCAGTGGAAGGAAAGAGTTAAACGCCTCAGCAGCCCTTTCCTGCTATGTTCCCCTCTCAAATCAGGAATGACATTTTTATGGTTGCCCGCTGTCTTAATCTGTATTTCTTATAACCACTACCACCACGTTTAAAAATATTGACACCGGTGCAGCCCTCTCCTCATAATCACATGCAGAGCCCCCACCCAACAGTTCTCCTCTTTTTATGCCATTGCCAGAGGACTTTTGGCTGAACTCAAAGGAGTGCAAACACAAGTAGCTTTTTGATAGTTATCTGAAGAATTTCTGAATCAGCGTCCTGTGACGGGAGAGAGCACTAGAGGCGGAAAGTAGGGGCAGCCTTTCCAGCTTGTGGGGTCACTAATGCGTCTGCTCTGGGGTAACTAAGTTATTTCAAACAATCTGATTTGGGAATAGAACGTCCTTAGAGAAAGAGACTGATACATGTTACCAGTAGACTTCCTACTTTACTTACACTCCCAGTCAGCATTACTTGCCACTTGAAATATGAACTATGACTAACTGGTTGCACTTATACCAGGAAAAATTGCTTACAATCTGCCCTTTACCTCACACTTTATATGTTTTGTATGTTAGCTTACGCACATTTTTGTTGTATACTTGTTTCATTTTCTATGTATAGAATTCTGCAGTGTTCCTTTCATTACCTTTCCTTTGGATGCTTTAAATAAAATAAATTGGAAATCCTTTAACACTAGCACTGCCACTTCTAAACTGTTGAATAGGGTTTGTCATTTTCTTCCTGATTTATTCGGCATTTCATAAATATTTCCAAAGAAAATATATACAGTTTATAATATCAATATAATAACATTCTCTATTTGGTTATACTCCGTTTTAACACAATAAAGGGTTAACAATGTCATTGAAAACATGGCTTTCAAAGTCATCCAATAAACACAAATGAAGTTTTGCCCCAGATATAGAAAAAAAAATGAATGCATCTATTCACAGTGGGTCATTCTGTGTCACATGTAATGGGCCCTACACACTGGTACCAATGAAAGATATGAACGATCTCGTTCATTAATGAACTAGATGCCGGTCATATCTTTCAGTGTGGAGGCACCAACGATGAACGATGCACGGCCCTCGTTCATCGCTGGTGCCGGCTCGTTTGAACATGCAGGCCAATATGGACAATCTCGTCCATATTAGCATACAGTGCTATGGAGCCAGGTGACGGGGGGAGTGAAGAAACTTCACTCCCCCCGTCACCTCCCCCCCGCCGCCGGGTCACTCGTCTGCCATATCGTCAGGTCGCTAGGTGTGTAGGGCCCTTAAGTAATCCACAAGTGTGGATCTATTAGTGTTCAACTGTAATGCAATAATACAGAATTAATTCACATTACAAGAAACCAGATCGCTTTTTGTGCAGGAATATCAAAATCGTTTCTCTTCTCCTTCAGGTCAGTTTATCCCACTCCAAACTCCTCACACAAACAGTGACATATCGGGGGTCATTCTGACCCATTCGCACGCTGCGGTTCATCGCAGCGGTGCGAACAGGTCAGAACTGCGCATGCGCGGTGGCCGCATTGCGCAGGCGTGTCGTTGCCCGGCGACGGCAGTCACTGAGCAGCGACTCCGCGTACGAAGAAAGCAGTCGCAGCGGCGACTGCAAGAAGTAGATTGACAGGAGGAAGGCATTCTGGGGCGTCAACTCACCACAGGCGCGTCGAGGCGTTTGGAGGGCGGATGTCTGACGTCAATTCCGGGACCTTCATCGCTGGATCCATCGCACTGGGTAAGTAACTGCAGGGCTAGTCTTGTTTTACACAAAACTTTTTTAGCAAAGCAGAGCTGCACAAGCGATCGCAGCCCTGCTATGCTACAATACACTCCCCCATAGGCCGAGTTGATTGCACGAGCAGCAAAAAGTTGCTACGTGCGATCAACTCGGAATGACCCCCATTGTGCAATATGTTTTAATTAGAACTTTTCATTTCCAAATTCAATACATACACCTATATTTCTGTGTGTTATATATATATAAATTAGTATGGTTATCCCACTCTGATATGTTTATGTACATTAGTATATTGTTATGTGCATTAATTACATTTCAATTGTTTTAAATCCGGTTTAAAGCAAGCATGCAGCATGCTATCTACTGCCATAATCTATAGCCTCTGCCTTCCTTAATTATTTGCATACTAATTTTATATAACCGTTTTTGAGAAATTGGTGGGGTCAATTTGAGCCATCTCCAACTGCGAGAATAGCTGTGTTTAAAATAGCTCAATAGATAGAAAGTAGCAGTAAGCAGCGCTCAGCTCTCCCTTCAGGCAGAAGAACATCATGTATAGGGACATACCTATACATCACCTATAGGGGGTGATTCAGACCTGATCGCTGGGTTGCTAACTTTGCTGTCCTACGTTCAGATAGTCACCGCCCCAGGGGGAGTGTAAATTCACCGTACAAGTGTGTGATCCTATGTGTAAGCCAAGCTGCTAAACTCCACTTTGTGCAGTCTCTGTGCAGCCGAGGACTTACTCCTACAGTATTGAGGAGGGGTATGGGTCGTTGGGTCGACAGTCATTAGGTCGACCACTATTTGTCGGCATGCATTAGGTCGACAGGGTCATTAGGTCAACATGGTCATTAGGTCGACATGCATTTTTTTTACTTTATTGTGTCGTTTTCTTCGTAAAGTGACGGGGAACCCCAATTAGTGCACCGTGTCCCCTTGCATGGCTCGTGCTTCGGGCAAGGTGCCTCACTCCGCTACCGCTGCACTCGGCACAAGTTACTATTCCCAATCGTAGTCCACGTGGATCGTAAAATATGAAAAAGTCCAAAATTTTTTACATTTTTTTTAAAACTCATGTCGACTTTTTGAACTGTCGACCTAGTACATGTCAACCTAATGACCATGTCGACTTGCATGTGCAGTTAGTACCTGATCAACCACTGTGCGAATACGCACAGCAGCGATCAGAAATGAATCACCCCCATAGTCAGGGAAAAATTCTTGAAATCACAAGATAGTCCCAGTGCAATCAGGACAGTCATCAGCCAGTCTCTCTCCTACCTGTGCTAGCTGCTTTCACCACCTGTTGGTGTTCTAAGCTCAGCTGCTGCTTGGCCTGGTCCTGGAATAAATCACTGTGTGCAAACTGATACAGTTCACTTCAGCTGCGACATTAAATCAACCGCATTCATATTTAAAAAATGAGCCCCTTTCTCAGCATTACATTTTTAGCACTCTCATAACATCAATAATTACCACTGACATTACATTATTAGTACTCCCATGACATCAATTAATACCAACCACACAGCCATACATTTACACCCCCCCCCCCTTCAGCAATCAGCAATACTGCCAAATTACAGCAAAACCCTCCCTCCAGAGAACAGGAATCGACTATACTGCCTGCAGCCCTACACATTATATAAGTGTAAGTAAACAAGTGTCTCGCTTTCGTCCTGATTCTGTCTTGAGAATAAAGTAAGAAAGAGCAAGTATAGTTGAGCCTGTTTCGGAGCTGGAAAATTCCTGGGTCTCAGCCCCAACCCTGGAAAAGAGTAGGGTCGGGGACCCAGTACTTAGTTCCGGGCAGGGGCGGATTTAGGGGTCAGGCACATTATTGGCCCCCCAATCACGTTATTGTAACCTTAATTTCGGATGCCAGTCTGATTGCCTCAAGACCACCAAAGCAGCCCCAGCCTCACCCTACTACCAACTCCTGGACCACATTTTTCTGCCCATTGTCCCACCCCCATCATTTTCAAAAACAAAAATAAAAAATAAGTTGTAATGACGAAGAAAAGAATCAGCTGTCCTTTATCAGCCTGGTGTACCGCTGCCCAGCAAGTGCCACCCTTAGGCATGTGCCTCACTTGCTTAGTGAGAAATCAACCACTGGTCCCGGGTTGTTTGCTTTCGCACAAAGCCAAATTTCAGGTTGCTGTGAGTGCACGTGTAATAACCCAATGCAACAGCAGCCAGTATTTACCCCACATGCAAATATAAAAAAATATGTCATTGCACCCCTTGCATTGTAACCTAGTTTGTCCAGGTAACAGTTACTAGCTCTTTCTTACTTTATTCCCAACTCAAAATCAGGACCTTTAATAGGTGGAGCTATTTGGGGATGTACAGGAGAAGCTATGTTGACCTTTTATAGAAGAAGTAATGCTGGTCACACACAGGAGTGAATCATGCTCGTCACACATCTGAGGAGGTAAGAAGTAGAGATGAGCGCATGAAATTTTTCGGGTTTTGTGTTTTGGTTTTGGGTTCGGTACCGCGGCCGTGTTTTGGGTTCGACCGCGTTTTGGCAAAACCTCACCGAATTTTTTTTGTCGGATTCGGGTGTGTTTTGGATTCGGGTGTTTTTTTCAAAAAACCCTAAAAAACAGCTTAAATCATAGAATTTGGGGGTCATTTTGATCCCATATTATTATTAACCTCAAAAACCATAATTTCCACTCATTTTCAGTCTATTCTGAATACCTCACACCTCACAATATTATTTTTAGTCCTAAAATTTGCACCGAGGTCGCTAAATGACTAAGCTAAGCGACCCTAGTGGCCGACACAAACACCTGGCCCATCTAGGAGTGGCACTGCAGTGTCACGCAGGATGTCCCTTCCAAAAAACCCTCCCCAAACAGCACATGACGCAAAGAAAAAAAGAGGCGCAATGAGGTAGCTGACTGTGTGAGTAAGATAAGCGACCCTAGTGGCCGACACAAACACCGGGCCCATTTAGGAGTGGCACTGCAGTGTCACGCAGGATGTCCCTTCCAAAAAACCCTCCCCAAACAGCACATGACGCAAAGAAAAAAAGAGGCGCAATGAGGTAGCTGACTGTGTGAGTAAGATAAGCGACCCTAGTGGCCGACACAAACACCGGGCCCATTTAGGAGTGGCACTGCAGTGTCACGCAGGATGTCCCTTCCAAAAAACCCTCCCCAAACAGCACATGACGCAAAGAAAAAAAGAGGCGCAATGAGGTAGCTGACTGTGTGAGTAAGATAAGCGACCCTAGTGGCCGACACAAACACCGGGCCCATTTAGGAGTGGCACTGCAGTGTCACGCAGGATGTCCCTTCCAAAAAACCCTCCCCAAACAGCACATGACGCAAAGAAAAAAAGAGGCGCAATGAGGTAGCTGACTGTGTGAGTAAGATAAGCAACCCTAGTGGCCGACACAAACACCGGGCCCATTTAGGAGTGGCACTGCAGTGTCACGCAGGATGTCCCTTCCAAAAAACCCTCCCCAATCAGCACATGACGCAAAGAAAAAAAGAGGCGCAATGAGGTAGCTGTGTGAGTAAGATTAGCGACCCTAGTGGCCGACACAAACACCGGGCCCATTTAGGAGTGGCACTGCAGTGTCACGCAGGATGTCCCTTCCAAAAAACCCTCCCCAATCAGCACATGACGCAAAGAAAAAAAGAGGCGCAATGAGGTAGCTGTGTGAGTAAGATTAGCGACCCTAGTGGCCGACACAAACACCGGGCCCATTTAGGAGTGGCACTGCAGTGTCACGCAGGATGTCCCTTCCAAAAAACCCTCCCCAATCAGCACATGATGCAAAGAAAAAAAGAGGCGCAATGAGGTAGCTGTGTGAGTAAGATTAGCGACCCTAGTGGCCGACACAAACACCGGGCCCATTTAGGAGTGTCACTGCAGTGTCACGCAGGATGTCCCTTCCAAAAAACCCTCCCCAATCAGCACATGACGCAAAGAAAAAAAGAGGCGCAATGAGGTAGCTGTGTGAGTAAGATTAGCGACCCTAGTGGCCGACACAAACACCGGGCCCATTTAGGAGTGGCACTGCAGTGTCACGCAGGATGTCCCTTCCAAAAAACCCTCCCCAATAAGCACATGACGCAAAGAAAAAAAGAGGCGCAATGAGGTAGCTGTGTGAGTAAGATTAGCGACCCTAGTGGCCGACACAAACACCGGGCCCATTTAGGAGTGGCACTGCAGTGTCACGCAGGATGTCCCTTCCAAAAAACCCTCCCCAATCAGCACATGACGCAAAGAAAAAAAGAGGCGCAATGAGGTAGCTGTGTGAGTAAGATTAGCGACCCTAGTGGCCGATACAAACACCGGGCCCATTTAGGAGTGGCACTGCAGTGTCACGCAGGATGTCCCTTCCAAAAAACCCTCCCCAAACAGCACATGACGCAAAGAAAAAAAGAGGCGCAATGAGGTAGCTGACTGTGTGAGTAAGATAAGCGACCCTAGTGGCCGACACAAACACCGGGCCCATTTAGGAGTGGCACTGCAGTGTCACGCAGGATGTCCCTTCCAAAAAACCCTCCCCAAACAGCACATGACGCAAAGAAAAAAAGAGGCGCAATGAGGTAGCTGACTGTGTGAGTAAGATAAGCGACCCTAGTGGCCGACACAAACACCGGGCCCATTTAGGAGTGGCACTGCAGTGTCACGCAGGATGTCCCTTCCAAAAAACCCTCCCCAAACAGCACATGACGCAAAGAAAAAAAGAGGCGCAATGAGGTAGCTGTGTGAGTAAGATTAGCGACCCTAGTGGCCGACACAAACACCGGGCCCATTTAGGAGTGGCACTGCAGTGTCACGCAGGATGTCCCTTCCAAAAAACCCTCCCCAATCAGCACATGATGCAAAGAAAAAAAGAGGCGCAATGAGGTAGCTGTGTGAGTAAGATTAGCGACCCTAGTGGCCGACACAAACACCGGGCCCATTTAGGAGTGTCACTGCAGTGTCACGCAGGATGTCCCTTCCAAAAAACCCTCCCCAATCAGCACATGACGCAAAGAAAAAAAGAGGCGCAATGAGGTAGCTGTGTGAGTAAGATTAGCGACCCTAGTGGCCGACACAAACACCGGGCCCATTTAGGAGTGGCACTGCAGTGTCACGCAGGATGTCCCTTCCAAAAAACCCTCCCCAATAAGCACATGACGCAAAGAAAAAAAGAGGCGCAATGAGGTAGCTGTGTGAGTAAGATTAGCGACCCTAGTGGCCGACACAAACACCGGGCCCATTTAGGAGTGGCACTGCAGTGTCACGCAGGATGTCCCTTCCAAAAAACCCTCCCCAATCAGCACATGACGCAAAGAAAAAAAGAGGCGCAATGAGGTAGCTGTGTGAGTAAGATTAGCGACCCTAGTGGCCGACACAAACACCGGGCCCATTTAGGAGTGGCACTGCAGTGTCACGCAGGATGTCCCTTCCAAAAAACCCTCCCCAAACAGCACATGACGCAAAGAAAAATAAAAGAAAAAAGAGGTGCAAGATGGAATTGTCCTTGGGCCCTCCCACCCACCCTTATGTTGTATAAACAGGACATGCACACTTTAACCAACCCATCATTTCAGTGACAGGGTCTGCCACACGACTGTGACTGAAATGACGGGATGGTTTGGACCCCCACCAAAAAAGAAGCAATTAATCTCTCCTTGCACAAACTGGCTCTACAGAGGCAAGATGTCCACCTCATCATCATCCTCCGATATATCACCGTGTACATCCCCCTCCTCACAGATTATCAATTCGTCCCCACTGGAATCCACCATCTCAGCTCCCTGTGTACTTTGTGGAGGCAATTGCTGCTGGTCAATGTCTCCGCGGAGGAATTGATTATAATTCATTTTAATGAACATCATCTTCTCCACATTTTCTGGATGTAACCTCGTACGCCGATTGCTGACAAGGTGAGCGGCGGCACTAAACACTCTTTCGGAGTACACACTTGTGGGAGGGCAACTTAGGTAGAATAAAGCCAGTTTGTGCAAGGGCCTCCAAATTGCCTCTTTTTCCTGCCAGTATAAGTACGGACTGTGTGACGTGCCTACTTGGATGCGGTCACTCATATAATCCTCCACCATTCTTTCAATGGGGAGAGAATCATATGCAGTGCCAGTAGACGACATGTCCGTATCCGTAATCGTTGTCAGGTCCTTCAGTCCGGACCAGATGTCAGCATCAGCAGTCGCTCCAGACTGCCCTGCATCACCGCCAGCGGGTGGGCTCGGAATTCTGAGCCTTTTCCTCGCACCCCCAGTTGCGGGAGAATGTGAAGGAGGAGATGTTGACAGGTCGCGTTCCGCTTGACTTGACAATTTTCTCACCAGCAGGTCTTTCAACCCCAGCAGACTTGTGTCTGCCGGAAAGAGAGATCCAAGGTAGGCTTTAAATCTAGGATCGAGCACGGTGGCCAAAATGTAGTGCTCTGATTTCAACAGATTGACCACCCGTGAATCCTTGTTAAGCGAATTAAGGGCTCCATCCACAAGTCCCACATGCCTAGCGGAATCGCTCCGTGTTAGCTCCTCCTTCAATGTCTCCAGCTTCTTCTGCAAAAGCCTGATGAGGGGAATGACCTGACTCAGGCTGGCAGTGTCTGAACTGACTTCACGTGTGGCAAGTTCAAAGGGCATTAGAACCTTGCACAACGTTGAAATCATTCTCCACTGCGCTTGAGACAGGTGCATTCCACCTCCTATATCGTGCTCAATTGTATAGGCTTGAACGGCCTTTTGCTGCTCCTCCAACCTCTGAAGCATATAGAGGGTTGAATTCCACCTCGTTACCACTTCTTGCTTCAGATGATGGCAGGGCAGGTTCAGTAGTTTTTGGTGGTGCTCCAGTCTTCTGTACGTGGTGCCTGTACGCCGAAAGTGTCCCGCAATTCTTCTGGCCACCGACAGCATCTCTTGCACGCCCCTGTCGTTTTTTAAATAATTCTGCACCACCAAATTCAAGGTATGTGCAAAACATGGGACGTGTTGGAATTTGCCCATATTTAATGCACACACAATATTGCTGGCGTTGTCCGATGCCACAAATCCACAGGAGAGTCCAATTGGGGTAAGCCATTCCGCGATGATCTTCCTCAGTTGCCGTAAGAGGTTTTCAGCTGTGTGCGTATTCTGGAAACCGGTGATACAAAGCGTAGCCTGCCTAGGAAAGAGTTGGCGTTTGCGAGATGCTGCTACTGGTGCCGCCGCTGCTGTTCTTGCGGCGGGAGTCCATACATCTACCCAGTGGGCTGTCACAGTCATATAGTCCTGACCCTGCCCTGCTCCACTTGTCCACATGTCCGTGGTTAAGTGGACATTGGGTACAGCTGCATTTTTTAGGACACTGGTGACTCTTTTTCTGAGGTCTGTGTAAATTTTCGGTATCGCCTGCCTAGAGAAATGGAACCTAGATGGTATTTGGTACCGGGGACACAGTACCTCCAACAAGTCTCTAGTTGGCTCTGCAGTAATGATGGATACCGGAACCACGGTTCTCACCACCCAGGATGCCAAGGCCTCAGTTATCCGCTTTGCAGTAGGATGACTGCTGTGATATTTCATCTTCCTCGCAAAGGACTGTTGGACAGTCAATTGCTTGGTGGAAGTAGTAAAAGTGGTCTTACGACTTCCCCTCTGGGATGACCATCGACTCCCAGCAGCAACAACAGCAGCGCCAGCAGCAGTAGGCGTTACACGCAAGGATGCATCGGAGGAATCCCAGGCAGGAGAGAAATCGTCAGAATTGCCAGTGACATGGCCTGCAGGACTATTGGCATTCCTGGGGAAGGAGGAAATTGACACTGAGGGAGTTGGTGGGGTGGTTTGCATGAGCTTGGTTACAAGAGGAAGGGATTTACTGGTCAGTGGACTGCTTCCGCTGTCACCCAAAGTTTTTGAACTTGTCACTGACTTATTATGAATGCGCTGCAGGTGACGTATAAGGGAGGATGTTCCGAGGTGGTTAACGTCCTTACCCCTACTTATTACAGCTTGACAAAGTGAACACACGGCTTGACACCTGTTGTCCGCATTTCTGTTGAAATACCTCCACACCGAAGAGCTGATTTTTTTGGTATTTTCACCTGGCATGTCAACGGCCATATTCCTCCCACGGGTGTCTCCCCGGGTGCCTGACTTAAACAAACCACCTCACCATCAGAATCCTCCTGGTCAATTTCCTCCCCAGCGCCAGCAACACCCATATCCTCCTCATCCTGGTGTACTTCAACACTGACATCTTCAATCTGACTATCAGGAACTGGACTGCGGGTGCTCCTTCCAGCACTTGCAGGGGGCGTGCAAATGGTGGAAGGCGCATGCTCTTCACGTCCAGTGTTGGGAAGGTCAGGCATCGCAACCGACACAATTGGACTCTCCTTGTGGATTTGGGATTTCGAAGAATGCACAGTTCTTTGCTGTGCTTTTGCCAGCTTGAGTCTTTTCATTTTTCTAGCGAGAGGCTGATTGCTTCCATCCTCATGTGAAGCTGAACCACTAGCCATGAACATAGGCCAGGGCCTCAGCCGTTCCTTGCCACTCCGTGTGGTAAATGGCATATTGGCAAGTTTACGCTTCTCCTCCGACAATTTTATTTTAGGTTTTGGAGTCCTTTTTTTTACTGATATTTGGTGTTTTGGATTTGACATGCTCTGTACTATGACATTGGGCATCGGCCTTGGCAGACGACGTTGCTGGCATTTCATCGTCTCGGCCATGACTAGTGGCAGCAGCTTCAGCACGAGGTGGAAGTGGATCTTGATCTTTCCCTAATTTTGGAACCTCAACATTTTTGTTCTCCATATTTTAATAGGCACAACTAAAAGCCACCTCAGGTAAACAATGGAGATGGATGGATACTAGTATACAATTATGGACGGACTGCCGAGTGCCGACACAGAGGTAGCCACAGCCGTGAACTACCGTACTGTACTGTGTCTGCTGCTAATATAGACTGGTTGATAAAGAGATGTCGTAGTATGTATAAAGAAGAAAGAAAAAAAAACCACGGTTAGGTGGTATACAATTATGGACGGACTGCCGAGTGCCGACACAGAGGTAGCCACAGCCGTGAACTACCGTACTGTACTGTGTCTGCTGCTAATATAGACTGGTTGATAAAGAGATGTCGTAGTATGTATGTATAAAGAAGAAAGAAAAAAAAACCACGGGTAGGTGGTATACAATTATGGACGGACTGCCGAGTGCCGACACAGAGGTAGCCACAGCCGTGAACTACCGTACTGTACTGTGTCTGCTGCTAATATAGACTGGTTGATAAAGAGATGTCGTAGTATGTATGTATAAAGAAGAAAGAAAAAAAAACCACGGTTAGGTGGTATACAATTATGGACGGACTGCCGAGTGCCGACACAGAGGTAGCCACAGCCGTGAACTACCGTACTGTACTGTGTCTGCTGCTAATATAGACTGGTTGATAAAGAGATGTCGTAGTATGTATGTATAAAGAAGAAAGAAAAAAAAAACCACGGGTAGGTGGTATACTATTATGGACGGACTGCCGAGTGCCGACACAGAGGTAGCCACAGCCGTGAACTACCGTACTGTACTGTGTCTGCTGCTAATATAGACTGGTTGATAAAGAGATGTCGTAGTATGTATGTATAAAGAAGAAAGAAAAAAAAACCACGGTTAGGTGGTATACAATTATGGACGGACTGCCGAGTGCCGACACAGAGGTAGCCACAGCCGTGAACTACCGTACTGTACTGTGTCTGCTGCTAATATAGACTGGTTGATAAAGAGATGTCGTAGTATGTATGTATAAAGAAGAAAGAAAAAAAACCACGGGTAGGTGGTATACAATTATGGACGGACTGCCGAGTGCCGACACAGAGGTAGCCACAGCCGTGAACTACCGTACTGTACTGTGTCTGCTGCTAATATAGACTGGTTGATAAAGAGATGTCGTAGTATGTATGTATAAAGAAGAAAGAAAAAAAAACCACGGTTAGGTGGTATACAATTATGGACGGACTGCCGAGTGCCGACACAGAGGTAGCCACAGCTGTGAACTACCGTACTGTACTGTGTCTGCTGCTAATATAGACTGGTTGATAAAGAGATGTCGTAGTATGTATGTATAAAGAAGAAAGAAAAAAAAACCACGGTTAGGTGGTATACAATTATGGACGGAGTGCCGAGTGCCGACACAGAGGTAGCCACAGCCGTGAACTACCGTACTGTACTGTGTCTGCTGCTAATATAGACTGGTTGATAAAGAGATGTCGTAGTATGTACGTATAAAGAAGAAAGAAAAAAAAACCACGGTTAGGTGGTATACAATTATGGACGGACTGCCGAGTGCCGACACAGAGGTAGCCACAGCCGTGAACTACCGTACTGTACTGTGTCTGCTGCTAATATAGACTGGTTGATAAAGAGATGTCGTAGTATGTATGTATAAAGAAGAAAGAAAAAAAAACCACGGTTAGGTGGTATACAATTATGGACGGACTGCCGAGTGCCGACACAGAGGTAGCCACAGCCGTGAACTACCGTACTGTACTGTGTCTGCTGCTAATATAGACTGGTTGATAAAGAGATGTCGTAGTATGTATGTATAAAGAAGAAAGAAAAAAAAACCACGGTTAGGTGGTATACAATTATGGACGGACTGCCGAGTGCCGACACAGAGGTAGCTACAGCCGTGAACTACCGTACTGTGTCTGCTGCGACTGGATGATAAATAATGATATAAAAAATATATATATATCACTACTGCAGCCGGACAGGTATATATATTATATAATGACGGACCTGCTGGACACTGTCTGTCAGCAGAATGAGTTTTTTATAGAATAAAAAAAAAAACACCACACAAGTGAAGTCACACGACGAGTGTTTAACTTTTTCAGGCAATCACAATATAGTATACTACTAACTATACTGGTGGTCAGTGTGGTCAGGTCACTGGTCAGTCACACTGGCAGTGGCACTCCTGCAGCAAAAGTGTGCACTGTTTAATTTTAATATAATATGTACTCCTGGCTCCTGCTATAACCTATAACTGGCACTGCAGTGCTCCCCAGTCTCCCCCACAATTATAAGCTGTGTGAGCTGAGCACAGTCAGATATATAATATATACATAGATGATGCAGCACACTGGGCTGAGTAGTGCACACAGATATGGTATGTGACTGAGTCACTGTGTGTATCGTTTTTTTCAGGCAGAGAACGGATATATTAAATAAAACTGCACTGTCTGGTGGTCACTGTGGTCAGTCACTAGTAAACTCTGCACTCTCTTCTACAGTACTCCTAAGCTCCAGTAAATCAGGTCAATCTCTCTCTCTCTCTCTCTCTCCTAATCTAAATCACTGTACTCCCTAACAGCTGCTCCCCGTCCCCAATCCTCCCCACAATTATAACTAAGTCACTCAGTCTTTACTCTTTTCTACTATAATGGAGAGGACGCCAGCCACGTCCTCTCCCTATCAATCTCAATGCACGTGTGAAAATGGTGGCGACGCGCGGCTCCTTATATAGAATCCGAGTCTCGCGAGAATCCGACAGCGTCATGATGACGTTCGGGCGCGCTCGGGTTAACCGAGCAAGGCGGGAAGATCCGAGTCGCTCGGACCCGTGAAAAAAAACATGAAGTTCGTGCGGGTTCGGATTCAGAGAAACCGAACCCGCTCATCTCTAGTAAGAAGCCTAACAATTGGGGGACACCATGGAAGGGGAAGGTGGGAGGATGGGTTCTTTTGTGTGCATAGGAAAGTGGGTATGGCCTCGTAACAAGGTGTGTGGCCTCACAGGGAATGCCGTACCCATGAGCCATCCCCTGATTTTCATCACGCTGGGGGCATGGAGTACAGGTCTGGTGTGTGACAGAGTGAGTGTACGTGCACAGGTCTGGCAGGTGACAACGAGAGTGTGCAGGCAGGTCTGATCGGTGACGGTAAGTATGCGGGGACAAGTCTGGAGGGCAGGGGTGTAGCGAGGGTGGCTCTGGTGGAGCGCAAGCTCCGGGCGCCAAAAAAGTTAGAGGGTGCGCTGCTCTAGAGTGTTGCGTAATGTGTATAAGGAGTACTACTGTGTGGTGTAATGTGAATAATGGACACTACACTGCGGAGTAATGTGAATTGGTACTATTCTGTGGCCACGCACTTTCCCAATGAAGCCATGCCCCTTCGGCATGCACTGACCCTATTTTAAACATGGGGGGCAACCAAAGGACGCTTCTTCCCTGAACTCCACAAGGTCTAGAACCCCGCCCCAGGGACTGGCTGCCAACTTTTAGCCTGGGAGGCAGACTCAAGCAAGTGGCCCAGCTTTTCACAGGGAATGCAATGCAAAAATGGCCCTGGAACACTTAAATGACACTGGCCCGGTGGGCAGATGGCACCATGCCACCTTGCGCAGCCAGCCCCTGACTTAGGATTTTTAAATATTCTTTCTTTTCAAATGTAACATGCCACCACATGTTGGCTAGGCTCCAAATTCAGTACAGGGGAGGGGGGCACCAAAACATACCCTTGCTCCGGGCACCATGACGCCTAGCTACACCTCTGCTGGAGGGTGACAGGTAGAGTGTGCCAGGACAGGTTTGGTAGGTGACAGGGGCAGCGTGTCAGAACAGGTCTGGTGGGTGACATAATGAGTGTGCGTGGGCAGGTCTAGTGGGTGACTGGGGGAGTTTGCAGGGTACAGGTCTAGTAGGTTATAGAGATGAGCGGGTTCGGTTTCTCTGAAACCGAACCCGCACGAACTTCATGTTTTTTTCACGGGTCCGAGCAGACTCGGATCCTCCCGCCTTGCTCGGTTAACCCGAGCGCGCCCGAACGTCATCATGACGCTGTCGGATTCTCGCGAGACTCGGATTCTATATAAGGAGCCGCGCGTCGCCGCCATTTTCACACGTGCATTGAGATTGATAGGGAGAGGACGTGGCTGGCGTCCTCTCCATTAGAAATTAGATTAGAAGAGAGAGAGAGATTGTGCAGAGTCAGACAGAGTTTACCACAGTGACCAGTGCAGTTGTTGTTAGTTAACTTTTATTTATTTTAATATATATCCGTTCTCTGCTATATCCGTTCTCTGCCTGAAAAAAAACGATACACAGCAGCAGCCAGTCACACAGTGTGACTCAGTCTGTGTGCACTCAGCTCAGCCCAGTGTGCTGCACATCAATGTATAAAAGGCAAAGCTTATAATAATTGTGGGGGAGACTGGGGAGCACTGCAGGTTGTTATAGCAGGAGCCCCCAGGAGTACATAATATTATATTAATTTAAAATTAAACAGTGCACACTTTTGCTGCAGGAGTGCCACTGCCAGTGTGACTAGTGGTGACCACAGTGCCTGACCACCAGTATAGTAGTATATTCATTGTTGTATGTATTGTATACTATCTCTTTATCAACCAGTCTATATTAGCAGCAGACACAGTACAGTGCGGTAGTTCACGGCTGTGGCTACCTCTGTGTCGGCAGTCGGAACTCGGCAGGCAGTCCGTCCATCCATAATTGTATTACAATATATACCACCTAACCGTGGTATTTTTTTTTCTTTCTTTATACCGTCATAGTGTCATACTAGTTGTTACGAGTATACTACTATCTCTTTATCAACCAGTGTACAGTGCGGTAGTTCACGGCTGTGGCTACCTCTGTGTCGGCAGTCGGCAGGCAGTCCGTCCATCCATAATTGTATTATTATTATAATATATACCACCTAACCGTGGTTTTTTTTCCATTCTTTATACCGTCGTCATAGTGTCATACTAGTTGTTACGAGTATACTACTATCTCTTTATCAACCAGTGTACAGTGCGGTAGTTCACGGCTGTGGCTACCTCTGTGTCGGCAGTCGGCAGGCAGTCCGTCCATCCATAATTGTATTATTATTATAATATATACCACCTAACCGTGGTTTTTTTTCCATTCTTTATACCGTCGTCATAGTGTCATACTAGTTGTTACGAGTATACTACTATCTCTTTATCAACCAGTGTACAGTGCGGTAGTTCACGGCTGTGGCTACCTCTGTGTCGGCAGTCGGCAGGCAGTCCGTCCATCCATAATTGTATTATTATTATAATATATACCACCTAACCGTGGTTTTTTTTCCATTCTTTATACCGTCGTCATAGTGTCATACTAGTTGTTACGAGTATACTACTATCTCTTTATCAACCAGTGTACAGTGCGGTAGTTCACGGCTGTGGCTACCTCTGTGTCGGCAGTCGGCAGGCAGTCCGTCCATCCATAATTGTATTATTATTATAATATATACCACCTAACCGTGGTTTTTTTTCCATTCTTTATACCGTCGTCATAGTGTCATACTAGTTGTTACGAGTATACTACTATCTCTTTATCAACCAGTGTACAGTGCGGTAGTTCACGGCTGTGGCTACCTCTGTGTCGGCAGTCGGCAGGCAGTCCGTCCATCCATAATTGTATTATTATTATAATATATACCACCTAACCGTGGTTTTTTTTCCATTCTTTATACCGTCGTCATAGTGTCATACTAGTTGTTACGAGTATACTACTATCTCTTTATCAACCAGTGTACAGTGCGGTAGTTCACGGCTGTGGCTACCTCTGTGTCGGCAGTCGGCAGGCAGTCCGTCCATCCATAATTGTATTATTATTATAATATATACCACCTAACCGTGGTTTTTTTTCCATTCTTTATACCGTCGTCATAGTGTCATACTAGTTGTTACGAGTATACTACTATCTCTTTATCAACCAGTGTACAGTGCGGTAGTTCACGGCTGTGGCTACCTCTGTGTCGGCAGTCGGCAGGCAGTCCGTCCATCCATAATTGTATTATTATTATAATATATACCACCTAACCGTGGTTTTTTTATACCACCTAACCGTGGCAGTCCGTCCATAATTGTATACTAGTAAACTATCCAATCCATCCATCTCCATTGTTTACCTGAGGTGCCTTTTAGTTCTGCCTATAAAATATGGAGAACAAAAAAGTTGAGGTTCCAAAATTAGGGAAAGATCAAGATCCACTTCCACCTCGTGCTGAAGCTGCTGCCACTAGTCATGGCCGAGACGATGAAATGCCAGCAACGTCGTCTGCCAAGGCCGATGCCCAATGTCATAGTACAGAGCATGTCAAATCCAAAACACCAAATATCAGAAAAAAAAGGACTCCAAAACCTAAAATAAAATTGTCGGAGGAGAAGCGTAAACTTGCCAATATGCCATTTACCACACGGAGTGGCAAGGAACGGCTGAGGCCCTGGCCTATGTTCATGGCTAGTGGTTCAGCTTCACATGAGGATGGAAGCACTCAGCCTCTCGCTAGAAAACTGAAAAGACTCAAGCTGGCAAAAGCACCGCAAAGAACTGTGCGTTCTTTGAAATCCCAAATCCACAAGGAGAGTCCAATTGTGTCGTTTGCGATGCCTGAACTTCCCAACACTGGACGTGAAGAGCATGCGCCTTCCACTATTTGCACGCCCCCTGCAAGTGCTGGAAGGAGCACCCGCAGTCCAGTTCCTGATAGTCAGATTGAAGATGTCAGTGTTGAAGTACACCAGGATGAGGAGGATATGGGTGTTGCTGGCGCTGGGGAGGAAATTGACCAGGAGGATTCTGATGGTGAGGTGGTTTGTTTAAGTCAGGCACCCGGGGAGACACCTGTTGTCCGTGGGAGGAATATGGCCGTTGACATGCCAGGTGAAAATACCAAAAAAATCAGCTCTTCGGTGTGGAGGTATTTCACCAGAAATGCGGACAACAGGTGTCAAGCCGTGTGTTCCCTTTGTCAAGCTGTAATAAGTAGGGGTAAGGACGTTAACCACCTCGGAACATCCTCCCTTATACGTCACCTGCAGCGCATTCATAATAAGTCAGTGACAAGTTCAAAAACTTTGGGTGACAGCGGAAGCAGTCCACTGACCAGTAAATCCCTTCCTCTTGTAACCAAGCTCACGCAAACCACCCCACCAACTCCCTCAGTGTCAATTTCCTCCTTCCCCAGGAATGCCAATAGTCCTGCAGGCCATGTCACTGGCAAGTCTGACGAGTCCTTTCCTGCCTGGGATTCCTCCGATGCATCCTTGCGTGTAACGCCTACTGCTGCTGGCGCTGCTGTTGTTGCCGCTGGGAGTCGATGGTCATCCCAGAGGGGAAGTCGTAAGCCCACTTGTACTACTTCCAGTAAGCAATTGACTGTTCAACAGTCCTTTGCGAGGAAGATGAAATATCACAGCAGTCATCCTACTGCAAAGCGGATAACTGAGTCCTTGACAACTATGTTGGTGTTAGACGTGCGTCCGGTATCCGCCGTTAGTTCACAGGGAACTAGACAATTTATTGAGGCAGTGTGCCCCCGTTACCAAATACCATCTAGGTTCCACTTCTCTAGGCAGGCGATACCGAGAATGTACACGGACGTCAGAAAAAGACTCACCAGTGTCCTAAAAAATGCAGTTGTACCCAATGTCCACTTAACCACGGACATGTGGACAAGTGGAGCAGGGCAGGGTCAGGACTATATGACTGTGACAGCCCACTGGGTAGATGTATGGACTCCCGCCGCAAGAACAGCAGCGGCGGCACCAGTAGCAGCATCTCGCAAACACCAACTCTTTCCTAGGCAGGCTACGCTTTGTATCACCGCTTTCCAGAATACGCACACAGCTGAAAACCTCTTACGGCAACTGAGGAAGATCATCGCGGAATGGCTTACCCCAATTGGACTCTCCTGTGGATTTGTGGCATCGGACAACGCCAGCAATATTGTGTGTGCATTAAATATGGGCAAATTCCAGCACGTCCCATGTTTTGCACATACCTTGAATTTGGTGGTGCAGAATTTTTTAAAAAACGACAGGGGCGTGCAAGAGATGCTGTCGGTGGCCAGAAAAATTGCGGGACACTTTCGGCGTACAGGCACCACGTACAGAAGACTGGAGCACCACCAAAAACTACTGAACCTGCCCTGCCATCATCTGAAGCAAGAAGTGGTAACGAGGTGGAATTCAACCCTCTATATGCTTCAGAGGTTGGAGGAGCAGCAAAAGGCCATTCAAGCCTATACAATTGAGCACGATATAGGAGATGGAATGCACCTGTCTCAAGTGCAGTGGAGAATGATTTCAACGTTGTGCAAGGTTCTGATGCCCTTTGAACTTGCCACACGTGAAGTCAGTTCAGACACTGCCAGCCTGAGTCAGGTCATTCCCCTCATCAGGCTTTTGCAGAAGAAGCTGGAGACATTGAAGAAGGAGCTAACACGGAGCGATTCCGCTAGGCATGTGGGACTTGTGGATGCAGCCCTTAATTCGCTTAACAAGGATTCACGGGTGGTCAATCTGTTGAAATCAGAGCACTACATTTTGGCCACCGTGCTCGATCCTAGATTTAAAGCCTACCTTGGATCTCTCTTTCCGGCAGACACAGGTCTGCTGGGGTTGAAAGACCTGCTGGTGACAAAATTGTCAAGTCAAGCGGAACGCGACCTGTCAACATCTCCTCCTTCACATTCTCCCGCAACTGGGGGTGCGAGGAAAAGGCTCAGAATTCCGAGCCCACCCGCTGGCGGTGATGCAGGGCAGTCTGGAGCGACTGCTGATGCTGACATCTGGTCCGGACTGAAGGACCTGACAACGATTACGGACATGTCGTCTACTGTCACTGCATATGATTCTCTCAACATTGATAGAATGGTGGAGGATTATATGAGTGACCGCATCCAAGTAGGCACGTCACACAGTCCGTACTTATACTGGCAGGAAAAAGAGGCAATTTGGAGGCCCTTGCACAAACTGGCTTTATTCTACCTAAGTTGCCCTCCCACAAGTGTGTACTCCGAAAGAGTGTTTAGTGCCGCCGCTCACCTTGTCAGCAATCGGCGTACGAGGTTACATCCAGAAAATGTGGAGAAGATGATGTTCATTAAAATGAATTATAATCAATTCCTCCGCGGAGACATTGACCAGCAGCAATTGCCTCCACAAAGTACACAGGGAGCTGAGATGGTGGATTCCAGTGGGGACGAATTGATAATCTGTGAGGAGGGGGATGTACACGGTGATATATCGGAGGGTGAAGATGAGGTGGACATCTTGCCTCTGTAGAGCCAGTTTGTGCAAGGAGAGATTAATTGCTTCTTTTTTGGGGGGGGTCCAAACCAACCCGTCATATCAGTCACAGTCGTGTGGCAGACCCTGTCACTGAAATGATGGGTTGGTTAAAGTGTGCATGTCCTGTTTTGTTTATACAACATAAGGGTGGGTGAGAGGGCCCAAGGATAATTCCATCTTGCACCTCTTTTTTCTTTTCTTTTTCTTTGCATCATGTGCTGATTGGGGAGGGTTTTTTGGAAGGGACATCCTGCGTGACACTGCAGTGCCACTCCTAGATGGGCCCGGTGTTTGTGTCGGCCACTAGGGTCGCTAATCTTACTCACACAGCTACCTCATTGCGCCTCTTTTTTTCTTTGCGTCATGTGCTGTTTGGGGAGGGTTTTTTGGAAGGGACATCCTGCGTGACACTGCAGTGCCACTCCTAGATGTGCCCGGTGTTTGTGTCGGCCACTAGGGTCGCTAATCTTACTCACACAGTCAGCTACCTCATTGCGCCTCTTTTTTTCTTTGCGTCATGTGCTGTTTGGGGAGGGTTTTTTGGAAGGGCCATCCTGCGTGACACTGCAGTGCCACTCCTAGATGGGCCCGGTGTTTGTGTCGGCCACTAGGGTCGCTAATCTTACTCACACAGCTACCTCATTGCGCCTCTTTTTTTCTTTGCGTCATGTGCTGTTTGGGGAGGGTTTTTTGGAAGGGCCATCCTGCGTGACACTGCAGTGCCACTCCTAGATGGGCCCGGTGTTTGTGTCGGCCACTAGGGTCGCTAATCTTACTCACACAGCTACCTCATTGCGCCTCTTTTTTTCTTTGCGTCATGTGCTGTTTGGGGAGGGTTTTTTGGAAGGGACATCCTGCGTGACACTGCAGTGCCACTCCTAGATGGGCCCGGTGTTTGTGTCGGCCACTAGGGTCGCTTATCTTACTCACACAGCGACCTCGGTGCAAATTTTAGGACTAAAAATAATATTGTGAGGTGTGATGTGTTCAGAATAGGCTGAAAATGAGTGTAAATTATGTTTTTTGAGGTTAATAATACTTTGGGATCAAAATTACCCCCAAATTCTATGATTTAAGCTGTTTTTTAGGGTTTTTTGAAAAAAACACCCGAATCCAAAACACACCCGAATCCGACAAAAATAATTCGGTGAGGTTTTGCCAAAACGCGTTCGAACCCAAAACACGGCCGCGGAACCGAACCCAAAACCAAAACACAAAACCCGAAAAATTTCAGGCGCTCATCTCTAGTAGGTTACAGGGTGAATGTGCAGGGGCAGGTGTGGTAGGGGACAGGGTGGATGTCTGTAGGGCAGATGTCGGTGACAGGGTGAGAGAGGTTGTAGGCTGGTCTGGGCACAGCACAGTCCCCACCCAAATGTCACCTTCTTATAGCACTCCAGTGCACTCTCTCCCATCCTTCACCACATCAAAGCAACCCATCCTTCAATAGTCACCACATCACATCATGTGTTCACTGCTATATGGCTCTGCCATATACAGTTAATGATGGGTCGGTGTCCCTAATGCACATCTCCTCACATGGAGGCACGGGCATAGGCAAATGCGCGGGGGAGGGGGGTTCCGGGCTCCTCTTGGCAAGTGGCTAAAATTTTGAAAACAGTAGCAATGGTACAGATGGGTCCACGGTTATCTTAGCTAGTTTGCTGCGCCTAGGCACAACATGGTTTATTAACATAAACCCTTCATCTATTGTTCTCAGCTGCAATACAATACAGAGAACTATACAGCAGGGGATTAAGTCCAACTGACCAGTTTCAGGTAATCCTAATAAAGGTCAAGATAAACATGGACCTATCTGTATTGTGACAAGAACACTGGGATAGTGTTTGAGGGCAGGTATATTTGTCCCAGGTTCTTGTCTTACATGTTTTAGAAAATGTTAACTTCTAGGAAAAATGCTTTTTGTTTTGTCTGAACCTTTTCAGTTTGCTGTAAAAGCTGGGAAAAGGCTCTGAGAGAGAGATAAGGCGAGTTCTAGACATTGGGCCCAGTTCGGGTCTTTGGCCTCACAGAGGGCTAATCAGGGTTTCAGCTGTGTAAGAGTGATATAGTGCTTCTAACCTGATTAGTATGGGCAGACTGCCTGGGAAGGCTGCAGGATCTGTGTGTGAGAGACACGCTTTCTGATGCAAGTAAGCTATACAGTATGTACTGAAGAACTCTGTGTTTTGTTTAGTGACAGTTAGGAACATCTTATGTTTAGTTAGTGCCGGACAGGCAAGGTATTTTTATTTTGGGGTTTGTTTTATTTTCTGTTTCAATAAAACTGGCCGGGGTCAGTTGTACCAGAAACTGGACTTGTGTTGTTCCTCAGCTGCTGCGGGCTGCCATATTCCCCAGGAAAAGGCACCTTGCACCCCTACAGTGTTACAACTTGGTGGAGAATGCAAGCAGGCCGTTCTGCGCATAAGTGAAAGCAGCAGCTTTGTGAGGCCTGCAGAAAACGGTGGTTTATGCAGATACAGCCCAGTGTGAAGTTACTGAGACTCACCCCTGAGGGTTTGATATATGTCCTGGGTGAAAGCAGCTGCAAAGCCGCCTGAAAAATCTGTTGACATGGAGGATCTGCTTAAAGCCTTGCTGCAAGCTACAGCGGCTCAGCAGGAGGCCAACCGACAGCAGCAGGTGGCAATGGAGGAAAATTGGAGACTACAGCAGGTGGCAATGGAGGAAAATAAGAGACAACAGCAGGCAGTTGTTGATGAACTTTACAGGCAACAGCGTCAGGATAGAGAGGCCTTAACAGAAGTGGTGCAGAGACTTGCAGCTCGGGTTGGAGATGTGGCCGTCAGTGCTCCAACCAGCTCTAGTTCTATACGAGCCAGTCACTTCCTGCAGAAAATGACAGAGGCTGATGATGTGGAGGCCTATCTGACCACGTTTGAAAGGACTGCCGAGCGTGAGAACTGGCCGAAAGCACAGTGGGCCAGTCTGCTGGCACCTTTCCTGTCAGGTGAGCCCCAAAAAGCTTACTTTGATTTAAGCCCTGCTGAGGCTCGGGACTATGATAAACTAAAGACTGAGATCCTGACCCGCCTGGGAGTCACGCTGTCAGTACGAGCACAACGGGTGCACCGTTGGCTGTACGCCATGGAGAAGCCTCCGCGCTCCCAGATGCACGACCTTATTCAGCTAACAAAAAAATGGCTGCAGCCAGAGACATTAACTGGTCCCCAGATGGTGGAAAGAGTCGTCATGGACCGCTACTTGAGATCTTTGCCCATGGTCCTGCGCAAGTGGGTGAGCCATGGAAACCCGGGTACTGCTGACCAATTAGTGGACATGGTAGAGAGGTATTTGGCAGCAGAGGAACTACTGATGACCACCCAGCAACCCATAGGTCCTCGACAGCGCCCTTCAGTAAAGACTGGTAAGACTGTTCCGTGGGAAAACGTTGCTGGGCGGTTAAGAGAACGCAAGGCTGGAGAGACTGTAAACACTGGCCCTGGAAACAGGCCAATGGGGCTAGAACGGTCTATGCTGCCCAAATGGGTTGATAATCGTGTGGTTAAATGTTTTAGGTGTGGTATGCCAGGTCATGTTATTGCCAATTGCCCAGTCACGCAAGAACCCATGCAATGTGATGCTGCCTTTGAATGTCGCAGAATGTCTTTCTTTGCTAGGTTAGCCTGTACTGTGGTACCTTCACCTGAGCTGGAAAAACAAATGTGTGATGTGTTCTTAGAAGGTAACCGGGTAGAGGCCTTGCTAGATTCAGGAAGTTTAGTTACCCTCGTGAAAGCTGGGTTAGTGAACCCCCTAAAGGTCCAGCAAATACCTATTGGGGTAACTTGCATACACGGGGATACCCAATATTATGCCATTGCTGAGGTGAATATAGAAACTTGTTGTGGGTCAGCAAGGGTTAAAGTGGGACTGGTCCCTACCTTGGTGCATGAGGCCATAATAGGGAGGGATTTTCCTCATTTTTGGAAACTGTGGGAATCACGGTTATCAACAGATGTGAGAAGTAAAAAACCAGTTGATAATACCGGTGATTTTATGGATGTACGTGGGTCTTCGGAACTTTCTGTCCCTTTGCCTTTTGCTAGTTTGGCTGGGGAAGTGACAGATGGGGAGTCCAGTGAGGACCCTCTTGCCGGGAACAGAGACATAGTAGTTAGAACTGAAAGCATGCCTGACCTGGAGGTAAAGAAGGATCTGTTTGCGTCTGAACAGTTAAAGGATCCTACCTTAATAAAGGCTAGAGAGAATGTTAAGATTGTTAATGGGGAACCTGTGGTACCAGGTGACAGGGTTACGTATCCCCACATGGCCATCTGTAATGAGCTCTTGTACCACATTGTCAAAAGGGGTGAGGATGTGGTGGAACAGCTGGTAGTTCCCCAGCCTTATCGGAGAACGGTACTAGATTTAGCTCATAGTCACGTTACCGCAGGACATTTAGGGGCAGAAAAAACCACTGAAAGAGTTTTACAAAGGTTCTTTTGGCCAGGGGTTTATAAAGAAGTGTCTGAATATTGTTCTTCCTGTCCTGAATGCCAGTATCATGCCCCTAGACCCCATTTCAGGAGCCCACTAGTTCCCATGCCTATTATAGAGGTCCCGTTTGACAGAATAGCCATGGATCTCGTGGGGCCCTTGTTAAAGTCTGCTCGGGGCCATCAGTATATCCTGGTAATTATGGACTATGCCACTCGATATCCTGAGGCTGTCCCTTTACGCACTATCACAACCAAGGCGATAGCTAGGGAGCTGGTGCAGGTATTTAGTAGAGTGGGAATACCAAAAGAAATTTTGACTGACCAAGGTACTCCATTTATGTCAAGGATCATGAAAGAATTGTGCAAGTTATTTAAGGTCACTCACCTCAGGACGTCCATCTACCATCCCCAAACTGACGGGTTGGTGGAAAGGTTTAATAAAACATTAAAAAGTATGTTAAAAAAGGTTGTTGAGAGAGATGGGAAAAACTGGGATTGTTTGTTGCCCTACTTGTTAATGGCCATCAGAGAAGTCCCTCAGTCCTCTACGGGGTTTTCTCCATTTGATTTGTTGTATGGTAGACACCCCAGAGGGCTGTTGGATATTGCCAAAGAGATGTGGGAAGGACAGCCCACTCCTTATAGAAGCGTTATTGAGCATGTAACACAAATGCAGGATAGGATTGCAGCCGTGGTACCTGTTGTCAGAGAGCACATGGAACAGGCCCAAAGTGCTCAACAGAGGGTCTATAACCGGAGTGCCAAGATACGGGAATTTGCTCCTGGAGATAGAGTTCTTGTTTTGGTACCCACTGTGGAAAGCAAATTCCTAGCTAAATGGCAGGGTCCATTTGAGATTAGGGAAAAAGTGAATGAGGTTAATTACAAAGTATACCAGCCGGGAAAGAGAAAACCCGAACAGATCTACCATGTTAACTTAATCAAACCCTGGAAAGATAGGTTGTCTCTGTCAGCGGAGCCTTGCCCTTCGGTGTCTTCACCCCGGTTGCTTCCCGCAGTGAAGGTGTCAGAGACATTATCAGCTGATCAGAACAATCAGGTTAAAGAATTTCTCATCCAAAATAGGGAGGTATTTTCAGAGCTGCCTGGCCGAACGACCATAATAAAACATGGCATTGTCACAGAACCAGGGGTCAGGGTTCATTTAAAGCCATATAGGATTCCTGAAGCTCAGCGAGAAGCTATTTCTAAGGAAGTTAAAACCATGTTAGAACTTGGAGTCATAGAGGAGTCTAACAGTGAGTGGTCCAGTCCCATAGTGCTCATCCCGAAGCCCGACGGTAGCATACGCTTCTGTAATGACTTTCGTAAGTTAAATGAGGTGTCCAAGTTTGACGCATACCCCATGCCCCGTGTGGAAGAGCTTGTAGAAAGGCTGGGAACAGCCAGGTTTCTCACCACATTGGACCTGACCAAAGGTTACTGGCAAATACCTTTATCTGATAGCGCCAAAGAAAAAACAGCCTTTTCGGTTCCGGAGGGGCTGTACCAGTATAAGATGTTACCCTTTGGGTTGCATGGGGCTCCAGCAACCTTTCAACGGGCGATGGATAAAATTTTGAGGCCCCATAGAAAATATGCAGCTGCCTATTTGGATGATGTGGTAATTCACAGTACAGACTGGGGGTCCCATTTGGTTAAAGTACAAGCAGTACTGGACTCAATCAGAGAGGCAGGCTTAACTGCTAACCCAAAGAAGTGCTGCCTCGCAATGGAGGAGGTCAAATACTTGGGCTTCACCATAGGCAGAGGTCTGATTAGGCCCCAATTGAATAAAGTTGATGCTATTCAAAACTGGCCTCGTCCAGTGAATAAAAAACAGGTAAGGGCTTTTTTGGGAATTACTGGGTACTATAGACGGTTTATTCCTAATTTTGCGACCACAGCGGTGCCGTTGTCAGACCTTACCAAAGGGAAGCAGTCAAATGTGGTGAAATGGAACCCTGATGCAGAAAAGGCGTTCCAAGCATTAAAAGTGGCTTTGTGTTCACAACCGGTGTTGATAACACCAGATTTTTCAAAAGAATTTGTGGTACAGACAGATGCCTCAGAGGTAGGGATAGGTGCTGTGCTGTCCCAAACCAGAGATGGGGACGAACACCATATCATTTATTTGAGTAGGAAACTCAATGAGCATGAAAAAAGGTATGCCATTGTGGAAAAGGAGGCTTTGGCCATTAAGTGGGCACTAGATACCTTGAGATATTACCTCTTGGGTAGACAATTCAGACTAGTGACAGACCATGCCCCTTTAAAATGGATGTATGTAAATAGAGGCAAGAATGCTCGTGTAACTAGATGGTTTCTAGCGTTGCAGGACTTTAAGTTTACTGTCGAACATAGACCGGGAACACAATTGGCCAACGCAGATGCATTGTCTCGCATCTTCTGTTTGGGGGCTACAAGTGTTCCGGCCCCTAGGTCGAAACAGGGGAGGGGGATATGTGACAAGAACACTGGGATAGTGTTTGAGGGCAGGTATATTTGTCCCAGGTTCTTGTCTTACATGTTTTAGAAAATGTTAACTTCTAGGAAAAATGCTTTTTGTTTTGTCTGAACCTTTTCAGTTTGCTGTAAAAGCTGGGAAAAGGCTCTGAGAGAGAGATAAGGCGAGTTCTAGACATTGGGCCCAGTTCGGGTCTTTGGCCTCACAGAGGGCTAATCAGGGTTTCAGCTGTGTAAGAGTGATATAGTGCTTCTAACCTGATTAGTATGGGCAGACTGCCTGGGAAGGCTGCAGGATCTGTGTGTGAGAGACACGCTTTCTGATGCAAGTAAGCTATACAGTATGTACTGAAGAACTCTGTGTTTTGTTTAGTGACAGTTAGGAACATCTTATGTTTAGTTAGTGCCGGACAGGCAAGGTATTTTTATTTTGGGGTTTGTTTTATTTTCTGTTTCAATAAAACTGGCCGGGGTCAGTTGTACCAGAAACTGGACTTGTGTTGTTCCTCAGCTGCTGCGGGCTGCCATATTCCCCAGGAAAAGGCACCTTGCACCCCTACAGTGTTACAGTATATAATACGATAACTAGAGCTACCACCACATAATGCAGTTTAAGGGACAGAGCAGAGCTGCTGCACATGCCCAGTGGTAGAATCTTCTTCTACCAAGTTTGCTGTGTGAATCCTCAATCAGTACACCGGACAAGAGAGTAGCTGCCAGGAAGAAAAGACAGGAGCCTTACCATGACGTGGGAGAATGTGTGTTTAAAAAGTGCAGGACTGGTTCTATTATGTTTGTAATATTTATTTATTATGGTATGTTTAATCTTTTCCTGACCACTTATTTATATTATTTAAATGTGTTATACAGCCTATACTATAGACCATCTATAGTGTTAAATATTAATACTGTATTCCATACAGTATACATTAATGTCCAGGGTCTTTACTAGGTTCTTCTTCCACTCCCCCAGACTCCCACAATTGCTCCAACGTTCTGCAGAGTGGGAGATTGTGCACTGCATTTGGAAACCCCCCTCTAGAAATCCTGCGTTTGCCACTGACGGGCACTGTCACTACTTTCCTAGCACACCCACACCCCAGCAGGCTTTTAAAACTTCCCACTGAGTAAACTATCACAGAGAGGGGAGCACACAGGGCCATCTTAACAGCAGTGTAAGCACTGGGGCCCTACTTACCTATTCATGGGAATAAAAAAAATAATGAAATAGAGAAAACTATAGAGGATAAGCATAAGGGAGAGATGAGTAAAACACCCCCTCCATGAAAAGTCTGTGTTTGTCCCTGAACACCAGGTCCACAGCCTCTTCTCAATCCTCCACCTTCCCTCACACTCCATCCTCCTCAAGTAACACACTAGCCTCCTCCTCCCCTCAATCATCCTCCTTCCCCCCCCCCCTTCATCATCCTCCTAGCCTCACACATTTGCCTTATCTTCCACTCCATCATCATCCTCTGCTCCCCCTTGCCCCATCATTCATCAAACCTCACACATAATCTACGTTCTCCCCCCCATCATCTTCCTTACCATAGTGGGAGCTGCCTCAGCTATTGTCTGAGAGCGGGTCTGCAGTATCCCAGAAGCACCTCTGCTCCTCACATGCCTCCATGCCCAGCTGCCTGTCACATCCTTCCTTGCAGTGCAGTCAGTGCAACCTATGCAGCCAGCGTGCGACTACTAGTACACTGAGCCTGCGCAGACTGCTTATCACTGATTGGCTGCAGCCCGCAAGCACCACTGAGTGTCTTGCAGGCTCCGATCACATGGAGGGAGGGGAGGGGGCAGTCACTTGCTTCAGCAGCACTGTGGGGCGCTTGTCAATGCCGCCGAGTGTCTCGCTACGGATGGCAGTAAATGAAAGTAAAAGTTTTAAAAAATCTAAACGACGTGGGCACGTGCCTGGTTGCACTTTCCGTTAATCTGCCAGTGGAACTTTCCATACCTTCCCATTTCGCCCCCCCCCACACATACACACACACACACACTGACAAGACACTGTCACATTACCAAGGTAAGTACTCCACAATCATAACCTACAGCACACATGGAAGCTGACAGCAATGCTTGACTAGGCTACCCACACATAGGCACCTGAATAAGGAGGCATAGGGGTGGGGGGGTCGCAAACATTTCAGAGTCACCAGTCAATGCTGTAGGGAGAGCAGCACTCTGCACTGATGCTGTCACAAAGTACAGAGCCAGCAGGCAGTAGAATCCGCCAAGGGTCTAACTGCAGGTCCGTCTTGCAATAGGCGCTACCAGGGATGGACTGGGGGTCTGAAATATCTCTGCCATTCTAACGTGCGCCACAGTTGACAAAGGGCACGGTCATGGCTAAATATAGACGAACGTTGAATAAACGTGAGGATAAATAAGAATCCTGTTTTCTTCTGATGGCTGAATGTTGCAGCCTTTGTTACTAGGCAGAGTTAGGCTAGTGGTGTGTTGTTGTCAATCAAAATGGGGAGCCAATAAGGGCTCTGTGGGTGTGTTGTTTGGGTAAGGTAATTTATGGTAGGCTGTTCTGTGCGGAAAGCCTCTTGGATCATTGCCTTGGAGTCTGGCTGACTAGATCCTCTGCTGGCCTTGTCATTTTTTCCTTCCCTTTGTTTAGTCACTGTTCTTTTAATTTAGTCATATATCCTTAGATCCCTCCCCCCCCCCCCCCCCCGGCTGTGCTTTTCCCCTTTGGTGCCTGCAGTTTGCCACTGTGCTGCGTTATGCCCCGTCGCGCCGCACTGCTCCCCCTCCGCGCCGGCAAGCGGGTCATCTGCTGCCCTGCCTTGTCCCCGGCCGCCTCCCGCCCTGCTGCCTCACCTCCTGCCGCCGTCTCCGGTCCCCCTGCCGCGGCTCACACTGCGTCTGCTGGCGCGCATGTGATCGCGGCTCCCGTTGACTGGTCTGGCCTGTCGCCCGCTTCCCTGCTCACCTCCGTGCAGGCGGCGGGTGGCTCTCCCTTACAGACGCCAGCAGTGTCTGATATGGGGTCTCTGCATGTGGCTGCGGCTGCTGCCGTGGGGGGGGGGGGGCGGCCCAACCCCAACCCCCCTGCCAACTCCCCTGCCTGCGTTTCTTGGCCTCCTATGAGTTGGCCGGGGGTCTCCCCTCAGCGCCCTCTGGTGGTCCCCTCGTCTGCCGCAGTTTCCTGGCAGCAGGCATCTTGGAGTGCGGGTTTTGCTCCGCCGGTTTACCCCTCCACCTCAGTGTCACCCTCGGCCTCATTGTCTGCTGGGCTCCCCCCCCCCCCCCCCCAGCTGCGTATTCTTTCCCGTATTGGCCCCCAGCCCTTTCGGGTCCCTCACCTCCCCCCCCTCCTGGGTCCTCAGAGGTACCCAGTTTTTCCCCCTTTTACAGCTCTGCCCCCTTTGGTGCCTTCCGTTGCACCTGCGGTGAGCTCTCAGGCCTCTGGTTTGGTGGGCATGCACCCTCCCATGCGCTCCTTGCTTTCGCCCTCCCCCATTGCTCAACCCCCCGTGCCTGCGGAGCCCCCCCCCCCGGGTTTTGGTGGCCGCCCCTCCCTTCCTGCGGCTCCCGTAGTTTCTCCTGCTGTGTTATCTGATGCTTCTCTTTTAGTTTCAGTGGTTCCTGCAGCGGCTGGTGCTCCGGAGGTCGTCGCATCTTCGGCGAGCGGGGTTCCTGTGGCGTTGAGGTGGCACCTCCGACCGGAGGTGTGGCCCCTCCGCTTGAAGTGGCGGTTTCCGCGGTTCCGGGGGCGTCTGGTGTCGGTGAGTATGATTTGCTTGCTGCTTGTGATTCTGCATCTGTTTCCAGTTCCTCCTCTAGCTCTGGTTCACGCTCGTCGGGTTCCCGGGGTGGTCGGCGTAAGCTCGCTAGGTTGATTGCGCGTCATTTGCATAAGAAGGCTGGTTCTGTACTGGTTCCAATGGCATCTGCTGCAGAGGTTGCGCGCGAGCCGTTGGTGTTGCCGGGGGCCTCTGATGCCGTTCATGTGGCCAACACTGCGATCCTTCGGGGTTTGCGCAAGAGCGTGCGAGACAAAATCCACAAAGGTCGGTTTGTGGATTTTTCTCTCTCTCACCGATGAGATGAAGAAAGGGTTGTCAAAGGCTGAGAAGCAGGACGGTGTTGGTGAGGAGTCGTATTGCTGTTATAATTTGTGGTTGCAGGGCACGCTTGTGTTTGCGGCTTGTTATAATGACACGCGCCCGCGGAACATTTGAATGTTCTTAAGTACATTTATTTACATTTATTTGGTTCATGATATGTCTATGCGTTCTAAAGGGGCGGCGTGGCGTGAGTATGACGTTCAGTTCAGGCGTAAGCATGATGGGGTCGCTGACATGCCATTTGGTGCGAAGGATGCCGAGGTTTGGCTTGATGTTTCGCAGCAGCGCAAGCCACCCGCCGAGGTGGTGCTGGCGCGTAAGCCTCAACCTCCCTCCCGGCTGGCCGGGATGGGCGTGGCGAAAGGGAAGTGTTTTGCTTATAATGATTCCCGTTGTACTTACGGGACGGCATGTCGCTTTCGCCTCTCCTGCCGCGTTTGCGGGGGGGAGCACCCCGCCAAGGACTGCCATAAGGCCACCGTAGGTGCAGCCGCGGATAGAGGGGAGTCCCGTGTTGAGCCTAGCTAAGGCCCCCTCTCCAATTAAGGTGGACCAGTTGGCTAGCTGGTTGGGCCGTTATCCGGATACGGTTGCTGCAGAGTTTTTGCTGCAGGGTTTCTCTTTTGGTTTTTGTTTACCGATTACAGTTTCGCTTGTGGTGCGGGCTCCTCGGAATTTGAAGTCTGCTAGGGAGTTGCCGGAAGTTGCCCGGGCTAAGGTAGATGCTGAGATTTCTTTGGGCAGGATGGCTGGTCTGTTTCCTACGGCACCGTTGCCTGACTTTTGTGTTTCTCCTCTCGGGGTGGTCCCTAAGAAGGCCCCGGGAAAGTTTCGCCTCATTCAGCATTTATCTTACCCCCGGGGTGCTTCCGTCAATAATGCCATTCCTGCGGCGGCCTGCAGGGTCGTTTACCAGTCCTTTGAAGAGGCTTTGGGGCTTATTCGGGGCTTCGGCTCGGGTGCTTTGTTGGCGAAATTAGATATTGAGTCGGCGTTTCGGCTGTTGCCGTTGCATCCGGATTCCTTTCGCTTTATGGGTTTTCGGATTGCTGGTGGTTTTTACGTTGATAAGTGTTTGCCAATGGGGTGTGCAGTGTCTTGTGCCTATTTTGAGGTTTTCAGTTCGTTTTTGCATTGGTGTGTGTTTGCAGGCACTGGTCATGTTGGCATTGCACACTACTTAGACGATTTTCTTTTTGTTGGGCCGGGAGGTAGTGATGTCTGTGCGGACGTCCTATTTTTGGCTCAAGCTTTGTTTCGGGTTTTGGGTGTCCCTGTTGCCAAGGACAAGACTGAGGGCCCTTCTACTTGCTTGTCCTATCTGGGGATTGAGGTGGACACTGCGGCTGGGTGCTGCCGGTTGCCGGCGGAGAAGGTTTTGAAGTTGCTTCAGCAGATTGAGGTTTGCCTGGCGTCCAAGTCTGTTCGCCTTCGGGCGGTGCAGCGGTTGGGATCTTTCAATTTTGCCTGCCGCGTCATCCCCATGGGGCGGGTGTTTTGTAGGAAGTTGGAGAGGGCCACGGTTGGGGCTACCCTGCCGCATCATCACATTCGGTTGTGTTCAGAGATTAGAGATGACCTTCGGGTTTGGGCGTGGTTCTTGGCCGATTTTAATGGCGAAAGGATTTGGCCGGAACTGCCAGTTGCCAATGCTGTTTTACAGCTTTTTACTGATGCGGCGCGGGGGGGGGTGTCTGGATTTGAGGCCTACTTTAACGGGGAATGGTGTGTGGCCCCGTGGCCTTCTGCCTGGGTTTTGGAAGGTCTCACCGCCAATATGTTGCTTCTTGAGCTTTTTCCGATTGCTGTGGCTGTTGAATTGGGGTCTGGGGCCTTGGCGAATCAACATATTATTTTCTGGTGTGATAACCTAGGTGTTGTGCATGCCGTTAATAATCAGAGGTCCTCTTCTCCAATGGCTTTGCAGCTGTTGCGGCATTTGGTTTTGCACTGTTTGGAGGCAAATATTCGTTTTAGGGCTCGTCATGTGCCTGGCGTTAATAATGAGATTGCCGAGGCTCTATCACGCTTTGATTTTGTTCGTTTCCGTGCGCTGGCTCCGCAGGCCTCTGCAGTTGGGTTACCATGCCCCCCATTTGTTTGGCAGATTATCAGGCCGGCTTAGAGTCTCTGGCGCAGCGGTCTTTGACCCCGGAGACTTGTGCGGTCGTACGGTGCAGCCTGACGGGATTGGGAGGCTTACCTCGCGCGTTGTCCTGTGGAGGGTAAGTCCATGCATGACCTCTTGTTAGCCTTTGTGTGGGCGCTCTATCAACAAGGCCGCTCCAAGGCCTCTATGTCTGCTGCGCTGGCAGGGATTTCATTATTTAGCTGTTTGCATAGTGTCTCTGACCCTACCAGGTTGTTTGTTCTTTCCAGGGCTTTAAAGGGTTGGGCTAGGTTGCGCCCGTCGCGTGCGGATTCACGCAGGCCTATTGATTTGCAACTGTTGCGGGCGTTGATTGGCGTTGTCCCTAGTGTGGCTTTGGATGCTTTCGAAGTGGCCCTTTTCCATTTGGCCTTTTCGGCTGCTTTTTTTGGCGCTTTTCGCGTTAGTGAGCTTGTTGCGTCGAGCAGGGCGTCTGTATCTTCTGGTTTGCTTTTTGGTGATGTTTTGTTGCGAGATTCCTCGGTCCTTTGTAAGCTTCGTTCCTCCAAGACGGATCAAGCGGGTAGGGGGCGCTGGGTTACACTTCCTGCGCACGCCGACGTGTCTATTTGCCCGGTGTCTCTTGCTGGGGCTTACTTTGTTGGTCGCCCTTCTGGCGGCCTTCATTGGTTGGTCCATGCTGATTTGACGCCTCTCTACCAGTTTCAGTTTGCAGCGGTTCTTCAGCGTTGTATGGTTGCTTTGGGGCTGGATGACAAATCTTACGGGACGCATTCCTTTCGGATTGGGGCCGCAACTGTCGCTGCGGTGGCTGGGGCCCCGCCTTCTTCCATTCAGGATCTCGGAAGATGGAAGTCTTCGGCTTACTAGTCTTATATGCGCTGCGAACAGTTATAGTTGCGCTTCCTGCACCAACCCGAAAACATTAGTTTACTCTCCATTTGTGGAACGATTAGCATTCGACAAATGGGTGTGTGCAGGGGCTTTTTGTTTTTCCTCCCGGGAGCCATGATTCGGCTCCTTTTTGTTCACGGGAGGTCGTTTTGTTTTGCCCTTTCACTCGGGTTACATGTTTCCCTTTCCTTGGTTAGGCGCTTAGTTGCTGTTCCATTTCGTTGTGTTGGTTTTTGTTTCATTGTTACTTGATTTTGGTGCGGTGGCTCATTTTAAGGTTTTCTTTTTACAGCAGAAGAGGAGCGTTTGGAGCAGGTTTGGCTTGTCGGCCATTCCTATATTTACGGGGCTAAGCGGCATGGGCTTGCTCAGCGTGCTGAGCTGTTGTTCGGTGGCCGCCGAGTGCGATGGTTTGGTGTTCGGGGCCTTCGTTGTGATGCATTGATGGCTTTGCTGCTTTCGGCGGCAGAGACATGGGGTGTCCTTGACTGGCTGGTGTTGCATGTTGGAGGCAATGACGTCGGTCAATTGAAAGGTGTGGAGCTTACTGTGCGCTTGCGGGAGTTGCTGACGGACGTCAGGGCTAGGTGGCTGGCAGTCACCATTGTCTGGTCGGAAGTGATGCCTTGTTTGGTTTGGAGGGATGCCCGTAAGCACAAGTCTTTGGACATGGCGTGGAGGAAGGTTAATGTGGCAGTCTCTCGTTTTGTTTTGGCCTCCGGGGGGAAGGTGGTTCAGCATTGTTTTTTGGGGTCTGATCCCTCACAGTATTTTAGGCCCGATGGAGTGCATCTTAATAATTTGGTTTGTTCATTAAGGATCTGTTGTCTTTTTTGGATTAGTTTGTATCTCGGTTTTGGTGGTGGGCCACGGCTTAGGGCGCCTTGGCTGTGGCGGGAGAGCGCTGCATCTCAGTGGCTTTCTGTGACGTAAGATATTGTTGTGGGGCACCTGCCTCTAACTACTTGACGAGTTTGTCCTGCTCTGTGCGAGGGACCTGGCGCTTTTTGTGCAAGAGCGCTCTGACTTTGTCCGGGAGGTCAGGTGAGTCCCCAAGACGTAAGTGCGTCAGTAGGGTGACGTTGTAGTCGTTGCCTTTAAAATAATATAGCGATAAGGCTGGAACTGAGATTCCAGCATCTCCTGGCCACCCTTTTCCTCGTTAGGTTAATTATAATTGAATAAAAAGCTGTGACCTTTAAGCCAAGCCGTTTCTTGTGTCTGTGTCTTTATTTCATAGGATTTAAGTTATTTGATTAAGGTTTATGGGTAAAGTGCATGGTGTTAAATATTTCTAATCAAAGGTAAATGTGGTTTAGTATATAAAGGTTAACGAGTTAATTGGGAATAAACCAATGGAGCTCTTATGGGTGCATGGCCTAGCAGTACGTCCCTCGCTTTCTCTATGTCGGGGGGCCAAGCAGGGCGCTGGGAGGCAGAGCTGCTCTATTAGCCCCCTTGGCTCTCTGTCTGCCATACAGCTGAGCAGAGCTGTTCAGCCAGGCAGTTATGCCGGACTAGCCATTGGCCCTTCTGGCATTTGCCAGCTGGCCAGTCCGGCCCTATGCACTAATGCACGTGTGGCCATGCCGTGGGTTTTTCTCCACCAGCCTCTGAGCTCCGCGGATCCTGCTGCACCTTTTGTGGCTCCAAATAGATCCTTAGAGCCTTTGCAACATACATAATTGTATGATAGGCACCACCTGAAAGAGGGAGATGGGTTCACTTGAACACACATTGCAGTGTAACTAAGTGATCTATGTTTATAACACAAGAAAATGATTTATTCTTACAGTGTCACAGAAAGCAGCAATGTATCCAGAGCCGGCCATAGGCATAGGCAAACTAGGCAATTGCCTAGGGCATCTGGTATGCCTAGGGGCATCAGCAGCTTCTGCTGATTAAAATGATATGCGGCATGCCTATATTCTGTGTGTAGCATTTCATATGCAGATACAGCCACAGTCTCACACAGTATATAGGCATGCTGCATATCATTTTAATCAGCAGAATCTGCTTGTGCATCCTAGCCACATAGCAATGCAAATAAGATGCATTTTCATCAAAAAAAGGTGCCCGACGTTAGCACTGAGGCAAGATTTCTGAGGACACATCTGTATCCAAGCAGAGGCAGAGGTCACAGTGTTAGTGGCAGTGTGAGTGCTGTGTGCATGTGAGTGGGTTGGTTGTGCAGTAGTGTTCAGAATATGTGTAAGGAGCATTATGTGTGTCATGTAAAAATGCATTAATAATGTGCAACATATGTGTAAGGGGCACTATGTGTGTCATTATGTGTATAAGGGCATTAATAATGTGCGGCATATGTGTAACAGGGTACTACTGTATGTGTGTCATTATGTGTATAGGGGCACTAATAATGTGCAGCAAATGTGTAGGGGGCACTATGTGTGTCATTATGTGTATAAGGAGATTAATAATGTGCGGCATATGTGTAACAGGGTACTACTTTATGTGTGTCATTATGTGTATAGGGGCACTAATAATGTGCAGCAAATGTGTAGGGGGCACTATGTGTGTCATTATGTGTATAAGAGCATTAATAATGTGCGGCATATGTGTAACAGGGTACTACTGTATGTGTGTCATTATGTGTATAGAGGCATTAATAATGTGCAGCAAATGTGTAGGGGGCACTATGTGTGTCATTATGTGTATAAGAGCATTAATAATGTGCGGCATATGTGTAACAGGGTACTACTGTATGTGTGTCATTATGTGTATAGGGGCACTAATAATGTGCAGCAAATGTGTAGGGAGCACTATGTGTATCATTATGTGTATAAGAGCATTCATAATGTGCGGCATATGTGTAAGGGACATTATGTGTAAAAGGGCATTAATAAAGGTTGTCATAATGTGTAAGGTGCATTATGTTTATAAGGACATTAATGTGTCTCATATGTGTAAGGGGCATTACTGTGTGGAATTGTGTATAAATGCATTACTGTGTGGCATTATGTGTATAAGGTGCTCTACTATGTGGCGTTGCAAATAGAAAGGGCACTACTGTGTCGTCTAATGTAAATAAAGAGCAATAAGGTGTGGTGTAATGTGAATAAGGAGCAATTCAGTGTGATGTAATGTGAATAAGGGGCTCTACTGTGAGGAGTAATGTTTATAAGGTAAAGTAATACTACTGTGGGATGTAATATGAATTATGGACACTATCGCAAGATAAAATATGAATAACGTTGCAGTACTGTGTGGGGTAATTGGAATTGGGGTTACTATTGTGTGGCCATGCCCCTTCCCAGCAAGAAGATGCCCCTTTTTGGGCTGTGCGTCAAATGTGAGAACTGTTCCTATTTAAAATATAGGGGGTACAAGGACTGCTATGGGTGAGGGTTGATGGTGCTGGGAAAGAGGTGCAAGGTCAGAGGCAGAACCAGCGGTGGTGCTAGGGGGCACCAGCCAAAATCTTGCCTAGGGCATCATATTGGTTAGGGCCGGCTCTGAATGTATCCAGGTGCAGAAAGACTGAAACATTTGCACAATCATTCATTTATACCGCCACCGCTTAGGTGCCCAAGCACTCTACTGCCCTCACAGTGAGTTTAAACCCTGATGGTGTATTCTGCACAAGATGCACTACAAAGTCCAGCAAACACTGTATGCTCCAGGCTGCCACTGTATAGCTCCTGCTGGTGAGATCCCTGTATTACTACTGTTAATCTCTGCATTAGGTAGGTGCTGTGACGGGTTACTCCAGCTGCATCTGAGGAGGCGACCTTCAGTGATTTAGGGGTGCCAAAATGATATCTTGGCCCTCAACCTAAATATGTTCTGATGGCCCTGCACACACATATACTCAGCTGCCACCCAAAGACTCTTCTTCCAAATAACATAAAAGAGAAAAATTCAGGTAAAAATAACTCCATCCCTCCATCATTCATATGGGCACCACCAGGGGGTATATTTACTAAAATTCGATTTTGGAATCCTCTTTATGAATCTTCCAAATCGATTGAAATTGATTATTTTTGATTTTCTAAAATCCTTAAGAAAATCCTTCACTTTACTAAAATTCGATTTTGTATTCGATTTTCAAATTGAATTCGATGGGGATTCATGTTTGGAAAGGATTAAGGGGGGAATTCAAATGTTTGAAAAGTTGGTTGGGTGTCTGTTTTTTCCTGTCTATTAGATAGGAAAAAACAGACACCCAACTGACTTTTCAAACAATTGAATATCCCCCTAAGAGTAGAATTTATGAAATCCCTTCTAAAATTGAACCTCAAATCCCTATTAAAATCCCACGCTAAATCGAATGCCAAATCAAACAGAATTTCCTCATTGCTTCCTACTGGTCCAAATCTATCATATGCACACTAATTAAAGGGGAAGCTCTCTCTTCACACTGTTCTATACATAAAAACCTAAGTGATGATTTTTTTTTATATAATTACAGCTGAAATATTTAGAAATATGTTTAGACCTAATCTACCTTCCAGTCTGCGTTCCACTTTCTGTCCTCACATTGTCAGTTGCTGTTATAAAAAAACCCTCTAGCTGCTCCTTGTTTATTGAATAATCTGGGGGGAGTGGTTAATTTAAAGCACAATTATGCAATAGATGGCAGCAGAGCACAATATTGAACACTTTTACCAAATTACAGTATATATTAATATGCCTTCCAAATATATTTTTGTTAATAAACCAAAGATGCATTCTGTCATGGATTGGGTGGTTGGCTATATGTGCCCTCTTTATATTTATGCCCAGCAGGAGTTTGTAGAACTGACAATGGAGTCATAAGGCAGTTGCAATAGCCATACCCTAAATAACCTTTTTTGGTGGAAGGAGAACAAATTAGAACAATATAGTAACAATTACGATTAGCTGCTTTATTAGCACATACTGGTATCTTACACAGCAACCATTCCTCTACCATTTGTCCCACAAGAATTTTTGCAAACAGGGATGAATTGCTGAGGATGTAGGCATCATGGAATGAACCAGGATAGCCAGTTATAACACTCATGATTTAAAGATTCATTATATCATCCAGCTAAATTGCCCAATATTGTGCTCTGGTGCTATCTATTGTACATTCATGGACTAAGTATAATGTCTATAAGTATAAATATGTGCACTAATCAACTCATGAAGCTGCTGATGGTGCTCTGTTTGATCCTCCAGGGTTATGTCAGGTGGTGATTTGCATTGTACAGGTAGGTGCACAACATACCATCACCTTGGACATCCATTATCTCTACTACCACACTGCCCTACATGCTTTTGGGTACTTTAAAAGTAATCACTATTAATTTCCTACCATTAGAATGGTGTTTAGAAGCCAAAATTGAATGTCTAGCATCATTCTAAACATTTGGGGATTTGATGTTCGATTTCAAATCGATTTGCAAATTGAATTTTAGTAAAAGGGGGGATTTTATGCAGAGATGTGCCAGCGGGCACTCTTCGTGTTTTGGGTTTGGTTCTGGTTCTGGTTCCATGCTCGTGTTTTGGATCTAAATTGGTTTTGCCAAAGCCACCCTTTTGTGTTTTGGTTTTGGATCTGGATGATTTTGGAAAAAAAAACATAAAAACAGATAAAATCACAAAATTTGGGGGTAATTTTTTTCCTACGGTATTAACCTCAATAACTTTAATTTCCACTCATTTCCACAGTCTATTCTGAACACCTCAAACCTCACAATATTGTTTTTAGGCCAAAAGGTTGCATCGAGGTGGCTGTATGATGACTAAGCTAAGCGACACAAGTGTGCGGCACAAACACCTGGCCCATCTAGGAGTGGCACTGCAGTGTCAGACAGGATGGCACTTAAAAAAAACTAGTCCCCAAACAGCACATAATGCAAAGAAGTTAAAGAGGAGCAATGAGGTAGCTGTATGACTAAGCTAAGCGACACAAGTGTGCGGCACAAACACCTGGCCCATCTAGGAGTGGCACTGCAGTGGCAGACAGAATGGCACTTGAAAAAAACTAGGCCCCAAACATCACATCATGCAAAGAAGTAAAAGAGATGCAATGAGGTAGCTGTATGACTAAGCTAAGTGACACAAGTGTGCGGCACAAACACCTGGCCCATCTAGGAGTGGCACTACAGTGGCAGACAGGATGGCACTTAAAAAAACTAGTCCCCAAACAGCACATGATGCAAAGAAGTTAAAGAGGAGCTATGCGGTAGCTGTATGGCTAAGCTAAGCAACACAAGTGTGCGGCACAAACACCTGGCCCATCCAGGAGTGGCACTGCAGTCCCACTGCACTAATGGCGGATACCAGACGCACGTCTAACACCAACATAGCTGTCAATGCCTGTTATCCACTTTGCAACAGGATGACTGCTGTCATATTTCATCTTCCTAACAAAGAACTGTTGGACAGTCATTTGCATAGCTGAAGTAGTACAAGTGGTCTTCCGACTTCCCCTCTGGGATGACGATTGACTCCCAGCAGCAACAACAGCAGCGGAAGCATCAGCAGCAGGCGGAAGTGGTTCTTGATATTTCCCTATTTTATCCTCCAAATTTTTGTTCTCCATTATTGTTCTGGAGTTATATAACAAAATGCAGCAAAGGACAGCATACCTCTACAACACACAGGGCAAACCCTGTAAAAATTATTTGGATTAAATATTAATAACCCATTTATATGGAGTAAATAATATACAGCACAGGACAGCATGTCACTGACCTGGGTTGGGAGTGTTGAGAACTCGGGGGGTTCTTCCGGTGATCGGGAAGAGGAACCACAGTTAGGCCGGAGTAGAGATGGGCGAATATAGGTCTTCCTCATGCAGAACTAAGCAGCAACCAAAGTTCGTGATTGATGCTGGAGATTCACTGAGTGACAAGGACTTGAGAGCGATGCTGAAGAACACAGTGAGACAAAGGACTTGAGAGCAATGCTGAAGAACACTGTGAGATAAAGGACTTGAGAGCGATGCTGAAGAACACTGTGAGACAAAGGACTTGAGAGCGATACTGAAGAACACTGTGAGACAAAGGACTTGAGAGCGATGCTGAAGATCACTGAGTGAAAAAGACTTATGAGCGATGCTGAAACACACTGAGTGGTGAAAGACACTGGAGACTGTTCAGCTGGGAGTCACGCTGAACGCTGGGAGCACAGGATTCCAAACAACAGAGAGGCACACTGCAACAGGAGCACTGGAGTTCACTTCAAAAGACGATACTCAAGCGCCAGGCTCTGTCCGGCGTCTACTTTTGAATTCCCCGCCTTCCTCTGATTGGCGGAGGGGAGCCGGTGATGTCACCCGCCCACTACACCCACGTGAACGCTGGGTGTAATGGCAGCGCCCATACTCTGGGAAACCGCCGGGAGCAGCGCCTGCCAGCCGCCGGGCCTGGCGACCACCGGAGGCAGGGACCGCCAGGCAGACCAGCGGACACGCAGGGGTAAGCACGGCGGCCGCTGCCCCTGGCATGTGACAGTACCCCCTCCTCCTGGAGTGGCCCCTGGACACTTCCCAGGCTTCGTTGGATGCCTGGAATGGAAAATCCGAACTAGTCGAGAAGCAGTGACTTCGGAAGCCTTTACCCAACTTCTCTCCTCAGGACCAAAACCTTTCCACTCTACCAGATATTGAAGATTCTTGCGGTAGTAACGAGAGTCGAGAATCGTTTTAATCTCAAATTCTGTTCCAACTTCGGTCTCCACTGAGACTGGGCTAGGGGACTTTGAATGAAAACGATTTAGAACTAGGGGCCGAAGGAGTGAAACATGGAAAGCATTTGGTACCCGATAGTGAGAGGGCAGACCCAATTTGCAGATGACAGAATTCAGGACTTGCAAAACAGGGTAAGGACCGATGAACCTTGGAGCAAATTTCATAGCGGTTACTTTCAGACGAAGATTGCGGGTGGAGAGCCACACCCTGTCGCCAATCTTGTATTGAGGAGCTGCCCATCATCTTTTGTCCGCAAATAATTTGTAACGGACGGTGATTTTTTTGAGATCAGTATGAACCTTACTCCAGACTTGACTGAAATGCCGTAGAGTAGAAGTCACAGCGGGAACATCCTCAGAAGGAAGGAGTGGTAACTCCGGAACTCGTGGGTGGAATCCATAGTTGATGAAGAATGGGGACTCGCCCGTGGAAGAGTGATACAGGTGATTATGGGCAAACTTGGCCCAGGGTAACAGTTCCACCCAGTCGTCCTGTGAAGGAGAGAGATAAACACGGAGAAAAGTCTCTAAATCCTGGTTGACACGTTCGGTCTGTTCATTGGTTTGTGGATGGTAAGCAGACGAGAACTTGAGTTTTATTTGTAAGGCCGAGCAGAGAGCCCTCCAAAACCTCGCAGTGAACTGTACCCCTCGATCAGAGACCACTTCCTGAGGTAACCCATGCAAGCGAAAGTGTTCTCGGATAAATAGTAGAGCCAATTTGGGAGCCGTTGGCAGTCCTGTCAACGGAACGAAATGTGCTATTTTTGAAAAGCGATCAATAATCACCCAGATGGTATTGCAACCCTTGGAGAGGGGTAACTCGGTAATAAAGTCCATAGGTATATGGGTCCAGGGTTTCCTAGGAATGGACAGTGGACAAAGCAATCCAGCAGGAGGCAGATTAGGAGTTTTGTGCTGGGTACATTGAGGACAAGAGTTAACATAATCTTGTATATCCCTCCTCATGGTATTCCACCAATAGGACCTTCGCAGAAATTCGAACATTTTTTGGACTCCCGGGTGACTGGAGAACTTGGAGATATGGGCACACTGCAGTATTTTTGGTCGAAATTCAACTGGTACAGACATTCTCCCAGGAGGAGGACCTAGAGAAGTGGGAGCTGCGAAAATGGAGACTGGACTGAGAATTAAACTCTTCTCAAAGGAATTTTCTTCATCCGAGGCAGTTAGGGAACGGACAGAGCGTCAGCTTTAGCATTGAGAGTCCCGGCCCGGTACTTAATAACAAACGAGAACCGAGTGAAGAAGAGCGCCCATCTAGCTTGACGGGGGTTCGAGCATTGGGCAGTTTTGATGTACAACAAGTTCTTATGGTTGGTGTAACTAGTAATTAGATGTTTAGCACCTTTTAATAAATATCTCCATTCTTCCAAGGCAGATTTTATTGCCAAAAGTTCCTGATCTCCAATAGTGTAGTTCCGTTCAGCAGGGGAGAAATTACGAGAATGGAAACCACATGGATGCAATTTCCCATCAGAAGAGTACTGTGAAAGAACAGCTCCGACGTCGACTGAGGAGGCATCGACTTCCAAGAAGAATGGCTCTGTGAAATTTGGCTGCTGGAGTACCGGAGCTGACATAAAGGCTGATTTCAACCGGGCAAACGCCACTACGGCTTTGGAAGGCCACAGACTTGGATAGGACCCTTTTTTGGTCAAGGCAGTAATGGGTGCAACAATGGTGGAGAATCCCTTAATGAATTTCAGGAATCTTTGTACTGCTTTCAAAGAGAGAGGCTGAGTCCAATCCCGAATGACAGTGAGTTTTTCCGGATACATGCGAAGCTCCGTACCCGAGATGACATAACCGAGGAACGGAATTGAAGGGACCTCAAAGGTACTGTACCTTTGGAAATCTTGCCGTAGAGACGATTCCTTCGTAGACAGAGAAGTACCTCTTTGACCTGTACACTGTGCTCTGCAAGATTCTTGGAAATTATCAGAATGTCATCCAAATACACCACTACGCTTTGGTATAACATATCTCTGAAGATTTTGTTTACGAATCCCTGGAAAACGGCAGGAGCATTGCTGAGGCCGAACGGCATTACCAGATATTCGTAATGCCCGTCCCTGGTATTGAAGGCAATCTTGCATTCGTCCCCCTGTCGGATGCATATAAGATTATAGGCTCCTCTTAAGTCGAGCTTCGTAAAAACATGGGCTCCGCGAACCCTATCAAATAGCTCTGTGATTAGCGTCAAGGGGTATTTATTCTTAATGGTGATATTGTTTAAGCCACGATAATCGATACATTGTCTTAACCCCCGTCCTTCTTCACGAAAAAGAAACCTGCTCCAGCCGGGTAGGAAGAGGGGCGGATGAACCCTTTCAGAAGATTAGATTTAATATAATCCGACATAGTTTGGGTCTCAGGTAATGACAAGGGATACGTGCGACCCCGGGGTGGCATCTTCCCTGGGATAAGCTCAATGGGACAGTCCCAGGGTCTATGGGGTGGTAACTGATCAGCTGCCTGCTCAGAGAACACATCTGTGAACTCCCGATAGGCCTCCGGAATGAGCTCTTCATCCAACCTGGAAGATGCACGGAGCAGCGGGTAAACAGGAGTGAGACAACTAGAGTGACAAAACGAACTCCAGGACAATATTTGTGACGACTTCCAGTCGACGTGGGGGTTATGAGTTTTGAGACAAGGCAACCCGAGAACAAGATCGTGAGGCATCTCCGGAATCACTAGGAACTCCAGATGTTCCTGATGCAGAGCTCAGACCTGCAGCTTGATTGGCTCTGTGCGACTTGTAATAAGGGTATTTTGGTACCGTTGATAGCAGTCAACGTAATAGGTCGTTTGATAGGCTGCAGCTTTAAACCCAGACTCTGAACACAAGAAAGAGAAACAAAATTCCCTGCAGCCCCAGAGTCCAGTAGGGCATTAAAAGGCTTGGCAATTGACTCGGAAAACAGAGACACAGAGAGTAGACAGTCCACCGTCGGAGATTTGGACGTGACCCCCAACTTGACTCATCCGGAACAAGCTAGGCCTGCCCGTTTCCCGGACGGGATTTGCAGAACTTGAAAAAGTAATCAGCGGCTCCACAGTAGAGGCAGAGTTTACCCTCACGACGGCGCTGTCGTTCCTCCGGAGACAATCGGGATCGGTTAATTTGCATAGGTTCGTCCGGACTCGGTACAGCCGTTTGTTTAGGAGGAGGGAGCCGGAACCTGGATCGATCCGACCGACTACGTTCGCCACCACGCTCCTGCATGCGAAGGTCCACCTTGACGCAGAGTGAGATCAACTCTTCTAATGGATCCGGCAGGTCCCTAGTGACCAGCTCATCCTTCAGACGGTCAGAGAGCCCGTTCCAGAAGGCGGCCCTGAGGGCATCATTATTCCAGCGTAGTTCTGAGGCAATTGTCTGGAAATGAACAACGTACTTTCCCACGGAACAGGAGCCTTGACGGACACGGCGCAAGTCTGAAGAAGCGGCGGTCGCTCTGCCGGGCTCATCGAAGATTCTTCAGAAGGACGCAATGAAATTGGTGTAATTGGAAACCAATGGGTCAGATCGTTCCCATAACGGAGACACCCAATCCAATGCTGAACCTTCGAGCAAGGAAATAATGTATGCCACTTTGGACCGATCCGTGGGGAAATTGTGTGAGAGAAGTTCAAAGTGCACCTCGCACTGGTTTAGAAAACCACAGCAATTCTTTGGATTCCCATTATAGCGAGAGGGAGTAGGGAGCTGAAGGCGTGACCTGATTCCAGCCAAGTGTTGGACATTACTGGAAACGGCTACTGGAGTGGATACCGGAGCAGGAGCCGGAACTACTGAAGCCAGGGAGGCTTGAATTTGATCCAGACGGCCGGATAATTCCTGGAGATACTGCATCACCTGGCCCTGTGCCGCCTCCTGACTCTGAACTCGGGAAGCCAAATTTTGGATGGCGCTTGACTCTGTGTTCCGGGTCCATTAGGCCTGAGTATACTGTCACTGACCTGGGTTGGGAGTGTTGAGAACTCGGGGGTTCTTCCGGTGATCGGGAAGAGGAACCACAGTTGGGCCGGAGTAGAGATGGCCGAATATAGGTCTTCCTCATGCAGAACTAAGCAGCAACCAAAGTTTGTGATTGATGCTGGAGATTCACAGAGTGACAAGGACTTGAAAGCGATGCTGAAGAACACAGTGAGACAAAGGACTTGAGAGCGATGCTGAAGAACACTGTGAGACAAAGGACTTGAGAGCGACGCTGAAGAACACTGTGAGACAAAGGACTTGAGAGCGATGCTGAAGAACACTGTGAGACAAAGGACTTGAGAGCGATGCTGAAGAGCACTGAGTGAAAAAGACTTGTGAGCGATGCTGAAACACACTGAGTGGTGAAAGACACTGGAGACTGTTAAGCTGGGAGTCACGCTGAACGCTGGGAGCACAGGATTGCAAACAATAGAGAGGCACACTGCAACAGGAGCACTGGAGTTCACTTCAATAGACGATACTCAGGCGCCAGGCTCTGTCCGGCGTCTACTTTTTAATTCCCCGCCTTCCTCTTATTGGCGGAGGGGAGCCGGTGACGTCACCCGCCCACTACAGCCACGTGAACGTTGGCATACTCCGGGAAACCGCCGGGAGCAGCGCCAGCCAGCCGCCAGGACCCGGCGACCACCGGAGGCTGGGACCGCCAAGCAGGTCAGCGGACACGCAGGGGTAAGCGCGGCGGCCACTGGCCCTGGCGTGTGACACAGCACCACTGAACTTATATGGCAGAACCACTGGACATATACAGCAGCACAGGGACACCACCACTGGACTGATGCAAGACAACACAGCACCACTGCAATGGACTGGACATATACAGCAGCACTGGACATATGGTAGCAGAGGACACCACCACTGGACTGATGCAGCACAACACAGCACCACTGGACTGGACTTATACAGCAACACTGGACATATGGCAGCAGAAGACACCACCACTGTGACTGGACTGATGCAGCACAAGACACCACCACTGGACTGATGCAGCACAACACAGCACCACTGGACTAGACTTATACAGCAGAACTGGACATATGGCAGCAGAGGACACTACCACTGTGACTGGACTGATGCAGCACAAGACACTACCACTGTACTGATGAAGGACAACACAGCACCACTGCATTGAACTTATACAGCTACACTGGACATATGGCAGCAGAGGACACCACCACTGCGACTGAACTGATGCAGCATAAGACACTACACTGGACTGAGCAGCACAAGACAGCACTGGAATCGCCACCCCACTTTCCTTCCCGCACAGACACTGAGGATGGAAACACGTCCTCTCGTTACACTCTCCAGGACTGGAGAGAAAATGGTGGCGACGCGCGGCTTCTTATATGGAATCCAAAATCCGTGAGAATCCGACAGCGGGATGATGACGTTTTGCCTCATTCTGGTTTCCGAGTCAGTCGGGTAAACCCGAGCCGGGCTCAGATCCGGGCTCGGGTAGTGAAGTTTGGGGGGGTTCGGTTCTCAGGGAACCGAACACGCTCATCTTTAATTTTATGTTGGGCTATGGGAACACATTGATGTTTTTCAGAAATGCAATTTCTATTGAGACGTGAGTTGAATTTAGTTTTACAATCGTTCTGACATTCGATTTGGTCTTTAGTAAATGTCTTCAATCCAAATAGAATAGAAATCGAATGCCAAATCCCTTTAAACTCCAAAATCGAATTTTAGTAAATATACAGTAACCCCAGGTCTGTAAAGGTGTGGGTGTGTAAGGCCAAAGACAAATACATTTGGACATTATTAAATTCCTAAGCAACCCTTCTGTGACAACCCCTCTGAACAATACTTTCCAAACTTGCATGGGGATTACCTCAGACCAAACCATGGTCGTATACGTCCACCAGATCCTAGCTAGAGATGTGCGGCGGGCACTTTTCATGTTTTGTGTTTTGGTTTTGGTTCTAATTCCCCGCTCGTATTTTGGTTTTGGATTGGTTTTGCCAAAACCACCTTTTCGTGTTTTGGTTTTGGATCTGGATGATTTAAAAAAAAAAAAAACACGTAAAAAGGCTAAAATCACAGAATTTGGGGGTAATTTCGATCCTACAGTATTATTAACCTCAATAACATTAATTTCCACTCATTTCCAGTCTATTCTGAACACCTCACACCTCACAATATTGTTTTTAGGCCAAAAGGTTGCACCGAGGTGGCCGTATGACTAAGCTAAGCAACACAAGTGTGCGGCACAAACACCTGGCCCATCTAGGAGTGGCACTGCAGTGGCAGACAGAATGGAAGATATAAAAAAAGGCCCCAAACAGCACATCATGCAAAGATGTAAAAAAGGTGCAATGAGGTAGCTGTATGACTAAGCTAAGCAACACAAACAATTGGCCCATCTAGGAGTGGCACTACAGTGTCAGACAGGAAGGCACTTTAAAAAAACTAGTCCCATAACAGCACATAATGCAAAGAAGAAAATAGGATTTTGGTTACCTACCAGTAAATCCTTTTCTCGTAGTCCGTAGAGGATGCTGGGGTCCACATTAGTACCATGGGGTATAGAGGGGTCCACCAGGAGCCATTGGCACTTTAAGAGTTTGAGAGTGTGGGCTGGCTCCTCCCTCTATGCCCCTCCTACCAGACTTAGTCTAGCAACTGTGCCCGAGGAAACGGACATTTTCGAGAGAAGGATTTAACACAGATAGTGGCGAGATTCATACCAGCTCACACGTAGAAGGCACATCAAGCTAACTTGCTTGAAACACTCAGCAACTGCTGAAATATTACTTACCAAGTAACAATTCAGTACATAACTAAACAAAGATGTACTGAACCAGATAACGATTACAGGAAAACGAAGCACTGGGCGGGCTCCCAGCATCCTCTACGGACTACGAGAAAAGGATTTACCGGTAGGTAACCAAAATCCTATTTTCTCTTACGTCCTAGAGGATGCTGGGGTCCACATTAGTACCATGGGGATGTACCAAAGCTCCCAGAACGGGAGGGAGAGCGCGGAGGCTCCTGCAGAACTGATTGACTGAACTTCAGATCATCAGAGGCCAAAGTATCGAACTTGTAAAACTTTGCAAACGTGTTCGACCCAGACCAAGTTGCAGCTCGGCAAAGTTGTAATGCCGAGACACCCCGGGCAGCCGCCTAGGAAGACCCCACCTTACGAGTAGAGTGGGCTTTAACAGATTTTGGACACGGCAATCCTGCCGTAGAATAAGCATGCTGGATAGTGAACCCAATCCAGCGAGAGATCGTCTGCTTAGAAGCAGGACACCCAATTTTCATGGGATCATATAGGACAAACAGAGAGTCCGACTTTCTGTGACGAGAAGTTCTCTTCACATATATCTTCAGAGCCCTCACAACATCCAAGGACTTTGATGTAATTTAGGAGTCAGTAGCCACTGGCACCACAATCGGTTGGTTGATATGGAATGCTGACACAACCTTCGGAAGAAACTGCTGACGTGTCCTGAGCTCAGCTCTATCTTCGTGGAAGATCAAGTAAGTGCTTTTACAGGATAAAGCCTCCAATTCGGACACACGCCTAGCCGAAGCTAAGGCCAACAACGTGACAGACTTCCATGTAAGAAATTTGACCTCAACCCCCTGTAGAGGCTCAAACCAATCCGACTGGAGGAACTGCAACACCACATTAAGGTCCCAAGGCGCCGTAGGCGGTACAAAGGGAGGTTGGATGTGCAGAACTCCCTTCAAAAAAGTCTGAACCTTAGGTAGGGCAGCCACTTGTTTCTGGAAGAAAATGGATAGGCCGAAATCTGAACCTTCAAAGTTCCCAACCTCATGCCCATATCCACACCTGCTTGCAGGAAGAGGAGAAAATGTCCGAGTTGAAACTCCTCCTTAGGAAACTTCTTGGATTCACACCAAGAGCCATATTTCTTCCAAATACGATGGTAATGTTTAGACGTTACCCCTTTCCTAGCCTGTATCAGGGTAGGAATGACCTTCTACGGAATGCCCTTCCGAGCAAGTATCAAGCGCTCAACTTCCATGCAGTCAAACGTAGCCGCGGTAAGTCTTGATAGGTGAATGGCCCCTGCTGCAGCAGGTCCTCCCAGGAGGAAGAGGCCTCTGCTCTCCCTGCAAGAGATTCAGAAGGTCCGCGTACCAAGCCAGCCTTGGCCAGTCTGGAGCAATGAGAATCTCTTGAACTCTTTTTCTCCTTACGAGCTTTAGAACTCTTGGAATGAGTGGAAGTGGTGGAAACATGTACACCGACTGGAACACCCACGGAGACACCAGGGCGTCCACTGCCACTGCTTGTGGGTCCCTCGACCTGGAACAATAGCATCGGAGCTTCTTGTTGAGACGAGAGGCCATCATGTCTATTTTGGGTAACCCACAAAGGTCTGTTATTTCCTTGAACACCTCCGGATGGAGACCCCACTCCCCTGGATGGAGATCGTGTCTGCTGAGGAAGTCTGCTTCCCAGTTGTCCACTCCCGGAATGAAGAGTGCTGAGAGTGCCAACGCATGTCTTTCTGCCCAGAGGATGATTCTTGTCACCTCCGACATTGCAGCTCTGCTCTTCGTTCCGCCTTGTCAGTTTATGTAGGCTACTGTCGTTACATTGTCTGACTGCACTTGAATGGCCCGATTTCTTAGAAGATGGGCCGCCTGAAGAAGGACGTTGTAGACGGATCGTAGTTCCAGGGTGTTGATGGGTAGGCCGGCTTCCAGACTTGACCACCTTCCTTGGAATGTTACTCCTTGAGTGACTGCTTCCCAGCCCCGAAGGCTCGCATCCGTGGTTAGAAGGACCCATTCCTGAATCACGAACCTGCGGATTGTGAGGTGATTCAGGTATGGGTGAGGTAATTGTAGCCACCAGAGGAGCGCAATCCTGGCCTTCGGCGACAGACATATTCTCTGGTGCATGTGGAGCTGAGATCCTGACCACTTGTTCAGGAGATCCAGTTGGAAGGCCCGAGCGTGGAACCTCCCGTTCTGGAGAGCCTCGTAAGAGGCCACCATCTTTCCCAACAGGCGAATGCATTGAATGAACCGACAACCGGGCTGGCTTCAGGACATCCCGGACCAAAGCTTGTATCACCAACGCCTTTTCCTGCGGAAGAAACACCCTCTGCACTTCTGTGTCTAGGATCATTCCCAGAAAGGACAACCTCTGGGTTGGTTCCAAATGTGACTTTGGAAGGTTCAGAATCCAACCGTGGATCTTGAGGAGGCGGGTTGTGAGAACAATGGACTGCAGCAGCTTCTCCTTGGATGATGCCTTTATCAGCAGATCGTCCAGATATGGAATGATGTTCACCCCCTGTTTGCGGAGGAGAACCATCATCTCTGCCATCACCTTGGTAAACACTCTCGGTGCTGTGGAGAGGCCGAATGGCAGGGCCTGGAACTGGAAATGACAGTCCAGTAATGCAAAACGGAGATAAGCTTGATGCAGCAGCCAGATCGGAATGTGGAGGTACGCATCCTTGATATCCAGGGATACCAGGAATTTCCCCTCTTCCAGACCTGATATCACTGCCCTGAGAGACTCCATCTTGAACTTGAACTCCTTTAGAAAGGGGTTCAATGATTTTAGGTTCAGAATGGGCCTGACCGAACCATCTGGTTTCGGTACCACGAAAAGGTTCAAATAGTAACCTGTGGTTTGCGAATGAGGAGGAACTGGCACAATGACCTGTGCCTCCACCAACTTTTGGACAGCTTCTTGTAGGACAGCGCTGTCTGCAGCAGAGCTGGTAAGCCTGATTTGAAAAAACGATGAGGAGGGAGACTTTGAAATTCCAGCCTGTACCCCTGGGATACAATATCTATCACCCAGAGATCCAGGCCGGATGATACCCAGACGTGACTGAATTGTCGGAGTCTCACTCCCACTGGCCCCACCTCCAGGCCACGCAGTCCACCGTCATGCGGAGGACTTTGGCGTACCTGAAGCAGGCTTTTGTTCCTGGGAACCTGCAGCTACTGGTTTCTTGGACTTAACTCGACCTACCCTAAAGAACGTATTGGACAGTTTGGCCTTTCTAGTCTTGTTAGGCCGAAAGGACTGTGTTGCTGATGAAGAGAAGGATTTCTTCTGAGCAGGTGCAGCTGAGGGAAGAAATGGAGACTTACCCGCTGTAGCCGTGGATATCCATGCGTCTAAAGCTTCCCCAAAGAGAGCCTGACCTGTATAGGACAGGGACTCCACACTTTTTCTGGATTCCGCGTCAGCCGACCACTGGCGCAGCCACAGTCCCAGACGAGCTGAAACAGACATGGAAGAGATTCCCGCAGCCATGGAACCCAGGTCTTTCATGGATTCTACCATAAAACCTGCTGAATCGTGAATGTTGCGTAAAAATAATTCAACATCATCCTTATCCATCGTATCCAAATCCTCTAGTAAGGTAGCCGACCACTTTACTATAGCCTTTGCAATCCATGCACTAGCAATAATGGGACGTAATATGGCCCCTGAAGCAGTGTACATTGATTTAAGTGTTTTATCAATTTTTCGATCAGCCGGCTCCTTTAAGGCGGTAGATCCTGGAACAGGTAAAACCACCTTCTTTAAGAGTCTGGACACAGATGCGTCAACAATCAGCGGGTTTTCCCATTTTTTCCTATCCTCAGGGAAAGGAAACGCCACCTGGTCCCTTTTAGGGAGCTGGAATTTTTTCTCAGGGTTTTCCCATGCTTTCTCAAATATAGCATTCAATTCCTCTGACGCAGGGAAGGTTAGCAAGGCTTTTTTATTTTCAGTGAAAAAAGCCTCAACCTGCTCAGGTGTGGTATCATTAATATTCAACACATCCCTGATAGCCTCTATCATCAATTGCACCACCTTTGCAAGAGATGCAGACCCCCTCAATACATCCCCATCCCCGTCTGTGGTGTCAGAATCGGTATCCGTGTCATCCTGCGTGAGATGCACAAGCGCACGTTTGTGGGGGTATATAGCGGAGCGTCCCGAGGTACCAGAATCGGGCCATACTGCCATAGAGTTCTGTAATACCTGGGTTGCAGATTCATTACTTGCAACCCTGTCAGAAATCTGAGAAATCCAAGATTTGATAGAGGAAAACCCCTCAGGCTCCCTTGCTGGTATCTGTGCTAAACCAGTGCTATCCTGATTACATGGAATGGGATCATCCTAGGAGGACAAATCCTCTGCAGCATATGACACAGAGTCCCAGGACATAGCTAAACCAAACACTCTATACACACACAGGTGAGGGCAGACAGAGTTCCCCCCCCCCCCAAGAATGGCAAGAGTGACACAGAGATTGGAGCCAACCCACACACAGCGCTTTTACCAAAGGGAGACCCCTTGTCAGCGCTGACTGTGCACCTTAATAGGATACACAGTCGTATTGCAGCCTCCCCTACCTTCTACAACCCCTTGGTACCGTTTACAGATAGCTGGAGTTGCTGTGGAGGGACTTGATTCTCCTTGTCAGCGCTGTGCAGGCAGGAATATGGCGCTGACGCTGCTGGGTCCACTCTGAGGTGAAGCTCCACCTCCTTAATGGCGCTGTCTTCCCGCTCTTCTTCAGATTATACTGGCCTGAGGATTTAGTGCTGGCTGAGATCCGGGGACCCCGACAGGCTACTGGACCAGTGTAGGGTGTTGCGCTGGCTCAGGGCGGCCCTCACAGCGCCCCACCATGTACCGCTGAGCCATACCCGGAGCGCAGTTAATACTGCGCTCCTACCCTGCTGCCGCCATCTTCACACTGACCCCCCGCTTGCTAGGGGGGTCGGTGTCTCACTTGCCACTGATTCTTCAGCTCTGCAAGGGGGTGGCGGCATGCTGCTAGGGCGAGCAGTCCCCTGTGGCGGGGAACGATCAGACCCCTCTGGAGCTCAGTGTCCAGTCAGCGGAGACAGTGGCTCAGACCCTGCAGGGCGGACACTGCTTTCCCCCTCAGTCCCTCGCTGCAGGGAGGCTGTTGCCAGCAGCCTCCCTGTAAAACAATAAACTCTAAAAAATAACTTTTACTAGGAAAACTCAGGTGAGCTCCCTTAGCTGTGACCGGCTCTCCGGGCACAAATTCTAAACTGAGTATGGTAGGGGGGGCATAGAGGGAGGAGCCAGCCCACACTCTCAAACTCTTAAAGTGCCAATGGCTCCTGGTGGATCTGTCTATACCCCATGGTACTAATGTGGACCTCAGCATCCTCTAGGACGTGAGAAAAAGAAGTGCACCGAGGTTGCTGTATGACTAAGCTAAGCGACACAACCACCTGGCCCATCTAGAAGTGGCATGCAGTGGCTGAATGTCGAAAGTGGCCTGCAATTTTTCAGTCCACTGACAGCATCGCCTGCATGCCCCTGTCATTTTTCAAAAATTCTGCAATTGGTGGACTTATAAGGCAGTACCCCTGGACTTATACGGCAGTGTCAGACAGGATGGCACTTTGAAAAACCATGCCCCAAACAGCACATAGGGGGTAATTCCAAGTTGATCGCAGCAGGATTTTTGATAGCAATTGGGCAAAACCATGTGCACTGCAGGGGAGGCAAATATAACATGTGCAGAGAGAGTTAGATTTGAGTGTGGTGAGTTCAATCTGCAATCTAAATTGCAGTGTAAAAATAAAGCAGCCAGTATTTACCCTGCACAGAAACAAAATAACCCACCCAAATCTAACTCTCTCTGCACATGTTATATCTGCCTCCCCTGCAGTGCACATGGCTTTGCCCAATTGCTATCAAAAATCCTGCTGCGATCAACTTGGAATTACCCCCATAGTGCAAAGATGAAAAAGAAGTGCACCAAGGTTGCTGTATGACTAAGATAAGCCACACAAGTGTGCGGCACAAACAGCTGGCCCATCCAGGAGTGGCACTGCAGTGGCAGACAGGATGGCACTTAAAAAAACTAGGCCCCAAACAGCATATCATGCAAAGAAGAAAAAGAGATGCAATGAGGTATCTGTATGACTAAGCTAAGCGACACAAACAATTGGCCCATCTAGGAGTGGCACTGCAGTGTCAGACAGGAGGGCAGATATAAAAAAGGCCCCAAAAAGCACATCATGCAAAGATGAAAAAGAGGTGCAATGAGGTAGCTGTATGACTAAGCTAAGTGACACAAACAATTGGCCCATCTAGGAGTGGCACTGCAGTGTCAGACAGGAGGGCAGATATAAAAAAAGGCCCCAAAAAGCACATCATGCAAAGAAGAAAAAGAGGTGCAATGAGGTAGCTGTATGACTAAGCTAAGCGACACAAGTGTGCGGCACAAACACCTGGCCCATCTAGGGTTGGTACTGCAGTCCCACTGCACTAATGGTGGATACAAGACGCATGTCTAACACCAGCATAGTTGTTATGGTCTCAGTAATCTGCTTTGCAACAGGGTATATTTATATATATATATATATATATATATGGCAGTATGACTGGAATTTTATGGCAGTACCACTGGATATATACGGCAGGATCACTGGAATTATACGGCAGGATCACTGGACTTATACATCAGTACCGCTGGACATATATGGTAGTACCACTGGAGTTATACGGCAGGATCACTGGAATTATACGGCAGGATCACTAGAATTATACGGCAGGATCACTGGATTTATACGCCAGTGTCCACTGGAATTATACGGCAGGATCACTGGATTTATAAGCCAGTACCACTGGAATTATACGGCAGGATCACTGGAATTATACGGCAGGATCACTGGATTTATACGCCAGTACCACTAGAATTATACGGCAGGATCACAGGAATTATATGGCAGGATCACTGGATTTATACGCCAGTACCGCTGGACATATATGGCAGTAACAATGGACATATACGGCAGTATCACTGGACATATACGGCAGTATCACTGGACTGGATTTATACGCCAGTACCACTAGATTTATACGTCAGGATCACTGGAATTATACGGCAGGATCACTGGAATTATACGGCTGGATCACTAGATTTATATGCAAGTACCACTGGAATTATACGGCAGTACTGCTGGACATATACGGCAGTATCAATTGACAAATACGGCATTATCACTAGACATATATGGCAATATCACTGGGCTGAATTTATACGGCAGGATCAATGGAATTATACGGCAGGATCACTGGAATTATACGGCAGGATCATTGGATTTATATGTCAGTACCACTGGAATTAAACAGCAGGATTACTGGAATTATACGGCAGGATCACTGGAATTATACGGCAGGATTACTGTAATTATACGGCAGGATTACAGGAATTATACACCAGTACCACTGGAATTATACGGCAGGATTACTGTAATTATACGGCAGGATTACTGGAATTATACGACAGTACTACTGGAATTATACGGCAGAATTATTGGAATTATACTCTAGTACCACTGGAATTATACTGCAGGATTACTGTAATTATACGGCAGGATTACTGGAATTATACGCCAGTTCCACTGGAATTATACGTCAGGATTACTGTAATTATACGGCAGTACCACTGGAATTTTACGGCAGGATTACTGGAATTATGCGGCAGGATTACTGGAATTATACGGCAGGATCATTGGATTTATATGCCAGTACCACTGGAATTAAACAGCAGGATTACTGGAATTATACGGATGGATCACTGGAATTATACGGCAGGATTACTGGAATTATACAGCAGGATTACTGGAATTATACGCCAGTTCCACTGGAATTATACGTCAGGATTACTGGAATTATACGGCAGTACCACTGGAATTATACGGCAGGATTACTGGAATTATACGGCAGGATTACTGGAATTATACGGCAGCCTTACTGGAATTATACGCCAGTACCACTGTAATTTGCGGCAGGATTGCTGTAATTATATGGCAGAATTACTGTAATTATACAGCAGGATTACTGGAATTATACGCCAGTACCACTGTCATTTGCGTCAGAATTTCTGGAATTATACGGCAGGATTACTGGAATTATACGCCAGTACCACTGTAATTATATGGCAGGATTACTGTAATTATACGGCGGGATTACTGGAATTATATGCTAGTACCACTGGAATTTTAGGGCAGGATTACTGGAATTATACAGCAGGAACATTGGAATTATATGGCAGGATCACTGGAATTATACGGCAGGATCACTGGATTTATACGCCAGTGTCCACTGGAATTATACGGCAGGATCACTGGATTTATACGACAGTGCCACTGGAATTATACGGCAGGATCACTGGAATTATACGGCAGGATCACTGGATTTATACGCCAGTACCACTGGAATTATACAGCAGGATCAATGGACATATACGCGGAGGACCGGCCGGGTTGCCTGTAGTGTATGATTTGTACTGTTTTACCTTTTGGAATTAATCCACTGTGGCCTTAGAACCCTGTGGTTGCAACTACAAATCAGTGTTGTGTCTTCACTTTCCTGCAAGGGTTTTAGAGTGTATTTATCTGTATAAGGTGTATAAGTATTGATAAGGTGTACGCACTGCGGGTACTTTATACGGTCAGCGCTACTTAAGGTTGAAAGTATAACATCGTTGCAGTGCTTTGCTGTTAAGGGTTTAAAGTGATAGAGTCCTCTGACCGGCCAGGCAACAATGGGCTTTTTATACACAACATGCATACACAATACAATGGTCACTGTAATCTCATTGTCCATTGGACACAGGGATGTGTCTTTACATTACAGAAGAGGTCATAGGTGGATTTGAATAGATGGGCAATGTCTTTCCCCAACTGCTCTTGTGGGTGGTATCCTCTGGATTCCCGCCGCATACATAATATACAGTAAATACAGTTAATGTTCATATTCTGCTTCTGCACATAACTAAACGCTGGAACATGCAATCTTTCTCTAACCAACACCGGAAAGTTACCCTCAAAATACCCTACAGCTGGATACTAGACATCACCTTCCAACCTTTATCTGACCCTTCCTATCACGCAAAGGCGAATCCCTTAGTCCAGGAACTGTTTAAACTATTAATACTCGCTGACGTGGTGCAAGGGAACTATGGGCACAAAATGCACTATTTGGGTTAAATATGTAATGTTCTAATAACCCTCTATGCGCTCACAAACTCTACCGTAAATACGCATACCATGCGCTAAGGCGCATGGCCGTGCTAATCTCCTTTACGCAAATTGCGGATATGTGCACGCACGGCAGACTGAGTGCACGCGCAGCGGGCATGTGCATGGGGTTAGTAAGTGGGGCATGCATTACAATATTTTTCGACTTTGGCAGTCCACCCTTTGGCAGTCAACAATAACTGCCACTATCTAAACATTAAACAGAAAAATATACAATACAATATCTATAGATGGTTGGATAAAAATATACAATACACTATCCATAAAATAATTGGATGGTAGGAGGAGAGGAGTAGGCGGGAAATGTATGACCTGGTGGGATAGTAAAAGCATGTATGTATGAAATCCATGTCTGAGGGGCATGTATCATCGTGCCGTACATGTTCTAGATAAGCTTCGAGGTATTGCGAAGTATACATTAAATCCTTCTCATCCCGTATTAAGGGTCTGTAAGTGGGCCAACAAACACTACCGAGCTCTTTTCGGCTTCTTGTTACAACAAATGGGGTGCACATTTAGTTGATGATACATGGAGGGGGGGAACATATGTGAATGCTAATATATGGGTATTACTTATCGACTATGTGTGACACTACCTGAAGGTTGTAGAGATGAAGATAAAACACGTATCACAAATACATTCACATAACATTTGTGCAATCGTTCTTGGGTGTTGGTTGAAGTCTTGTCCGGATGGGTGTATCTTTGCTGAAAGTGTTAATCAAAGTCTTTTCTGGATGGATGTATTGTTCATCAAAAGTCTTTTCCGAATGGATGTATTGTTCATCAAAAGTCTTTTCCGAATGGATGTATTTTTGCTTGAGGGAAAACAAAGGAGAAACGGGTGAAAGAAACGGACCGTGGAATCACGTCTTATCACAACATTGTCTCTATTGATGGGTCATAAATTAAATCAGTTGTTGTAACAATGCCCCCGATCCTCAAACTCATCACTTTGGTACCGCGCTTGCGCCGCGTTAAAATTCGAACACACCTAGATATCAAGCCAATCATTATGACAACTCCCAGGATACAAAGGAGAAATTTTCCTACACTCACGATAACATTTTGAGCCCATTCTCCTAAACCTGAGAACCAATTGCATGGGTTCAACCATGAGACCCAGCCGGTCAGTTCATTACTCACAGCAGTAAGGGTAAGGTTGTGTCTCCTCCGGAACTCCCACTTCAATTGCAAGATATCGTCCATCTTTTGATCTATGACCTCGGTTGGGTCATCAGTGCTGTTTGTGATGTACGTGCAGCACTTCACACCATACTAAGTTGCCAAGGTGATACAGTACCCGCCTGTCACCGCTGTGATATAATTTAGAACCATCCTGTGCTGGATCAGTTCCATTTTGTAAGCTTGCAACTCCCTCCCTGTATACCTGAAGGTGTCATCATACATCTCGGTGATATTATCTCTCAGGTTCGCTAGCGCATGAATATACCTATATTTTATAATTCCTCTGGCGGTACGGGTGATATCTAACGTGAGTAGGAATTGAATCCCGGTGGATTCGTGGATCAAATCAGAGGCTGCGTGCTCTGTCCTATCTATAAGGTGTCTCTTAACGATGTGTTCCTAGTGAGTGTGAGTGTAAGGAGCTTGAGCATTGCGGTGAACGTCTTTCATCTTATTATGGGTTATGGTCATAACTTCTGGCAACACTCTTCCAATGTAACACAATCCCTCTGAGTTTGGGGCAAGCCACTTATACGCCTTCCTCCCGCATATGAAATATGCATCATCGGGGAGAACAAATGGGACAGAATATGACATTACCATATTGCAAACCTTCCAAGTGAAAAATCCTATCCCTAACTCTCTCATCTGTTCAGTACACGTATCAGGCTGTATGATATGCGCACAGTACCCTGGTGATACTTCTCCAACCCGCATGGTCCTACTTCCTAGAGTATACCTGTACCGAAAATACCTTCCACCGTCGGCTATTTGGCGTATAAGTTCTGAGTCTACGGGCATTCTGTCGGCTCTGTGTGAAAATGCCATGGTTTGGTTATTCCATGTCACTTCCCAATTTCCCATTTTTCGGGAATTGGAAATGTTGAAACATACTAAGGATCTATCCACATGATATTGGTGGAGCTTCAAACTAAGGGGCCTAGAAATATTAAATTTCTTGTCCACTGGTCTCCCACCTCTTAATTCAAGTACCTCATCTATTGTTAATGGATACGGTACTAGTCCTGACTTGCTCTGACCTTGAGGTACTTGTGAGCACACCAAGCATTCTGTTTGGTTTAAAACCTTACCCACTAATGAGTGGTAATCACTCAATGGATGACGGTCCATGTTGATATTAAGGCTGGACTGATATCTCTGGATGCACCCCTCCTCAACTATGTTTTCACAGTTTCTACAAATACAATTTTCCTCAGCCAATAACCCTACACAGTGCCTCCTAGTTTCTTGACTACCAGATCGTTTTCTGATACTCGCCTTTGCTCGGTGGATGTGTTGCTCTTGGAATTCTACAAATCCGTAATTGTCATCAGAACCCATTCCAGATCCTTTCTCGACCTCTCTGGTACTCTCACCCGAAATAGACTGCTCTGGTCAACAACAGGGTCAACAGGAAAACCCGGAATGCAGTCTCTTGGGGTAAGACCATCTTGTTAAGGGGAGAGAAAAAGGAGCAAGGAAGGGGGAAAGGAGGGTAATGGGAGATGGAGAAAATAATAAAAAGGAAAAAGAAATTTGGTGCGACAACCGCCTCTGGTCTTGTAGTTCTCTGTGCTCAGGTGCCGTGACAACACTCCTGCCTCTCAACCTTCCTGGAACAGGCACTCCAGTGATACGATTTCCTCTACACTCTGCTCTTTGTCACGGGCTCTCTCTGGGTCAGCGACCTTCTTACAGTGGGACGAGTGTACCCAAGTCTCTCTCTCGGCAACCTTTAATGCGTGCTGGTCAGTAAGACTTGGTACGGTCCTTCCCACCAGTCAATAAGGCAACCTGAGAGTAGAAAATTTCGAATTATTACATAATCCCCAGGTTCAATGTCATGACAATTACTGTTTGGTAGGTCAGGAATCACCAGCTTTAGATTTCAGTTTTGATTCCTCAACTGCTGGCTCATCTTAACCATATATTTTGCAGTCACCTCATTATTGTATTTCAAATCATCCTGGGGGTCAATCATTACATGGGGTTGTCGACCAAAAAGAATCTCAAAGGGTGATAGGTAAAGGGGGGACCTGGGAGTGGTTCTGATGCTGTACAATACAAGTGGCAAAGCTTCTGGCCATAACAATCCAGTTTCAGCCATCACTTTGCTCAACTTGTTCTTAATAGTGCTGTTTACTCTTTCCACTTTCGCACTCGCCTGTGGGCGGTACGGAGTATGCAGCTTACTATTAATTCCCATCAGTTTGCACATAACCTGAAAGACTTCACCTGTAAAATGGGTACCCCTATCGCTTTCAATTATCCTAGGGATACCATATCTGCACACAAATTCCTGCACAATTTTCTTTGCAGTGAACGTAGCAGTATTTGTGGCAGCGGGGAACGGTTCTACCCAATTTGAAAACACGTCAATACAAACTAACACATACTTTACATTTCTGCAGGGTGGCAACTGTATGAAATCAATTTGTATTACCTGAAAAGGGCCGTCTGTTGGCGGGATATGGGATGGTTCTGTTGGTATTGACTTTCCAATATTCTTCCTCAAGCAGATAAGACATGTCATTGCTCTCTTACCCGCATGAGAAGAGAATCCTGGCGCACACCAGTAGGCTCTCACCAGCTTACACATACCCTCTTTGCCCAGATGAGTCAGACCGTGTGCCGCCTCAGCTAAGCTTGGAAGATATGCTCTGGGGGCTACTGGCTTACCCTGTCCATCTGTCCAGAGTCCTGAGGACTCCTGGCCATATCCTTTTGACCTCCAGACTGCCTTTTCCTGTCGAGAACACAAATTTTGTATTTCACTTAGTTTTTGTGTGTTGACGGTATTGAATACCATCATTGTGTGATATCTGTCTGTATGGGGGTGCTGGCTGCTGATTTAGCTGCTTCGTCTGCCTGGCTGTTACCAAGTGACACTGGGTCTTGACTGTAAGTGTGGGCTTTGCACTTGATAACGGCCACTCTGTCAGGTTCCTGTATTGCTGTTAGAAGCCTTTTTATATGGGATGCATGCGCTACAGGTGTGCCAGCTGCCGTCATGAAATATCTGAGGCGCCATAGGGCCCTGAAATCATGCACTACTCCAAAGGCATATCTAGAATCTGTATATATATTGGCTGACTTACCCTTAGCCAATTCACACGCTCTGGTTAGGGCAACCAGCTCAGCAACTTGTGCTGAGTGCGGTGGGCCCAGGGGTTCAGCTTCTATGATACCTTTGTCATCTACGACTGCATATCCAGTACACAAGTCTCCCGAGTCCGTCTGTCTGTGGCAACTACCGTCAGTGTAAAAAGTAAAATCTACACCTTCCAGTGGGTTGTCACTAATGTCTGGTCTTGAAGTGAAAGTTTGGTTCAGATATTCCATACAATCATGTGTGTCAGTGTCTGTACTAAATCCTCCTTCCCCATCACTCTCATCCTCCACCCTTTGTGCCTGTCCAGGCACACCTGGGAGATAAGTTGCAGGATTTAGTGCGCTGCATCTCTTTATGGTGATGTTTACAGGTGCCATTAGTGCTAATTCCCACCTTGTAAACCGTGCTGATGAGACATGTCTGGTAAGGGCAGAGTTCAGCAAGGCTGATACTGCATGAGGTGTATGGATGGTCAGGTTGTGTCCCAACACTACATCTTCACTTTTACTCACTAGCAAAGCTATCGCTGTAACACTTCGCAAGCATGTGGGGAGAGACCGTGCTATGGTGTCCAACTGTGCACTGTAGTAAGCTACCGGCCTGCTGGCATCACCATGTTTCTGGGTTAGGACACCTGCCGCACACCCAGCACTTTCCGTACCGTACAACTCAAAAGGTTTCCCATAATCTGGCATGCCTAATGCAGGTGCCTGTGATAGGCATTGTTTAAGTCTCTCAAATGCCAGTTCAGACTCATCTGTGTGAGAGATCCGATCTGGTTTGTTCGAGGAGACCATTTCCTGCAAAGGTAAAGCCAGTATGGAGAACCCTGGGATCCAGTTTCGGCAGTACCCACACATTCCAAGGAAAGTGTGGATCTGCTGCTGGGTTTGTGGTTTGAGTCATGTCGCGAATCGCCTGTATTCTATCAGCAGTGAGGTGTCTCAGTCCTTGTGTCAAGCAATGTCCCAAATATTTCACCTTGGTCTGGCACAACTGTAACTTATCCTTTGAAACCTTGTGTCCCGTATTAGAAAGGTGAAACAGAAGCTGTTTCGTGTGTTTCAAGGACGACTCAAGTGAATCTGAACAAAGCAGTAAGTCATCTACATACTGTATTAATACTGATCCGCTCTCAGGTTGAAAGGATTGTAAACAGTCATGCAAAGCCTGGGAGAAAATACTTGGGCTGTCAATTAAACCTTGGGGGAGACAAGTCCAAGTGTACTGTACTCCCCTGTATGTAAATGCAAACAAATATTGACTGTCAGGGTGCAGAGGGACCGCAAAGAAAGCAGAACAAAGGTCAATGACAGTGAAAAAATTTGCAGTAGGGGGAATTTGCATGAGGATGACAGCTGGATTTGGCACTACGGGGAATTGGCTCTCAACTATCTTGTTTATCCCCCTTAGATCCTGCACTAGCCTGTAACCCCTCCCCCCACTCTTTTTCACAGGGAAGATGGGACTATTGGCAGTGCTGGACGTCCTAACTAGGATGCTCTGTTGTAGCAAGCGCTCTATGACTGGGTACACGCCTAATTCCACCTCTGGCTTCAGAGGATACTGTGGGATTTTTGGAGCTATCCTACCATCTTTTACTTGCACTACTACAGGAGCTACATTTGCCATCAATCCAGTGTCTTGTACATCTTTGGTCCAGAGGGATTCCGGTATCTGGGAGATCATTTCCTCTACCTTGGATGGACACCTGTCTATAACAGCAGAGTGTGACATTAACCTTTGTGGGGTGTCTAACATATCCTGCACTTCCTGAACGTGATTCTCGGGTATATCTAAGAAGACACCCTCAGGAGTACAATATATGACACACCTCATCTTACACAATAAATCTCTCCCAAGTAGATTAGTCGGAGCCGATGCAGCCAGCAAAAAGGAGTGCTTGGTCTGCAAAGGCCCTATCATAATCTCCGCTGGTCTACTTAAAGGGTAGTGTTGCACTACTCCTGTTACCCCCATTGCTGAAATTGTTTTACCCGTTGTTTTCATACCTACCGTTGAATTTAACACTGACCTGGCCGCCCCTGTATCTACAAGGAAAGGTAGTGATCTACCAGCTACATCAACTGTAACCTCGGGTTCATTTCCAAGACTAGCAATTAACTTTACTGGCTGCAAACTACAGGTGTGGCCTAACCCCTATTGTATGTTGTGACCCTCCCGCAGCGCGCTGGCAGCTACAATATGTGAGGGGGTTAGCTGAGAATTTTCAGAGGTCTGCCAGTCCCTCCTAGGTGGGTACCTCCTTGTTTCCCCTGCATGTGGCTCATAATTCCTCCTATGCGGTCCCTGATCCCAATTACGTGTGTTATGCTGTGAGTCATGTTCTGGTCTAGGGGGTCAATATACGTTGCTTTTATAATTACAGTTCCATGCGTAATGTCCTTCTCTCTGACAATTATAACATTTCACTACATGCGACTTACCATCAGGGGTCTGGGGTTTTGGCTGATGTGGCTTCGTTGTCAGGGCTTTGATACTTACGGTCATCAGCTTATCCCCCTGTGACTCCCTGTGCTTAATGATGTTCTGATCGTGCTCGATAGCGGACTCTCTTAATGCAGCCACCGAAATACCTCTCCAGTTAGGTTGAGTGGTTTGTACCCTTGTTCTCAACGTTTCTTTCAAGCCGTCCATTAATACGGACACAGCTACCTCTCTATGATGTACATTTTCCTTAATGTCCTCGACCCCAGTGTATCTAGCCATTTCCTGCAGTGCTCAATGGAAATATTCAGAAGCAGCTTCACCTTCTTTTTGTCTTATGGAAAAGATTTTATTCCACTTGACAACAGTAGGGAAATATACTCCTAACTGCAGATTGATATGTCGTACATTCTCCTGAGTGTACTCATCAGTGTGTCTAATTTACAATCAGCAATGAATTTCACAGGATCAATATTGGAGGGCAAACATGCCCGTAGCACTGTCCGCCAATCTTTGTTTGTGGGTTCGGTGGCGTTACCTAGTTCTCTAATAAACCTCTGACATGCGGCTAGATCCTTTCTGGGATCGGGAAATTCAGACATAATTGTCTTCAATTCTGTCCGGAACCAAGGACAGTGCATAGCAATGTTCCTGACGGGAGTGATTCCCTGAGAGTCAGTCTTCCCATTGGGGACTGCGATCACCCTGACAGGATTTAGTTCAATTACATCATTCTGGGTTGCTTCTACAATGTGAGGTGCAATTGTCTCTGCATAATGTACTGTACCGTACTTACCTGTGGACACGACCTCACCTGTCCCTCCGCTAGGGGCATTTGCTACTGTTCTTACTGGTTGGGCCGTGCCCACTTGTGTGTCTTGTATGGTGGCTGCTAGAGAGAGTGCCGATATCGTGCTGGGCTCATCTTCTTGGTCGCAGTCCTGAGGGAAGTTTAAGATGGGATACAACTTGCACGGGTTAGCATTAATACATTTATCAAGTTCACTCTTATCATATATTAGTATGTCATTGTCTGTAGCCACTTTCTCCCCTGTAATATACGGTGGTGGTGGTGCAGTCGCAATCAGTTTCCTGCTAGGGTTGGAACCAGCTGCGTGAGCTAGATCCCTTTGCATATCACTCTCTCGTTGCCATAAATGTAAACAGTTTGAGTGTCTGATCCTTTCTTTTCATGATTTTATCAGACATATCCTAATCCTTAAATTCTGCAACAGCGAAACTCCCTAAAAACAAAAATATTGTTACACAAGTCACGTTGCGTGTGCTACACCTAGCACCAATGATCCCACGATTTTTACGCAAAACTCGTAAAAGGGTATCGCGGTGGGCTAAGTATTGCACTAACGAACGTGCGATACAATCGCACAGCGTATAGGTAACTGTTACTTATCCGCTGTACGACCAATGGAATCGTTTTTCATGCTGCGAAACCTGGGTACTATGCCAACCCCCTGGGCTACGCTCTCTACACAAAACCTCGCTGACCTTTTAGGCCGCGGTATTCAGAGCTTCGCTTGACTTTGTCAGCGGTTTTCTGACTTCGCTGACCTCTTGGTCTGCTGTTATCTACTACTTGCTCCTTTATACCTTAATCAATGTTAACGTGAGCAAGCTACTCTCACGCCACCAAGTGTCCACTCACCTGGTGTGGTCTCCTACGGGATCCCGAATTCCCTGGGTCCACAAAACTTTATTGTTTGCACACTCACGCTCGTTCACTCATATACATTTTGTTTTTTACTGTACAGAAAATTAACTTTCATTCAGCTAAAACAGCCTTAGTACCAGAGGTGATACAGTAAAAAAGGTATTTAAACTAAATATTGGACACTGATCAATTTGTTCTATTATCGCGTGGCTACCGTCTCGCGCTAAAACTAAAACAATGCTATTGTGTGATTTGTATTTAGCGGGCGTACTTTTACGCATGTTGCGTGAACACGCCACGTGTGTATGCCTTTACGTTGCGTACGCAGTCCCGCACGCTGTACAAGACACGTGTACAAAGGCCGTACGTCCGCGTACTACAAAACCCACACTTCTATAAATGTAAGCGATATTTAACTATAATCGCTTACTGTACACACCACACAGTTTCTACTGTATAAACCTTTACAACTAGGCCAGGCTGCGTGTGCGTCTTACACTTACTTCCTTAACTATTAACTCTATATTTTAACTAAATAGCAACAAATTTTCTCAGTACAGGTCAAAATGAATCTAGTAATCAATGTTTACGGCAAAAATGCGAGCAGATATGCACAGTACAAAATACAGGTGTATGCGTGTATTGCGTGCGCATTTGGCGCCAAAACAGAAATTTACAGATTTTAAAAATAGCTTTTGCGTTCTTACCTTACGGATCCCTCCAGCATCCCTTTAAACCATGCAGGGCAGATGCTTATCTAATCAGCACTAGTGTATCCACCGACCAAGAGAAGGCTTACAGGTTATACCTTTCCGCCCTTTGCTGATAGATAAAGTCTGCGTAAACTTGCTAGGCTGCGGGTATGAGGAAGAACCGGACGAGTTCCCAATTGATAATGTCGATATTATCTTAGACCGCAAAGCTATACCTCTAGATACCCTATTACCGTGGAGCCACTATGGCCGCTAAACTGAATACACGTGCTATGCACTTTGTACGCTATTTGCGTACAGAGTCCCGCACGTGGTACGTACTTGGCGTACACACGCCGCGCTGAGTGTACAAAGTACACACAGCGTGCGCACACACAATTGATAAACCTTTAAACCTTGTTAATGATACAATGCAATGATATGATTACACTTTAAACCCTTAACAACAAAGTACTGCAACGATGTTATACCTTAAACCTTAAGTAGCGCTGACGGTATAAAGTACCCGCAGTGCGTAAACCTTATCAATACTTATACCCCTTATACAGATAAATACACTCTAAAACCCTTGCAGGAAAGTGAAGACACAACACTGATTTGTAGTTGCAACCACAGGGTTCTAAGGCCACAGTGGATTAATTCCAAAAGGTAAAACAGTACAAATCATACACTACAGGCTAACAAGTAAATCTAAACAGAAAAATGGCTACAGAGAATGTACATACGTGAGAATGTTCGCAAGCGCAACCCGGCCGGTCCTCCGCTAGTCAGATAGAAAGCGTTCAGAGTCTTCTGACCGGTAAGGCAACAATGGGCTTTTTATACACAACATGCATACACAATACAATGGTCACTGTAATCTCATTGTCCATTGGACACAGGGATGTGTCTTTACATTACAGAAGAGGTCATAGGTGGATTTGAATAGATGGGCGATGTCTTTCCCCAACTGCTCTTGTGGGTGGTATCCTCTGGATTCCCGCCGCTTACATAATATACAGTAAATACAGTTAATGTTCATATTCTGCTTCTGCACATAACTATACGCTGGAACATGCGATCTTTCTCTAACCAACACCGGAATGTTACCCTCAAAATACCCTACAGCTGGATACTAGACATCACCTTCCAACCTTTATCTGACCCTTCCTATCATGCAAAGGCGAATCCCTTAGTCCAGGAACTGTTTAAACTATTAATACTCGCTGACGTGGTGCAAGGGAACTATGGGTACAAAATGCACTATTTGGGTTAAATATGTAATGTTCTAATAAGCCTCTATGCGCTCACAAACTCTACCGTAAATGCGCATACCACGCGCTAAGGTGCATGGCCGTGGAAAGCTCCTTTATGCAAATTGCGGATATGTGCACGCATGGCAGACTGAGTGCACGCGCAGCGGGCATGTGTATAGGGTTAGTAAGTGGGGCATGCATTACAATATTTTTCGACTTTGACACACTGGAATTATACTGCAGGGTTACTGTAATTATACGGCAGGATTACTGGAATTATACGACAGTTCCACTGGAATTATACGTCAGGATTACCGGAATTATACGGCAGGATTACTGGAATTATACGCCCGTACCAATGGAATTATACAGCAGTATTACTGGAATTATACGGCAGGATTACTGGAATTATACGACAGTACCACTGAAATTATACGGCAGAGTTACTGGAATTATACGCCAGTACCACTGTAATTTGCGTCAGGATTACTGGAATTATACAGCAGGATTACTGGAATTATACGCCAGTACCACTGGAATTATATGGCAGGATTACTGTAATTATATGGCAGGATTACTGTAATTATACGGCAGGATTACTGTAATTATACGTCAGGATTACTGGAATTATATGACAGTACAAATGGAATTATACGGCAGGATTGCTGGAATTATACGCCAGTACCACTGGAATTATACGGCAGGATTACTGGAATTATATTCCAGTACCACTGTAATTATATGGCAGGATTACTATAATTATACGGCGGGATTACTGGAATTATACGCCAGTACCACTGGAATTATACAGCAGGATTACTGGAATTATATTCCAGTACCACTGTAATTATATGGCAGGATTACTATAATTATACGGCGGGATTACTGGAATTATACGCTAGTACCACTGGAATTTTAGGGCAGGATTACTGGAATTATACAGCATGAACACTGGAATTATATGGCAGGATCACTGGAATTATACGGCAGGATTACTGGATTTATACGCCAGTGTCCACTGGAATTATACGGCAGGATCACTGGATTTATATGCCAGTACCACTGGAATTATACGGCAGGATCACTGGAATTATACGACAGTATCACTGGAATTATACGGCAGGATCACTGGATTTATACGGCAGTACCGCTGGACATATACGGCAGTAACAATGGACATATACGGCAGTATCACTGGACTGGATTTATACGCCAGTACCACTGGATTTATACGGCAGGATCACTGGAATTATACGGCCGGATCACTAGATTTATATGCCAGTACCACTGGAATTATACAGCAGTACAGCTGGACATATACGGCAGTATCAATGGACAAATACGGCAGTATCACTGAACATATGTGGCAGTATCACTGGCCTTGATTTATACGGCAGGATCACTGGAATTATACGGCAGGATCACTAGAATTATACGGCAGGATCACTGGATTTATACGCCAGTGTTCACTGGAATTATACGGCAGGATCACTGGATTTATACGCCAGTACCACTGGAATTATACGGCAGGATCACTGGAATTATACGACAGGATCACTGGATTTATACGCCAGTACCACTGGAATTATACGGCAGGATCACAGGAATTATACGGCAGAATCACTGGATTTATACGGCAGTACCGCTGGACATATATGACAGTAACAATGGACATAGACGGCAGTATCACTGGACTGGATTCATACGCCAGTACCACTTTATTTATACGGCAGGATCACTGGAATTATACGGCCGGATCACTAGATTTATATGCCAGTACCACTGGAATTATACAGCAGTACTGCTGGACATATACGGCAGTATCAATGGACAAATACGGCAGTATCACTGAACATATGTGGCAGTATCACTGGCCTGGATTTATACGGCAGGATCACTGGAATTATACGGCAGGATCACTGGAATTATACGGCAGGATCACTGGATTTATATAACAGTACCACTGGAATTAAACAGCAGGATCACTGGAATTATACGGCAGAATTACTGGAATTATACAGCAGGATTACTGGAATTATACGGCAGGATTACTGGAATTATACGCCAGTACCACTGGAATTATAGGGCAGGATTACTGTAATCGCCAGTACCACTGGAATTATACTGCAGGATTACTGTAATTATACGGCAGGATTACTGGAATTATACGCCAGTTCCACTGGAATTATACGTCAGGATTACTGGAATTATACGGCAGGATTACTGGAATTATACACCAGTACCACTGGAATTATACGCCAGTACCACTGGAATTATACGGCAGTATTACTGGAATTATACGGCAGGATTACAGGAATTATACGACAGTACCACTGAAATTATACAGCAGGTTTACTGGATTTATACGCCAGTACCACTGTAATTTGCGGCAGGATTACTGGAATTATACGGCAGGATTACTGGAATTATACGACAGTACCACTGGAATGATATGGCAGGATTACTGTAATTATATGGCAGGATTACTGTAATTATACGGCAGGATTACTGTAATTATACGGCAGGATTACTGGAATTATATGCCTGTACAACTGGAATTATACGGCAGGATTACTGGAATTATATGGCAGTACCACTGGAATTATACGGCAGGATTACTGGCATTATACGCCAGTACCACTGTCATTTGCGGCAGAATTACTGGAATTATATGGCAGGATTACTGGAATTATACGCCAGTACCACTGTAATTATATGGCAGGATTACTGTATTTATACGGCGGGATTACTGGAATTATACGCTAGTACCACTGGAATTTTAGGGCAGGATTACTGGAATTATACGACATGATTACTGGAATTATACGGCATGATTACTGGAACTATACGCCAGTAGCACTGTAATTATACGGCAGGATTACTGGAATTATAGGGCAGGATTATTGGAATTATACGGCAGGATTACTGGAATTATACGGCAGGATCACTGGATATATACAGCAGTATCACTGGACATATACGGCAGCACAGGGACACCACCACTGGACTGATGCAGGACAATACACCACCACTGAACTGATGCAGCACAACACAGCACCCTATACAGCAGCACTGGAAATATGCAGCAGAGGACACCACCACTGTGACTGGTCACTGGACTGACTGATGCACAGGACACTACCACTGGTCTGATGCAGGACAACACAGCAACACTGTAAGGGACTTATTATACAGCAGCACTGGACATATGGCAGCAGAGGACACCACCACTGTGACTGGACTGATGCAGCACAATACAGCACCACTTTACAGCACTGGACATATGGCAACCGAGGACACAACACTGTGACTGGACAGATGCAGCACAAGACACGGACACTGACGACAATGAGGACACTGAGAGAACGGAGACACGTCCTCTCTCTACACTCTCCAATGCCGGAGTGAAAATGGCGGCGACGTGCGGCTCCTTATATGGAATCCAAACCCCGCGAGAATCCGACAGCGGGATGATGACGTTTTGCCTCGTTCTGGTTTCCGAGTCAGGCGGGAAAACCAGAGCCTGACTCGGATCCGGGCTCGGAGCGTGAAGTCCGGTAGGGTTCGGTTCTCTGAGAACCGAACCGCTCATCTCTAGATCCTACTCTTAGTAATATTATCCTTGATCTTGCAAATGAGATCAATAATTTTCTGTTTGTGAAAGTAATTTCCATCCTAATGCTGAACCACACAATCAACACACTTTCAACCAGCTGTTCCTGAATACAAAAGAAGAAGCTGCTCTGCCAATGTGTACCTCACACTCACAACCATTGCACTGACTGATCAACCAGGAAGACCTCCCCAGGACCCAAGAATATTTAGAGGCCAAAAACGTAATAGTGCACAACAAAACACAACTGTTGGGAAACTCTAATAATAGAAGAAAACAAAGCATCACATTTAAAATTAATAACAAAGTACACAAAACAGCTGCAGTAGAGCCACTAACTGCTGTACCTGACTGAACAAGAGAAGACAGGGGAGTTGGAGAATGGGCATCCTGAAGGTGAAACACCCTAAAAACATACGACAACCAACAGCCAAATAGGAACCCTTTATACTGTAGGAGGAAATAGTTGTGTAAAAGTCGTTCAAGCAAGGGCGTATCTACCATAGGTGCAGGCAGTGCAGCTTCTATGGGGCCCAAAGCTGAGAGAGGTCCACCTTCCCTGTAAAGTTACACGTGTTATATACATGTTTCGCAATTGGTTAGTACATAGGGGTCCTTTCAAACTTTTTCCTTGGGCCTGCAATATATCTAGTGTCGAAGTTGAAAAATATTGCAGTACACACATCACGTACAAACTACACAAAGATGGCCTCCGTGCGTGTACTTGTTCTGCCGTGCGTGCGCATATTCGCAATGTGCGTATGGTCGCTCCCGCGGTCCTGCGCATTAGCGTGTGGTATGAGTATTTACGGTAGAGTTTGTGAACGCATGGAAAAGCCATCAAAACACATAACATATTTAATCCAAATAGAGCATAATGTACACATAGTCTCCCTGCACCACATCAGCAAGTTACAACAGTTTAAATGGTATCAGAACAAAGGGATTCACCTTTACAGGATAGGAGGGGACAGAACAAGGTTATAAGGTGGTGTTTGGTATCTAGCTGTAGGGTATTTTAAGGGCAATATTCCGGTGTTGGTTTGCAGAAGATCGCACGTTCCTGCGAATAGTTATGCGCAGGAGCAGAATATAGATGTAAAATGTATTTACTGTACATTTGGTATGCGGCGGGAACCCAGAGGAGACCACCCACAAGTGCATCTGGAACAGACATCGCCCACCTATTCAAACCAACCTATGACCTCTCCTGTACTGTAAATGACCATCCCAGTGTCCAATGGACAAAGAGATTACAGTATCCATTGTGTTAAGTTTTGGAAGATTGTATAAAAAGAGCCAGCTGCAGGCCTGGTCACACACAGACTCAAAAAGTCATCTACCCAGATGACTGAGGACCAGACTGGGAAGCGCAGGCGACAAAACCAAACAAGTATGTACCATTGACTGTAGCCATGATTCTATTGTATTGTATTGCTTTGTTATTGTAACCCCCTTTCAGTAATAATATGTTGTGGTGTCGGAACCCGGCATTTTAAATACAAACCGGTGTCGTGTTTCCTTTCCCTGCTAAGGTATTAACGTGTATTTACAGCCACTCAAGCTGCTGCATTGTGCTAACAGCGTATAGGCCTGTGTACGCAAACTGTGTAGTCACTACACCCTTTAGGCGTACGTATGCAGAGTGCGTACACTGTGCGACTTTGTGTACGTAAGGTTTGTGAATAACATAAAGGTGAAAGGTTAATTACCGTGGCCGCAGTGGCTCAATATTAAAGTGTATCAAGTGTGTTTAAGGTATATGATTTTTAGTCCTGTAAGTAAACCAGCGTTTACAATTGGGAGCATCGTCCGGTTTCCACATACTCACAGCCGAACAGGTCACAGCAGACTTAATCTATCAGCAAATGGCGGACAAGTTATCCTACATAACCTTTTCTTGGTCGATGGATACGTTGAAAACCCTACTTGTGTGCTGATTAGATGGCGTCTGCTCTGTATGGTCTGCAGAGATGCTGGTAGAACCGTAAAACACTGGAAAAAAGCAATTTAAAAATCTGTGAAATTTTTTTTGGCACCAAAAACGTACACAAAAGGGCACCGATACTTTGCATACCCTCTCACATTGTTAAAAAACAAAGTTCAAATAAGTCATATTGTGTTTGATTCAGATTGGATTGTTTATCTGTTAAGTTGGTTTAAAAGTACATTTTAAAGTTGCTGCATAGCCTTGATATAGTTTTTTGTTTTTTTTAACTCAGGCCTAAAATAACTTCTGGTGCTTGTATAATGTGTGATTTCTTTGTGACATAGGAAGCAGCATGGTCTGTCCTCCATTTTGGACTAACCCCATGGCCTGTCCACCATCTTGTGTAAACCTCATGGATGTGGAAGGGGGAGGAGCAGTGGCCATTTTAGGAAAGTCATTTTCTAAATAGCTGATTTTCAGTCTGCTCAGAACAATCAGTTTCCTTTGTCACATCAAGCACCATTTGAGTTACCAATGCATTTATTTAACCCATGCCATAGTCAATTACAAATAGTTTCAATTGGGCCTAGTGAGAGTAAATGGTGAGATAAATGCTTGGCTTGGTGTAAGAAATTGCACACATAAAAAAAAAACAAAAAAAATTTTTTTTTTCCTTCTTCTTTCCCAGGATTTAGTTAACTCTCTGTTTGCTAAAGGATAGCCATTGAAATGCAAATTAACCTGTGTAACTGTTTTTTTTAGCAGTGAAAAGCACATAGCTTTGATATACAAATAAGAGGTAAGGTGTCTCATAGGAGACTAGTGAATGGTATATATATAATATTATTATAATTATGTGTATATTTATATCAGTGTATGTTCTGCAAGATAGCTATCCAATCTGAATCATATCATTTTAATTATTGATTATTGCTAGATTCATTTAGATCTGTGTGAAACCGGATACATGTGTTGCTATATAGTGAAAACTGAAATAACAGTGTTTAAGGAAGTAAATATAAAGCACAACATGCAAGTCTGACCCGGTCGTTAAAGGTTTATACAGAAAAAAAACTGGGTGTTGTGTTAAGTGAGCGATTATAGTTAGTATTGCTCACATTTATAGAGACTGTGTGGTTTGTTGAATTGCGGATGTACGGTTTTGTACACGTGTCTCGGACAAAGTACAGGACTGCGCACGCAGCGTAAAAGACACGCACGGTTGCGTGTTTACGCAAAGTGCGTAAGAGTGCGGGCGCTAAGTACAAATTACACAATAGTGTTGTTTAGTTCAAAGGTGGGACAGTAGCCATGCTACAATAGCACAAAACTACCCGGTTTCTAAAGCAGATTAGTATAAAACTTTTGTTTAAACTGTATTGCCTCTGGGGGTAAAGCTGCCAATCAGAACGAATGAAAATTTTCTGTACAGAAAAACAAAGTGTATTTGAGTGAGCGAACGTAGGAGTGAGTGGATTTGAACCCCGGAATTCGGGATCCCGTCGTTCGGTACACCAAGTGAGTGGAGGCTTGGTGGCGTGAGGCGGCTGACTCACGTTAGTATAGGATTTGGAATACGTAAGTCGTGAGGAGACTTACACGGGAGCATGGTAGGGAATTGTGAATTGTGAACTTTGTGACCCATATAGTTTTTTTTATATGCTTCGGCTGAGGTTTCGCAGCTTGTGATTCGATTCCAGTGGTCTTACGGCAGATAGGTAACAAGTACCTATACGCTGTGCGACTGGACCGCGCGCTTGTGGGTGCGATATATAGCGCAACTTGATACCCCTTTTGCGAGCTTTTGAGTAAAATCACGGTATCATTAGCACTGTGTAGAGCATATGCAAGCGTGATTTGTGTATAAAAAGTGCATAGGGAGTTTTCGCTGGTCTCTCTCAGGAAAATCTCCAACGACAGATATTTTACTGGAAAGGGTAAGTCACTCCTAAAAACTTCCAGTAAATATAGGTCAAGTAGGGGCCCTAAGTTGGGTACATCGCCTTCGCTATCGACAGTGTATGGTAGTACCGGCCAACGTGGGCGAGAGTGGGTCGGAGAACTTTCACTGCCGCCTTACATTGAGTATTTTGGTGTTTGTGGGAAAAGGCCCACAATTATGGGAGCCAGTTGCTCAACTAAGGGACGTTTTGTAGCCAAGGTTCAGGTTGAAGAGCCGCAGACGAGAGGGTCAGCAAGGTTTATTATGTGTGGAAAATATGGTCCACACGCTGAGGTTTATTGTGATGAATGGGTATGTATGACTGACAAAGATAGGGTACCATTCCCTAGGGTGGGCAGCTTTGAGCCAGAGGTATTACAGAACTTAAGGATAAGGATATGTCTGATAAAATCCAGAAAACAAAGGATTAGACATACAGATTGTTTAAATTTATGGCAGCAAGAGGGGGAGATGCAAAGGGAACTAGTGGCTATAGTACTGGTCGCACAGGTTGTTTCATATTGAGTAAATGACCCCCATTTTAATTATCCAAAACACATTTGTATTATCCCTAACCTTTTGGGGGGTGCTACCACAGGCAAAATAAATCTGCAAGAGAGAAGAAGAGAAATGGTTCGAAATGCCCTATAGTGGTGCACACAATCTTTTATTAAAATATAACTTTTATTGTAATATCTGGTAAAACCAGCGAATATTAAAAGGAAAAGTAGAGTAATGTGAATAAGAAAGAAATCGTGATTAAAATTGAAAGTGCTGCGCACTAGATGTCACCCGAATGGCTCCTATATTACTCGTAAGGTTTCAGGATAATGAGGAGTGTGTCAGGAGTATATAATTCCTATATAGCTGTAGTTAATATTTGCACTACGTTTCTGCTAGCTGTAAAGGAACTCCTAAAATAAATGTCTCAATTTTCTAATCCCTCCTAGGATTTGTGATATGAGACCGTTAGAGAAACAGGACTCCAGTTTTCATAGTGTATGTTATAATATAATAGTGATAATACTCTAATGATTTACGGTGTGTAGTGGTAACAGTAATTATGCTTAATAAAATGATCAACCAATGCTGTGTGTTGTACTTTCGATGTATCACAGAAATGGTATCAGAACTCTGGCTTAGCTCTAAATATGTCTCAACGACATCTGAGTGCCCTCCTAAACTCCATAAATGATGTTGTATCCACTAAAAGAGAACAATAAACATAATGATACAAATGTATCACCTAAGAGAGAAACAGCAGCTGTCAGTTCATAGATTGAGCTCTGGCAGCCTTAAATCTTTTGGCTGTTTATAAGTGATAGACTTATCTTGGTTGTGTTATAACAAGATGTAGAACTTGTTTACAGCTGAGATCGCTGCTGACAATAAATAATCAGTAATCCCTTGTCACAATGTTATTCTCTTAACACTTTGTCTCTCAGAATCACTGTGCGGCCATATTGTTTAATGATCCATATGAGATCATTCAGATTTTAATCCCTCTTTATTATAACAGGAGATAATGAGGGCTCACTCTGTTCTTATCTAGATGTGAGCTAATTCATAATCTATGCACTGTTCATTCCTGTATTTGGATGACCCGTAAAAGTGCAATAGTACTTAAGCCTTTATCAATATAGTCTGATACCTTAGTGCATTAAGCACCCAATAATACACAGTTTTTAAACATTTATTGTGATATTTATGAGAAGGGTTTCACAAGCTTAATGGTTATATAACATGTGCTGTAAGTAGATCTATGATGATTGGAAGATCATTATAAATGTGAACCATGTCGCTGATGTACTAACGTGTGTTCAGTCCTTTATTTAATACTTTTCAGTATAAACACATGTACATCGGATGTCTGATAATGTTCGTATCAAAGCTGTATACTGCAGTCTTGAAAGCACTTTTCAGACACCATTCGCTACACACAGTATGTTTCCATATGCACAATTGAGTATGACATTAACTTCTAGTTCAACTGTTTCCTATCCATATCCCCACAGCTTACACGGGATAAGACACTATCCACTTAATTATGTACAATCCTTCCTAATCTAACATGATAAATACATGTCCGGTGACTATCTAAAGTGCGCAGCTAGCCTGACGCACGCTTCGCTGTTCGCTTCATCAGAGGCAGAACCAGATTGTCTCCTGGTTCACCCTTAAATACCGGCGGTTGCCACAGTCCGCCAGTAGGAATTCCTTGTCTTCAGTAAAGTATCCAGTGACGTGATGCCATCTCGTCTATTGACGTACAGGTCACGTGATCGGCCTTCACTGAGTTTCCCTACGTCATCATCCCAGGGAGTCTCAATCGATCTCAGTTAAAACGAGCTGGATCATATGTTCAGACTAGATTCTGCGAGTGCCTATCCATACTAAGAGACCTCAGGCTCAGTATTAACATATATTCAAACCAATATGTCTGGTCCATACAGCAATATGCATCCCCAAGGGAACCCTAATATTTAAACATACATGTATTAAGTCTCTTGTCCACTAAATATACTGAACACAAATAGGCTCATAGATCAATAATTATACATGATAGATAAATAAATTCAGTATTTCTAATATTTTTTAAATAATTAATGTTTCTTATTTTTTATTTTTTATATACCAGATGGCCCATATAATTATTGGAATTTTTAAACAAAATTGTTTTCAAACAAATGTATATATATATATATATATATATATATATATAGATCCACACTTATGTTGTGCTAAAACATCAAATAAAAAATAAAAATATATATTGAGGATGTTCAATGAGTGCTCCCATTGTGGAGCAGATAATGATTCACAGTGACATCAATAGAAACTGGAATACTTTTTCATATCCTTGGAGCATATATCTAGCTCCACAGGCTGAATTATCCGGATAGACTACAGTTCAAATAATTCTATTGGATCCAATTCATTAATATGTGATGACCTGATCATGTGACAGTTGATGTGTATAATCTGAAGTAAATTCAGACAGAATTAACCAAAATATACAAGAAGAGAAAAAAAGTGTATAGTGATAAAAAATGACTAACAAATAGATCCTGTCCGTTAAATTGTGTGAGACCCTGCCAGTGGCCATATGAATCTGTGAACTATTAAATCGAAATACTCGATCTCATATTTTCAGATATCTCCAAATCAATCTATGGTTGGCAAAAACCCAACGTGAGTAGAGAATATGTATAAAGAAGTGTGAAATGGATGCTCCTTTTTAAGGAGCAAATAGTGACTCCAAGTGACGAGAATAATCGAGAATAATCTCTCATATCTCTGGAGATGCAAAGGGAACAAACTCGTAAAGCAGGTTCCAAACCTAGCAGGAATGAGGACACAAACACACCATTATCGACACAGGTCGAGAGGGAACAGATGGCTATAGTCAATGGTATATCTATGAATGATAGTATAATGCAAGAGGATACTTTTAAAAGCGTGCCTACCCCCTAATATTGACACCCAAAAATGTATCACTGATTGTAGGTTAGAGTCGGATAGTCCTATGACTGACGGAAACAAGCAGGAGAATATAAAACGAATTAACAGGCAACTAGAGTTGTGTTTCCCCATTACTGTTAAGTGGAGAAGAATTTTCTCCATAAAACAAAGGGAAAATGAAATGGCATCTGAATATTTTCATCGGGCCCTGCAAATAATGGATAGATACATTGGGGTATCAGATACAGGGAACGATGCAAATTACAGGGAGGTGGCTGTCTCTGTGCTAATGGACGGACTCAATAAGACAGTAAGGGACAGGGTACAAACATCTTTGCCTAATTGGAGAGGGGTCACAGTAGCTTGTCTTAGAGAGTGCGCAATTGTACACCACAAGAATATTGCTAGGCGCAGAAAACAACAGGAGGAGAAGCTGATGACAATAAGTCTACAGGCTCTTACAGTAAAACCCCATCAGCCAAAACCCCAAAACCAGAGTAGTAAGAAAAGACTGATAATATGTTACACTTGTAGGAAGGAAGGGCATTTTGCCAGAGACTGTAGGAGTAGTAGAACACATAGTGAATATAGACCCCTAGACAGAGAAAGCAAGCCACATTATTAAACACATAGACGGGATCAAGGGACATATAGTAAGGAATCACGAGTCATATAGAAAACACAGATTCGGGCAATGGGAGTAACAGGAACGGTGCAACAATAGCATTTGAGTAGACCTGCAGAGATTACGATAGGGCCCTTGCAAACCAAACATTCTTTTCTGCTGGCTGCATCGGCTCCGACTAATCTACTCGGCAGAGACTTATTGTGTAAAATGCGGTGTGTCATATATTGTACTCCTGAGGGTGTCTTCTTGGATATACCTGAGAACCATCCTCAAGAAGTATAAGATATACTAGACACCCCTCAAAGGCTAATGTCGCATTCTACTGTTCTAGATGCATGTCCATCACAAGTAGAGAAAATTATCTCACAGATACCGGGTTCCCTATGAACTTAGGATGGACAGGACACTGGATTGATGGCTGGGATAGTCCCAGTAGAGATATGACACATAGAATTTTTTTTTTTTAGAGGTATAGACAGTAGAGAATCACTTCCCCATAGTGCCCAATCCAGTTGTCAAATTTTATAAAATCCTCTTTGCCTCTATAAACTTACCTGTTACTAACTTCTATGTGATTTTTCTTCAAAGTTTCCTACTCATCTCTTACGTTCACCAACAGGAGGGTACAATACATGGACTCGATCACAGTTCAAATGCCACATGCTTACTCGGTCCTTCAGAGCTCTGCCCAAATCCAGTATATCTCACCAGCGTAAGGACATAAGGACACCAGTATTAATGCAGTGTGCCTGGTCATGCACAAAGGGTGTAGAATGAGAATACTGGTGAAGGGAGACTGTGCACAGACACCGATATGCATGATGGTGTGACAGCCTGTTGGTGAATGCCAAACCTGACATTTCCAAACCTGACATTTTCTTTTTTTTTTATTATTTACTATTTTTTCCCCTCTCTTCTCTCATCCAGAGACGGATTACTTCACACAACTGATAACACACGATAGTAGATTAAAATGAAAAATTTGTGTTCCCTACAGGAAGAGGCAGTTTGGAGGACAAAGGGGTATGGCCAGGAGTCCTCAGGACTGTGGACAGGTGGACACGGTAAGCCAGTAGCCCTCAGAGCATATCTTCCAAGTCTAGCTGAGGTGGCACATATTCTGACTCATCTAGGCAAAGAGGGTATGTGCAGGCTGATGAGAGCCTACTGGTGTGCGCCAGGATTCTCTTCTCATGCAGGTAAGAGAGCAATGACATGTTTTACTTGCTTGAGGAAGAATATTGGAAAGACAATACCAACAGAGCCATCCCATATCCCTCCTACAGACGGACCTTTTCAGATACATCCAACTGGAAAAGACGTCAGCCCTACCAAAAATGTTTATGTGAATGTATTTTTATATATGTGTCTTATCTTCATCTCTTCAACCTCCAGTTAATGGCACACATAGTCGACAGGTGATATCCACATATACTAGCACTCATATATGTTTCCCCCCTCCATGTATCATCAACTAAATGTGCAACCCATTTGTTGGAACAAGAAGCCGAAAAGATCTCTGTAGTGTTTGTTGGCCCATTTACAGCCCCTTAATACGGGATGAGAAGGATTTAATGTATACTTCGCAATACCTCGAAGCTTATTTAGAACATATACGGCACAATGATACATGCCCCTCAGACATGGATTCATACATACATGATTTTTATTATCCCACTAGGTCATACATTTCACACCTACAACTCTTCCCCGACCATCCAAGCTTCTTTAGAAATTGTATAGATATTTTTCTGTTTATTGACTAGGTAGTGGCAGTTATTGGTGACTGCCAAAGGGTGGACTGTCAAAGTCGAAAAATATTGCAGTACACACATCACGTACAAACTGCACACAGATGGCCTCCGTGCGTGTACTTGTTCTGCCGTGCGTGCACATATTTGCAATTTGCTTATAGTTGCTCCCGCGGTCCTGCACATTAGCGCGTGGTATGAGTATTTACGGTAGAGTTTGTGAACGCATGGAAAAGCCATCAAAACACATTACATATATAATCCAAATAGTGCATAATGTACACATAGTCTCCCTGCACCACACCAGCAAGTTACAACAGTTTAAATGGTATCAGAACAAAGGGATTCACCTTTACAGGATAGGAGGGGACAGAACAAGGTTATAAGGTGGTGTTTGGTATCCAGCTGTAGGGTATTTTAAGGGCAATATTCCGGTGTTGGTTTGCAGAAGATCGCACGTTCCTGCAAATAGTTATGCGCAGGAGCAGAATATAGATATAAACTGTATTTACTGTACATTTGGTATGCGGCGGGAACCCAGAGGAGACCACCCACAAGTGCATCTGGAACAGACATCGCCCACCTATTCAAACCAACCTATGACCTCTCCTGTACTGTAAATGACCATCCCTGTGTCCAATGGACAAAGAGATTACAGTATCCATTGTGTTAAGTTTTGGAAGATTGTATAAAAAGAGCCAGCTGCAGGCCTGGTCACACACAGACTCAAAAGGTCATCTACCAAGATGACTGAGGACCAGACTGGGAAGCGCAGGCGACAAAACCAAACAAGTGTGTACCATTGACTGTAGCCATGATTCTAGTGTATTGTATTGCTTTGTTATTGTAACCCCCTTTCAGTAATAATATGTTGTGGTGTCGGAACCCGGCATTTTAAATACAAACCGGTGTCGTGTTTCCTTTCCCTGCTAAGGTATTAAAGTGTATTTACAGCCACTCAGGCTGCTGCATTGTGCTAACAGCGTATAGGCCTGTGTACGCAAACTGTGTAGTCAATACGCCCTTTAGGCGTACGTACGCAGAGTGCGTACACTGTGCGACTTTGTGTACGTAAGGTTTGTGAATAACATAAAGGTGAAAGGTTAATTACCGCGGCCGCAGTGGCTCAATATTAAAGTGTATCAAGTGTGTTTAAGGTATATGCTTTTTAGTCCTGTAAGTAAACCAGCTTTTACACTAGGTATACCCCTGGACCTGCTCATTGTAGTGTGGTATAAAATGAACTGGAGGGCATTTTAATGTTATATAATATGAAGTAGGGCACTGTAATGAGGCACAAAATGAATGGGGAGCACTATGTATCATAATGTGAATTGGGGGTACTGTGCGGCATAATGTCTACTGGCAGCTCTGAAATGTGACATAGGGTGACCTTAAGCACTATTGCAATTCATAAAAGAAACTAGGGCACTACTATAGGGCATAACATTAAATAAGGCTCTACTATGGTTCACAAAATGAACTAGGGCACTATTATAGGGCATAAAATTAACAACTGCTGCAGAAAAGTGTCTCTCCAGAAGCATTGGGATGGGGGCCCCTTCAAAATGTTGCTATGGGGCCCACAAGGTTCTAGCCATGCCCCTGCCTTCAAGCTCTCATTAAAATGGCAGTCTCAGGGGTTGAGGATGACATGGCTATTTCCATCTGCAGCAAGGAAAAAGACAGCACCCTGGGGTATGTGGCTGGAATAGTTGCATCCTGGGATGAAGGCCAGGGAGTAAAGAGTCAGCAAAAGAAAGGGGAAAAGACTAGTGGAAGGAAGCATGGCTGTGTCCAGAGCATGCTGGGGGGTGTATCGGGGATGCTATGGACTGCACATATTGGGCAGGGAAGAAAGGGGTAAGGAGATACGGTTTGGAAAGAAAACAAGCAGTGAGACCAAAAGGAAGATACAGAATAAGGAGGAAAAGGACAGTAAAGCAAAAGTATGAAAAAAAAAAAAAAGAGACAAAGCAGGAAAAAGAGAAGGCAAATCACAAGTTCAAAGACAAAAGCCAACATTGTCCAGCTGCATCAAAAAGCCAGCAGGAAAATACTGAAAATTTTCTAGAAAGCAGATCCTAGAAAGCGCTTAACCATTCCCACAGTTTTATTACTGGACTTTATATCAAAAGAGTGTTGCAGTACCTCATCAAATTCCTTTAACTCTATCCAGGGGCGCCTCTAACCTTGGGGAGACCCGGTGTGGTTGAAACACTCCACTAAAAAGGGGTGTGGCTTTACAGTAAGGGGCATGGCCTCACAGGACGTTATCTTGTGGCCCGGCCCCCGTTTTCAACACGCATGGGGTCCCATTGATGCTGGGCGGCCCCCAGAGACTGTCTGTCTGCAGTGCCGGCTCCTACACTGCGAAAGGAGCCAAGTACTGCATGTAATGTTACAGTGCAGCACCGGGCTCCTGTCACTGTAGAGCCAGCATTTTGGTGTCACCCATCAGCGGGTGACACCCAGGTGTGGTCCGCACCCCCATAGTGAGACCGCTGACTCTATCCACCATTATACACTTGTGCCAGAAATTGTAGAATTAAGTAAGAAATGAGATAATGCCAGAACTACTGCAAGCATGTACTGCAAGCATTTACTCAAGAACTGCATACACGTTATGGTCATCGGGGGGAACTTCTGGGACAGGGAACAACAAATGTGAGGTCACTTCCAGTGACACATTATCTGCATCTACTGCCTTACTTTTTTTTGCTTAAACATAACAGGTATTTGGGTGCAAAACAGTAAATCAATGTGGTTGCAAGACAGTGCCAAACATGATGTAAGTATGGGGATGAATAATGGACAAAGGGGCTAATTCAGAGGTGTACGCTATGCCAATGATTTTGCAACTGAGTGATGCGCATGCATTGCGCAGACGGCGCATGCACTGTGATCGCACTGCGCATGTGTAAAGGTGCCTTTGCGATTTCTCTTGCAGTGAGGAATTCTTTGCAGAGTGACTGACTGACCGTCTGGGGGAGCTAACGGGGAATGGCAGCCAAAATGAAGATATGCCATGGCTATTTTCAGGGCATGTATCTGACATCAGTTGCGATCATGTACTTAGAGAAACATGGCGCCTCTGTCCTTACATGCAGCGGAAATTCTGCTTAGCCTTAAACCTACTCGAGCAGTCGATGTTCCCCGTTGTTGCATGCAGGCTGCAAATTTGTACGCTGTTGCAGACGGGTTTGTGAAGGCTCCGGTGGTTGCCTCTTTTCATTTCTGGGCGGTAGCTTCATTTGCTAACTTTAGCAGTTTCATAGCCTAGAAAATCACAATTGCAATTGCATCAGCGTACAATTCTGAATTGTATTAATTATCGAAGAGTCGCGTGGCCCCAGGTAATTACGTATATAACTACAAGCACAGGGGAAATTCCCCATTGCTTCGGTGCGGAGGCAGCTGAATCAAAAATCAGCTGTCTCTGTGAATCCTTTCACTGGGACTGAAAGTTAATCAGGAGATATCCGTGACATTAATGAATATCCCTGACACTTACATAACAAAAGTAGGTTAAAATGTGTATTTTCACCTGCTTTTGTATAAATTAAGTGATGATGATTTTGGATCAATAGTCTTGGATTTTTCTATTGGGCTTGGATGCCCATACAGATAATAGAGAAAGAGGCAAGAGGATTAGGGTCATTTTGATAACTACCATAGACGGGTGACGCCAGGAGGATCTTTGCAACCTTTGCAATTGTAGCAGCAATTGAGTCTCTGCCATAATAATAGGTTATTGAACAGACAATAGCGGCTCTTGCCACGGGCAAGCAGGCTTTTTGCCCGGGGCGCCGCTACCCCGAGAGCGCAGCCGCCACCGTGGCAAGAGTCACTACTCCTGACCCCCTCTCCCTGGCTGCAGCAGGCGCCGTGGGCTGTGTGGGCACCCGCTGCAGCCGTCGTCGCTGACTGATGCTAGAGGTCATAATTGACCCCTAGTGTCAGTGCGGCGCTGCTATGGGAGAGACGTCATGACGTCTCTCCCATAGAGAGGAGCCGGCAGCGGCCAGAGACAGCAGCAGCAGCGGCGGCGGTCCAGAAGCAGGAGCGGGGATGGTAAGTATTGTTTTTTTGCTTGTTTTTCTTGTTTGCAAGAGGCGCAACTACAGGGGGCACAACTACAGGGGGCACATATTGGGGGCACAACTACAGAGGGCACTGCTACAGGGGAACAGATACTGGGGGCACTACTACAGGGGACACTGCTACAGGGGGCACAGCTACTGTGGGCAAATCTACAGGGGGCATAACTACTAGGGGCACAAATACAGGAAGCACATACTGGGGGCACTACTACAGGGGGAACAGCTACTGGGGGCAAATCAACTGGGGGCACAGCTACTGGGGGCACTACTACAGGGGGCACAGCTTCTGGGGGCAAATCTACTGGGGCAAATCTACTGTTCTGGGGGCACAGCTACTGGGGGCACAGCTACAGGGGGTACAGCTGCTGGGGGCACAACTACTGGGGGCACAGCTACAGGGGGCACAAGTAAAGAGGGATAACTGTGGCCATGCCCCTTCCCTATGAAGAAGCCACACCCCTATTTTTAACCGCGCACCAACTCAATTTTACCCGGGGATGGGGGGGGGGGGGGGGGGAGTGCCACAGGAAACTTTCGCCCTGGCCGCCACAAGGTCTAGAATCGGCCCTGTAAATACACTTCAAAGGTGGAATTGTGGACAGCATGAGAGGTTCAGGAACTCCTAGTAGTTGATGTCTGTTTTGCTCTTATATTGTTCCATTCAGGGACGGACTAGCCCACAGAGGTACAGGGGAAACCCCCAGTTGGCCCCTCTGCCTGAAGGCTCCTCCTTTACTCTAGGGATCAGGTTCCAGACTGTGCACTTGAATTATACAGCATACATACAGTATGTTACATTATACTGTGCGAGACTAAGGTGTATTTTCAACAGTCATTGCTGTTATTAATATGGGGCCTCATTCGGACCCGTTCGAACGCTGCATTTTCTCGCAGCCGTGAGAAAGGGTCTGAATTGCACATGCGTGTGACCCGCAATGCGCAGGCATGTCGCTACCCGTGATAGGGGTCGCCGGAGAGCGACGGCTTCAGCAACTAAAGCAATCGCAGGGGCAATCGCAAGGATTGACAGGCAGGAGGCGTTCTTGGGCGGCAACTCACCGTTTTCTGGGAGTGTCGGAAGAAACGCAGGCGTGTCCGGCCTTTCCTGGGAGGGTTCCTGATGTCAGCTTCTTCAGGGATCATTGCAGTGGGTGAGTAAGTCCTGGGCTGTGCAGAAACTGCATAAACTTTTGTTTGTGCAGCTCACTGCACAGCCGATTGCACACCTGCAAAGCCCTAACCCTCTCCTCTATAAGCAGCGATTACCTGGTCACTGCAGTGCAAAAAATAGCCTGCGTGCGACCAGGTCTGAATTAGGCCCCTGGTACATTTATCATGCATAGACTAGTAGTATTTAATATATATATTTATCAGGATCAAGGGGCCCACACCATGCACTCTCTGTTTTCTAACCAAGCCTCTATGATGGCTGGACACATACCTAAGCATGGGTCCCTACCCCTGCATTCCCTCGGTGGACCCTTAATGCCCCAGTCTGATACTGGTTCCATCAGCCTTGACCATGTAGCTGATAGGTCTGTTGGCAAACAGTGCCCAGTTGATCAAATCCTATGTACGTTTAAATACACACAGCCTGACCCAGACGCAGTTGACCTCTACTATGTGATGACCTGTTATTGCTCGTCTTGAACTAGCACTTGGATTGTGAATAAGCATTAAATACTGCATGTTGTGCTATACCTTGGGTGTAGTTGGCACTTGGAGCTAGCTACAACAGTTCATGTGCATCTGTTGAAGAGGTGCTGAGCTGAAGAGGAAAGTCCATCACTTTGGGTGTTTTTGAGGTTTAGGATTCTCAAGAACATATGGCACATGGTAGATCCATTGGACTGTGGGTACTTGGGTCTGCTTGTCTTGTGATGAATGTCCCACTGTAATGTGAAGGAATTAAATTCACTGCTCAAAAATTGCTTATCAATGTCAATGAAGTATTGCCAGGGAATGCCAAGAACTGAGAATTGTCTATTCATTTTGTTAATTACAGAACTGATTGGAATGTTAGGCAGGTAATTCACCTCAAACCACCCTGAGTCAGAGCTGACCAAGACTAGCTGTTCTTTCCCCTACCAATCAAAGATATCAGCTGCCATAATGCTTGAGGGAAGGTCAGGAATGTGGAATTGCAATGGAGCCCTGGTGGAGTTAATGTTGGGCACATCTATAGTCTCAATCACCTGACATTACAACTGCACCAGTGTCAAGTTTATTTTTGATGGTGTTTTGGGTCACTTTATCAGTGATGGTGGCAAAACACTCTCACAATGAGGTTGACACTGTCTGGTGTGACTTCTAGTGTGGATTCAATAGCATTTACACTGTGTAGTTTGTTGCCTGGCCACAGTAAATTGGGGGTGATTCTGAGATGATCGTAGTCCTGCAAAATTTTGCAGGGCAACTGTGACCCTATGGTACCTGGAGTGTCAATAAGTGGGGACATTAGTAACATTGTCATTGTTGTATATATGTATTATTTATGAGGAATTAAAGGTATGGTGGTAGAGCCATAAAATGCACAAGCCTCAAAAATGACTGAGATTCAGTACATATGGGGGTGGTGCCAGGATGATGTACCCTGGCTGTGGTGGAAAATCAGTGGTGCTATTGACTAGGGGTGAAGGGGAGGCTTGGCTACCAGAGACTGTTATGACTGTTAGGGGCAGCGCACAGGGCTGTAACGGAAAAATGAGCCTCGCTCTCTCCCTGCTGTGTCTCAAGGACTGAGCTGCCTGTATAAAAGGAGGAGAGTCAGCGCTGAGAGGGGTCTTGTGTCAGAGCTGCTAAAAGGAGCCAATTCTCTCTCCTCTCTGTGCTGCTTGAGCTGTAAACACTGTGGCGCCTTAGGGAGAAGAAGCAGCTTGCCCGGCACGGAAGAGCGGAGGAGCAGCCTAGCGGGAGTCACAGGCTGAGCGGCAATGCCTTTCCGGGAGGCGGAGAATGGGAGGCGCAGCCAGTGAGAGAGGCGGCGCCCGAGCCTCAGCGACAGGTCGGAGGAAGGCACAGCCGGTGAGAGAGGCGGCGACGGAGCTGCGGGGACTGGCTGGAGGAGGGAGCGGCCAGAAGTCAGGGTGGAGACAGAGCGGCAGTGATGGATCGGGGGAGTGGCCATCCGGGAGCTGCGCTGATCAATACAAGGAAGGCACACTCCTGACAGCCGAAAGTGGCGCCGACCATGGCCACCACTTCTCCCCCCCCCCCTGCAGGAGAAGAGAGTCCAGACTCCAGTCACCCACGAAGTGTCAGTACTGCGGTAGTCAGCCTCAGCCTACTAGCTGATTAGAGCGGGGGAGCGCTGGCGGTTGAGGAAGAGGAAAGGATTGAAGATCCTCCAATCAGTGAGCAGGGGGCGTGGCCACACTCAAATTCGATTGGCCATTGGCAGGAGCCATGGCTGAAGACGACTTAGGTCTGTCATAACTACACTGCACAGCTTTCACACTCATAGGGACACTACTCAATTGACTGGGCTGGCCAAATAACTTAGCCTGTGTGCCCCTGTTGCATCCAGTTCATATAGAGGATAATTCAGGATAAATAGACGAGTGCTGGGGGGCTTACAATTGATAACAGTGCTGGGGAACATCAGTGACTTCCTTGATACCCACCAATACTTACCAGGGAGAGAGAGCTAGCAACTCCCAGCATATGTGACGTCAAAAGGGGAAGGAGTACAAAGGTTCATTATTGGAAAGTCCCTAAACGCGTACAGGAAGGAACATTAGTGTGCCCACAGCATAAGGATCAAGGGACTATTGCAATTAAATCCAAAGTCAAGAGACCCTAGACATGGACAGCAGCGACGCCTAGGGGTAGCTTTTGGAGTTACAGTTTAGGGCTTTGCCTGTTACTTTGAGATACAAGCAAACCAGAATGCAAGTTGCTCATATCAATTGGACAATATACTTCAGGTGCTTGAAAGGGAGGGGTAATTCTAAGCAAGAGACAGGATGGGGATTAACCCCTGGTGTCCCCCAGCACACCAAACTATATGGGTAACATGACTTGAAAACCTACATATAATAGAAATCCAGAGGTCTTCGTTACATATACTTTGAGATACAGTCAGAAGGAAAAGATACAAATACTCTACTAGAAAGGAAGCATGGATACAAATATATAGCAGCAGGAGAGTCGCCATTCATTTAGGGTACAGTTGCTGCAGTAATTGTGACTCTTCACCAAAGGCATCTGCTGATTTAAGGGAATATATATATATATATATATATATATATATATAAAAAGAAGACGGTTTCCCAAAGGAGCTTGTACTAGTGCTCTGGTATATAGCAGTGTAAATAGTATCCTTACGTACAGCCTAACGTAGTGAAGCTTACGTCCTATCTGAAAGATTCGACTAGTGTACTGAGGACATTAGACACTTTTGTCTGGACTGAAGAATTCTGCTGGTTAACCATTGATGTCCAGGCTTTATATTCATGCATTCCCCATAATAAAGGCCTTGAAGCTGTTAAACAAGTATTATCTGCTGACTCAGAAAATTCTGATAAGGAAGTAAAATTCCTCCTTGATAGCATCTTTTTCATACTGAATCATAACTACTTTGAATTCAATCAGAAATTTTACCTACAGCAACAGGGCACAGCAAAGGGGACAAAATTCGCCCCATCTTATGCGAATCTCCTTATGGGAGTATGGGAGGAATCATTTATATATAATTCAAGATTTAGCGAGAATATAATATTTTACAAGAGATATATTGACGACCTCCTGTTGATTTGGAAGGGTGACGGAACAGAGATCACTAACTTCATGTCTTTTATACAAAACAATGATTATAATTTGAAATTCACCCATCGAATGGATCGTAGAAGTATTGATTATTTAGATCTAGTCTTAATTGGTACTCCGGGTGAGAGAATAAGCACCAAGACCCACTTTAAGGAAGTGGATGCTAACAGTTACATCCCGGAATCAAGCTGCCATCATCCAACATGGAAAAGAGGGGTTCCATTTGCACAGTTTGTAAGATTGAGACGTAACTGTAGTAATATCAATGACTATTGGGAGCAAGCCACCGTCCTACAAAAAAGGTTTATTGACAGGGGATATAAATATGATCTGATTAATGAAGCCAAAATCAAAGCATCCATGAAAGATAGAGAACAAATGTTACAGCCCAAGATTACAAACTCTGAAAGTAAGAGACAGTCATTCAGACCTTTTGTTACCCAATATAATCATGAGAATCATGCTATTAGAAAGATCATGGACCGCCACTGGGGTATTCTTTTGAGAGACCCGATCTTGGGCCCAACTTTATCTAAAAAACCTGATATAGTCTTCCAAAGGGCTCCAAATTTGAAGAGCAAAGTGGCTCCAAGTAAGGTATCTAAATCCATGAAACCACAAATCAACGAAAAATCTCTAATTCCATCAAAAGGTAGTTTCCCATGCTCTAGATGTATCTGCTGCCAATATATGGAACGAAAAACTTTTAGCCATAAATTAGATACAGGCAAAGTGTACAAACTACATCATTTAGTTAACTGTAACACAGAATTTGTGGTTTACAGGATTACGTGTGGCTGCCATTTGTCCTACATAGGGAAAACCAAGAGACCCATTAAGATCAGAATTCAAGAGCATATGAGGAATATAAAAAACAAACTAACAACTCATAGCTTGCCGAGACACTATAGGGAGAAACATAATTCCCTTATAAGTAAAGAAAATTTTTCATTTACTGTCCTTGAATTTATATCTGTTGACCCAAGAGGGAGCAGTAGGGAACTCAACTTGGCCAAACGTGAAACATTCTGGATTTATACGTTGAATACTCAATTTCCTAATGGTCATAATGAGGGCATCGACATAGTTTCTTTTTTATAGACCATTTTTCAGTATATTGTTCCTATATACCCCGATTATAAGGTCTCAATAAATATTCAGTGTTAGATGATTTTTGTTATACAGGTACTGTCAATTTTGATTGTATAAGATTAAATTTTTCCTGGACTGTAAATGGGGGACCATGTAAATATGTGGCAGTTATACCCACTCTCAAAAAAAAATTTTATTTTTATTTTTATTTTCATATTTTTATTTTTATTTTTATTTTTATTAACACTAGTTCACGTTTATAATAATGAATTCACTAGGGACAAGTCATGTGCGATCTTTAATATTAGAGATAACACATAATATATATGATATTACACGAAAGATTTTCATTGTCACTTTATATATATATATATATATATATATATACGTTTATAATAATGAATTCACTAGGGACAGGTCATGTCTGACCTTTAATATTAGAGATAATAATTATATTGATATATAAACACATAATATATATGATATTACACGGGAGATTTTCATTGTCACTCTATATTTATATTCTATATGTATACTTTTTATAATCACTATAATTTGCCCTGATTGGTAATTATAGCCAGCGGCTTTCAGCGATTTATATGTCCCCCTTATAATGGATTAATATTGGTGCTCCCTTAGAAACAGGAAGCATCTATTAACAAATGGAATGCTTTTTAGTTAGTGGAACGCACGCCGGACCGGATGTGCGTCATTCACACATTTCCTGCAATAGTAAGTGGAACGCACACCACGGACCAGACGGACGTACACCACCCTACACGAAGCGGGCGGATGTACGTCACTACATCTTCCGGTACACTGTGGCCACACATAGGGATTAATAACAGGAAGCGGAAGTAGTGCTTTGGAACGCACGCCGCGCCGGCCCAATGAAACGCAATTTGGAATTAGAACCTTTCTTACCTAAATAAACACTTTGTCTAACTGGTTTTTAATAAAATATATTGATACTTTCTCTAATCCGCTTGGTCTCTATATAAAGACACATAATAGGTCAGTTTATAACAGTGTTTAGTCTTGATTTAAGAGATTTCTACACAGGAAGTGATGTCAGGCACTCAGGGGTATATAAACCCAGAGGGTTTTGATTCAGTTCATACAGCTGATTGGAACAGTGTGAACTACAGAGAAGTGAGCACCCTATTTCCATGGTCCCCTATCATTTGTTATGATGTTTGATTAATATATTGCTGTTGGAACTATTTAGCTTTAAAAATATTATATATATTTGCTTTAAAAATATATTTTTTAAAAAATATTTTAAAAATATTTTTCTTTCTAATCATGGATACTGCTACTATGGCTTTCCATTATTATGAATTATTTCTGACTTCCATACTCTGACAATCGATCTAATATAATCATGAGTGATGTCATGTTTACAATTCTATATATACCCTTGTTTCATGATTAAGGTTGTTAATCGTGATTATATACATATATATTTTTTCTGTCACAGGCATTGCGACAGTCATTCATACTGACTCTTTGTAAAAACAATTCTGGCCCTATCCTGGGAATTAATTGTCTTATAAGCTTTTGAATAAGCGAAGTGGTATGTATAAATATGTCTTAATATAAATGAAAGAGCAGCATATGTGGAAATATTAACATTCACCACGATTAATCCCTTAACAACTTCATAAACAGCCTATGGCAGCTGTAATGTCTCTCTTATGTACTAATTGTAGTCATGATACTACTAATGACTTCTTTGTCAACCAAAAAGTTATATATTTGAAATGACATTGAGCTCAAATGAGTCTAATCTCCTAAAAGAGTTTAATCCCTATCCCTTGATCGCTTTCTCATCTCCCATTCCTCCTCCTTTTCAATACACTTTGACCACATTTTTATTTTTAGTATATATGTATGTACAGTATGCTTTACATATATTTATGATGCATACAATGGTTTTACAGATAATCCATGAGGTGAATATTATCCAATACCGTTCTGGTAATGTGTCCACTTATTGAAGATTTATATGCTGATTATCTGTATTGAAGTCTCTTGGTATGTATATTTGTATCTGTGAGATGATACAGTGACTCCATTTGAGAGTTGGATGTTCATAAATGTTTTTTAAATGCTTAGATTGCAAAGCCCCTGATGAAGTCCGAGGGACGAAACGCGTTGGGTTTTTGAGACAACTATTGCGTTCTTCAAGAGTCACCACTATATGATTAAGAATGGAACATTGCTTTTAATCATCTCGTGTATAAAATGTCATTGAATGTAATTGAATAATTTTATGTATTGTATCTTTAAAAGGAAATAAAATCCTTTTTTAAAACTACAATTAAGGATACTATTTACACTGCTATATACCAGAGCACTAGTACAAGCTCCTTTGGGAAACCGTCTTCTTTTTATCTCTGTATTGTACCCCACCTAACAGGGGGTAATCCCGAAGTCGTAGCTTATCCTTATAGCGCGTTAACTAGGTCTTAACCCCATATTGTATATATATATATATATATATATTCATATTCAAGGGTCAATTTTGGAAAGGATACCACAGCTATATATATGCATATATATACATCTAGACTTTCTACTATTAACTGTGGACTATATGATAAATGAACTATTAATCTAATGTTAACTTACGGTTATTTGATAAATTGCATGTAATGTTACCTAGGAAAATATGTACATGAACGGTAAACCTGAAGTTGCCAATTGAATGTATTCTAGAGTATTACCTAGCGGTTACAAGTTATAGTAAATGTAAATGTACTTATTTACCAATTTAGTGTGTGTATTACTTACCTGTTTGAAGGGAGTGGAGTGAGGAGGTCCAGAAGAGGTAAAACCTGTAATTGTAAATATATCACATTAATAGAGGGTTGTCCCAAGCTTCCCCTTTTCTATATTTAACGCATAGAACAAAAGCCTGGGTGGAGGCACTGAATCACAGAGGAGTAACCGGGACCATTATAGCCAAAAACAGGGTTACATCTGGAGGCACTGATGAGACGGGCACAAACCATACGTTCCTGTCACAATGGAAGTTATCAGTGAACAGGATATATATACCTGGTGTAGGGACCATGGTATGGATGTGCGGAGTAGTATAGGCATAGCGGGGAGTTTTACTAATATCAGTTACGAAGAGGTGATTAAAGAAGTAAATAAACTGTGCGGGATAAAATACCCTGTTGTAGTAGACAAGTGGAAAGGAACCGCCGGGAGACTTGTGCGGTTTTGATAAACAACCAAAATTATTTAGATGCTTCATTGATTCCTATCAATATCCTGGTAGAGAAAGTACCTGGCCAAAGGTGGAAAATAATATGGCCTAGTTCGGTAACTGAAGGAGATGAGGAAGCCCCCGAGGCTACTGAGGCTAGAGAAGAGAGGGATCAAAGAAGCCAGCAGAATATGGGTGACTCTTCCCGAGTGAATTCAACCAATACTGACGCTGTAGAGCCTCAGTTAGAGGCAGTAATGGATAAAGTCGTAAGCCACTTTGAGAGATGGCATTACAAGAGTGGGTATAGGAGGTTAAGAGTATTCTCGGGGATACTACCGGTACCCACTGGGGAGGAGAGTTATGATGTGTGGAGAGAAGCTGCTGTGCAGCACTCAGAAGAATGGAGGTGCCCCGAGCATATTAAAAAGCAGAGGATAGTGGAAAGCTTACGAGGCCCAGCAATGGGGATTATTCATGCCACTAGAAGGAGTAATCCTCAAACTACCTTAAAGGACTATTTTACTGCATTAGATTATTCCTTTGGAACTATAGAAGATGTAGGAGACATCCTTTCCCGACTCAATCAGACATATCAGGAGCCAACTGAGACTCTCACAGACTATATTTATCGTTTGGACAAAATTCTGTATAAACTTCTTGACAAAGGAGAAAGGAGGGATAGAACAGGTGGAGATTGACGAGAGTCGTATGAAGTATATATTAAGGGGAGCGCTAACGAGTAATCCTGTGGCTCAGAGACTGAGGTGCAGCATGACCAGAACACCCCCTTCTACATTGAGTGAATTAATTAAGGAAGTAAAACTAGATGAAGTACAGATAGAGAACCGAGATAAAAGTTTGAAGAGAGTAAAAGTTGTACTGCCCTCCCCGGACGCTCAATCCTCAGCCAATGACAAGCTGTATAAGCTGTTAGAAGAGCAAAATAAAAAGTTGGATCAACTCATTACGCTACAGAGTAATGTGTCAGTTGGGACGCCAGTAGGAAGAGGAAGGGGGCACAATAGGAGATTTGATAGTCGTGACAACATCACATGTTACCGGTGTGGACAACTAGGACACAGGTCCTTCGAGTGTTCTCAAAGTGGATATATGCGAAGAAACACCAATGCCCATACCGACAGAAATGGGTGATAAAGCTAAATATTTATCTTATATAAAACCCTTTGTGAGGTCTAAGAACACTGTACGCTATTTACGTATGGAGTACCGTAAGGGTACGCTCGTTGCGTAACGATCGCTTAGCCGTGGTCGAGACGCTCAAGCGTCACGTTCGCTCACGGCCAAGAGATCACAGGCAGGCACGCTATTGGCTGCCGACTAACGTAATGATTCGCTATAGCGTAGCGGACGCTCGGGACCACGAGGAGATCACCAGCGGCGCTGACGCTCACAATGTTAAACCTTTATATCTAAACCATAAACAATGAAATATGCTGTAAAACCTTAGTGTAGAGATAGGGTGTAGATGCAACACAGTGTAACCTTATTAACTTAAAAGCTGTTTGAGCGTCACCGACGCTCTGAGAATACTTAACACTATAAGAAATACACAGATACCGTGCTTAGGGTCCAACGCCTAATATATATATTATGAATGCTATACTTGCAAAAGAATTAATACAATACAAGTCATACACTACAATATAACATAGACTACCTAACCAGATAACTACACATGAAATACAATACAATACTATTACGTTTAAGGGATTACGAGAGAAAGAGGAGAAGAGAGAGAGAGAGAGAGATATGGCCCATAACAACAAGGAAAGACAATATGATTGCGGAGAAAACTTACGCACAAAGGAAACGATCGCATGCGCCTCTGGACATCCAGTTGAAGAGTGAGAGCTGGATGTGATCGGCTTGTCTATTTATGCCCCACACACAATACAATTCCATGGTCCTTACAATCTCATTGTTCATTGGACACAGGAATTCCTCCTCGCATTATAACAAAAGGTCATAGGTTGATTCATACAGGTGGGCTGTGACTATTTCCAACAGCTCAGGTGGGAGGGAAACTGGGTTTCCCGCCGCATGGATAAGTAAGTGCAAATACAGTAAATGGACATAAACTTCTTATGTCCATAACTATTCGCACGAGCGATTAATCTGTTTCAAACCAACACCGAAATATTGCTAATTAAAAACTCTTCCGATGGATACTAAACACCACTGTATTACTCCTGTCTGACCCTTCGTATCAAACAAAGGGGGATTTCTCTGTTCATGAACATTCTACATTAACCAAACTTTCTGAATCTATCAAAGGGACCATGATCTACAAAATACATTATATAGTGAAAATATGTAACGATTGAGTCGCACGCTACGAACACATGAACTCTACCGTAAATGCACATACCGCGCGCCCGCGGGTGCCCGCAACAGCGAGTATGCGCACGCACGGGAGAGCGCACGCATGCGCAGCGCAGACCTGTGTGAGGTGCAAATAAGGCAGTGTGCATCGTGATATTTTTCTGACTTTGACAGTTCACCCTTTGGCAGTCAACAATAACTGCCACTTCCTAAAACATTTCAAAAAGAGAAAAATATATATCAGGGGTTAATACATTTACATGGTTGGGTAGGGGAGGAGAGGAGAAGGTAGGAAAAGGGTATGACCTAGTGAGATAGCAGAAGCATGTGTGTATGAATCCGTGCTTGGGGGTCATGTATCATCGTGCCGTACGTGTTTTATATCATGCTTCGAGGTATTGCGAAGTATACATTTGAATTCCTTCTTATCCCGTGGTACGGGTCTGTGGATGGGCTGTCAAACTTTACCGAGCTCTTTTCGGATTTTGGTTGCAACAAAATGGGGAGCACATTTTAGTTGATGATACATGAATGGGGGAATATGTGATTGCTGATATTTGTGCCTGTATTCCCTATACTATGTGTGTGCTTTACCTGAAGGTTGTAGAGATGAAGAAAAGACATAATTACGGTAAATGCGGTGGTATTCTATGTCAGGTAAATGAACATTTGTCGGTTGAAATCTTGTTCGGTGTCTGTTGGTTGCAGTCTTCTTTGTGCTTTTGCCCATAAGGTGCGAGCAAAAGCTTTGTCAATGTCCATAGATTTACAAAAGTGTTGGGCTAGCGTAATTTTAAAATTTCTAGGGAAACTGGGGATCTATGGCAAAGTTAATCAAAAATCTGCGTATCAGGTTGTCAAAACTTCTTCTTTAATCCATCCGTTGTCTGTATATCGGCTCATCAAATTCCTCGTCCAAGTGGGTCTTTTTACCTTGGAGAAAACGGAAAAACAGGTGAAAGAAACGGACCGTATAATCGCATTTTCATTACATCATTGTTTCTACCGTCGGGTCATAAATCAAATCCATGGGAATTACAGTTTCCTCACTCCTTAAACTCATCACCCTGGTACTTCGTTTGCACTTCGTTAAAGCCTGACCGCATCTAAATATCAAGCCAATCGTTATGATAACACCTAAGATACATAGGAGAAACTTCCCTACATCCATTATGATTCCTTGAGCCCATTCTCCTAAACCGGAGAACCAATTTCGCGGGTTCAACCATGACACCCAACTAGTCAGCTCATTACCCACAGCAGCAAGGGTGAGATTGTGTCTCCTGCGAAATTCCCACTTCAATTGGAGAATATCGTCCATCTTTTGGTCTATGACCTCGACCGGGTCCTCGGTACTATTTGTAATATATGTGCAACATTTCACGCCGTACTGCGTTGCCAGTGTGACACAATATCCGCCTGTTACTGCCGTGAGATAATTAAGAATCATTCTATGCTGAACTAGTTCTGTTTTATAAGCTTGAAGTTCTCTTCCAGTATACCTAAACGTGTCATCATACATTTCTGTGATATTGTCTAACAAATTTGCGAGCGCAGATATGTATTTATAATTCAACACTCCTCTGGCGGTGCGAGTGAAATCTAACGCGATTAGAACCTGAATCCCGGTGGATTCATGGATCATGTCAGAGGCCGGATGCTCTGTTCTTTCTATCAGGTGCCGTTTAACTACGTGCTCGTAATGGGTGTGAGTATAATGAGCTTGGGCAACACGGTGTATATCTTTCATTTTGGCATGTGATACAGTCATTACTTCAGGCAGTACTTTTCCAATATAACACAATCCTTCAGAGTTTGGGGCAAGCCACTTATACGCCTTCCTCCCGCATATGAAATATGCATCATCGGGGAGAACATATGGGACGGAGTAGGACATAACCATATTACACATCTTCCATGTGAAATCTCCTAACCCTAATTCTCCCATCTGTCTAGTACACGTATCAGCTTGTACGATATGTGCACAGTATCCTGGTGATACCTCTCCAACTCTCGTAATCCTACTTCCTAGGGTATACCTATATCGGAAAGATTTTCCTCTACTGGCTATGTGGCGTATAAGTTCTGTATCTGTCGGCATTCTTTCTGCTCTATATGAAAAGGTCATGGTTTGGTTACTCCATGACACTTCCCAATTTCCCGGCTTTCGGGGATTGGAAATGTCAAAACATATGAGGGATCTATCCACATGATATTGGTGGAGCTTCAAACTAGGAGGACTGGAGATATTAAACCTCCTGTCCACCGGCCTCCCACCACTTAGCTCAAGTACCTCCCCTATCGTTAAAGGAAATGGTACTAGTCCTGATTTGCTATGACCTTGAGGTACTTGAGAGCATACCCAACAATCTGTTTGATTTAACACACTACCCACTAAGGAGTGATAGTCACTCAATGGATGCCGGTCCATGTGGATATTAAAACTGGATTGGCATTTCTTGATGCACCCATCCTCAACTACGTTGTCACAGAGCCTACAGATACAGTTTTCTTCAGCTAACAATCCTTCACAATTCCTTCTATGGTCAATGCTATTGGATCGTTTTCTGATACTCGCCTTTGCTTGTTGATTATGTTGTTCTCGGAAAACTACGCCTCCATCTCTGTCATCAGAACCCATTCCAGAACCTCTCTCGACCTCCATGGTACTCTCGCCGGAACAGACTGCTCTGGTCAACATCATGGTCAACAGGAAAATCCGGATCACAGTCTCTTGGGGCAAGTCCATCTTATAGGAGGAAACGAAGAAGAATGAGAAGGGGAAAAAAAATAATTTGAGGGAGAGGGGATGGGAAGTGGAGAAAAACAATAAAAAGGAACAGGGAATCGACAACTGCTTTTGATCTTGTGATTTTCAATGCTCAGGTGCCGCCTCAGTCCTCCTGGAACAGACACTCCAGTGATACAACTTCCTCTACCGTCTGTTCCTTATCACGGGACCTCTCTGGATCAGCAACCTTCTTACAGTGGGACGAATGAACCCAAGTCTCTCTCTCGGCAACCTTCAGTGCTGTAGTGCTAGTCAATAAGACTTGGTATGGTCCTTCCCATCTGTCAATAAGGCAACCTGAGCGTAGAAAATTCCGTATCATTACATAATCCCCAGGTTCAATGTCATGACAATTACTATCTGGTAAATCAGGAATCACTAACTTCAAATTATCATTTTGATTCCTTAGCTGTTTACTCATATTAACCAAGTACTTTACAGTCACTTCATTGTTACACTTCAAATCATCCTGAGGGTTAATCATAACATGCGGTTGTCGACCAAACAAGATTTCAAAGGGAGACAGATTAAGAGGGGACCTGGGAGTGGTTCTGATGCTGTACAGTACAATGGGTAGAGCTTCTGGCCATGTCAATCCTGTCTCTGCCATAACTTTGCTCAGTTTATTTTTAATAGTGCTGTTCACTCTTTCTACCTTCGCACTCGCCTGTGGACGGTATGGAGTGTGCAGCTTGCTATCAATTCCCATCAACTTACACATTCCTTGAAAGACATCACCTGTAAAATGGGTACCCCTATCACTTTCAATTATTCTAGGGATACCATATCTACATACAAATTCCTGCACAATTTTCTTAGCAGTAAACATAGCGGTATTTGTGGCCGCAGGAAATGCTTCGACCCAATTTGAAAAAACATCTATACAAACAAGTACATATTTCATATTTCGACAAGGGGGTAATTGAATGAAGTCAATCTGTATTACCTGGAAAGGGCCGCCTGCAGGTGGGATATGGGATGGTTCTGTTGGTATTGCCTTTCCGATGTTCTTTCTCAAACAGGTAAGGCATGACATTGCTCTCTTACCTGCATGAGATGAAAATCCTGGGGCGCACCAATATGCTCTTACCAATTTGCACATTCCTTCCTTGCCCAGATGAGTCAACCCGTGAGCTGCCTCAGCTAAACATGGAAGATATGCTCTGGGGGCCACCGGTTTACCTTGTCCATCCGTCCAGAGTCCTGAGGACTCCTGGCCATATCCCTTTGCCTTCCAGACTGCCTTTTCCTGTGTGGAACACAAATTTTGCATCTCACACAACTTCTGTGTGTTGATGGTATTAAATACCATCAGTTGTGTGGTGTCTGTCTGTCTGGGGGTACCAGCTGCTAACTTAGCTGCTTCGTCTGCTCGGCTGTTACCAAGTGATACTGGGTCCTGGCTATATGTGTGTGCTTTACACTTGATAACAGCCACTCTGTCGGGTTCCTGTATCGCTGTTAGAAGCCTTTTGATGTGAGCTGCATGCGCTATCGGTGTACCAGCTGCCGTCATGAAATTTCTGAGGCGCCATAGGGCTCCGAAATCATGGACTACCACGAATGCGTATCTAGAATCGGTGTAGATATTGGCTGATTTGCCCTTAGCCAAATCACATGCTCTGGTTAGGGCGACCAGTTCAGCAACCTGGGCTGAGTGAGGTGGGCCTAGCAGTTCCGCTTCTATGGTGCCTTGGTCATCTACGACTGCGTATCCAGTACACAAGTCTCCCGAGTCTGACTGTCTATGACAACTACCGTCCGTGTAGAAAGTTAGATCTACATCTTCCAGTGGGTTGTCACTGATGTCAGGCCTTGCGGTAAAATTTTGGGTCAAATATTCCATACAATCATGTGTGTCTTCCTTTGTGTTAAATTCTCCTTCCCCACCACTCTCATCCTCCACCCTATGTGCCTGTCCAGGCACACCTGGGAGATATGTTGCAGGGTTTAATGCACTGCATCTCCTTATGGTGATGTTTACGGGGGCCATTAGTGCCAATTCCCATCTTGTAAACCGCGCTGATGAGACGTGCCTGGTTTGGGCAGAATTTAGCAAGGCTGACACTGCATGTGGTGTATGAATTGTGAGGTTGTGACCTAGCACTACGTCTTCGCTTTTCGTTACTAGCAATGCTATCGCAGCAACGCTTCGCAAGCATGTGGGGAGGGATCGCGCTACCGTGTCTAGCTGAGCGCTGTAGTATGCTACTGGCCTGCTGGCATCACCGTGCTTTTGGGTTAAGACGCCTGCCGCGCAACCAGCACTTTCTGTTCCGTACAGCTCAAAGGGTTTCCCATAGTCTGGCATACCTAATGCTGGTGCCTGCGTTAGGCACTGTTTAAGTCTCTCAAATGCCATCTCGGACTCGTCTGTATGCGAAATCCGATCAGGTTTGTTTGAGGAAACCATCTCCTGCAAAGGTAATGCTAGAATGGAAAATCCTGGGATCCAGTTACGGCAATACCAACACATTCCTAAAAATGTTCTGATCTGTTGCTGGGTTTGTGGCAGAGTCATGTCTCTAATTGCTTGAATTCTATCAGCGGTCAGGTGTCTCAGTCCTTGTGTTAGACAGTGTCCCAAATATTTTACCTTAGTTTGGCATAATTGCAACTTGTCTTTGGAAACCTTGTGTCCTGTGTCTGAAAGATGAAACAGGAGCTGTTTCGTATCCTTCAGGGATGCTTCCAATGAATCAGAACACAGTAGTAGATCATCCACGTACTGTATTAATACTGATCCACTCTCTGGTTGGAAAGACTGTAAACAATCATGCAAAGCCTGGGAAAAGATACTTGGACTGTCTATGAAACCTTGTGGTAATCGAGTCCATGTGTATTGGACTCCTCTGTATGTGAATGCAAACAAATATTGACTGTCAGGGTGCAGAGGTACCGAAAAGAAAGCGGAGCAGAGGTCAATAACAGTGAAAAATTTCGCAGTGGGAGGGATTTGCATAAGGATGACAGCTGGATTTGGCACTACGGGGAACTGACTCTCAACTATTTTGTTAATCCCCCTTAGATCCTGCACTAGCCTGTAACCCCTCCCCCCACTCTTTTTAACAGGGAAGATGGGACTATTGGCAGTGCTGGACGTTCTTACCAGAATGCCCTGTTGTAGCAAGCGCTCTATTACGGGATACACTCCTAACTCCACCTCTGGCTTCGGAGGGTACTGTGGGATTTTTGGAGCTATCCTACCATCTTTTACTTGTACAACTACCGGAGCTACGTTTGCCATTAATCCAGTGTCCTGTCCATCTTTAGTCCAAAGTGACTCTGGTATCTGGGATGTCATTTCCTCTACTTGGGATGGAGTCCTATTTGTCATAATGGTATGTGACATTAATTTTGACGGGGAGTCTAACATGTCTCGCACTTCCTGAGCGTGATTCTCAGGTATGTCCAAGAATACACCTTCGGGAGTGCAATAAATGATGCACCCCATTTTGCACAATAAGTCTCTTCCCAGGAGATTAGTCGGTGCCGATGCAGCCAGCAAAAAGGAATGCTTGGTATGTAACGGCCCTACTGTAATCTCGTCTGGTTTGCTAACAGGGTAGTGCTGGACTACTCCTGTTACTCCTATGGCTGGAATTGTCTTACCAGTGGTTCTCATGCCCACTGTCGAATTTATCACTGATTTGGCCGCCCCTGTGTCTACAAGAAAGTTTAATGATTTACCAGCTACATTGATTGCAATTTCAGGTTCACTCCCAAGACTTGCAATCAATTTTACTGGCTGCAGATTACAGGTATGGCCACACCCCTATTGGGTATGGTGACCTCCCTGAATCCCGCTGGCAGCAACTGCTTGTGAAGGGGTTAAATGGGAACTACCAGTGGCTTGCCAGTCTCTGTTCGGGGGGTATCTTTTTGTTTCCCCTGTATGTGGCTCATAACTCCGTCTCTGCGGACCCTGCTCCCAATGTCGTGTGTCGTGTCGTTGTCTAGGGGGTTGATATGAGTTTTGTGAATTTTTCACTCTACAGTCTCGTGCCATGTGTCCCTGTCTATGACAAGAAAAACAAGTTACCACATTTGACTTACCCACAGGGTTTGGTGATTTATACAAAGGCTGCCTTGTGGTCAGGGCCTGTATACTTACGGCCATTAACTTATCACCTTGTGACTCCCTGTGTCGGGTGATATTCCGGTCGTGATCAATAGCAGCCTCTCTCAAAGTAGCCACCGACAGACCTCGCCAACATGGTTGCGTGGTCTGTACTCTTGTCTTTAATGTCTCTTTTAAACCATCCATTAGTACAGATACTGCTACTTCTCGATGGTTTATGTTTGTTTTAATGTCCTCTATACCTGTGTACTTTGCCATTTCTAGTAATGCCCTGTGAAAATATTCTGCAGCAGTTTCTGACTCTTTCTGTCTAATGGAGAAAATCTTGTTCCACTTAACTACCGCTGGGAAATACTCCTTCAACTGTAAACTTATTCTTTTTACGTTATCTTTGTTGTACACATCTGTAAGAGGTACATCCTGATCTAATCCACAGTCAGCCAAAAATTGAGCTGCGTCGACATTTGAGGGTAAACATGCCCTCAGCAATACCTGCCAGTCTTTGTTATTGGGCTCTAAAGTGTTTCCTAGGTCTCTGATGTATTTCTGGCTGGCAACTAAGTCTTTCCTAGGGTCAGGGAACTCAGACACTATGGTTCTTAATTCCATTCGGGAAAATGGGCTGTACATGGCAATGTTCCTAACAGGAGTGATTCCTGTCGTGTCAGTTTTCCCATTTGGCACTGCTATTACCCTAACAGGATTAAGTTTACTAACATCACTCTGTGTAGGTTCTACAGCCTGTGGTGAAATGGTTTCAGCGTAGTGTATGGTGCCGTACTTACCTGTAGATACGACCTCACCTATCCCTCCGCTAGGGGCTTTTGTTACTAATCTCGTGGGTGGAGCCGTGCCTACTGTTGTCTCTGCTATGGTGGCTGCTAGAGAGAGCGCCGATATTGTTGCCGATTCGTCTTCTTGATCACACTCCTGCGGAAAGTTCAAAACAGGGTACAACTTGCACGGGTTAATACTTGCATTGGTTAACTTATTAACATTTACACAGTTGCTAAGTGTTTGTTTGTTACACCCTAATGCGTCATTCTCCGCAACCAATTTCTCTCCTGATATGTATGGTGGCGGCGGGGCTGTCGCTATCAATTTCTTGATAGGATTAGATCCCGCCGCCAGAGCCAATCCTCTCTGTATTTCACCTTCCTGTTGCCATAACTGCAAATAATCATAATGTTGGATTCGTCTCTTTGATGATTTAATGAGACATATCCTCCTCCTTAAATTTTGCAACACTTCTGGGCTAAAGCTACCTACTCTTGGGAATTTCTCCCCGTCATGCACTGTCATTCTCTCCCATTCATCACATAAAACCTCTGTATGTGAACCATATTTTTCACACATTACGTACCTTGCCGACCCGACTGGTCGGTTTACTGAATCAACCCGAACCGAGGTTGATCGCCCCCTTCCTGAACAATTGGCCCCCATAACTTGCAGGCGTTGCTTTCACCACCTCTGACCTTATTTCAGGGTCTTCAGCGAACCCTTACAAAAACCAAAATGTTCACGATAGGCTGACGGTGGCGGTTTACCGAGTACCCCACTCACTCGCCCACGCCGACCAATACGACCCACACACTGCCTTAGTGCTGGCGTACTCGACCCAGGGCCCCTATGAACCTCTATTTACTGGAACATGCGAGGGATATCCGCAGAACACTTACTCTTTCCAGTAACTATTGGTTGTTGGACAATTCCTGAGTGACCAGCGAACTTCCCTTCAGAAAATAAAAAATTACACAAATCACATTAGAGTGTACAAATAGTTTTACGACCGGGTTTGTACACAAATGGTACTGGTCAGATCAACTAACGTACACAATTACGTGCGGTACAATCGTTCAGCACATAAGCAACTAATCTTATGTGCTGAGCGACCAGTGGAATCGAAAATTTCGGCTGTGAATTCCTTCAGCCAGAGCTTTATTGGCCTATATGGGTTTTGCACCAACCCCCTGGGTTGTGCCCTTTTCTCTTTTATGGCAGACTTCTTAGTCTGCTGTACCTGGACCTCCCGGTCTGTAGTATGACCTCCTGGTCTACTATTCTCTACTGCTCAAATTTTATGTTTAACCAGAGATGCCTCCCTAGCCACCATGCACGTCACTTACATGTATGTACCTCTGCGAGAACTCGACTTCTTGTGGTTCAACCTGTAAAATTGTATAAACTTATATATACAAAACACTCACTCACCACACGTACACTTTTGCTTCTATTTCTATTTCTGCGCAGAAATTTTCTTTAGACCAGATGTGTTGTGAATTTGGAGAAGGATCTGTTAATCTAAATTTCGGACACTAAAATAGATTTGCGCTATTTATCGCCTGATGTGCTACTTATCGCCTGATGCGCTATTTATCGCCTGTTGCGCTATTTAAAAATCAACACTGTCGTGTGACTTGAGTTACGTGGGCGTACCCAGACGCTCCGTTGCGTAATTTACGCTGCGTGCGTCGGCCTTGGCGTACGCGAGTCTCAGCCCTTTGTTAGAGACACGTGTACACAAAACCAATGTCCACCGTAACACAACTAACACTTTTATCAATGTAGATGATCCTCGATCATCTACCGCGCAACACACCAATCTCTCCTTTTACCTTAGGTAGAGTTGCGTGTGGGTTTTACACTTTAACTATGAAATAGCGACAAATCTCTCTTAGCACGTTTTATCAATTATAAAATGGCAAACAAGAGAGTGATATATGAAAATACACGAATGAAAAAGAAATGCAGATATGTGCGTATGTACGCAAGACAGAAATGAACAGTTTTAAAAGACACTAGTGTTTTGTTCTTACCTCCGGTTCCCGGATTCCTTCAGCACCCTTTACTAAGCGAACCAGACGCTTATCCCGTCAGCACTGCGAAGAATATGATCTCCCGCCCTTTGCTGATGGATAATGTCTGCTGAAATTACCTAGCAGAGATATGTGAAGGACAGGACGAGCCGCCAATTGATAAAGCTAAATATTTATCTTATATAAAACCCTTTGTGAGGTCTAAGAACACTGTACGCTATTTACGTATGGAGTACCGTAAGGGTACGCTCGTTGCGTAACGATCGCTTAGCCGTGGTCGAGACGCTCAAGCGTCACGTTCGCTCACGGCCAAGAGATCACAGGCAGGCACGCTATTGGCTGCCGACTAACGTAATGATTCGCTATAGCGTAGCGGACGCTCGGGACCACGAGGAGATCACCAGCGGCGCTGACGCTCACAATGTTAAACCTTTATATCTAAACCATAAACAATGAAATATGCTGTAAAACCTTAGTGTAGAGATAGGGTGTAGATGCAACACAGTGTAACCTTATTAACTTAAAAGCTGTTTGAGCGTCACCGACGCTCTGAGAATACTTAACACTATAAGAAATACACAGATACCGTGCTTAGGGTCCAACGCCTAATATATATATTATGAATGCTATACTTGCAAAAGAATTAATACAATACAAGTCATACACTACAATATAACATAGACTACCTAACCAGATAACTACACATGAAATACAATACAATACTATTACGTTTAAGGGATTACGAGAGAAAGAGGAGAAGAGAGAGAGAGAGAGAGATATGGCCCATAACAACAAGGAAAGACAATATGATTGCGGAGAAAACTTACGCACAAAGGAAATGATCGCATGCGCCTCTGGACATCCAGCTCCCGATTTTCAGCAATGATAACCGTTGAAGAGTGAGAGCTGGATGTGATCGGCTTGTCTATTTATGCCCCACACACAATACAATTCAATGGTCCTTACAATCTCATTGTTCATTGGACACAGGAATTCCTCCTCGCATTATAACAAAAGGTCATAGGTTGATTCATACAGGTGGGCTGTGACTATTTCCAACAGCTCAGGTGGGAGGGAAACTGGGTTTCCCGCCGCATGGATAAGTAAGTGCAAATACAGTAAATGGACATAAACTTCTTATGTCCATAACTATTCGCACGAGCGATTAATCTGTTTCAAACCAACACCGGAATATTGCTAATTAAAAACTCTTCCGATGGATACTAAACACCACTGTATTACTCCTGTCTGACCCTTCGTATCAAACAAAGGGGGATTTCTCTGTTCATGAACATTCTACATTAACCAAACTTTCTGAATCTATCAAAGGGACCATGATCTACAAAATACATTATATAGTGAAAATATGTAACGATTGAGTCGCACGCTACGAACACATGAACTCTACCGTAAATGCACATACCGCGCGCCCGCGGGTGCCCGCAACAGCGAGTATGCGCACGCACGGGAGAGCGCACGCATGCGCAGCGCAGACCTGTGTGAGGTGCAAATATGGCAGTGTGCATCGTGATATTTTTCTGACTTTGACATGGGGAACAGTCGGGAAACCCCGGGGGGATGTCGATGAACCTGGCATCGACTCCCAACCAATCGTAATATGTGCAATGGGGAGCGCCCAGTGGCCTTATTCCATTCCAGACTGAATGATGGGAGCGGCCCCAAGGGTACAGGCATTGATCAATAGTCATGTGTGTGTGGTTCTTTTAGACAGTGGCTCCCAGATTTCGATCATATTTGAAAGTTGGTATCGGCAACATCTGTGTGACGTGCCATTGTTACCATTGGATGGGTTAGCAATATGGTGAATGAGTAACCAGCAGTACCCTTACCTAGGGTACGTCACAGTACAAATAGAGTTTTCCCAGGCTCCTAATGTGTACCAAGAGCCTCTGCCCCTGATTGCGCTAATATGTCCCGACTCCCCTGGGGATCAAGGCCACGTGTCTGCAATAATAGGGACCAACTCCAATCTCTTTAAAACATTGTCGGATTGGTGTTTGGCTCAAGATAACCAAAGCACTCAGGCTTCTATCCCCGCCGCCATGTCGTCCCAAGATTTAGTGAGTAGCGGAAAGTCCGGTATGTCTAAGTGTAATACCGTATTACCCCAAATGGTGAAGGAAGCATTTAACTCTAATATTATAGGATGCTTCAAGGGCAGTGACATTGATCCTCAGGAACAGGGAAAGTTGTTGGCCGATCTTTATTGCAGAGACCGAGTTTTTTCTATGGAGGAATGGGATTTGGGTACCGCTGTAGGAGTTGAGCACCGTATTAAGTTAACGGATACTGCTACTTTTAGAGAGAGGTCCCGCAGGCTGGCTCCAGCAGATTTTGATGATGTGAGGCAGCACTTAAAATCATTGCTTGAAAACCATGTCATAGCAGATTCCGAAAGCCATTATGCATCCCCAATTGTAGTGGCTAGGAAGAAAAACGGTGATATTAGACTGTGTATTGAATATCACACATTAAACAACCGTACGGTCGCTGATCAGTATATGGTACCCAAAGTAGAGGAGGCATTAGATTGCTTACAAGGCAGTCAGTGGTTTTCAGTTTTAGACATGAGGTGTGGGTACTATCAAATTCCCATGAATCCAGAAGATATAGGGCAAAGACTACATTTATCTGCCCTATAGGTTTTTTTTTAATTTCTTAAAATGCCCCAGGGGGTAAAAGGCGCCCCGGCCACTTTTCAAAGGACTATGGAGCAAACCATCGGCGATATGTGCTACCGAGAGGTCTTAGTTTATCTGGATGACATCATCGTCTTTGGGAAAACACTTGCTGAGCATAATACCAGATTGCTTAAGGTACTGGACCGGCTACAACAGAAGGGATTAAAGTTATCTGTTGACAAGTGCAGACTCTGTCAAAAGACTATTAAATATCTCGGGCACATTGTCAGTCGAGAGGGTATATCTAGAGATCCAGATAAGGTAGCTGCAGTACAGCATTGGCCTCGCCCAAATTATTTAAAAGACTTGCGATCTTTCCTTGGGTTTTGTGGCTACTATCGCCGATTTGTACCCCATTATTCCAAAATTGCACGACCGTTAACAGAGTTGATGAGAGGATACCCACCCCCTGGCAACCATCGCACACTAAAGCGGCATAGCCCTAACAAAGATTATTTCAAACCCTATGAGGAGTTTGGCGAGCGTTGGACTCCTTCGTGTGAGGAAGCTTTTCGGAAGTTGAAGTATTGTCTCACGCATACCCCCATGTTGGCCTATGCTAACCCTGAATTGCCATACAAATTGAACATTGACGCTTCATTGGAAGGATTGGGTGGAGTATTATATCAGTGGCAGGATGATCAATTGTGGCCAGTAGCCTATGTTAGCAGGGGACTTTCTTCCAGTGAACGAAAGTATGCAGTGCACAAGCTGGAATTTTTAGCATTAAAGTGGGCGGTGGTTGAAAAATTTCATGACTACCTCTATGGGGTGAGTTTCATCATCCAAACTGATAATAATCCTCTCACGTATATAAACTCCACTGCCAAGTTGGACGCAACTGGGCACCGTTGGTTGGCTGCGTTGTCTAACTACAACTTCACATTACGATATAAGCCCGGGACACACAACACCGATGCTGATGCTCTTTCAAGGTTACCAAATATATGTGTCAGTAGTAGTAATGATGAATGGATTGAAGTTCCAGTCCCTGCCGTACAAAGTTTATGTCATTAGATATTCGGGTTACACACCCAGCCACAGGAGATGATAAGTCCCTTGGGATCCTCCGAAGCTGTATTACCTCTTATGTACTGTTGGGTCTCTCAGGAGGAACTTGAGGGACTAGATATGCTGTCGCCTGAGCAGATACGAGTTGAACAACAGGAGGATGTGGATTTAGGAGCAATAATAGGCCATTTGAGTAATACTTGCCCTCTCGGTAATGTTAGACCTGTATCCAGGAGAGCTACTGTGCTATTGTGGCAGCGCAAGAAATTCATGTTCAAGAACGGACTGCTTTATAGGTAAACAAGAAAGGTGTCAGTAGGAATTAAATATCAACTGGTCTTACCCCACAAGTATATTCCCATGGTCCTTAAGTCATTACACGACCAACATGGACATTTAGGATATGAGAAGACCCAACAGTTGGTCGCCGAACGCATATACTGGCCTCTTATGAATCAGGACATTGGCGAATACTGTAAAAATTGTAGAAATTGTATTCTCAGAAAGTCTTTACCCGCCCATGCAGCACCCCTAGTTAATATCAACAGCTGCGGACCGATGGAATTAGTTTGTATAGATTTTCTGTCCTTGGAACGCCCCAACGGCAAAGAAAGCAACATCTTGGTAATCACTGATCATTTCACCAGATACGCTCAGGCGTATGTAACCCCGGATCAAAAAGCTCTAACTGTGGCAAAAACGTTATGGGACAAGTTTTTTGTGCATTATGGGCTGCCTGCTCGGATTCACTCAGACCAAGGTTGAGACATCGAAAGCAAATTGATCCGAGACTTGTGCAATTGTTGTGGAATTAAGAAGTCTAGGACCTCTCCGTATCATCCTCAGGGAGATCCACAGCCTGAGAGGTTTAATCGAACTCTGCTCAATATGCTCGGAACCCTACCACCGAAAGACAAGATACAATGGAAGCGTCATATATGTCAGTTAGTTCATGCTTACAATTGCACCGTAAATGATGCCACTGGATATTCCCCATATGTTCTTATGTTTGGGAGAGAGGCGCGGTTGCCCATCGATATTTGTCTGGGGACAACGGTAGATAACAATAAACCTCCTACTCATACACAATATGTGAAGAAACTCAGGAGAGAATTACGGGAAGCTTATGATCTCGCCCATACAATGTCCCGGAAACAGGGAGAGAAGAATAAGAGAATTTATGACAAGTCGGTTAGAGAGCAAGTATTGCTTCCTGTGGATAGAGTTCTTCTTAAATGGCTAGGATGCCCGAGATGCCAAAAACTTGCTAACAGGTGGCGAGAGACCCCATACCGGATAATTGAGAAGTTGCCTGACATCCCCGTGTATCGTCTGACTTCGGAGACAGGAGAGGGACCAATACTTACCTATCACAGACAACATTTGTTGCCCATTAAGCAGGATATTTACTTTCCGGATATTACAGAGGGGAAGGACACTGCTGTTGATAATAGAGGAGGAGTTTGGCCACTAACCCCGCAAGTTTCCTATCAGCCCATAGAAGACCGAGCTCTGGATGATCCCTCTGATCACCATCAGGGGTATTTCTACAACTATGAAGTTCCTGATAGTGTCACTAATACCAGGGAACTTCCGGCGTTGTCCCCACCAAAAGTGGATCATCCGTCAGAAGAGAGCGGATGCATTGCTGGAGAAAGTAAATTGGGAAGACGTCATTAATAACGGTTTGCCAGTTTGCTCTGATAGCGAGCTGTATAATCTTTCTTCTGACAGCTTTGAAACCGAATCCTCAGCGGTTGGGGGAGGGACTAATGGTGAAAGACCCCAAAGAACCCGTAGGCCACCCATGGTTTTTACGTATGACTGGTTAGGACACCCCACTAGGGAGCCTCTACTAATACAACCCTATGCAGTGAACAGCTGGCCTTATTTTGGGTATCTAGGAGAGTATGGTAACGATAAGTAGAAACCTTTGTTGAAATAACAATGTAAAGTGATAAAAGTAAAGGTATCATATTGTGGGTGGTGATCTGTGTGATGGAGGAAATTATTGCACTACAGATCACCAGGGGGAGAAATGTGACCCTATGGTACCTGGAGTGTCAATAAGTGGGGACATTAGTAACATTGTCATTGTTGTATATATGTATTATTTATGAGGAATTAAAGGTTTGGTGGTAGAGCCATAAAATGCACAAGCCTCAAAAATGACTGAGATTCAGTACATATGGGGGTGGTGCCAGGATGATGTACCCTGGCTGTGGTGGAAAATCAGTGGTGCTATTGACTGGGGGTGAAGGGGAGGCTACCAGAGACTGTTATGACTGTTAGGAGCAGCGCACAGGGCTGTAACGGAAAAATGAGCCTTGCTCTCTCCCTGCTGTGTCTTGAGGACTGAGCTGCCTGTATAAAAGGAGGAGAGTCAGCGCTGAGAGGGGTCTTGTGTCAGAGCTGCTAAAAGGAGCCAATTCTCTCTCCTCTCTGTGCTGCTTGAGCTGTAAACACTGCGGCGCCAGAGGAAGAAGAAGCAGCTTGCCCGGCACGGAGGAGCAGCCTAGCGGGAATCACAGGCTGAGCGGCAATGCCTTTCCGGGAGGCGGAGAACGGGAGGCACGGCGGCGCCCGAGCCTCAGCGACAGGTCGGAGAAAGGCGCAGCCGGTGAGAGAGGGGGCGACGGAGCTGCGGGGACTTGCTGGAGGAGGGAGCGGCCAGAAGACAGGGTGGAACCAGAGTGGCAGTGACGGATTGGGGGAGTGGCCATCCAGGAGCTGCGCTGATCAATACAAGGAAGGCACACTCCTAACAGCCGAAAGCGGTGCCAACCGTGGCCACCACTTCTCCCCCCCCCCCGCAAGAGAAGAGAGTCCAGACTCCAGTCACCCACGAAGTGTCAGTACTGCAGTAGTCAGCCTCAGCCTACTAGCTGATTAGAGCGGGGGAGCGCTGGCGGTTGAGGAAGAGGAAAGGATTGAAGATCCTCCAATCAGTGAGCAGGGGGCGTGGCCACACTCAAATTCGATTGGCCATTGGCAGAAGCCATGGCTGAAGACGACTCAGGTCTGTCATAACTACACTGCACAGCTTTCACACTCATAGGGACACTACTCAATTGACTGGGCTGGCCAAATAACTTAGCCTGTGTGCCCCTGTTGTATCCAGTTCATATAGAGGATAATTCAGGATAAATAGACTAGTGCTGGGGGGCTTACAATTGATAACAGTGCAGGGGAACATCAGTGACTTCCTTGATACCCACCAATACTTACCAGGGAGAGAGAGCTAGCATCTCCCAGCATATGTGACGTCAAAAGGGGGAAGGAGTACAAAGGTTCATTATTGGAAAGTCCCTAAACGCGTACAGGAAGGAACATTAGTGTGTCCACAGCATAAGGATCAAGGGACTATTGCAATTAAATCGAGAGACCCTAGACATGGACAGCAGCGACGCCTAGGGGTAGCTTTTGGAGTTACAGTTTAGGGCTTTGCCTGTTACTTTGAGATACAGTCAGAAGGAAAATATACAAATACTCTACTAGAAAGGAAGCATGGATACAAATATATAGCAGCAGGAGAGTCGCCATTCATTTAGGGTACAGTTGCTGCAGTAATTGTGACTCTTCACCAAAGACATCTGCTGATTTAAGGGAATATATATATATATATATATATATATATATATATACCAACAACGGCTCTCTGGGGTGGATTACGACTCCTCTCCCCTCTGCTTGAAGAACCAGACGGCACTCCTCGGATTTATTTAGCCATGCAAGGCGTGTATTTAAATCAAAGCAAGATAACAGTGACAATGACAGACATAGTGAAACACCAACGTTTCAACGCCTCACAGGCGTTTTTTTCAAGGTGCTATGCTGTGAAAAAATAGTGCAAAACAACAACCAAACATCACATAAGCAAGTCTTACCTTTTTAAAGTATGTGGATAAGACCACCCTCTCCTCCCTGCTAGCGTCTTCCTGGGGCTGGGAGCCGCGGGCTGCGGTGTTTCCGGGGGGTGCGGTCTGCGTGACGACGTCACGCGCTGCGTCCTCTCCCATACGTCCGCTGCCGCCAGCCATCCGTTGCCTGGGACTCCGTTGCTAGGGACGCAGAAGGCGGAAGATAAATAAAAATAAATGAAAGGTGACACATAGTATAGGCATCAGGGGCTATTAAGCTACGTGAGTGGTGACCACCGGTGAAGAACATAGATAAAGTGACTGTAGCACAGTGCTGGTATAAAGACATACATATTAAAAACATACATATTAAAAACATTGCTGGGAAACGTTGTTTCAATCTCAGAGATCTGGAAAAGCGGTACTCTTCTACTTTCCATTTGAGGGGTGACCCGACGACCCAGTTTAAAAAGAAATTGGACCTCCTGTTGAAGGAGGCGGTCTCCAAGGGTGACCTGGATCAAACGACACACCGGGCCTTAACACAAGCGCATCCGGTAACACCAATATTCTATACAGTCCCGAAAGTCCATAAGGACAGTACCAGCCCCTGGGCAGGCCGATCATTTCAGCGCGTGGATCCCTGACGCAACCAGTTTATCAGTATTTGGACTTTCTTTTACAGCCTCTAGTGTCGGCACAAAGTACATACTTGAAAGACACCACCCATTTGTTATTAATTTTGAAGGAATTGGGGGTAGTTCCTCCGGGCACGGTACTTTGCACCATGGACGTTAAAAGCCTCTATACCATCATTCCCCACGAGCCTGGGATGGAAGCCATGAGGAGCTTTCTGGAGGAAAACAAATTTCAAGCACTAAATATTTCCTTATTTCTGGAGTTACTGTTTTTTACTTTGACACACAATTATTTTTTACACAATGGACATTATTATTTACAGTTAACCGGGTGTGCAATTGGATCTAACGTGGCACCTATGTATGCTAATGTATACATGTTTGCAGTAGAAAAAGAGTTCTTTTGGGCCACTACATCTATCAGCGACAAAATCTTGCTGTATAGAAGATATATAGACGACCTACTCCTGTTCTGGGGGGGCCAGGCAACGGAACTCCAGATGTCACGCAGCCACTGCGGCCCACCCCCCGCATGGTCCGGCCACGCCTGCGTTGGCCGGACCACGACCACGAAACGGCGGGCAAACGCAGAGGCGATCGTAGCGCAGCGACGGCCTTTGGCTGTCTGGCATGCGCCAGTGCACTGCGGTGCCGGCGCAGTTCTGACCCGATCGCACCGCTGCGATAAACTGCAGCGTGCGATCGGGTCAGAATGACCCCCATTAAACAGTCTTCAATAATGGATGCAGACCTGCAGCACTTTGCGAAATGATTTAATTTCCCTCAAGCATTACAGTGTTAGTTGAATAATGGGAATTTGCGATCATCAAGGGAATGGCGACTTCCACAATTCACAGAGCATTCATAGTGCCTGTGGTTGATACTGAATGTCGCACACACTTGGCCTCCTGCTTTATCTCTTGTGTGCATTTATCAGACTGTTCATGTCAATTATATGAATAGCACATTCTGATGTCAGTCCCTTCTCTCTTATGCTGGGTACACACTAGGACAATGGATCGGCCATCCCTCTGATCTGCCCACCTATCTGACGATTAATAAGTGCATACACACTTTCCAATTGTTGACTCAATGTGTCATGCTTGACGTCACAACTAGGCGGGTATTTACATGCGCCGCCCACTTGTGATATCAGTCACCAGCGTCCTATGCGACAAGTGTACGGGCACGATGCGCTGATATATGTGTGAAGACATATGGGCCATCGGCTGTGCTGCACAGCCAACATAATATTTATGTGAACAACGTTCACAGACATATTGCTGGTACACACCTGCCGACACGCCCATAATATAGTAGCTGTTCAATTGAACGGCCGATATATCAGCCAGTGTGTACCCAGCTTTAAAAGATGCATGCATGTTACAGGGGATCAGAATGTATTACCGATGGTCAGGATGCCGGCCGTTGGTATACAGACAATGCCATCCCAGCCGTCAGCATGCCAGCAGCAGGGCGACCACAAAGAGTCACCTTGCGGGCTAGCTGGGATCACTACACTGCAGGCTCAGTGGCTCACCACAGGTTCAGTTCCCACTCTATGGGTGTCTTGAGCCGGGATTCCGGCTGGCGGCATTGTCAGCAGTCGGGATTCTGGCGTCGGTATCTTGACCGCCGGGATCCTAACTGCCGGCAATGTAACTGCATCCCTGTTACAGAGTTGTGAATCACACAGACAATCCTACCCCTAATTAATTCATTTTTCAGTGCACCATAATCACAGTTTATTGCCAGCATCTAGGACTGTGCAGCAAATTATTGTATATACTGCATTCACCTGGGTCCTGCACTGCTCTGTAAAAAGTGTGCCTGTCCATAATGACATGTTCTACTGAAGACAAATCTCATCAAACTTTCTGAACCTAACCTCAGACTATTCATTGTCCTCTCTGAATAAACAGAAGTCTCTTATTTCTCCCCTGCAGTGGCCAAATTCAGCAGTGTGTAAGCCTGTACCTTTGTGACTTGTCAGCCAGACCAGCAGTAGTAGATGAACCACTCTCTATGGACCTTCAGCCAGGTATTCACTATATTTTCATCAAAAACAAGCAGCTCAATCCTGCGGAGACTCTTTGCAATCTCTTCCACTCTTCTGAAACCATGTAGAATTGTGAGGAATGATTGAAAAATGAGCTGACACCAGAGTTGCTGCAAGCATGTACTTTATTCAAGAAGTGCACACAACATGGCCACCAGAGGGAACTTCCAGGGCAGGGACCTACTAATGTGAGGTCACTTCCAGTCACATCAGCTGCATCTACAAGAAAAATCCCAACCTTGGTGCGTACATGCCTGAGACTGATAGAGTCTTATGTTATTTTATGCTGGCCACACTTAGGCCCTCATTCCGAGTTGTTCGCTCGTTAATTTTCTTCGCATCGCAGCGATTTTCCGCTAACTGCACATGCGCAATGTTCGCACTGCGGCTGCGCCAAGTAAATTTGCTAAGAAGTTTGGTATTTTACTCACGGCATTACGAGGTTTTTTCTCCGTTCTGCTGATCGTAGTGTGATTGACAGGAAGTGGGTGTTTCTGGGCGGAAACTGGCCATTTTATGGGAGTGTGTGAAAAAACGCTGCCGTTTCTGGGAAAAACGCGGGAGTGGCTGGAGAAACGGGGGAGTGCCTGGGCGAACGCTGGGTGTGTTTGTGACGTCAAACCAGGAACGAAACTGACTGAACTGATCGCAGTGGCAGAGTAAGTGTCGAGCTACTCAGAAACTGCTAAGAAATTTCTATTCGCAATTTTGCTAAGCTAAGATACACTCCCAGAGGGCGGCGGCTTAGCATGTGCAATGCTGCTAAAAGCAGCTAGCGAGCGAACAACTCGGAATGAGGGCCTTACTGTAGCCCAGCAGGGGATGCGGTCAACATCCCGCTGGACGGGATCCCGGCGGTCGAAATACCGACGCCGGAATCCCGACCGCCACAATCCCGACATATTCTCCCTCCATGGGTGTCCACGACACCCATAGAGGGAGAATATAATAGTGTGCCGAGCGTAGCGAGGCACCGTGCCCGCAGCGTGGCGTGCAAAGCGAGCCCGCAAGGAGCTGCGTTCCGCTCGCCACCCCTGTCAGGATTGTGTGGTCGGGATTCCGGCGTCGGTATTTCGACTGCCGGGATCCCGTCCAGCGGGATTACGTACTGATCCCCCCAGCAGAGCTCTGAGCAACAGAATAAGTGGCCAATATGGTAACTTACTGTAGGTCAATTCTAACCTCACAAGATGTCCTAACACAATACCTGATTGCAATCTTTCTCTGACAGCATTTACCAAGATCAGTCAGTTTGATCATGTAAGAAGGAGGCTCAATTTGGGGCCACTCACAGCGCAGGACTGGGCTGATTTTCTAAAAATTGCTGCCAGTATTACAGCATGTGTCGCCAACATTCAAAATGTCTGATAAATACACATACAGCACAGTACATTCTAAACTCTTCAGGTTTGCATTATCACATTAAAGAAAGACATTCCTTGCTTGAAAGTATTTTTTGGTATTTTGCCTTAAATGGGCATAATTTACTGTGTGATGAGAACATGTCTTGTCTGCATTTTTGCATTTATACATATGTATACATGTCATAGTTAGAGCTGGATATATCAGGGTGGAATAAATACAAGCTATAAAAAAAAAGAAAATGCTATACAGAAGGAGCGACAGGTTTACCACTGTGTCTAGTAAATGGGGGATACAAAGACAAATGTATTTGTGCATAAGAAAAGTCCATCTTACATTTTCTCACTTGTAAATAAATAAAAAGTTCTCAATATTCACATAGACACACACACACACACACACACACACACACACACACACACACACACACACTCTGACGGTATAATTCATGTTTGTATGGAATTTCACAGCAGTAAGGCAGCGGCTGTGACATTCGGGGTAATTAAAATGCAAATGCTGCAGGACGCAGTTTCAGATCACCATTGCGACCATGGGCCACAATGTTAAATGTTTTTATGTACCCAGGGCCTGATTAAGGGTTCCAGCCGCCCTAGGCTAATTCAGAAGTGGGGAGGGCAGATGAGCAGCGACAGCAAAAATGAGCGGCGGCGCTTAGAGGTAAATAAAAAAGAAACCTAATTAATCTATTGTGCTAGTGCTGCGCCCCCCCCCCCCCCCATCCCCAGGACCCAGCACTCCAGGCTGCAGCCTGATCAGCCTATTGGTTGATCAGGCCCTGCATGTACTGGTTAGCCTACGTAAGCTGAAGATTTCCCAGGCTGGCCATCAGATTCGGACATCCGGGTCTAGTAAGACCCGTCACACCTTCAAAAAGGGATGACACACCCTGTTTTGAAGAACAGTGACAGGTGTCGGACCCACTCTGCCGTCCAATGCTGCAATATGTCAATCATGCTGTGGCTGACATGGGCTGCGAGCAATATCGCAACCCCATTCTGCACATGCGCAAAGCGAGTCTTGCGTTGCGCAGGGCCATCAACAACGGATATGGCCGTAAACCATCGGGTTTACTTAGGAATCTGAAGTAGGCCTTAAGTGGCTAAATTATTATGACCACTGGGGGATTTTATGCAAAGTAGCTATTTGGTGAATAATGGTATTGTAGGACATCTGAATCTGTATAAGAATGGAAAGCTGCAGGTATGCAGAGACTAAGGGCGGGATGTAATGCCATCCGAGTTGGCCTGAGGTGCGGCTTGCCGGCCTTAAAGTGGCAATCATTTACAAGGCAAAACCATGCCTTGTAATAATGATTATCACTTTAAAAAGACGTCTAAGTTCTGCCGGCAACCCACATCTCCAGTAGAGATGTGCACCGGACATTTTTCGGGTTTTGTGTTTTGGTTTTGGATTCGGTTCCGCGGCCGTGTTTTGGATTCGGACGCGTTTTGGCAAAACCTCCCTGAAAATTTTTTGTCGGATTCGGGTGTGTTTTGGATTCGGGTGTTTTTTTTTTTTAAAAACCCTCAAAAACAGCTTAAATCATAGAATTTGGGGGTCATTTTGATCCCATAGTATTAATAACCTCAATAACCATAATTTCCACTCATTTCCAGTCTATTCTGAACACCTCACAATATTATTTTTAGTCCTAAAATTTGCACCAAGGTCGCTGGATGACTAAGCTAAGTGACCCAAGTGGCCGGCACAAACACCTGGTCCATCTAGGAGTGGCACTGTAGTGTCAGACAGGATGGCACTTAAAAAAAATTTGCCCCAAACATCACATGATGCAAAGATAAATTAAAGAAAAAAGAGGTGCAAGATGGAATTGTCCTTGGGCCCTCCCACTCACCCTTATGTTGTATAAACAGGACATGCACACTTTAACAAACCCATCATTTCAGCGACAGGGGCTGCCACACGACTGTGACTGAAATGACTGGTTGGTTTGGGCCCCACCAAAAAAGAAGCAATCAATCTTTCCTTGCACAAACTGGCTCTACAGAGGCAAGATGTCCATCTCCTCATCGTCCAATTCCTCACCCCTTTCACTGTGTACATCCCCCTCCTCACAGATTATTAATTCGTCCCCACTGAAATCCACCATCTCAGGTCCCTGTGTACTTTCTGGAGGAAATTGCTGGTGAATGTCTCCACGGAGGAATTTATTATAATTCATTTTGATGAACATCTTCTCCACATTTAGTGGAAGTAACCTCGTACGCCGATTGCTGACAAGGTGAGCGGCTGCACTAAACACTCTTTCGGAGTACACACTGGAGGGGGGGCAACTTAGGTAAAATAAAGCCAGTTTGTGCAAGGGCCTCCAAATTGCCTCTTTTTCCTGCCAGTATACGTACGGACTGTCTGACGTGCCTACTTGGATGCGGTCACTCATATAATCCTCCACCATTCTTTCAATGGTGACAGAATCATATGCAGTGACAGTAGACGACATGTCAGTAATCGTTGGCAGGTCCTTCAGTCCGGACCAGATGTCAGCACTCGCTCCAGACTGCCCTGCATCACCGCCAGCGGGTGGGCTCGGAATTCTTAGCCTTTTCCTCGCAGCCCCAGTTGCGGGAGAATGTGAAGGAGGAGCTGTTGACTGATCACGTTCCGCTTGACTTGACAAGTGTCTCACCAGCAGGTCTTTGCACCTCTGCAGACTTGTGTCTGCCGGAAAGAGAGATACAACGTAGGCTTTAAACCTTGGATCGAGCACGGTGGCTAAAATGTAGTGCTCTGATTTCAACAGATTGACCACCCTTGAATCCTGGTTAAGCGAATGAAGGGCTCCATCCACAAGTCCCACATGCCTAGCGGAATCGCTCCGTTTTAGCTCCTCCTTCAATCTCTCCAGCTTCTTCTGCAAAAGCCTGATGAGGGGAATGACCTGACTCAGGCTGGCAGTGTCTGAACTGACTTCACGTGTGGCAAGTTCAAAGGGTTGCAGAACCTTGCACAACATTGAAATCATTCTCCACTGCGCTTGAGTAAGGTGCATTCCCCCTCCTTTGCCTATATCGTAGGCAGATGTATAGGCTTGAATGGCCTTTTGCTGCTCCTCCATCCTCTGAAGCATATAGAGGGTTGAATTCCACCTCGTTACCACCTCTTGCTTCCGATGATGGCGGGGCAGGTTCAGGAGTCTTTGCTGGTGCTCCAGTCTTCAGCACGCGGTGGCTGAATGCCGAAAGTGGCCCGCAATTCTTCGGCCCACCAACAGCATCTCTTGCATGCCCCTGACGGTTTTAAAAAATTCTGCACCACCAAATTCAAAAACATGGGATGTGCTGGAATTTGCCCACATGTAATGCACGCACAATATTGGTGGCATTGTCCGATGTCACAAATCCCCAGGAGAGTCCAATTGGGGTAAGCCATTCTGCGATGATGTTCTTAAGTTTCCGTAAGAGGTTGTCAGCTGTGTGCCTCTTATGGAAAGCGGTGATACAAAGCGTAGCCTGCCTAGGAATGAGTTGGCGTTTGCGAGATGCTCCTACTTGTGCCGCCGCTGTTGTTCTTGCTGCGGGAGGCAATACATCTACCCAGTGGGCTGTCACAGTCATATAGTCCTGAGTCTGCCCTGCTCCACTTGTCCACATGTCCGTGGTTAAGTGGACATTGGGTACAACTGTATTTTTTAGGACACTGGTGACTCTTTTTCTGAGGTCTGTGTACATTCTCGGTATCGCCTGCCTAGAGAAATGGAACCTAGATGGTATTTGGTACCGGGGACACAGTACCTCAATCAATTCTCTAATTCCCTGTGAATTAACGGTGGATACCGGACACACGTTTAACACCACTGCAGCTGCCAAGACCTGAGTTATCCGCTTTGCAGCAGGATGACTGCTGTGATATTTCATCTTCCTCACAAAGGACTGTTGGACAGTCAATTGCTTACAGGAAGTAGTACAAGTGGTTTTCCGACTTCCCCTCTGGGATGACGAGCGACTCCCAGCAGCAAAACAGCAGCGCCAGCAGCAGTAGGCGTTACACTCATGGATGCATCGGAGGAATCCCAGGCAGGAGAGGACTCGTCAGACTTGCCAGTGACATGGCCTGCAGGACTATTGGCTTTCCTGTCTAGGGAGGAACTTGACACTGAGGGAGTTGGTGGTGTGGTTTGCAGGAGCTTGGTTACAAGAGGAAGGGATTTAGTTGTCAGTGGACTGCTTCTGCTGTCACCCAAAGTTTTTGAACTTGTCAATGACTTCTGATGAATGCGCTCCAGGTGACGTATAAGGGAGGATGTTCCTAGGTGGTTAACGTCCTTACCCCTACTTATTACAGCTTGACAAAGGCAACACATGGCTTGACACCTGTTTTCCGCATTTCTGTTAAAATAATTCCACACAGAAGAGGTGATTTTTTTTTTGTAATTTGACCAGGCATGTCAATGGCCATATTCGTCCCATGGACAACAGCTGTCTCCCCGGTTGCCTGACTTAAACAAACCACCTCACCATCAGAATATTCCTTGTCAATTTCCTCCTCAGCGCCAGCAACACCCATATCCTCATCCTGGTGTACTTCAACAGTGACATCTTCAATTTGACTATCAGGAACTGGACGGCGGGTGCTCCTTCCAGCACTTGCAGGGGGCGTGCAAATGGTGGAAGGCGCCACCTCTTCCCGTCCAGTGTTGGGAAGGTCAGGCATCGCAACCGACACAATTGGACTCTCCTTGGGGATTTGTGATTTAGAAGAACGTACAGTTCTTTGCTGTGCTTTTGCCAGCTTATCTTTTCATTTTTCTAGCGGGAGGATGAGTGCTTCCATCCTCATGTAAAGCTGAACCACTAGCCACGAACATAGGCCAGGGCCTCAGCCATTCCTTGCCACTCTGTGTCGTAAATGGCATATTGGCAAGTTTACGCTTCTCATCAGATGCTTTTAATTTTGATTTTTGGCTCATTTTACTGAACTTTTGTTTTTGGATTTTACATGCTCTCTACTATGACATTGGGCATCAGCCTTGGCAGACGACGTTGATGGCATTTCATTGTCTCAGCCATGACTAGTGGCATCAGCTTCAGCACGAGTTGGAAGTGGATCTTGATCTTTCCCTATTTTACCCTCCACATTTTTGTTCTCCATTTTTTAATGTGTGGAATTATATGCCAGTAATATATCAATAGCAATGGCCTACTGTACCGTACTGCTATATATATATATATATATATATATATATATACTGGTGGTCAGCAAAATTCTGCACTGTCCTCCTACTTTATACTGCGCACAACTACAATGCAGCACAGATATGGATAGTATACTTGACGACACAGAGGTAGAGCAATGGACTACTGTACCGTACTGCTATATAAATACTGGTGGTCAGCAAAATTCTGCACTGTCCTCCTACTATATACTGCGCACAACTACTATGCAGCACAGATATGGATATTATACTTGACGACACAGAGGTAGAGCAATGGACTACTGTACCGTACTGCTATATAAATACTGGTGGTCAGCAAAATTCTGCACTGTCCTCCTACTATATACTGTGCACACCTACAATGCAGCACAGATATGGATAGTATACTTGACGACACAGAGGTAAAGCAATGGACTACTGTACCGTACTGCTATATATATACTGGTCAGCAAAATTCTGCACTGTCCTCCTACTATATACTTCGCACAACTACAATGCAGCACAGATATGGATAGTATACTTGACGACACAGAGGTAGAGCAATGGACTACTGTATGGTACTGCTATATATATATATATATATTTATATATATATATATATATATATATATATACTGGTGGTCAGCAAAATTCTGCACTGTCCTCCTACTATATGCTGCGCACAACTACAATGCAGCACATGTATGGATAGTATACTTATTTTTAGAGATAATATCACTTATTATCAAGGGAGCGCAAAAGTAAAATATACAGACTCTTTATTATTAAAAAACATATAAACAGAAAAAACCCACATTCAATAAATACATTGGAGTCAATATACATAAAGACCACTATCTATATCTATATGAAAACTGATATATCTATTTCATATTGCCCTTTGTAACAACGAAAAATGTCTATTAAAATGTCCAAGAAATCCTCATGGATAAAGCTGCTGTATATTTATAATCGTTACTTTCCAGTAGTAGTTGATACTTAAAGTTCCTTCTGTGGAAAATCAGCAACAATTGTAACCACCGCCTCTATTTAATGTTACTGTAGCTGAAAGTTCATATATAACTCACGTGAGTATTAGAGGTTAGCAGGGGGAGAGCGCTGTGTCAGTTGGTCAATCACAGCGGTATGCTACGACCCCCGCTATTCGCGGCTGGATCTTAATAACACTCGCGGTTTGAATATTTCTCTCGGATGGGGTAGAGACCTCCTTTGCTCAGCCTCAGATTGCTTTTTCCTCCCCACCGCCATCTTAGCAATGGACTTCCGCCGCAGTGTAGCTTGTTGTTAGCATTCAGAATGTCCGGTAAAGCACCTTCCTTACGGGTTTCCCTGCTATTATCCAAGAGTGGTTTCGTCAGAGGATACACCAGCAGCCTAACAGGCTCTTTTTAAACTACACCAGACCAATAGCATTACTAATTAATTAATTAAATGCATTCATGTAATGACTCCCATATGTTTTAGCTTGCTAATTATACATATAAGCTGCACTTAACAGTCTATTATAGTTAAAAATAAGCAACATGGTGGTTTAAAAATAACAATAATATGTAATTATATGCAGATTGTCATCTGATTCTTCTATCTATATCCTGTATCAATTATCACATATTCATAACCAGGAGACAAAAACACTAACTTAAAATCCCCACTTTATTCGTAATAAGCCAAGACTTTAAGGATAACGTAAATCCACATCAATACTAAAGCAGCTCTCATAGTGCAGGGGAACCATCACCTACACTCCATACAGTGAGTCCCATGTTCGAATCTGACTCACTCAACTTATCAGTCATTTGTTTATTTACTTTAAATAAAATTATTCTATCAATTTATTTTTATTTTTATTTTGACACCTAAAATAATTTATCACTTCCTTAGAACCTAATTACCCTATATATTATAATCGTCACGTATTGTGATTTCATTGATGCTTTAAACATCACAAAAACCTTGAAAAGGTTAAAGGGTTAAAAAGGGGGGGAGGGAGAAGGGGGGGGGGGGGGGGAATATTCGAACCAGAAAAGAACCAGAAAAAAAGAGAGAAAAAGATGGGAGAAGAGACCTGATATTCATCATTTCCTAAGGGGATTTTTCTAGAGGATTTAAAGGAACACACACAACGGAATTTTCAGCTTTTTCTATAAAGAAAGTAAGAGCTATTAACAAAAAATCTACATTTATTTATTTATTTGTTTATTTAAGTTCTTCAGAGACCACCAATGTTATTCAATTCGATGCTCTCATTTAGACCATCAGGGGTGAGAGTACCTAAAGAAAATATCCAAAAGGCCTCCCTTGTGCAAAGACGGTTGAATCTGTCTCCCCCCCTCGGGGTAGGGGCCACATACTCAATCACCTGCACCTTCAAAACCTCCACATTCCCAGCATGACAATATGCGACATGCCTTGAAACACTGTGTTTAAGGTTCTTTTTACTCACATTCCTTCTATGTTCGAGAAACCTAACGTTTAAACTTCTAGTGGTTCTTCCTACATATTGTTTTCTACATATGCAGGTTATCAGGTATATCACATATGTATGCTGACAATTGATAACCGTACCTATATCAAATTTCAGATGCAAAGACATTGATTCAAAACTGGTACTTCTGTTAATCATATGGGGGCATGTTAAACAGTTTTTCTTTCCACATTTGAATCATCCTCTTAAAGGGGTTAACCAATTTAAAGCCTGAATGCTCTCTGATCTTTGTCCATGATAGAAACTTGGGGAAACATGGTTTTTAATATTTTTGGCCTTTCGAAATACAACCTTCACTGTCTCTCCTAGGCAAGGATTAAGAGTCTTGTCTAGTTTAAGTATTCCAAAGTTTTTTCTTAGAACATCCTTGATCTCATTAGAGCAATTATTATATTTAGTAATGAATGGGAGTATTTTATTTTCATCTCGTTCTTTACCCTTAGTTTCATTATTTTCCCCAAGTTCAATAATAGATGCCCTAGATAGAAGGGAGTTCCTACTTCTATTATTTGCTACTTTTAGAGATTTATCTAGCAACTCTACCGGATATCCTTGATCCAAAAAAGCCTCTGTAAGTATCTCGACTTGCTTGTGAAAATCCCTTTGTTCCGTGCAATTTCTTTTCATTCTTAGATAATGTCCCATGGGTATATTGTCTTTCCATTTTTGGTGGTGACAACTCTTATAATTAAGATAACTATTACAATCGACCTCCTTCCTATAGGTACTAGTAATTACAACTTCTTCCCTGACAGAGAGAGCAATATCCAAATAATTAATGTGTGTAGGGTGATAAGAATACGTGAATTTTAAACCAAAAGTTTTAGAGTTAATATAAGATAGAAAAGATGAAGCACTCGACTCCCCATCCCAAATAATAAATAAATCATCAATGTACCGACTATACAGCACCAAGTTCGCCCCATAGGGACCACCCCAAATATATTGGTCCTCAAAAAGGCCCATGTACAAATTAGCATTAGCATTAGTCATAGTATACTTGATGACACAGATGTAGAGCAATGGACTACTGTACCGTACTGCTATATATATATATATATATATATATACTGGTGGTCAGCAAAATTCTGCACTGTCCTCCTACTATATACTGCGTACAACTACAATACAGCACAGATATGGATAGTATACTTGATGACATAGAGGTAGAGCAATGGACTACTGTACCGTACTGCTATATATATACTGGTGGTCAGCAAAATTCTGCACTGTCCTACTATATACTGCGCACAACTACAATGCAGCACAGATATGGATAGTATACTTGACGACACAGAGGTAGAGCAATGGACTACTGTACCGTACTGCTATATATATACTGGTGGTCAGCAAAATTCTGCACTGTCCTCCTACTATACAGTGGGGATCGAAAGTTTGGGCACCCCAAGCAAAAATTCATTTTAATGTGCAAAAAGAAGCCAAGGAAAGATGGAAAAATCTCCAAAAGGCATCAAATTACAGATTAGACATTCTTATAACATGTCAAAAAAAGTTTGATTTTATTTCCATCATTTACACTTTCAAAAGAACAGAATACAAAAAATGGCGTCTGCAAAAGTTTGGGCACCCTGCAGAGTTAATACCTTGTACTGCCCCCTTTGACAAGTATCACAGCTTGTAAACGCTTATTGTAGCCAGCCAAGAGTCTTTCAATTCTTGTTTGAGGTATCTTCCCCCATTCTTCCTTACAAAAGTCTTCCAGTTCTTTGAGATTCCTGGGATGTCTGTGACGCACTGCTCTTTTAAGGTCTATCCATAGATTTTCAATTATGTTGAGGTCAGGAGATTGTGAAGGCCGTGGCAAAACCTTCAGTTTACGCCTCTTGATGTAATCCACCGTGGATTTTGAGGTGTGTTTAGGATCATTATCCATTTGTAGAAGCCAGCCTCTCTTTAACTTCAGCTTTTTCACAGATGGCATCCAGTTAGCGTCCAAAATTTGCTGGAATCTTATTGAATCCATTTTTCCTTCTACTCGTGAAATGTTCCCTGTGCCACTGGCTGCAATACAACCCCAAAGCATGATTGATCCACCCCCATGCTTAACAGTTGGACAGAGGTTCTTTTCATTAAATTCTGTGCCCTTCCTTCTCCAAACGTACCTTTGCTCATTCCGGCCAAAAAGTTCTATTTTAACCTCATTGGTCCACAGAACTTTATTCCAAAATGCATCAGGCTTGACTATATGTTCATTTGCAAACTTCAAATGCTGATTTTTGTGGTGAGGACATAGAAGAGGTTTTCTTCTGATGACTCTTCCATGAAGACCATATTTGTACAAGTATCTCTTTATAGTGGAATAGTGTACCACAACTCCAGTGTCTGCCAGATCTTCCTGGAGGGATCATGCAGTCAAACGTGGATTTTGACTTGCTTTTCTCACAATCCTGCGAGCTGTTCTGTCTGATATTTTTCTTGGTCTTCCAGATCTTGCTTTAACTTCCACTGTTCCTGATGACTGCCATTTCTTAATTACATTCCGAACAGAGGATATGGGCATCTGATAACGCTTTGCTATCTTCTTATAGCCTTCTCCTGCTTTGTGAGCGTCAACTATTCTCAGTTTCAATGTTCTACACAACTGCTTAGAGGAACCCATGGTGCTGATTGTTGGAGCAAGGTCAGATGAGTCTGGGCTTTTAAAACCTTTGAGATTGACATCACCTGGTCTTTCCAGACGATGATTGAGAACAATCCATGACACTGCCAGGTCTCAGCTGTCCAAAGGGGGCAGTACAAGGTATTGACTCTGCAGGGTGCCCAAACTTTTGCAGATGCCATTTTTTGTTTTCTGTTCTCTTGATAGTGTAAATGATGGAAATAAAATCAAACTTTTTTTGACATGTTATAATAATGTCTAATCTGTAATTTGATGCCTTTTGGAGATTTTTCCATCTTTCCCTGGCTTCTTTTTGCACATTAAAATGAATTTTTGCCTGGGGTGCCCAAACTTTCGATCTCCACTGTATACTGCGCACAACTACAATACAGCACAGATATGGATAGTATACTTGACGACACAGAGGTAGAGCAATGGACTACTGTACCGTACTGCTATATATATACTGCTGGTCAGCAAAATTCTGCACTGTCCTCCTACTATATACTGCGCACAACTACAATGCAGCACAGATATGGAGCATTTTCAGGCAGAGAACGTAGATATTTGAAGTACACTGAGCACAGATATTTGCAGCACACTGAGCACATATATTTGCAGCACACTGAACACAGAAACTGAGAGAACGCAGCCACGTCCTCTCGCTATCATCTCCAATGCACGAGTGAAAATGGCGGCAATGCACGGCTCTTAATATGCAGTACGAATCTCGCAAGAATACGACAGTGGGATGATGACGTTTGGGCGGGTTCGTGTTAACCGAGCAAGGCAGGAAGATCCGAGGCTGCCTCGGACCCGTGTAAAATGGGTGAAGTTCGGGGGGGTTCGGATCTCGAGGAACCGAACCCGCTCATCTCTAATCTCCAGCCATCTCAGATGGCATTACATCCCACCCTAATGCTGTGTATCACTCATGAAATAATTGGTAAACTACATGATCTGATGGACTTAAACGTGGAAAGATTGCTGACACTCGCAGCAGCTATGCAAATATTAGAAAAATGGCTGCATTGGTGATTGAGGGTGGCATTTGTTACAGTGCATACACTGTGTACCAGAAAACAAAAATACTGGGTCTGAGCTCAAGTAATGTGCTTGTAAATGGCTACTGGATGCTTGAACAGAACCAGGGGCGGATTGGGATTGGAAACCAGCCTGGGAAATTTAAAAGTGGCACTGTAAAATTTGGTAGAAGTGGCCCAACATGGGCAGCACAAGAGGTATAACATACCATGTAGCCATGGCAGCATCACTGGATGGCCGAGTTGTTGTACTGCAGAGATGGAAAAACAGAATGAATGGGGACAATGAAGTGTACTGAGTGCAGTGGGCTGCATGTCATGTGTGGGGTGGGGCCACATGACAACACACAAAACAGGTGCCACAGACACGTCGGCCTAGCAGGAGTCTCCCTGGTGAGCCCTATGGTAAATCTGCCTTGCACTCAGACCTAGTTAATTGTCTGCTGGTCCACTCTGTGTACACTTTAACAACTGCCGCCCTTGATCTATTCACCAGTGTAGCTGTTTTGGTAATGCTCTAATCGCTGCTGTGATCACCAACAGTCATCCCATGTTTAAAGTTTGTCAGATTAATTTATTTATCCATTATTTCATGAGTGATACACTTCATTAGCCTCCGCATACCTTTGCCTTTCTGCTACAGATTCAGACATCCTACTGTACTTAAGCATTATCTGAGAAATAGCTACTGTGCATAAAATTGCCTGTTGTCCTCACATGGTCTGATACTGCATCATCATCTGAGTTCCCAATGACAGGATCAGTTTCCAATATATCCCTAATTACAGGTTTTCATGCTTAAATTACACATGGAATAAGCAGCTATGGGGTCTATTCAGGATATGAAGGTAGCTCACGATAAACTTCAAGGCAAAGTGCATCAAGTTGATGCAATATATCTTGAAGTTACCAAGTGATTCAAAAATACTTTCTTGTCCAGCGAAACGGTCTGAAAAGCTGTCCCCCTCGGTGATCCTGGGAAGAGATGCGGTACTTCCAGTGATTGGGTTTACGGCTAATATGACATGACTGCACATGTGCCGGGACACAGCGCGCCAGGACACAACCACACCGGGACATGTCTGCACTGGGCACCAGGCAGAGATTGGGGGCTCAGAACATTCATCTTCCTCTCCTGCCGCATGCCGCCCCTCCTTGCCCGGCCAGTATAATAAATACCAGCATTACACTGGGGGAAGGGCAAATCAAGGTGGTTCTTTGCCTCAGCTCTATCTGCTGCCTGACGTTGCCCCTTCACCCACGCACCTTCATACCTGGGCCTAGCAAGGACTCCTCCATATTGGCCTCATCTGATCTTAAAGTATTCAGAGCATAACAAATAGACCATAAAGTCTACAATAGGCAAAAATCCATTAGACCATGGAAAGGATTAAAATGTATGTATTTTTGCCTATTTTAGCCTTAAATGCGGTCTATTGTTGAGAATTAGCAGGAATAGTTTGTCCAGGTACACATCAGAACTATGGGGGTAATTCCAAGTTGATCACAGCAGGAAATTTTTTAGCAGTTGGGCAAAACCATGTGCACTGCAGGGGGGGCAGATATAACATTTGCAGAGAGAATTAGATTTGGGTGGGTTATTTTGTTTCTGTGCAGGGTAAATACTGGCTGCTTTATTTTTACACTGCAATTTAGATTGCAGATTGAACTCACCACACCCAAATCTAACTCTCTCTGCACATGTTATATCTGCCTCCCCTGCAGTGCACATGGTTTTGCCCAACTGCTAACAAAGTTCCTGCTGCGATCAACTCAGAATTACCTCCTATGTCATGAAGTAGAAAACGGAATAACATCTCTGCTTTTCTCACCTCAGCAGGCTCTTTACACCATCTTGAGATACTGACATTTTTTTCAGAATTGAAATGAAAAACACGCTGAACGCTTGGCCACGCCTGCGTTTTTCCAAACATTCCCGTGCGATCGGATTTTTCACACCATCCCGTCGCTGACCGGCGATGCCCCTTGTTGCTGTCCGACACGCATGCGCATTGTGGTGCATTGTTGTTAGGATATGATTGCCACTGTGTGAAAAAGCAAAGCAGTGATCAGATCTGAATTACCCCTATAGTCCCTTTTTTATATAGCTGCTTTGTGCCTCTCAGGTAAATCGTATTTCTGAACCTGACTTTAACTTACCAGATGCGTATGACATGGTTTACACGTGAAACCACTGCAAGACCAGAGGTAAATTGATTATCTACAGATGTGTCCTCTCTTGTTGAGCGCATTGCGTGCTTCGTGCTGTGGCGTGGCATGCGGTAGCGGAAGCATGCATACGCATGCTACCTCTGGCTCATAGATTAGTATTGGGGAGCCAGTGGTTGCAGCAGGCTGCTGGAGGTAGTGCTATGGCGCAATGGCAGTTACTGGGATCCGCTGCCTCCCGCAGCAACAACAAGAGAGTACACATCTGTATTATGCTTTATAATGCTTTGCTATCCAATGTGAATAAGTGCACCTAGGTATACAATCCTGTGTACATCCAGCCAGATAACTTGACTGGGCTGCTTGAACCTATCACAGAAAATCCCAAACTGTTAGCCCCCAACCCCTCCCCGCTCATAGCTCCACAGAGGAAGCCAGGATCTGTGCCATGACATCACAAATGCCTATAAAGGGTTATTGTGATCAGCGGCAGCTCCTACTTACCTTTAGTAGGAGGGTTTCCGCTGGGGAGAGAAGAGGAGACAGCAAACCACCAGCTCCGGGTCCCAGGACCTGCACAACAGATCCGACAGGTGCTGGGACTGGTGCATGCGCAGATGCTGCAGTGCCACTGCAAATGTTTAAACCGCTGGCTTATATGGACTGCATCAGCTGCAGCCCATAGAAGCCGGATTGGGCTGTGCCAAATGCAGGGAGTGGCTTCCCACAGGAAGCCAGCTCTCTGCTTATCACAGCCCGATCTGGCAGTCCCGGAAGGAGGAAACGCCTCCCAATGGGACTGTCTTGTGTGTCTGTGACTGACATGTAGTACTTCCAATAGAAAGTCACTGACAGTCACAGTGAAGCAAGTGCAGACACGGACTGCATCTGGTTTCACTGACACTGATCTGAGGTGGCAGATTTTACCTGGGGGTGCTACAGTCCTGCAGCACATAGGTAAAATCTGCCACTGAATGTGAGTGTTGTTCCAGAAGGGATTTTGCTAGACGTTATGGACCCAAAACTGCAAGGAACATAGAGGAGAACACAAGTCGACTAACTGTTCTGTAGCCAGTCCCTTTATTTAAAGTATCCAATACCAGGGCCTAGGGCTTTGTAACTCATAGCCAAGGGTGTCATTTCCAGTGGCAACTGTTGCCCGTGGACTATAGCTCAGATCACATATAGGGCAGGGATGTGCGGTGAGCTAAATGGCTCAGGAGGCACTGGCTAGCACCAGAGCCAGATTTACACCCAATATATGGGTCAAATGGTACATCTGGGCATTATACACATGTGCAGCAATATAAACTCCTGGAAATTTAGTGAGTTTTGATCAGAGATGCGCAGAAAAGATACACAGGTGAGGCACTGCCTCACCTGCCATAGACTTTTTACTCCAGAGTTTTGGCTATAAAAATGATGAGAATAATGCAAAGAAGATATTTTGAACATATATGTTTTTGTATTTTTCATATTCTTTATAGAGTCAAAACTCTGACACAAACGTTAGTATGACAGGAAAGGCTCTGCCTCACCTGCCTTACCCCACCGCACATCACTGATATAGGGAGGGGTGGTGTTAAGTTCAGTATATAAGCTTTACAGTACCTTTCTGCGTGTTATATACAGTATATTGGCTGGCTGTCCCCGGGGATCAGTGCGTGTCAAGCTCATATATTACACTTAGCTTGATCCCCACCCCCCACCCCCCTTGCTGTATGTATTAGATATGTATTAGTATAGATAGTCCCTGAGAATTATTTATATTTAAATGTGTAACGTGTTAAGCCCTTACTTGTACAGGAAGAATAGTTTTATATACAGTATGTACATTTATTGTGGTAACCTAGTGAATAGCATAATTTAAGATACAGAAGTTTGTGATATAGCATACAGTATCAGTCCTATAATTCCTTATTCTGAGTAAATACTTTAAAATGATCATTTAAAGACTATGGAAAAATGTAGTGAGAACGAAATAATTCCCAGGAAATGGAAGTATTTCAATATAAATATGTGCAAATTCATGCATTTGGGCCACAAAAACCCAGAGGCTGAATACATGTTCTCAGGTACTGAAGAGAAAATGGATCTGGGAGTTACTATATTTGGTGGCCAAACAACGCAATATCACCACCAGGGAGCCAACTAATATTTTAGTTGGTAAAATGAAATAGAGAAATAGGGAGGTGTCTGGTAAAACTTTAAACATATTCTCTGGAGTTGCAAATATTGCACAGTTGGACAAAATGAGATACTGAACAGAAAAAAAAAAAAAAACACACATTTATCTCCCTTGCAGCCTCCTACATCCCAGTACCACTTCCTATGTTCTGGCACCAGATGATATGCCTCACTATTTTTATAATCTATGAGTAAAGTATGCAAAGTAAGAAATATGACCAGTGGTGTAGAGGGTAAAATAAATAGTCTTGGGTCCCCTTTTACTCACAGTTCCTATAAATGTATATTTTATATTACTTAGCATTCCCCCCAAAAAAAAGTATGGCCCCCTTTAGGTCCCCCCCCCCCACAAAGGATCCATCACTGACTATGTGTGTGTTATAAATGAACATCACTGTATCAATGAATCTCATTAATCCAACAAACCTACTAACATTTATACATTGTGATAAAGAAGCTGTGTATTGACTTTGAACTTCTTCACCGTGGTTTTATTTTGTCAGTATTACCGCAGACCAGTAGCCATTACACAGTAAAATGTCCATGGGCCTGTCACTAATTAACGGAGATCTACTTCATAGTAGAGACAAGCGGTTTGGATTTCAAGAAATCGGAACCGCTCCGAACACAGCCCCGCGAGCCGTTTGCGAGCTCGGCTCGCAAAGTTCCCGCCAGGCTCGGGATCCCGGAAGAGGCCGAATGTCATCATCCGGCGTCGGATTCTAGCAAGAATTCAAGTCTATAAAGGCTTGACGTCCCGTGGCTCGGCGCCATTTCACTGCATGCTTCCAAGCTGCGAGGAGCTCTGCTGTGTTGTGCGCTGTCAGTCTGAGTCCGTTTAAGGGCAGGCTGTCAGAGTGTCCATCAGGGGCTGTCTGCGGGGCTGTTAGTCAGAGTTTTCATCAGGGGCTGTCTGTGGGGCTGTGTCAGTCAGTGGTATAATGGGGCTGTGTCAGTCAGTGTAGTATAGTGTACATAAGTGGCTGTGTCAGTCAGTGTGCACACTATAAGGGGCTGTGTCAGTTAGTGTACATAAGTGGCTATGTCAGTCAGTGTGCACACTATAAGGAGCTGTGTCAGTCAGTGTAGTATAGTGTACATAAGTGGTTCTGCCAGTCAGTGTAGGGACTGTGTCAGTCAGTGTAGTAGTGTACATAAAGAGGCTGTCAGTCAGTAGTGTACATTTAAGGGACTGTCCATCATTGTGTCCAGCACAGCTAGTGTTTTTTTTTGGTGCTGTCAATATCCATCTAAGGGGCTGTGGTGCTGTCACTGTGTCCAGTGACCAGTCCGCTAAGTCCATCACAGTGGTACTGCAGTGACTATGCAGGGCCCACCCTCTGTGTTCACTGTGCATGTGTGAAAGCGGTCTGACATCATGCAGTGTGGGACAAGCTGCGTCCCTAAAGAATTTTTTTTAAAAAGTGTTTGCTGTTTACATTTTGTTTTGTTGTGTGCACTGCACCCCAGTACACCAGAGTATAGTACTGTGTGTGAAAGCAATCTAACTTCACGCAGTGTGGGACAAGCTGGTGCTCAAACCCTTTAAAGTAGCCACCTGTGAAGTGAGTTCCGACACTGCTAGCTTGAGCCAGGTGGTTCCCCTAATTAGGCTTTTGGAAAAACAACTGAAGAAATTGAAGGAGGAGATAAAACAAGGCGACTCCGCAAAATATGCCCGACTTGTAGATCAAGTCCTTTTTTCGCTTCGACAGGATTCAAGGGTTGAAAATATCTTGAAATCAGATCACTACATTTTGGCAACCGCGCTTGATCCTAGGTTCAAGTCATATGCTGTTTCTTTCTTTCTAACTGATACAGATCTTAAGAGATGCAAAGAGCTCCTGGTGAGCAAGTTGGCAGCTCAAGTGACGTCTCCTCCTTCAGTTTCTTCCAAAACAGACAGGAAAAAACAAAATTTTCCCAAAAGACCTAGTAGGAATTCAGATCAGTCAAAACAACATGTTGACATCTGGTCGGGTCTAAATGAATTGGCCAGTATTAGTGACACCTCTACCGTAACTCCTTCTGATATAGTCACCATCAAAAGAATGGTGGAGGATTATTTTCATGACACCATAAAAGTAGGCATGTCACAGAGTCCCTTCGTGTACTGGAAAGAAATAAAGTTAATATGGAGGACCTTGTACAAACTGGCTTTGTATTACTTAAGCTGCCCACCCTACAGTGTGTACTCGGAGAGAGTTTTCAGCACAGCTGGGAACCTTGTGAGTGAACGGCGTAGGAGGCTACTTCCTCAAAATGTGGAAAAGATGATGTTCATCAAAATGAACTGGAAATTCCATGAGGAAGACCTTTCCCAGCAATTACATCGAAATACAGAGACATCTGTAATGTTGGATTTCAGCGGGGATGACTTAATACTGTGTGATGATTATGATAAGGATGTACACACTGATGAGGATGAGGATGGCAATGGCGATGACATCTTCTAGATATTGTAGAGCTGTTGCTTTAAGGCAGTTGGTAGCTTATTTTTTTTGGGCCCAAACAAATCAATCATTTCAGCCACAAGTGTGGCAGTCCTTGTCGCTGAAATGATTGGTTTGTTAAACTGCGCAGTGCTTGTTTAATATCCAACATAAGGGTTGGTGGGAGTGCCCAAGGACAATTCCATCTTGCACCACCGTTATTTTATCCCACTGCTGTGTGGCAAAGGGGGTAATTACAAGTTGATCGCAGCAGGAAATTTTTTAGCAGTTGGGCAAAACCATGGCCCTCATTCCGAGTTGTTCGCTCGCTAGCTGCTTTTAGCAGCATTGCACACGCTAAGCCGCCGCCCTCTGGGAGTGTATCTTAGCTTAGCAGAATTGCAAACGAAAGATTCGCAGAATTGCGAATAGAAATTTCTTAGCAGTTTCTGAGTAGCTCCAGACTTACTCAGCCATTGCGATCAGTTCAGTCAGTTTCGTTCCTGGTTTGACGTCACAAACACACTCAGCGTTCGCCCAGACACTCCCCCGTTTCTCCAGACACTCCCGCGTTTTTTCGCACACGCCCAGAAAACGGCAAGTTTCCGCCCAGAAACACCCACTTCCTGTCAATCACAGTACGATCACCAGAACGCTGAAAAATCCTCGTTATGCCATGAGTAAAATACCTAACTTTTGTGTAAAATAACTAAGCGCATGCGCTCTGCGAACCTTGCGTATGCGCAGTAAGCGACTAATCGCAATATAGCGAAAATCGTCAACGAGCGAACAACTCGGAATGAGGGCCCATGTGCACTACAGGGGGGGCAGATATAACATTTGCAGAGAGAGTTAGATTTGGGTGGGTTATTTTGTTTCTATGCAGTGTAAATACTGGCTGCTTTATTTTTACACTGCAATTTAGATTGCAGATTGAACACACCCCACCCAAATCTATCTCTCTCTGCACATGTTATATCTGCCTCCCCTGCAGTGCACATGGTTTTGCCCAATTGCTTACAAACTTGAAGCTGCGATCAACTCAGAATTACCCCCAATGTTTCATAGATATGCTACAAACTGCTGTCTGTTTGTGCCGCTGCTCTGTCGCCTAGTAGTAAGTAACCAGTCAGCTCACTGCAGACTTTGACCTAAAGTGGATGAAAACAACATTGTGAGCTATAAGATGGTCAAAAATTGTCTGCAAATGACTGGAAATTAATGTTATAGAGGTTAATAATACTCATACTTAAAAAAAAATGCAAACATTATGTGATTTTGGCGTTTTTGACCATTTTTGAAAAAAATACAAATCCATAGCCCGTCACGGCTGTTTGGCAAATCCCGCCGACAAATCCAAATCATCAGGTCTGGCGCACATCTCTATTTCATAGTCACCGGACAGCGGATTCCGGCTGGCAGCATTGTCAGCAGTCAGGATTCTGGCATCGATATCCTGACTGCTGGGATCCTGACTGCCGGCAATGTAACTGCATCCCCTATGTTCATCAAAAGGTTTCTTTGTACTGGATCCTCTGTGGTAGTATTCTTTCCCACTATGCCACTGTCAGTACACCAACCAAGAAATATTCCACAGCATGTAAAAAAAATGTCAAATAGAATTTTTTTTATAAAAAAATGTAACATACATTAAAAATATACATTAAAAACACTAAAACATAGTGCTCCCTCCAATATTATGGTTTGTTCTACTTTATACCCTAAGGGTCCTGGGTATCCATCCACTCCTCTGAGAAAGTAAAACTCCCTCTAGGGGTGATCCACCCTTGGGTCATATTAGGTCAAAAAATTGGGTATATTAATAAGCAGAAAATCAAACCTGGGTTACTCCACTCCAACACCACGTTTTGGAAATGTTTTCCTTCCTCAGGCTGTAAAGCAAAGCAAACCAGTCTATGGTATTTAAACAGTAGGGAGAGCAGTGTGATATAATTTGGGGTATTTTTCATACACTGCTTTATCCCTCTCATAGTACAGCCTGTCCACCTCAGTCTGAACCATTGAGGTCCTCTCTACAATAGGCGGATCATCATCCCCACTTCATATAGTCTACACTCTGCTGTCCGTTACCTTCAATTGCCATTTAACTGCTCCTCTCTCTCCTGCCCGCAGCTTGTACTGGGTTACCATTGCGATCCCCTGCACTTGTTCAACAGTGGCCCTTCTGTGGCTGCTGAACTAGAGGGGTGGGGCACTTAAGGGCACGGTATTAGAATATCATCATCATCATCATCACCACCACACATTATGAGTTTCTCTCCACTGAAATCCAGCATTGCTGATTATGAGGCCCATTAACAACACTGGTTGTGAATGATAAAACTCATTGGGTGAGATGCAACAAGTGGAAAAACATGGCCAAACCTCAGAAAATTAAGTTTCCAGAAGTTTAGCCGCATACTGTATATGCACCAAGCCTCAGAATGCGATAGAATCTGAGGCTTGGATGTGGTGAGCATCACCTTCTTCAGATGGCATTGTCCTATATAAGCCTATGGGCTTCTTTCGCATTTGCCTGCTGAGATGGATCCAATCAGATTCCTCCCAGAACCCCCCGCGGAGTGTGCATCACTAGACGCATGCGTAAATGGTCTCCCAGGTCATGAACCCGGAAGGCCACGCATCTCGAAGGATAGCTCTTACAGCAAGAGCTGTCCCTCATGATTTTCTTCATGCATACGGCATTAGTAAATGCCGCTATGCATGCGTAGAGTGGCGGGATGCATCACAAGCAAGATGTAATGCTTGCTGCATCCCACTCCTTGTGTATGATAAATGGTATGAACCAATCAGTGCCCTGCAGCCTAACCCTCCTTTCCTGCAGCCTAAACCTAACTGTTCCTTCCCGCAGCCTAACCCTAACCACCCCACCAGGCAGCCTAACCCTAGCCCACTCTTCCCGCAGCCTAACCCTAACCTCCTCGGGATACTTAAGTTCGGGACTCAGCTGTCGGGATGCCGGCGTCTGCATTATGACAGGTGGGATTCCTGTGCCGGCATTCTGTCTGCCGGGATGTCGAACACCGGGATCCCAACTACATCCCCATCAATATAAACGTGTCTTGATTATCTGGTACAGCATGTGATAAACTGCATTTCACGGGACTGCTGCCCTCTTCTTTAGACAGTTTATGCATATTTTATTGTTGTTAGTTGACATTTTTTCCACAGAGCACAGTACGGTACTCAGATACTGCATAATCCAAATATTCCCGCAGTTATCATGTCACTGTAAGCGATAAAGGCAGAATTAATAAAAATAGAGTAACTAGACTAGGCTAGACTCTTTTCTCCAACAGGTGTAACTAGGGTGGTGCGGACTGCATCTGGGTGTCACCCTTCCTCCTTAGTGACATCATTCACCATGTTTCCCAAGACTTTAACATTCCCTTATGTAAAGCTGATTCCTAAAAATTTAGATTTTTATGGCATATGACATTTAATAAAAAACACTTTAAATTATAAAAAAAATATGTAAACTCCTAATATTAAAACATTAATGTGTAGAGTATTTTATATGATCCATGATGTTCAAAGAAAGTATTGTTTGGAAATGTTATGACTAATTTTACCTTTACGGCTCAAATAAAAAACATAAGTATTTGGGGTATATTTACTAAGCTCCCGATTTTGACCGAGATGCCGTTTTTTCATCAAAGTGTCATCTCGGTCAATCTCGGTCATTTACTAAACACTAATCACGGCAGTGATGAGGGCATTCGTAATTTTTTGCTAGTTCAGGTAAAAAATTACGAATGAATACACCATCGGTCAAATTACGCCTGTTTAGATACGAATCTCGGTCATTTACTAAGCAAAAAAACACAAAACACTGCCGTGAAAAATTACAATTCGCAAAAAAGTCCTAAAAAAAAACAGACCTGCTTTTTTTATTCGTGATTTGAGGTGCATGCAGGGATCCATGAGATCCGTGCATGTATATCAATGGGAAGGGGTGGGAAAGTGTTTTTTGTTGTTAAAAAAAATTGCGTGGGGTCCCCCCTCCTAAGCATAACCAGCCTCGGGCTCTTTGAGCCGATCCTGGTTGCAGAAATATGGGGAAAAAAATGACAGGGGTTCCCCCATATTTAAGCAACCAGCATCGGGCTCTGCGCATGGTCCTGGTCCCAAAAATACGAGGGACAAAAAGAGTAGGGGTCCCCCGTATTTTTAAAACCAGCACCGGGCTCCACTAGCTGGACAGATAATGCCACAGCCGGGGGTCACTTTTATACTGCGCCCTGCGGCCGTGGCATCAAAAATCCAACTAGTCACCCCTGGCCGGGGTACCCTGGGGGAGTGAGGACCCCTTCAATCAAGGGGTCCCCCCCCCCCAGCCACCCAAGGGCCAGGGGTGAAGCCCGAGGCTGTCCCCCCCCATCCAATGTGCTGCGGATGGGAGGGCTGATAGCCTTTGTTGAAAAATAAAAGATATTGTTTTTAGTAGCAGTACTACAAGTCCCAGCAAGCCTCCCCCGCATGCTGGTACTTGGAGAACCACAAGTACCAGCATGCGGCGGAAAAACTGGCCCGCTGGTACCTGTAGTACTATTACTAAAAAAATACCCAAAAAAACACAAGACACACACACCGTGAAAGTATAATTTTATTACATACACACATACATACATACTTACCTTAAGTTCCCACGCAGGTCGGTCCTCTTGTCCAGTAGAATCCAAGGGGTACCTGTTGAAAAAATTATACTCACGAGATCCAGTGGTCCAGGCTCCTCGGCAAATCCAGGGTTAATCCACGTACTTGAATAAAATAAAAAAACGCTGTCACGACCACGAACTGAAAGGTGACCCATGTTTGCACATGGGTCACCTTGCCCCGAATGCCAGAAACCCACTTTGCCTTCTGGCTAAGTGGGTTTCTTCAGCCAATCAGGGAGTGCACGTTGTAGCACTCTCCTGATCAGCTGTGTGCTCCTGTCCTCACTGACAGGCAGCACACGGCAGTGTTACAATGTAGCGCCTATGCGCTACATTGTAACCAATGATGGGAACTTTCTGCTCAGCGGTGACGTCACTTTAGGTCAACCGCAGGGCAGAAAGTTCCCATCATTGGTTACAATGTAGCGCATAGGCGCTACATTGTAACACTGCCGTGTGCTGCCTGTCACTCACTACAGGAGCACACAGCCGATCAGGAGAGTGCTACAACGTGGCACTCCCTGATTGGCTGAAGAAACCCACTTATCCAGAAGGCAAAGTGGGTTTCTGGCATTCGGGGCAAGGTGACCCATGTGCAAACATGGGTCACCTTTCAGTTCGTGGTTGTGACAGCGTTTTTTTAGTTTATTCAAGTACGTGGATTAACCCTGGATTTGCCGAGGAGCCTGGACCACTGGATCTCGTGAGTATAATTTTTTCAACAGGTACCCCTTGGATTCTACTGGACAAGAGGACCGACCTGCGTGGGAACTTAAGGTAAGTATGTATGTATGTGTGTATGTATTTAATAAAATTATACTTTCACGGTGTGTGTGTCTTGTGTTTTGTTGGGTATTTTTTTAGTAATAGTACTACAGGTACCAGCGGGCCAGTTTTTCCGCCGCATGCTGGTACTTGTGGTTCTCCAAGTACCAGCATGCGGGGGAGGCTTGCTGGGACTTGTAGTACTGCTACTAAAAACAATATCTTTTATTTTTCAACAAAGGCTATCAGCCCTCCCATCCGCAGCCCATTGGATGGGGGGGGACAGCCTCGGGCTTCACCCCTGGCCCTTGGGTGGCTGGGGGGGGGGACCCCTTGATTGAAGGGGTCCTCACTCCCCCAGGGTACCCCGGCCAGGGGTGACTAGTTGGATTTTTGATGCCACGGCCGCAGGGCGCAGTATAAAAGTGACCCCCGGCTGTGGCATTATCTGTCCAGCTAGTGGAGCCCGGTGCTGGTTTTAAAAATACGGGGGACCCCTACTCTTTTTGTCCCCCGTATTTTTGGGACCAGGACCAGGCGCAGAGCCCGATGCTGGTTGCTTAAATATGGGGGAACCCATGTCATTTTTTTCCCCATATTTCTGCAACCAGGATCGGCTCAAAGAGCCCGAGGCTGGTTATGCTTAGGAGGGGGGACCCCACGCATTTTTTTTTTAAAAATTACATTGTTTACTTTAAAAAAAAAAAAAAACCCAGCACGGATCACACAAATCCGGCCGAGATTGATTGTAAAAAAAAACGGCAGTGTTTTGCTAATCACTGCCGTTAAATTAGGTAAAAAAACACGAATGACATCGACATCGGAAGCAAAGAAAAACACGAATACGACAGCTTAGTAAATTAGTCGTAATCCATTCAAAAAGTTGCAGTTTTACACTGTCGATGTCATTCGTGATTGAACTTTGACCTTTTTTCGGAAATTACGAATCTTAGTAAATAAACCCCTCTGTGTCAAAATCATGGTCTTCATTTTATTTTATATGATGCATAGGAGAAGCATTGAGTTTGGTCCTTCTTGTAGAATTGCTTTTGCTTTGGTCAGATTAACTGATATGAAAAGAGAAAATACACACACACACACGTACACAAACTTGCCTGTATAAAACCAACATTTCTTGGGGGAAAAAATACGTAGGACAGTAGATGCTTGGAACAAATTAGTTTCTTAGTAGAAAATAGAAAAAAAAAGTTATAATGTGAGCATATTTTTTTACATTGTAAACAAGTATCTTAAAAATATATTAGTAATGAAGGAAATTAGATGATCGTATGAGAGTCTGAACAATAGTTATCTATCATTAACAATTTGTGTCATCAGGACTGTGAAATGATCGATGGCCACAACTAAATTATTATATTTGTTTCTTGTGTGTGTGTGTTTTTTTTTTGTGCTTAAAGTCATTAGGCAGATAAAAATTTATTATAAGGAAACTGAAATTCCCTACAGCAGCCTGCCTACAAAATCCCAAATTGGAGAAATTGGGCAGAAATTTAATTTGGGCATCCCTCCTCCATTCCAACCAAAGTTTACAATATGCCACATGGCAGTGGGTAACAGGAGAGGTAGAGGGTGACAGTGTAAGGCAGTTTGAGGCAGAGAGTGACAATGGAAGGCAAGGGGAGGCAGAGGGTGACTGGGGGAGGCAGTGGGTGCAGGGTCGGTGCAACGGTGTTCGGCGCCCCCCTTAAAACTATAAATTTGCGCCATCCCTCCGCTACAGAAAAAGGGGTGTAGTATCACAAGGAAGAGGCATGGCCACACAATAGTACCCCCAATTCAAATTACACCATAAAGTAGCACAATCTTATTCACATTACACCACATGTAATGCCCCTGATTCACATTAAACCAAATAGTAGTGCTCTATTTTACCACGCAATATATGTGTTTGCTTTATAAATAACTGGTAAATATTGATACAGAGAGGCGGCCACTTCCTCAAGGGACGGTGCTGGTGCTCCATGCCTGCATGTTCCTTGTAGTGAGATCTGAGCTTCCTTCCTGCACACCCGCTCCGCTAGAGCTCGCAGAAGCAGACTTCCACAGAGGATAACCGCCGGCGCCCAGTCACAAGAGCCCACCTTGGCAGCCACGGCCTATACAGCAGTGGGGGGGCGCTGGTGTCAGATAAGAGGCAGAGGTGGACAAAGTTACTTCCACTAACCTGGACCACGTGGGTGTCGAACGGATCGGATGTAATTAGCTACATGAGTGGGAGCCATTAGCTGTGCCCCACTCATGGAGGGTGTGGATCGGGTAGATTTACAGGCCTGGTCAAATGGGGCAAGTTAGCAATTTCTTACAGTAATTCACACTACTCTTTTCCTGGGTGGCCTTTGTGGAAGTGGTGAAAATTTAGTGGCTGACTGAGACTTTGAGAGAGTTACAATTTCCAAATGTAATTTTTTTAATCTTACTGTACAAATGTGAGAACTACTGTATATACAGATTGGACAATACTTATATTTCCAGATAGTGGCATGATATATAAATGCCAAAAAGCCATTAGCTGCACTAATAATCCACAGATGCTTACTGTAACAGTGATAACAATGACAAAACATACAAATAAAGTCAGAATTTCTTCTGTTTCCAAACGACTGATGTTTTTAAAACTACTCCTTTATTTTCTCTAAAGTACAGATATGACCACTAGATTTAACAGCCAGCACCATACGTAACCTGAGCTGCCAATATGAAATACAATGTACAGTACTATAACATAAAAAATTGCACTTTATCTGATTCAAAGTGAAGTATTAAAGGCTGCTCACTTCTTCTCATTGCATTTATGCGTGGGTTGCTTAAAATAAAATTAAGAGATAGATAGATAGATAGATAGATAGATAGATAGATAGATAGATAGATAGATAGATAGATAGATAGATAGAAAGAATGATAGGTATGCCAATAGAAGAGGTTTGAAACTTTAAAGGATAGGAGCAGCATGTTTCGGATGTTTCTAGAGAAGATTGGGGGTTGCTTCACATAATGATGGATTTATACCAACAAGTATAACTCCAAATGCCAAAATCAAAGATACATCTTAAAACAATTTGAGCGAACACTAGACAGGACCATTCTAGTCCATGGTATACATGAGATGTGCAAATTTATGCCCTTATTTATCAATGAGTGATAAATTTCACTGTGAGTGATAAATTGCACCAGCCAATCGGCTCCTAACTGTAATTTTTCAAACTAATGGGCTCATTTATCAATGAGTGATAAATTTCACCGTGAGTGATAAATTGAACCAGCCAATCAGCTACTAACTTCCATGTCACAGGTTGTGTTTGAAAAATGACAGATAGCAGCTGATTGGCTGATGCAATTTATCACTCACAGTGAAATAGATCACTCATTGATAAAATGGGCCCATTAGTTTGAAAAATTACAGTTAGCCGCCGATTGGCTGGTACAATTTATCACTCACAGTGAAATGTATCACTCATTGATAAATAAGGGCATAAGTCTGTAACATTACAGTTAGGAGCTGATTGGCTGGTGCAATTTATCACTCACAGTGAAATGTATCACTCATTGATAAATAAAGGCATAAGAATATTTTTACAATGTATAGGAAAATGTTCAGTCAACTTTACCCACACTATATGCTGTTAAGATTTATGTGTGTTTGACAACCTGCTGGCTTCATTCATTGGGTATGGCTATCTGTTTGTGGCTTAGGAGAATAACAATGAAGAAAACACTAACATAACTCCCCGATATAAGGTGAGTTGGGGTGTGAGTGAGGAATGGTCATACAGAATGAAATTACACATTAACAGCACAAACGCATACTTTTTTTCTGTGAGGTGATATTACAGACAATGACAATTATACCTTTCCGAGAGAGTTACTTCTATCAGTTAATTATTACTGAGAGAAATAGCAACACACAGAAAATAATGAATCATTGCTAAGGAGGGTTAATGGGAAATGACAGAATGATCTGATTGATGGAGATAGATGATGAAGGAGTGTGTGTATAGGAGTGAATAATGCTAAGGAGGAGTGGATGTGGGGCGGACAGGTCGACACGTGTAGAGCTTAGTAAGTTGGGTATGGTATTCATGATTTTAAAATGGACCACAAGGACAGCAGAAGTTTGCTTACAGCATACTTCTGTTAGGTCCTAAATTAGGCAAAACCATCATAAGACCCTATTCCTGCTTATCATGTGAATCTGTGCACATCTGAATGAAGAGGAAATAAGCACTTTGTGTTAAATACTTTTTTGGTGTAATGAACGCAATTGACATATGTAAGGGCTAATTAAAAAATTGGTTATAAGAAGCACTTTTTTTTAGTTGACAGGTAATTTAATTATTTATATTACACATCATAGAAAGTTTATTGGCTTCAAGTATGTACCTTATACTAAATCCTAGTTAATACTCCAACCAGTATAAAACTTTTAGAGGGTGGAAGAAACATACAGTATAAGAGTCATTCTCAGCAGATGTTTATGTTCAGTGAGCTCGTAACCCAGCAGGACCTGATCCCAGTGTCCTTCCATCTGTTGCACCATGGTGGTTCTGGCAGGTCTGGTACCTAGGAGGGATGTTACTGGGTGGCTGTTCTACTAGAGACATAGATACTGCCTCAGCTGATTAAACAAAAGCTGAGAACTCTCCTTAAAGGTCTCAAAAACTGTAGAAGCAGTGCATTCTCTTCCTAACACAAAGGGCAATCCTGTACTGTGGGAGGGAGTGGGGTTCAGTCCAAAGCACACTAATAGAAAAGGAAGCAGGGGTTTAATGGTGTGCAGCTGTAATGAGCCGAGATACAGACAATGGTGCCAAGTCGTGTTTTGGCATGGGATGCCTGTGACGGTATTCACAACCTGATTCCTGAGGAAAAGCATAGACAAGTACGGAAAAACCTGCTCTCAGTGGTGCAGAATGTACAAAAAAATAATATATATATATATTACACACACATATATACTGTGTACGACCATTGATTTTTTAAGCCTTAGACACCTTTTTACTCTATATTATTGTGTCATTGCAGAATACTCCACCATTGTTCTGGTCTCCACTCATTTTATTTAAAAAATACTGTGTATATTCATTTCGGGTGACACGTCATTTGTTCTTTTTCTGCAGGCACATCTTCACATTTTCATACAGCAGTTTGAGTTGTCGCATGGCCTGACCCCTGATGACATCACAGCTGGGGAATGAAGTAACAGATTCCCAGAGAATGATGTCATGCCAATGAGGCAGGAACGGCTCAGAGTCACCTTCATCTTTAATTAGGCGTTGGGCAGATTAAGAAACAAAAGGGTTCTGCTTTTAACTCTCACTTTTATGCTGTCAGAGCACTGTCAGCTATAGCTATGTCAATGAAATCTGGTTGTAGCAGCTCTTTTTCTATTATGCTCTATTGAAACATGCCAAAAGTGAGGTTTTAACCCATTCCAATGTATGTGCAGATGTTTCATACGCTTTAATGAAAGCATTAAAATTTCCAAAGGTTGCTTAGAATAGAATTACTGTAGCTCATGAGATTCAGTATGTAGATGGAATAAAATTGTTCGGAGAAAGGTTTCCTGCTATTTTCATGTTTATATTGTACATTTACAATTGATGTTGTTTAGAGGTGAGAATGAAAAACAAGAGACATGACTTACAGTATCTCACAAAGGTTAGTCATAGTCAGATAAGGACTCATTAAGATGAATGGTCTAGCTTCCCGCTCCCTTTCTCTACACACTGGAAGATTCCTGAATGTGAATGTTTTAATGCAGAGCTTGGAAATAGGGTCAGCAAAAGCACAATGAAAGCTCATGCAAAGACACTTTGCAGTCTATGTATAAAGGCCATTATTTATACTTGACAAATTGTCAGTGAGAAGGAAACTTTAACAACTTGGATTGCAATTAGGGAGTGACAAAAATAAAATAAAACTCCATATAAGACAGTGGCAGAGGATGCACATAATATATATCCCCTGTACTGTAGAAACCAGTTGATGGCACATTCATCTATCTGATGCCATGTTGTTGTCATATACTGTACATTTCTGTCTTTACACTACATTTAAATGCATCTTGTCTAGGACAAAACTAAATACAGAGGAAAGCCATTTTAATCCTCTGGGGATGTAATATAATGCCCAACACCTGATGCCTCTCCATTTAATACTGGCACACATCGCATACTGTACTTCTCAAAAATATTATTTTTTTCATCCACTACTTCTTCTCTGTGCAGTTTCCAAATCCAGCTGATTATATGTGGTACCTTTACAAAGTGCTGCATACATGGTTGCATTATGATAACAACAACAGTTGGCCATTTCCAGGCGATTAATGTGAGCAGCTTCTGGCTAAGCTGTCATATTCATCTTATTACAGGACTCATTGTCCACATATTTGTGGTTACTTTGTAAGATGATCTCATTTGGATCCTGGAAACCATTAAACCCCGGGGCTCTTTGCATGGGGAAAAACAGCCAGCTGTGAAACTCATCAGGAATGGATCTCTGCGTTCCGTGCGTTCTTCTAAAGTGAGGGTACAATGTGGAGAACGGGTTAAGATTTCTATCAGCCAGCCAGCAATCATATCTATGCCTGAAATCCATTTCAATGCTGTCCCATCTCATTACATCCCTTCCCAATTCCAAGACTGTTCCATAGTCACCACCTTGATTTTTGGTCCCTACTGTGCTGTTCTCGAATTCAAAATATATTACTTTAATGAACATAAAAATAATATCCTCTGAACTTGCATTATATTACAATAATTATAGATAGCAACATGCTGAGACCGGGACTTAAATGGATGCAACCTTGACTAAACATGTCTACTAAATTACATAAATCTTTTGCCATTAAAAATGTAATTCACTTTCCTACCCGGCCGACCACGTCAGCCTTTACAACATAAATCTTTCCAATGATATTCTACTTAACTTGCTAAAATGGCCTTGCAGGGGTACATAAGCAGTCCAACAACTCTCCTGAAATAATATAACAATAACAGCCTTTATTCATTAGCACATAGATATGCCCAAAGAGGTTTACATAATGGGAAAAAGGAAGGTTTACTTTGGGCCCACCTGGATGGAGAACTTACCACTAGATCTCCCAGTAATACAGTTTGTATGGTTTAGCATCACCTGAGCCCGCCCACAGGTATACTTAGAAGTCACGTGTCATGATTATGTTATGTATTACAAGAAATTATGCAACATATAACCTTTAATTTTTATGTATTTATCTTAAATACCAGCATGGTGACCTTTGAATGAACCTTGAGGTGGATGTCCAGCTGATGGAGTGATTATTTGTATGAGAAGATGCAATGTTAGGGGGAGGTTGACAGATGTATGTATATCCCATTAGGACTGCCGGCAAAGATCCAACAGACAGATAATAGTAAAATCATGGGAGTTTTTTACATTCTGGGATTGCCCTTCTCACCAAAATGAGGTTAGTCTGGGGACTGTCACCCTTTCACCCATCCCCATCAACAGAATGTTGTGGTGACAAGCATGATTGTGGCTAATTTGCATTGACACAGAAAGCTAAGGAAGAGAAGGGGGGGGGGGGGGCAACCTGACACCCAGATATGGATAATTACTATATACCGCATGCAGAGCTTTGTACAGTTCCTGGGTACCAATTTGACATTTAGAACTGCTCCATCTTCTTGCCACTCCCGACAAGCGGATTCATATAAGTGAGGCTGTTTTGTTAATGTTTTCCTTTTTGTTTATATCAAGATTATTTGCCTAAGACTATCTGTGTATGTCATTCTTGATAATTGTTTTTGTATATACTTTAAGCATTGTGAGTTTCTATCTCATATTAAGCTTCATTTAATATGATTGGCCTTTGTGATTCTTACTAGATCCCTTTTGCCTGTGGATTTGGCTTATCCATGCTACAAAGTTGTACTGCAGGTTATTATTTGGCTAATGATAACTGCGTAGGGAGATCAAAACACATCTGGCAGTAAAGGTTGTTGAAACTTTGTGGTGGGAAACAAAGAAACAGTTTCTATTTGCAACATTAATCCAGAACTATAGTTTCTGTTTACATTCTATTGTATTTACTTGCCCTATGCTAATACTGTCATCTAGTCACACATTGTAACCAATCTAGTATGCCCAACATTGCTGCCTCACTGGACCTCGCCTAGAATTTCTCTCTCTGCCATTATGTGTCATTGGTTCCAGTATTCTGATCAGTGTAATTCTATGTAGTGCGCCTAAAATGGCTCACTCACCTGGACCCTTTTTAAGTCCCGCATCCTTTGTATAAACATTATGGTCTCTGTATTTGACACAAAGCTAAACCCTTTTATTATGCTCACAGTTTCTGTATTGTATAATGTTCATGCTATCTATTAAGCTCCTTGAGTCCTGTTGGAGAAAGAGCAATATATAAATAAAATTATTATTATTACCTGGAGTGTGTTGCTTCTGAACCAACTTATATGGTGGTAATTGTAGCAATTAATAGTGAGTCAGAGAGATACTGTGGAGTGTAATCATTTCTGTAGAGCGACCATGTGGTTGTTTTTCATTAATTCTATGTCAGACCCACGTCACGCAGTCTGAAGTGAGTGCTGATCTTGACAAAGTTTCAACCAGTGGTTAGACACTGGAGTATCTTGGAATCGAGTCCATGACTCTTTGACTTGGTCCTTGCCAAATGCAGACCCAATCAGAAGAGCAGCTGAGTCGCCACTTAAGTCTGCACTGATTGTCCTGAGATCTATGGCACTGCTAATCTTAGCTGCCAATGAGGATGGGATCTAGAAAGGGTGGCAGGAACCATACCAGTCCAATTGAATACTGGAATATGGACCTCAAGTAGATTAGAAACCATTTACACTGACAAATTGGACTTTTCTTGTATTACACATGTACACAAAAAATTCTTACACCTCTATACCTATGTAGATTTAGACTCAATTTGCATTTCAATATGCTTAGAAAAAGAGCATTGATTTTTTTTCTTGGAGTACCGAGAATAACTTTGGACAGAGGGCCACAAAATATTTTCTCACCTTTAGCCTCCCAGCAATTAGATAAAGGTCAATATTATGCTTTAAAACTCAAAAACAAATTAAAAATATCTTGAAATAAATGTATTTTTAATGATTTGATATTTCAATTTTGCTCACTGCAATATGTAGCATAATATGACACACAGCAATGTCCCATATTCATAATATGTACCCCCCAAATGGATAATATGGCTCATAATAATAATAATAAAAATATCCAACCTCCTCTCCCTTCATACTCCCTCCCGCCCAGTACGGTCGGCCGATGACCGTCGCCTCTCCTCTTCCTTGGTCACTGCTTCCCATGCACGAGTTCAAGATTTTGCCCGTGCTGCACCCCTTCAGTGGAACGCGCTCCCCCGCTCCATTAGACTCTCCCCAACCTTACAAAGCTTCAAACGGGCACTGAAAACCCACCTATTTATCAAAGCGTATCCCTCCGATGCATAACCTAGTCCTTAGGCTGCTCCTCCATCCCCCTGCCCCGTGCCTTGAACATCTCTGCTTTGCTTGCATACTGCCATCAGGCTTCATCCTGGTTGCTTGCACCTCATGTCATCTGTCTGTCGCCCCTCCCCACTAGATTGTTAGCTCTTCAGAGCAGGGCCCTCTTTCCTCTTGTTGTCTAACCCCTCTTCTCGACACATTTCACTCAGCGGCCATCTTTACCTGCTTTTTCTCCTACTGGTAAAGGCTCCTCTCTATCTATGGCTGCCAGCCCCAAGTAGTACAATGATTACTCCCTCGCTACTTACATCTAAGCAGTATTATGTTTTGAGAATTGTGATGCTCCTTGTTACCTGCACTCTATTTTTGTTATTTATTTACTGTTATGGTAAGTTTTGTCTCCCTGTACTGCCCTTTGTACGGTGCTGCAAAACACTTGTGGCGCCCTATAAATAAAATGTAATAATGATAATAATAATAATAACCGTGTTCCCTAATTGATAACATATCATTATGGTGTAATGTCCCACACCATAATGCCTCCACATAGTAAAATGCCACACTTTAATGCCTTCACATGGTTATATGCCACACCAAAATACCCCCACATGGTAATATACCACACTGTAGGACCCCCAATCAGTAATATGCCCCACCGTAATGCCCCACATTGTACAATGCCACACTGTAATGACCTCACATGGTTATATGCCACACCATAATGACCCCACATGGATGCCACACTTTAATGCCACCATTTGATAATATTGTTACATTCACCTAGTAACCATGTTACTCCTGCACTGACTAGCGTGGACTTAATTTAAAACAGCTGCTTTTACCAGGTGACGTAAGTTCACCCAGAACTAAGATGCCACCAGGACTTAATACAAGTACAAGGTGTCAGTGTGAAACTAGGTGAGCACAGGAATGGGCTGAAGTGGAAAGCGGGGAAATAAACTAGATGCAGACTGATGTAAACAAACAGAGGAAGCAAAGGCCTACCTCTGCGGGTGGACTTTGAGTGTCTGTCTTTGCAGACACACTCATACAATCCATTGGTAAGGGGTTGTGAGCCTTCAAAGCTCAGCTTACATTTGTCACAGGTGGGGTGTATCAGTCGCCTCCTAATTTAGCTTAGAATCATATGGCAGGAGCAGAGTGTTTATTGCGTCCTTCTTTGACCCCCAAATTAATAAAAGCTCAAGGTGATACCTTTAATACATACAAGTTTTGACCTTTAAACCAAAGCTGTATGTGTCTGTGTGGTTATTTTTATTGATAAGATAATTAAGTTGTAGATAGTGTCGGTTAATTACAATAAAATTATGAACGCCTTATCTAAACTTTCCTTTCACAAAGACAATGTGGGATGTGTATCAAACCTCGGAGAGAGACAAAGTGCCACACATTCAACTCCTAACTGCAAGTTTTCAAACAGCCTGTAAAATGACAGCTATTTGGCTGGTACTTTATATCTCTCCAAGGCTCAACACATATCCCCCAATGTTTGTTAAATTGGATCTACCCCCAAATCTCACTTTTATCATTATCTCACAAATTATGGAAAATTACAAAACTGTAAAATAAACCTTTAACTTAAGTTTCTCTCCTCTTACACAACAGCTTCTTGACAGTGTCAATTGTCAATTGACAGTGTCAATTTTTGCAGGCAATACTAAAATATATAGGGTAATCAAGTCAGATGTGGATGTGGAGTCTCTTCAAAGCGATTTATTTAAACTGGAAGTTTGGGCAACAAAATGGGGTATGAGGTTTAATGTGGAAAAATGTAAAGTTATGCACTTTAGGACTAAGAATACACATGCAACCTACAAATTAAATGGGGAAAATAGGGAAAATGGTATTAGAAAAGGATTTGGGGGTGTTCATTGATAGTAGATTTAGCAGCAACACACAATGTCAAAGTGCAGCAACAAAGGCACATAAGGTCTTAGCCTGCATTAAAAGGGGAATTGAGACAAGGGATGAGAACGTAATCCTGCCACTGTACAAATCGTTGGTATGGCCGCATCTCGAGTATTGTGTACAGTTCTGGGCACTACACTATAAAAGAGACATATTAGAACTTGAAAAGGTTCAGAGGCGAGCTACCAAATTGATTAAGGGGTTGGAGACACTGAACTATGAGGAGAGGCTTTCTAGGTTAGATATGTTTATACTAGAAAAGAGACGACTAAGAGGAGAAATGATTAATATTTACAAATATATAAAGGGACAATATGCGGAGCTAACTGGTGATTTGTTTATTAAGAGACCTCTACACAAAACGGTAAGGCTTGAGGAGAGGAAATTTTGTACTCAGCGCAGGAATGGATTTTTCACTGTAAGGGCAATACGAATATGGAATACACTGTCAGAGAAGGTTGTACTGGCGGACAGCTTCAACTGTGACCCATTGTCTAGACAGTGGACTAGAATAGAAGAGCACAGATCATTTTAAATTGATCACTAGTGTTGGGATCCATCACGTTATTTGATCCGAAAATATGGACTTATTCAAATTGCATGTTGTATCAATGTATACTCTATAAGGAAAACTGTACTTTTGACAACTCATTTTAAGTCAGATGCCGCTATTCCAGTCATTGCCTAGATAAATCCTAATAAATTTGGATATTCACAAATTAAATATTCTGTAACATATTCCATAGCCTCAGCATTACTTTTATTTGCCACCAGCCAATTACAGTTAGAATACGCATCTATTCCTACAATGGCAGCACCCAAAACCCTAGCTGACTCATTGGAATCCACTGCTAGGACTGGTGACAATGTATGACCTGCCTCCTGAGATACCTGTAGCAACCTGAAAAATTGTGTGTACCCCTTTAAAAGTGAAAGAACAGTTATACTGGTACAGCAGGGGTTAAAGGATAAGTTGAATTGTAGCAAACAGGGTGGTCACACAGGGCGGTGAAGAGCATCTTTGCAGAGCTAGAGCAGCAGGGTGCTTCTGTGAGTGCAGAGAACTGGTAAAGCGGGCGTGAGACGTCGCAGTTGGGGATTGGACAGGTCTATGCAGAGGCGCAGATACATCGGCCATCTTTAGTAGCTGAGACAGGTCCAGGCAGAGAGCAAAATAACCTGAGAGGTTCAGAGTGAGAAAACAAAGACTGTTTGTGGAAAACAGGAAAGGGGGGGGGGGAGACTGTGTTGCGGACTGCAAATCGGCGAGTGCTAGACCCAATTGTCCATTTGTCACACACTTACTGCTCATGATCGCATGGAGAGGAGGGGTTCTACCAGGCCATTAATAGATAATCCCATAGAGTAGCCCCTGCTTGAACACAGTTACAATTACTGAGACATTACTTGTGAGAGGAATTTAAAATAGACATTGAGTTGCTTTAAAGAATAAAGACTGAGTTATTTGTTCAAGGAATAATTACTACAGAGAAAGTTGCATTGCTAGAGATTCTGAGATACCTTCACTATTTATATTATTTTTTCAATACTAAAGAACAGTGACATTTCTGCTAATAAAACCCAGGATTAAAATTGCTTCACAAGTGCTGTTACTCCCCATTGCAATACTGTGTCCCTGTAGGATCACCATCACTTGTGCAACAATAACAGGACACCACAGCCACATCGCAACACTGTTGCAATGTCGGATCTAATAGTTCCAACGTAAAATTGCCGGTAAAGATTGGGACATTCTTATCAGTGATAGTTAGAAAAGTAGTGATTGCCAGTGAAATAGTATTCTTAATCATTTTCTTCATTGTCCTCATTATTGTATTTTTTTCTTGCAATATGCATGTATCTGTGATTAGATTGATTGAACCACTGAATTATTGATTGTTCCAGTGTATTGTGAGCTGTAGTCAAATGTGATTTTCTTATCTTCTTTAATTCATCATTAATATCGTAATTGTCCAATTCTGCCAAATCATCTTTAATCCAGAGTTCTTTGCAGCTCAATAAAAGAAACATCCTGTTGGAAATTGCTGTCAGTACATTACTGTTGCTTATCAATCTATCTCTCATAGCAAGGTACAATGAACAAGGTATGGGGGGAAAACATCTTAGGGACAGAGTTTGTCAAATAGCAACCGAACAGCTGTGATACCTCTTCCAACCACTTAGACATACCTGCCAACCCCAGCATGTTACATATCTATTATACATTAAATTAGCTGTAATGTAAATAAAGCAGATTACAGTGCATCCAGAAAGTATTCACAGTGCTTCACTTTTTCCACATTTTGTTATGTTACAACCTTATTCCAAAGTGGAATAAATTCACTTTTCCCTCCAACGTGGAAAAAGTGAAGCGCTGTGAATACTTTCAGGATGCACTGAATATGTAATTGTGCTATACACTTGTTTTCTGGTATTGTTTCCCTCACTCCAGCTGTGGTAGATTATTGTCAGCATCTTTCTCCTGCATCCACTGTACATGGAATTGTATTAAGCCTGCTAACACTATGCCAGCCTATCACATTCGAAAATAAACTTTCACAGTTACACCACAACAACCATAATGCACAGTAGTCAGTGACAAAATTAACCACAGTTGCTGACCTCATGTGTCCCTAAAGTTATTTTGATGCTAATTAATGATATATTATATGATATAGATTATGAAGTACAATAATACTGTACATGTGCTGTGAACATTTCAATACATCAGCTTTAACAAAAATGAATGCTATAAAACTTTACAAAGCTACCCCCACAAGTTTAATCTGAATTCTAAAATTAGGAACATTCTTCTAATAATTGAATTGCATTTGCCTTTTTGCCATTGCCATATTGTAAGTCTATAGGTGGTTATACAATAATACATAATGATGACATTGGCATTAGATGGGTTAGTAAAAAAAATTCTGCCACAGATCAGGGAACCGGAGCATGGGAGAGATGTTCCCAGAGCCCTCTGAGTTGAAAATTACAGAAAACTGTAGCCTGAGGTTAGTGAGGTGGAACATTGGTTGTGGTATGATAGAAGACGAGGATGAGCCAAGAATCTGAAAGAAGGGAGTGTAGGGAAGAATAGAAGAATAGTCTCAGGCAAGACAAATTCTCAGTTTGTTAAACAGCATATGAAGCATAATATTTGAAGGGTGTTCCTGAATACAGATATGGAATCTGTCATATGGAAACAGTATCCAATAATGTCCCCCCCCAAATAAAAAATAATAATAAAAAAAAATAATGAAAATAATTTTTGTTACCTCACTCACCTATTTAACTTTTCTCTTTCCATGTAGCCTTATACACAAATCCTTTAGCATGAGATACCCGATGTGAATTAGATGCTCTGCCATTGGTAGTGATTCCCATGAATCAGTACTTTTTCATGAATTTTGCCTCTTACAGTACTAAGGGATCTATTTACTAAGCCTTGGATGGAGATAAAGTGGACGGAGATAAAGTCCCAGCCAATCAGCTCTTAAATGCCATGCCACAAGCTGTGTTTGAAAAATTACAGTTAGGAGCTGATTGGCTGGTACTTTACCTCCATCCACTTCCTCTCCGCCCATGGATTAGTAAATAGATGCCTAATTCAATAATAGTGTACTAAGTAGCTATTAGTGTACTAAGGGGGTAATTCCAAGTTGATCGCAGCAGGAAATTTTTTAGCAGTTGGGCAAAACCCTGTGCACTGCAGGGGGGGCAGATATAACATTTGCAGAGAGAGTTAGATTTGGGTGGGTTATTTTGTTTCTGTGCAGGGTAAATACTGACTGCTTTATTTTTACACTGCAATTTAGATTGCAAATTGAACTCACCACACCCAAATCTAACTCTCTCTGCACATGTTATATCTGCCCCCCCCCTGCAGTGCACATGGTTTTGCCCAACTGCTAAAAAATGTCCTGCTGCGATCAACTTGGAATTACCCCCTAAGTACTCAGGATTAGTATAGCACATTCAGACGCATATTTTAAAAAAACTTGCATAGTGGGGATAAGTTGCAAAGTCCATGGTACATCAAACACAGCTGTTTGACAAGATTTGAGGATATGTGTATATGAAAACAATGCTTTCCTCTCTATTTTTTGTTATTATACTCCCTGCTGTATCTGTTTCAATATGACCTTCACTTCCTTCACTCCACAGAAACTGTGACCTTCTCACAGTTAAATATCAGGGTCACTTTTTAACTCTAATTTTACTTGATCTATCAACTTCCATCAACATAACTGACCACCATCTTGTTCAAACCCTCCACTCTCTTGGGCTCCATGAAACTGCCATCTCTTGGTTCTCATTCTATCTTCTTCCCTTTCTCCCCATTCATGTGGTGTTCCCAAGTCTCTGTCCTTGTTCCCCTTCTCTTCTCTCTATACACCTCATCTCTGGATGAACTCATCAGTTACTTTGTTCTACAATATCACCTTTATGCCGATGATACTCAACTCTACCTCTCCTCCCTTGATGTCTCCACCTTCACCCTTTTGTCACTTATCTCAAACGGTCTCTCTTCCATCTTTTCCTGAATGTCCCAGAACTTTCTTAAACTCAACATGCCTAAGGCTGAGCTTATTGCATTCACCCTCTAGGGTTTCCCTTTCCTTCCAACCTGTCTCTTACTGTTGTCAACACTGTCACTTATGTGATCACTTTACTTCCATGTTCAGATCCCGGCATAGGATGCAGCATCAGATCATCTGTGACACCACTGGCTGGCTGCATGACTCACAGACAGTCTGCTGTTGATCTGCGTGCTATGTCACAAAACCCATTCTGCACATGCGCAGTACAGGTCTGATGCATGCGCAAAATACTGAGCATCAAATAATGAAAGTACTTTGCGGCAGCATGGGGCTGGTGGAAGTAAGAACAGTAGTGGGACATGATTCCACATGCAGTCACACAGATTTTTAACATACACTAACATTATAAAAATGTAGTAAGCAGACAGCTACAGCATATTGCTGTGCAGGAAGGGACATGTTGTTTTGCAGGAGGGGTCATGTTGTTCTGCAGGAGGGGGCATGTTGTTGTTCAGAAGGGGGTATGATGTTAGGATGGGGCATGTTTCTGTGCAGTAGAGGGCATGTTGTTGTGCAGTAGAGGGTATATTGCTGTGCAGGAGGGTTCATGTTGTTGTGCAGTAGAGGGCATGTTTCTGTGCAGGAGGGGGCATGTTGCTGTGCAGTAGAGGGCATGTTGTTGTGCAGTAGAGGGCATGCTGCTGTGCAGGAGGGGGCATGTTGTTGTGCAGTAGAGGGCATGTTGCTGTGCAGTAGAAGTTGCTGTGCAGGAGGGGGCATGTTGTTGTTCAGAAGGGGGTATGATGTTAGGATGGGGCATGTTTCTGTGCAGGAGGGGACTTGTTGTTGTGCAGTAGAGGGCATGTTGCTGTGCAGTAGAGGGCATGTTGTTGTGCAGTAGAGGGCATGTTGCTGTGCAGGAGGGGGCATGTTGTTGTGCAGTACAGGGCATGTTGCTGTGCAGTAGAAGTTGCTGTGCAGGAGGGGGCATGTTGTTGTTCAGAAGGGGGTATGATGTTAGGATGGGGCATATTTCTGTGCAGGAGGGGACTTGTTGTTGTGCAGTAGAGGGCATGTTGCTGTGCAGTAGAGGGCATGTTGTTTTGCAGGATGGGGCATGTTGTTGTTCAGAAGGGGGTATGATGTTAGGATGGGGCATGTTTCTGTGCAGGAGGGGACTTGTTGCTGTGCAGTAGAGGGCATGTTGCTGTGCATTAGAGGGCATGTTGCTGTGCAGTAGAGGGCATGTTGTTGTGCAGGATGGGGCATGTTGTTGTTCAGAAGGGGGTATGATGTTAGGATGGGGCATGTTTCTGTGCAGGAGGGGGCATGTTGTTGTGCAGGAGGGGGCATGTTGCTGTGCAGTAGAGGGCATGTTGTTGTGCAGGATGGGGCATGTTGTTGTTCAGAAGGGGGTATGATGTTAGGATGGGGCATGTTTCTGTGCAGGAGGGGACTTGTTGCTGTGCAGTAGAGGGCATGTTGCTGTGCAGTAGAGGGCATGTTGTTGTGCAGGAGGGGTCATGTTGTTGTGCAGTAGAGGGCATGTTTCTGTGCAGGAGGGGGCATGTTGCTGTGCAGTAGAGGGCATGTTGTTGTGCAGTAGAGGGCATGCTGCTGTGCAGGAGGGGGCATGTTGTTGTGCAGTAGAGGGTATGTTGCTGTGCAGTAGAAGTTGCTGTGCAGGAGGGGGCATGTTGTTGTTCAGAAGGGGGTATGATGTTAGGATGGGGCATGTTTCTGTGCAGGAGGGGACTTGTTGTTGTGCAGTAGAGGGCATGTTGCTGTGCAGTAGAGGGCATGTTGTTGTGCAGTAGAGGGCATGTTGCTGTGCAGGAGGGGGCATGTTGTTGTGCAGTACAGGGCATGTTGCTGTGCAGTAGAAGTTGCTGTGCAGGAGGGGGCATGTTGTTGTTCAGAAGGGGGTATGATGTTAGGATGGGGCATATTTCTGTGCAGGAGGGGACTTGTTGTTGTGCAGTAGAGGGCATGTTGCTGTGCAGTAGAGGGCATGTTGCTGTGCAGTAGAGGGCATGTTGTTGTGCAGGATGGGGCATGTTGTTGTTCAGAAGGGGGTATGATGTTAGGATGGGGCATGTTTCTGTGCAGGAGGGGACTTGTTGCTGTGCAGTAGAGGGCATGTTGCTGTGCATTAGAGGGCATGTTGCTGTGCAGTAGAGGGCATGTTGTTGTGCAGGATGGGGCATGTTGTTGTTCAGAAGGGGGTATGATGTTAGGATGGGGCATGTTTCTGTGCAGGAGGGGGCATGTTGTTGTGCAGGAGGGGGCATGTTGCTGTGCAGTAGAGGGCATGTTGTTGTGCAGGATGGGGCATGTTGTTGTTCAGAAGGGGGTATGATGTTAGGATGGGGCATGTTTCTGTGCAGGAGGGGACTTGTTGCTGTGCAGTAGAGGGCATGTTGCTGTGCAGTAGAGGGCATGTTGTTGTGCAGGAGGGGTCATGTTGTTGTGCAGGAGGGGGCATGTCGTTGTGCAGGAGGGGTCATGTTGTTGTGCAGTAGAGGGCATGTTGTTGTGCAGGAGGGGGCATGTTGTTGTGCAGGAGGGGTCATGTTGTTCTGCAGGAGGGGGCATGTTGTTGTTCAGAAGGGGGTATGATGTTAGGATGGGGCATATTGCTGTGCAGGAGGGGGCATGTTGCTGTGCAGTAGAGGGCATGTTGTTGTGCAGGAGGGGGCATGTTGTTGTGCAGGAGGGGGCATGTCGTTGTGCATGAAGGGGCATGTTGCTCTGCAGGAGGGGGCATGTTGTTGAGGGGGGCATTTTGGTATGCAGGAGGAAAATGTGTGCAGGGGTGGCATTTGTAAATGTTTTGGAGACAAGCTGGTACTACTATGGGTACCTATTATCACCCCACCAAAATGTAGTGGGAAGACCATAGTATACTTGCTCTGTGCACCATACTCCCAAAGCTACAACTCTAGATCCTATTGTTCACTCATTCCTCAACATTTATTATTCTAAATGTGTTCTATTTTTATATTTTTCAGAATGGTTTGCACTAAAATTTGATGCATCATTGATACAATTTTATGTTTTATACGTAGACATGAATACGTACAGTTTTTAAAGTGGGCTGGTATAGGGCAATATACCATATCAATACTTCTCTGTGCTACTTGTCTAATTCATCATCTGGCAAGAAATTATTTTGTTTCCAATGCAAAAGTCAGAGTGGGTGACCTATCTGCATACGCTTTAATGTATTTTGATCTCCATAAAAATGTCTGGTATCTAATACTGTACCTCAGTAAAAGAGACACTCTGAGGCCTATTTAACAATAATCATGGTATTTTCCCAACCATTAACATTTCTTAATGCTTTTTGGGGGAATTTACTTACTAATAATGTAGCATAATTTTTTTTTAAAGAATCTTTTTTTTTTCTTTAATGTTACTGAAAAAAATATAACAAAAGGTCCATAAGTATATTATATTATCCCAAACAACACATGATAAACTTGTAATCAGGGCCGGATTGGCCATTGCCTTTACCGGGGAATACCCCGGCGGGCCGATCGGGGTCCGGGGCCGACTGTCATGAGTGGCACCATCCCCCTCCATGTCACCTGCCAACTTGTGAGTGCCGCGGCCGCTGTCAGGAGAACCAGCCGGCCGGCCCTCCTCCCTGTCACCTGCTTACTGGCGGCCGCTATCTAGAGAGCTGGATCCACCGTGTGTTGCAGCGCAGCCGCTCCTCCAAGACTCCTGTTGACAGAAGCTGTACTGCGGGGAGGATCACCCGGGGGAGGCTTCCTGGCTGCTGCGTCCGCGCTGCTCTGGCGGTAAGTCCCGTCATGTGGGTGCGTGACTGTGAGAGGCCTCCTGCCCCCCTTGCCAGCACCAGTGTGCCCCATATCCTCCCTGCCAGCATCAGTGTGCCCCCATCCCTCCTGACAGTGCCAGTGTGACCCCCTATCTCCCCCTGCCAGTACCAGCTTGCCCCCCCCCATCTCCCCCTGACAGCATTGGAGTGTCCCCATCTCCCCTCCTGTCAGCAGCATTGTGCCCCCTCATCCCTCCCCCTGGCCAACAGTGTGCCCCCTCATCCCTCCCCCTGGCCAGCAGTGTGCCCCCTCACCCCCCCCTGTTTAACAGTGTGTCCCCTCATCCCCCCCCTGGTCAACAGTGTGCCCCCTCATCCCCCCCTGGCCAGCAGTGTGCCCCCTCATCCCCTCCCACTGGCCAGCAGTGTGTCCCCTCATCCCTCCCCCCGGTATCAGTGTGCCTCCTCATCTATCCCCCTGGCCATCAGTGTGCTCCCTCTTCCCTCCCCCTGGCATCAGTGTGCCCCCTCATCCCTCCCCCTGGCCAGCAGTGTGCCCCCTCATCTCTCCCCCTGGCCAACAGTGTGCCCCCTCATCCCTCCACCTGGCCAACAGTGTGCCCCCTCAACCCTCCCCCGGCATCAGTGTGCCCCCTCATCTCTCCCCCCGGCATCAGTGTGCCCCCTCATCCCTCCCCCCGGCAGCAGTGTGCCCCCTCATCCCTCCCCCCGGCATCAGTGTGCCCCCTCATCCCTCCCCCCGGCAGTAGTGTGCCCCCTCCCCCCGGCAACAGTGTGCCCCCTCATCCCTCCCCCTGGCCCTGGGTGGTTGACACCCTTTACCTGGCTGGTTGGCACCCATTCCCTTTCTGCCCCAGGTGGATGGTTCTAGTCTGTCTTTGTTCTGCTATAGACCAAATCACATCGAGCTTAGTACTGCATATAACAGGTCTTTATGTGTGTAATGACGCTGACTACATATTTTTTGGGGGGGTTGTTTAATGTATGTCTATGTGCTCTACCTGGTGCAATGTGTGTAACGTGCTCTACCTGGTGCAATGTGTATAACGTGCTTTACCTGGTGCAAAGTGTGTAACATGTTCTACCTGGTGCAATGTGTATAACGTGCTTTACCTGGCGGAAAGTGTATAACGTGCTCTACCTGGCGCAATGTGTATAACGTGCTTTACCTGGCGCAAAGTGTATAACGTGCTCTACCTGGTGCAATGTGTATAATGTGCTGTACAAAGTGCAATGTGTATAATGTGCTCTGCCCGGCACAAAGTGTATAACGTGCTCTACCTAGCGCAGTGTGTATAGGAGGTTCTACCTGGTGCAATGTGTATAAGTGGCACTACTGTGTGGTGTAATGTTAATTGGCACTATTATGTGGTCACGCCCCTTCCCCACAAAGCCACTCCCCTAAATTTTTGCTGCGCGCCTTCGCGCGCACTGTCCCTTCTTTTGGGTATAGCAGGTGGAGCACCAATTCTGTTTCTGCCAAAGGGCGCCAAAATGTCTAGTTACAGCTCTGGTGCAGGGTGTCCTGTATGCTACACAGCCCAGCAGCACTGTCACCCCCCCCCCCCTCCCCTTTGCAACACTTTTGTACTGTCCAAATCAACTCTGTGTTTTTATATTTGAATCATTAACTCTGTGTTTTTATATTTGAATCATTAATAAGATTAATAAGAACCTTCATTCCGATGGGACCCAGAATAGGACAGGTAGGACCCCAATTTTTAAAAGTGAGGGGTCCCTGGGACCCACTTTCTTTTCGGCTCAGCGTGATCACTGGGTTATGAGGTGCAATATTAATTTGAAGTATTAATCCCGCCTACTTTGGTATTGGTTCCGCCTACAGTTGGTTTGGTGCCACCCACATGAGGCCACTTTTAGAAAATTTTCCAGGGCCACTTTTGTTTCCCAATCCGCCCCTGCTTGTAATACAGTATTCAATAAGGTTTACATTATAATGAAGCTTACCGATAAATATGATACTTGGGGTTTTTTAATAATATTTTTATTGAAAAGAGTCAAACGGTACAAGTCAAGTAAATGACACATAGACATAAGTACAGACATGGCATGGCAATGCAGCAATAAAAAGCCACCCAAGGAAACAGAATTTACTGAAAGAGAGCAATCATATTACAATATTGATGAGTAGTGACAGACATAGAATGTTACAGGGAGGAAACAAAAGGCGTCAGATATCTCACTATTCGAGCACATACAGTAAGTAATAAAAGAGTCCCTAACCCAAATAGCTCAAAAAGGTGGTCTACTGCCCTCCAAAACAGCCATATTCTACCAAGTAGAAAGGTGGATATATTGTCTAATACGATCCTTTTCAAGAGTTGTAAATTTAATAATATAGGGCAACCAAATATCCAACAATTTTGTAGCACGTCATTCAGCATCTAGGGAGCACTCAACCCAATCCATTTGATAACTATAATTAAGTCTAGGGAGCATACACTGCAAAGATACATTACATCCGGAAAGTATTCATATCGCTTCACTTTTTTCACATTTTGTTATGTTACAGCCTTATTCCAAAATGGAATAAATTATTTTTTTCCCTCAAAATTCTACACACAATACCCCATAATGACAACGTGAAAAAGTTTTTTTGAGATTTTTGCAAATTTATTAAAAATAAAAAAACTAAGAAATCACATGTACATAAGTATTCACAGCCTTTGCCATGAAGCTCAAAATTGAGCTCAGGTGCATCCTGTTTCCACTGATCATCCTTGAGATGTTCCTACAGCTTAATTGGAGTTCACCTGTGGTAAATTCAGTTGATGGGATATGATTTGGAAAGGCACACACCTGTCTATATAAGGTCCCACACTTGGCAGTGCATGTCTGAGCACAAACCTAGCATGAAGTCAAAGGAATTGTCTGTAGACCTCCAAGACAGGATTGTCTCGAGGCACAAATCTGGGGAAGGGTACAGAATAATATTTGCTGCTTTGAAAGTCCCAATGAGCACAGTGGTCTCCATCATCCGTAAATGGAAGAAGTTCGGAACCACCAGGACTCTTCCTAGAGCTGGCTGGCCATCTAAACTGGGCAATCAGGGGAGAAGGGCCCTAGTCAGGGCGGTGACCAAGAACCCGATGGTCGATCTGTCAGAGCTACAGCATTCCTCTGTAGAGAGAGGAGAATCTTCCAGAAGAACAACCATCTCTGCAGCAATCCACCAATCAGGCCTGTATGGTAGAGTGGCCAGACGGAAGCCATTCCTTAGTAAAAAGCACATGGCAGCCTGCCTGGAGTTTGCCAAAATGAACCTGAAGGACTCTCAGACCATGAGAAACAAAATTCTCTGGTCTGATGAGACAAAGCTTGAACTCTTTGGCGTGAATGCCAGGCATCATGTTTGGCGGAAACCAGGCACCGCTCATCACCAGGCCAATACCATCCCTACAGTGAAGCATGGTGGTGGCAGCATTATGCTGTGGGGATATTTTTCAGTGGCAGGAACTGGAAGACTAGTCAGGATAGAGGGAAAGATGAATGCAGCAATGTACAGAGACATCCTAGATGAAAACCTGCTCCAGAGCGCTCTTGACCTCAGACTAGGGTGACGGTTCATCTTTCAGCAGGACAACGACCCTAAGCACACAGCCAAGATATCAAAGGAGTGACTTCAGGACAACTCTGTGAATGTCCTTGAGTGGCTCAGCCAGAGTCCAGACTTGAATCTGATTGAACATCTCTGGAGAGATCTGAAAATGGCTGTGCACCGATGCTTCCCATCCAACCTGATGGAGCTTGAGAGGTGCTGCAAAGAGGAATAGGCAAAACTGCCCAAACAAAGGTGTACCAAGCTTGTGGCATCATATTCAAAAAGACTCGAGGCCGAAATTGCTGCCAAAGATGAGCTGTGAATACTAATGTACATATGATTTCTTAGTTTTTTATTTTTAATAAATTTGCAAAAATCTCAAAAAAACTTTTTTCACTTTGTCATTATGGGGTATTGGGGTCATTCCGACCCGATCGCTCGCTGCAGTTTATAGCAGTGCAGTGATCAGGTCGGAACTGTGCATGCGCTAGTGCCACAGTGCACCGGCGAATGCCAGCCGTCGTTGCCTAGCGATCGCCTCTGACGCAGAGACGGTCGCTGGGCGGGAGGCGATGGACGGCGGTGCAGTCCGGCCAATGCAGGTGTGGCCGGACCGCTGGGGGGGGGGGGGGCGGGCCGTGGTGGCTGCGTGACGTCATACGTAGCCGCTGCGACCCGGGGCAACGAGGAGGTTCTCCCGGCCAGCCGCAGGAGCTGCGCTGGCCGGGAGTAACTCCTGAGATGCAAAAGCAACGCCGCTGTGCGATGCTTTTGCATTTCTTTGGGGCGGCCAGCACTGACATGCGGGGCGGACTAGCATGTCTGAGTGCCTGATCGTAGCTGTGCTAAATTTAGCACAGCTACAATCAACTCGGAATAACCCCCATTGTGTGTAGAATTTTGAGGGGGAAAATAAATGTATTTCATTTTGCAATAAGGCTGTAACATAACAATATGTGGAAACAGTGAAGCGCTGTGAATACTTTCTGGATGTACTGTATATGGTCACTGTTGATCCATTTAGAAAGAATAGTTTTCTTAGCCACTGTAGCAACTTTGGCTAATAAATGAAGAGCACCAATAGTCAGCTCAAGGGGTTGGAAAGAAGGGTAATGATTCCATAAAGCCCAAGAAACGTTCAATGTAAATGGTATGCGTAAGGTATTGTTAACATAAAACTGTTCTTTATTCCAAAATAATTGGACTATATGCTACTTAGGTTTTTATCACAAAAAAAAATCAGAAAATAAAAAAGCACAAATGGTGTACAGTATTATACGTGTCTATCACAGTACACTAAACATACTGTACATAATAGCATAATCCTAGGAAAACATCATAATTCTAATATAAATGTAATAAGCACAAGAAGTCTTTGTTTTCATTTGGAATGTGAATCACACATTAACTATTGTCTGCAAGTTATGAAAAATCATCTCTCTATAAAACAGCTGCGCTAATCTTTATTGTGTTGGTACTGTGTGACTGCAAGAAGCAAAACGTCAGGCTAGTAAATGGTTGGTATATTATATAAAAGCCCTTGTGGCTGCAGACAGCCTCTGTCCGGACCGTGCCCCCCCCTCCCACCCACCCCACATTGTGTCGATGCCCACAAAACATTGTGTCAACGTCCATCACTGCCTCCGCCAGGACTTAGACTGCATTGTGAACACAGTTTAAGACCTTGCACATGTGCGCACTGGCATAAAGTTTTCATACTTTACCAGCCATGTGGACTATGATTGGGAATAGTAACCTGTGCTGAGCGCAGTGGGCGCAGAGTAAGGCACCTTACCCGCAGTATGGCAAGCAAAGCGAGCCATGCAAGGGGATGCGGTGCACTAATTGGGGTTCCTGGTCATGTTATGCAATAAACTACACCAAAAACAGTAAAAAATGAGATGTTGACCTTTTCATGTTAGACCCGTCCCATGTTGACCTTTTTCCCATGCCGACCATGCTCATGTCGACCAATAGTGGTCGTCATATTGATTGTCGCCCTTAACTAGGTTGACCCTTTTAACCATAACCGGTGAAATCAGCCTACCCAGTGAAGGGGAGCACACCTCACCAGTGGAGCAAGATGGCTACTGGACTGCCAGTCTTTCCCCATCAGCTCTCACAAAGCAGACAAAGGGCGGGATGTAATACAGTCCGAGTTCACTCGATGTGTGGGATGCCAGCCGAACTCAGACTTTTTTTTTTTTAAAGGAGCAATCATTTACAACAGCAATACCATGCCTTGTAAATGACTGCCCTTTTTAAAAAAAAAGTGGGGGGGCGTGGCCTGGCGGGCTGAGAAGAGGACGTGCTCTGGTAGTGCTCCTCTGCAAAATGGTATTTTATACCTAATAATTGTGGACAATCCAGCTCCCCCCCGATCCAGTGTGCCCTGGTGACTGTCTCCTTGCCTTGGCCGTGTGCTCTGTACTGCCGTTGAACCGGAGGCAGCGGCCGTTTCACTCCGCGGATTGCGGCCTAGTCGATCCCCGGAAGCCGGGGCCTGGACTTTCAGGTGCGGCCGGACGGCGGGCTCCATGACGCGCACGCCGCGACGGACCTTCCCAACAGCGCTCTCTCCCGCAAGCAGCCTCCACAGACCCCGCGAACGATAGTGTGGCCGGAGAGCAACCCGAGGAGCCCCTGCAAATACTGTGACACACAGGTACTCCCTCCACTGGTGCTTCAGCCCCTCACTGTGGCGGCCATCTTGCCTCTCCTCCTCTCAGCTATTGAATGCCTTCTGGCTGCAGTGTTGAATGGAGTCTCTGTGGGGTGGTACTGCTACAGCCTGAACCCTGCACTGACACTTTTATCTGCTATAGTGTGTTCCACCCTTGTTGTTTCACAGTGCTTATTACACAGGATAGACCCAATTATAATCCTTGTGCTGCAGCTTCTACAGAAAACCCCCCTGGTGGTCATCCTGGGGAAACTCATCTGAGCTGTGCATTATTTTACTTCATGTTCAATATATGAAGCCGATCTCCAATCATTTCAGACGATTGTTTCCAGCTGAATACCTTTCTACTCTGCCATGACGTCTCAGTGGTTTTATGCTATGGAAGTGTGCTTTGCTAAGCTGCCGCAGCCATTGATACCGTAATGATCTGTTAACGCCATCCCACTGGTAGCCACCTCACTAAAGGCATCCTTCCGCGAGTTATGCAATTTTAGTTTACCTCGATATCCTGACCTCAGCGAAACTAAGCTCTTTGATGCTGATTGAAAGATGCCCAGTAATAAGAAATCTTCTCAAAAGACCGGTACACCTCCTTCACTGGGAACCATGTCGCAGTCCGTTCTGAGACCGTTTCTACAACCTACCCCGCCCGCACTTACAGAAAACGCTTCTGCTTCAAACCCCTCCCTCTCCCCGCCCGCCACTCATTCATTCTCTTTGGGTGCTGATGCGCCACATGCCTGCCCTCCAGGAGATAGGGACTTACGAGACATCTTGGCCTACATAAAAAAATCTTCCCACTAAACAAGATCTACAAGATACTGTGAGACGTGAACTGGCTACTATGAGACAGGACATTTCCCACCTCTCCGATCGGATGTCGAATCTGGAGGATCACCATGCCTCTTCTGATACGTTCCTAAAGTCATTGACAGATGTCATTGAAGCTCAGTCGACTGAGATCCGCTCTCTCCAAACGCGGTTAACGGATTTGGATAACAGAGGGAGAAGAAACAAATCCGAGTGCGGGGTTTGCCGGAAGATGTCCCTCAAACAGGCTTGATCGATGCTCTTACAAAAATCTTTAACGAGATATTGGGTAATGATCCTAACGACACTATCACCTTCGATAGGGCCCATCGTGCTCTGAAACCAAGAGGTCTCTCCGCTGACAAACCACGTGATGTCATCTGCAGATTGCATTATTTTTCTCAAAAAGATGACATTATGCGCAAGGTACGCCAGCTCGATGGAGTCGATTTTAACGGTTCAATGATACATATCTATCAAGACCTGTCCTGGCATACCCTCCAACAGCGGAAAGCCCTCAAGCCCCTAACAGATGAGCTCCGTAAACGCCAATTGAAATACCGCTGGGGCTTCCCCTTCAATCTCCAGGTCTCCTTTTCAGGGAAAACCCACACTCTCTACTCCCACTCTGATCTCTCACTGTTCTGTAATGGTCTTGGATTACCGAAACTTGATTTACGCGACTGGGACTTCCCTTGTCCTGCATTGCCACCTCTCCGATCCCCGAGTTCTGGAATCCCCTGGCAGGAGGTGCGGACCACCGGGAGGAAAAGAGCTGAGGATCCCCCCTCTGACAATGACTTAAATGCTACCTGATTGATAACCTGTTATTTGTTTGCTTATGTTCTTCTCAAATTGTTTCTCTAGGTTTCAGTGTGCAACTTTATCTAATCGCTGATGAGACTTAATTTAATGTCCTGGTGTCACTGGTATTAGGTCCCACATATTATATATTGGGCCATTAGTTGTTGGCCACTGTTTCATGATTACAAGGTTTCTTTTTTCCTGCCATTTGATGATTTCTTCATTACAACGAGGTTTACAGTTAGTTAAAACTACTTATGTGTATCGATTGTAATAATATTTTTCCCCATTTTTCAATATGCCTTTGGCGGTGGCTCCCCCACTCGCCCCTTACCCGCTCCCGGCTGCTTTGCCTCTTGGGTTTCTGATTCTAAGATGGATCAGCTACCTCATTGCGGGTTTTTTTGATTGTTATTGTTGTTTTTTCTACTTGATTTGCTTCTTTCTCCTTCCTCCTTGTTCCTTTTCCTCTCCTCTTTTTGACCATCCCGGGCCCACCGCTCTCCACTATAACTTGTGCCTCCCATGACATCACCTGGTAGACTCAAAATATCATCGATTAATGCAAAGGGCCTTAATGTACCGGAGAAAAGGCCTCTCTTCTACGGTTTCTCTTGGCCGATAGAGTAGAAGTTGCTTTGGTTCAAGAAACGCATTTTAGAACCTCAGCTCGCAGCCCCTCTCTGATTAACTATCGTTTTCCCCAGGCCTTTTATAGTAAAAACCCAGATTCTAAATCAAAAGGTGTAGCGATATTGTTCTCTAGGACCCTTCAGCTGTCTGATATATCAGTGCATAAGCCGATTCTGGGTCAACTTTTAGTGGTGCGTTGTAAAATAAGTATGTGCCCTTACACGTTTGTTGCACTTTATGCCCCTAATAAGGATCAGGTTTCATTTTTTAGGTCCACACTTTCCCAAATAGAATCTCTTTTTTCGGGCGTTGTTGTCTTGGGGGGCGATTTGAATTGGATAATGGATCCATCCTTAGACTCTTCTTCTAATGCTCCCCGGAACTCCCAACGTCAATATCGGCAAGTTAGACGATTGTTCCACGATCTCCAGCTGACTGACTCCTGGAGGGTCCTACACCCCTCTGACAGAGACTACTCCTTCTATTCTACTCCACATAAAGCTTACTCTCGTCTTGATTATCTATTCCTCAGTCACAGATATCTTCCCTTACTGATAGATTCTTCTATTGGCTTGATAACCTGGTCTGATCATGCTCCGGTGTCCATAACTCTCTCAACCCCTCAAACTACCCCAGGGCAATGGACCTGGCGTCTTAATGAATCCTTATTACAAGATCAATATTGTAAGGGAGAAATTGAGAAGGCCTTGACTGAATTTTTCTCCATAAATGATACCGACGACGTCTCTAAGATTATCCTGTGGGAAGCGCACAAATGCACTATACGGGGTAAACTTATACAGTTGGGTACATTTGTGAAAAAACAGAGGGCAGCACTTATTACCAAATTACTGCATCGACTCCACTTTCTAGAGTCCTCTCATAAAACGTCTCTGTCAGAGACCGACTAATTAGAATTACTTGACACGCGGGCACAACTAAAGAAGACCCTCACTGATAGTATCCAGCTCTCAATCCGTAAATGCAACTCTAAGTACTACCAGTGGGGTAATAAACCTGGACGCCTCCTAGCCCAGGCACTTAAGGCCCAACGCACTTCATTGTTTATTAATAATGTGAAAGACCTCGGGGGTACTCTACGTTTCAAAACTCCTGAAATAGCTGCCTGCTTCAAACAGTATTATTCTCTTTTATATAACTTAGAGAACCAACCCGATGGTGCCACCCCTCTTTTTGATATTCTAAAGGCGAAGGCGTATTTAGATAAGGTATCTTATCCCGTTCTTCCTTATTCAGACAGGGAAGCTTTGGAATTACCTTTTACCCTGCAAGAGCTGGAAGTGTCTCTGACCTCGACACCCTCTGGTAAGAGCCCGGGACCGGATGGTTTTTCGTCAAGTTATTATAAACAATTTAAAGGTTTCCTATCCCCTTATCTCCTCCAGGCCTTTAACTCCATCTCCGCAGATACTCATTTTTCAGGCCAATCCTTAGAAGCCAACATTTCTGTTCTCCCTAAGCCTGGTAAGGACCCCTCGGTGTGCTCCAGCTATAGACCCATATCTCTTCTTAATGTTGATGTCAAACTTTTCGCAAAACTGATGGCGAATAGACTGAATATATTCCTGCCTTCTCTCATTCACAACGACCAGGTGGGTTTTGTCCCAAATCGTGAGGCTAAAGATAATACCACCAAGGTCCTGAACTTAATCCACATAGCTTCTCGTGGTAGCTCCCCCACTGTATTGCTCTCTACAGGCCTGGGTTAAAAATAAAACTATCAAGCTATGCAAACTTTTAAAAATACTTTTAAACCTACTTAAACAGATAAGCAATCCAATCTGAATCAAACACAATATGACTCATTTGAACCTTGTTTTGCAACAATATGATCAGATATGCAGAGTACAGGTGTGTGCGTGTGTTACGTGTCTTGCGTGCGCAGTTGGCACCAAACAGAAATCAAACAGATTTAAAAGACAATAGCTTAACGTTCTTACCTTTCGGTTCTGGATCCCACCAGCATCCCTACAAACCAAGCGGAGCAGACGCTTTATCTAATCAGCACTACTGTATCCCCAACCACCAAACGGATAACAGGGGATACTACCTTCCCGACCTTTGCTGATAGATAAAAGTATGCTTTGTCCTACTAGGCTGTGGATATGAGGAGGCCTGGACGATCGCCCCCAATTGATAGAGTCACATACAAGGCTATTAACCAAACTGCACCAACATACATCTCTTCACTCATCTCAAAATATCTCCCTACCCGACCTCTCCGCTCTGCACAAGATCTACGTCTCTCATCCACACTCAAAATTACAGGACTTTATCCGGGCTTCACCCACTCTGTGGAATGCCCTCCCACGCACAGTAAGACTCGCCTCTAGTCTCCAAACCTTTAAATGTTCCCTAAAAACTCACCTCTTCAGACAAGCCTATCAAATTCCAGACCCACCGACATAACCTTCAGTGCTTCCCTACCTAATTACATCCTCTGTAGAATATTCATAACATCACATATCTTGTCTTTCTTTAGTCTCACACCCTCCTGACACTCGGATAACTTTGTGGGGTATCATCATACAACCCATTAAGAACCTAGCAATCTGGTGGACCATTATGCAATAGGTAGCATCTATCCTTGTGTATCTATGCCTATTTCCCTATAGATTGTAAGCTTGCGAGCAGGGCCTTCCTACCTCTGTCTGTCTGTTTTTACCCAGTTTTGTTCTATTACTGTTGTTCTAATTGTAAAGCGCAACGGAATATGCTGCGCTATATAAGAAACTGTTAATAAATAAATAAAATAAATAAATAATAGTCAGATATTTACCTTCGAACATAAGCTATATACTAATACCGTGGAGCCGTAATGGCCGCTAAACCATGTGCACGTGCTACGCACTTTGTACGCTATTTGCGTACAAAGACTTCGCACGTGGTACGCAAGTAATGTACACACGCTGCGCTGGGTGTACGGAATACACACAGCGAGCGCACACACAGTCAATAACCTTTTAAACCTTAAACACAGAATATGCTTATACTGTAAACCTTAGTACTGAGATACTGCAATGATGTAACACTGGTTAACCTTGTTATTAAGCAAGCTGTTTGAGCGATTGAGATGCTCAGAAACCCTTAGTAATAAATGGTGAAACACACAATACTTGGTAAGGTTCCAACACCTTCTTAGAAGATTTTAGTATGTAAAAGGGGAAAAACAGTTACAGCTTATACACTACAAACCTAACATTAGCAACTAAACAGAATAACATAACACAAATATAAACAATAGCGAACGATCGCAAACACAAGTACACAGAATGAGAATGAATGGCATACACAAAGGGAAGAAATGGCTACAGTGAACTTACACACATGGGAATGATTCGCAAGCGCTCCTGGACCAGGCCTCCAGCCTTCAGTGTGAAAACCTTGCAGAGAGTGATTGAGTGTCCCAGCAATGGTGGTCCTTATATTTACAGCATACATTCACAATACAATGGTCCCTACAATCTCATTGTTCATTGGACACAGGAATGTGTCTCCACATTATAGTAAAGGTCATAGGTGGGTTTACACAGGTGGGCTGTGTCCTTCTCCAACTGCCCAGGTGGGAGGTATCCTCTGGATTCCCCCCTGCATGTGTGATTATCAGCAAATACATTTAATGCTCCAAACATACTTTTGTGCGTAACTATACGCAGCAGCGAACAATCTCTTCCTAACCAACACTGAAATGTTACTATTAAAATACTCTACAGCTGGATACTAAACACCACCTTCCAACCTTTGCCTGACCCTTCATATCATGCAGAGAGGGATCCCCATGTCCACGAACCATTTAAACTAAACATTCTTGCTGACATTGCTAAGGGAAATATTATCTACAAAACACACTATATGAGTTAACTATGCTATAAACGAGTCGCCCGCTACAAGCTCACAAACTCTACCGTAAATATGCATATCACGCGCGTAATCGCCGGAGCGAGTTTACGCAATTTGCGGACATGTGCACACACGGCAGACTGAATGCACGAGCAACGGGCATGTGCATTGGGGTTAGTACAAGGCATTGTGAACTACGATATTTTTCGACTTTGACACCACAGACTGAGATACAATGGCCTTATTTACACTAAGCTTTGAGATTCTATGAAGAGGGCATACACCTTTGTTTACTAAGATGGCCAGGTTTCTCTTCAGAATAATGAGTGCTGAGTTGTCATTGTCTCACCTGAAAGTAAGGGACAAACAAGGGTGAACAATGCCCAGGAGCCGAGTATGTTTGGAAGATCAGAAACAATAGCTAACCACAACAAAACCAGACAGATAGGAATTTAGGATACTAACATTCCTAGTCCAAAATCCATGGAGATAGAGGTATTCATTTACATATATTATATATGTATATATATATATAAATGAATAAATATATAATTCCTAACAAATTGTAATAGCAGGAGTATGTGTGTATGTATATATATATATATATATATATATGTGTATGTATATATATATATATATATATATATATATATATGAATATGTGGATATATGAATATCTTGAAGATTGAAATAGATAGTAATATCATGTGTGGGATCATATTGTTCAGAGTCACGTGAACATTAATCTGGTGGGAATAAGAACATTGTTAAAACTTACCTCATTAAGATATTAATAATACCAGATTTATGTTTAATGTGATGGGTTTAACTGATCGTGGGGCGGGAACTCAGATGTAAACAACAGAAACCACATCCCAAGTCCTAGCCATCGCCCACTTCTTGAACTAACCAATGGTCCCCGGTGCAGGACATGTCCCACCCCCTAACCAATGGAAGAAGAGCACACAGTGTCTATTGTATTATGCCTTGATCTACTGAATAAAGAGCGAGCTGCAGGCCAGGTCACTATCAAAGACTCTGAACGCTATCTACCTGATGAGCGGAGGACCGGATCCGGGAAGCGCTTGCAAATATTCTCACGTACGTACATTCTCTGTAGCCATTATTCTGTTTAGATTTACTTGTTAGCCTGTAGTGTATAAATTGTATTGTTTTTACCTTTTTGGAACAAATCCACGGAGGCCTTAGAACCCTGTGTTTTCAACTACAAAACAGTGTTGTGTTTTCACTTTCCTGCCTGGGCTTTAAAGTAGTTTAACCTGTGTAAGGTGTATAAGCATTGTTAAGGTGTACGCACTGCGGATACTTTGTATCGCCAGTGCTACTTAAGGTTGAAAGGTATTACATCATTACAGTACTTTGCTGTTAAGGGTTTAAAGTATAAGCATATCATTACATTATATCGTTAACAAGGTTTAAAGGTTATTAATTGTGTGTGCGCTCGCTGTGTGTTCTCTGTACACTCAGTGCGGCGTGTGTACGCCAAGTGCGTACCACGTGCAGGACTCTGTACGCAAATAGCGTACAAAGTGCGTAGCACATGCATATTAGTCTAGCGGCCATAGCGGCTCCACGGTAATAGTGTATTTAAAGGTATAGCTTTGCGGTCTGAGATAATATCAACATTATCAATTGAGGGCTCGTCCGTTTCCTTCTCATACCCGCAGCCTAGCAGAGTTTTCGCAGACTTTATCTATCAGCAAAGGGCGGAAGGGTATCCCCCTGTACACCTTATCTTGGTCGGGGGATATAAGTGCTGATTAGATAAGCGTCTGCCCTGCATGGTTTGAAGGGATGCTGGAGGGATCCGTAAGGTAAGAACGCAAAAGCTATTTTTCTTTTTAAAATCTGTAAATTTCTGTTTTGGCGCCAAATGCGCACACATCATACGCACACACCTGTATTTTGTACTTTGCATATCTGCTCACACCGTTGCCATAATCACTGATTACTAGGTGTATTTTGACCTGTACTGGAAAATTTGTTGCTATTTAGTTAACATATAGAGTTAATATTTATGGGAGTAAGTGTAAGACGCACACGCAGCCTGGCCTAGTTGTAAAGGTTGATACAGTAGAAACTGTGTGTGTTAAGTAAGTGATTATAGTTAAATATCGCTTACATTTATAGAAATGTGGGATTTGTAGTACTGCAGACGTACGGCCTTTGTACACGTGTCTCGGACAGCGTTCGGGACTGCGTACGCAACGTAAAGGCGTACACACGTGGCGTGTTTACGCAACGTGCGTACAGGTACGCCCACTAAATACAAATCACACAATAGCATTGTTTCAGTTTAGGCGATACGGTCGCCACGCGATAATAGCACAAATTTGTTCAGTTTCCAATATTTAGTTTAAAAGAACCTTCTCTTACTGTGTCACCTCTGGGACTAGGCTGTTTTATCTGAATGAAAGTTAATTTTCTGTACAGAAAAATCAAAGTGTATATGAGTGAACGAGCGTGAGTGTGCAAATAAAGGTTTTGTGAACCCAGAATTCGGGATCCCGTAGGAGACCACATCAGGTGAGTGGACACTTGGTGGCGTGGGAGTGGCTTTCTCAAGTTAACATTGATTAAGGTATAAAGGAGCAATTAGTATAACAGCAGACCAAGAGGTCAGCGAAGTCAGAAATCCGCTGACTAAGTCAAGCGAAGCTCTGAATACCGTGGCCTAAAAAAGGTCAGCGGTGAGAGCGCAGCCCCGGGGGTTTGCGTAGTACCCATATAGGCCTGTTCAGATACGCTCCGGCTGAGGTTTCGCAGCCTGAAAAACGATTCCATTGGTCGTACAGAGGATAAGTAACAGTTACTTATATGCCGTGTGATTGTACCGCGCATTAGTTTGTGCAATAGTTAGTTCAACTTGATACCCATTACGCCATTTGCGTAAAATCGCGGGATCATAGACGCTAATTGTACACGCAACGTGATTGGTGTAACAGTTTTTTTATTTTAAGGGAGTATCGCTGGTCACTCAGGAAATCTCCAACGACTGATATTTACTGGGAAGGGTAAGTCACTCCCACACACTCTCAGTAAATAGAGGTTACGTAGGGCCCTAGGTTGGGTACGACCAGCGCTGAGGACAGTGTGTAGGTGTATTGGCCAACGTAGGCGTGAGTGGGTGAGAGCACTCTGAGAACTTTCACCGTCGCCTTACCACTGAGTAATTTGGTTTTTGTAGGAATTAGCTGAGAAGGCAATACCTGCAAAGAATGGGGGCCAGTTGCTCAAGTAAGGGACGATCAACCAGGGTTCAGGTTAATATTCCGCGGCCCAAAGGGTCGGCGAGGTACATAATGTGTGAGAAATATGGATCACACGCAGAGGTTTTATGCAATGAATGGGAACGTATGACTAAGGAAGATAGGGAAGGGTAGGCAGTTTTAGTCCTGAGGTGTTGCAAAATTTAAGGAGAAGGATATGTCTAATAAGATCCAGAAAACAAAGGATTAGACATTATGATTGTTTACATTTATGGCAACAGGAGGGTGATATGCAACGGGGATTAGCTCAAGCGGCTGGTTCCAACCCTAGCAGGAAACTGATAGCAACTGCACCACCACCACCGTACATTACAGGAGAGAAAGTGGCTACAGAGAATGGCATACTAATATATCATAAGAGTGAACTTAATAAATGTATTAATACTAACCCGTGCAAGTTGTATCCCATCTTAAACTACCCTCAGGACTGCGACCAAGAAGATGAGCCCACCACGATATCGGCAATCTCTCTAGCAGCCACCATACAAGACACACAAGTGGGCACGGCCCAACCAGTAAGAGCAGTAGCAAAGGCCCCTAGCGGAGGGATAGGTGAGGTCATGTCCACAGGTAAGTACGGTACAGTACATTATGCAGAGACAATTGCACCTCACATTGTAGAAGCAACCCAGAATTATATAATTGAACTAAATCCTGTCAGGGTGATCGTAGTCCCCAATGGGAAGACTGATGCTCAGGGAATCACTCCCGTCAGCAACATTGCTATGCATTGCCCCTGGTCCCGGACAGAATTGAGGACAATTATGTCTGAATTTCCTGATCCCAGGAAAGATCTAGCCGCATGTCAGAGGTTTATTAGAGAACTAGGTAACGCCACCGAACCCAATAACAAAGATTGGCGAACAGTGCTACGGGCATGTTTGCCCTCTAATATTGACCCTGTGAAATTCATTGCTGACTGTAAATTAGATGCAGAGGTACCTCTCACTGATGAATACAATCAGGAGAACGTAAAACATCAATCTGCAGTTAGGAGTATATTTCCCAACTGTTGTCAAGTGGAATAAAATCTTCTCCATTAGACAAAAAGAAGGTGAAACTGCTTCTGAATATTTCCATCGAGCACTGCATGAAATGGCTAGATACACTGGGGTCGCGGACATTAAGGAAAATGTGCATCATAGGGAGGTAGCGGTGTCCGTATTAATGGACGGCTTAAAGGAAACGTTGAGAACAAGGGTACAGACCACTCAACCTAGCTGGAGAGGTATCTCAGTGGCTGCATTAAGAGAGTCCGCTATTGAGCATGATTGGAACATCATTAGGCACAGGGAGTCACAGGGGGATAAGCTGATGACAGTAAGTATAAAAGCCCTGACAACGAAGCCACATCAGCCTAAACCCCAGACCCCTGATGGTAAGTCGTATGTGGTAAAATGTTTTAAATGTCAGAGGGAAGGACATTACGCACGGAACTGTAATTTTAAAGACCCACATAAGGTATATCGACCCCCTAGACCAGAACATGACTCACAGTATGACACACGTAATTGGGATCAGGGATAACATATGAAGATTTTTGGGCCGCACTTTGTAGTCTGCAGCCAGTGAAGTTAATTGCTAGCCTTGGAAGTGAATCTGAGGTCACAGTTGATGTAGTTGGTCGATCATTCCTTGTAGATACAGGAGCGGCCAGGTAAACTCTGTGATTTATCTTTAAAGTTTCCTTTTCATCTCTGACGTTCACCGACAGAACTACAGCTCAAACGTCACATGTCTACTCGGTCTTTTCAGAGGTCTGCCCAACCCCGGTATATCTCACCAGCATCATTGTGCCTGGCCATGCACAGAGGGTGGAGAGTGGAAATACTGGTGGAGGGAGACTGTGCAGAGATACCAATAGACATGTTGGTGTGACAGCCTGATGGTAAACGGAAATCTGACAATTTTTTCTTTTCATTATTCTCTCTCTCTCCTTTTCATTTTTCACGGATGGTTTACTTCACACAACCGATAATACACAACAGTTAAACACATGGTAATGCAAGATTTATGTTCCCTACAGAAAGGTCGCTGACTCGGTAGAGGAAATCATATCACTGGGGTGTCTGTTCCGGGAAGGTTGAGACGGCACCTGAGCACTGAGAACAATAAGACCAGAGGCGGTTGTCGCACCAGTTTTTCTTTTTCCCTTTTATTATTTTCTCCACCTCCCATCACCCTCCTTTCCTCCCCCCTTCTCATTCTTTTCCTCTTCCCTTAACAAGATGGACTTACCCCAAGAGACTGCATTCCGGGTTTTCCTGTTGACCCTGTTGTTGACCAGAGCAGTCTGTTTCGGTGAGAGTACCAGAGAGGTCGAGAAAGGATCTGGAATGGGTTCTGATGGCAAGGACGGATTTGTAGAATTCCAAGAGCAACACATTCACCGAGCAAAGGCGAGTATCAGAAAACGATCTAGTAGTCAAGAAACTAGGAGACATTGTGAAGGGTTATTGGCTGAAGAGAATTGTATCTGTAGAAATTGTGAAAACATAGTTGAGGACGGGTGCATCCAGAGATGTCAGTCCAGCCTTAATATCAACATGGACCGTCATCCATTGAGTGACTATCACTCATTAGTGGGCAATGTTTTAAACCAAACAGAATGCTGGGTGTGCTCACAAGTACCTCAAGGTCAGAGCAAGTCAGGACTAGTACCGTACCCTTTAACAATAGATGAGGTACTTGAATTAAGGGGTGGGAGACCGGTGGACAAGAAATTTAATATTTCTAGGCCCCCTAGTTTGAAGCTCCACCAATATCATGTGGATAGATCCTTAGTATGTTTTAACATTTCCAATCCCCGAATGCCGGGAAATTGGGAAGTGACATGGAATAACCAAACCATGGCATTTTCACACAGAGCCGATAGGATGCCCGTAAACTCAGAACTTACACGCCAAATAGCCGACGGTGGAGGGTATTTTCGGTACAGGTATACTCTAGGAAGTAGGACCATGCGGGTTGGAGAAGTATCTCCAGGGTACTGTGTGCATATCATACAGCCTGATACGTGTACTGAACAGATGAGAGAGTTAGGGATAGGATTTTTCACCTGGAAGGTTTGCAATATGGTAATGTCATATTCTGTCCCATATGTTCTCCCCGATGATGCATATTTCATATGCGGGAGGAAGGCGTATAAGTGGCTTGCCCCAAACTCAGAGGGATTCTGTTACATTGGAAGAGTGTTGCCAGAAGTAATGACCATAACCCATAATAAGATGTAAGACATTCACCGCAATGCTCAAGCTCCTTACACTCACAATCACTATGAACACATCGTTAAGAGACACCTTATAGAAAGGACAAAGCACGCAGCCTCTGATTTGATCCACGAATCCACCGGGATTCAATTCCTACTCGCGTTAGATATCACCCGTACCGCCAGAGGAATTAGAAATTTTAGGTATATTCATGGGCTAGCGAACCTGATAGATAATATCACCGAGATGTATGATGACACCTTCAGGTATACTGGGAGGGAATTGCAAGCTTACAAAACGGAACTGATCCAGCACAGGATGGTTCTCAATTACATTACAGCGGCGACAGGCGGGTATTGTGTCACCCTAGCAACTCAGTATGGTGTGAAGTGTTGCATGTACATTACAAACAGCACTGATGACCCAACCGAGGTCATAGATCAAAAGATGGACGATATCTTGCAATTGAAATGGGAGTTCCGAAGGAGACACAACCTTACCCTGACTGCTGTGAGTAATGAACTGACCGGCTGGGTTTCATGGTTGAACCCACGCAATTGGTTCTCAGGTTTAGGAGAATGGGCTCAAAATGTTATCGTGAATGTAGGAAAGTTTCTCCTTTGTATCCTGGGAGTTGTCATAATGATTGGTTTGATATTTAGGTGTGTTCGAGTTCTAATGCGATGCAAGCGCAGTACCAAAGTGATGAGTTTGAGGAGCGGGGGCATTGTTACAACAACTGATTTAATTTATGACCCTTCAATTGAGACAATGTTGTGATAAGACGTGATTCCACAGTCCGTTTCTTTCACCCGTTTCTCCTTTGTTTTTCTCCCAAGCAAAAATACAGCCATTCGGAAGAAGACTACAGACTTTGATAGACATTTCTACAGACTTTGATGGACATTTCAAAAGACTTTTTATGGACACTTGAAAGACTTTGATTACCACCCACAGCAAGGATACACCCATCCGGACAAGACTTCAATCAACACCCAAGGATGATTGCACAAAATGTTATGTGAATGTATGTGTGATACGTGTCTTATCTTCATCTCTACAATCTTCAGGTAATATCACACATAGTCGACAGGTGATATCCACATATACTAGCACTCACGTATGTTCCCCCTCCATGTATCATCAACTAAATGTGCACCCCATTTGTTGGAACAAGAAGCCGAAAAGAGCTCGGTAGTGTTTGTTGGCCCACTTACAGACCCTTAATACGGGATAAGAAGGATTTAATGTATACTTCGCAATACCTCGAAGCTTATCTAGAACATGTATGGCACGATGATACATGCCCCTCAGACACGGATTTCATACATACATGCTTTTACTATCCCACTAGGCCATATATTTTCCGCCTACTCCTCTCCTCTTACCATCCAATTATTTTGTAGATTGTATTGTATATTTTTCCATTTAATGTTTAGATAGTGGCAGTTATTGTTGACTGCCAAAGGGTGGACTGTCAAAGTCGAAAAATATCATAATGCATATGCCTTGTACTAACCCCATGCACATGCCCGCTGCTCGTGCACTCAGTCCGCCGTGCGTGCACATATCCGCAATTTGCGTAGGATCGCTCCGGCGATCGTGCGCATGATATGGGTATTTACGGTGGAGTTTGTGAGCGCGTAGCGTGTTATTAGAACATTGCATATTTAACCCATATAGCGTACATTTTAGATATACTTCCCCTAGACCATGTCAGCGAGTATTATTAGTTTAAACAGTTCCTGGACAGAGAGATTCGCCTTTGCATGATAGGAAGGGTCAGATAAAGGTTGGAAGGTGATGTCTAGTATCCAGCTGTAGGGTATTTTAAGGGAAACATACTGGTGTTGGTTAGAGGAAAATCGCATGTTCCTGCGTATAGTTATGTGCAGAAGTAGAATATAGATATAAATTGTATTTAAAATATATTAAGAATGTGGAGGGAACGAGAATGGAACCCAGTCACACATAAATTAACTCTCCCACAGACTGAGATACAATGGCCTTATTTACACTAAGCTTTGAGATTCTATGAAGAGGGCATACACCTTTGTTTACTAAGATGGCCAGGTTTCTCTTCAGAATAATGAGTGCTGAGTTGTCATTGTCTCACCTGAAAGTAAGGGACAAACAAGGGCGAACAATGCCCAGGAGCCGAGTATGTTTGGAAGATCAAAAACAATAGCTAACCACAAAAAAAACAGACAGATAGGAATTTAGGATACTAACATTCCTTGTCCAAAATCCATGGAGATAGAGGTATTCATTTATATATATTATATATGTATATATATATATATATAAATGAATAAATATATAATTCCTAATAATTGTAATAGCAGGAGTATGTGTGTATGTATATATATATATATATATATATATATATGTATATGTATATATACATATATATATATGAATATGTGGATATATGAATATCTTGAAGATTGAAATAGTAATATCATGTGTGGGATCATATTGTTCAGTCACGTGAACATTAATCTGGTGGGAATAAGAACATTGTTAAAATTTACCTCATTAAGATTTTAATAATACCAGATTTATGTTTAATGTGATGGGTTTAACTGATCGTGGGGCGGGAACTCAGATGTAAACAACAGAAACCACATCCCAAGTCCTAGCCATCGCCCACTTCTTGAACTAACCAATGGTCCTCGATGCAGGACATGTCCCACCCCATAACCAATGGAAGAAGAGCACACAGTCTATTGTATTATGCCTTGATCTACTGAATAAAGAGCGAGCTGCAGGGCAGGTCACTATCAAAGACTCTGAACGCTATCTACCTGATGAGCGGAGGACCGGATCCGGGAAGCGCTTGCAAATATTCTCACGTACGTACATTCTCTGTAGCCATTATTCTGTTTAGATTTACTTGTTAGCCTGTAGTGTATAAATTGTATTGTTTTTACCTTTTTGGAACAAATCCACAGAGGCCTTAGAACCCTGTGGTTTCAACTACAAAACAGTTTTGTGTTTTCACTTTCCTGCCTGGGCTTTAAAGTAGTTTAACCTGTGTAAGGTGTATAAGCATTGTTAAGGTGTACGCACTGCGGATACTTTGTATCGCCAGTGCTACTTAAGGTTGAAAGGTATTACATCATTACAGTACTTTGCTGTTAAGGGTTTAAAGTATAAGCATATCATTACATTATATCGTTAACAAGGTTTAAAGGTTATTAATTGTGTGTGCGCTCGCTGTGTGTTCTCTGTACACTCAGCGCGGCGTGTGTACGCCAAGTGCGTACCACGTGCAGATCTCTGTACGCAAATAGCGTACAAAGTGCGTAGCACGTGCATATTAGTCTAGCGGCCATAGCGGCTCCACGGTAATAGTGTATTTAAAGGTATAGCTTTGCGGTCTAAGATAATATCAACATTATCACTACATATATGCCACCAAATGATCTGAGTTTAGCAGTTGATTGATTAAAGAGATCACAATTCTTTTCCCATCTGTCTGATGACCCCCCGGGTTTGGTCACACTATATTTTTCTTTTACTCTCTCTATCTCTCCATATCTTACTCTTTCCTATAGTTTTTACATTTTGTTACTTATGTTATTATGATTACATTCGCTGTTCTGACAAATAACTAGCAGGCATTGTGATGATTCCATTGACCACCCTGTCATGGTCTGCTTTTACTATGATACTAGTTGTGCAGGGCGGCAAGTTATCCTGCTTCTTATGGCTAATACGCAATTGATGTTAATTATGTGTCTTGAAGCTCTTGTGTTTATTTGGATGTAATCTTTATATTTCCCTTAAATAAAAACAGATTATACAAATAAAATAAAAAAAAGTCTGGGTTCGGCCAGCATCCCGCACATCGGGCGAACTCGGACTGTATTACATCCCGCCCAAAATGACATACCAAAAAGTAGAGGGAGGTAAATTAAGGGAACAGCGAAGTATATCACAAGCCAACCACCCACTAGAAACTTAAAGACACACCAAATGTCCACCTCCACACAACTATAGGCTGATCAAGCTGACACCACATCGTAATCCCAAAATGGAAACTATAATATAAATTTACACACAATCTGTACCATCCTTGGGGTTTATAGGCCTTCACATTTACTTCAATGATCTGTTGTTTTAAAATAGGTATAGCATATGAACTGGCGTTATAAATCAATAATGATCCAATTAGAAGTGTCTAGTGGTGCCGACATCATAATTACCGCATGTATTAGTATAATCTCTCCAGCACCAGCGTGAGATACAGTATGACTCTTGACATGCTCATATAAGTCTCCATTCAGGTGTGCCGCAGTAGAGTCGCAGTAGAGCTAATAAGACTTTCCTGTACTCGCTTTTTATTGACCAAGTACTGTAATTCTTTCCCCCTTTCCACCACTCAGTTGTAAAAAAGATCCTAAGAGGAATTCAAAGCGTTTGGCCACCATAACACACACACCTTGTCCTTCTGGCTGCTGCGACTTCCTTCTCCTCTCTGTGGCAAAGCTCTCATCGTCAGAGATGGAGTTGGCTGAGAGCATGGCCACAGGGAACAGTGGGAACTTGCCAATGCCCAAAAGAGAAGAAAGGTGGAGCTAGCTGAGAGTTTGGCCCCTGGAAGCAGACAATGTGTGTGTTATGAGACAATCACCCTGACGCCCAGCCCCTCAGATATATATATATATATATATATATATATATTTATTTATTTTTTCTTCTATTTTTACACTTGCATATTGGTTCAAACTGCGTGGATCACAGGGCTTATAGATACACGTGAACAAAGGGCCTAATTCAGGTTGGATACCAGAGGAGAAGGAGCGTTGCGGGGTTGGAGCCGGACAAACAGGGGTGTGATCAAGGCAGCTGCGTGACGTCACACACAGCTGCCAAGATTAAGAACAAGGCGGCGGGACTCCTGATGGCGCAGCTAAGCCGCGCCGGCAGGAGCCATCCCTAGTTTCTGCTAACAAGCAGAAATTGCGATGCATTCGTAATTTCTGCTTGTTCAACGGGGGGATGCGGCAGTCAGCATGCTGGGTGGCCTAGCCCAGCGATGAGCAGCCCCCAGCATGTGCTTCAAAGGATTGCAAATGCTGCTATTTAGCAGAATTTGATATCATCACTGAATTAGGCCCAAAGTGCACTAGGGTAAAGCGCACCAAACAGTACAATTTACACAGTCACTATACAGAGCCACTTGTGAGTCTGGAGTCTCTGGACACAGCACAACCAATAAAACAGAGTACAGCACAACACACAGCAGCATGCAGCGTGCCCCTATATACACAGTCACTATACCGCACAGTAGTGACGTGCAGTGGGGTGAGGCAGGTGAGGCAGAGCCTTTCCTGTCATACTAACATTTGATCCAGAGTTTTGATTGTATAAAGAATATGAAAAATACAAAGAATATATTGGAAATATCTTCTTTGTATTATTCTAATCATTTTTATAGCCAAAACTCTGGAGTAAAAAGTCTATGGCAGGTGAGGCAGTGCCTCACCTGCCTATCTTTTCCGCACTTCTCTGATTAAAGCGCACCAAATTTCCAGGAGTTTATACTGCTGGCCATGTGTATAATGCCCACATGTACCCTTTGGCTCATATATTGCATGTAAATCTGGCTCTGGTGCTAGTCAGTGCCTCCTGAGCCATTGGATGGACACAGCCAACCAAAACAGCAGAGTATAGAACAGGGTGCCCCTATATACAGCCACTAAACTGCACAGCCACAATTAGTATGGAGTCTCTGAATGGACACAGCACAGCCTAAACAGCAGAGTATAGCACACAGCGTGCATTGAGTGAAATGGTGATGAGTCCTGGACGCGGCGCCTTATATGAAATTCAAGACGTTGAATTCAAGACGTTGACGTTCAGCCTCGGCGTGAGATCCGAGTGTGTCGGGATCACCAAGCAATCCGAACTGCTCATCTCTAATTTGTGATATAGTTAATAAGGTTATATTTATTGTAAAGTGCTAGTTATCCTAATGTAATATTGTGTTATTGAATCCAGTATTGCTATTCATTTAGGTTGTGCAGGAATAAACAACTTGTATACTGCATAATGTTTTGTATTGAGTTTTGCATTACAGATCTTTGGTACTGATTCTATTTAAACCTGTATTACAGTTTGAATTGCAAGAAACTATTTTCAGTACCCTGTAATCAACCATTCAAATGTACCACTAGGGTAATTACAAATAAAAGTATAAAAATACTTAAAAATACTTGACTACATATTATCTATCATTGCCTGTGTTTGGTTGGGGAACCCTTACCTCTCTGCTGGGGGATATGATCTGAGCCACAAGTTGCCTCTGAAAAAAGTGAGAAGATGGCTTCACTACTGAGGTGACTATATAGTTATGATCCATTCATGCAACAATAACTGACAATGTCAGAGGTGAAAAAGCACACCAGCTTATACAAGTATGTGATGTTCTGCTGGATGTAACAATTGGATCTTAGAAGCTTATTTGCCAAAAAGCTTCAAAATAAATTTATAACTGGAATGCAGAAGATGGAATTATTTTATACCTCCCTTTTGGACTGTATCCTTTCTAGTAAACATTATGTAGATAGTTGGCTGATTTAAATTAGAAGAGTAATTATCAATATATTTTAACACAGAGAACCCTTAAAAGGTACAGAACTGACTGAGGAACCTCTACCTGTCCATATCCCAGGCCCCTCAAAAGCTTGTCTATTTCTGATACATTTTCTAAAGATGCCGCAGGATTATTACAGCTGTTTGGCACCTCCTCAGTTTTCTTAAAACATATCTTATGTCCTTCTTCTTTCCCTTGAAATTACTTATGAGTCACTTACCTATGAAAGAAAGTGTCACCTACACTGGACTTCATGCTGTGAAGAGCAGACATTCACTTCCTTACAACCAAATGGCTTAGAGCAGACCTGGCTAGTTAATTGCATGCTTGTAATTGTCAACTAGGATGAAAGAACATTTGTCATACAGAATATACATGATACAACATACAGTACAATGTGTTAATATGCCCATTCCAATATCACTTGGGAAGTCTTACAGTACTTGGACTGAGAAACTGCAGCTGCCATAGGGCTGGTACAAGTTTCGATGGTGTGCCCGATGGTATGTCCAAAGATGCACCAATCAGTATTTTAGCATCTATGGATGCTGACAGTGGGTATCTCAGCCCTTGCATATTTGGATGCAAGGAAGGACACCGGGTAAGGATTTTGAAGTGGCAGTTGCATAAAGTCAATAGACGCAAACAAATACTGTACGTGGCTCCTCTGTGAGCCAAAATTAACCCTATTGTGTATGTGTGCACATGTGGTCTAAACTGTAGACCATAAGCTCCACAAAGGCAGGGACTAATGTGAATTATTAACTTTTTTCTGTAAATATGTGTGTATTATGTAAATATTTATTGAAATAATACTATTGAAAAAGTAAATTAAAAGTAAAGCAAAAAGTAAAACATTATACATATTGGATACTTTAACCAAAGACAACTTCAGTGCATACTTTTGAAAATATAATTTATTAAGAATGAAGAGTTTAGTAAATCCGTCAGTGGATTATAAATTCCTTAGTTGATTTTAGTAGGCCAAATTACCAAATGTATCATCAATGACTCAGTCAATAGTTTTATCTCTTGATAGAAGCAAGTCCATAATGAAATCCATGCCAATTTATGACCAAGCTTTATCTGACATTAACACTGACACCAGTTAGGAGTTTTTTCTGGCGTTCTCAGTGTGTTTTCTTAAATTAGGCCACCACTGATTCCGAAAAGAGTAGTTGAGGGAATAAGGAAACATTAATGTTGCTTAGATTCTTTATACCCCTGCACATAGGAGAACAGAGAAGTATGCTGGGAAGATAGAAGGAAAGCCAGACAGTAATTTTCTCAGTGATGTTATATGAAAAGTTCCTCACAGACTGTTCCTTTATTTATTACACATTATCAATTGGCTCAGGACAAACGGTGATAAGTCCCAAATTAGAGATTAATAATGTCCATTGGATTTTCTTAATATAGATGCAGTTTTTACACATTTCAACAAATGCCTTTAATTTCCTAATGTAAAATTGATGACTAAGGGGAAGCACTGAATGTACATCAACTTTTCTTGAGCAAAATTGAGATTTCCATGCTGTATATGCACATCAAAAAAGCATATGCATTCGTCCGGCACATCAAAAAGCATATGCATTCGTCCGTATATAACATTTTGCATATAGTTGAACTGCATCCCCTTAGACCTGGAGAGACGAATCAGGGACAGGGTGGGACAGGCTAGTGTAATGACAGTAGCCTTTGCTAGACAGCAGCAGTCGGCTCTTAGTGACAGTGCCAGAGCTTTATACACTAACATCATTTATGTGCTGACCATAGTGCCAGTGGTCAAGGAAGCCTAGCTAGCATCCTTCTCTTACGTTCTCTCCCCAGGTACAGTGGTTATGGGTGGACTGTTCTCTTTCACTCTATTGGTCCTGCTAAGTTTTCATATAAATTATCTATTATTGTTTAGATTAATAAAATATAGCTGTGGGCTTAATAGAGACCAAATTGTCCTCTTAATTACTAAGTACACAAACACAAATGCCCTGTGTTTATAGCTCACAATACTGTAGCAATCATAAAATAAATTACTGAATCAGAGTAAATCTCAGAGTTGACATTAACAGCAGATAATTTATTATATTAATACATACATAAATGTCAAACTATAAAATAAAAAGAAAGATTCACAATCTGTTATTGCATTTATTGGTTGCAATATGCATAAATAAAGTAGTTCCCAGGATCTACACGGATGGTGTAATGGTTAGCATTACTGCCTCACAGCACTAAGGTCATGGGCTTGATCCCACTACAGCCCAAACTGTGTGGAGTTTGTATATTCTCCCCGTGCTTGCGTGGGTTTCCTCCGGGTACTCGGGTTTCCTTCTACAATTCAAAAATATGGCAGTATGTTAATTGGCTCCTGACAAAAACAAAAAAATAGCCCTAGTATGTATGAATGTGTGTGTATTATTCTGATAATTTTTATTAGTCAAAAACTCTGGAGTAAAATGTCTAAAGCAGGTGAGACGGTGCCTTACCTGCTTATCTTTTCCGCACATCTCTGATCAAAACTCACCAAATTCCCAGCAGTATATACTGCTGCACCTGTGTATAATGCCCACATAAACCCTTGGGATCATAAATTGTGTTTAAATCTGGCTCTGCTACTAACCAAAGCCTCCAGAGCCATTTACCTCACCGCACATCCCTGGTGTGTAGTATATGTGGACGTTCTATACGCTCTATTAAAAAAATGGGTTTTCAAACAGCTTTTTTAGATTTGAAAACTGTGGAACAGTCTGATTAGGCATAGCAGGGAATTACATAAGTAGGCAGTGGTACAGGATAGATACTTGTACACCTGGCACACTTCTGATGCGAATACTACTACTTCTTAACATGCATCTGGCTCAAGAAATATAAGTATGTTTTGGGAACTTTTGCAAGAAAATTTCCCAAGTCATGATTCCCTTTCATCATATATACATTTTACAGATTTTTTTGACAAGTATACCAAGGCATGAACTCTGCCAAAAAATATTTGTCATTTTAACAGTATGCGACCATTACCAACATTGGAGGTGTCAAATTTAATTTGGCATGGTAAGTTAATAACTAGATGACATCATACTGGGATAGATCAGAATTCAGCTTTGAAAGTGGGAAATTACTGTTAAAGCAGAAGAAAACTAAACCTTACCATGCGTTCCTCTATAGGAGCTGCAATGGAAGATATTTTTAGAATAAATAATCTTTCCCTGCTTTGTACTAGTTTAGCTGTCCTTTGCCATATGTACAGTAATAATGTACAGCAGTATGCATTGTTTTTTGTTTTTTTTTGTCAATCCACCAGCTAAAGTTAGTACTGATGATTTCATGTACACTTTTTTACTATTTATTTTATTTGTTAATTTTCAGCTTCAACATTTCAGACACTGATTATATAACTGAAGTCTGTTTACCATTAAAAAAGTTGAACACTGAAATGAATAGTTCAACCTGTTTTGTAAGATCCTGCAGAACTAAAAGCAATGAAATTGGGTAATGAGGTAAATTAATGCTATTTATATAACTTGGGCAAGTACAAGAGTTTTTGAATCAATTTTGTTGAACTCCATGTGTTTCCACAGCAACCAGCACATGTTTTTTTTTTGTGATTAGACTGCAATTAACTAACATTTTAATCTACATATTGCTGTGTTCTTGTATCATTATTATTTTACTATCATTAACCAAACACATAAATGCTGAGGTCATTGTAAAAAAAATGTTGAGAGAGAGAGAGGTGGGGAGGGGGGAGAGAAAGTGCATTTTGAAAAAAATAGCTTAAGGGGCATATGCCAGCAGGAGACTCTGGGCTTAGCCCATTTACAGAAAGATATCTTTGTTCTACAGTATATTAATTTTCATTAGGACTTTTTTTCTTTTTTTCTACAGTTGTATAATGACCTATCGTGCTCACTTGATACGGCTTTAATTACTAAACTGGCATTTCCCATTTAGATTATATAATGTTAAAGATAATATACTGTATTCAGAGATGGATTAATAAAGGAATCAGAGAGGACACTGCACACAATTATAAAGGTATAGCCAGGGCATAAAGTGTTTCTGGAAAGATGGTGGAACTCATTTCCCCCGTCACCGACTCCCCACCCATTAGGTGGAGCCAGGGGCAATGGTAGGGTGTTAGGCACCCCCTGTAAACTACAATTTTGTGTCTTAACCGGCATACCGCCTAAAGAAAAAGTGCGCACCGAAGGCACGACGTGCAAAAATGGGGTTTTGAATCACAATAGGACCCCAATTCAAATTACGCCCCACAGTAGCACAATCTTATTGTCATTACACTGTACATAGTGCCTCTATTTCATATTACACCACAGAGTAGTGTCCCTTACTCACATTACGACACACAGTACTGCCCCATATCCATGCTATGCTACACACACAGTAGTGTCGATTATATACAATGCAATACAGTATCAGTGCCGCTTATATAAATAATAATGCCCACGGTAGCAGTGCCACTTATACACATAATAATGCCCACAGTAGCAGTGCCCCTTATACACATAATAATGCCCACGGTATCAGTTCCGCTTATACACATAATAATGCCCATGGTCTCAGTGCCACTTATACACATAATAATGCCCATGGTAGTAGTGCCACTTATACACATAATAATGCCCACAGTATCAGTGCCCCTTATATACATAACGACATTAGCAGTGTCCCTTATACACATGTCCACGGTAGCAGTGTCCCCTTTATACATACCCACGGTAGCAGTGCCGCTTATACATATAATAATGTCCATGGTAAAAGTGCCCCTCCTTATACACATGTCAACGCAAGCAGTGCCCATTTTACACATGTCCATGGAAGCAATGCCCCTTACATAATAAATGTCACCTCCACCCCACTAGCCTTATCTGGTACTGGTATCTGCTCTCAGCGCGCTGCTAGCTCCTCATTCCCGCCATAGCCCAGCACCATCGGAGGGGCACGGGGGGAGGGGCACGGTCCAAGGTTGTCAGTCACAGTCTAGCGCCGCCTGCCTACCTGCCTCTTCTATTTATGCTGGAACTGCGGCTGCACTACAGAATTCTCATGGCAGGACAAGGTGAGCTGGAGGAGGCAAAACACGTTCCGCCTCCAAATAGAACTGACAGGACGCAGTTCTGCCCCTTTCTGGCCCACTTTAACCCCTGGGTATAGCAAACTTATTTTAGTCAGCCACATTTTATCCTGTAACATATAATGCAGTGGGTCAAGTGTTTCATGTTAATTCATTTGCTTATTTTACAAATAATGTATGATAATATGTGTGTGCATGTGTGTGTGTTGCACTTTTTGTTACATTTAAATATTGGAAGTATTGATTCTTCTCAGTCTTGTCTTTAATATAATTCAGTTCATCATTGCAATTTCAGCAATTCCTTGTCTAATATATACAGAAATGTTTCCAGAACTAAATGTTTCAGCACATATGTACAGCATGTAGTCAGTGCCAGACTGGGGCATAAAGGGCCCATTGAAAGGAATGCAGTGGTTGGGGTCCATGTTTAGGAGTCTCGCCAGACACCAGAAAGGTTTGGCTATCCATTAGAGAGTGCATGGTCTGGGCCCATTGATAAATATGATAATGTACCAGATTAATAGCAAAAGTGCACTGTAGAGAATACACCATAGTCCCACGCAGTATATGGTAACATACTGTATGTCATGAACCGATCTCTCACTGCTGCGCATTCTGGGGTCCGTCCGTTGCCAGCATGGTTGCTCTTGATGAAGTGCGGCCGTGTGGGGACACGGTATGGTCGGCGGTGGAGGTGATGCAGGTTCTGGGAGCCAGGAGTGCGGGACCGAATGGCCAGAAGCACCTCTGTGTGTCTGCAGTAGAGGAAGTGGCCATGTTGGAGACCAAATGCAGCACCTGTGAACATCTGTGAGCACCTGTGGGTAAGTGTTAGCCAATCCCGTGTTTGTGCTGCCTACAAGTAGGCTGGGCTTATTTCACTTTTGGCCAGTGCTTTGTTGTAGCTACTCTGTACCCTAGCTCTGTGCTCTCTCCGTGGATTTCCGTGTAATTCCAGTGGTCCAGATATCGCTTCCGCTCCCAGAAGTCTGCCTGCAGCCTTCACTGCAAAAGATCCACCAGCTCCCTGCTGTGCTGTCAGTCAATCACTCTCCCAGTGACAACAAGCTTCAATCACACAGCCTTTGGAAGATTCTACTAAAACTCAGGTGCTTAACCCATTCATCACCATTGTCGTCTGCTGCAGCTCTTCACACCTTGCAGGTATTCCTTTCAGTTTTGCATCATTCAAAGACAGCTCTACACAGTTCTTCAGTTCAGCCTCTAAAGTAGGGGTGGGCAAAATACGGCCCGCGGGCCGGATGCGGCCCACAAACCGATCCTGCCCGGCCCACTGCTTCCCACCAGTGTGCAATGACAAGCGGCCCGACCGACTGAGCTGCTTGTCATTGCTCTGCAGTACCTCCAAGCTGCCGGCGCCTGTCACCCCTGCTGCTGCATGGCGCTTGACACACTCATCCTCCTCCTTCCTTCCGCCTCCACAGTCCCCAGTGACAAAGGCAGAGATCAGATGAAAAGGGGGCAGAGCTAGGTGGAGATGAGGGGGCGTGGCTACGTGGGACCTAAGGGGGTGGAGCTACACTGGACATAAGCCACTGCTACAGATCCATCCTTCCTGCCACTGCCAGCCAAACACAGATCAGTAAGTTAATGGAAAAAGTGAGGGAAAGAAAGTGTATTTCTGTGTGTGTGTGTGTGTGTGTGTGTGTGTGTGTGTGTGTGTGTGTGTGTATATATTTATATATATATTTGTGTATATATATATATATATATATATATGAGAGTGTGTGTGTGTGTGTATATGTTTGTGTGTGCGGGCAGTGGCGTCAGACTGTTTTTAGTTTAGGGGGGAGATCTTTAACGCTCGCTGTACCACCCCCAACCCTCCCCCCCGGATTCTTTAACCGTGTCACCCCCCCGTGTTCTGTCACTAAGTCACCCCCCCCGTGTTGTTACCGTGTCACCTCCCGTGTTCTGTCACCGTGTCCTGTCACCCCCACGTTCTGTCAGTGTGTCACCCCCCGTGTTCTGCCACTGAGTCAGCCCCCCCGCGTTCTGTCACCATGTCACACACCCCTGCGTTCTGTCACCGTGTTACCCCCCCACGTTCTGTCACTGTGTCACCCCCCCGTGTTCTGTCACCGTGTCACCCCCGTGTTCTGTCACTAAGTCACCCCGCCGTGTTGTTACCGTGTCACCTCCCGTGTTCTGTCACTGTGTCACCCCCCCGTGTTCTGTCACTGTGTCACCCCCCCGTGTTCTGTCACTGTGTCACCCCCCGTGTTCTGTCACCGTGTCACCCCCCTGTGTTCTGTCACTGTGTCACCCACCCGTGTTCTGTCACCCCCCCGTGTTCTGTCACCGTGTCACCCGCCCATATTCTGTCACCGTGTCACCCCCTGTGTTCCATCACCGTGGCCCACCCCCGTGTTCTTTCAGTGTCAACCCCCCCGTGTTCTGTTACCGTGTCCCACCCCCGTGTTCTGTCACCGTGTCACCCCCCCATGTTCTGTCACCGCGTCACCCCCTGTGTTCCATCACCGTGTTCCACCCCCGTGTTCTGTCACTGTGTCACACCTTTCATCAGGGGCGATAAGACACTAGATAATTTGCTTGCTGTGCAATGATTATCCCAAATAAAATGTTAATGTGTAAAAGGGGACTCTACCTGCCGTAATGTGTAAAAGGGGGCTCTACCTTCCGTAATGTGTAAAAGGGGGCTCTACCTGCTGTAATGTGTAAAAGAGGGGCTCTACCTGGAGTAATGTGTGTAAGTGGCGCTACTGTGTGGCATAATTTGAATAATGGAGACTATTGTACAGCCTAATATGAATCTGTATTATTTTTTGGCCACACCCCTTCCCCATGAAGCCACGTCCCTATATTTTTGGCACGTGGGGGAGCTGCTATTTTGTGTGCGGCCCTCGAATACTGACAGGAAAGTGCCAAGTGGCCCCTCAGCTGAAATAATTGCCCACCCCTGCTCTAAAGCATAGGTAACAAGTCTTCAGTTGTTCATATATTTCTACAATATCCAGTTAACACTTCTTACAGTTCGGCATCAATCATTGCTTTATACTGGACAATTATTCATTAATCTTCAGGCACGTTTTATCTTATTCACATGAACATTTCTTCAATGCATCTTCAGTACTGATACTGCTTATCTTTATTCCATTCATTACAATTCGTCAGTCTATATATGGTGACTATTGATTGTCATTTAACTCCTTATTGGAACTATTGTCTATTAATAAATATATGAAACGGAACTATCTCCGTCCATCCCAGTGCCAGATTAAGGTCCTTATGGGCCTGGAGCTGAAATTAATAAAGGGCCTATTATGCGCCGCCTCAGGGGATGTGACCAGCATGGTGGGGGTGTGACTACTGATATGGGGGTGTCGTCTATGCCATGGGGTGTGGTTAGCACCATGGAGGGCATAGCTACCAGTTCACCTGCCTCAATCTCCCTCCCCTCATTGCTTATATGAAGCATACACCACCTATTATATTATAAACCACTGAAACCCCCCCCACAAACTATGGTTTATTAATAAAATAAATGTTATTGAGGTTGGTAGTACTCTAGGAACAAAAAAAGGCCCAATTTATGTGATTGCAGCTTTTTTGACAATTTTTGTAAAAAATGCTAAACCAAAAGTCATGGGGGTAAATTTACTAAGGTGGGAGATTTTTAGAACTGGTGATGTTGCCCATGGCAACCAATCAGATTCTACTTACCATTTATCTAGCTGCTTCTAGCAGATAATAGATATAATCTGATTGGTTGCTATGGGCAACATCACCAGTTCTAAAAATCTCCCACCTTAGTAAAATTACCCCATGGTGTTTTCGCATAACCAAAACCAGACGACAAATGAGAAAACCAAAACCAGGAAAAATGGTCCGATGTACACCTCTAATCCATACATATATACATACACACACACATATATATATATATATATATACATATACAGTGGTCGAAGTGGAAATTTTGAAGTGGGGGTATGGAAAAGTGAAGGTAGTAATTATGCGTGCGCGCGCACTCCAAAAAAGGGGGAATGGTCCCTGAAAAGGGGGCATGGCCTTCCGGTTAGTTTACCTCCCCTTATACACATTTTGCACAACAACAGTAGGACCCCATACTACACGGTTTGAGCCGAAATTCACATTAGAGCGTACAGAATGAGCCGAAATTCGCATTATAGCACGCGGTATGAGCCGAAATGCACATTAGAGCACACGGCATGAGCTGAAATTCACATTATAGCACACTGTAGGAGCTGACATTCACATTAAAGCACACGGTATGAGCTGAAATTCGCATTAAAGCACACCGTATGAGCCGAAATTCACATTATAGCACACGGAATGAGCTGAAATTCACATTAGAGCATTAGAGCACACCGTATGAGCCGAAATTCAGATTATAGCACACAGAATGAGCCGAAATTCACATTATAGCACACAGTATCAGCCGAAATTCACATTAGAGCACACCGTATGAGCCGAAATTCACATTATGACAGGAATGAGCCGAAATTCACATTATGCCACACATATAGCCACATATGTACATAATCACAGCCACATGCAGTATACACACACACACACATATATACAAGTGCACACATATACACACACACACACACACACATTGCTCACCAGTTGCCGGAGTATCACCATACGAGAGCCGGGCAGCTGCGCTGTGGAGCGGGAGCCGGCCTCTTGAGTTGTCATCTGGAGAAAGCCAGAGCTGGGCAGCGGAGCTGTCAGGGAGGCATTAGCCGAAGCCTTAGTGTAATCATGCCGAACATTGCAGCCGCACTTGTCAGAGGGGCCCAGGGATGGGAGCCGGGCACTGTACTATTTCAAATCTGCAGCGGACCAGCAGCCAATCAGGAGCGGCCGCTCCTGATTGGCTGCCGGTCCGCGGCAGATTTGAAATAGTAGTGCCGCTGTCAGCTTCATGCAGCGGCGGCCCGGCCGCAAAAGATGCAAGGAAGGCCGCATTTGAGTACAATCAGGCCCAATGAAGAGGGATCGCACCCTCCTCAGCTGACCCCACCCCCACATCAGACTGCACCCCCATTAGGGCTGCTTCAATAAATTTCCTGGGCAGGTTTTCCATCTCAATCCGCCCCTGTATGTATATCTATCAGACAGAAGTAACTACAGACACAGGAGGATATCCTATTAGCCCTGATGCCGGTGTCCTTATCCCCCGCCACTCTTCGGCAAGATACTTTGCGAAGCATAATCCGGATATGTAGCAGCAAAAATATGTGTTATCATGCGATTTCCAGTATAATTTCGGCCATTAAAAAATGGCCTCAGAAAGTTGTAACAATCAAAATCACATATAGGCTAATAGAGCACTCCCCACAGTCTTTTCTATTGCCAACATTTCTTTAAAAAAAGGGATTAGGTCCCTGAAACGTTGGCAATACAAAAGACTGTGCCTGATTTTACTTCTGCCTGAGAAACTCTGAGTGACGCCACCATTTCCCCATTTCCATATGATATATATATATATATATATGCAAGGGAAGTCCCACACTCTCACCCGACACAGATAACGGCTGGGGTGCACATCAAAGCCTGATCCAATCACGGGGTCAGGCTCATAGTACAATACAGTGTAAAAAGATAGCACTCTCCAGACTTGCGTAATTAGTATAAACACTACAGTCATTTATTCAAGGAATTGGTTCCAAGTAACTTCATATCACAGAAAAAATAAAGGGCTCACCAACGTTTCGGTCCCATGTTAGGACCTTTCTCAAGGTATATGCCAGTCAATATACAGTCAAAAACAGCAATGACATCCTCAGCAGCACATAATGGGAACCAAGAACCTGTATAGAGCCTCCCAGGTCCCCTTAATATACCTGCATTCAAATCAGTGAGTGGATCAAGTGCAGCTGCGGCCGGCCGCGTCACTTCCGCTCAGAACCGGAAGTCACATGCCGCCAGGCGCCGCACTGTGTAAATCCACAAAAAATGCGTGCGGCTGTCAGATCTGCACGGTAGTCTAGGTAATCGATGTAAACAATAGCAGGAGGCAGTGCAAATGCCAAAAATAGGGCACGCAGTGTAACGACCCATTAAGGCCAGTAAACTGATATTCAGAACAGTAGGTGGTATATCGGGGACCTGGGATACTGCGCATAACAAACACTGAAAGGCACACATTAGTTATAAACCTAGGTCGGCATTACATACATAGTGATGCGCGCTGCAGGCATCCCACCACGGCAGAAATACAGTACTGATCAGATGATGACTTTAATATACCACACAGGTATGGTGAATACAGAATAAAGCATAACAGAATAAACCGTACACTGTAAAGTCCAGTGATATATAAGTATATAGACATGTACACAACAGGCCGGACCACTCAACAGAGGTGAGTGCACACTCAGACTGAGTCAGAATATGCCCAAAGGGTACAACGGTAGTTAATAGCGTGTACTTTATCACCCTCTAGCCCCCCTCTGGCCAGCCGCACGGCAACCGAGAGCAGGAAGCGGTGCAAATGCAGAAATAAGGCATGCAGTGTAACGACCCATTACCGCCAGTACACTGATGTTCAGAACAATAGGTGGTATACCGGGGACCTGGGATACTAAGCATAACACACACTGAAAGGCACACATTAGTCATAAACCTCAATCAGCATTGAATATGTAGTGATGGGCGCTGTAGGCGTCCCACCACGGCAGAAATACAGTAATAATCCGATGATGACTTAAGTGTACCAAACAGGTATAATGGACACAGAATAAACAGTGCAATGTATAGTCCAGTGATATATATATATATATATATATATATAGAGCATATACATACAACAGGCCGGAACACTCAACAGAGAGGAGTGCCCACTAAAACTGAGTCAGAATAGCCCAACGGGTACAACAGTAGTTAATAGCGTGTATTTCGTCACCCTGGGCTCGGGGTGGCAACGTGACATGCCTGTGGCAGGCCACTGCCGTGGCATCCACCGGACCATCCAAGATGGGAGATGTAGATGGGTTAAATAGTGTCCTCAGTTCTACCTGAGAAATATAGAGAGAGGGTTATTCTCATTCATCCCTCTAGGGGAAATGGTGTCCAGTCGGTGGATCCAGTAGCTCTCCCTTCTTTTCAGTGCCAAGGTACGATCCCCTCCTCGAGCGGGCGGTGGTACCCAATCAATAAGTTTACATCTGAGATTGGACACCTGGTGTTGATGCGTCAAAAAATGTCCTGGTACAGGTTGTTCTGCCTTCTTGGACTCAATGGCCTGATGGATAGTGGTCCTGTGATTTGCCATCCTATCACGGAAACGTCTTGAAGTCATCCCAACATAGTATAGTCCACATGGACATGTAAGGATATAAATAACGTGGTCCATAATGCAGTGTAGTTTGTATTTAATCTTAATGGGACGTCCAGAATGTGGATGGGGAAAGGTTGGGCCAGTGAGCATACTCCGACAGGTGGTGCAGCCAGTGCATTTGAAACATCCAGGTTTCTGTTCTTGTAGCCATGTTGTCCTACTAGAGACAGTAGGGGTGGCTGTTGGTCTCAGTAGGAGTTGTTTAAGGTTTGGTGCTTTTCGATACGCCATCATCGGGGGTCGTGTATTTTTCGCCTTGAGTGAGGTGTCTGATGTGATGATAGGCCATCTCTTGCGGAGGGCTTTACTAATATTGCCGGAGAGGTTGTCAAAGGTCGTGGTAAATACCATTCTGTCAGGGGTGGTGCTGGGACTCATTGTAGCAATGTCTAATGATGAGAATTTCACACGGGCTTTGTGTAAACATCGTTGTATACATCCATCATTGTATCCACGTTCCCGGAATCTCAGTGACATCTCCTGTAGCTGTTGTTCCATGATCGTTGGGTCTGTGTTGTTCCGCATAACTCTCAAGAATTGTGAAATGGGCAGATTCTCTTTGAGTGCTGGTGGATGCTGGCTGGTAGATAGAAGAAGGGTGTTCCTATCTGTGGGTTTCCTATAGAGTGTGGTACTGATCACGTGATCTTCTATGGTGACCGTGATGTCAAGAAAGTTGATATGATGGTTATCAATCTGGTGTGTAAATCTTACCGGACTTTCCAATTCATTTAGCGTTTGGACCATCTGGTTAAACATCTCAGTCGTCCCAGTCCAAAGGATGAAAATATCATAGATGAAACGTTTGTACATCAATATGTGAGCCCCATAGGTTGGTAGGATGTGCGTCGTCTCGTAGGCCGCCATATAGATATTCGCATAGGCCGGCGCTAAATTTGAACCCATAGCGGTCCCAGACTGTTGTACATAGTGTTTATCCCAGTAAGCAAAGTGGTTGAACTTCAGTACTGCTTCGGCTAGTGGGATAATAAAGTCAATCGGAGGATTTACTGGAGGATGGTCGGTGAGAGCATCTCTCAATGTTTGCAGGCCATCTTCATGCGGGATGATGGTATACAGCGAGCATACGTCCATAGTTGCCAGTCGGACATCTCCACTTAGCCGTGGTAAATTGGAGAGTTTGGTTAGAAAGTCCATGGTGTCCCTCATGTAGCTATCTGACTGTTGTACTATTTGTTGCAAAAATGAATCCACGTAGACTGCCAGTGGTTGCAACAATGAGTTTCTTGCCGATATAATCGGCCTACCTGGTGGGTAAGAGAGTGTCTTGTGGACTTTGGGTAGGGTGTATATGATGGGACACACCGGGTGGGTGACCGAGAGAAATTCAAAAGTGTGTTTATTGATCCACCTGGATTGGAGACTATGTTGTAGTAGAGAGTCTACTCGACTTTCAAAGTTAGGGATGGGGTTAATCTCACAGCATAGATAGGTGGAAGTATCAGACAATTGTCTACATATCTCTCAGTGATAGTCTCCCCAGTCCTGTACAACGATTGCTCCCCATTTGTCTGTGGGTCTGATGACAATAGAGGTATCGTCTCTGAGTGTTCTGAGTGCCTGCCTTTCCATCCTGGACAAATTATCAAAGGACTTCCTAGGGGTACCTGAGCTTATGTCTTGTTCAACTAGACGGATGTATGTCATAATACTGGGGTTGGCGGAGGGCGGATCATATGTAGATGGTGGACGAAAAGGGGACCTATTGTTAAGGCTAGTATCTCCATAATGCTCACGAAGCCTAAGCTTACGTCCAAATTTATACATATCGATGGCTGTCTCGAAGGGTTTGTGGGGACACGTGGGTACAAAAGAAAGGCCACGAGAAAGGAGGCTCAGAGTGGCCTCGTCAAGTGGTCTGTCTGTCAAATGAAAGACTAGATCTTGTTTTTGTCCCTGCACCTTCGCCACACATCCCCTCTTCCTTGGGTGTGGTCTGCGCGTCCCCCGCTGGGGGGTAGACCTGCGTCCACACTTTGACCTAAAAAAGCTGTGTTCCTAGGTCGACGGTTATCAATCTGTTCTGTGTCCGAAGTGGATGCAGATGATCCAGTGTCGGAGGTGGCGTATTGTCGCCAACCCTGGCGGCATTGTCTAAAGGCTCTCTGCGGTCTAGTGGGTCTGGAGTCACCTAATAGCCACCTGTATACGGTGTGGTTATGGTAATCTAACACGACCGTGGCTAATTTGCTGCGCTTGAAGGCCGTGAGCTCCTTCTTATAGTCGTCAATTTGGGCTTTCAATCTTTCAATATGATTACAGGATTTGTCGTTCCTGATGGTAGATAAATGGGTACTATTAAAGGTATCAATCAATGCTTTGACCTTAGTGAATTCAGAGCCCACCTCCTCCACTACTAGCAACATTAGGTCTAGAGAGCATTTGTTGAGTACACCGCACCAGCGGCTACAGAACGTGGGGTTATTTCTCCCGATGGTCGGGATATTACTGACCCGAAACCCTCTGGGGATTTGTTTTTTATGGTGATATTCAGATAGAAATTGACCATGTAAGTTAAGGTCAATTTCCCTCTTGCTGAGTCTCAGTAACTGGTGGTATAGATCAGTGGTAGTTTCTGCCAGAAGTGCATCAAATTCTATCTGATCAAAGAGGACTTTCTCTGCGTCGTCATCCATTAATGATACAATACCGTGTTCTGCCTGTGACAGAAGATTGTCATCCAGAAAACCGGCTCCGCCCTGTGCCATAGTGTGTGTACCAAACTAGAGAGAAGATGTCCCTGGTAAGTCGTCCTGCAGTACCTAGTCTTCCCAGAGGTCTCCCTTACCGGTACTACCCAGGCCCACACTGCTTGGCTTCCAAGTTCAGAAGGAGTTGGGCATCGCCAGTGTGGTATGACTGCAGTGTTAGGTACACAATACAAACCTGTGGCCAAAGGTCCCTGGATAACTCAACATCCAAAGGCACATGTGAATAGACGAGTATATCAGAACAGGCGACGTTAAAGCAGGGTGTGTTATGCGCAGATAATACAGTGTACCTAGTTCACAAATGTAAATACTGTATATGGTGGGTGCAGGAAAAGATAAACTCAGTCACCTGAGCATACCTATACAATATGCAAGGGAAGTCCCACACTCTCACCCGACACAGATAACGGCTGGGGTGCCACATCAAAGCCTGTCCATGTGGACTATACTATGTCGGGATGACTTCAAGACGTTTCCGTGATAGGATGGCAAATCACAGGACCACTATCCATCAGGCCATTGAGTCCAAGAAGGCAGAACAACCTGTACCAAGACATTTTTTGACGCATCAACACCAGGTGTCCAATCTCAGATGTAAACTTATTGATTGGGTACCACCGCCCGCTCGAGGAGGGGATCGTACCTTGGCACTGAAAAGAAGGGAGAGCTACTGGATCCACTGACTGGACACCATTTCCCCTAGAGGGATGAATGAGAATAACCCTCTCTCTATATTTCTCAGGTAGAACTGAGGACACTATTTAACCCATCTACATCTCCCGTCTTGGATGGTCCAGTGGATGCCACGGCAGCGGCCTGCCACAGGCATGTCACGTTGCCACCCCGGGCCCAGGGTGACAAAATACACGCTATTAACTACTGTTGTACCCGTTGGGCTTATTCTGACTCAGTTTTAGTGGGCACTCCTCTCTGTTGAGTGTTCCGGCCTGTTGTATGTATATGCTCTATATATATATATATATATATATATATATCACTGGACTATACATTGCACTGTTTATTCTGTGTCCATTATACCTGTTCGGTACATTTAAGTCATCATCGGATTATTACTGTATTTCTGCCGTGGTGGGACGCCTACAGCGCCCATCACTACATATTCAATGCTGATTGAGGTTTATGACTAATGTGTGCCTTTCAGTGTGTGTTATACTTAATATCCCAGATCCCCGGTATACCACCTATTGTTCTGAACATCAGTGTACTGGCCATAATGTGTCGTTACACTGCGTGCCTTATTTCTGCATTTGCACCGCTTCCTGCTCTCGGTTGCCGTGCGGCTGGCCAGAGGGGGGCTAGAGGGTGATAAAGTACAAGCTATTAACTACCGTTGTACCCTTTGGGCATATTCTGACTCAGTCTGAATGTGCACTCCCCTTTGTTGAGTGGTCCGGCCTGTTGTGTACATGTCTATATACTTATATATCACTGGACTTTACAGTGTACGGTTTATTCTGTTATGCTTTATTCTGTATTCACCATACCTGTGTGGTATATTAAAGTCATCATCTGATCAGTACTGTATTTCTGCCGTGGTGGGATGCCTGCAGCGCCCATCACTATGTATGTAATGCCTTTCAGTGTTTGTTATGCGCAGTATCCCAGGTCCCCGATATATCACCTACTGTTCTGAACATCAGTGTACTGGCCTTCATGGGTCGTTACACTGCGTGCCCTATTTTTGGCTTTGCACCGCCTCCTGCTATTGTTTACATCGATTACCTAGACTACCGTGCAGATCTGACAGCCGCACGACTTCCAGGCCTGACCGGAAGTGACATAGCGGCATTACGACGTTGTCGTAGCGACCATATCGGCGCAACCGCGGTTGCCGTTTCGCTGGCCACAGCGGGTCTCGGGGGCACCCTTGTAGAATTGGTGACATGGATGAGCTACCATTCAATGCTCCTAAGCGTTTTTTGTGGATTTACACAGCGCGGCGCCTGGCGGCATGTGACTTCCGGTTCTGACCGGAAGTGACGCGTCCGGCCGCAGCTGCACTTGATCCACTCACTGATTTGAATGCAGGTATATTAAGTAGAGATGAGCGCCTGAAATTTTTCGGGTTTTGTGTTTTGGTTTTGGGTTCGGTTCCGCGGCCGTGTTTTGGGTTCGAACGCGTTTTGGCAAAACCTCACCGAATTATTTTTGTCGGATTCGGGTGTGTTTTGGATTCGGGTGTTTTTTTCCAAAAACACTAAAAAACAGCTTAAATCATAGAATTTGGGGGTCATTTTGATCCCAAAGTATTATTAACCTCAAAAACCATAATTTACACTCATTTTCAGTCTATTCTGAATACCTCACACCTCACAATATTATTTTTAGTCCTAAAATTTTCACCGAGGTCGCTGTGTGAGTAAGATAAGCGACCCTAGTGGCCGACACAAACACCGGGCCCATCTAGGAGTGGCACTGCAGTGTCACGCAGGATGTCCCTTCCAAAAAACCCTCCCCAAACAGCACATGACGCAAAGAAAAAAAGAGGCGCAATGAGGTAGCTGTGTGAGTAAGATTAGCGACCCTAGTGGCCGACACAAACACCGGGCCCATCTAGGAGAGGCACTGCAGTGTCACGCAGGATGTCCCTTCCAAAAAACCCTCCCCAAACAGCACATGACGCAAAGAAAAAAAGAGGCTTTTTACTGATATTTGGTGTTTTGGATTTGACATGCTCTGTACTATGACATTGGGCATCGGCCTTGGCAGACGACGTTGCTGGCATTTCATCGTCTCGGCCATGACTAGTGGCAGCAGCTTCAGCACGAGGTGGAAGTGGATCTTGATCTTTCCCTAATTTTGGAACCTCAACTTTTTTGTTCTCCATATTTTATAGGCAGAACTAAAAGGCACCTCAGGTAAACAATGGAGATGGATGGATTGGATACTAGTATACAATTATGGACGGACTGCCACGGTTAGGTGGTATAAAAAAACCACGGTTAGGTGGTATATATTGTAATACAATTATGGATGGACGGACTGCCTGCCGAGTGCCGACACAGAGGTAGCCACAGCCGTGAACTACCGCACTGTACACTGGTTGATAAAGAGATAGTAGTATACTCGTAACAACTAGTATGACTGACTATGACGGTATAAAGAATGAAAAAAAAACCACGGTTAGGTGGTATATATTGTAATACAATTATGGATGGACGGACTGCCTGCCGAGTTCCGACACAGAGGTAGCCACAGCCGTGAACTACCGCACTGTACACTGGTTGATAAAGAGATAGTAGTATACTCGTAACAACTAGTATGACTGACTATGACGGTATAAAGAATGAAAAAAAAACCACGGTTAGGTGGTATATATTATAATACAATTATGGATGGACGGACTGCCTGCCGACTGCCGACACAGAGGTAGCCACAGCCGTGAACTACCGCACTGTACACTGGTTGATAAAGAGATAGTAGTATACTCGTAACAACTAGTATGACACTATGACGGTATAAAGAATGAAAAAAAAACCACGGTTAGGTGGTATATATTATAATACAATTATGGATGGACGGACTGCCTGCCGACTGCCGACACAGAGGTAGCCACAGCCGTGAACTACCGCACTGTACACTGGTTGATAAAGAGATAGTAGTATACTCGTAACAACTAGTATGACACTATGACGGTATAAAGAATGAAAAAAAAACCACGGTTAGGTGGTATATATTATAATACAATTATGGATGGACGGACTGCCTGCCGAGTGCCGACACAGAGGTAGCCACAGACGTGAACTACCGCACTGTACACTGGTTGATAAAGAGATAGTAGTATACTCGTAACAACTAGTATGACTGACTATGACGGTATAAAGAATGAAAAAAAAACCACGGTTAGGTGGTATATATTATAATACAATTATGGATGGACGGACTGACTGCCGACTGCCGACACAGAGGTAGCCACAGCCGTGAACTACCGCACTGTACACTGGTTGATAAAGAGATAGTAGTATACTCGTAACAACTAGTATGACACTATGACGGTATAAAGAATGAAAAAAAAACCACGGTTAGGTGGTATATATTATAATACAATTATGGATGGACGGACTGCCTGCCGACTGCCGACACAGAGGTAGCCACAGCCGTGAACTACCGCACTGTACACTGGTTGATAAAGAGATAGTAGTATACTCGTAACAACTAGTATGACACTATGACGGTATAAAGAATGGAAAAAAAAACCACGGTTAGGTGGTATATATTATAATAATACAATTATGGATGGACGGACTGCCTGCCGACTGCCGACACAGAGGTAGCCACAGCCGTGAACTACCGCACTGTACACTGGTTGATAAAGAGATAGTAGTATACTCGTAACAACTAGTATGACTATGACGACGGTATAAAGAAAGAAAAAAAAATACCACGGTTAGGTGGTATATAATTATACAATTATGGATGGACGGACTGCCTGCCGAGTGCCGACTGCCGACACAGAGGTAGCCACAGCCGTGAACTACCGCACTGTACTGTGTCTGCTGCTAATATAGACTGGTTGATAAAGAGATAGTATACAACAATATACTACTATACTGGTGGTCAGGCACTGGTCACCACTAGTCACACTGGCAGTGGCACTCCTGCAGCAAAAGTGTGCACTGTTTAATTTTAAATTAATATAATATTATGTACTCCTGGCTCCTGCTATAACAACCTGCAGTGCTCCCCAGTCTCCCCCACAATTATTATAAGCTTTTATACATTGATGTGCAGCACACTGGGCTGAGCTGAGTGCACACAGACTGAGTCACACTGTGTGACTGCTGTGTATCGTTTTTTTCAGGCAGAGAACGGATATAGCAGAGAACGGATATATTAAATAAAAGTTAACTTAACAACAACTGCACTGGTCACTGTGGTAAACTCTGTCTGCACAATCTCTCTCTCTCTCTCTCTCTTCTAATCTATTCTAATGGAGAGGACGCCAGCCACGTCCTCTCCCTATCAATCTCAATGCACGTGTGAAAATGGCGGCGACGCGCGGCTCCTTATATAGAATCCGAGTCTCGCGAGAATCCGACAGCGTCATGATGACGTTCGGGCGCGCTCGGGTTAACCGAGCAAGGCGGGAAGATCCGAGTCGCTCGGACCCGTGAAAAAAAAAGTGAAGTTCGTGCGGGTTCGGATTCAAAGAAACCGAACCCGCTCATTTAAGGGGACCTGGGAGGCTCTATACAGGTTCTTGGTTCCCATTATGTGCTGCTGAGGATGTCATTGCTGTTTTTGACTATATATTGACTGGCATATACCTTGAGAAAGGTCCTAACATGGGATCGAAACGTTGGTGAGCCCTTTATTTTTTCTGTGATATGAACTTACTTGGAACCAATTCCTTGAATAAATGACTGTGGTGTTTATACTTATTACGCAAGTCTGGAGAGTGCTATCTTTTTCCACTTTAATGTGGAGAAACACTGTATTTTATATATATATATATATATATATATATATATATATATAGGTTGGGTATGCAATCCCGGATGTTGGGATTCCGCTGGTCAGGAGACCAATAGCGGCATCTCAATAGTCGAAATCCTGACAAGACCTGTTAAGTATTCTAACCCTCCCCCTACCCTACCGTAATCCTTTTAGATGTTTAACCCTAACCCTTCCCCCCTTCTTTCGCAGCCTAACCCTAACCCCCCTATCTAAACCTAGCCCTCCCCCCCACTCTTCCCCATACATACACACCCACACCATAACCCTAAGTCCCCTGGGGGTCACCACCTAAAACTATCCCCCCACCCTCTGCGTAGTATTTACCCGCAGCACTGTTTTGACGATCGGGAACCTGGAGGTCGGGATTCCGGAGTCGGTGTCCAGGCCCCTTTCGGGATTCTGGCGTCGGCATTCCGATGGTGTGTCGGCATTCCGGCGCCGGTATCTCATCCACCGGGATTCTGACTGCTGGGATTTTTACCACATCATATATATATATATATGTATATATATATATATATATATATATATATATAGCAAAAGAAATCAGGTGGCACTCACAGACTTGTAGCTTTGTGGAAACGAACTTCACTCCGTGAAGATATTTAATGTGAAACAGGTAACGTTTCGGGGACGTATCCCCTTCCTCAGGAGGGCACCCGGTGAGCTGATCATGTTTTATATATCTAAGTACAAAGAGTGCCGAATACAAACTTTGTATATTATACAGCACGTTTGCTACAACGTTGCACCTGATTATGGCACCTGCATTGGTAATATACCACTGATACTTTCTCTCTACATAATTGCAACATTGGATGTAACAGAATAGCTTTACAACATGGACACTTTGCATGAGGAGGTTGCTGGATACAGGCATACCCTTCTACCGCAGGGGGAATTCCTCTCTCTGTCGGACATAGATGCTGAACGTATTCTCATTAAGGACAAATTTTCTTCAGCTGCTGAAGCAGTTTCTACTGAGCAATTATATCTGCAATTATTAAGACTTAAGAACCGTGAAACGGACTTTTACTTACATGGAGTCTGTTTATCAGACTATTACCGGGATAGAATGTTGCCCAGGGGTTTCCGAATTCGCAATACCGCATACGATTGGCAGGTACAATCCTGAATTCTGCCGTAAATGGGCAGCAGTATCATCCCCACAAAGGACAATCTTGTCGTCGGTTCCAACTGCGACTTTGGAAAATTCATGATCCAACCGTGTTGTTGGAGTACTGACAGGGAGAGTGCAATGTTCTGCACCAACCGTTCCCTGGATCTCGCTTTTATCAGGAGATCGTCCAGGTAAGGAATTATATTGACTCCTTGTTGTCGAAGGAGGACCATCATCTCTGCCATCACCTTGGTGAATACCCTCAGTGCCATGGAGAGTCCGAACGGCAATGTCTGGAACTGGTAATGGCAATCCTGTACTGTGAATCTCAGATAAGCTTGATGAGGAGGATAAATGGGAACATGTAAGTAAGCATCTTTTATGTCTACTGACACCATGAAGTCCCCTTCCTCCAGACTGGAAATCACTGCCCTCAGGGATTCCATCTTGAACTTGAATCTTTTTAGGTAGAGATTCAGAGATTTCAGGTTTAAAATTGGTCTGACCGAGTCGACCGGCTTCGGAACTACGAAGAGGCTTGAATAAAACCCTTCTCCCTGTTGTGACAAGGGTACCAGGACAATGACTTAATCCTGACAACATTTTTGAATTGCAGCTGTTACTACTTCTCTGTCCGGAAGAGAAATAGGCAAAGTCGATTTGAAAAATCAGCATGGGGGGACGTCTTGAAACTCCAGTTCGTATCCATGGGACACTATTTGCACGACCTATGGGTCCAGGCCAGATTGAACCCAGAGCTGACTGAAAAGTTTTAGACGTGCTCCCACCCAAGCGGACTCCCGCAAGGGAGCCCCAGCGTCATGCTGCAGATTTTGCAGAAGCAGGGGTTGATTTCTGCTCCTGCGATCCTGGAGATGCTGTGGACTTTTTTCCTCTTCCCCTCCCTCTACCTGCAAAGAAAGGGGAACCTTTACCCTTTTTGCATCTGTTGGGCCGAAAGGACTGCATCTGAGAGTGATGTGACTTTTTTGCCGGCGCAGGAGCATAAGGCCAGAATGTCGACTTACATGCGATAGCCGCAGACACTAAAGCATCCAGCCCATCTCCAAACAAGGCCTCACCTTTATACGGGAGAGCCTCCATATTTCTTTTGGAATCTGCGTTAGCATTCCATTGGCGAATCCACAACGCCCTCCTAGCCGAGACTGCCATGGTAGCGGATTTTGAACACAAGAGCCCAATATCCTTCATGGCTTCTAGCATGTATGCAGCAGCGTCTTTGATATGACCTAATGTTAGGAGTATCTCATCTCTATCGTGTCAATTTCAGATGACAAATTGTCCGACCATTTTTCGATAGCACTACTCACCCACGCACAAGCAATGGTGGGCCTTAGTAGCGTACCATTGGCCACATAAATAGATTTTAACGTAGTCTCTAACTTGCGGTCTGCCGGCTCCTTTAGTGAAGCCATCCCAGGTGCAGGGAGAATCACCTTTTTAGTTAATCGTGACAGAGCACTGTCTAAAACTGGGGGTGACTCCCATCTTTTCCTGTCCTCTGCCGGGAAAGGATAAGCAACCTGAATTCTTTTAGGAATCTGAAACTTCTTTTCAGGATTTGCCCAAACCCCCCCAAAGAGAGTATTTAGTTCGTGAGAAGGAGGGAAAGTTACATTTAATTTCTTTTCCTTATAAAAATAAGCATTCTCCTGAGGTAACGGAGGGGCTTCCGTAACTACCAAAACCTCCTTTATAGCAACAATCATGTATTGAATGCATTTTACCGATTTATGATCTATTCCCCTGGAATCACTAGTGTCGACACAGGAATCAGAGTACGTGTCGGTATCAGTTTGTACTATTTGTGCAAATGGTCTCTTATGTGACCCAGAGGGGTCTCCTGTAGATGAAAGGGCAGAACTATGAAAAATCACATCTTCCACTGATTTTCTCCAGTTTTCTGCATGAGACTCAGACTTATCCAATCTCTTACTGATATGATTCACACTATCACGTAATTCTTTCACCCATTCAGGCTCGTGGTGTGGCGGCAGCGCCACCAAATTACAACTCTGTGTCCCTAAAATGGCTCCCTCAGGGGACAGGATCCCTGCCTCAGACATGTCACACACGTGCACAACCACACCACAGACACTCCGGGACTTATAGGGGACAGACCCACAGTAAAATCTGTCAGAAGGACACAGATAGGATTTGCCAGTTCAAAACCCAGCGCCAGTGATAAGATTTCTGCGTAACACAAAATGCCCACAGAACAGTAGCGCTTTTGTAATGTTAAATACACAATATAACACCAATTTACACTGTGCCCCCCCCCCCCCCTGTTTTGCACCCTGATACTTGGTTCAGAAGTGTAGGAGGACCAGCATTCTTCTCTGCAGTCTGCAAGGAGAGAAAATGGTGCTGGGCAGTGTACTGGCTTTCTGAGGAAGCCCCACCCCCGTAATGGCGCATTTTCCCTCATAGATTTCAATATAAATTTTTATACTGGCAGGGGTAGGACTGTGCCTCAGCAACTTATGTCCCCTTTTGAGCCAGTTTTAGTAGGTCTCATGCTGCCCAGGGCGCCCCCCCCCCCCCGCGCCCTGCACCCTGCTGTGCCTGTGTGTGATGGGTAGCATGGCGCGCAGCATTCCCGCCCGCTGCGCAGTACCTTTTCAGCCGTCACAATGAAGATCCTCTTCTTTACACTCACCTGTCTTCTGACTTCTGGCTCTGCAAGGGGGGTGACGGCGGGCTGTGGGAGTAAGCACATAGCCGCAGCTAGCGTTCAGTACCCTTCAGGAGCTAATGTCCTGTCAGCCAGAAGCAGAGCCATGGAACTATTCAGGAAGTTGGTTCCTACTTCTGCCCCCTAAGTCCCACGAAGCAGGGAGACTGTTGCCAGCAGTCCTCCCTGAAAATAAAAAACCTAACATAAAGTCTTTCAGAGTAGAGCTCCCCTGGAGTGCATCCAGTCTGCCTGGGCTAATTTCTAAACTGAGGTCTGGAGGAGGGGCAAAGAGGGAGGAGCCAGTTCACACCCTTGAAAAGTCTTAAAGTGCCCATGGCTCCTGCGGAACCGTCTATACCCCATGGTACTAAAGTGGACCCCAGCATCCTCTAGGACGTATGAGAAAAACAAGTAACCTGCTGTTCTTTCCCGCCAAAGTGAAGTTCCTGATCCTAGCAACTTTGCCCTGCCACCACAACCTCAATGAACCAAAGACACCCCAACAAAAAGATCCTCCAAAAAGATAAATAAACCTTCCGTATCCAAGTGCCCTCCATCAGGCCGGAAAAGATAGTGATACTGAAACCTGATTCTCTCATGCGGCACAACCACACAACCAGCATTCAGCACCCACTTGGCCACAGCCGAGTTAAGCTTTTTTCTGGCCTCATCTATCGCTTGACAGTCCTTGGCACCTCGCCAATGCAACCTGGGCACTATAAAAGACCATATCAATACGCAAGAAGGCCACACCATCTTAATGAGTGCCAAATCCTCCAAGATCACACCACGCAACTCCAACTGTGACATCTTCCCCAGGTCATTGCCACCTAAATGAAGCACCAATACCTCGGGCAACCCATGACATCAGACGTTCTCCAGCAGGAACATCTTCAAAGCATGCCACCGCATACCTCTGACACCCAACCACCTCATTTCATCAGTGCCAGGAAAGACAGGCGCCTAACCAGAGGCAACAAATCTAGCCTCCCAGTACACAAAGGAGTGACCTACTACCCAGACCCTGCACCTATCACACACAAAACCTATAGGGAAGGGAAAAGGAATAAAAATAGGTTAGTATGGACATGGAAACTGAGACCATACCATTAAACTATGTAGGAGGATCTGCCAAAAGAAAATTTTTGCAAAGTATACCACAGTGACATAGGTCACCAGCTTCCAGCCAATATGAAGCAACAGAGACACACAAAGGGGAATGAGCACGAACAAAGGGGGATGGGGGTGTTGGGGGGGAGGGGGGTAACTGAGCACACAGGTAAAACTCGACCGGAGGAAAAACGTAAAACCTGCTGAGGGACGTACAATTGGAGCCAATTAGCTGAATTAATGAAGAAGCCGAATTAAGTCCGTCAGTTCAGGTAAAATATCATTGAAAACTCCGGACACACTGCTGCCAGCAGCAGTGAGTAGCTAATCCCCGAGTAGGATGGACAGGAGAGACAAACATAGACCATAACAATCAAAAAATAGACATATACAAGTGAACCCAGAGTCATGTACCAAGAAAAGGCCAACACTGGAAAGGCAGCGACACAGCATCCAACTAAACTGATATTTAGTTAGAGACGAGCCATCATAGTGCAACAACCAATAACCCTCCGAGGAAGGCCTGACCGAGGCATAATGAACAGCCAGAGACCCTGGATAGACACTCAAGGAAAATGAGGGACCTAAGCAAACCAATTTTCCTCGAGACATCTGATCCGTCTTAGACCGATGAATCCTACGCCATCATCAAGGCGGACATCCGAACGAAGCAAAATCGCATTCAACCTCCTGGAGGGTGCAACCGGCTCCAAAACCCAAAAAGTGCCATGGTAAGCCATAGAAAAAGCCAAACAAAACAGCAGGTACTCAATGGCCAAGTCGGCTATGTTCTCAACTGATCCCTGTACAGAGGGGAGAAGCAACGCATCAATGGGACGCCTGCTATCCAGGAGAACACGAACCACCCGCGCCCAACCTTTCATGGCTTTCGTAATCAAAAAGCTCTTCGTAAAATCGGGAGCCCCTTAAGCTTCGCAAAAAAAAAAATGCTGGCTAGGTAATGGGAGGCTACCACTCTGGACCTTCCAGAGACATAGAGCTGCCAAATAAAAGAAAGCATCCGATGCTGCCTACTCTTACCTGAAAGCTTCCGGCCCCCAGAGAAAGCTTCCCATTCTGTCCAAGCCTGGCAATACCCCCGAAGGGTATTAGGGGCAATGGAATGCTCCGCTAACCCCTCCAATCTGGCTCGATCACCTGCCAAACATAAGGGGGCAGAGAACTCCAACAATATCAGCAAGAGGCGCAAGCACACAAAACTTTTCCCATTGGCACCAAGATGATGCATCGGCCACGCCATTATCCACACCGGGGACATGCTGCGCTCGAAAGAGCACATTGCAACGCAAGCATTGCAGCACTAACTGGGTCAAGACGCGCAATACCTGCAATGATTTGGGACGCTGATTATTGATCGCGTGCACCACTTCCAGATTATCACACCGGAACAGGATGCTTCAATCGCGCAACTGTCCGCCCCAAACCTCCATAGCCACCATGATAGGAAAGAGCTCCAACAGCAAAAGATCTTTAGTTAAACCTCTCTCAAACTTATGCCGCGGCCATGAGGCAGCACACCAAGAACCTGCCAGAAAACATCCAAAACCCACAGACCCAGCTGCGTCCATGAATAACTGCAAGCTAAAATTATCGACCATGGGAGCAAACCAGATCTGAACACTATTAAAGTCATCCAGAAACGAAGCCCAAACGTCCAGATCTCGCTTTATCTCGTAAGACAACCTAATCAAGTGATGAGACCTAGTGACACCCGCAGTGGCCCGCTCCAATTTATGACAAAAGAGTCTGTCCATAGGGATGACTCTGCAGGCAAAATTCAACAAGACCAAAAGCGATTGGGCCTGCCGAAGCGTAACCTTATGCGCCACAACACACAGCAGGATGCACTTGCGCAACTTCTCCACCTTATCCCGTGGCAGGCAGCAACAGCCCTCCACATTGTCAATTTGAATCCCCAAAAAGGACAAACAGGAAACAGGGCCCTCCGTTTTCTCCACTGCGATAGGAACGTCAAAATGATAAAACAAGACTTGCAAACTAAACAGGAGCTCAGAGCAACGACCAGAACCTGCCAGGCCAACGCAAAGGAAATCGTCTAAATAATGAGCGAGACCATGGAAGAGGAGCTGGCCCGAGAGACAGACGAGGAAGAAGCGTGCGACAGTATCAAGACAGACTCCTCAGAATCCTCACCTGATGCTTCCGGCTGACCGACCCAAGATGCAGAATCATTCTTGCTGTCCAGCCGCACACTTGAATCCTCCTCCGGTTCTGAAAAACAATGGAAATCCGGCCCCGAAGCCAGTAGACAAGGACCCGTCTGCTAGTCCCCGCACCTGCATCACCATCCAACTGGGCCACAGCCGACCCCATGTCTCTACATGCCCTTATAAACTGGGAGACCCCAAGAGTAGCACCCTCCGCAGCAACCCTAGAACCCCGCCCCCTACATACAGGGCCGCCCGAGCTCGGCGACATGGCCGACATTAAGGGAGCTAGAGCAGCCGCTACCAAAGAAAAAGCAGGAGACAACTGAGAGGTGCCCAAAACAGCAGGCGACGGACTCGCATCAGCGCCAGCCTGAGTACTAGAAGGCGCCCTTGTGCCCCTAATGCCACTGCCTGCTTGACCAGAGGCAGAGGGTGCAGGGACTGGAGTGGGAGATACAGCCCCTGTGTCACAGGAGCCATGGGAAGAATGACTGCTCACTTCAGCGCCATTAGTCCCAGGCCTCCATCCACAAAAATGGCCGCCGCCCCTCACAGGCCTATTTCTGCCCTACAAACCCCGGACAGCCACAGCAGGAGCCACACTACTAAAATCTACCCGGCCCGGCCTACTGCTCCACCCTCCAAGCTCTGCAAGCCTGTGGGAACCCAGGGAGGCACGGAAACCAGACCCCCGATCCCCACGAGGTGAGGGGATCTCACCCCACTCACTGGAGCTTACAATGGGGCCCGGACAGAGACAGCCGCCTGCCCAGACAAAGCCCCCGCCGTCCACCTCCCGCCACTGGTCTCCTCCGCCGAGCCCCACTCCCCCAGCAAGGCCAGGAGCAGAGGCCAGGGAAGTCGTGACTGCACTTCCACCGCCCGGCAGTGTCAATGCGGGCGTGGGAGCAGCAGGGAGAGCAGGGGAGGACAGAAAGGGCTCATCACGGGCCGCAGCTAGGCTGGCAGCCGAGCCCACAGACACCCCACTGTAGCGGGCCGGGACAAGGGCGGATCACTGGGGGCAAGGTAACGCCATGGAGCAGCAGCAGGGAGGGTAAGCAATACTAGTAAGGAATTGTATACAACACCTAGCCTAACCCTAACCTAGCAACAAGACCAGCAACAAGCCCACAGGCAGAGGAAAATCACTGGACTCACCCCTTCCAAAGAACAGGAAAAAGAGGAAAACTCCACCTCTTCCCAGTCTATATCAATCAGCTAGATCCTGAATCCCTGCATCCCTATTGGATGGCTAGTTACATGTCCCCAAAGAGTCCTCCCCAGCCTATGGATGTTTAACCCTCTCCACTCCTATCTCAATCATTCCGTTCTTCAAATCACAAACATTTGTAGTCATGCTGGGTGGATCAGCAGGGATCACCTAGGGAAAAGTAGGGTTAGATTGTACAATTGCATCCTTAAAAACATCACTCTCAGTTATATATGCAGTGTGCATCTTTCCCAAATCAGTCCCCAACAGAACGGTAGCAGGTAAATTTTCCAGCACCCCAATGTCCCGAATGCCTCTCCCAACTCCCCAGTCCAGGTACATCCGAGCCATAGGCACCTGTGGGTGTAGCCCACCCACTCCCCTTACAGCAATAGTCTTTCCTGGAATAATGCTCTTGGGGTCCACCAGTGCTGGATGCACCAGTGTCAGGTCCGCCCCAGAGTCCAGTAACCAAAGTGTTAATTGTGTTCCTACCTTAACTGCTTGCAGGTTACCTCTGGGCCAATCTGGGAGTCCTTCCACACACAGGACAGCGGGCACATGTTTCCCTGCTGGGCCTCCACAGGAGATTTATTCTTTTTGGGGCACGTAAAACTGATGTGACCCACTTCACCACAATTAAAACACCTGCGGCCAGTTTCCAAAACAGGTTTTTCCCCCACCCTCCAATCAGATGCAGCGGCCACTGGTTTATTTGGAAAAGACTGCTGGGGTGATCCTGTGGGTCTCTGTCCTCTCCACCCATCTTGCCCTGGCACACCCCAGCTCTTCTTTGCCACAGAAGCCCTGGTGCTGGTGTATTGGTCTGCCAGGGTGGCAGCTTCTTCAGATGACTTGGGGTTACGATCCAGGACCCACTCTTTGATCTCAGCTGGGCAGAGTGCGATGAACTGCTCCTGAAGTATGAGATTTTTCAGTTTATCATAGTCCTTCACTTACAAGCCCTCAACCCATTGAAGCAACAGGGTTGACAATTGCGCTAACAGTCCTGCATAGGTATCAGAATGACTGCGCTTTGAGTCTCTGAACTTTTGTCAGTAAGCCTCAGGAGTGATGTTGAAATGCTTTAACAAGGCTTTCTTAATTGCAAATGCTTCCAAAGCTTTTCCCCTCAGCCCATTGATATAGCTTGCCCATTGACTGGAGTCCAGTGCAAACTGCTGGCAAGTTTTTTCAAAACTCCCGAAGAAAGTATCCAGGTCACCATCTTTCTCCAACACCGAAATTGATCATGCCGGGGCTTTTTCCTACCCAAGTCAGGAACAGCACTCTGGCCTCTGAGCCTCACCATCTCCAGCTGGTACTCATGCTTGGCTTTGTGCTCTGCAGCCTCAGCCTCTCATTTGGCTTTGCGCTCTGCAGCCTCTCTTTCAGCTTTGCACTCTGCAGCCTCATGGTACTGCTGTATCAGCTGTAGAGGTGACACGTCATCTGTATCCCTCCTATATTTGAGGGCAGTTTGCAAACATTGGTCCAAGGCAATATCATCACTGGAACTAGTAGAGGGATCTGACATCCGCCTAGCAACGGTCCCAGTATCTGTTGTAATATCCAAGGACAGAGGATTTCCCCCACCAGCATTTGTCTCAGTCTGATCCCTTTCCACATCCTGCCTCTGGTCGGCTTCTTGGAGTGCTTGGACCAGCTGATCCTTGGACTTGTTGGTGCTGGCAATCCCTCTGTCCTCGCACAGCTCCACAAGTACATCCTTCCTCATTTGCTTATACTCGGACATCTTGGACCTCACTTTTTGCCAAATAAACAGATAGAAAAACGGGGAGGGGAACAGAAATTGCATTTCAAGGTGTGACTTTTAAAATGATTATAAAGCTCTGAGTTCTGGTTCTGGCAAAGTGGGTTTTCTTCTCAAGGAATTATTCCCAAATTCGCTTAAGTTCTTATAAAGAAAACAATTATCAATCCCACCACTGCCAGCCACTTTGTCACGACCACCGGCCGATTCTCCAGATACACCAATCCGAGAATCGCCGTCCATGACTACTGGAGTACTTTAAATCCAACACTGCCACCAGCAAGAAGATTTTAGCGACTAAACACAAGGCCGTCTTCACTTCGGCCTACACACACAATTATTAATACGTCACAAAATAATAGCATGGACCATGAGGCCTTGGGCATAAGAACACAGACCAAAACTAGAAATGAGGTGTTTTATTTTAAGGATATCTTCAGAGCTTTTAGTTACAAAAAAAGAATTACAAAGATTATGAGAAATATTTAAACGTACACACCAATTAGGACACAATTTCAAATAAAAGAAAATGCAGGATAATTTCAGAAACCTAACTTACTCAACAGCAGGTAGGCCTTCTGTGTTGAAGGATTTCACAATGTAAGAGATATGGTGCATTCCCAGCTCCACGCTGCTTCCCTCAGAAATGAACAATACTCCTCACAGCAGCGGCCCCCACCTTTTCCTTAACTCTCTCAATGCTGTGTACCTGGGCAGTGAGAAACCAGATTTCCTTCGGTTTTACTTTTTAAACAGCTGTCTTCTTAAGTTTCAAGAGGTCAGCTTTCTTAACCTAGCCTGGCTTTTCTGTAATGTCTCTTATAACTATAGTTCACAGCTTCTTAGATAAGGGCCATAAACTAACCTCTGACTCCCCACTATACATCAAGTGTCCTCTACTCCCATATCTGTGTAGCTATGAGTTCACATAGAGGACAGGCTGGCATCCATGTTGTTTCACAGAATACATTAACATCATACATTTAGACATTACATACAGGTCTTATAGTGCTGGATGCAAGTAAATGTCCCATTTTGCTACATAGGTGGTTACTAATACCAAAAGGTTTCCTTTTGTTTGTTTTTTTACATCATTATTATTTCCATTGGCTGAAAATTGCATATACAGGGTCGATTCAATTTCCTGCCATGTGTGGCTGAATGTGACATCATTGACCCTTTTCCAGAGCATCTCTATGGGGTGTGAGGAGAATTGTCCAGCATCTTAACTGTTCCAATGGTACTTTGCTAGCCATTACATTTCCCAGTGGGCTGTTGATGTTTATTATAGTGATAAGCTGTTAGACAACAAAGTACTCCTATTTAACATATTTTGTGTTATTTGTTTTTAATTCTCAGAAAGTATCTCTTTACAATACTAATTTTCCAGGAATAGGTGAAAAGTTATTCTATATTGCTAGTGGAGTCTACTGGTCAGGGTCTACTCAATGTTGCACGTGCCCCCTGCTGGCCACCTATAGTCATGGGCATCAATCGGAGCTATTCAATTGATGCTCTGATCGCCTATTAATATTTGATGTGACTGATAGCTCCGAGTTAAGCCACTCAAAGCAGCTAAGCCCATCTAATGTTGATGTCTGGGCATCTAAAAGTTCATGTTTGGGTGCTTTGTTTACAGATTTCTTCCCATTCACACAGCTCTCCCACCTCATGTAGCTTATCACTCCTCATGTGGCTCCATCCTCATGTAGCTTATTTCCCCTAATGTATAGTAGCTTATTTCCCTCATGCGCCCCCCCTCAAGCATCTTATCTTCCATCATGTGCCCCCCCTCAAGCATCTTATCTTCCATCATGTGGCGCCACCTGCCCAGATGCATAATGATGATATCACTGCGTCATCACTTTGCCATTATTGCTAATGCCCAGAGGGTGACTTGGGGAGGCAGGGCTACGAGAGGCACTTGCCACTTACTATCCAGCACAGCTTGCTCGTCACATCTATTGATGTGGGATGCATGGCAGTGGGCAGCACAATCACTGCAGTGCAGTCACTTTCAATCAGGCAATTGCAGAACTGCCTGTAGTGTTGTGACCTGGTAAAGTGGATGTGGCCTCACAAGGAAGTGGTGTGGCCACACAAAAGTACCCTCAATTTAAAAGAATGCCTCACAGTAGCCCAATCGTATTCACATTGCCCCCCATACTTCCCCCATATTACCCCAGTACATGACACAGCATACCTCCCCCATATTACCCCCAGTACATGACACAGCATACTTTACCCATATTACCCCAGTACATGACACAGCAGACCTCCCCCATATTACCCCCAGTACATGACACAGCATACCTCCCCCATATTACCCCAGTTCATATTACCACATATTACCCCCAGTACATGACACAGCATACTTCCCCCATAATACCCCAGTGCATGACACAGCACCTTCATGCTAAAAAGTACCTGGCTTTCTTGCTTCTCTATAGGACAGGGAGCCAGCACAGACAGAGCTATGAGGTTGGGAGGCGGGATAGGTCAAGCAGTGACTGGATGAGTAAGAAGAGGAGGGCTGTGCAGTGCAGTGTTAGTACAGCCTACCAGGCCCACCATCAAGTGGGGATGGTGGGTACTGCAGTCCCAGCCCAGACTGAGATGGGGCCCGGGTGCTTGTAGTCAGGATCAGGGACACAGGTTCGACAGCTCCTGATTGGCTGCCAGTCCATGAGCTCCGATTGGCTCCTAGCCAGTTCTGTATTAAGAATATGGCCGCGGACCGCGGCTCTGCTTCTGTCCCTCCGTGGCTGCCCCTCTGATGTACTCTGTCCATCCGTGGTGCTGTGACCTGGCCCCCTGATCCTGACTACAACCACCCCGGCCCCCTCAAAAGGTACAGTTTGGGGAATGCAGGGGAGGAGGGGGAGCGGACAGTGCGTGGGGGTGGGGGACCTGCCTTGTGAGGGTCAGTCCCGGGCCCCATCATTTCTGGTGGCAGCCCTGCTGCCAACTCTGACTGAATTCCATGGAAAGTTGGCTGCTTCCAAGGCAGGGGCGGAGCAATACAGCTGGGACCTGATGCTGTGGCCGGGCTGAGGTGGAAATGGTTCCTCCTGCAATTAGAGGTGACGGAACGCAGTTCCGCCCCACTTTAATCACTGGTTTTAGCTATATAAATTTCATTGCATATGATAAATGGTGCTCCAGCCAACCAGCTCCTGTCATTAATCAAACACATAACAGTTAGGAGCAGGCTGGCTGGACCAACATTTATTATACAGAATTAGTTTTAATTGCTAAAACTCATTGATAAATGGGCCCCATAGTACCAACCAATCAGCTCCAAAATGTAATGTCACAGGCTGTGAGCCTTATTCAGGTTTGTTAGCAAACCAAAAAGTAAGCAATTGGGCAAAACCATGTGCACTGCAGGTGGGGCAGATGTAACATTTATGGGCTTGGTGGGCAAGATAGATCCTCATTTGGCACCCCCTGGGGACAAAATGGAGGTGGCACCATGGTGGGGAAGAGGTGGAAAGAGAGGGAGATTGTCAGGGAAAGAAAGAGGGAGAGAGAGAGAGAGAGAGAGAGAGAGAGAGAGAGAGAGAGACTAAGTGTCAGTGAGAGTGAGGGAGAGAAAGGGACAGTGTCAAGAAGAGAGAGGAGCAAGATGAGAGAGAATGTTAGGGAGAGAAAGAGAGAGACTGTTAGGAAGAGAGGAGAGAGAGTGTTAGGGAGAGAGAGAGGAGAGAGAGTGTTAGGGAGAGAGAGAGGAGAGAGTGTTAGGGAGAGGGAGAGAGAGAGAGAGAGAGAGAGAGAGAGGGGAGAGAGAGAGTGTTAGGGGGGAGAGAAAGAGAGAGTGTTAGGAGAGAGAGTGGAACAGGGAGAGAGATGGAGTGAGAGAGACACTATTGTACCTGTCCTGTTTACACAGCAGCACAGCCACAGGTCTCTCATGGAAGCATTAGGCCACGTCCCCAAAACACCTGCGTTTCGTGGCAGTTTGGCACTGCTCATGGAGGTTGTGATGTGCGGTCTTTAAACTGACCACACCACGCTCCTCCTGTGTACATTGTCGGCGCCTCTCATGTTTGGGGGGGGGGGGGCGAGCTGATCCCTTGCCCCTCCCACTCCGACACCTCTGGCCTCATCTGCAGTGAAACATGGTTTTCCTTACTTTTTGGTTTGCTAACCAACCTGAACCATCCCCTCTGTTTGAAAAATGACAGAAGCTTGTTGGTTGATACTTTATCTCTTTCCACTTTATAACTATCCGAGGCTTAGTACATCTGCACTTATATGTCTATTGTCAATTTCTAGGTTTCTTTTTTTTTACATTATTAATAACTTGTCAGAAAAGCAATGGGATATACCTGTATTTAGTAAACATTGTCAAAAGTAAATGTGGCGTTGTTCATAGGAACCAATCAGATTCTAGATATCATCTTCTAGAATATATAACATAAGTGATGACTAGAATCTTATTGGTTGATATATGTAGGCAACCCCCCAATTTTTATTGTTTAGACAAATTAGTCAATCTGCTCTAGTGATAAAAATGAACCACATGCAGAGCAGTAGCACATGAGTATTATACTAACATTCACATTTGACAACTACTTATCGTGTAAGTCCCATTTTGTTCTGGATTCTTGAAGACATTGGTGTCTTACTAAAGGTTTACTAAACCTTGGAGAGAGATAAAGTGGAGAGAGATAAAGTACCAGCCAATGTACCAGCCAAAGATCCTGCAGCAGCTGGCACAAACAAATCACCTTTTGGCTAGCATTAGCAGCCATTTCTCTGCTGGGTCAAGAGATTTTACCATACCATCCCTTGAATAAGTGACTACTTGAAGATTTGCTATTGCTGGAGTCACCAGATAAATCTGCAACCGCATAGCCATTTTAAGGTTACTTTTCGCTGTACTTATACTTATACTGTAGCTTTAGATTTATGGTTCAGGACTGTTTAACATGACTCAGTGCATTCCAGTCTGTTTGGGGAGTCTAAAACTAGGCATACACTATACAATTATCTGTCAGATAATCTGTGGTTGGAATGAAAATCTGGTAATGGATGAGAGCAACTGATAATCGACCATTTGCTACCAAACACTGGAAAATGGACCAAAGCTGTCCGTGATTTAACCAATTTGTATTAACAACAGTTTTTGTCGATTTTCCAGTGTTTGGTAGCAAATGGTTGATTGTCAGTTGCTCTCATCCATTATCAGATTTTCATTCCAACCACAGATTATCTGCCAGATAATTGTATAGTGTATGCCCGGTGTTACCTTCCTGTTGATGTATGCTGTCTCCATTGGTGATGACATACCTTTGTTTTTTGTCATTCCAATCTGGTTGAGGATTGCACTTACAGTATTTTAGCACTCTAGTTAGTTAGAAAATCTCTTATCCCATTATCTCTGAATACAGATTCCAGATAATAATGTCTGCCACTTCTCTCAGGGCCCAATTCAGCATGGGTTGTAGTTGTGCAACAAATCGCACAACTACAACCCTGCATACACTAACATGTGGGGGGAGGCAGTCGGAGGGCGTCCATCGTTTGTTTTGCAGCCCGCCACGCAAACGGTCTGGACATGCCTGCGTTGTCCGGACCATGCCCCACTCAAACGGTGCATCAAAGCGCGGCACCCACAAAGTGCGGCGTCGACACCTCATCACAGCTCCCCCCCAGGACTTAGACTGCATTCTGAAGAGAACTCAGTTTAAGACCTTGCACATGCGCGTACGCGCACATGTGCGAAAATCTCTTCATAGCGTTTTTAGCACATTACAGTTCAGTGCTGAATCAAGGCCTCAGTTCCTTAGTATAAAAGTCTTTGTTGTGGATTTTGGCTACAGCATTTCATAACTGTCTATGAGATCAAGGAGTTGCAACACTGCTATGTAGAGGTACTTTATTTATTGTCTGTATAAGGTCTTCCTGGTCTAGTCATGCATATGCTTAATCAATTTGATATACTATTGTTTTCTGATTAAATATGATGTAATACAGAGATTTGCTCTTTCCTGCTCTGTCCACATTATCTTTTCCGTGACATTAGTACAGTCTGATCATCAATGCTAAGAAAAATGGTACTTTTGAGCTTTTTCAATCCAGTCATCTGGAAGTAGAATCGGTCTGGCCTTTTGTGTATATTTACACATATCTTCACTTATTAGTGTCATCTTCACTTTGCGTTTCCGTGACTGGCAGTTATGGTTTGTCAGATTGAACACTGTGAACCTCACTGAGCTGCTCTAAAGCTTCTGACTTTTACTGTTGTCCCGGGCCCATTATCTCTCAGCAACAGATCTTTCAGGACATTTTCCAGGCATGTTGAAGTTAAAGAAGATATTTTTATCATAGAGCAAAATATAGAAGCTGCTATTTACACTACAACAACACACATCAACTGTCACCGCCTAGCTTCTTTTAATAACTAAACAATGGCGACTAATGATGGGAAGTTATTTTAAGTTACAAAGCAAATATATAAATAGACATTATTCTATAAATAGTCCATGCAGTATTACTACACTGTTCCCTTATTATATAATATTATTATATATTATTACACTCTTTCCCTCATATACACAATCAAAATTGTACATGTTTTTGCATGGGCAATTAATAACCAATATAAATGATTGTTCTAATTATTATCATATGGCTATAGTATAAGATAACTATTGTATAACACTCTTTGTCTGCTGATCGTGTACAGATCCATTTAGGAAATTAGTACATTTGTTTAACATCAAAGGACAAATAATATTGTTTAATAACATGTGTTTTATTTGTTGGAGTTTTTCAGTTTTTGGACTTCAACTGAGAGAATTGTATTTGACAAAATAGTCCCAGTTTCTATGGAAACAGGAACCCCTCATTGAATTACATGACATAGTTCATACTATATGATTTTACAATATATAAATTTACATTTGGAATATCAAACAAAACACATGCAGTGGTTTTTTGGTGAGACAAAGCTAAATGCAGTCATGAGCAATGTATCATTGTATGGGCCCCCCTAGAGCAAGAACATCACAAATACTATCTTCTGTGGAACGCTACACATGTATTTTCTGTTACTTTCTATAAGCAAAAAATGAAGCAAAAGAAGTTCATAAGTCTATGGCTATAAATTTGTCTCAGATATTATATTGTTTGCAAGTGCTATAAAATGAACCACTCATCTCCTCTGATGTCTACTTCCAGAACAGCCCTACACCAAGAGCTTTACAATTGTCCATTACTGTATGTTTGATGTTGTATAAGCTTAAAATCAGAAAAGAATGCCGTTTATATTGTTCCTTGTATTTGTTGCACAGGATCTGAAATTACCTCATTAGTAGACTCGTTGATCTAAAGTAAAATAAATAAATAAAATAGATTCAAGTAATGCAACAAAATATTTTTATTTTTTTTACAATGCAGCGTACATGTGTAACAGATGTGGAATTATGTGTTTGCTTGAACTTTGTATAGATAATATGCAATTTCCTCTCTGGAAATTCAAGTGCAAGTCTATGGTATGGCTTGCTTGGTTCCACGGATTGAGACAACCCCAAGTTCAAGTTAGACCCCTACAGACTAAGAGTAAGACGGCAGCGCCCCCTTATGGAGTGCAGGATAGTAACATACAGTATCTGTACATAAATGACATCTCAATGAGTGTGATTGGCTGTTTCTCTCCATTTCTCTATAATCACTTGTTTTAAAAAAAATTAAATAAAGTGTGACAGTCAATGAAGGAGAAACTGTGTCTTTCGTTTTTATTTCTGTATCACACATTCCTTGCAGAATTTGTAATATTGTCACCAATATATATATATATATATATATATATATATAAAATAAAAATGATGGTACTGATATTGAATTTACAAGCCCTTAGTTGGGACCATAGATGATTTCATATATTTGTCACTGATATTTAACTATGCGCAGCACAAAAGTTTTGCAACAAAATGCTTCAGCTGTATTTTTTATCTTTTGCCTTCCAATACAAATCATGACAAAGTTATTTTTACTACTGCAACTTTCTTTCTAACTCTCTTCTCCCACAGACTGCCACAGTCTCCAATTCAGTGAACTAAACATACTGGGGGTCATTCAGGTGCACCTGAGACCATCAGCGCATGTGCAGGGCACTTTCTGAGCGTGCACGAATGATTCCTTCGGCATAGGACACAGGCCAGCATCAGAATGGTGAAGGAGGAGATGAAGGAGGATGGAGCAATGGTATGGGGGGCGGCCGATAATGTTGTGCCTAGTGGCGGTCTGATCCCTGAATTCACCCCTGGTCCTAAGATGCAGCTCGGATTACTAGTGCAGAAGGAGGCATCTGCATGTAATAAATGCCTCCTGCGGCATTTAAATACAGCGCAATCACTGTTGCTTCAAGCAGCAGTTACAGCAAGTTCGACCGCACCTGAATGACCCTCACTGTGACCAGAGGCGTAACTAAGGGGGGTCGAGCAGGGCACGTGCCCTGGGCACCTTGGCAGGCCCAGCAGAGGGGGGCGCCGCCGGCGGTCAGGGCATCATGCCCACTCACCCCCGCTACTCATAGGCGTGAACACGGGCGGTGCCTGGTGCGCACAGGCACCCCCTAATGTCCGGCACCCTGGCACACATGCCTTCTGCTGCCACCGCCAATTCCCGTCTCTGACGCTGAAGGGAGGAAAGAGCAGTGCGCATCTCTCCTGCCCCTCACTGTGGCAGTCATTTAAAATGTCTCTCAGCTGTCAGCCAATCAGAGCTTGCGGACCAGCTCTTGATTGTACTGTGTAAATAAGGAACTCTACTGCCATAATGTGCAAAAATTGAATGAAGGTGTGCTGAGAGATGACACAAGGGTTAGGTGATAGTGTGCTGAGAGACGACACTGGGGGAGGTGATCGTGTGCTGAGAGGCGACACAGGGGGTAGGTGATAGTCATGTTGGCACGCCCCATTTTTGGTGGCCATGCCCCTTCTGGTATGTGACAATGCCCCTTCTGATGCGTGGCCATGCCCATTTTTTGGGTGCGCACACAAAGTTCATTTTATGTTTTTTTGTGGGTTTTTTTTGTTTTGTTTTTTTGGGGGGTAGGGTTGCCGCCACTCTTCATCTTGCCCTGGGCTCCAAAAACCATAGTTACGCCTCTGAGTGTTACAGGGATCAATCACCTCAGCACCTACATGTTTTCTGCTGCCCCACTGGCTGCCTCAACCACTCACTATACAGTATAACTGAAAAAAAATTATCTTTAGCATATCAAGTCCCCTATTATTCTACTTAGATATGGCACCACATCTTATATCTAATGTACTATATACTCTTTCATGCATACTATGCTTATCCCAGCACCTGCAGTGGCATACAGCATATTTATGATATATAATGGAATCCAAGTATGGACTGCATGTTGGTTCCTTCCATTTAATCCTATCTCTGCACTGGAGCAGAATCAACACCACCAGTCCAGATAAAAACATATGTCATTTTTCTATGTAACTACTGTAAGTAGCTTATTAGTCAGTATATCCAATGCTAAGTTGCTAGTGATATAGTTTCTGAACTGATAGCAGAGCACAGTTACAATATTACACAGTTCTCAATTAGTCATGTCCTTATAGCACACTCTCTGATGCTGTATGCCATCTCTCCAGAATATCCCTGGAAGTTAAGTTCAAGTGGGATGTTTAGAAGGCATGGCAGCATGATTCACATTATTAAGAACCAATGAGAATCACATAATTCTGACCCCACCCACTTTCCATAGATGTGCAAATCACAGCATTATGTTGCAGGGCGGGGCCTAATGATACAAGGTGTCCAAGCCGCCTCCATCGATGACAGCATCATCATCTCAGGAACCCAGTAAGTGAAAGTAAGTGTGTGTGTGTGTGTGTGTGTGTGTGTGTGTGTGTGTGTGTGTGTGTGTGTGTGTGTTCTATGTAATATATGTGCGTGCAATACATATAATAATAATAATAATTATATACCACTTTTCTTACAAAAAGCCTCAAACTGCTTACATTTGCATTTAAATCACAAAATACAAAATTAGCCTAACAGGAAAGAGAACTAAGCATTTGGGTTGTTTTTTTGTTTGTTTTTTAGCAACAAAAAGGACATTAGTGAAATGCATGAGTAAATAGATAAGTCTTGAGTCTGTTCTCAAGGATTCTAGAGTAGGGGCCTCTCAAACTGTGCATGGAAGCGAGTTCCACAGAGTCGGAACCGCAAAGCTCGATCCCCAGATGAATTCTGGGATGCTATAGGTACTTCTAATAGATCACAGTAAGCAAGTGGGGCAGTAAAGAATCAGAAGCTACTTTAGGTAGCTTTAGGGCTCTGGTTATGTAGGGCTTTGGAAGTTAATAAGCCAATCTTGAAATAAATTCACCATCCTACAGGCAGCCAGTGAGTAGCGAATGGGAGTTATGTAGCTGGAACGGAGCTTGTTGGTTAATAACCTGGCAGCTGCATTTTATACAAGCTGCAAGCGGTGAAATTCTGTTGCTGGGAGACCAAGGTAGAGGGCATTGCAGTGATCCAGGCATGATTTAGTGCTTGATTCTGGCTATGTTCCTCAGATAAACAAATGTTAATTTGATTGTTGCTGATACCTGATATTTTAGAGTCAAGCCACTATCCAGGACACCACCAAGATTCCATACATATTTAGTGTTTTGTAGTTCTGAACTACCAAACGTCCAGTTGGTTGGCTATGCAGCAGTCTTGTCCTTTGAAGGTGAGCTACTATAATAAGGAACTCTGTTTTATCTGGATTCAGTTGCAGCCAACTGAAACACATCCTCTCCTGATGCTCAGCTAGACAACCATTTAGGGTGTTATTGGGTTCTCAGTACCCAGCGAAAAGGACAGGTACAGTTGTGTATCATCTGCCTTGGTAGACCAGGCCATGACGTCTGATATTTCACCCAATGGTAGAATGTATACTGTAAAATCATGGAAAGAGGTGTAGAACCTTGTGGACCACTGCATGGCAGTTGTACTGGTGATGATAACTATAAGCCAGAAGAAAGTCTGTGACCTGTGAGAAATACTCTGTCATCCAGTCCACTGAAAGTTTTCAGGTGCTCAATCAGAATCCCATGGTACACGGTATCAAATGCTACAGAGATATCAAGAAGAATAAAGATTGAACAACCACATCTGTCTATTGCCATCAGATTATTAAGCACACATACCAGGGGTGTTTCAGTGCTATGTCTTCTTCTGAATCCTGACTGGAATGGATCATAAATATCATGGGTTGACAGGCGGGTATCTACTTGAGTTGCAACCACTCTTTAACTTTTCCTAGAAAAAGAAGGTTTGATACCGGACTGTAGTTATGCAGTCAAGATCTAAATTAGTTTTTTTTTTAAGATTAGGTTTAACAATTGCTTTCTTTAGTGGTTTTAAAAAATGCCTGTCTGCAAAGAGCATTAAACTATTTTTGTAAATACATGGCAAATTATGTCCATACACCCTACTACACATGGGTAATTTCAACAAAGCCTTTAACGTCCATTGAGTCAAAGCTGGTCTATGAAGATAAGTGATAAGTGGCTTACATTCGCAGAGCTGGAATCTTGGCACTCCTTTAATGCATTCCTTTGATGGCACTGTCCATCCCAGATGGAGGATACTTTATCATCAAAGAATTTTGCAAACTTCTTGCATCTTGACTGGAAGAGGGTTTCAGTAGACTTCATTATGTTGAAGTGAATAACCAATTTATGTGTGTTTGTATGTGATTTTAAGGAATAAATTATATAAATTAAACACATTGATGCACTGGTTTGGAACATTCTTTTGAGGTTACATCAGCGCAGCTTAATTTTCTTTAATCTGTGTTTTTTGGAGGTTGGCAATACTTATTTTCAGCTGCTGCAGATTTTTAACTTTATATCCAAGGAGTCAATCAGGTGCTGAAGGAATTTTTATTGTCTTGTTGGGTTTTTTTTTAAGTCAGAGGTTTCTAATCCAATCTTAAAGACAAGATCTAGAGTGTGAACACTTTTATGTTTAGCATGTTCACAAACATTGTCAGGATTTGGGTAAAAGCTATCCCAAGCATCACAATAGATTTCTTTGTATCACAGGCAAGAACTACTGCTACTGATGGCTGATTTACACAAACAATGTCATCAACATACTCATCAACATCAGATAGTACACAAATACCCCCTCATCCTGTTCCTCCTCCTGTTCCACTTCCACACTAGCATCCTCAAATTCTATTATGTCAACATAACCATTTTTACTTGTACTGCTCATCCCCACATTTGCAGTTGGGGCAGAAATGATGGAAGGAGGCAAATAAGGCTTCTCTACAAGTATAGTGTGAGAATTGTCAGACTCACACATGGTTAACGTGGACACAACTGGACTCTACTCATGGATTTGTGAACACACAGTTTGTTCTTCAACCTTAGTGTTCTTTATTTTGGGCATTGATTTGTAATTTTTTATGTGACACCTCTACCCCTTTTTTAACATTGTGAAAGATTTTGATTTCAGATGTCCTTTCCTAAACTTTCTGCCCCCTGGACCACCTTTAATAGATGTTGTAGTACTATCATGACTGGCAGCAACCACAGCACTAGTACTTGGTTGCTGTTCCTGCTCTTCTATCGACTGATCGTGATCCATATCGACACAGTGCTTATATTTATTAACCAAGTGGGGCACTGCACATACATGGCTTTATTGAATGCACAAGTTGTAGAACAGAAAAATAACAGCTTTTTTGTTTTTTTTCACAAATGACAACTTACACTGCGGACTCACAGGGTTACTCAGATGACCAATGTTCACATAGATGAACTGATGCTACTGTCACAACTGAGGGCCTGAGCTGACGGGAGGCAGCCTCAGTTGTAGGGGCTGAGATGTACCGGAACCTGGGAGGTTGTATCAGACCCCTGGACATGTAAGTAACATGAATAATAACTGCCCGAAGGCGTGACCACGACAACTTGGATAAAAGTCAATGATGTTTATTATGACAACTCTGCAACACAGCAGCAGTAAAAGAAAACGTAAAAGTCAGCAAATAATAAATACAGTTCCTGGGTACTACAGGATGGCAGGAGCCACAGGGCACTGGTAGTGTGAGATAGTTCTTATGATCTTCTAGATGGAAAGTCCTTACCAGGCCCGACTGTAGCAATGGAGATAACCCAGGATTGTGCCAGCTGGTGTTCCAGGAAAAGCTGGGTTGCTGAAGGTAAAACAGCTGCTGTGGATACTGGCTGGAACCAGACTGTTGTTAGCACGGAGTGGATACTGGCTGGAACCAGTTAAATAATAAATGAACTTGGTAGTGATGAAATATGAACTGAAATGTAGAACTTGAGAGCGGAGAAATAATAATACCGGTGGAGAGTGGTAAAGTGTAGAAAGGACACCGGCCCTTTAAGGGAAGCTGTACTCTGCTGGAAGCTGAGCTGGAAGCAGGCAATGTTGTAGCTGGAAACAGATGAATCCACAATGGATTGGAGAGTCAGGCTACACCGCAGGTGGAATGCTGGTGCGGGTCTCTATGGTGGAAGTCTTGAGACAGGAGCTGGAACCTGGAAGACAATCACAGGAGAGAGACAAACAGGAACTAGGTTTGACAACCAAAGCACTGACGCCTTCCTTGCTCAGGCACAGTGTATTTATACCTGCAGCAAGGAAGGGATTGGCTAGGCAATTATGCAGATTAACAATACTGACAACAGATTGGAGGAAATGATCAGCTGACAGAATCCAAGATGGCTGCGCCCATGCAGACACTTGGAGGGAAGTTTGGTTTGTAATCCATGTGGTAATGAAAACAGTAATGGCGGCGCCGGCCACTGGAGACAGGAGACGCCAGGCTGACAAGTGCACATCCAACCACGCGGACACAGCGGAGGCCGCGGCTGACGTAATCGCCACTCTGACACTCTGCATGCAGAAGCTCAGGGACGGCGGCGGAGGCCGCGGGAGACGCCATGCCAGATGTAATAAGGCGTTACTGTGACAGCGTCTCAGAGAGACAGGAGAGGATGCAGGAATGTGAACATTAGGATAACAGATGGGATCCGGTCCTGGAGCGCTGAGCCAGCCTTAGGAGGCATCTGATGGGTAAGAAATGGCGTCCAGATACCCGGATCGTGACAGCACCCCCCCCTTTAGGAGTGGCCCCAGGACACTTCTTTGGCTTTTGAGGAAACTTGGAATGGAATCTCCGGACCAAGGCAGGAGCATGGACATCAGAAGCATTGGTCCATGAACGTTCCTCAGGACCATAACCCTTCCAGTCAATAAGATATTGTAGTTGACCGTAACGGTGACGTGAGTCCAGGATCTTGGCCACTTCATACTCAACGCCTCGTTGAGTTTGGACTTTCGGAGTTGGAGGAAGTGAGGAATGAAACCGATTCAAGATCAGCGGTTTCAACAGGGAAACATGGAATGTCCTGGGTATTTTTAAGAAGGGAGGCAACTGGAGTCTGTAAGCAACAGGATTGATGACTTGTTCAATCTTGAAAGGACCGATATAGCGAGGTGCAAACTTCATACTGGGAACTCTTAACCTCAAATTCTTCGTGGATAACCATACCCGATCACCCACCTTGAGAGCAGGAACTGCTCGACGCTTCTTATCCGCAAACTTCTTGTACCTGAACGATGCCTTGAGCAGAGCTGATCGTACGCTCTTCCAGATATTGGCAAACTGATGCAAGGTGATATCCACTGCGGGAACAGAAGTTGCTGGAAGCGGTTGGAACTCAGGAACTTTAGGGTGGAATCCAAAGTTAGTGAAGAATGGTGTTGAAGCAGATGAAGAATGATACTGGTTGTTATGACAGAACTCGGCCCAGGGAAGTAATTGAACCCAGTCATCTTGAGAGGAGGACACATAGATGCGGAGGAAGGCCTCCAAGTCCTGATTCACCCTCTCGGTTTGACCATTGGTCTGAGGATGGTAAGCCGTGGAAAACTTTAGCTTGACTTGGAGGACTTGACATAAACTTCGCCAGAATTTGGCTGTGAATTGAACTCCTCGATCCGAGATAATTTCTTCAGGAAGACCGTGGAGTCGGAAGATCTCTTGTATGAATACTTGAGCCAACTTGGAAGCTGACGGAAGACCGGTGAGAGGAATGAAGTGTGCCATCTTGGTGAACCGGTCAACTACCACCCAGATGGTATTGAACTTGTTGCACATGGGTAAGTCTGTAATGAAATCCATCGACAAGTGGGTCCATGGTCGACGGGGAACGGATAGTGGAACCAGTTGCCCCGCAGGCGACTGGCGGGATACTTTATGTTGGGCACACTTTGGGCAAGATGCAATAAACTCCAAGACGTCCTTTTTCAGAGTTGGCCACCAATAGGACCTAGAGATAAACTCCAGGGTTTTTTGGATACCTGTATGTCCGGCAAAACGGGAAGCATGGGCCCAATGCATGAGCTTCTTCCTTAGCATCGGCTTCACAAAACTTTTCCCTGATGGGGGCGTAGAGTCCATCCCTACCGTTGAGAATGCCAACGGATTTATAATAGGATGCTTGTCTGAAGACTCTGACTCATTTTCTTGCTCCCATGAGCGGGAAAGGGCATCGGCCTTGCGATTCTGAGAGCCAGGACAGAACTGGAGTTTAAAGTCGAACCTGGAAAAGAAAAGTGCCCATCTGGCCTGACGAGGGTTGAGACATTGTGCGCCCTTCAGGTATAAAAGGTTCTTGTGGTCTGTAAGTATGGTGATTAAATGAGAAGCTCCCTCCAACAGATACCTCCACTCTTCTAGAGCGAGCTTGATGGCTAGCAACTCCTGGTCGCCAATGGCATAGTTGCGCTCAGCTGGGGAGAACTTCCGGGAGAAGAAACTGCAAGGATGTAAATGGCCATCTTTAGCCCTCTGAGATAACACCACTCCTACTCCAACGGAGGAGGCATCCACCTCTAGGATGAAAGGAGAGTCGATGTCAGGCTGTTTCAGGACAGGCGCAGAGATGAACCTCTGTTTTAAAAGATGAAAAGCTTGCATGGCTTCTTCAGACCACTTGGACGGGTTAGCACCCTTCTTGGTGAAAGCAGTAATAGGCGCCACAATGGTGGAAAAGTCTCGAATAAACTTTCGGTAATAATTGGCGAACCCTAAGAACCTCTGGACCCCTTTGAGGGTTAAGGGTACCGGCCAATTCTGAATTGCTTGTAGTTTCTCAGGATCCATCTCTAGTCCGGAACCGGACACAATGTACCCTAGAAACGGAATGGACTTGACTTCAAAGACGCATTTTTCTAATTTGCAATAGAGATGATTGACACGGAGACGGGACAGAACCTCTTTAACCCAAAAACGATGTTCCTCTAAATCGTTGGCAAAAATGAGGATATCGTCTAGATAGACCACGACATGACGGTATAGAATGTCTCTGAAAATCTCATTGACAAAATGCTGGAAGACAGCTGGAGCATTGCTCAATCCGAAGGGCATGACGAGGTACTCATAATGTCCGTCACGGGTGTTAAAGGCGGTCTTCCACTCGTCACCCTCACGGATCCGGATGAGATTGTATGCACCTCGCAAGTCCAGCTTTGTAAAGATGGTAGCTCCGCTAACTCTGTCAAAGAGCTCAGTAATCAGGGGTAAAGGATAACGGTTCTTGATGGTAATGTCGTTCAAACCTCTGTAGTCGATGCACGGCCGCAGACCACCATCTTTCTTTTTTACAAAAAAGAAGCCTGCGCCGGCTGGGGAAGAAGAAGGTCGAATGAACCCCTTTGCTAGGTTCTCTTTAATGTATTCCTCCATAGAATGCGTCTCAGGCAGAGACAACGGATAAGTTCGGCCTCGAGGTGGAACCTTCCCTGGAACGAGATCAATCGGGCAGTCCCATTCTCTATGAGGAGGAAGGATATCAGCAGAAGCTTTACTGAACACATCCGTGAAATCTTGATATGGAGGAGGTGGAACATCAGACGACCTGGGGGAGGAAGAACAGACAGGCAATACTTTAAACAAACATGTCTCTGCACAGGAGGAACCCCATGCCAGGATTTGCGTAGTCGTCCAATCAATTGTAGGATTGTGAAGACGGAGCCATGGAAGGCCCAGGACCACAGGATGTGTGGCTCTTGGAATCACTAAAAGTGAAATAAGTTCGGAATGAAGAACTCCCACTCTCAGACGAACTGGTAGAGTCCTTAGAGCAATAACAGTATCAAAAATTTTACTGCCATCCACGGCAGTTAAGGAAAAGGAGGAAGGAAGTCTCTCGGTGGGTAGGGACCACCGTTTAACATAGGCTTCAGTAATAAAGTTCCCAGCTGCTCCGGAATCAAGGAGAGCAATGACGTTCCGATAACGTTGAGCAACTTGAAGCGAGACTGGGAGATTACAATCATGAGGAGATGGAGAGGAGATCATTACTCCTAGCCGGCCCTCTCCTGGGCGAGCTAGGGTTTGGAGTTTTCCCGGACGTTCGGGACAGGCATTGATGGTGTGAGACGGAGCTGCACAGTAAAGACAAAGAGACTCAGAAAGACGTCTTCGGCGCTCAGCAGGAGTTAAACGGGAACGGCCAATTTGCATGGGCTCATCTTTAGATGGTGACAGTTGACGAGGAGGAGGAGCAGAAGATTTTGGAGCAGATGATCTTCCACGCTCAGTTGCTCTCTCTCTGAAACGTAAATCAACTTTCGTGCAGAGTGAGATTAGCTCATCTAACTTAGAAGGTAAGTCTCTGGTAGCTAACTCATTTTTAATAAGCTCAGATAAGCCATGACAGAATGCAGCATACAGGGCCTCGTCGTTCCATGCCAGTTCGGATGCCAGGATCTGGAACTGTATCAGATATTGTCCTACAGTACGTGAACCCTGGCGTAAACGGAGAATCTCGGATGAAGCTGAGGTTACCCGGCCTGGCTCGTCGAAGATGCGCCTGAATGTTGACACGAATGCAGTGTAAGAAGATAGCAGGGTGTCGGACCTCTCCCATAACGGTGATGCCCAGTCAAGGGCGGAGCCACTGAGAAGAGAGATGATGTAGGCAATTTTTGTACGGTCACTGGGAAAATTGCCAGGTTGTAGCTCAAACTGAATCTCACACTGGTTGAGAAATCCCCTGCAGAATCTTGGAGATCCGTCAAATTTTGCTGGCGTTGGAAGATGAAGACGTGGAGCAGAAATGGGTAAGGTGGGTGGGGTTATAGCTGGAGTCACTGTGGTTGACGCACCAGATGCGCCTGATCCACGGAGAGTTGTCTGAATCCCATCCAGCCGAGTAGAGAGATCCTGGAGACAGCGGATGATGTGGCCCTGTGCAGCCTCCTGATGTTCTAGTCGGGCTGCCAGTTCTTGCATCGGCCTGGCCGCTTGATCCTGGTCTCCGGCTGGATTCATTAGGTCAGTGCTTACTGTCACAACTGAGGGCCTGAGCTGACGGGAGGCAGCCTCAGTTGTAGGGGCTGAGATGTACCGGAACCTGGGAGGTTGTATCAGACCCCTGGACATGTAAGTAACATGAATAATAACTGCCCGAAGGCGTGACCACGACAACTTGGATAAAAGTCAATGATGTTTATTATGACAACTCTGCAACACAGCAGCAGTAAAAGAAAACGTAAAAGTCAGCAAATAATAAATACAGTTCCTGGGTACTACAGGATGGCAGGAGCCACAGGGCACTGGTAGTGTGAGATAGTTCTTATGATCTTCTAGATGGAAAGTCCTTACCAGGCCCGACTGTAGCAATGGAGATAACCCAGGATTGTGCCAGCTGGTGTTCCAGGAAAAGCTGGGTTGCTGAAGGTAAAACAGCTGCTGTGGATACTGGCTGGAACCAGACTGTTGTTAGCACGGAGTGGATACTGGCTGGAACCAGTTAAATAATAAATGAACTTGGTAGTGATGAAATATGAACTGAAATGTAGAACTTGAGAGCGGAGAAATAATAATACCGGTGGAGAGTGGTAAAGTGTAGAAAGGACACCGGCCCTTTAAGGGAAGCTGTACTCTGCTGGAAGCTGAGCTGGAAGCAGGCAATGTTGTAGCTGGAAACAGATGAATCCACAATGGATTGGAGAGTCAGGCTACACCGCAGGTGGAATGCTGGTGCGGGTCTCTATGGTGGAAGTCTTGAGACAGGAGCTGGAACCTGGAAGACAATCACAGGAGAGAGACAAACAGGAACTAGGTTTGACAACCAAAGCACTGACGCCTTCCTTGCTCAGGCACAGTGTATTTATACCTGCAGCAAGGAAGGGATTGGCTAGGCAATTATGCAGATTAACAATACTGACAACAGATTGGAGGAAATGATCAGCTGACAGAATCCAAGATGGCTGCGCCCATGCAGACACTTGGAGGGAAGTTTGGTTTGTAATCCATGTGGTAATGAAAACAGTAATGGCGGCGCCGGCCACTGGAGACAGGAGACGCCAGGCTGACAAGTGCACATCCAACCACGCGGACACAGCGGAGGCCGCGGCTGACGTAATCGCCACTCTGACACTCTGCATGCAGAAGCTCAGGGACGGCGGCGGAGGCCGCGGGAGACGCCATGCCAGATGTAATAAGGCGTTACTGTGACAGCGTCTCAGAGAGACAGGAGAGGATGCAGGAATGTGAACATTAGGATAACAGATGGGATCCGGTCCTGGAGCGCTGAGCCAGCCTTAGGAGGCATCTGATGGGTAAGAAATGGCGTCCAGATACCCGGATCGTGACAGCTACATCTTCGGGCGAAGTAGTTGATCAAAAAAGCATGCAGTGGAAGTTTTTCTATTAGAGAAGCCTCCTGCTGCTTTTACATATTTTATCACAGCTGCTGCATACAATTATGCAGCAGCTGTGCTGTAGCACATCCATCTCTGAATAAGGCCATGTCCACTATTATGTTGATTCTGCCTATTCTCTGTGATTGACACAAGTGATAACAAGAGGCCAGAGTCTAACATAATGGTGGTGTTCCCCAGGGTATTGGATTAGCTGCAACCAGCATGCAGGTCCTGAACCCCTGAGTTCTTAGCATAATAGATGACAGTAGTCAGCAAGCTGGGTCTACTAATGGAACAGGAACATCAAGGCCAAAAGGGAATGGAAAGAGAAGGCCCAGGACACAAGCTGGGGTAAGACAGGTGTAGTTTAAAACAGAACCAATGGAATAAGTAGAGTTAAATCAGGTAAAATTCAGGTCATAGACAGTAGAATCAATGCAAGGTTCAGGAGTGCTGGAGTTAGGAGGTGAAGCATAATATTTGGGCAGGTTGTGACTGCCAGAGTGATTCTTACTATAGTAGCATACAGTTTGACTTCTCCACCTTTGTGTTATTATTTGTCACCTGACCGCAGGTACAAAAAGAAGTCAGTGCCATGTGCACCTCCCTATGAAGATGGCATCTGAATGAATAGCATGGGATCTCAGGAAGGGTGGCTTTTCCATGAGGAAGAGGAGGGGGCAGACAGTGCTGGCAGCATGGAGGGACCCAAAACAGCATTGTCAGACCTGGTGGGGTCCCGCTGGGTACCAGTGTTGTGTGACAGGCTGTTTCCCATTCTATTTATTTATGTACACTGTTTAGGTACAGTTATAGTACAGTGGCTGTATGGTACAAGTTTTACTCTGCCATCTATTAGAGCACAAAGAAAAGGAAGCATTTGTAGTAGTATAATAGTTGTGGAAGTACAGTGGTATGTACTATAAATGAATGATGGCAAAGGATTTGTTTGGTTTGTTGGCTTGTCTGTATTATGTGGGACATTGACAGAAAGCACATATTAATAACTGTTTGTGTTCTTGATGACTGCTGGAATTAATAAAACAAGTGGGTCACTTCAAACTTACAGTGAAACTGGATCGTTGCAACCAAAAATGGAAAATGTAGATATTAACATAAAACAAATATGTGAAAATAGCCCTGAATTGAGAAAAATGTGTAATTTATCCAGATAACGTATTTTTTTTAATGTAAACAAAACACATGAAAACAAGCTTTGACCCAAATTATGTGCTGTAAAACTGCCTCAGGACTGGGCACCTAATGCTAAATAAGTGATGGTAACAGTAAGAAAGATGGCAGCAGCGGAAAGAGGAGTACAGGGGAAGCAATAACTACCCTGTGAAGTTTGAATATTAAGAGTGGTATTAGTTGTAAAGAACTTGCAGACCCCTCTTCTTGTAACTGGGACCAGGGGCGGATTGGCCATAGGACTCACAAGGAAGATCCCGGTGGGCTGATGTGCATATGGGGCCTGTTTTGTTTGTTGACATGTGAGGGGTGGTGCTGCCGCCATGGTTTCACGGTATACCTCTGGTGCTGCCCATGTGAGGCCACTTCTACAAATTTTTCTAGGGCCCTTTAAGTTCCCAATCCGCCTCTGCCCAACTTTGGAAGAAAGTGCAATGGAATATGTCATATAAATGTAACATTATTAACATAAATGTCAATAAACAAATAAATAAATATATAGATGTTACAGCCATGAATTATAAAACCTCTTGGTGTCACTGGGCCTTTCAAATAGCAGTGGAAATTTTAAACAAATTGTAATACCAAAAGCTATATTATATTTTCCCCCCTTGGGGGGCCAATTTGTTATATTGTATACTGTAGGGGCCAATGTGTGTGTTTTCTCTTGTGGTGGTCAATATGTTTTATTTTTTTCTTGTGCAATGTTTTTCATCTGCCCTTGCATCAGAGTTGCACCTTGCATGCATGTACCACAATGGTGTTCGTACAGAGTTGCAGTACAGAGTCAGACACGCACCAAGAATTAGAAATGTGTTGGGCATTCCTGTGTGGTTACAAGGGGTTGGCTAATCAGACGCAGATGGAACATAGTGTGGGTGTGTTGCTGATAGTGGTTCCATATACAGACACATTGAAATGCTCTAGCATAAAGCTGGTGTAAGTTTCAATAGTGCGGCGATGGTGGCGTCTAATCATGCACAAAGCATGATTGCAGCATCTGTAGACACTGAAGGTGGGTATCTCAGCCCCTGCATATTTGGATGCACGGATGTACACTAGGGAACTGCATTGTAGTGTCAGCATAAAGTCACATACGCAACTGCAGCAAAAGACACAAGGAAGACCGCAACTGCGTCCAACTCAGAATCAGACACTTTGAGGAGGGACACCACCCCCATCAACAGACTCTAACCCCACAACAGACCCGGACCCCATTATGGCTGCTTCCATAAATTTCCCCTACTGGTTTTCCATCCCAATCCGCCCCTGACTGGGACCATTAATAGATGTAGTTATTACTGTGTTGTCAGCACGCACTGACAGTTTTCTGAACCTTACATAAACCAGTAAAATAAAAGTTTCGTTTACCACTGTCAAATGTTTGGAAAAGTGAAAGTATGTAAAACAGCTCAGGAAAATCAAAGGAATTTTTTTATTAGATGAACTGTATACAGTACAAAAACAAACAGACCTCCCAATGTAATCTCAGTCTTCTTATAAACCAGCAGTAACCAAACTTTTTTGAATCACGGCGTCCTTGAGTATCAGACTATTTTTCACGCCACCACTAGACCAAAAGATTATTATTGAGAAATTTAGAAAGGAACATGGTAAATTAAGTAAATTGTATTTATATGTCATCCTTAGGTTCAATTGTGTGGTAGGGTCAGGGTTCGTCCTGTTTGTCCATATATTTTATGATTGGCAGCCACCAGCACTGATTTTGCAGTTGCCATATGAAGGGGCTAAATGACATGACTAGCATCATTAAGCCCTGCCTCCTACCCGCGGACCAGCATTTTCGGGTGGGGCCTGGTGATGTGCATCCCCTCTCCCAGCTACTTCCCCCACAGTAGTAGGCAGCAACTCCTCTCCGGGCATCTCCAGGAGAGGAGATTTGTAATGTAGTCAAGTATGATGTTATCACAAATCTCATCAAAGAGACAAGACATTGCTAAGAAAGTGTTGCTTGGCAATAGATAATGAATAGCAAGGTCCAAATAGATAATTATCTACAGCCGCACACAAGAGTTCAGGAAGAGCTTCCAATTACTACTCTATCCATGAATGCAAGTAGACTTTCAACTTTCTCTGCTAGACAGTGTACTGATATTTAGACATTATGGTCTATTCATTGAAGAACAACTTGTGGAGTCATTTTTCTATTGCTACAATTTAACAATACTTTATCACCATGGCAGCTGAGCAACACTCAGCTACCACAAAAGTATCCAGAGCAATTAGGTTTATTTATCACTCTGGAGAGCTCTGTTCAACTCTGCTGGAGCTGGTGAATATGAAGATCTATTTGGGAAAAAAATGAACATAAAAAGCTTTTATGTAAATATATATATGGTATAAGTTATATTATACCTTCCTCTTTTATCCACCCTATAAAATAAGTTATTGATACTTGCTGGTTTATACTAGAGATGTGCGGGTTCGGATTTACCCGGATTTACTCAGATTTACCCGGATCTCAAAGCGGCATCTTATTGGCTCTCGGATGTCACGTGTTTTGGATAGCCAATGAGAAAAAGGCAGATAAATCTGAACTTGCGTTACTCCTGACGTTAAGAACCGAGTAATTCCGAATCCGCACATCTCTAGTTTATACATGACCAGTGGGACTGAAAGCCCAGATTTAAGCTTCAGTTTTATTTAGTTAACATGTTTGTTTATTTTTATAAAAACTTCTATGCATTATAATAAAGCATATTTTAATGGTTTATTCTGTTATAGCCATCCTGCAAATTAATGGAAAACCTGTAAGCTGGCGATTATTACTGCTGTCAGGTTTATCACAAACTATAGCAGTATTTTCACCCTCATTAACCCTTTATTGTATAGGAGAAAGGTTAAATAAAGTTACAAGCAGAAAAAACAAGACAATTTATATGACCTTAAAATTAAGGGGGAGATGTACTAAGCAATGAAAAGAGTGGAGAAGTGAGCCAGTGGAGAAGTTCCCTATGGCAACCAATCAGCTGCTCTGTATAATGTTGTAGTATTGTATAAATTATAAATGTTATTACAATGCTGATTGGTTGCCATAGGCAACTTCTCCACTGGCTCACTTCTCCACTCTTATCACTGCTTAGTACAACTCCCCCTAAGAATCTTCAATTTTCAAAGGCAGAATTAATGTTAACAACATTGAACTGGCATAAAATAATTACTGTGGTATATCACATCGGGCATGCAATTAATTACTTGTGTTTCTATCATTTTGATGAGTATGATGGGTTTTGTGTATTTAAAGTTGTTACATATTTTGGATGTTACTTTTTATGTATTGCAGTTATCACAGCTAATAACCCTTTCAAGTTTTCTGTTTTAGTATTTGTTTTATGGTGTTATTGTTTTATGGTGGTATTAAGAGTTTGGAGATGAGTGGCTAGCAATATTGAACAGAGGGGTCTTGTGTATTTTTTTAGTGTATAATGTGTGATTTTTCTGGTAGCACTTGGCCCACGTATAACTTTTTAGGATGTTCCAATTGGTGCAGTTATTCATACATATTCAGTATGGGTGGTATTCAGTTTGCCGGTTGTTGGGATCCCGGCGCTCAGTATATTGGCGCTGGAATCCCGACACCTGGCATACCGACACCTATTCTCCCTCTTGGGGGTCCATGACCCCCCTGGATGGAGAATAAATAGCGTGGCACGTGTAGCGCGCCACCATGCCCGCAAAGGGCTCATTTGCGCTCGCCCTACTGTTAGCATGCCGGCGGTAGGGATCCCGGTGCTGGTGTGCTGGCCAGCAGGAACCCGGCCGCCGGCAAACCATACTACACCTATTCAGTATAACTTATTGCTTATTGCCAAATTGGGGATGACTGTTCTCTTGAAGTATATATTTTTCATAGTATGAATGTTATTATCAATCATTTAATTTAGATCTATGTTTTTACGCAGCCATTTATCAGCATAAAGTTCAGTGACAAGGGAATTCAGTACAAGGCAATGAAAAGAGAGGTTGACCTCCTTATCAGACTGCTAATTTTGCATGGATAAAATAAATAATCAATCAGAAGTTTGGAGTAATAATCCCAGGCATGAGATTAATTTTCTTTTTTCTTTCCCTAACAATATTTCTGGCAGGGTTGTGTGATTTCCTGCGCGTCCCTTACTCATCCAGCCTCCAGCCTGCGCATACCACCCATGATTTGTCCCCAGGGCAAGTGAAGCTGTCTTTCTCTGAGTTCACAGTGGGTTTCTTAGTCACCCTAGAGATAATTTACCTGATCCTGTCAAACCTCCTGGCGTTCCCAGAAAGGATCTCTCTGCCTTACCCCATGTATAAGACATGTCTGTATATGTACAATGCAGTTAATGATGCTTATTGCAATGTTTGTCTCCTATTGTTAAACAGGATGTACATTCCAAAGTGTGTTTTCTGTCAAAACAAATCTCAACAAATATGTGTTTAACCTCAATTTTCTGTACATAATTTGTAGTATAAACAAATTAATAAAAAGTATGTGTTTTTTTTTTATCCAAAGTTCAAGCGACTCTCCATCAACAAATAAATCAAATAGTCATGTAGCTATAAAATGAACTGTTTTCTACTAAAAGATAGTGTTCAAACAGCCCTATGGAAACATACTGTCAGTGTTGTGGTACTGTGTAAAAGCAGTGTTGACCCCAAATAATTATACTTCCTCTGCCTTTTGTTCACATGATCATACCAGCATTATAATATGTTCTCAAAATTAAAATTCCAATAAAAAATCGGGTATACCCCCTGTTTTGCTTATTTATCTGTTCATAAGAACACTCAAGCATGGGAAACAAATCTAGTTCTTCTTTATTCAGCCATTGCAAACTATATACACACTGTACACTGGACTACACCCATTTCCAAGCATTCATCCTGGTCCTAGGGGGTCTATGTACAAATACAATAACATCAAACCCCCTGACAGCATGATAATACCCCTGTTCTCACTAGTACAGTATAGTTGCTGCCTCCTATAAGGCCTCACTGTGCTGCTCTGAACTTTCTGACTACAAAACTAGATATAGTATGCAGAGGCATAGGAGAAAAAACATGTTGTTGTTTTTTTGAGGGGGGCTTTGGGGGGGGGGGGGGGGGCAAAGGGCCAAGGAATACTATAGGGCCTGGAGCCCCTTTTTCTTGAGTTTTGGTATCTTGTTTTACAATAGTATTAACAGTGTAGATATACAAAGACTCCCAAGACTCCCAATCCACTGTTAATTGTCATCAGTATTTCAACCCTAGTTTCATTGTTTATTTTACAATAGCTTTTTTCCCGCGGCTTCGCCCACGTGGAAATCTTAATGCAATAAGACTATTTTCATTACGCCCATCTACCCAACCTCTAAAACCATTAGCATGAAGAGACAGGAAAAGGAATTAATTCTATCTATAGTGTAAAATCAAAGCCATTTTATTTACAGGTAATTGAAAGTATTTAAGTACAATATGAAAATGATAAAGTAAAATATTTTCCAAATTCACCATAATATTAATTTAACTCAAAACTTGATTATAAATAACATTTTTAGTTTCACCTCCAGGTTCTACAGAGTTCTATTCATTTCTAAAAATTTCCAGAAGGTTCTACAGAGTTCTATTTGTTCTATTTAACTTAACTTTGGCTTAAATGTCATCAACACACCAATCAGCTTAGCAATCCCGAAAACTATGGATTTGACACTAATGTCGGTCATTTTGGACATTTTATTTTTCACCCCTTCTCACCTCCCGCCCCCCATGCTGATAGGGGCTGAACTTGGACTGAAACGGCATTGGGAGTGTCACTAGTCATCTCAGCGGCCCCAAAAACTATGGATGATAGGGGTGTCTTACCCCCACAGTATTTTTTTCCAGATTGTAAATCATACACTATGTTTACCAAGTTTGGTGTAAATTGCTCCAGGCATTCCAGAGTTATGCTGGAGCATACATACACACATACATACATTTTTATATATATACTGTAGATAAAAATGTATTTATGCATCAATGCTGCTGCCCGGCTCATATTCCTCACCAAACACACTACGTCCACCTCCCCTCTCCTACAAGCCCTTCACTGGCTTCCCTTCCCTTTCAGAATCCAATTCAAACTTCTTACACTCACAAAGCACTCACCCACTCCTCTCCCATTTACATCTCTGACCTTATCTCCCTTTACTCTCCCACCCGTCCTCTTCGCTCTGCTAATGCACGCCGACTCTCCTGTCTTCTGATTACTTCCTCACACTCCTATCTCCAAGATTTTTCACTTGCTGCTCCCTTTCTCTGGAATTCTCTACCTCTCCCCCTCAGACTCTCCACCTCTCTACAAAACTTCAAACGGGCTCTTAAGACCCACTTCTTTACCAAACCCAGCCAAATCTCATCCTAACCCTCTGTTCCATGCTCTCTATGTACCTTATCTGTGTCACCGCTGTCTGGCTACCCCTTCCCTTAGAATGTAAGCTCTTATGAGCAGGGCCCTCTTCCCTCACGTGCTTATCCTTTTCTTATTTTAATAATCCTCAACTGCCCAAATCCTGCATTTTTTTGGCCACCTTGGAACTTTTCTGTCGTTTACTGGTGTAGTTATGCTTAGTTACCCTGTACTTGTCCTATATTGTCTTCAACTGTAAGTCACTGTTTTCCTGTTTTGATTATGTGCATATTTACTCTGTAATTGGGCGCTGTGGAACCCTTGTGGCGCCATATAAATAAAGGATAATAATAATAATAATAATAATAATAATAATAATAAAAAATTATTAAATAAATATTATTATTATTAACTACCAGTTAGTACAATAGCTGTTAGAAAGATGGATACATTCAGCTGTTCATCTTAAAAATTTACATTTTACTGTGTGGGGATATCTTATGGGAGCTATTAGATGTTAGTTGGTTCTGGGAGGGTGAAATGATGACAAAATGTAGATGAATAGGTTCATGTATTCTCAGGGGAGATAAATGAGTTTTTGAGGGAATGGATTGATACAGCATTCATTTATTTATTTTGTGTCACATGTGCCGGTGTGTGTATTGAGGGTGCCGTGACATGTCACATGTGCCTGCGCCGAGTGCTGTGGCTCTACACCTGTGCCAAGGCAAACTTTGTTTACCCAATGATCTGGTGACATATGAGACTGCTACTAACGTTTTCAACTGTCCACAGGCCGCAATCATTCACGCTCTCTCTAGTCCATTGTTGTACAACTTACAAGAACAGTCAATGGGAAGTGCAGCTTTCTGGTCTCCTGTGTTGCTTATGCTTAATGAAAATTGTGATAGTAAAATGAGAGGAGCTTCTAATAAAGAAAAAATAATAAGTTGAAGAAGAAAATGTACGCAGAACAACCATGAAGATAACGTCATTTTTGGTAAACAGAAATGACAATAGTTGTCGAATTAAATAAAGTTATTATCCCTTCATCCCCATTTTCATTTCCTTCATCCCCATTCACTTTGTGTAGAAGTTCATGGCGGGGTAAAACACAGTCTTTGCTCATGTCAGGATCCATCACGTTATCTGTTCCCAAAAAATGGTATTATTCAAATTGCATGTTGTATCAATGTATATTCTGTATAAAACATGTCATTTGTAAAACTGTATTGGGACATTTGGATTGTAAAAGGAAATGTATGTGTACTCTACCCAGCAGGAGGGCCTGTGTATCTGGTGCTGTCTCCCGGCATTTCCACAGAGATGTCAAATTCTTTTGAAGGAATGTAATAGAACTTGCTCAAGAAGGCATCTGGTCACTATCTCTTCCTAACCAAGTTAATAAAACTATCCAGTACAATATATTGATAAATCACAGACAGAGGCATATCTACCCTTTGGCCAGGATGGAACTCGCCAGGGGCGCCTGCTGATGAGGGGGCGCCACCGAGTGGTGCCACCCGCGGCCAGGGGGTAGAATCACCTAGCAGAGGATTTACTTACTGTCCCCCTCTCAGCAGTGGCTCTCCCGGAGACTCGGACAACAGCCAGTCACTATTGCTAGCACCAGTGTCCCACCGCGCCCCATTACAGGGAAGGAGCAGCTCTAAATAAACTACAGCTCACAGCAGCCCTTAACGCCGGGAGCTCCGGCGCTAAGGGCTGCTGGGAACTGTAGTTTATTTAGAGCTGCTCCTTCCCTGCAATGCAGCGGGACACTGGCGCTAGCAATAGTGACTGGCTGTTGTGCGAGTCTCCGGGAGAGCCACTGCTGAGAGGGGGACAGTAGGTAAAGCCCCTGAGAGATTATATATATATATATATTAGTGATGAGCGGGTTCGGTTTCTCGGAAACCGACCCACCCGAACTTCAGCCTTTTTACACGGGTCCGAGCCGTGCTCGGATTCTCCCGTGTGGCTCGGGTAAACCGAGCGCGCCCGAACGTCATCATCCCGCTGTCGGATTCTCGCGAGATTCGGATTCTATATAAGCAGCCGTGCGTCGCCGCCATTTTCATACGTGCATTGAGATTGATAGGGAGAGGACGTGGCTGGCGTCCTCTCCGTTATAGTAGAAAAGACTGAGTGACTTAGTTATAATTGTGGGGAGGATTGGGGACGGGGAGCAGCTGTTAGGGAGTACAGTGAAGGGTTTTGATTATAATACCACCAGTGAGTTTAATCCGTTGTTTCTCTGCCTGAAAAAAACGCTCCACCATATCTGTGCTCACTCAGTGTGCTGCACTGCTGCATGATATATCTGTGCTGAGTGCACTGCTCACAGCCTCACACTGCCTAATTGTGGGGACTGGGGAGCAGTTATAGCAGGAGTACAGTGCACAGTTTTGCTGACAGTGACCACCAGTCCAGTATACGTTTGTCTGCCTGAAAAACACTCCTGTGGTGGCTTTTTTTTTCTTCATATTACTAGTTTAGCAGTCTGCTGACAGTGTCCACCAGGTCCGTTATTATTATACAGTATATTATATATATATATAGCAGTACGGTAGTCCACGGCTGTACCTACCTCTGTGTCGTCAGTGCACTCGTCGTCCATAAGTAATATAATACTATACTATCCATCCATCTACATTGTATACCTGTGGTGGCTTTTTTTTTCTTCATACTAGTTTAGCAGTCTGCTGACAGTGTCCACCAGGTCAGTTATTATTATTATACAGTATATTATATATATATATATATATATATATAGCAGTACGGTAGGCCACGGCTGTACCTACCTCTGTGTCGTCAGTGCACTCGTCGTCCATAATTAATATAATACTATACTATCCATCCATTTACATTGTATACCTGTGGTGGTTTTTTTTTTTCTTCATACTAGTTTAGCAGTCTGCTGACAGTGTCCACCAGGTCCGTTATTATTATACAGTATATTATATATATATATAGCAGTACGGTAGGCAACGGCTGTACCTACCTCTGTGTCGTCAGTGCACTCGTCCTCCATAAGTAATATAATACTATACTATCCATCCATCTACATTGTATACCTGTGGTGGCTTTTTTTTTCTTCATACTAGTTTAGCAGTCTGCTGACAGTGTCCACCAGGTCCGTTATTATTATACAGTATATTATATATATATATAGCAGTACGGTAGGCCACGGCTGTACCTACCTCTGTGTCGTCAGTGCACTCGTCCTCCATAAGTAATATAATACTATACTATCCATACATCTACATTGTATACCTGTGGTGGCTTTTTTTTTCTTCATACTAGTTTAGCAGTCTGCTGACAGTGTCCACCAGGTCCGTTATTATTATACAGTATATTATATATATATATATATATATAGCAGTACGGGGGCCACGGCTGTACCTACCTCTGTGTCGTCAGTGCACTCGTCGTCCATAAGTAATATAATACTATACTATCCATCCATCTACATTGTATACCTGTGGTGGCTTTTTTTTTCTTCATACTAGTTTAGCAGTCTGCTGACAGTGTCCACCAGGTCCGTTACTATTATACAGTATATTATATATATATATAGCAGTACGGTAGGCCACGGCTGTACCTACCTCTGTGTCATCAGTGCACTCGTCGTCCATAAGTAATATAATACTATACTATCCATCCATCTACATTGTATACCTGTGGTGGCTTTTTTTTTCTTCATACTAGTTTAGCAGTCTGCTGACAGTGTCCACCAGGTCCGTTATTATTATACAGTATATTATATATATATATAGCAGTACGGTAGGCCACGGCTGTACCTATCTCTGTGTCATCAGTGCACTCGTCGTCCATAAGTAATATAATACTATACTATCCATCCATCTACATTGTATACCTGTGGTGGCTTTTTTTTTTCTTCATACTAGTTTAGCAGTCTGCTGACAGTGTCCACCAGGTCCGTTATTATTATACAGTATATTATATATATATATATATAGCAGTACGGTAGGCCATGGCTGTACCTACCTCTGTGTCGTCAGTGCACTCGTCATCCATAAGTAATATAATACTATACTATCCATCCATCTACATTGTATACCTGTGGTGGATTTTTTTTTCTTCATACTAGTTTAGCAGTCTGCTGACAGTGTCCACCAGGTCCGTTATTATTATACAGTATATTATATATATATTGTAACACTGTAGGGGTGCAAGGCGCCTTTTCCTGGGGAATATGGCCGCACGCAGCAGCTGAGGAACAACACAAGTCCAGTTTCTGGTACAACTGACCCCGGCCAGTTTTATTGAAACAGAAAATAAAACAAACCCCAAAATAAAAATACCTTGCCTGTCCGGCACTAACTAAACATAAGATATTCCTAACTGTCACTAAACAAAACACAGAGTTCTTCAGTACATACTGTATAGCTTACTTGCATCAGAAAACGTGTCTCTCACACACAGATCCTGCAGCCTTCCCAGGCAGTCTGCCCATACTAATCAGGTTAGAAGCACTATAACACTCTTACACAGCTGAAACCCTGATTAGCCCTCTGTGAGGCCAAAGACCCGAACTGGGCCCAATGTCTAGAACTCGCCTTATCTCTCTCTCAGAGCCTTTACCCAGCTTTTACAGCAAACTGAAAAGGTTCAGACAAAACAAAAAGCATTTTTCCTAGAAGTTAACATTTTCTAAAACATGTAAGACAAGAACCTGGGACAAATATACCTGCCCTCAAACACTATCCCAGTGTTCTTGTCACATATCCCCCTCCCCTGTTTCGACCTAGGGGCCGGAACACTTGTAGCCCCCAAACAGAAGATGCGAGACAATGCATCTGCGTTGGCCAATTGTGTTCCCGGTCTATGTTCAACAGTAAACTTAAAATCCTGCAACGCTAGAAACCATCTAGTTACCCGAGCATTCTTGCCTCTATTTACATACATCCATTTTAAAGGGGCATGATCCGTCACTAGTCTGAATTGTCTACCCAAGAGGTAATATCTCAAGGTATCTAGTGCCCACTTAATGGCCAAAGCCTCCTTTTCCACAATGGCATACCTTTTTTCATGCTCATTGAGTTTCCTACTCAAATAAATGATAGGGTGTTCGTCCCCATCTCTGGTTTGGGACAGCACAGCACCTATCCCTACCTCTGAGGCATCTGTCTGTACCACAAATTCTTTTGAAAAATCTGGTGTTATCAACACCGGTTGTGAACACAAAGCCACTTTTAACGCTTGGAACGCCTTTTCTGCATCAGGGTTCCATTTCACCACATTTGACTGCTTCCCTTTGGTAAGGTCTGACAACGGCACCGCTGTGGTCGCAAAATTGGGAATAAACCGTCTATAGTACCCAGTAATTCCCAAAAAAGCCCTTACCTGTTTTTTATTCACTGGACGAGGCCAGTTTTGAATAGCATCAACTTTATTCAATTGGGGCCTAATCAGACCTCTGCCTATGGTGAAGCCCAAGTATTTGACCTCCTCCATTGCGAGGCAGCACTTCTTTGGGTTAGCAGTTAACCCTGCCTCTCTGATTGAGTCCAGTACTGCTTGTACTTTAACCAAATGGGACCCCCAGTCTTTACTGTGAATTACCACATCATCCAAATAGGCAGCTGCATATTTTCTATGGGGCCTCAAAATTTTATCCATCGCCCGTTGAAAGGTTGCTGGAGCCCCATGCAACCCAAAGGGTAACATCTTATACTGGTACAGCCCCTCCGGAACCGAAAAGGCTGTTTTTTCTTTGGCGCTATCAGATAAAGGTATTTGCCAGTAACCTTTGGTCACGTCCAATGTGGTGAGAAACCTGGCTGTTCCCAGCCTTTCTACAAGCTCATCCACACGGGGCATGGGGTATGCGTCAAACTTGGACACCTCATTTAACTTACGAAAGTCATTACAGAAGCGTATGCTACCGTCGGGCTTCGGGATGAGCACTATGGGACTGGACCACTCACTATTAGACTCCTCTATGACTCCAAGTTCTAACATGGTTTTAACTTCTTTAGAAATAGCTTCTCGCTGAGCTTCAGGAATCCTATATGGCTTTAAATGAACCCTGACCCCTGGTTCTGTGACAATGTCATGTTTTATTATGGTCGTTCGGCCAGGCAGCTCTGAAAATACCTCCCTATTTTGGATGAGAAATTCTTTAACCTGATTGTTCTGATCAGCTGATAATGTCTCTGACACCTTCACTGCGGGAAGCAACCGGGGTGAAGACACCGAAGGGCAAGGCTCCGCTGACAGAGACAACCTATCTTTCCAGGGTTTGATTAAGTTAACATGGTAGATCTGTTCGGGTTTTCTCTTTCCCGGCTGGTATACTTTGTAATTAACCTCATTCACTTTTTCCCTAATCTCAAATGGACCCTGCCATTTAGCTAGGAATTTGCTTTCCACAGTGGGTACCAAAACAAGAACTCTATCTCCAGGAGCAAATTCCCGTATCTTGGCACTCCGGTTATAGACCCTCTGTTGAGCACTTTGGGCCTGTTCCATGTGCTCTCTGACAACAGGTACCACGGCTGCAATCCTATCCTGCATTTGTGTTACATGCTCAATAACGCTTCTATAAGGAGTGGGCTGTCCTTCCCACGTCTCTTTGGCAATATCCAACAGCCCTCTGGGGTGTCTACCATACAACAAATCAAATGGAGAAAACCCCGTAGAGGACTGAGGAACTTCTCTGATGGCCATTAACAAGTAGGGCAACAAACAATCCCAGTTTTTCCCATCTCTCTCAACAACCTTTTTTAACATACTTTTTAATATTTTATTAAACCTTTCCACCAACCCGTCAGTTTGGGGATGGTAGATGGACGTCCTGAGGTGAGTGACCTTAAATAACTTGCACAATTCTTTCATGATCCTTGACATAAATGGAGTACCTTGGTCAGTCAAAATTTCTTTTGGTATTCCCACTCTACTAAATACCTGCACCAGCTCCCTAGCTATCGCCTTGGTTGTGATAGTGCGTAAAGGGACAGTCTCAGGATATCGAGTGGCATAGTCCATAATTACCAGGATATACTGATGGCCCCGAGCAGACTTTAACAAGGGCCCCACGCGATCCATGGCTATTCTGTCAAACGGGACCTCTATAATAGGCATGGGAACTAGTGGGCTCCTGAAATGGGGTCTAGGGGCATGATACTGGCATTCAGGACAGGAAGAACAATATTCAGACACTTCTTTATAAACCCCTGGCCAAAAGAACCTTTGTAAAACTCTTTCAGTGGTTTTTTCTGCCCCTAAATGTCCTGCGGTAACGTGACTATGAGCTAAATCTAGTACCGTTCTCCGATAAGGCTGGGGAACTACCAACTGTTCCACCACATCCTCACCCCTTTTGACAATGTGGTACAAGAGCTCATTACAGATGGCCATGTGGGGATACGTAACCCTGTCACCTGGTACCACAGGTTCCCCATTAACAATCTTAACATTCTCTCTAGCCTTTATTAAGGTAGGATCTTTTAACTGTTCAGACGCAAACAGATCCTTCTTTACCTCCAGGTCAGGCACGCTTTCAGTTCTAACTACTATGTCTCTGTTCCCAGCAAGAGGGTCCTCACTGGACTCCCCATCTGTCACTTCCCCAGCCAAACTAGCAAAAGGCAAAGGGCCAGAAAGTTCCGAAGACCCACGTACATCCATAAAATCACCGGTATTATCAACTGGCTTTTTACTTCTCACATCTGTAGATAACCGTGATTCCCACAGTTTCCAAAAATGAGGAAAATCCCTCCCTATTATGGCCTCATGCACCAAGGTAGGGACCAGTCCCACTTTAACTATTGCTGACCCACAACAAGTTTCTATATTCACCTCAGCAGTGGCATAATGTTGGGTATCCCCATGTATGCAAGTTACCCCAATAGGTATTTGCTGGACCTTTAAGGGGTTCACTAACCCAGCTTTCACGAGGGTAACTAAACTTCCTGAATCTAGCAAGGCCTCTACCCGGTTACCCTCTAAGAACACATCACACATTTGTTTTTCCAGCTCAGGTGAAGGTACCACAGTACAGGCTAACCTAGCAAAGAAAGACATTCTGTGACATTCAAAGGCAGCATCACATTGCATGGGTTCTTGCGTGACTGGGCAATTGGCAATAACATGACCTGGCATACCACACCTAAAACATTTAATCACACGATTATCAACCCGTTTGGGCAGCATAGACCGTTCTAGCCCCATTGGCCTGTTTCCAGGGCCAGTGTTTACAGTCTCTCCAGCCTTGCGTTCTCTTAACCGCCCAGCAACGTTTTCCCACGGAACAGTCTTACCAGTCTTTACTGAAGGGCGCTGTCGAGGATCTATGGGTTGCTGGGTGATCATCAGTAGTTCCTCTGCTGCCAAATACCTCTCTACCATGTCCACTAATTGGTCAGCAGTACCCGGGTTTCCATGGCTCACCCACTTGCGCAGGACCATGGGCAAAGATCTCAAGTAGCGGTCCATGACGACTCTTTCCACCATCTGGGGACCAGTTAATGTCTCTGGCTGTAGCCATTTTTTTGTTAGCTGAATAAGGTCGTGCATCTGGGAGCGCGGAGGCTTCTCCATGGCGTACAGCCAACGGTGCACCCGTTGTGCTCGTACTGACAGCGTGACTCCCAGGCGGGTCAGGATCTCAGTCTTTAGTTTATCATAGTCCCGAGCCTCAGCAGGGCTTAAATCAAAGTAAGCTTTTTGGGGCTCACCTGACAGGAAAGGTGCCAGCAGACTGGCCCACTGTGCTTTCGGCCAGTTCTCACGCTCGGCAGTCCTTTCAAACGTGGTCAGATAGGCCTCCACATCATCAGCCTCTGTCATTTTCTGCAGGAAGTGACTGGCCCGTATAGAACTAGAGCTGGTTGGAGCACTGACGGCCACATCTCCAACCCGAGCTGCAAGTCTCTGCACCACTTCTGCTAAGGCCTCTCTATCCTGACGCTGTTGCCTGTAAAGTTCATCAACAACTGCCTGCTGTTGTCTCTTATTTTCCTCCATTGCCACCTGCTGCTGTCTGTTGGCCTCCTGCTGTAGTCTCCAATTTTCCTCCATTGCCACCTGCTGTTGTCTCCTATTTTCCTCCATTGCCACCTGCTGTTGTCTCCTATTTTCCTCCATTGCCACCTGCTGCTGTCGGTTGGCCTCCTGCTGAGCCGCTGTAGCTTGCAGCAAGGCTTTAAGCAGATCCTCCATGTCGACAGATTTTTCAGGCGGCTTTGTAGCTGCTTTCACCCAGGACATATATCAAACCCTCAGGGGTGAGTCTCAGTAACTTCACACTGGGCTGTATCTGCATAAACCACCGTTTTCTGCAGGCCTCACAAAGCTGCTGCTTTCACTTATGCGCAGAACGGTGTGCTCGCATTCTCCACCAAGTTGTAACACTGTAGGGGTGCAAGGCGCCTTTTCCTGGGGAATATGGCCGCACGCAGCACCTGAGGAACAACACAAGTCCAGTTTCTGGTACAACTGACCCCGGCCAGTTTTATTGAAACAGAAAATAAAACAAACCCCAAAATAAAAATACCTTGCCTGTCCGGCACTAACTAAACATAAGATATTCCTAACTGTCACTAAACAAAACACAGAGTTCTTCAGTACATACTGTATAGCTTACTTGCATCAGAAAACGTGTCTCTCACACACAGATCCTGCAGCCTTCCCAGGCAGTCTGCCCATACTAATCAGGTTAGAAGCACTATAACACTCTTACACAGCTGAAACCCTGATTAGCCCTCTGTGAGGCCAAAGACCCGAACTGGGCCCAATGTCTAGAACTCGCCTTATCTCTCTCTCAGAGCCTTTACCCAGCTTTTACAGCAAACTGAAAAGGTTCAGACAAAACAAAAAGCATTTTTCCTAGAAGTTAACATTTTCTAAAACATGTAAGACAAGAACCTGGGACAAATATACCTGCCCTCAAACACTATCCCAGTGTTCTTGTCACAATATATATATAGCAGTACGGTAGGCCACGGCTGTACCTACCTCTGTGTCGTCAGTGCACTCGTCCTCCATAAGTAATATAATACTATACTATCCATTCATCTACATTGTATACCTGTGGTGGCTTTTAGTTGTGCGCATTAAAATATGGAGAACAAAAATGTGGAGGTTAAAAAAATAGGGAAAGATCAAGATCCACTTCCACCTCGTGCTGAAGCTGCTGCCACTAGTCATGGCCGAGACGATGAAATGCCATCAACGTCGTCTGCCAAGGCCGATGCCCAATGTCATAGTACAGAGCATGTAAAATCCAAAACACAAAAGATCAGTAAAATGACCCAAAAATCAAAATTAAAAGCGTCTGAGGAGAAGCGTAAACTTGCCAATATGCCATTTACGACACGGAGTGGCAAGGAACGGCTGAGGCCCTGGCCTATGTTCATGGCTAGTGGTTCAGCTTCACATGAGGATGGAAGCACTCATCCTCTCGCTAGAAAAAAGAAAAGACTTAAGCTGGCAAAAGCACAGCAAAGAACTGTGCGTTCTTCGAAATCACAAATCCCCAAGGAGAGTCCTATTGTGTCTGTTGCGATGCCTGACCTTCCCAACACTGGACTGGAAGAGCTTGCGCCTTCCATCATTTGCACGCCCCCTGCAAGTGCTGGAAGGAGCACCAGCAGTCCAGTTCCTGATAGTCAAATTGAAGATGTCAGTGTTGAAGTACACCAGGATGAGGATATGGGTGTTGCTGGCGCTGGGGAGGAAATTGACAAGGAGGAATCTGATGGTGAGGTGGTTTGTTTAAGTCAGGCACCCGGGGAGACACCTGTTGTCCGTGGGAGGAATATGGCCATTGACATGCCTGGTCAAAATACAAAAAAAATCAGCTCTTCAGTGTGGAATTATTTCAACAGAAATGCGGACAACTGGTGTCAAGCCGTGTGTTGCCTTTGTCAAGCTGTAATAAGTAGGGGTAAGGACGTTAACCACCTCGGAACATCCTCCCTTATACGTCACCTGCAGCGCATTCATAATAAGTCAGTGACAAGTTCAAAAACTTTGGGCGACAGCGGAAGCAGTCCACTGACCAGTAAATCCCTTCCTCTTGTAACCAAGCTCCCGCAAACCACACCACCAACTCCCTTAGTGTCAATTTCCTCCTTACCCAGGAAAGCCATAGTCCTGCAGGCCATGTCACTGGCAAGTCTGATGAGTCCTCTCCTGCCTGGGATTCCTCCGATGCATCCTTGAGTGTAACGCCTACTGCTGCTGGCGCTGCTGTTGTTGCTGCTGGGAGTCGATCGTCATCCCAGAGGGGAAGTCGGAAGACCACTTGTACTACTTCCAGTAAGCAATTGACTGTCCAACAGTCCTTTGCGAGGAAGATGAAATATCACAGCAGTCATCCTGTTGCAAAGCGGATAACTCAGGCCTTGACAACTATGTTGGTGTTAGACGTGCGTCCAGTATCCGCCGTTAGTTCACGGGGAACTAGAGACTTGATTGAGGTAGTGTGCCCCCGTTACCAAATACCATCTAGGTTCCACTTCTCTAGGCAGGCGATACAGAAAATGTACACGGACGTCAGAAAAAGAGTCACCAGTGTCCTAAAAAATGCAGTTGTACCCAATGTCCACTTAACCACGGACATGTGGACAAGTGGAGCAGGGCAGATTCAGGACTATATGACTGTGACAGCCCACTGGGTAGATGTATTGCCTCCCGCTGCAAGAACAGCAGCGGCGGCACAAGTAGCAGCATCTCGCAAATGCCAACTCGTTCCTAGGCAGGCTTCGCTTTGTATCACCGCTTTCCAGAATACGCACACAGCTGAAAACCTCTTACGGAAACTGAGGAAGATCATCGCAGAATGGCTTACCCCAATTGGACTCTCCTGGGGATTTGTGGCATCGGACAACGCCAGCAATATTGTGCGTGCATTACATCTGGGCAAATTCCAGCACGTCCCATGTTTTGCACATACCTTGAATTTGGTGGTGCAGAATTATTTAAAAAACGACAGGGGCGTGCAAGAGATGCTGTTGGTGGCCAGAAGAATTGCGGGCCACTTTCGGCGTACAGGCACCGCGTACAGAAGACTGGAGCACCACCAAAAATACCTGAACCTGCCCTGCCATCATCTGAAGCAAGAGGTGGTAACGAGGTGGAATTCAACCCTCTATATGCTTCAGAGGATGGAGGAGCAGCAAAAGGCCATTCAAGCCTATACATCTGGCCACGATATAGGCAAAGGAGGTGGAATGCACCTGTCTCAAGCGCAGTGGAGAATGATTTCAACGTTGTGCAAGGTTCTGCAACCCTTTGAACTTGCCACACGTGAAGTCAGTTCAGACACTGCCAGCCTGAGTCAGGTCATTCCCCTCATCAGGCTTTTGCAGAAGAAGCTGGAGGCAATGAAGGAGGAGCTAAAACAGAGCGATTCCGCTAGGCATGTGGGACTTGTGGATGGAGCCCTTCATTCGCTTAACCAGGATTCACGGGTGGTCAATCTGTTAAAATCAGAGCACTACATTTTGGCCACCGTGCTCGATCCTAGATTTAAAACCTACATTGTATCTCTCTTTCCGGCAGACACAAGTCTGCAGAGGTTCAAAGACCTGCTGGTGAGAAAATTGTCAAGTCAAGCGGAACGTGACCCGTCAACATCTCCTCCTTCACATTCTTCCGCAACTGGGGGTGCGAGGAAAAGACTACGAATTCCGAGCCCACCCGCTGGCGGTGATGCAGGGCCGTCTGGAGCGAGTGCTGACATCTGGTCCGGACTGAAGGACCAGCCAACGATTACTGACATGTCGTCTACTGTCACTGCATATGATTCTGTCACCATTGAAAGAATGGTGGAGGATTATATGAGTGACCGCATCCAAGTAGGCACCTCAGACAGTCCGTACGTATACTGGCAGGAAAAAGAGGCAATTTGGAGGCCCTTGCAGAAACTGGCTTTATTCTACCTAAGTTGCCCTCCCTCCAGTGTGTACTCCGAAAGAGTGTTTAGTGCCGCCGCTCACCTTGTCAGCAATCGGCGTACGAGGTTACTTCCAGAAAATGTGGAGAAGATGATGTTCATTAAAATGAATTATAATCAATTCCTCCGTGGAGACAATCACCAGCAGCAATTGCCTCCAGAAAGTACACGGGGACCTGAGATGGTGGATTCCAGTGGGGATGAATTAATAATCTGTGAGGAGGGGGATGTACACAGTGAAAGGGGTGATGAATCGGACGATGATGATGAGGTGGACATCTTGCCTCTGTAGAGCCAGTTTGTGCAAGGAGAAATTGATTGCTTCTTTTTTGGTGGGGGCCCAAACCAACCAGTCATTTCAGTCACAGTCGTGTGGCAGACCCTGTCGCTGAAATGATGGGTTCGTTAAAGTGTGCATGTCCTGTTTATACAACATAAGGGTGGGTGGGAGGGCCCAAGGACAATTCCATCTTGCACCTCTTTTTTCTTTAATTTTTCTTTGCGTCATGTGCTGTTTGGGGAGGGTTTTTTGGAAGGGCCATCCTGCGTGACACTGCAGTGTCACTCCTAGATGGGCCAGGTGTTTGTGTCGGCCACTTGGGTCGCTTATCTTAGTCACACAGCTACCTCATTGCGCCTCTTTTTTTCTTTGCGTCATGTGTTGTTTGGGGAGTATTTTTTTGAAGGGCCATCCTGCGTGACACTGCAGTGCCACTCCTAGATGGGCCAGGTGTTTGTGTCGGTCACTTGGGTCGCTTATCTTAGTCACACAGCTACCTCATTGCGCCTCTTTTTTTCTTTGCGTCATGTGCTGTTTGGGGAGTATTTTTTTGAAGGGCCATCCTGCGTGACACTGCAGTGCCACTCCTAGATGGGCCCGGTGTTTGTGTCGGCCACTTGGGTCGCTTATCTTAGTCACACAGCTACCTCATTGCGCCTCTTTTTTTCTTTGCGTCATGTGCTGTTTGGGGAGTATTTTTTTGAAGTGCCATCCTGCGTGACACTGCAGTGCCACTCCTAGATGGGCCAGGTGTTTGTGTCGGCCACTTGGGTCGCTTATCTTAGTCACACAGCTACCTCATTGCGCCTCTTTTTTTCTTTGCATCATGTGCTGTTTGGGGAGTATTTTTTTGAAGGGCCATCCTGCGTGACACTGCAGTGCCACTCCTAGATGGGCCAGGTGTTTGTGTCGGCCACTTGGGTTGCTGAGCTTAGTCACACAGCTACCTCATTGCGTCATGTGCTGTTTGGGGAGTATTTTTTTGAAGGGCCATCCTGCGTGACACTGCAGTGCCACTCCTAGATGGGTCAGGTGTTTGTGTCGGCCACTTGTGTCGCTTAGCTTAGTCACACAGCGACCTTGGTGCGCCTCTTTTTTTCTTTGCGTCATGTGCTGTTTGGGGAGTATTTTTTTCAAGTGCCATCCTGTCTGACACTGCAGTGCCACTCCTAGATGGGCCAGGTGTTTGTGTCGGCCACTTGGGTCGCTTAGCTTAATCACACAGCTACCTCGGTGCAAATTTTAGGACTAAAAATAATATTGTGAGGTGTGAGGTGTTCAGAATAGACAGAAAATGAGTGGAAATTATGGTTATTGAGGATAATAATACTTTGGGATCAAAATGACCACCAAATTATATTATTTTAGCTGTTTTTGAGGGTTTTTTGAAAAAAACACCCGAATCCAAAACACACCCGAATCCAACAAAAAAAATTCGGTGAGGTTTTGCCAAAACGCGTCCGAATCCAAAACACGGCCGCGGAACCGAACCCAAAACCAAAGTACAAAACCCGAAAAATTTCCGGTGCACATCACTAATATATATTGTAACACTGTAGGGGTGCAAGGTGCCTTTTCCTGGGGAATATGGCAGCCCGCAGCAGCTGAGGAACAACACAAGTCCAGTTTCTGGTACAACTGACCCCGGCCAGTTTTATTGAAACAGAAAATAAAACAAACCCCAAAATAAAAATACCTTGCCTGTCCGGCACTAACTAAACATAAGATGTTCCTAACTGTCACTAAACAAAACACAGAGTTCTTCAGTACATACTGTATAGCTTACTTGCATCAGAAAGCGTGTCTCTCACACACAGATCCTGCAGCCTTCCCAGGCAGTCTGCCCATACTAATCAGGTTAGAAGCACTATATCACTCTTACACAGCTGAAACCCTGATTAGCCCTCTGTGAGGCCAAAGACCCGAACTGGGCCCAATGTCTAGAACTCGCCTTATCTCTCTCTCAGAGCCTTTTCCCAGCTTTTACAGCAAACTGAAAAGGTTCAGACAAAACAAAAAGCATTTTTCCTAGAAGTTAACATTTTCTAAAACATGTAAGACAAGAACCTGGGACAAATATACCTGCCCTCAAACACTATCCCAGTGTTCTTGTCACATATCCCCCTCCCCTGTTTCGACCTAGGGGCCGGAACACTTGTAGCCCCCAAACAGAAGATGCGAGACAATGCATCTGCGTTGGCCAATTGTGTTCCCGGTCTATGTTCGACAGTAAACTTAAAGTCCTGCAACGCTAGAAACCATCTAGTTACACGAGCATTCTTGCCTCTATTTACATACATCCATTTTAAAGGGGCATGGTCTGTCACTAGTCTGAATTGTCTACCCAAGAGGTAATATCTCAAGGTATCTAGTGCCCACTTAATGGCCAAAGCCTCCTTTTCCACAATGGCATACCTTTTTTCATGCTCATTGAGTTTCCTACTCAAATAAATGATAGGGTGTTCGTCCCCATCTCTGGTTTGGGACAGCACAGCACCTATCCCTACCTCTGAGGCATCTGTCTGTACCACAAATTCTTTTGAAAAATCTGGTGTTATCAACACCGGTTGTGAACACAAAGCCACTTTTAATGCTTGGAACGCCTTTTCTGCATCAGGGTTCCATTTCACCACATTTGACTGCTTCCCTTTGGTAAGGTCTGACAACGGCACCGCTGTGGTCGCAAAATTAGGAATAAACCGTCTATAGTACCCAGTAATTCCCAAAAAAGCCCTTACCTGTTTTTTATTCACTGGACGAGGCCAGTTTTGAATAGCATCAACTTTATTCAATTGGGGCCTAATCAGACCTCTGCCTATGGTGAAGCCCAAGTATTTGACCTCCTCCATTGCGAGGCAGCACTTCTTTGGGTTAGCAGTTAAGCCTGCCTCTCTGATTGAGTCCAGTACTGCTTGTACTTTAACCAAATGGGACCCCCAGTCTGTACTGTGAATTACCACATCATCCAAATAGGCAGCTGCATATTTTCTATGGGGCCTCAAAATTTTATCCATCGCCCGTTGAAAAGTTGCTGGAGCCCCATGCAACCCAAAGGGTAACATCTTATACTGGTACAGCCCCTCCGGAACCGAAAAGGCTGTTTTTTCTTTGGCGCTATCAGATAAAGGTATTTGCCAGTAACCTTTGGTCAGGTCCAATGTGGTGAGAAACCTGGCTGTTCCCAGCCTTTCTACAAGCTCATCCACACGGGGCATGGGGTATGCGTCAAACTTGGACACCTCATTTAACTTACGAAAGTCATTACAGAAGCGTATGCTACCGTCGGGCTTCGGGATGAGCACTATGGGACTGGACCACTCACTGTTAGACTCCTCTATGACTCCAAGTTCTAACATGGTTTTAACTTCCTTAGAAATAGCTTCTCGCTGAGCTTCAGGAATACTATATGGCTTTAAATGAACCCTGACCCCTGGTTCTGTGACAATGTCATGTTTTATTATGGTCGTTCGGCCAGGCAGCTCTGAAAATACCTCCCTATTTTGGATGAGAAATTCTTTAACCTGATTGTTCTGAACAGCTGATAATGTCTCTGACACCTTCACTGCGGGAAGCAACCGGGGTGAAGACACCGAAGGGCAAGGCTCCGCTGACAGAGACAACCTATCTTTCCAGGGTTTGATTAAGTTAACATGGTAGATCTGTTCGGGTTTTCTCTTTCCCGGCTGGTATACTTTGTAATTAACCTCATTCACTTTTTCCCTAATCTCAAATGGACCCTGCCATTTAGCTAGGAATTTGCTTTCCACAGTGGGTACCAAAACAAGAACTCTATCTCCAGGAGCAAATTCCCGTATCTTGGCACTCCGGTTATAGACCCTCTGTTGAGCACTTTGGGCCTGTTCCATGTGCTCTCTGACAACAGGTACCACGGCTGCAATCCTATCCTGCATTTGTGTTACATGCTCAATAACGCTTCTATAAGGAGTGGGCTGTCCTTCCCACGTCTCTTTGGCAATATCCAACAGCCCTCTGGGGTGTCTACCATACAACAAATCAAATGGAGAAAACCCCGTAGAGGACTGAGGGACTTCTCTGATGGCCATTAACAAGTAGGGCAACAAACAATCCCAGTTTTTCCCATCTCTCTCAACAACCTTTTTTAACATACTTTTTAATGTTTTATTAAACCTTTCCACCAACCCGTCAGTTTGGGGATGGTAGATGGACGTCCTGAGGTGAGTGACCTTAAATAACTTGCACAATTCTTTCATGATCCTTGACATAAATGGAGTACCTTGGTCAGTCAAAATTTCTTTTGGTATTCCCACTCTACTAAATACCTGCACCAGCTCCCTAGCTATCGCCTTGGTTGTGATAGTGCGTAAAGGGACAGCCTCAGGATATCGAGTGGCATAGTCCATAATTACCAGGATATACTGATTGCCCCGAGCAGACTTTAACAAGGGCCCCACGAGATCCATGGCTATTCTGTCAAACGGGACCTCTATAATAGGCATGGGAACTAGTGGGCTCCTGAAATGGGGTCTAGGGGCATGATACTGGCATTCAGGACAGGAAGAACAATATTCAGACACTTCTTTATAAACCCCTGGCCAAAAGAACCTTTGTAAAACTCTTTCAGTGGTTTTTTCTGCCCCTAAATGTCCTGCGGTAACGTGACTATGAGCTAAATCTAGTACCGTTCTCCGATAAGGCTGGGGAACTACCAGCTGTTCCACCACATCCTCACCCCTTTTGACAATGTGGTACAAGAGCTCATTACAGATGGCCATGTGGGGATACGTAACCCTGTCACCTGGTACCACAGGTTCCCCATTAACAATCTTAACATTCTCTCTAGCCTTTATTAAGGTAGGATCCTTTAACTGTTCAGACGCAAACAGATCCTTCTTTA